>NC_139742.1:9584222-10784222 GCF_964211835.1 Anser anser | reverse complement strand
AGCTGCGCTGGGTGCAAAAGCGGGGCGTGCTCCGCTGTCACGGGCTGTGCCCCACGGCTCAGGGCTGGGAATCAAGCCCGTAATAGGCATCGAGATGCTCCCGCGTCCCATTTCCTCAGTACTCATGGAAATAAACAGCACTGCTACAGCGTGCGTTTTGTGTACATTTTGGGTCTGATGTGCACAGAGCCAAACACCGTGCAATTCTGTCATCTGTGTGCACAGCAACGGAAGGGGGGCGCAGGAGCAGCGTGCACGCTGCCAGCCGCCCCGTGCACCAGCCCGGGCTTCGAATTGCAAACGCTAACAGAAAGCCAGCACCTAAGAGCGAGCTCCGTGCCTGCTTCAGCAGCGGTGTTAACTGATCGGAGAGGGTCACGCAATTCCCTGTGCGTTCTGCTAAAAATCCACTACGTGGTGTGAGCTGCAGCGCCGCAGCTCGCGTTAATGCAGAAGGAACGCCGTCCAGCTCCTCGCGCTAATACATATTCAGTTCTTGTTCTCCGCGCCGCTAATGGGAAAATCGGCTGCTGAGCCAGGTGCTGGCCCAGACGACCTCCTCCCAGCCGGCACCGCTCGCCTCGATGGCAAAGGGAAACCGGGCTGCTGGCACCCTGCAAGCCCCGCGCATTGAACCTCGTACCGAGTCCCCGTGCAGGAGACAGCAATGCTGACACACCGTTTCACCGCCATAAGCAAGGGCACCTTTTTTCAACCACCCTCCTCTCAAACCCAATAATCTGCGCAGTAATAACCCTTCGCTAAGAAATTCTCCTTCATTTGTCACAGCGTGCAAGACGCAACCCGTTGCTGGGCACAGGCACCAAGAGCACCCGGAGCTGCTGCGCGGAGGTGCGGGTGCCGTCCTCGCCGTCCCCACGCGGTGTGGCATGGAGTGCAGCTCCCCGAGCCCCCAAAGCGCCGCAGCCACGACCCCGAACCCCTTGGGAGATACGGGGACACCCGGGTGCCATACCCTGCCGGGGCGTTTGCGAGAGAGGCACTTGCTCCGTCCGTCACAAGGGTGCCCTGGGAACCTCAGGCTCATGCTGAGATCCGCTCCTGGATCATCCCAGCACCAAACCAGTGACCTACAGCCCTTTGTTACTGGGCTTCTGTCCCAGACGAAGGAAGCCCGGGCTGCAGACGGGTTCCCCTGCCGTCCAGAAACGGGCTGGGGGTTGGTGGGCTGGCAGCCCCGCAGCTGCTGCCGCTCCGGTCCCTCCTGCTCCCCACGGGGCCGCGGCCGGGACCGGCGTGCTGCCGCCACCTTCCCAGAAGAGCCTCCCAAAACCCCGAGGAGCAGCTTTTGAAGAAGATGTCACTTGCATTATTTCTTTGACCAGAAGACCGCCCTCCCCGCAGCCCGCTCTGTCTGCGGCGCGCTGGCAGCTGCAGAGGCACGAATCCCTCCTGGAAGCGAAGCACGCGCCTCCCGCCACGATTTTCTCTCATTTTGCCTCTTTTATCAGCCAAGCTGGAATGAAACTTTAAACCCCTGCTCAAATCCCTTTAGCTGCTATCTGGGTACCTCCATCACCTTTATCTTCCCGGGTCTCTCCCAGGGTGCGTTTCAATTCCAAGCCACAGCTCAGGATGACACAAGGTGCTGATTCTTAATTAGCAGCCGCTGACCTTGGCTTTGCTTGATTCTCTTTCCTGTCACTTTCCCAACATACTAATTATCTCCGAACACCGAGTTTTACAGCTCCTCTTACCACGGGTTAGGTTTTTCCTCCCCCTGCCAGCTGCGGACCCGTGCTGCCTCCCCCCGCTGACCACACGCGTGGCCGCAGAGCTGGGGTGGGACACGGGGACACGGGGACACAGGGACAGGGGACATGGGGACACGGGGACAGGGGACACGGGGACACAGGGACAGGGGACACGGGGACGTGGTGCCAGCTCCCATGCAGAACCCAGCTGCCAGCGGGGCCGCCGAGCTGCGGAGACCCGGGCACCAGGTTCTAGCCAGCAGCCACGTGAATTCTGATGATTTTAGCTAAGCTGCAGAATTTACTCGAACTAAAAACGAGGCAAAATTCCAGTTGTGTGCGACGCGGCACGAAGCCAGGGAAGCTCCCCCTGAGCCCCCCGGGGCGGTCCCCATCCCATACGGAGACGGGCCTCGCGGCTCTGCCCCCCCGCATCCCGCGGTCCTGTCCCCGGGCCGTCCTCCGGGGCCTTGCCTTCCCTCCACACACGGAAGCCGCAGCAGCTCCGGAGCTCACGTCCGCTGCCTCTGCCTCGAGCACGGCAGCAGCCAGCACTCGGAAGACACAAACGGAATGCAAATAGTTGTCGGATCCCTCCGGGGGCTTCGCTCACCCACATACACAGCTCTGAATAAAATGCAATAACTAAAGCCAATAAAACTCCCTGTTTCTGAGCAGCAGAGATCAGCGGGGGGCTGTTTTTAGTTAGGGCCCCTGGCAATGGAAGAAAATAAGATGCTTTATTTCATTACATCAGAGTTGAGAGGGGAAGGAAGAGGTCTACAGTAAAAATTAAGGGCTGCAGCGGCGTTCCTCAGGCTTGCTCCCGTGTTTATTTTAAGGATATTTGCTTCAGTCTGGACACCGCTGAACCGGTGCAACTTCAGCGGCTGCACACACAAAGGGGAGCAATTCATAAAGAAACGCCAGGCATGACGGCGCGAGGCAGCGCTGCTTCCCAGCACTTTTTCAAGTACCCCAGGCAGCAGCCACTGCAGCACGCGCTGGTGTCAGGCTGCCGCTGCAGCCCTGCCACAGGCACCCGCACGGCTTTGGCTGCCGCAGAGGCAGCCCCACGGCACCGCCGGTCCCAGCTCCAAGGGGCCAGGGCTCACAGACCCCACCTCGAGGTCTGCCAGCGGCAGCCTCCCGCCACCCAGCGCCGCCCGTCTCACCGCACCCTCGGTCACGGCACCCTGCCCCGAAGCACCGGCGGGGCCGGGTTTGCTCCACACGCCTCGCTGCTTTTCATGTTCCTCCATCCCTGCGGCGCAGCCCGAAAACATTTCCGTTTTCCCCTGGGGTGAGCTTCAGGAGCTGCTTCCGCTGCCCCACCTGGGGGGATGCTCCCTCGTGGGCTGGAAACCTGCCCGGACCCCTGCCTCCTGCCTCGGCCCTCCCGCAGGCCGTCAGGGCTGGGTGACTCCGTTTGGGGCTGGGTGACTCCATTTGGGGCTGGGTGACTCCATTTGGGGCTGGGTGACCGTCAGCTCGGTGCTGCCCGGGGACACCGAACTGCTGCCCGAGGAGCCTGGAAGGAGCAGACGGACAGCGCAGCCGTCCCAGGGGTGGCCTGAGACTGGGGAGGCTCGCTGAAGGTGAAGGCCACAAGCGTAAAACCAACAGCTGCTCACGGGAACAGCCCTTCACTGCCACGTCAACAGGGCCAAGCAGTCGGGCAGCGGTGCCAAGAGCCCGCGGAGGGCTCCACGCGGGTTGCGCAGGAAGGACGCCGCACCCTGCCACCCGGGGAAGGTCCCCGCAGCCCCGCGGGCAGGGCAGAAGGGGGCCAGCAGCAGCAGCACCTCTGTGCAGGGGGTGCTGCTCCCCCCCCAGTCCGAGGAGGGGCGGCTGACTGGGGGAAAGGAGGTTCCCCCCGTCGCAAACCTAATTAATAGGATTGCCTTAACCTTAAGAGGATTGGGTTGATGAAGGCAATAAGATTACTGCTGGTTTCAGAGAGCAGCGCAGAGGCCAGCTGGGCAGGGGTGAAGGAAGCCCCAGGAGGCAGCAGGGCTGCAGGCGGACCAGTGTCAGGCACACGTAAGCATCAGTGGCCGAGGAGAGGGGAGGGACGCGCTCATAAAACTGACAAAAAGCTTTTTTAGCTGGATTGTGGCTGCCATAAAGTAGTATTAGAGAGAGAAATTCCTTGTGGGGGACAACAGAGCTGCTGCCCGGGTCACCCAGGGCTGAAGGTGTGCAGCGCCCTGGCTTTGCAGTTGCTGGTGCAGGTAAGCGGGCGGCGCTCCGGGGGTGGACCCCGAGCCCTGTGCTGCTGTGCCCCCCTGCCCCCTGCCGCTCCCCGTGCTGAACCAGGAGCCTCCAGGAGAGCTCCCGCAGCTGGACAGGCGCTTGCAGGCACTCCCGCATGGTCCCTGCAGCATCCACACGAAGCAGCAAAGCACCCACGTGGCCAAGGGGAGTGCGGCTGCAGCGGTGCCGGCGCAGAGCAGAGGCTCCAGCAGCCTCGCGTGGGCTGTGAATGCATCTGCTGTAAATGCATCTGCTCAGGGGGAGCAAATCCTCGCGGCACAAACAAATAGGGACACATGTTTATCCTTCACTCCATTCACACCATAATAAATATTTATTTCAAGCGAGCAGCTGGTTAGTCAGAGCTTTGTCTGACGCCGGGTTTCATCTACTGACCCCCTGGACAAGAACATTTTTAAAGTGTAGTTATGGTTATGAGCTGAGCTCCCAAAGCTGTGAGGTAGCCCTGGAACAGAGACAAGGGAAGTACCCCACAGACACCGAAGTCCCCGGCGGTCCCCCGGGGGAAGGATGCAGCCTGCCCCCCCCCGCCCACATCACACAGCCCACATCAAGCGGGGCTAATGGCAGGGGGAGCGCTCCCATGGCGTGCAGGGCAACAGAAGTATCTTTAATTACGCCTTGGTGTGTTTCGTCTGTGGGTTGCAAACACATCAAGCAGTTAAGTATCTCCCCACACCCTCACGGGTAACATTTCATCAGGTGGAAGACGGGAGCACCCAACGAAGGGAGGACGGGCGCCGAGAGCCCGGGTGCCCCTCCTGGCACAGCCTTGCCTCTCCAGTCCCTACAAACGGAGCAAACAGGGCCTGTGCCGAGAGCTGGGCGGGTTCTGGGCGGCCGTCAGACTTTCCAGCGGGCTGGGGCAGCTCCCCGCCAGGCTGTTTGCCCTTTATCAGAACGCTTTTCCCCTTTCTCTCCACCCCGCTGCTGCCTCGGTGGCTGCTCTGGGTTTTCCAGGCGTGCCCTGGTGCCCGGCGAGCCCTCGCGTGGCACCGCGGGGATGAAGCTTTTCCCTTTCCCAAGCAGAGATCAAAGCAGGCACGGCCTCTGTCTCCAGGCAGGACTCTCTGCTTTCATTTCCCACCTTTTAATCTACTGTGATACAGAAATGAGGCCCAGGATGATGCAGAACATTTAGGGAGAAAATGAAGCTGCAGCCACTGCCCCGGCCACCCACGCTCCTTTCGGCAGACGGGCCCGGCCCTGCCTCTGGCTTTGACGAGCTGCAGGTAACGAGCCCTGGCTGGGGGGGGACAGGGGACACTGCCAAGGAGCATGGGGCACGGCCCCGCATCCCGCTGAGCCCCGGTGCGGGATTACACCCCGCTTAGCACCGACCGCTCCAGGCGAAGAGCGCCTCGGGCAGCGCAAGAGCAGTTAGCTGCTACCGCGCCCTCGCAGATAACCTGCCGGACACTCGGACACTCCTTTCCCACTCCAGCCGTAATCGCTGCTTCAGCGCCGGCTACAGCGGCCAGGAGCCGCAAGAAAACCTGGATCGGTGAGAGGCTGCCGACCGCCAGCGTTGTGCTCTTCGGCTCGGAGAGGGCAGGGGCGAGCTGGGGGGGGGCTGCTGGCAGCACCCCTGCGCTCCTCCGCCTCCACCCGCACCCCGCCGCCCCGCGCTGCCTCCTGCCAACAGGAGCAGGGGCCAGGCAAACCCGGGGGGGGCAGCCCCCGGTTTGCTGCTGGAGCCTTCGCACACGGGCGTGATAAAACCAGCACGGCCCTCTGCCGTGCCTCGCCGCCCCCACGGAGCCTTCCTGGGCACACCCCTGTCACACAGACAGGGTGGGTGGGTGCTTTCCTCTCCCATTCATTTTTTTTATTATTATTTTTTTACCTTGCTGCTGTTTTTTCCCTTCCTCTCCTCGTACAGCTCCTCTAGGAAGGACGCGCCACCCGGCTCCCATGCTCCAGTAACTCCTGCTGCTTTGACAGCTCTCTCAACCCCGTGCTAATGCTGATGGCAGATGACAGGCGGGGAGAGCAGAAGCTCCATTTTAGGGGACAATTCATCAAGTCTGTTTACTGTTTGCTGTGTCCCCCGTGCAGAGCCTCTGGGATCCCAAGCGCTGGCGCGGACACGTGTCTGGAAACACACTTGCTCTCTCCTCAGCCTCTCCAGCACCGAGAGGAGAGGAAAAAGCAGGAGCAGTGACAAGACTCACGGGGACTGAGATCAGGGTGAGGACACCTTTTGCACCCACACCCCGCACAGGTCCTTCCTGGCAATTTCACCACGGCCCCGGCAGAGCTGCAGCGAGGGCAGCCCGGGATGCAGCGAGCAGCGGTGCCAGCAGAAGGCAGGGCCGAGCCGAGCAAGCATGCGCCGGGCGCGGCACAGCCCCGCACAGCGGGCACACACCTGTGATGCTCTCCCGACACAACCACCCGAGCGGGGTTTCGCACACCGCGAGCCGCTTCTGCCCCCTCCGAGTGTCCCAGCCCCCTGCTGCGCCCCTCACCGCACACCCCAATGCCCCGTCCTGGGCTCCGGGAGGCTCCGGGCAGCTACCGGCACTGCCACGGCAGCAGGCCCGGCCTCGCAATCCTCTCAGCGAGCTTTTCCTGCCTCGAACTCGACCAGGAGGCCAAGCGCTTCTCTGCACGACAGACGGTAATTAAATCTAATCCGTGAACCCTGCCACGATCCCAGGCAGCAGCGCAGGCTGCAGGGGAAGCGTCGAGCCTCGCGGTTCCCCTCAGGTGAGCAGCTCACAGCTCCTCAGTGCTGTAAGGGCTTTGAAATCTCGTTCTTCCCCAGCACCCCGTTGCAGAGTTCAGGGAGATGTTAACAGAGGGAACGCTGATGCTCCCACTCCCTCCGTCCCGCATGCGGCCACACTGTGCCACGCAGGGGGACGCAGCGAGGATGCTCTGAGGCAGAGGGGCCCCGCGACTCCACGCCGTGGGGCAGGGAGCTCGGCGCTCGCCTGTGCTCTCCAGTGAGGGCGTTTCCAGCTCTGCTCATCTGCCCTCGCTCTCGCCGACCAGCCACTACCAGGAGTAAATCCCACTCCCTGCCTCTTCCTGGCTCGTTGCTTCCCCAGACGTGGCAGGGGATTCCCAGTCATGAAGGATATTCACACGAAGTGGCCCAGTAAACTGAATTTCCACCGTTCACAAATTGGCCAGCATCAACTCCCCGGCACCTCCTGCCTGGGAGCACCCCAGAACCCTCCCTGCAGTGCCGCCCCCATCACATCTCCCTTCTAAAAGCATCAGCACAGACCCCAAGGGCTCAGAGCTTGCTCAGAGGCAGGCATGCCCGGAGGCGCGCTTTGCTCCGAAATTCTCATGGCACCGTCCGCGCCCGTGCGGTGCCGCAGTGCCGGGCGTGCGGCAGAGCCGCCGTGGGGAACCTGCCGTGTTTCCACAGGAACGCCCAGCACTGCCGGCTGCTTCGCTTAAGCCAATGTTGCTTACACTTTGCCCCCGAAAACTGCCTTCTTGCTTGCTTTTATGTTTGTGCTGGTTTACAGAGTAAGAGTCCGGCCCCTGAGCCTCCACAAGTAGGGAAAAAGGAATTGGGTTGGTATCTTGTGGTCCCCCCGACCTCTTTACTAATTAAGCAATTCACACTGCACATGCTACCGACTTGTTTGCAATAAAAAGCAAAAATCAGTGTGTTAATGATGGCTGAGCCCAACCAACGTGCTGACTCCCTACAGCCCAACCCTGGAGACTGCCCCTGCTCATCTCTCGTGGGAGCGTGTGGGTGCCGCAGCCTTACCTTGGCCTTGCCTGTGCTCTGCAGGATGTGCACCAGCGCGGACGCCATCTCCTCTTTGTTCTTCACGCTCAGCGAGGGCTCCAGCACCGAGCACAGCACCATGTAATTGTTAGTGATGTACTCGGCAAACTCCTTGTACATCTCCATGGGAAGGATGCTCATACTCTGGTAGCGTGACTTGATGCGGATCATGGGCCCTGGGGACTTGCCCTTCCCGGGGTTGGGGCTGACCACGGGGTACCATTTCTCCACAAACTGCCGGCCCGTGACGGAGCTGACAGGGATGTTCACTTGTCCAATGAAGTTGGTCTTGTCCTTCTTTTTCTTCTTGTCGGTCTCTTTGTATAAGTGCACCGTAATGTTTTTGAGCGATGGGAGGTTATTAAATTCAAAGTGCTCCCCCCAAAAGACATTATCAGTTTTCAATTTACAGGTAGTTCGTGCATAAAGAACGTCATCCAGGCATAATTCACACAAGTACTTCTTCTTAGCTGGCAGGTCCTTGGCTTCAATAATCCATAACTTTAACATATTCTCCACCCTTCTGCTGTTGTCCTAAAAAAAAAGATGCAAAGAAAAAAAGGTCAAGAGAAAAAAACAACAAAGCCACGCACAACAAAACTGGAGATATAAGTTAATTATTTTGGATGGGCTAAATGAGCAGAAGCTTAATTACATTTTATTTTAAGGAAATACTGGCTCTCAGGAATTTGCATAATAATGCTACTTATGTTAATTTTCCAAATATCACCATGCTCTCCATGTCTGCTGGTGCCAATTAATAAAGGAAACAAGGAAGATAAAACCCGTCCAAATCATAAATGTACCACGTCCAATTCACTGCCGAGAGGACCTCAAAAGAAACCTGAAAGAACCTTTCTGATAACTACCGGCTTGTGCAGAACAGAAGCTACGTTACAGGTACCACAGAACCACCTCCCCTCGCAGTCCCGCCGCTTTGCAGCAGCACCGGAGTACATTTTCTGGACTGTAGCAGAGCGACAACAAAGGGATCCGAGTGCACACTCAGGGGTCACCTCATCCGTGGCTGGAACACAACCACCTCTGGCATGGGAAGAGGCTTTTGCAAAACTTCACAATATTTTAGGGCACAGGTCCAGAGCACTGAACTAAAACATCAAGAGGAATTCTGGGACACAGAGTGAGTCACACAGTGGAATCGTTACAACTCAGAAATAGAAATTTGGCTTGGTATCATTTAAACAACAATGCAGCAAAGGATACCGCGGCTCTTCAACGGCTCCCCAGTGATGCTGACCTCGCCCTGGAAGCGCAGCCAGGGGCATCTGCTGCAGCGGTGACTAAAGAGAGAAAGCACTTGCAGCTGAACTGCTCCTGGGGCTGCAGTAACCTGTTTTGTCTAGGAGCCCTCACTGAAACAGCAACCGTGGCTTCCCCTGCTCAGCTTCGGAGGCTGGGAAGGAACGTTTCTGCTGGGAGCCCACAATGGGGTACTGTAGGTTCAGGAAGTACACACAGGAACTACACGAGAACATTGAATTCCTGATAGAAATATCAAGTCAGATACTGAGAGTTTATTGTCCACGAACTCAAACAAAGACGGAAAATTAGCCATCAGCTAATGGCATGTTCCGAGATGAGGGCATCTTTCCAAATGAATTTCCACTGAACACCACATCTCAAAGCCATACTGACGTGTCCAGCCCTCCCTCACATTCCCAGGACTTTTCATGGCGTGACGCTCCAAACCTCACACAGCTCTTTCAGGCCATCATTGCCAGGCTGCTGTGCTCGGAAAGCCACTGGAGCCACTGAGCTGCACGTGGAGCAACTGAGCTGCACGCGCAGGAACACGCTGCTGGGGGCAGAAGCCCTCTCTCTCCTCTGCCACTCCCATTCTGACACTGAAGGAAATCTCTTATCCCGAACTAGGAACAATGAACTCAGACATGGAGAGCTCCTTTAGCAGCCTGCCAGGCCCAGACCTAACCCGTACGCAGTTATGTGTCTGATGCCAGGGATGAATTTACAGGATCGCATTATTTGTGTCTTCTCTGATCAGCAGAAAATGACTTGTTGATGGAGCTCATCAGCTGTGAAATCCTGCAGCTGATTAGTCCTGATCAATCTTTGTTAGCTAATTCCAGCGCAGAGAGGGAGAAGCAGCTGTGGACTTTATTTGAGGATGTACTTAAGTCTTAGTGGGCCATAAAAACACATATTGGGTGTCCCTGTGTTCAGTGAAGAGAAAGATTTGCTTCCGGAGATCTCAGACGGGATGGTTTCGCCACCATCAACTGCCTGTAAAAGTGAAGGCTACGTTCCACTACTGCCTCAAAGAATGCACTGCCATGTGCCACCTGAATTTCTCCATCACTACAGCAGACATTGCAAGTACCACCAGAGTCAGGAGATGTGATACATGAACTTCAGAATATTCAGTCTTGTAACTTTACTGGCAGCTACCGGCCATCTGTCCCAGCACTTCTGGGAGGTGGGAAGTCCTACTTGAGTGGCAAGTATCATTAGTAGCAGAGCAAGACTGAAGATTCTTCAAGTCTGATCATTTCACAGCAACAGCTGAAGCAGCATGTGCTGAGAAAAGAGGAAAGAAATAATTGGCACTTTCACGTAAATATAATTGTGGAAGAAATGGAAATATGGAAAAAGGCTGACCCACAATTACACTTACTCACTACAATGACAATACGTCCCCTGCTGCTACTATGCACTGGGCTATAAAACGTAATAACGAGGAACTGAACTATAGCAGAGGCAATTCCTCAAAGCCACTACCTTATTTGGGTGCACGGCACGCCGCAGGTTTTCCATCCATTTATCTCGCTCTGCTGCGGAACGACACGAGAAGCACTTACTTCCTGATGAAGTCGTCACCTACAGGGAAAGGAACAGGATTATGTCTTGACCAGCACGCTGCAGACTGTGATATGGGGGAGAGGGGGAGTGAGGAAAGGTGCTAGTGGATTTTTTTTCTTTTTTAAGTAAACAGCTTTACCCAGGCATGAAGCAACAGCCCCTAAGGCTACCAGAAAAACAGGGCAACTCTGTATGTCACAGAAATAATCATGGAAGCAAATTCCAATTACTTCTCCTCTTCCACACCAGAAAACACAAGATAATGGCCCTGTGCATGTGATGCTTTAAGCCACCAAGTTCCTCTACTGAGAAGAGTGCAAATCCTTAAATGAACTAAAGATAAACTGCAACCACTTGGCACCCCTCCAGATTCATCCCAAAACTTGCAGTTGTAACAACCCAGCCCTTGCTTTCGGAAGAACGCCAGGCCCCAGCAGGCTGGCTTCTTGCTGTCCCCCCCCTTCACGCCCTGTTCTGAAGGCCTTGCTGCGAGGAACATGGGGCCGAGGACGTACACCACGCTGCTGGAGGGCCGGAGGCACTCCTGTGCTCCCCGCACTGGCTCCCCTCAGCCAGCCACAAAGCCCTCAGCCGGCTGCTCTCCCTTCTCCGTATCCATTGTATTTGGTGATGCCCCATAATATTCTCTATGTACATCTCTGGCTTGCAAGCAAATGGACCTGGTTAGTACCTAACTAACTCCCTCTGAGTTTCACTTCCGCCAGTCAAGCTGCAGAGCTCCCTGCGAGTGCCGTATCGTCTGACAGTGTTTGTGTTTACACGCTGCACACCGCTTATCTGCTTCTGGGAGACACGATCTCCTCCAATTTCATACATCTCCCCGAACCTGTTCTTACAAGCAGAGCTGGCACTTGCTACGATTCATCATCTTCAGCTAACCTCAGCCGTGAGCTGAGCGCATCCCTCTGCTCAAAGACATCTCCTCACCAGGACAACACGACGAGAGGCCTAGCCTGCCTTTTCACAGCAAATGCAAGAAATCTCCCCACGCTTGATATCCCCAAGTTCTCTCCTTCAGGCAGACACTCTTCCCTGTCCTTAATGCACTCAATCTGTCCTGTAATACTGATATTCTTTGAGGCACACTTTATCTTCCATTTCTAAGAAGAGATGACTCCATATTACTAGGCACAATAGCATCATCTTTTCAGCATCCTTTCACGCTTCGATGCGTTTCCCGTTTCTTCAAAGTTTCCCATCACAAATGTGGCCTGCTTCATCCCGTTTGCTGCTCCTGTGAACCTCTGTCCCCGAACAAACAAACTTCTGGTGGCCCAGGAGATGCACCACTCGCAAAAGTGGCTGTCCACAGCATGTGACCCCTACACCTTGCCCTGCCCGTGGTGCGGCTGCTCTGTATTTTGATCCTTTTCTCAGCAGAGCTTCTACAACAGCATTCCAGATGAGCATGGCCATACACCCGCGTGGTAACGACACCCAGAAAGAAGCAACATGCAGCTGCATCGCTGTGACACGTGCTTCAAAACTGCTCAGACAAGAACCTAACAATTCAGAACTTGAGCCCCGTCTTGCCTGGTCCACAAATTAGCTGTGCAAGAATCAAGATCAGCCATGCTCAAATCCAAAGCACCACAGTCCTGAACACTGCTGGGACAGCCACACCACCCTGCGGTGCCACAGCCAGGTTTCTGTACCCCAGAGTGGGAAAACACCCTCCCACTGTCACTGAGCGAGGTCCACTAAATTCAGTCCTGCGTAGAAATCAGTTAATAAAGGTGTAACAGGTCAAACATACTTCTCAGTAAACTATACCGTTAGTCCATTTCCTCGAAGGCCATTTTCACCTAGCTTGCTGTTTAGCTCTTTTGTTTTGATGGGAGTTCGGTATACAAATGAATTTTCCAAACAAGAGGATTATGGCTTATTTGATTGTTGTGGAAAGATGCTCTCTTAAAGACAAGTTCTCCTTGGTGGCACACATGGATCCCACAGATGCCTAGGGTATTCATATCCAAATAAACAAACATGCAATTTAGCCGTCCTTCTATTGGCTTTGTTAATTACATTTGTGTTGTGTTTTTTTTTTTTAACAGCTGTCTGTTTAGTTGAATATCTAATATATTTTCTTGCCACACTTAAGTCAATACGTTAGCATTGAGTTATCACACTAAAATTTATGATTCAATTCCAAGACAGTTACTGATCAACTAATCATTCAAAAGCTACACAAAACTATCTGTTCACTCAAGTGAGAGAAGGCAAAAGTCCCCGTGGCAGGTAGGAAGCCCTCCTGATCTGCTGGGAGGCGAAAGTCCTATCTACCACGTGAGACCAAAAATGGCATTTTCCACAGATCTGCAATAATCTTTTGGCTTTCAGCTCTAACCTAAATATTATATGGCACTGATGATCTTCATGACATATTAATTACCTTGATAAAGAGAGCATTCTTGTCTCAACAAGATTTTGGATGTGCTAAAAAGCTATTAAGGTACAGGATAAACTCGTGGGTGGGTGATCCCTTAAATCAGACAAAATCTTGTCATTTTTAAAATGTGTTAAGTACAGCATCCTCAAAGCATATTACAAGGAATCTCACTGGTGTAGGAACAGAGGATGATAACCGAGTTACTAAAGCTGTTTCACTCGATGTGTGCAGAAGATTTTACAAGTTAAGGCTCGAGCTGACAACCCCACCGCACCCACGGCAGAAGGGCACAGCCCCGAAGAGCCCGTGATGGCTGTCCGGGGTCTGGAGGGCCGTGTGAGCAACGGCAACTGCTTACACTGTGGGACTAAACCTCTCCTCTAAATCCTCCCGTGCTCAGGCAAGGCCAGGATGAGGCTACAAGGTTCCCGTTGTACCAGAGCAATCATCCCAGTAGCAGTTTTTCCTTCCTCCTGCTCTGCATCCCCCAGGCACGAGCTGTGGAGCAGGACAAGACTCCGGCCTGCCCGCACAGAAACAGAACCCTTCCGTCCTGATTCCCATTCCTGGCCCAGGTCACCAGGATCCCACAAATAGCAGAGCCAGGAATAGGCTCTGGGAGTCTGGACTCCCAGTCTCCTTTACGAGGCTAAGCTGCCTACTATATATTTAGCACACACAGCATATGCGGTGGCTCTAGATGATTATGCTGACTGGAGGTCTTATAAGGAGAAAGAAGACGGTGTTGAATAACTTTAAAAACAATCACTGAGGAAAACAAGTAAATACTGACTTCCAAGTACTCAGCAAGTCAGAAAAACAGCAAGTTTCACCGACCTAAATAAGCAGAAAAAGCCCGATGCAGCACTGAAAAAGCGCTGCGTGAGTGCTGACTCTCCTGGCCCCCGGCGGAGCCAGAGCCACCACACGGCTTCACACCGGCAGGCCGGGCCGAAGGAGAGAAACAACCCTGCCGTAACCTTTATACAGCCCGCTGCCTCAACAAACCACTTGCTTTTCTCCACTGCAGACGGCTTCGGCACCTCCCTCTTGTCTCCGTTTGGGTGCTGCCACTGCCCTCTCCGGCCCTTTCCCCTTCAGGTCCCGAGGCACCGGGCTGCTGCGGCGTGGTGCAGGAGGAGCTGCGTGAGGCACCTCGTGCTGGGGCTGGCAAGCAGCGGCTGGCCTTGCTGGCACTGTCCTGTGCCCAACCGCACCACTGAGAGGAGACGATTTCAGACAGCGTGAGGCTGGCACTGCCCAGCACCGGCCTTGCTGCCCTTCGCCATTTGAGACAGCAGAATTGGCTGTTCCTGACAGGCCTCCCTGGAGAACTGATCCACCGGAGCTTCACAGGGCATGGATGAGACACAGTTATCACCCCACAGCCTCTTCGCAATCCACTGTGTGGAAAAAGTCTTCTGTCCGTGACTCGGGCAGGCCCTTCTCACTCGACATTTCTTACTCAGCTCATTTTCCAGGTCAACAGCCTGAGTTTCTCGCTCTTCTGTGTTCCGACACATGGCAGTGTCGTGGCCCAACCAGCAGCTTCAGTTTTCCTCTCGGCTTCCCACAGACCCAAACCAGAGATTTTGCAGTTCCACACCGCAGGAACTGCCACAAGTTTCCTGCTCTTTGCTGAGCTTCCACCAAAAAGTGGCCTGTGCTATGTCTTGCTTGTACTTACTGACAGAGCAACGCTGAAAGGTTCAGGATTACAGACGGGGATATTTGGGATCGATCAGAAGTCTACCATTCTGGTTTTCTAAAACATTCTCCAAAGCAAAATAACGAAAGCCAACTTTCAAGCACTGAAGAGGAGAAGGTGCAGTTTTGTTGCTCTGCTTCCACTGCTGCCTGGCACGGAGAGCCACGCGATGTGGCACACAGCGCTCGGCCGCCGGCGCCCTGCTCGCTGCCCTCCCGATGGCAACGCTTGCTCTCTGCCTCTGCCAGCTGCGCAGGGAGGATTGCGGGCACTGCCCACTACCCTTCAGGGATCCAGAAAGATCTACAAACTCATTTCGCTTCTGACCGAGTGCAGTATTTGAAAGAGGCTCTCTGGAGAAGCAAGACCGATGCATTAACACAATATGCCATTTAGCTCTCACCTAACCGCTTCCCTCTGGAGCTTGTTGATGAGTAACCATCAGTTACAAATCAATGCCCCTTTTGTTTTCCAGCATTCTTCCTTTACTCTGCAGGATTTGCAGAACAGCAATTAACATGTTCTTTTTTTTTTTCTGACTCTTCTTTATCCAACTCACTTTAAAATGGAATTTTCTTCCTCCTTACAAGTGCATGACTTGTGTAATTTTCCTCTCAGTCAACTTCTACAAGTACTGTTCATATCCCTTCCCCTTCTCGTGTGCTGAACAGAATTGGTAAACAACTCTTATATTATGGATGTCACATCTATTTTCCATCTAGCTTCATTTTATCTTTCTTGAGTGGAATGTAATAGAGGCCATATAATTTACAAAACTGTTCTCCTCCTGACCTGCCACACTTGCTCAGTTCTACAGAGAATGAACAGCACTGGAAATTTTATACCTCAACCCACTCCCTCAACTTCAGAGTTCATGTATGGGACTATTTTTTGGTCAGACTGCTTCTGTATTACCCACTTATATTTTAAGAAATGGATCTTTTAATTCATTTATATCAAACTGTGCTAATTTCAGTAATGTAAAAATCTTCATGTGTCCCGTCTGACTCCTCTTGGACACTGACAGTGCTGTCTTCACATACCTCTGCCCATCCTAGGAATGCATTCCCATCAAATTTTACAGTACAACCCAAGCACGGCTGTATGGTTTATCTACTTGCTGATGTTCAAGTACAAAGAGATTACCTTCTCTTCACAGAAACACAAGTATCAACCACCTTATTACTGTAGGAAAACCATTTCCCAGTTCTATATGCAGGTGCTGCCATAGGCAATAATGCTTTTCCATCCACGATGCAGGGCAAACAATTCCCAAGAGGCACTGCCTTGTGCTATCCAACTACAAACATGTTTGTATGTGTCCCACCACCTCCTGCTAGCGCAGACCTAGCCACGTGCCATAAAAGATGCATATATCCATTTAAAAAAACACCTGCAATACAGATTTTTTAATTACCCAGAAAAGCGAAGCTTGAGATTTCTAGACAAAGTCCTCAACACTCGCACTAATAGCTGTAGGCTATCTTTGTGACCACGTATAACATCTTTGTAAACACAGAATAGAGGCGAGCACCTTCTGCTATCTGTATGAACATAAACTACAAATTTAAGCTCTGCTAATGCAGGTTTCTAAGTAGTCCGGCACCTGTGCCAGCAGCAAGCCCTGCAGCGACAATGGTTATAACGCAAAGAGCTCGTTGCTCTGATTTGCGGGTGTGCTTCTCCTTGGAAAGATGAAGTAATTTTCTGCCCATGGAACGGTCTCTGTGCAACAATTCAGAGCAGAAGCGTTTTGTAACAGCGAGAGCCCAAGACGTGATCCCGCACCCGGCTCCCCAGCCAGCCCTGTTGCACAGCGTACAGAAAGGCTCCTTACCTCAAAGCAGTAGTCTTGTCCCAGGATGCTGCTGTGGACCGGCTTGATGACCACTTCTTCCTCCATGCTGAGATCCAGAGCCTCAACAGCGCTACTGGGACTGAGCAAAGACTCGTGGGAGCGTGATTCTTTCAGCCTCGGCATTAGATGGGATCTGGAGGAAAAATGCAACCATATCAGTGGATGCTTTGCTGCCCAGAGAAATGATTCAGCCCATCTGTTAGCAACAACTGCAGAATATTCCTATGAACTTTATGCCACGCGATAACAGAGGGCCCAGAATAGCATCCCCCTGTGCGCAGGGACTCTTCTCCCCCTCCAGAAATGCATCCAGCTGTATCACGGATGCAGACAGTGTGGATTCACACTTTGTAACCAACAATCCGAGGGCTCGTGTGCTCCATCCAATTGTTACACACATCCCCAGGATGGGGAGAGTGTGGAAAATAACGCCATGATAGCCCTATCGATTGATCTAAATGCTCTGGAGTCCCACTGGCAGCATTTAGCAGCAGGGAGCCCACAGACAGCAAGCAGCACACCATTTTCAGAGACAGCCAATACAATCAATGGTGCTGTAACTCTTAAAGCAAAATCAGAGAGCTCAAGGGGGAAAAAAAAAAAGAAAGATAGCTAGGTACTCCCAGGGAAAACACAACACAACCATAAAGTGGCAAGGGAAAAAATAACTTGAGAGCAGAGGGAGCAGTTGCTTTCTCTCTAGTCTGCACCGTGTAAAATGTTCCTATGCAAGCCGGCTCACAAAAGCTCTGATCCCAGCAACTCTGACCTTTCAAACCTCTGGCAAGCACTTCGGGGTCTTCCAGAGAGAACATGTGTCTGTCTGTCTATAAAGAGTACGCTGCCTTATTCAAAGGCGCGGAAGGACAGAAATAAGGGGAGTCTGAGATATTCTCAGCGTAGCCTTTTATGAGCAGAACAACAATGCTCCCAATATTCTCTATCAGATTGCTCTGCCTGTGCGTATTGAGTTTTGTCGGTCTCCAGAACATAGCTGACCAAAACACAGGGAAATGTCAATAGCGCATGCAAAATTCATAGCTTCCAGTGACTCACATGCCAAGCTCAATCTAGAAAAAGCCAAAGCCAAGTCTAAGATAAACAGCACTGGGAGATAAAAAGGTGCTCCTCTAGATTTGCCATTAAGATTCAGGCCATCGACAGACCGCAAGGTGATGAAGGATCAGCCTGCAGCTGGGCCGTCCACCTGGGAACGGGAAAGGGACAGCTCTGAGGGCTGCGGGCCACCCCTCGTGCAGCTGCTCAGGGGACAAACGGCCCCCAAACGTTAAAAGCCTTGGGTTACTACAGACCCGTGTGGGATCAGCAGCAGTGGCTTAGAAGCACCAAGGCTCTCCATCCCATTAGCGATTCTCTGAGTTGCCCGCTCACCCCACATCTCTGTTGTGAATAAATTGATCTTTAGGAACTGAGCACAGTCATTTCCCAGTACTTTGCAGCAATTTTGCACTATTTTCACAGAAAAGGATCCATACCCTTTTCCTCTGAGTGATACTGTAAGCGAACTCTAATATGGGTAGACAGATCAAGTTGCCCTGGCCGCTGAGTACAGCACTGATACCCAGCAGCTCAAGAACTGACAACACAGACCTGATAACCTCAGAATCGAGGCATTTATGGCAAGTCTTACTTCTGCAATTTACAGAAGAAATTAGAAGAGCTAAGTAACCAAGCTGGGACTTGCATTTTTGTGTGGGCACATATAAACATTGATGATTTAAACCTACAACTGAGGAACTACGTGCTGTAGCACACCGAGCCGGACTGCTTCATGCTGGCATAAGAATTTTTGCTGGAATTAAAACAAAACAAGTCTATTTTTCATTCAAAATCATTGCAGCTGCAAGGCCACGAGAAGGAATGCAGATGTGCAATACAAAGAATCACCAAGCAGGAGTTTCTCAGGTCATACCTCATTCTCACCAGGTTAATCAAATGCCTATTTCTATCTCCCCGTACTCTGCCGTACATCTCTGGGTATTCTAAAATTAACAAGATTTTCTTCGACACAGAAGTATTTGGGGGGTTCTTTCCTAGGCAGGATGTGTTCCCTGGCCGTCTTTTCCTCCCGAACGGCAGGTCAGATCCGACCCAGGCCAGCACCACCAGCACTTCTCACCAGATGCTGCGCTGCACGGAGGAGCGCTGTAGGTCTCAAACCAGCCCTAAATGGCGCAGCATCTGTCTGAGTATCACGAGCTAAATGGGGAGATGTCATTAATTAGAGGCTCTTGTTGGAGATCTCAGCAGAAAGGCTGAGGTCCTTCTGCCAGAGGAAGCCCTGGCAGAGGGGGAGCGCTGCCTGCGCGGGGGCTCCCAGGGCAGCGGCCGGATCCCCCCCAGCACCCCCAGACCTGCCCTGGCGCCGATCTGAAAACCCCGATCCGGAGGAGAAGCATTTCTGCCATCCGTTATAAGGAACGTGACATCCGCAGCACGATCCCATTTCCTGGAAGATGTCCGCCAGGCCCTGTCACAGCTCCCACGCTCCCTGCTGTAGGGACAGCCCGAGGACGGCCCTGTCAAGGCCACACGCTGCTCCCTGGCTTGTGGGGTGAGGATATTCTCCTCTCTGAGAGCCTTCAGCCTCCCTGCACGCGGGGAGAAGGCGGCTCCGTGCGGTCCCTGGAGAGGTCTCGGAGCACCGACGTCTCTGCCCCTACTGCAGCGGTCACTCAGGCCTGCAGGGCTTGGGGCAAAGACAGCTTACAGGGTGACGGCTGGCAAGGAGTGCAGAAATAATAGTAAAAAACCCCAGCATCCTGGCTTACACGAGCCGATTAAATTCAGTTCCTACACCTTTGTTTTAATATGGTGGGAGCGTCCAGCTGCCCGGAGATGTCTCACAGCAGGAAACCCTCTTTCCAAACAGCACATTCAGTTCCTTTTGCCGTGGGCCTTATTTTAATCTCCTTCTACATGCCTAAAGTTCAGTTGAAACGAAGGAGGGAAAAAAAATATCTCATAAAACACCACATTAGTTCTAAAGAGAAATAACATTACTGCTACTGGCACTGACCCGGAGAGTCCTGCACAGAGGCAGCCAGTCGCCGGTTATTAAAGGAAGAGGTTTACTGCCCCAGAGCAACGAGCGAGGGTGGTTGTTCTAAATAATAAAAGCCATAAAGCACTGCCACGTGAAGGGACGCTATCCCCCTCTGCCTGCTTCCCTCATAAGCAGCCAGAATTAGGGATGTCGAGCACTGTCGGGCCGTGAGTGCACCCCCAGCCCAGGCAGGACTCCGGACACCGGGGAGGAAGCGTGGGGCCAGAAGCCATCCTCACCGGGCACAGGACCCGTCCGTCTGCCAGCAGGACTGCTGGGGAATTCAGGCCCCGTGCTCCCTCAAGGGCAGAGATACTCAGCCGAGGTTACAAGGAGGGAAAATGTTTAGGGCCTGTCTACACAGAATTATTCTGGAGTAGGTCTTGTGTGTTAAACTCGTACACTCTTACTCCAGAATTGCTTTCTTGTGAAGACAAGCCCTCAAAGGGGCAACCCCAACAGTTTTCATTTCAGGACTTCACCTGCCTGAAACCACGCAGCTGCTGACTTTTGTGGTTTTCTGATGGAAATTTTCCTGATATTTTTTGAAAGACAGAAGCGAACGGGGAACCTGGCTGGCTAGCTGCAGAGAGGGGGAGCAGACACAAAACGTAAAACGTGGAAAAAAAAAAAAAAACTAAGAACCTTTCTTAAATCTTCTGTTCCACTGTGAAAGCAGAAGCAGATGGGAGAATCCTGAGGGAAGTCCAGGCCCCACGCTGAAGACGTCCCGTTAATACCGGCTGCAGTCGGCCGCCGCGACACAAACGCCCCGCTGCCTGCAAGGCCGGCAGCGCCCAGCTTAAGGTCCGGAAGGATCGGATCTCCTAACTGACAGACGTGACCCTGGACACGTTTCCAGGTCACATCCATTCACCATACACAGGTTTTCAGGGACTAACAGCTCTCTGTTCCGACCCCCGGGGCAGCCCTCGACCCCTCGCCGTCCTCTGCAGGGGTCCTGCGGGCAGAGGCGCAGCGCAGCCGGGACCCGCCTGCAGCGTCGGCACAATTTAGAGCTGTCCCCAGCCTGGGGATTAGGCTGTGTTATGACTGAGAATAAAGCAGGCGACTCCACCGAACTATCTGCAGCCTCAGAGGGGAGAAGGCTGCCAGCGGGGCAGACGGGCGCACCGTCCTTGTCCAGCTTCACCGGAGGCGCAAATTCGGGCGCGGGGGAGCTGCGTGGTGCAGAGCCGCCTGCCTCGCTGGGCTGGGAGCCTCGCTGCTGCACGGCCCCAGCTGCTCGGAGGAGCCACGTCCTCCGGCAGCAGATGCATACGAGGCTCTTCTACACCTCGGTCTCCCAAGCCCCCCCAGCCTCACGAGCAGTGCCCGTGTGAAACCCCGGGGCCCGGCACTGCTTCCTGCCAACCTCTCGGCCGCTGCCACAGCTCTCACCCGCTCCTGCCCTCGTGCCTCATCCTGCTGAGCGCATTGCTTCAATTTCACAAATAAATATTGAAGTGTTGTTATGGGAATAACCACGAGGAACGGCGCAACAGAACTTGTGTGCTCCCAGAAGACAAGGGAATGTTTTTTTTTCCTGTACGTGTGGATGAAGTCCCCGCGAGCGCTCTGCGTGCGGCGCTGCATCCTCCTAGGACAGCGACGCCCATGTGCTGCTAAGCCGAGCTTTCCCCTCTGCTCTCTGACCTCCAGCCGCTGATCTGTGCCTGAAGTGGAGGCAGATGCCCCGCAGCCTTTGGGATCTCCAGGCAGCAGGCACAGGGAGCACCGATCAGCGCGCTCAGCACCGGCAGCTGCGTCACGTTCCCCTCACTGCACAACACCTTCGCCCAGCAAGACAAAGGACATGTAATTAAACTTATTAATGGCTGCCCTTGTTTTCAGGCTGTTCTCGGTTTCAGCTGGCAGCAGGATTAATTACATTCAAAAGGACTCCGTCAGCTCAGACCAGGTTCCAAATTTTGTTTTTGCCAGAGCAGTGCTGAAGGGTGATTTAGCTCACGACGTTCACCTGGGCAGGGCCCGTGCCGGGCTAGCAATGGCCACAGCTGGGTCTGCCAGCGCCAACCTGTAAGTCCAGCACAGCACGAGCAGCAAGGACACCGCTGGGTTTGCAACGCACAACATGAGAGAAGCTGCAAAAGCACGCAAAATGGCTCGAGAGCAAGGAATAAACAAGAATCAGAAATGCTGCTCAAGTTTCGATAACCAAACACGATAAGCTAGAGAAGCAACTTGTCCCTCCTCCCCAGGAGCACAGCGGGACCACCGTTTCTCTCTTTTCACAGTGACCAACGCTCCCATACAAAACACGACCTTTTCTTCCCACGTTAGGCTAAATCAGCATCTATTAATAGTGCCGCATCTGGGGACGGCTGATACAGAGGACGCGGAGCCACCGCTCCTTGGAATTGGGACCCCAGCGCAGCCCCAGGCCTGCCCGTTCCCGCAGCACCGGGAGCCCCCGGGGCGAGGAGGCGCGGGGCGGCGGCGGCGGAGCCCCCCGGTGCCCTGCCAGCCCCGTGGGCACCGGCGAGGTCGGGGCGCTCCCCACCTGCACCCCGCATCCGCGGGCCGGGAGGAGGAGGGCGGGGAGGAAGGCTTTGGGTTTTTCCCTACGAAATCTTGGCTCAGCGTAACTCAGGAGCCGAGCAAGCGAGAAGAAGCCCGGCGGGAGCTTTCCTCCCGGATCGACCACAAGGAAATCTAAAGTCGCAAGCTCCCCCTTCTGCGCCACGGCCCCGGCTCCGCAGCCCGGCCGCGGGCCGCTGCCCAAGGCGGCGAGGACGTTTGGATAAATCACGACGACAACAAAATTCCTCGCACGCAGCCTCACGGACGCGGCGCTGCTAAAAATACCCCGCTGCTGGGCGCGGGCTGAGACCCCGCACGGCCGGGCCGGCTCCGAGCCGCGGCGGCCTCCGGGGGGCTGCGGGCCCCGCGCCGGGGGGGGGACCGGGACCGGGACCGGGACCGGGCGGCTCCGCCACAGGGCTGCGGGCGGCGGCGGAGCCCGGAGCCCGCGGGGGAGGCGCAGGAACCCCGGGGCTGCAGCGGGGGACGCGGGCACACCCGGACCCCCCCCGCACACCGCCATACCCCCCCCCCCACCGCCGCGCTGCTCACCCCGCGGGCCCGGCTCGGCTCGGGCCGCCCCATGCCGCGCTCCGCCGGCCGCCCCCGGCCCGGCCCCGCCGCCGCCGCCGCCCCTCCCCGCCCCGCTCCGCCCCGCTCGGCGGCCGCCGCCGGGGCCGCGGGATTGGCTGCGCTGTAGCTGGGCAGAGCGCCCCGGGCCCGCCGCCGCCGCCCTCCCCGGGCCCCCCCCCGAGCCCCGGGAGCGGCCCCGGAGGAGCCCCGGCCTCGCCCGGCCCTGCCCCGCCGAGCTGCCCCCCGGCACGGCCGCGCTCCGGTTCTCTCGGGGCCCCCCGGTGCTCAGCCCCGGGAAGCAGCGGGGATGGAGGCAGCCGCTGCCCGCCCCCGGTGCCCCCCGGTTCCCCCGCCCGTCCCCTGCCCCGGCACCGACCTGCGCAGCAGCGCCATGCCCAGCAGCGAGACGCGTTTGCAGCAGCAGCCGGCGGCACCCCCGTGAGCCATGCCCGCACCCCTCGGCCACGCCGGGGACCCCCCCGGGACCCCCCCCCCGGTGGGTGGCAGCCGGCGGGGCTCAGCGGTGCGGTGCCAGCCTGGGGGGGGGGGGGGCTCAGTGCGGTCCCCCGGGGGCCGGTGCCCCGCAGGGCAGCTTCACCCCCCCGGGGGACGCGGGGCAGGGGCAGGGGCAGGCAGCGCAGCGGGGCCCCGCCGTCCTCGTCGGCACCGTCCTCGGCCAGCCCACGCCGCCACGCTCCCCGAGCCGGGCTGTCGCTGTCATCCCGGCGTATTCAAATGCCCCCATTACTCATCAGGAACAAAGTGGGACTATCTAGTAAATGAAAAAGCACCGCACGGCCCTGTCCCCCGGCTGGTATTTATGGCTGCTTCCTTTTCCACTTTTCAAAGGCTACTGGCCGTGTCTGCAGCAAATCGTAAATTCTCCGGCTCACGCACGGCTGCTCCGGGGATGAAGCAGGCACCTGGGCAGCTGCCGCTGGTCGGCATCGGAGGGGGAAATGAGAACGACGGTGAATATCCCTAATTAAAGCCAACACAAAGTGCTTCCCCAGACCAGGGGGGGCCAGCGGGTCTCGGTGTGGAGGACGGGCAGGCGCTGCCCCGCTGCCCTGCAGGCCGGATTCCTGGGCTGTCCCCGGGATGGGTGCGGGCACCCCGAGCCCTCCGCCCAGCCCCGACGCAGCAGCCGTGCCCCTCCACCTCCTCGGCCAGCGAGGTGGGCTCCAGCCTTGCACAGCTCTACGGGATCCTGAAGGCTCGGTGCAAAGGCAGCATCGTTGGGCTTCGCTAACACGGAGCCCTGCCTGTCACCCAACGCCGGTGGGGTCCTTGTCTTCCTTCCAGGGCAAACCGGTCCCCGCCGTGCCCTGGGGACGACACCACCGGCTCCCCAGCCACGCTGGGACGAGCAGCGCGGGCAGCACAACGCCCCGCTCAGAGCGTCTCCCACCTTGCCTCCTTAGCAGAGCGCACGCAGACCCCTTCCCCTCGCAGTCTGCAGGCAGTGCTCCGGATTTAGCACATTTTTTTTTGCCTTCCCCCACTCCCCCCGCCAGCGGTTTGAAGCTTTCTCACCGTTTGCTGGCAGATGCCATGCACAAAGAGAAGCTCGCTGTCCTCGATCTGCTTTTCAGGGCTTCTATAAAGTAGGGCACCAGCACCAAGCCAGCGTCAGGTTTTTGATACATCGCTGGAGTAGCCGAAAATAATAACGGGCAGCTTCAGTCAATCTTTTCGTTCTCAAATCTGCAGCAGCAGCAGCACAGGGGTCCCTTGTGTGGCGGAGCAGAAATTCGGGACGTGCCAGACCGAACCCGCTCAGCAGCCCCCGGCTGCTCCGCGCCGTGAGCCGGGCTCACCCGCGGCTCCCGAGCAGGGCCCTGGGGTCCTCGCCGCGGAGCCATCAGCCCTGCGCCGCCGCCATCGGTGAGCACCGGGCTCTGCTCCCCGGGTTTCCTTCAGCACCTTATCTCCCTTGCTGCGGCAAAGCGTTAAGGTCAGGTTACAGTTTTACCAAGTGTTTTATCTTTCTGGCACGGCATAAAAATGCAGAACGTGAACTTTGGAACGAGCCCTCGCGCTTGCACTGGGTGGAGAGCGGAGCAGACCAAAGTTAGCAGGAAGAGAGAGAACCCGGCTCCTGTCTGCACCCCGGCGCAGGAATCATTCCCTCTGCACGTTCAGACACATTATTAGGACAAGCTGGAAGGACGCACCGAACGCAACGCATGCATGCGTTTGGCCTGCCTTCAGCAGGCAGCCAGATGTGCCGGCAACGCCAGCTGAGGTAGGGGCCCCGCATGGCCCCACGCCACGGCCAGGCGGCCGGGGGGAGCAGCAAGGGGTGGCCCACGGGTGCTGGGCGCTGGGCAGCGCCGGTCGAACTCCGGTGTGCCGGGCCTGGAATTCCGCCCGGTCGCTGTCTGCACACAGCCGGGCATTGAGACGAAGTCGCGCAGGAGCCCGGAGCCCTGGGAGCCCTGTGGTGGCCGTCCTGCTGCACGTTCGTTCCCCGCACTCTCACCTCCATGAAACACAAGGGTCTCCTTCCCACAGGTAACGTGCTGCCGTGCCTGTGCCCCCGCGGGCTGCCCCATCGATCGCGCCGTGTTTGGGCTGATGCCCGAAACGCACGGCTCCTGGGAGGCTGGGAGGTGCAGCAGCAAAACCTTACAGCCAGCTGCTGCTTCCCCTGCCCCAGAGGGCCAGGCAGCTTAACTGCTGCTGCTGTGAGCATTTCTAACACCAAAACCAAGCCTGGATGTCAAAGCCTCAGCTGCTTCCATTCAAAGCCAGGCTTTATCCCAGCTGCCTTAAACCAAACTTCATCCACACTGGGGGGGGCTCCCTGCACACCGCTGATCCCCCAACGGCGGCTGCGTTCAGAGGGCGACCAGCACGCTGGGCGCCGTTATCGTGCTCGCGGATGTCTGCATCCTGCCTGGAGCGCTGCGTCTGACCTCTCCCCCTTCTCTGCGTTTGCACCTTGTGTTATTTCTGGCATTCCAGCCTCCACCCACACTGTTTCAGAAATGGCATTTGTTGAAGGAAATCACAGTGCTCCCTCGGAGGGCACGTAAAACAGTGCCTTCCGTGGGTTATTAGCTTTTTGGTCACAGCTGGCCCCAGTGACTATTATTTGCCTTCTCGGGTCCCTTTCCCTTCTGTGGCTCCTTCTGGCCGCCCAGCCGGGCAGGGAGGGCTCGCACCAGGCGCTGCCCCAGCTCCGTGCAGCGACGTCTCCAGCCTCCTGCTGCGTTTACCTTTTCGAGCTATTAAACGCAGGGATCTCTCTCTTTTTATCGACCGTGAAGCCGGTTCTCTGTGATCGTGCCGTCTTTCACTCAGGAAAGCCGAATTCCCTAACAACCCTGAAGATTAAGAAATGGAAGGCATTGTGATCACCCAGTTTTACTCCAAATTTGCAGCTAAAAGCCTGTCGATGTCTTAGAAAGCACTTTTTGAGAAAGTTTGAACAACCCCACGTTTAAGCATAATTAACATTTTAAGATGTGTAATTGCACAGCTGGCTTCTTGTCACTGCGCTGCTGCTCAAGTGTTGGGGCTGGGGATAATTATCATTGTGCACCTCTGCTGGAAAACTTTTCAGTGCGCCTACTACAGCCCGTGGCACCACAGCCCAACGCACAGAGCTCACTGCGGGTACCATTAACTCAGCTCGGGGACGCCCGGTGTTCCTCTATCAAGCCGCACGGCCGTACAGCAGCTGCCGAGCGCCGCAGAAGCACGACCGAGCCGCCCGTAACCTTGACTGCGTCCGTGTTTACTTTGTCCTTCAGCTCCGCTTTGGCAAAAAGTTAATGTGAAGCTGAAGGGCACAAATAACCCAAGCACTGCAGATAACGGGAACAATGGCAAAATTAAGCTGATAGATTATTAAAAGATTTCTTCACCTGCTTTATTAAAATGTGCTTGACGTTCACAAAACTCGGCAGAATCGATGTCTGGCATTTCTGAAAAATCAGGCTCCGTATCAAATAATATTTACACCGAAGGAATATTTAACCTCTGACTAATGCTGCCTTTTACTCCGTATTTCATAGCGGCTAGACAGTGGATCTGGACTGGCCAATTCCTCTTCCTGCTTGCAATTAGCTTTCCTTTTCTGCTCTCCTGAACAAGTGCTAGACTTAGGAATTTAACACCGATAAACAGGAAATCTGCCTTTACTGAGACGCCACTCAACTTTTTTGGAGGTTTTATGTAAAATGTAACATTGTTATTAGCAGAAGATTTATAAAAATCTTTGTGTGAAGTCCCATTCCTGCAAACATTCAGTATCATTTTGTGCTATTAGTCTCGCTTCGGAGACACTACTTAACATTCGACGACAATTTGAGCCAAGAACATTTGCAGGAGTCAAGTTCTGAATTTCAAATCTAAACTACATAGAGGTGCCAGCAGCACACAACTTCGAGCTTGGCAAACGCAAATACGTGTCTTAGCATCTAAACAGTATTTTATTTTGATTTGTCCTTCTGTCTAACAATATTGGCGCATATAAAAGGCTCGGGTTAACAGGTGATAACTGACTCCAGAGACTGAATAATGTTTTTAACAAAATGATGTTCTTATAAACCACAATTCAATCAATGACAAGTTTATATAATAATAATAAAAAGTTAGGACAATGCTCTTCTCTTACTGCTGAACTCTTCCTTTAAAAAAAAGCTCAAAGCACTTTAAAGTTTGTTTTGGTTGCGTGTATTTTATCCAGAGATGGCACCAGGATATAAAGCTAATTTCTTCCAATTGCTATCTGCCCTCTAGCCAGATAGATGTTAGTGTCTTTTAGGGATATAAAACACATCCTTCTCATAGGAGCCTTCTTTTCAGATGGAATGAGAGATTCACGCTGATGAAGCTGGTGATTTTTCTAGGGCTTTCAGAGCGGTAACTGCAGGCAATCCATTCCAGGAGCACAAGCACTCTCCCCTGCTCTCCGCCTCCGGCACCTTCCAGGGGACAGGAGCCCTTGGAAGACACAGGATGTTTTTGCCCTCTTGTACACAGCTTCTGCACACAGCAGGAATTTGGAAAGCAGCAAGAAGGCCGAGGGCAGTGGCAGTGCTGGGGTGCCGGGGTTGTTCTGCAGGCACAGATGCGGGATGCAGCTACGAGCCCGGAAAAGCCCTGGGCACCAGGACGCTTGCGAGTCCTGACTGCAGTCCCCATCTACCCCCAGACGCAGGTAGGAAAAGGACAGATATTTGAATATTTGAAAAGACCCCCTCAGTATTTTTCCCTGGTCTCTGCACATTTCTTTGCGGCTCACGCTGACCCCGCTCCCAGGGCCGAGCGGTGCGGTCCTGCCGTGGCCAGCCCCGTCCCTGCCGCTCCAGGCTCCCCGAGCAGTCACCCCGTGCCACGCTGCGGTGCGCTGCATCAGCTCCCCAGCTCTCCTTCACAAGTGCAGGTATCATTACCGCGTGCTTCACGCGATGCCAGGGGCCGCTACTTCCAGAGCTGATGTAAAAATTGTTATTAGAACTTATACACTGTGAAAAACTCCTAAAAAGTCCAATCCTGGCACTGCCCTAAATGAAATGACAGCCGCCGCCTGCCAGGGGTACGTGGATAGGAACGGAGCCAAGCGTGCATGCGGTCCTCATCCACACCCCACACCTGCTGCTCCCTCCCCAGAGTTTAACTGCTGAACACAGAGTACAGCCCAGAGGATTTAAAATATGGAAAAGGTCAGAGCCAAGACTCAGGAGTGAAGAACAGATTGAACGGGGTACATAAATGACAGCCCCATTTTAAAGCTAAAATTATTTTTTTCAATAAATTAGGACAAGCGAGCTCGCCTCCCCCTCAAACAATGCAGCTCTCCCTGGATGCAGACCGGAGGGCACGTACACGCAGGAATCAATGCTAATACCCTAAAAGATTAATCTCCAAAAATTATTTCAATGGAATGGAAATGATTTCATATAAATCTCTGCGTAGCGGGAGCGGATGAAGTATCGCAGCGATTCCTAGAACATGTGCAGACTGGAAAAGAGGCTGAGTTGCGCACAGGCGCGGTGCCACCACCCTGCCCGTCCCAGCGGAGGACGCGGGCTGGCCACCAGAGAACCTGCGGAGGCTGTCGTGCCTCCGAGGTCGCGGTCATGCAGGGGCGAGGACAGGGTCCGGCTCCCCGCAGATGGGAACACGGCCTGTTGTACTGTGAGGGAGTCGCGGCTTGCGATTGCAGAGCGCAGTCAGGACGGCACTCTCCAGGGCAGGGAGACCTGGCCCTCATCACAGCCCAGGTGAGCGCGCTGAAGGCTCTACATGCGTTTGTGAGCGTGAATGTCTCCCTAAAACGTGCCTTTTGGTGCTCGCGGGACAAAGCCAGCCACGGGGCAGCAAGCTTTGCACATCCAAACCAGACCTCAGAAGCACAAAGCCCCTGCAGAAGCACAAACCTGAGTAACGCCATTAGCAGCGGGCACCAAGCAGCACGGCAGCTCTGCTGCTGCTGACCACTCGCTCGGGGGGCTGCGGACCTCCAGCCTCCCCTTTCCCCAGGCTGGGAAGGGCACCATGCCCCTGCTCCTGCCTGACCGGGGCCAGGAGCTCCTGCCTGACCAGGGGAGGGACACCCGGAGCCGGGCTGCCAGCCTGGAGGAGCAGGGGCTGCAGGGCCAGCACCGCAGCCGGAGAGGTTCAGTCCCGGGCCGCGTTCCCAGCGACGCTCGTCGGCTCCAATTTGCCCCCCAGCCCAGAGAGCAGACAGGGCTGTAGGGATCTCATCTTCCCTTGGAGAGATGAAAGCTGAAATCTCAGTTTGGTCTCAGCTGTCTTTTTAAAGAGTTGTGTGATAGCAAAAGCTAACGAGTTTAACAACCCCTAATTGCCATTATCAACGTACGAGCTTCAAGCCGAGAACACCAACATTTGTTTTCCTAACTTCTGATTACTGCATTTCTCTCAAAGGGATGAAATTAGACCCAGTCGATCTTGCTGACCAGAAACACTTCTTATCACCTCTTGGATGAGACATGAAGAGATTCTTGAATGTGCTCTGCGAGCAGCCCTGTCTGGTATACAAATAATAGCTCCATCCTCTTCTACACAGGCAACTTGACCCAGAGCTTCAAGCTGCAGGCTGGGAACAGGCAGGAGCAGAGACGGGTCTGATCCCTGGTTCAGTAGCTGCACGGTAGAAACAATTTCCTTTTATAACCAAGTTATTTTAAATCTATCTAGTTAGACAGATGCAAAGCACTGACACAGATGCACTGAAACTGGTTTCATCCTTGCCTGAACAGGATTAACTTGCCTCAGTTATTAACCAAATGAAACACCAGCTCATCTTCCTTGCAGAAACGGCTGTATTTTACGGGGAGAGTTGTGCCAGCGCAGGATTTTTACAGAGCCCGAATCTGGGAGGATTTTCCTTTGGGGCAGGTATTCAGGGTCAGCACAGGGCTCCCCACAACTTGGCTTGGCCTCAGCTCACTCCTTTGAGGTAGAACTCTGCCTTGTCTCACCTGCGGTTTTACTTCGTTCTTCGGGTGTCAGCCTGCCCCTCGGGGCACTGGCCCGGGCTGTTAACACGAGGAGTTAAAGCCAGCTGGACACGGCACCGAGAGCCTGAGCTGGTGGAACCAGGTGGAGTTAAAAGGAATGGAGCCGCACGGACACATCTCTTCCTGCATATCCAGCCTGGGATCTGCTCCCTGCCCACAGCCCTGACTCCTGCCTTTTCCACTCCCTGCCACGGCTTTGCGTTGTGGTTCCCCAGCTCCGAGGGGTTACAGCTGCACAGCCGAAAACAGAAATTCCTACTTCACTTTCCTCTAAGAATATTCAAACCATTTCTAGCCTTAAATTTTGATACGGAAAATTAGAGTTTGGATTTTGTTGTTGAATTGAATTCCTTAAAATGCTGATTTCCGCAAGCAGTTTTTCTAGCAGCCAGGAGCCCTCCCTGCCCCACTGCCCATCCCCTGAACCACCGCTGTGCCAGTGCCACGAAACCGCTTTTTTTTCCCGTGACAGATGCTAGGCTTAGCTCAAATCCCTGGGAACGGACTGGGCCAGCAGATGCTCTCATTAACGGAATTGCAATCTGCCCCTGAGCTCATGAGGCTGCCCCAGATTACACCGCCACAGCTAAACCCAGACCCCGTTTCGGGGGGATGTGTGCCCGGGGGCACACACGGGCGATGGCCCCCAAGGGCACCGTTCCTCCTGGGCCGGGACACAGGAGGAGACAAACAGAAGGAGCAAGGGGCGCGATGGGCCGGAGAGCCCCTACCTCAGCCTCGTCGTCTCCGCTACGCTGGGTTGCAAAGGTGCCAGGCTCCCACCAGCAGGCTGCTAGCAGCCTTTTACTCTGGTATCCCGGGGGGTAAATCACTAAATCAGGCAGTGCTCCGCACGGGAGGCGGCTGACACGTGCCGGTGTAGGGCTGCAGCAGCTGCTCCCCGCAGCGCTCGGCCACGGCTGGGCTGCACGGCGCGGGCGCTGCCGGTGGCTCCGAGCGCGGGCAGGCAGGGCAGGCAGACAGCGAACACAAGCAAGCCTTTCCAGCACTGACAACTCACATCTGAATAATGCTACGGCAAGGTTAATCCAAAACGGCCCAAAGCACGAGGCTGAACTCTGGGGTCCAGCTCCGCACGTTGCTTCCCAGTACCAAGTGCCCAGCGCCCTGCACCCTACGCCCGCCGCTTCCCCTCCGCGTTCTATCCACCTTTTGTCTTGCCCGTTACACACTTAGAAGGGAGCACGGGCAAAGGGATTAAAAGGAAAGCTTGCTAGAGGAACCCCAGAGCTCCCCAGAGCAAGGCGGCTCCCGCAACATCCCCTGGAACGGGGAAGGGCAGGGGCAGGGAGAAGCCCTGGCACATGCTGGAGCCCACCCTTCGCTCCCACGTGCGGTGGCCCAGCACGGGAGCAAGGAGCCAGGGGGTGCGGGGCAGGTGGCGAGCCGGGGTGGGTGCCGGGTGGGCAGCGAGCCGGGGTGGGTGCCGGGTGGGCAGTGAGCTGGGGTGGGTGCTGGGTGGGCAGCGAGCCGGGGTGGGCAGGACTCACCTCGCTCCGGCAGCGGCCAGCTGCTCAGCTGTGCCACCTCTCGCTGCCGGCAAGAGCCTGAATGTCTTTATATACCATTTCAGCAGATCAAAACCGAAAGCTGCAGCTTGGTTCCCAAATGAGCAATGGCACTATAAACACCAGGAAGCAAAGTCCAGCCCGGCCCAACCAGTCACGACCGCTTCTCGCTCGCCATCACGCACAAGAGCTGCCAGCCCCTGCAGTCACCAGGCCTGCACAAGCAGCACAGGCACCTAAAATGGCTTCACGAAACAACCGGAGCCATTTAAAATGTACATGCTGCGTGGCCAGGGCTTGCACCGTGTCGCCTTCCCTCGAGAGGATGAAACCCCGGCCATCCGCAGGCACCTCTGCCACGGGACCGCAGGCGGCGTGGGACTCAGCCACGGGGAGCTGGGGCAGCGCCGGTGCCCCGGGGCTCCCCAAAGCCATGACCGGCTGTCTCAGCCCTGACTGCCTGCAAAGTGGTGAGCTAGAGGCGAAAAGCTCCATTGCCCATTATCAGCCCCTAGAATTCTCACTGTCTGTGCTGTTTGTCGCTCCCTGACTTCATCCCCCAGCCCGATAGCGGCGCCGCTGGCCTCAGGAAGCCAGGCACGCACGCGGAGGGCTGCTCTCGCAGGAGGGGTCACGCGGAGCGCGATGCGCGCCAGGCCCTGGCTGCACGGCTGTGCGCATGCCTGCGGTGTCAGGGCTCTCTTCCCATTAGGAAATCATCAGCTTGTCGACACGAATTACCCGGACAGATCCTGGCTGTTTATGAGTAACTGAGCACATTCGGTGACTGAGTCACTCCATAACCTCTGCTCATATCCCATTTACAGAGCGCGAGGACAACAACTCCAACTGCTGGGCACATCCCGCAGCAGAGGGGTGGGACGGGGAGAGCACTGACACAATGCAGACTGCAGAGAAATTAAAGCCATTGCCAAGTGAGAAAAATGTTCCACCGTTTCTTCACTTCTCTGGACACTTAGAAATGCACAACCCATGAGGCTCTGGGTGGCTGGTTATTTGGAGGGGGAAAACACGGATAATCCGAACCGATCGTGCCTGGTACACGGGGATGGGTTCAACCCTCTGCACCCTCCGACCCACACACTTCTGCAACAGCCAGCTGCACCAGCAGCTGCCCCGCAGCAGGCAGACAAATTTGGAGAAGCTGCCCAGCACCTCCCTTCTGAAGTGCCCACAACGCACACGTCCATGTTTGCAAGTGCCTGGATACAACTTTATTTTTATTTTTCTAAGAACGAGATCAGAGCTGGCGGGAAGTGTCCCCCCGGCCCCGGCAGCAGGCGGTTCCCAGACGGGCAGCCAGCAGCAGGGGCTCCCACGGCAGCGCGCTGCCAGCAGGCTTCAGCCTCCGCGAGGGAGAGCCGAGGCCGGGGCAGCCTCGCGCGTCTGCCAGCCCCCATCGAGCGGCCCCAGGGGGCGGCAGTGCCGGGGCAAACACCGACTTTGTGCCCCCGGTCAGGAACCCCGGGCACGAGCACTCGGCTACATCTGAGCCCTCCCGGGGGAAAAGGATGCAGGCTCTCGAGCAGTCGGCCGTCTCGGACAAAGTACAGTTTTCAAAGCATTCACGTTCCTCCCGATGTTTAATTAACGATACTCTTTAGCAAAACTGCTTGGAAAGATGAATCATTTTACTCCCCTTATGTTTTTATTGTAGTAACGAGCAATATAATTGTCTTGTCAAAAGGAAAACAGAACTGGAAGGAAACTCAGGGAGGGAACCCAAACGCGCCTTCCAAGCGCGCGGCTGCGACGTACCATTAGTCAGAGCCTAACTGGGGCCATCCTCCTGCTCAGACAGAAAGCCCCAAGGACGCAGCAAAGGACTTCATGTTTAATCTAAGTCTGAGCACTATTGTTTGGAGCAAGCCATTAAAACCTCCGCTAGGCTGATGTGCAATCGCTGAGTACAATCTTGGCCTACCTTTGATATGTGCCTTCCCTTACAGCACCACTTATAATTTAAGGAACAAAAATGCTTTTAAATGGCTTTGAGTGTAGAAGTGCGAAAGCAGCTGCCTCTGAAAGCCAACGAGATCCCAAGTGGAGCCAGAAAGCCGCTCGAGTTGTGCACCAGAAAGACTTCCACGATGCAAATTAATAAGTCTCTCTGAGGATTGGGAAGTGTGCCACAGACTGCATTTCTGAGGCCATAGCTCTTTTATCTGAGTTGTTTTCTTCCTTTATCCTTGCCTCACTCCATGACAGTTTTGAGATTTTTGGCATCATAACTGCAGCCTGGCTTGTCAAGCTAAACATCAACAGAGACTTTATACGTACGTGAGAAATGAGAATAGACACCAAAATAGTTATTAGCTCTGCTGCTAGAATACTAACCAAGCAAAATGGGTGTGCTCCAGCGAAGGAAGGGGTCTGAACCATTTCTGACCCACGTCTGTCCAGTAGCACTGGCTTCGGTGGGGCACCTCGGGGCCACCCAGGGGTCCTGCAGGCGGGCGCGGGCGCAGAGCCCGTCCCCGCAGATCTCCGCGCAGCTCAGCCCTGTGGAGGCTCTCAGAGCCGCGCCGCAGTGGCGCTGACTTGCTCTAAATGAGATCCAGATAAACTGTTCCTCGGAGACCATCCCAGCTTGCTGCAAACACTACAACGAGTTTGGAAACACTGGGATCACTGGACTCCAGTAAAAAGAGGCAAGCCATGCCAAGGCTGAGGGAACAGGAATGTGACCTAGCGGGGCTGCCTTGGCTTGCGAATGGCTCGTGGACAAAGCTCGCTCTTTCCCCCTTGCTTTTCACCATTGCCAAGCAGTGCCTTGCTCCCTTTATTCTGGCAAGTGTGTTAGGTAAAATGTACAAGAATTTCTCTCCGTGCCAGCGAATTCTGGCAGAGAAGCTTGAGAACGGCGCTGGGTGACAAGCCAGAGTTCAGCAAGGCGCCTGACCAGAATCCTGTGCACAGGCCCAGCAGCGAACAGACCAAAACGCTGCAAACTACTACTGCCCAGCTCAGCATCTGGGCCTGCTCCTGCAGAATGCTGCAGTACTTGTGCCACACTTCAGAGAAAATTTAATTATAAATGGGAACAACAGGCACGGCCCCGATACTCACCTGCTGCGCAGGATGTGCCCCAGACTTTGAAATACACCTACCAAAGTCAGAGATCTTCACTACTCGTTGTGAGGATGCTAAAAGCTCCAGCTGCTTTGGCAATCACTGTAACACATTTCCAGGCAGTTTTTAAAGGCACTAGCAAGATAAAATGAAGAAAAGAAATATTGCTTTTAAAAGGTACGCTGAACATTTGCCTTATCTGCCAGCCACTTTATTTTAATGAGGTTTGCTTTACTTCTTCTGGTATTTGCTTTGTCACACAGCGTCAGCCCCTGAGCGTTTCCATCAAGCGCCGGTTATTTTCCGTGAGCAGCTGGAGGCTGAGGGGGCTGCGGCGGAGCCGGGGACACCGGGCAGCGGGGGCACGCGGGGAAACGCAGCGGGCACTCGTGCCCTGCCTCACCGGGCAAGCAAAGCCTCTGCCTTCGTCACACAAAAGCTTTGAGTCCTGCAGATCAGATGCGTTAGGAGAGAGCCACATGCCGATCCCACAAGCGGGAACACAGCTACGGAGTTTTATTTATGGTGATATTAAATATGCAACAATCATTCCCCAACATCAGAGTAATAAACATCACTTCTCCATCTGATCTGAAATCAGCAAGCGTGCTTCTCACATTCACAGAGAGAGACAAAATGCTAAATTATTTATGCTTTGAATATGAACAAATATAGAGAAATAAGTTAATTTGGTACAATTCAGCAGAGCAGATTCGGGGCAGATTATTGTACATCCTTCAGTCAAATCACACTCCCTCATTACTGTAAACAATTGTTTCTCCTCCAAAAAGTGGGTTAAAGAATTCTGAGTAAGGGATCAGCAGCAGCACTTCTGACAATTTCTTTCAGATCTGACTGCACAAGTAAAACCTCCATCCCCCTAGGTCCTTGACCGTTTGCTGGGCTGTAGCACCAGCGCTGGGCAGGAGCTCTCCAATGCAGCAACCGAACTGGGACAGCGGTGGTTGGATGGCTTTCCAGGACACGAGCAGCTTCGTGTTGCTTGGTGGTAGCAAACGTATTCCCAGCTACATTCTGCAAAACTCCTTGCAACAATTCCATTGTGGTTGCCAAATGTCGAGGAAGTGAAGGAAAAAATGAAACCGAGCCATTCCGCCCCATCTTTGCACTTCTCCTTATCACCAATCACACCAGAGCAGATTTTTTAAAGCCGGTGTCTGCCTGCCGCAGCAGCGTGATTTATACCATGGCCCTGTTCATTACGGAGTGGAAATAACATTGCAAGTGACAGCCAGCAGTCACCAAGCTGTCACCTGAGCTACAAAACGCTGTGTCCACGTGCTGGCCGACTTCCGTGCAAAGGCATCAGGGTGCCCACGGAGCAGCTCTCAGCTCAGCCGGTGTCATCGCAGCCCAGGTGGGGACAGGCGCTTCTGAGCGCTGTCGCTCGTCTGTGGCACAGGCGGCGGCGACAGGCGGGGGTGACACGGGCAGTGACGGGCAGAGGATGACACAGGCAGCAGTGACAGGCAGCAGTGACACCAGCAGGGGAGGCACGGGGCCGCTGGTGCCAGCAGCAGGGTGCTGCAGGGTGCCCCGCTGCCCGGACCGTGCTGTCTGCGGGCAGAGCGCCTGCCCGACGAGGCAAGTCGTCGCAAGGACAACCCGAACCTCTAAACCCACTGTTTTCATTGCACCTACTCTGGTTTCTTTATGTCTTATTCAACATTTTCCTGCCCATGCAGCAGGCTGTAAATACCAGCATGTTAATGAGCTCCTCCCGTAATCACTACAGCCACTAACAGGGCTGTGAAGTCTCAGGGCTGTTGTGCAGGCCCCGAGAGCTACAGACCCAGCCACGTCCCACCTTCGTTCCCAGCCCGTCAGGAGCGCAGCAGCAGTTCTCCAAACCTGGGGCCCTGGCAGGCAGCCCTGTGCCTCAGCCCTGACACCGATGGGTTTTAAACATCCTGGCAAGCTCAGCCGTTAAATGAATTAATTAAAGACACCCCACAGCTGCACAGAACCCCTCCTCCTTTCCGTGGGGATGCAGAATTGCTCTTACACCTTCCACACTGCCCAGAGACCTGTGGCCAGCGTCAGCAAGGAGTTTGCGATACCCCACTGTCACTTCAGGCTTGGCAGGGAGGAAGATCCTGCTGACAAGGAAAGCAGTGCCACTGCAGGGGGAACGGCAAGAATCCTGGGGCAGGAATCCCCCGGAGACTGACTTTTCGGCATCAAGCCTCCTATTGCACACGCGTGTGCGCATGTGGCAGTGAAGGGGATGAGACGAGACAGGGGATGAGAACTGCCCTTCCATTTCTCAACAGTTTCTTAACTTAAATCCTTCCTTCTGAGCATAAGTCCTAAATCAGGCTCAAGGAAAGAAAAACTTAATTAATCAGAGGTAGCTAAGTTCAAAGTGCGCCTGGGGTTAGTGTTACTACTCCTTCGCTTTGGAGTTCGGGGGTTGTGGATAATTCCCATCTGCTGCACAACGACAAGTAGGTGATGCCTGGTATTTCCTGGCAGTAGCTACATTTGGAGGTCTCCTTTCCTTCCACTCATCTCTTTAAAGCTTAATATTGTCACTGAAATATACCTGAGCTCCATGTATATAGTACAAGGGTCTAAAATACCACGCGCAGCCCCGTGACACCAAGCACCAGCTCCGGGCAGTACCACGCAGGCTCCCCTACCTATGGCCTTTGAGCACGTGGTTACACGGATCCCAGCAAAACGGAGAATTGCTGGAGCTGAGCAGGGGCCGTGTGGGCCCTGGCTGGGGGAAGCAGGCCAAGGCAGCACGCTGGGAGCTGCGCGGTTAGCATCTCCACGTTGCAGCCAAAGGCGTTTCTTGTTGCTTTGGTATAACCTTCTGAGGACACGGATGGGCTGGAGCTGAAGATGACAGCTCAGCAGTTCTTCCCTTCTTCCTGCCTCTGTAACCTTTTCTCACAGATCAGGAATATGGAAATGCAGGGCCAGATCCCACTTCAGTGACAGAACTGTTGCTGGGAATTTCAGCGAATGCATATCAGGAGCATGCTGCCTCCAAAGATGTGTCCTACCAGTCAGACTCGGATGGGACCGGCCACCCTGCTTCGGTACCACGACAAGAACTGTACATTAACTTCCGAGAATCACATACTCCTGGCACAAGCGCAAGCCGCACCATTTCCCATCTTCCAAGCACAGAACTTCTGAGCAGCAAAACGCCAAGGCACGTCAGCAGGCTACTACTGACCTCGCTAAACTTTAACACTATTTACCTGAAGCGAAGTAATCCTAAGAATGATGCAAAATCCTTTTTTTCACTCTGAAGCCATTGAAGAAATTCTAACAGAAGGCCCCAACGCCTCGTGGATAATCGTGACTACAAAGGTTAGAAATACGACGCGTGAATCCCTATTTTTTGCCTGCTTCACTTCATTTCCTTACGTCTCAGTTCCTTCATCACTGAATATTATCCACCTTGCTAAGCACCATGAGGTGACATTAATGCCCACACGTGCCCACACACACGGGCTGCTGACGTTGTCCCGCGGAGGATGCCCCACCGGAGGACCTGCTGCTACTTACAGCAGTCGCGCCGCTAGCGACAAAGACAATCCTCGTCCACCAATGCACTGCTCAGTCCGGGGAAGTGAATCATCTCACAGACACTTTATTTTCTGCATGGACAGAATCACTCAGACGTTAAGCCAATACCAGCAGCAAGCCCTTATGCGGCAAGGTGGCCACGGGGGCTGTGTGGAGGAGGCCTGCGCGGGGGGTTCTGTGCCCAGGGCTCGGGGAAGGAGCGCTCTCCCGCAGCACAGGCAGCAGGCGAACCTGTGTCTGCTCCACAAACCCAGCTGCCCCGCTGCTACTTCTCACCTCTTCAGTCCTGGGGGTGTTTGGCTGTGGACCGTCCCCCCAGCCTGCACAGCCCTGTGTGAGAGTCCTGGCTCCGAGATGGGAGCAGGGGACACGGCGCCTGGGGGTCGTACCCGGCCTGCAGAGCGGGTATGTGAGGAAGATGAGAGCTGTTCAAGCTGCAGAGCAGCACTGGTAAAACAAGTGGCTAAAACTGGCTGTGAGGAGATTCAGACTGACAATTAGCAGAGGGCTTTTAACCACGAGAGAAGTGAGATTTGAGATTAGCCTGCCAGAGGGAGGGAGAACGGGGAAGAAAACCTCAGTGATGTTACCAGGGAGGAAATATGTTTATGAAGGATATTCTAAAACGTGGTTGTCAGGAAGAGATCAGGTCTGGACCTGCTGAACGACGAGGTCCCTTCTGGTCATGTGCAATATGGCCTGGCTGGTCTAATATTTCCTAGCAGAGTCTCTCTGGCATGTCCAGAGACGGCACAGCCAGTCTTGGATATCCTTCCCGGAGGTCTGGAGAAGGACAAGTTGAGGCAGAGGAATCCGGCGTAGCGGCTGCTCCCAGCTACCCTGGCAGCCCTTGCCCGAGCTGTGCAAACCAGGACGAGCCAGGAGGCTCTGAGGCAGGATGCAGTCGGGCAGCAGCGTACGCATCGGACAGCAACAGCCGCGTTCCTGCCAGCCCCACGGCCGCCCCTGCCTGCTGCCTGGCCTCGCGGTGCGCAACCGCACGGCAAGAGCTGCCTGGGCCTGGCCGGACGCTGAGCCGTGCCAGGGGCTCCCCAGGTCCCTGAGATGTGAGCTGGGCCAGAGCCCGCTCACCTGCATCATCCAGGGAAACGTGTGCCGGTCCTGGGACGGGGAGCTCTGCCCCGTGCCTAAATAGCAAAGCCAGCATTTAGTTCCTTCATCTCCACACGAAGTATCTCATTTCAATTTAATTTCACAGTTGTAATGGATTTTTCAAAAATATTCAAGAACATATTTACTTTCCAACATCTTATTTCCTTTCACATTTGAAAAAACTTTCTATCTAATCCCCCAAGTCATCCTACAGTCTGAATAATTTCAGGTTTTTAATCAATAGCTGTCAGACTTGTCAAATTACTTTAGGGACCACAAAGCAATTTTTAAACATTCATAAACCCTCGTAGAACAGTTAAGTGCACTGAATTTTAAAAGAAAGAGGAACTGAATAACACTGATCAAATAGGATTATATTCTGGCAAATTATAAATTAGTTTTTTATGAATCATCTCACAGCTACTTATCTAGCGTCGGGCTTCTGCTGCTGTAGGAAAGCGAAGTTACTGTTCACCTCTAGAGAAAGAAGCCTTCTTTTCTTTTGCTTCTGAGCCTACTAAGAAGGAGCAAGGTGCAAGGCATTTTTTTTGTTGTCCTTCCTAAAAGCAACTTCATTATCCCGCTAGCCACCTTGGGGGTCCCTCTGTCAGCCTGCTGCCTAAGCCAGAGACGGCCGAGCTGCGGCTCCGGAGCTGTATGAATGCACCTTGGCTCCCGGCGTCCTTCCCATCCCAGTACTGCTTCGCGGTCTGCTCCAGCCACGTGAATCTGTCTGGCGTGTCACTCTAGAAATGATGGTCACAAAAGTTCTCAATTTATTAGACAAAGACCACCTGGACCCACAACGCAGCTTGAAGCCTTTATAGGGAAGATTTTCCACGTTGCACTGAGGCAAGCTACCAGATGAACGCAGGAGCCTGCGCTGTGCTTGGTCTAGGAACAAAGAGAGATCAAGAACGTCTGAAGAAGTCAAACATGTTTATCCAGCACCGACTTTACACACAACAGTCCCACCTCATCACCACAGCGTCTTTCCTAAATTTGAGGGATGTGGCTTGCACAAGGGATAAACAGGGAGCTTCGTAGCTACACCAAGAATGTTGGAAGTCTTCCAGGAAAAAGCACGGCTCAGATCAAAGCGGGGATGAAGGATGTTCAGAAGGAAGGAACGTTTCAGCCGGCCACATGCAGCCTAACAAGCCCAAACCGTCTGCCCTCCTCCTCCCAGCTGAACTTCCTCTTCCACCGTCAGAGCTGCCCCAAACACACCCGCACCTTCACTGTTCCTGAGTGCCTCCCTCGGCGGCAGGCCCCCTCGCGTGTTACTCAGGAGAGCTGAGCACCAGCACCGAGCCTTGCCGGCCAGCTGGCCACGTCACAGAGAAGGGAGTTTAACCCCGGCTGCGGCACCGGCTGCACCGTGAGACCAGGGCAATTGCCATTCCCTGGCTACTGAAGGCAGGAGGGGAGAGGACTGCGAAGCAAAAGGCACCGCGTTTCCCAAGGAACAGCCGCCGAGAGGAGGCCTTGCTGCTCAGGTACGGGCGAAGGAGCCGCACAGTTCCGCGGGGCGCAGGGCGCTGGGGGCACGCACTCGCCTGCAGCTTCATGTCCAGCACAGGCACGGCCGTGAGCCAGAGCACAGGCCTCCCAAGTCCTCCTCTGGGACAACTCATCTGGTGCCATGCCTGTCTCCGTGCTCTTTGTGGGCTTACGGTTCCCCAGAGCTCGGGGATGCACGGGTTTGGGGTGCAGTGAGTGGGGTCGGTTCTGCAAGTCACACCTCCTACTGCTGCTGCTTCCCTGGGGAGGCGTCGAATACATGCCCTGGCTGTCTGCGTCTGCTGCAGATGTCCTCTGCCAGAGATGCGCAATTTTATATGTGAAGCTTCCAAATACCGAACAATGGCTGCTTTTAACCTTTACACTGGTTTCTGGTTTCCCAAAGGACTTTGGCTTCTGCCCTCTCACTCGGTGCAGCACCGCCGGCAGCAGGAGAGGCCCGCCTCACGCAGGCACGTCTCTGGCTGCCGGCAGCCCGCAGTTGCCACTCGCTTGCCCAGGCTCAGGCGCCCCGGAGCAGGAGATGCAGCAGGCACGGACTCTGATACCCCGCTGACCTCGTCTGACGGTGGCTCAATGTCCAAACCACCGCGCTGGGAGCCGAACCTGTCCAGGCTTTGGGAAACCTTGCTCCTAGCGCCCAGGTGGCGCACAGCTGCCCGGGCGCCTTCCTCCGCCTTCAGCTGAGCCTGGAAATAATTAACGAGGCCAGCCCGGGGCAGGAGGCAGGGAAGGAAAGGAGAGCGTCCGACCTGGTGGCCTGGCCAAGTCAGAAGGAAGCGAGGGATTGTCAGACTGATTCAGACTCAGTTGCTTTTTTTGTACTTCAAATTGAAGAAGCAAAAACATTTCTCCATGAGAGCATTTCGGCAAGTTCAGAGCTTTTTAGGGCTCGGTCTGCTTTTCTTTGTGAGGTGCTCGGTGGGTTCGCCGAGCCAGCCCTCACAGACAGCGGAAGTCTAGTGTTCTCTTTTAGCTTTCTCAGTATTTAGTTTATTGCTAACTGTTTGCCCAGTGAACCAGAAAACCAAGTATATTCAGGCACGCTGTGCTAACGCACAGACGCTCATGCTAACGTATATGCAATGACACGCGCTGGATGCTCTCGGCCAGAACAACGGAGCTGCAAGATCTGAATGAAGTGAAGAACGCGAGAGGACAGCGATCAGATCGGTTCGGTGGAAATGCTGGAGCTAACTTTTCCCGCTAACTGAAATGATTAATCCCCTGAATTACACCTGATAAGGATTCAAGCGTTTCATTACTCTGCATTAGTAATAATAATAAAATTGGTGCTTTTTGTCATGAGATGCTCTGCCCAGGGAATTGTGGAAGAACATTTAATTACAGGGCTGTTTCATTAAATGTAAAAATTAAACTAAAGACAAGAGGGTGCGATTTTTGGAAGAGAAAATAAAGCGGTAACATAATGAAAAAGAGGGATTTATAAGGCACAGAAGGAGACGCAGAAACCACGCTACAAGAAGCCCCGAACGGCACCTTCCCGGCACTGACCAGCACCCTCGCCCGGCGCCCTCCCCGCGTGGCAGCGGCCCCGGTGGCTTCAGACCCCAGCTCCCCAAGACCCAGCCCTAGTGCAGCCCCCCCGGCCCCGCAGCCCCCATGAAGGGCCCTGGCTTCAGGGAGCTGCATGGGGGTGTCTCGGCGAAGCCGGCCCAGCTCAGCGCGTCTGAGCGGCCCAGTGCTGCTTCTGCTGGGAACGACACCCGGTCCCTCACCGCTCTGCGTTTTTCTTTAACCTCCTGAGACCCTTCCCCACAAAGAGCTGTCCTTTAGGCACGGGTTCGCTCAGCACGTAGCAACAGCAGGCTGGGGCTGCTCCACGTGCCTGGCTGTAACTCAAGGAATGAATTACTGAACGACACCAGTTACCGTGGGGGCACCACCAAGATGAAAACTACTCAGCTTAGAAGTCACCAGAGTAGTCCGTGTGTGGTGACGGTTGGTGTCCCCTCTGCCTTCCCTGCAGAACGAGACGTACGGGCGACCAAAAAGGGAGAGGAGCCAACAGAATAAATACTATCGAGTGGACAAGGGACAAAAAAGCCTATCAAATGTAATAGGAAAGCTAAAACGAGTGCATTAAACGGAGCCCCTGCACCACGTCCCGGCTCTCCCCGCTGCTCCCCGCGTGGCACTGCGGGCAGGGAAAGGGCTGGGAGCGCTGGAGGATTTGGTTTTCAACTGTTTGTGCTTATCTGTGGTTGTGGAAGCATTTCAGAAACTCAGCCGGTGCCTCGGGGCGCTGGGCAGTGCTCTGAAAGAGCTGGGGGCTGGGATAAGGGGGAGCCAGCCAGGGCGATGCAGCTCCAGAGCAGAAGGGCATTAACCCCAGCTGCACCGTCTCTTTCCAGGACACCTTGCTCACACCCGCCAATCCATTTTTTTTCTTTCCAAATAGTTGGTGCCGCTTCAAAACCTGTTTGCCTGACTTCCAAAAGTGATGGTTTCACTACCGTGAAAAATCGAACACGTCCTGAAGGAGTGTTAACGCTAACGATGGCCCCCAAACCGTTTGCTGCGGTGGCGGCACAGCGTTACAGCCAAGCACAGCCAGCAGCCACTTCGTCCCTGCAGCTCGCGCTGCCGCCCCGAGCCCCGCGGTGGGACCGGGCCCAAAGGGACCCCGCAGCCGGCTGAGCTCCCGCGAGCCCCGGTGCTAACGGGCACAAACACCCCCTGCTCCGAACAGCCAAGTGCTTTTCACAGCCCAGTAACCCCAGCCACCACTGGCCAGCCTTGCAGCTCTATCAATAAACGTGAGAAAAAAGAGCCTTTTCCTCCCCAAAGTTGTGTTTTTCGTTGTCTTTAAAAGGATGCTCTGCACAGAGATCAACGTACAAATAACAGCACAAATCCATAAAACTTGAGACACTTTCACTCCTCTGAAATGCCCGATGCCACAGGAAGTGGGGAAAATGCCATATAAAGTGCTAAAATATGTGGACAGTCCCTTTGAAAAGCTAACTTGGCATACATGCAGTTATACCTTACACGTAAATATTGCATGAGTGAGGAACCGAATAGTCTTTAAATATTCCAAGACTTTTTTGCTTAAAAAAAAAGAAAGAAAGGAAAAAGAAAACCAAAATCACACAATTTTCCCCTGAGCCAAGGAAGAGAACCTTGCATTTACAAAGGTGTATGTGGGGCTGAATGCCTTTGAAGCCGTGCCCACAGCCAGCACGCAGCGTCCTCGCGCTGAGACCTCCCCGTGTGCTCGGGCACAGCCCCTCGCCGGCCGTACCAACGAGCACAGCGCCCGGACACCCCAGCGGGACGAGGAGGGCTCCTGGAAGGCCCCGAGCACACAGGTTATCCCGTGTTACAGTTCATTCCTCCCACTGAAATAATAAATCTGGTGTAGGAATACAGCTCCCTACAAATACCAGGAGATCTGGCCTTAATATACTCAGCCTTATAATTAACACCGACTTGAGTGTCTGTGGAGGCTCAGAGGTCTCTGGGGCTCTCCATCAGGGACTATCTCTATTTAGGGCCAGGACCGACGGCAGCGGTGTGCGTGGTAGGGCTCGGGGCTCCAGCAGCTGGGCTCTGGAGCTCTCCGAGGGGATCTCCCCGCATGCAGAGGGCAGTCAGAGCCCTTCTCTCGATGATCAGTGAGGCTGACAGGCAGGGTAAAGATCGCAGCATCATCTCTAGCTGGCTCTTGACTAAGCACGAGGAAAGAGGCAGAGATGGAAAATATCCTGAGGTTACAAGATGGTATTTAAAAAAAGAAGTTCCATTGAGAAACTGCTGCTGGGATTTGATTTGCTGCCATTCCCATTGGCATTTCTGAGAAAATTCCTCTTTATAAATAAAACATATTTTAAAGTGAAATGTCACGCTTCTAGGTTTTCTGGTGCAAGCCGGTGAAGAGCACTGCCCAATACTCAGAAAATGAAGCCCAGTGACTTTAACTGCTAGGTCCCGGATCCGTGTTGCAATCACAGCAGCTGGGATCGGTGCCCCAAAGCAACAGGAACCGCACGGAGACATCGAACGAGCAAAGCTGCAGAGAGTCACCATTTCAAACCTAAACCACCGCAGTCATCCAGTCACTTAACTTCTGCCATCTGCAAAGCGGGAGCAGTCTATAGCTGCTACTTCCAAGAGTTGTCGGGAGACCTTACACGAGAATATTTAGAAAATATTTTATATGTATTTGACATTACTCTTCCAAAAGCATTTTCCTGCGAGCGACTGGGAAGCCTGACTCACTTGATGGCCTTTGGCAAGATGCTTATCATCCGTCCTTTCATTTACGTTTCCAGTGCAGCATCCCAGAACAAGCCTCTGGTCTATCTAATATGGTATCCTGCCTCCAGCAGTAGCTAATAGCTGATGTTTCAGAGGAAGGCAATCTTGTTAACAGAGGGAAAATATAGTTCCTGACCCTTGAAGGCAGGCAGGCAGAGCCCTGAAACTTTTGATTTATTCTTTCTGCTGATGTTGGTTGCTTAGCTACAAATATTCTCAATGCTCATAAAAGGCTCTCTCCCTTACTCCTCCTCACCGCCGTGTTTTAAGTCCGGCCACAGTTTATTTTTCCTGCAACCTAGGTGATGAAATTTCACGTCGATGTGCCATCGGAGACGCAGGACGCCCTCCTCCCTCTGCGACGCCTGGGCAATTGCCATCAGCGCTAACGGCGCTGGAGGGGCTCCGCGCCGTGCGGAGGGGCCGGGTCACCCGCCAGCACCCACCATGGGCAAAGCGACAGCGAGCCTCCGAGCTCTGCCGTGGGAGCACTCTTACAAAAGAACATAGGAAGGGGAGGGAGAAACCAACAGTAAGCGACAAGCTTGATGAACCAAAGGGAGCCTGTAGCGAAAACAAATCTGCTGGCAGCTCGTTCCACGGACCCAGCGAGCATTCGAGACAACGCCTCGCAGACTGGTGGGTCTGACATGGCGCTCGGGACCTGCCTGCAGGAGATGTGTGTGCTCAGCACCCGCCTGCAGGAGATGTGTGTGCTCAGCACCTGCCTGCAGGAGATGTGTGTGCTCAGCACCCGCCTGCAGGAGATGTGTGTGCTCAGCACCCGCCTGCAGGAGATGTGTGTGCTCGGGACCTGCCTGCAGGAGATGTGTGTGCTCAGCACCCGCCTGCAGGAGATGTGTGTGCTCAGCACCCGCCTGCAGGAGATGTGTGTGCTCAGCACCCGCCTGCAGGAGATGTGTGTGCTCGGGACCCGCCTGCAGGAGATGTGTGTGCTCAGCACCCGCCTGCAGGAGATGTGTGTGCTCAGCACCCGCCTGCAGGAGATGTGTGTGCTCGGGACCCGCCTGCAGGAGATGTGTGTGCTCACAGGGTCCCCGGGCACAGCAGCTGTGAGCAAACCCGCCAGGATGGGACCAGCTGATGCAAGTCTGCTGTGCCCAGGGGCGAAACATCCCAAACGCACGGCAACGTGCCCTGCAGATCTCCCTGTCCCCGGTCTCTTTGCACGTGTCCCTGACAGCCAGCAGAACACGTGGCTCCAACCCTGCAGCTCTGCTCCCTGCTCTGCGGGGTGTCTGGCGGGGCTGCTGCAACGCGCGAGCATTCGTTAGCGCCGAGGTCCTGCCACCGCCTCCATCTCCCACCCCGCTCCGTGCTCATGTGCCGGGCAGGAAGAGGCCATCAACAGGTGACATGAGTCAAGAGGAAACAACGGTCTAGCCTCAGTCAGGGAGGAATAAAATGACTGCAAAAACAATAACCTCGCAGAGCCACCCTGAGGAAAACAAAGAGCGCGGCTCTGGATGGGAACGCTGGGACAATTGCTCGCGGCAGCTGTGGGGAGAGGGAAGGCAACAGAATTCAAAGTCGGGTTTTTTCCTGTCTGCTCAAATTAGAGAACAATGGGCAAAACCTCTCCCGGTGGGAAAGGGAAGCAGCCTAGCAGGGGAACGCGGTGCCGGCACCCGACTCCAAAGCCGGCCGTGCTCAGGAGCCTCGGTCGGCTCTCCCCGTGCCCCCACAGAGCACCCGCCCGCTGCTCTGCCCTCTCCCTGCTTGCTAGGAGGGCGCACGCTGCTGCGGGGTCGTGTCTGAAAAAGGCTTTGAGATCTCCTTCCTAAATACTGCTAACAGAGGTCTGAATTATACCAAGGTTTTTGTGCTCCCACCGCACAACGCCCTCCCTACTTCACATTTTAGAAGTCAGGCACATACGCTTACAGCTGTCTCTGCGCACACGCAGACAGGTGAACACGACTTCACACAGAAAGCCGGAGGATGCTATCTAGAGCTCAGGGAAAAGGATGTCAGCTGCCTTGACAATGCCATCAGTGCAGGAGCCAAGAGCCATTTTTAACTCATTTTGCTGTTGCACAGTCCCTTTAAAGGACCTGGGAGTGCTTTAAAAGCCGGGAGTAGAGCTGAGCCCCGCTTTGGTGCTGCTCTGTAAACATGGAAATGAAGAAACAGAGCTTAAGGCAATGGACTTTTGGTCCCCAGGAACCTCTCACTGAAGCCCGAAGAGGAGCTCCTGTGCAGTTTGGTCCTCCAGCAGACACTGGCAGCATCCAGCTCCTCAGCCCCAACTGGAAGCAGACTGAGATGTGATCACAAAATTACCGGACAAGCACAGAGATAGTGCTGGTACAATCTGCTGACTAAAGCCGGGGCAACTTGAGCAGTAAAAACACCTTTTGGGCTAACACTGCCTCGTGTTTGGTGAGCAGATAGCAGCACACAGAAGCGCTGGCAGTCAAGGGTCTCTTTATCAGACTTGTTTTGTAACTAACAACCTTGCAACGATGCCAGGAGAGAACCAGAAAGCTCCCGGTCAGCACTGCACTGCAATCAGTGATTAATTTGTTGCAAGACACTTTGCTTGCTGTACATGACAGAGCTCATAAATTCTCATTTTTATTGATGTTGTCCTGGCCGAGGGGGCACACTGGTGAAGGCTGCCTCGTGCTGCAGGCGTCCTGCAGAGCTACCTGGGGACCGCCAGCGGAGCGCAAGCAGCCCGAGCCACTGATGCCATCTGACTGGGGGAGCCCCGATGAACCAAGGACGCAGGCTCAGTATCTGACTGCCTGCACACGCACAGAGGCACACACACACACACACACGCACACGCACCCAGGCACACACCCAGCCACTCCGAGGTGTCAGCGCTCGCTCGGCTCAGTCGTCTCAGCCGGCTGCACGCTGCGGCACCGCAGCAGCCCTGCTCCAGGTGCTCCTTGGAGCCCTCCCCAGCTGCCAGCTGCTCCCCAGAGAAGCTGCAATGTCAGGACACCCGCCTCAGGAGCTCCCCACGGCCAAGTCTGTGGCCGTCTACACACAGACACGAGGGCCCGGCTAACGGAGGTAGGCATCTCCCTGCCTGGGAGAGCCCTGCTCCCGCGCTGCAGGCGATCCGCCTTTCTCTCCCTTGGCAGGTCCATGTAACTGAACGCCCTCGCTCTGCTCCTGCCCACCTTTACAAGCCGTGCTGAGGACCACGGGCTCATCAGGCCCTGACTGCTGCCCTCAGCACTTTGTATGTGCTCTTCGTATCGCTTTCCTGGGCCCCAGCATCCTCACCAGAGAGTTTGCTAAGGCGTGCAGCTGGCCGTGCTCTGACTTGCAGGGAGGGACTGGAAGATGAGGAACGTGCTGTTGGGACAAAAATCGCTGGAAAATGTTCTGTTCTGTGGAGACCAGTCCTGCAAGTGGTGGAAAGGCTGACCTGAGCCTCTCTGCTGGAGCTCTGCTCGCTCCCGCGGGACAGCTGCAGCACGTGCACCACCCTGGGGAACATTGCCACCCGCACCTTAGTCAATCACGCTGCAGGATATGGCCAACTGCTCAGAGGCTTTGTTAAAGCCCGTTTACCATTTATCGGCCTAGTTCTTGGTTTTATTGTCTTTGCTGTAAACCTGCTGGCTGCAGCCCAACCTGCATCCCGCTCCTTCCCGGGCAGCAGGCAGCGTGGCCCCTCTCCCCACTGCGCTCCCAGCCAGGCACCGAGCACCTCCTGAGCCGGGGAGAGCCTCCTGGGACAGGTCTTCAGCTGTGAAGCACGAATAAGACTAAATATGCCAGTACAGTCCCTAGGTGGAGAACCCGGCAGCTTAGGCCCAGTATTTAACTCGACTCCAGCAGACATCCGTGCCCAACAAGTCTGAAAAACTGGGTCTTGAGCATCTAAAACTAGGACTGAACAAATCATTGGCTTTACGTTTTGTTATCCCAGGTGATACAACTTTCCTTTGAATAGCTCTTCCCGGCACAAATGACAATTCTGTTGTGTATTATTAAATCTGTCATCAAATTGCAGGTCTCAAACGGTGAAAGCCGAAGAGAAGCAGAGAAGGGGGGTGTTTCTGTACAACACCCAGGGGAGCCGAGGGAGCCTTTTAAATGTGAAAAGGTGTTTTTCCTGTCATTTCCAGCAGAAGGAAGCTCACAAAATTACTGAGTGCTTTCTCATCCCACTCACTACCTTCCCGGCTTCCCAAATACGCACCCTGGGGCCACAAAGGCGCGGTGAGCTGCTGTGACGAGAGGCCAGACACGCGAGGGCTGTGGCCAGCGGAGCACCACACACGGGGGCTCGCCGGGCCCCGCTCCCCCCAGATCTGAGGCTCCCCGTTGCCTACAGCGCCGCTTTTCCCCCGCTCCGTTCACATCTTCCTGTGCTAATATTGTCGCTAACGAGGCCCAGGAGGCGGCTCAGCCCCACAGGAGTCTGTGTTGGTTTTACCACCCCGCGGCAGCCCCCTTCTGCAGGCACGGCGCCATGCCCAGGGCCTCCCCTGCCGCCCGCGGCGTGGCGGTGGGGGCAGCGCGGGGTGTCAGCGTGCCGCGGGGCCGCGGTGCTGCGGGCTGGGAGCCCCCAGAGCACAGCCAGCCCCAACCCTGCCTCAGCTCTGCTCGTCAGACGAAAAAGACCGAAATGACGGCTGGGAATCAGAAGGAAGCGAGGAGAATCGTATCGGCTTACCTCTGAGCATCAGCATGACCGTTAATTACGGTCTGCTACATTACGCTACGATTTAATGAGGACAAACACAGACGCACCTTGACCTTTCCCCCTCGCTGCACACCGCTTTCCTCACGCCCGTCCTGCAGCCGCGCTGCCCGACCCCGCCTCGGGAGGATGCTCAGCGTCCCGGCCTCCAGCCCCGGGGGCTGACCGAGGCTGTCGTACCAAAATCACTGCCACAGTTACAGGTACCTGCTCCCTGGGGTACGTAACACGCTTCGTTTTCTAGCTGCCATTATTATTTGCTGAGTTTATTGAACGGCGAGCGGTCCAAAGGGTAAGGGGGAATTCTGCTGCCGCCGAAGGCGTCGCAAGCAATGCTTGTCACCCTGCTACTTGTAGGGAAAAAGAGATGGGAGGGAGGAAGTGTGCCTGGAGCCTAATGAGGACACAAATGCTTGCCAGACTTTACTCTGAAATACTTTCTTTCTTTCCTTTTCAACAAAATCCTTTTCTGCCAGGCTCAGAAAAGAGCAGAGCTGGACAATTGTAGGGGAAGCTGGGAGAGCCTAACAATAGAGGAGGAGTGGAGAGGGGAGAGGAACCAGCCTGGCTCCTTTTACTCAAAACGGAACATGAAAAGAAACAAATTGCAGAAAGGATGACTAACAAAGACAGCTTTAAAATCATTTCAGGGTTAGCCTTTTCAGGCTCACAGCACGGACATCGGGAAAGGACGCTCGGTTTCATAAATTACATAAGATTTCATACATCTCCCTTTAAAGTTAGCTATCCGGTACTCTCACCACGTACACAGCCGCCTACACACACCCGGGACTGCTTGCAAACACACCCTGCCCTAGTCCATGGCCGATTCTTTTTTTTTTTTTTACAGTCATACAGAACTTCTACATTCTCTTTGAAAAAAACGTTAATCCTGTACGCAACGCCGTGGTCCCGCTGCCTGCTGCCCTCCCTGCGGGCGTGAGGGAATCGCCTGCTGCACGCCGTGCTTCCACAAGTTTCAGGGCCCAGAGCAAACGCCATGCGAGCAAACCGCTTTACCACTCGATTCCTGCATCCTTCTCTCTCCCCATGAGCGTCCAGAGAAGGCGCTGAACGCGCCGCTCCTTGGCGGCTGATTGAACGCAGAGGTTGGCTGCAGGCGCAGCTGCCTCGACCCCCACCGGCAGCTTTCACAGGAAGCAGCACAAACATCTGCACGGCTGTACCGACCAGCAGACCTCGGGAGAGCTCTGCTCAGAGCAGTCCAACGTTCAAAAATCCAACACACTGCACGATGCCGCAGCCCCAGCAGTCCCCACCAGCTGAAACAATGCACTGGCAAGTCTGTTTTCTCCATATCTGCTTCCTGGCTTTTTTTTTAAAAGCAGTGTATGAATTCAAAAGATTTTAAAGGTCCAGCTTTTCAAATCTGGATCATCCACTTCCAGAGCAAGCTCACGAAGGTGCGGGAAATGCTTCGCCACTGCAGTTCCATTGCAATTTGGCAAGTCCTAGTGACCACAGAAATGAAAGGTAAGCGAAAAGCTACTGGACACTTACCAAAGCCTTCACAGGACAGAAAAATAAGATCGGGATAGAAAAGAGGTTCTGGGATCCCTGGGAAAGTCAGCTCCTCGGCGAGCAGCGCGAGTCCATCCTCGGCGGTGCCCTCCCTCGGCCACGGCTCGCCCCGTGCTACCCAGCTGGCTCCGAGCTGCTTGCAGACTCCCGGACTGCGAGACTTCCTCTGCAGCTGATAGTGGGATTATTAAAGTAAACTGACTATTGCCCTTTGTGACGGGAGGTGGGGGGGAGGGAAGCTCAGCCCCTTCCCTTCCTTTGTAATTCAAGCCCTTCCTTGAGGCTCGCAGCTCTGGAGGAGGCATCTGCTCCCTGCTCCCAGCCCCTTCCCGCTGCCTGGGCGCTCCCGCAGGTGCTGGCGGGGATCCAGGCTGAGCAAACCGCGCTGCACTCGGGGTTTACATGACAAAGCAGCTCATTCCTAATTAAACTTCATCCAGCACGCTTCTCTCACGTATATAATTAGTGCAATACAGCTAACGTACCGGAAAGAAGGGAGAGAGCTCGCGCATAAGCACAGGCTCCTCGGTCTATGCCTCTGATGAAGTTTAGGATTTCCTCTCCATGTACTCAGCAGCAGGCTCCTGGGCGCTCCGAAGCTCTCGGCAGCCCTTCGGGAGGCACCCAGCCAGGCCTGGACGGGGCCGGGCGATGCCGGGGGCAGCGGAGCAGTGCCCGCTTCTGAGCCGTGCCCGGGGTGCACTGCCCGCCGCCGTCACTGCCGCCGCTGGAGTCCTTCACGGGCAGCTGCTCCAGGCAGCCCTGCTCGTTATTACTTCCTGCAGGCAGTTCGTCTTTAAAGCTGGAACTATAAACGCTGTCGGCTTAGCTTGCAGTCTCCTTCTATCAGTATTTACAATGCACATTTAAAATTATATATATATAAAAAAAGTGCAGGCATGGAGGAATAAGTCCACAATGCAGGCATATGGGAATTAAAGGACATTTTCCTCAAATCCTCTTGAAATTTAAACTGCCATTATTAGCCACTGCCCTTCTAGATAATAAACTGTAGTCCCTGACAGCAACAAATATATCTCGTCTCCACCACACACCCGTAGCACAATTCTGTACAATGACCTGGAGGGCAGCCTCAATCCAGCAGGTTTTACTTCACCCTGTCAATTAGAAAATTCTGACAAATTACAGAAATAAAAGAAGAAAAAAAAAGAACGTTTTGGTTGAGTTCCCACAACTCCCCATGCCTTGCCCTTTCCCAAAACACAAGCTGCTTGAAGCAGTGACATTTCTGAGGGCAAATGTTTAAATTCCCTGCTCCGGTGTGCCCACGAGCAGCGGGAACTGTTGCGTTATCTATTTCATCTCTTTGTGCCGTTCCCTGAGCTAACGGGAAAGGGAACCAGGAGCACCTGCCGCAAACCAGGGCTCCCCATGCTCCAGAAGGGCACTGAGGAAGGATGTGGCATTCTTCTGAGCATGTGCTTGCTGAAACAAGTATGTGGAGGGGCAGAACAGCAAGGATGTTTTCTATTCCATCTCTGTTCCGTGTCCCAAAGACGTGCTAGCAGCTTGGCTGTGACTTGTGCACGATCCCAACACTACCTCACTGTCACTGCGACGCAAACAGGCATCTCCCCAATCTACCACGTGCAATTTGCACAGCTGGCTCTCAGGACGTGTGGACATCCACTCCTCGCAGCCTGCTCTTGCACCAGAAATCCCGTCGTATCCAAATCCGGGAGACAAGAAACGAAACCCTTTTTGCAATACCCACGATGAATCATGTGTTGGCTGTCTGCAGGCCAAATCCCACTTCCACGGAAGTCCAGTGCTCACATCCTCCTTGCTTCAGCAGGAGCAGGCCCTGACTGTGCAGCAGCCATCGCAGCCTAGCTGCACGCCTCCCATTTCCCATTTTTCCTGCTGACACCAGGCTGGACGGGCTCTCAGACTGGCAGGCAGGCACGTCACCACGCATCTTCCCTACGGCCTTACGGCACGACTGGTAGGCAAATATTAAATAACGGGATTAAATCATGGACAGCCTAAGCTGAGGCTGGTGAAAAAGAACAGCTAGACCAAAAAACAAACAAACAAACAAACAAAAACAAAACAACAAGAAAAAAAACCGAGTCCGCACTGTTAAAAGACACAAGGAGCTTGCTTTTCTCCTATATTAAGCTGGTGTAAGTTCAAACTAATTCCACTCTATGCACATTGGCATAATAAAATAAGAATTGACCCAGCATCAAACATTCCCCGCTTTAGGAATTATTCCCATCTGCTAGCACCACAGAAGGTCCACGGGAGCCTGGGAGAATGAATCCATACGCACACTTATCTCTTCATTTCAGACCATTCATCACTCTTTGCCTGGAAGCAAGAGTTAATTTACAATAACTCAATGTCAAGATGGCAGTTTTGAAATCCTCTTGAGCATTGCCCTGGGAGAAGATTTTGTCCTGGCTATCTGTAGCCCCTGTAGATTCAGCTGAGCCTCTCTTTAAGTCACTTACTTTTAGAGCATGGTAGAAATAAAGAAAGAGAAGACCTGCTAAGCCGTAGCGAGTGCACATCCAAACCCATTGCGGGATCATCCCTCCAGTGCATTCTTGTGGGATTTCAGCAGTCAGAGGGATTGGAGACAGAAAGGAAGAATATGGCCGATCAGAAAACCCTGTGTGCAATGGAGATCATTCCCTAAGGTTTATTGTTTTGTCCAGACTAGATTTAAAGAAAACGAGTCTCGCACAGAGTAGGAAATACTTCCAGCCTAGAGCAGAGGAGAAGAATGTGCCCCTGGGCTAACATCAACAGATTCCAGCTTTCTGAAAGGGCTGTGCCACAGCCCGACCTGTCCCTCAAACCTTGCACCCAGCAGTCCAGCCCAAATCCCCAGGACTCCCTGAGCAGGGCCACCTACACACCGAACCCCGAAATCCTTTGCTCCCCTCTCCTCTCTCTTACCCTACTTTGGAACTGGCTTTATCTTTTCATTTTGAGGACTTTGCTTACCACATTTTCCTAGTGCTGCTGATGGCGCTTGTCTTATCAAGGACAATCTGCATCTAATATTTTGGAAAGCAATTATTTAGAAATCTTCAGGTAGTGCCTAGACAATGGCTGACACGCCATCTATGTAAATCAGAAGGTGTCTAAAGAGGGTGTTTACAAGCAGAACGCTGCTAAAAGTCTGCCGTGGTTGCAGATAACAAGGCTGAGACAATGACAGATTTCCTTCCCCTCGCAGCCAAGAGCAGCTCCCTCTGATTGGCTTCGCTGTGTTTATCCAGGATGCTGGGAGAGAGCAGGCACCAAATATGCAATTAATTGGCAGTTTGCAAGAGCATATTGCCTAAAGATAAACAGAGTGGGTGATCGTGTCATATGTAAAATGGCTGAGTGCTGCAGATGTACTGTTGACCCAGTTTAAAAAAAAAAAGGGATTTTTTTTTTGTTCTCTTGAAAAATAATTATATTCAAATGAATACTTCTTTGCACAGTCCCTCTGGCCTTTGAATGTTTCGTGAATGTAAGCCATTCCGTGCTCTTCCTTAATCTGGAAGTACTTAGTAAATTAAGAATTTGCTGAAAACTTTTAGTGCTGACATCAGTAAAGCCTTTCACCAATAGAGAATTTTTTGCAGCAGCAAATGAGTACCTTGCTACATGGTGTTAATGGCCTTTGCTGTTCACAGGCGGTGCTTGCGAGCAGGAAAAGGCAAGACATTGTCAGGAAAAAAAAAAAGGACAAAGATGACATAAAACCCAGAGGCAGGTAAGGAAATAAAGAAAATGGGGAAATGACTGAATGCTGCTTAGGAGCTCAAGACACACGCTGGGGAAAATACATTGAGGCTGGAAAAGCAAAGGGAAAGGCAACCTGGAGGTGATGCCAGACAAGTCTGGTAGCCTGAGAGCCTTTAGAAGGGGTACCTGTGCCACGATCAGAGCGGCAGCACGAACTCGTGATTGAATGCAAGGCACACACTGAATAGCAGAGCTTTGTTTCAGGACAGAGGATGCATTACAAGAAAAGTCCTAGATGTTGACTTTCAGACTTAATGTCCTGCCAAACAAAGCAGAGGCCCAAGCAGCTACCAGGCACACCAGTGCAGGCAATGAAAATCAATGCCCTCGCAGGACAAAAGGACATTTGTCTCTCTCCTTTTTTATATGTAGTGCTATAAAAGTAAAGACTAAAGCACATGACAAATCTCTCACTTCATTTTACCGAGACCACACTGACATTAACAGCACTGTTCAGACCCAGCAAGAAAACAAGTCATGACCTGGCAGCTTCACTGCGAGGGACAGCACACAGATTGTATCTGCCCCAGCTTCAAAAATGCCTTCGCTGGAGCTGCCGATCCCAGGGAGAGATTTGTACGGCGTGCTTCGACTCGTCGTTTGGCCCGGTCCTTTCAATTTGCCCTCAGCCTAGGCTGCTGACTGCCAGAGGGCAGCTGCCCATGAACCTCCTGCTGCCGACGTCCATCCTTCCCTCCTGCTCTGCGGCCATGCGGGCGAAGCCTTTGGGCAGGGCTCAGCCCAAGGTCCCTGCCCGAACGCCAGGCATCAGCCACGTGCCGCGCGCTTTGGTGTCCCAGAAGCATGGCAAAAAATCAGCGGTGTTTTAAAAATCTGCTGTTAGATCAAAGTTTCTGTATTTGGGTACCTAAAATTAGCTAGCAAAGTAAGTGACATTTTAGTGGGAGATGCAGCACTTCCATTGATTTTAATGGATTCAGCATCCCAGAAAAGTAGGCCGCTTATTTATGTCCCTACATCAGCATCTGCATGCCTAGCGTGCGGGAGCCAAGGCTGAGAGCGATGACCTTAAGTTTTAAAAACCCTGAGACGACTCTGCATGCTTTGGTCTGTTATCCCCTTTATTTCTGCCAGCCAGTCTTCTTTGAGAGGTAGACTTAAGCTGTAAATGTGCCTTTAAAATTTCTCGCAATGAGGTCTCCTCTAGTTAGCCAAACACTTGGGCACCAGCGTAACGCCCCCCTGAAGAGAAGCACCTGGCTGCATCAAGGCCAACGGGCTCCTCCGATCCCTTGGGCTGAGACGGGGAACAACTCTTTGTGTCCCCATGGAAAAACCTCTGATCCTGATGGGAATGGCTCGGCAGCCTTGAGAGCTGTGTGGCCTGGAACAGGCTGTACCACCTCCCAGTACTCACCTTGCAAAGAGCTGGGCAGCCAGCAGCAGGCAACGGGGTCTGGGGGGCGCGAACCTCGCTGCTGCACGCGAGGGGAGCTCCTTAACCTGCCGCCCGCCTCCAGACTTCGTTATTTTAATCCCCTGCAAGTGAGCGGCTATCAGCGGGCTGCCGTCTGGGTGCTTAAGGAAATCGCTGTATAATTCAGCTCTGATTGTTTAAAGCACTTGGCAGGAAACAATAGATAGAAACTGACAGGACTTTCTGCCATTAACAATACAGGCTAATAAGGTGAAATGCTCTCCGCAGAAACGTTGTGACAGGTACCCACAGGTGCAAATGAAGTAAAAGCCGTGGCAGGGCAGTCTCTGCACTGCAGCCCCTCCGTCTTGACTTCGCAAACAAGTCCTCCTCACACCTGCCCTCTCCCCGCCCGCTGTTCCACCAGGCTGTTTCGGTCACAGCACACCCGGGTTTGCGAGGTTTAAAAATGCCCAGAGAGGACCCGCAGAACCAAACGAGCTGGTTCACATCCGCCGCCCATTCCCATCCCCACAGCTTCAGGGGCAGGGGAGAGGAAGGACGCGAGCCACTGAAGGGGAGGCCGGGGAAGGCCCCACCTCGGGCAACCCGCGCACCACCAGGCTTTTGGCACGAGTGTTGGCGTGCCGGCATGCTCGCAGAGCCACGTCAGGGAGCTCAGCACGCAGCCAGCGCGGGCACGGGGGTGCTCTGAGGGCCCAGCCCTCCTCTACCAGCAACTGCTGGAGCTCAAAACGTCTGTCAAAAGAGTCAGAGCAGGCAGCTACAGGCACTTTGCGTTTTCCTTCATCTTACTGACTACAGCTCAGGCTGTTATCCCGGGCAGACTCCCCAGACAGCCGGCGAGGCAGGGGCACGCAGGCGGTGGCTGCAGTTTTCCCCTGCATGCGGTGTGTCCCGATTCCCACCTGTATTTAACCGGACAATTAACGCAACTTGCGCTCGCAGAAGGCAGCGAGGGGGAGCGGTGCACAGCCCGGACTCGCCAGAGCTGCGGCCTCAGCACCGCACAGGGGTGAATTCATCTGCTGTGCACAAACCTGCTGCTGGGACACCGGTAAGAGCAGCTGTACCTGCTCCCGGCAACGCCTGCCGGCGTCGGGATACTGCGCTGCTCTCCGCTGCAAGGTAAAGCTGTTCAAGGAGACGTGGTGTGTGCCTGACTCGGTATTTCTAACGGGAGCTGACACGGCCGGCGCTGAAAGTCAGACAGGAAGAAGTCCTCAGACAAGGAAACCAATTAGAAAACATAACTGACACGGGTACATAGCTTAGGAGATATATAAAGCAAACCTAGGAACATCCTCATCCTGAAAACAGGACACACAAAATCTTTACTTTTGTACAAGCCAGAGTTAATTTAACAACAAGGAAATATTCTAAAGGTCACCTGGATCTTTTACGGGTATCCTTATACCTGAAAGGCAAGGCACTGGCTTCAAATTCCATTTGAGATTTTAAAGTTTATGGATGTTTCTGCACTCATTAAACTGCAGCCTCACGGGAAAAGACAAATAGGGGGCAACTGGATCAGGTAAAAGATGATTTTCTAAATGGCAAGAGGTGAGAGTCCTGCCGCCCGCAGCGCTGCCAGTCGGGGGAAAGGCCGCAGGAGCGCTCCCTTCCAGCGGCTGCCCCTCTCCCCTGCCCAGACACCAGGGAGCCAGGCCCACCAGGCTGCGCAGACGTGGTCAGTGCCCAGCTCCGGCTCCGGGAGGAGAAACGGCCCAGCTCCGCGCCCCGGACACAGGCACAGAGCGGCCGGGGCAGCCTGGCCCCAGGGGACAGCCCAGGGCTTTGAAATTCTCTGCGCTGGACAAGTTCTCATAGGGAACGCCGCCGGCAGTGTCTTTCTGTGCACTGTTCTCTCGGGGTTAAATACGACTCACGTACCCCTGACCGGGGAGAGCTGCTCTTTGTGGGGGAAAATGCAGAGCAAGCTTTCCGTTTGACACCGCTGTTACCACACCATCAAAGGCTAAATAAGCAATAAGAAGAAGAACCAAAAGCTTACCAATATCCTCACTCTCTGTGCACATTTCACTGTCAAAGAGATTAGGATGCTTACTTCTAAAACTGGACGAAAAGTCTTAAAAATTTGTTTTTGCTATTTTCATTGACAATGTAGGGTTTTTTTCCCTCTCTACCTATTCTATGACTTAATTTCAAAACATTTTACAACCTTTTCATTACACAAAAATGGGAAAAATAGAAGGAACGAAGGAAATAAAATGGCTTTTGACTAGCAAAAACTCAAAGCATTTCAAAGTTATAAAAATGTAATTTTACGAAAATCAGGGATGCTGTTAGCATTGACGTGAAGCACGGCAGGTTCTGGAAGGCTGAACAACTGCTCCAGCACGCACAACACATGCTGCCTTGCCAGCCGGCCTCGTGCCTGCTGATAGAGGTTCAGCAGCCCACGTGCACCCCTCCCGGTCCCCCGGGACCGCTCTGAGCACGGGCACCCTGCGGCTTTGCAAGGGGAACGGCCCCGCTGCTCGGGCCAAGACTGGCGTTGCAGGAGAGCTACTCTCTGAAACACAGCATCCGAAGGCTGCAAACGAGCTGGGTGTTCGGGATGGTGAACCACAGCCTGCACAGTCCGTACAGACGTCTGAGTCTACCATGCCTAGGATTAGTCTCCCAGACACACACCCAATATCAAAGCTTCAAAGGCCCCTGGCTGCACCCCAATTTAATCCCTGCCTCATCATTTTTTAGAAATTCACATAAATATATCCCCCTAAGACAAGGAAGACCACGGCTACACTGAGTTAACCCCAGAGTCTCTAACAACGCCCTAGCTTCCCAGTAGCTTCGTGTATAAGTGCGGAGTTTTACTGCAGTCATCGTAACAGAATCTGTCACTGCTGTGTCCTCTGAATGTCATTAATAAATAATATATGAAACCACTCCGGAAGAGGGAGAAAAAGCGTATCTCAGGGTTTCTGGAGCACATTGAGAGGCCAGTGGCAGTGACAGGCACCAAAGGAAAAATCTAAGAGGACAAGCTCTGGGGACTGCCAGCTTTGCAGTGTCCCGGGGATGTGCACAAAGCCCAGAGGGAGCCACAAGCTCAGCGGCGGCTGCTGGCTGCCCCCGGGGGCAGAACACCCAGCGGTGCTCAGACCTAGGGCCTGCGGGGCAGGGGTACCAGGCACCCCGACAAAACAGGAGGAGGAGCACTGGGTTACAGTGACGGTGCCAACACATGCCGGAGAAGGTCAGTGTGTTTTCACAGGCAGCTCTGGGGACGCTGCTTTTAACGTGGTTTAATTAGGCTTTAGCACTCGTGAAAGCCCTGGAGAGAGGTAACTTGTGCTTAGTCACAGAAGAGTTACAGTCATGGACGATGGTAACGTCCCTCTTTGTGGTCAACATACAAAGCAATTCGCCCACCCCTCTCTGCAGCCCGTCCTGGCTGGATCCAGGCGTCATGCCCCCTTTCCTTTCGTTCAGCACACGGCCTGCTCCATCCCTCCAGTTCCCCTCCTCTCGCACCGTTAATACCGGCTGAGACAGACGGGGGTGTCACCAACCCTCGGCACCGGCTAGCTGCCGGTGCTGAAGAAGCTGCCTTCATCGTCCTGTCCTCCTTCCTTCCCCGCCGGCGTTCCCCCCCCGGGCTGCCCACAGGCTGCCGCACCCGCTCCCCTCCATCACCCCGCTCGGAGGCTGGGGCGCGCGCTCCAGCTCTTCCCACCTACACCAACCTGTGGCCCCCCCCGGGAGCGCGGGGCTCGGAGGACCAACGTTGGGAAGCGCCCTGCTACGTGCATTGTGTTGGGGGCAGCTCATCCCACCCCGAGCCACGGGGAACCCCAGCACCCCACGTAACTCCGCGGACGCCTCAAAGGGAAAAGAAGTAACGGGCATTCGGCTGGTCTCACAGACCTCTCTCCTAACCCTGCTTTCCCAGCTGCCTTGTGCTCACCCTGAGTCGCTCTTATCAGTAAGAAGGAATTAAACAGCAAGAGGAATGCCTTATTTAGAGATGAGCAGCGAACTACTCTCAAAACAACTGCTTGAAAACTAGCAAGGGAAGAAAAAAATGCAACCCCAGAGTACAGGGAAGCCAAACACACCCTGTCGATCGCAGAAAAATGTCCTCCTCCTCATTTACCAAGTCAGTACTTTTCCTTTGTGTGCTAGGCCAGCACAGGAAGGGAAGCGAGGCGCTTCTCATTTCCTGTGCATTTCTGAAACCCATCATCCAGAGCGTGGCACCAGCCACTGCTCTGCCAGCTCTGCCCTGCCTCTCTCCAAGAGCCTCGGTTGCTCTGGGGTTGCTCCATTTTTCTTTTTTTAAGAAGTGCTTGTCCCGAGAAACGCACAGCCCCACTTGCGGCCACAGAGGGGTTATTTCCATCCCCACGTACCTAACGGCCAATGAATTTCTTTAGTTCACTGTAGCCTAAGATGGGATTTCAAAATGTGTCAGACCTTTCCAAGATCCTGTTCCTGTTCTCGCTCCCCACCGCACCCTTTGCTCTTCAGAGTGACCCCCGGGGAAGGCTGAAACCCCAACCCATTTCCTTGCCAACGAGTTTTCCTTTTCATCACCTCCACTCCCACTTGTGCTCATCTGCAGCCCCTGGAGCGCACTGCTGCTGGCGCTCGTTCCTGCTTACAAACGGACCTTGTTGGACCGGGACTGGGAGTGGAAGAAATCTGCTTTGCATCAGTTTTTCTTGGTTTGATTTGCAGGAAGGGTGTTATTTCTTAAAGGATGAGTCTGTTTATTGGCTGGGGATAGTTCTAGTGCATTTATTTTTTGTTGTGAATTTGGATTAGAGGCATCTCCTTGCTCCTGACAGTTGCTGGCAGCATGTTGTAAAAATATGATTAATTAAAGTGTGACTATGAATCCACTCAGAGGCTTAGATTTTTCCTTCTCTAACATTAAATAGAGAAGCAGCCATTTAAAAACGTCGAGATCTTGATGCAGATTTCAAAGTATGCTGCAATTTAGCTCAGCCTGACGAGGAAGTTCAACCTTCAACATTTAAAAGCTCTAAGCCCTTGGAGATCAGGGACTCCAGCTTCAGTTCCAATCCCTAACAAAGAAACAAATAAACAGGAGTAATAACCAAGCCATGCTCAAAAAGGACTCCAGCAGCACAACAGAAGCAGCACTGGTCACCTGAGGGGCTCCTTCTCCGTCTACGTGATGGTTTTACCCTTGTAGGCAGTTCAGCCATAGAGCGTGCGCGGTCCTGCCGCACCGAGATCTTCAATTACAACAACACATTCTGGCTCTTGCTCTCTTCCAGTGAGAAACCACTGGAAATCCTGGAAGACCTTCAAAAATGAGTAGTACAGTACTTGAAAAAGAGACACAACTTTACTAAATTGAAAAATTTGAATTTCCTAACATGGACTTAAAAGGTACTACTGAATCTTTAATGACTGCATTATAGAGATGGTTCAGTCTGAGAAGGGCGGAAGGTCTTCCTTTGAAGAAGTCAAACTTAAAAAATATATATAAGAAAAATGTCTGCTACATTCCAAAGTCACAAAGGGTTTCATGAAACTCTGTATTCCTCCTGACTTTGACTTCCTAAACGATAGTCACTTGTTAATCCAGAGCACCTACTTGAAGCCGAAGATAATTAGCTGGGAAAGGAAACACGCCGAACTAAAAATATTTCTGTAACAAAGGGCTGCAAGCAGCAACGTGTTGCAGATATAGATGGAAAACGGGCTAGTTATTTATTTCCAAAACACAGAATTCTTATTCATTACATGCTACCTTTGAGCTAGATTTGTTTTAAGCTGTTAAGCATTGCACAGCCTTCTGACTGGTAGCTGGGAGGAAAGGATGAAGAATGGGAAGGACTGGCTTTGCTACTCAGTGCGATCTGTGGAGGCAGCTATCAGCCCGCTTTTCCTCGCTAGCTCTCAAGCTCTTTCTCTCCTTTGTTCCCCCTCCTTTAACCCCCCTGGACATTTCCTCTATCTGCAGCCCAGCCGGGATGCTCACCCAGCCGCTCCCGGTGAGCAGCCCTCTCCTGACAGCCCTACGAGCCCGGTAAACGTCTGGTTGGGGCGCTGAACATTGTAGGAGACAACCTGCTAGACAACACGCTCCATTTTAATACATCCAAGCCACGAGGAGTCTCCAGCACGCTCAAGGCTGGGAGGTTTTACAAACAGCAGCCAAGCTGTACGGCACAGCCCGGCGCTGGTGTCATCAGCACAAAGGCGCTGCCCAGGCCCGAGGCTGGCACGCACACTGCACGGGCACCGCGTAAAGCCGTGTTCCTGTCAAGCCTACAAGCAAACGTAACAAGAAAGAGATGGCCATTTGCTTCCTGAAAAAACAAAAAGATCGATAATTCCCTGTTGTTAGGCAAGAACACAGGCCGTGGCAAAGCATTTGAACAGACAAACTGTGAGGCTGAGCCATAAATTTCGACGGTGCGAGACTGGGAATGTAAATTTAAAATGAAACATTTGAAGTTTGTGTGAAAATACAGTAATTATTAAAGATTATAAATTTGCATGCTTATTTATGTGATCTCTATTGATGTTTTCTTTCTAATTCACTTTTTGTTCATTTCTGCATGCAGATAAATCCTAGATAAGAGCATTGTGATGTGCAAAAACCTTAATCCAGCAGAAACTTCCTAATACGCAATTTAAGGATCGCGGGTTCATTACCACCCTAGGAGCACCGTGGTTGCCCTACTTTATTTGCAGGGCTCTGGGTACACTGAGCAAGGCTGGGTGCCGCCACCCCTGCCCCTCAGAGACCCCCCGTGCACCCGTGCCGGGCACCCTGCGGGGCCGGAGCTCGTGCCGTGGGCAGCCCCCTTCCTGCTCTCGGGGAGGGGAAGACAGGGCAGCCCTGGGAACATCTGCTTCCCAGACCCCAACCTCATCTGTCCTCTCCACGGGCACTTTGGTAAAAGAATAAAATTAATACCCAGACACTATTCTTCTCATCAATCCATCCATCCACCTACTGGCAGTTTCAATAAAAGATCAGATCGATATGAATTATTGTGTGTGCGAACAGATGTCAAACCACGCTATGCTACAATCAGATCAGATGGGTATTTCCTAGAAAAACACTATTTATCCATATTTGGTAGAGAAAGTGCATCTGCTCATCCAGAACCCAAAAGAGATCAGCCTCCTAACGAGACCTGGACACTATCTCTTCACTGGTCAAAATCCTGCAAAGAATTGGTTATACTCTGCGAAACAAATACCGATTTTTTATTCTTTTTCCATCTCTGTGCTCTACCCAAGTGCTTCCTTTTTAATAGATCCAACTGTAAGAACGCCTAAACCTTCCTCAAATTCCGCAGCACTCACTATACTGGCATGAATCAGTATTTTGTGCCTGGACTCCTCCCTCGTTTTGTCCATGGAAGACAACATCCGAGGCGTACATGAGAGAACCCCAAGGAAATAACAGAGACCACCGCACCTAGCCAACATCTGCCAGAGACCAAAGCCCAGCACGCGGGTCAGGATGGTAACAAAGAGGCACCAGTACATTCTCCCACGCTTCCCCCCAGGCCTCCCTTTCCCCGTAAATCTCCCTGTGCTCAGCCCCTGACTGGCGTCCTCAGGAAAGCAGACGAGACCTGTTGGGCGCTTGCCTCCTCCAGCACATCCTCACGGGCTGTGTCAGTAACGGGAGCGCTTTCACTGCTTCTCCGGGCAGCCAGCTCCAGACAGATATATTGGTGTACTCTGATAATTCCCTGATGCGTGGATGCCTTCATCTTCCCACCTCGTCCCATGTTTATCTGTCAATTACCCGCCCTAAATTCTTTCACCTCCCCACTGTTGACACCCTTTAAACACACGGTTATGAAATCCAGCCTCTGTCATCTTCTAGCCGACCTAGATCACAGAAGTGGCTGCGCTCCGTGCTCCGTTCAGCTTCCCAAGAACTTGCTCCGATGGGGATGCTTCCCAAACCCTGAATTGATCACGCCACGCTCTGCACAGGGCTTCGGGGCCTCATCAGCTGCCATCCCAAACAGCATCAATCACCACTTTAGTCTGCTGTCTGCCTCCAATCTAGCTTGTTAAACATTCCCAAAAATGAGTATTTTTTAATTACTGTTTTCTGAGAATTGGGATTATTTTCCCTCTAAATGCATTCATCTGATTATCTCCAGGATGAAATTCATTTGGTTAATTACCATCTTTTTAATTTGTTTAAGTCTATGTTTCTATTTTCTCCGCTGCAACACCTCCCCGCTAGCTCAGCCTGCATTTATTCAGTGTCTGGCAGACTCCCATTTCGGGCAACGAGAAGATTCCCATAAAACCACACACCAAACGAAGCCTTGCAGGCAGAGCCAGCAATCTCCCCTAAAGCCCGACAGGAGAGAGAAGCGTCATGCCAAGGCACAGGTTTATCGCTCGCGCTCCCTACCAGGAGCCCCAGCCTCGCTCCCCTTCCTGCAGCCACCACGCACCCCCGGGCAGCTCCCCAGCGAGCGGGGGCACTTCCCAGCGCTCCCCGATTGTCCCAGATGTGCACAGCCCTCTCCAGCATCAAGGTGGGGTTTAAGGCCGAGAAGAGCCTTCTGCAGAAGGAGTAACAAAGCCTTCCCGGCTGGCAGCCACCCCGGGACCCTGCCGCAGCTGCTCCAGGTCCCGCCTGTCCCCGGGGAGCGGAGCTGCCCTTCGCCTTCCCTGGGGCCGAGCCTCGCACGGCTCCTCGGCGGAGGTTACTTTTACTGACAGCCTAGCCAAACACCGCTTTTTTAAAACTAAAATAGCCGTTTTGTTAAGAAGATGATTTTATACTGAAATAATGACATTGGTACGATCTTCCCTCTCTTTCAGTAAGGCGAGCGCACCCGGTGCACCGAACAGGACTGGAGGTGCCCGCCGTTGCTGCAGTGTGTCGGAGCCGCCCTGCAGAAACCGCACCGCCAGCGAGAGCCACAGAGACCGCAGCGAAGCCCTGCGCTTCCTTTCCAGAGGTGAAATTTCTGCTCCTGGAAGGGAGTTCTGCTTTTGGGGTTTTAAGAGTTCTTTTTTTTTTTTAAAGAGTTTTTTTGTTTGAATATTTTCTGTTTTTTATTTTATTCGTTTTGAGAGAGAGGAGTCACTGATATAATTCATATATTTGCACAGTGACTCTAAGATTTCAGCACTCTCAATGCATGTAGAGTAGCATTAAAGAAAAGCATAAGGAAATGCATTTCCAATTTACAGGAACATCCCACATGATAATATCTTGGGTTTTGCTTTAGTGGTGATTCTTTCCTCTTATTTATGCACATTTATAGTAGCAGGATGCCCTGATTTCATAGCAATAACTGTCTCTCTTCCAAGAAGAGAATCGTGTCTCTTAGAATGATGCAATGAGATTCAGATACCCTGGGCTGGAAAATAAAAAGGAAATGCTGACAAACATTACACATTGTACCAGAACGAAGGAATTGTCTCCCAACTTTGATCAGTGTTTTATCGCTCCCCAGCACAGGTTAACAATCCTACTTCGCACCAGCTCTGCCTAGAGCACCATCACCGCTCCCCATCTGCACATGTAGGCCAAAGCATGCTCCTGTCAGAAGCAATCTAACGTCTCATTCATTTGCCAAAAACCTAGCAGATTTTACCTAATGTCCAGCTTATGCTATCATCATCTTATTACAACCCTGAAACAGAGGGAGGTGAACTCCAATCTCATTACCAAGTTCTGAATTCCAGTCAATGACGCACACGCTGGAAAAAACCTAATGTAATTTTACTACTTCGCTAAACTTTCCTAGTAATAAAAAAATCTTCTATTGATAATGCAAATGAGAACAGCGGAGACATTAGGAGAAATTTCAAATATTCTGAGGCTGATGGAAAAGCCTCCCAGAAGGAAAGGTCGTGGTACCCAAAGGGATCACGTTGGCCCTGGCTCTGTCCGGCCAGCAGGCTGAGGGCGGCGCGGTGCCCATGGCGCTCTCCCAGGGCTGTCCCCGCGGTCTGTGCGTACCCAGCACGGCGCCAGAGCCACGGCGCCTCGGCGGCACCCCACTTCTCCTCCACACCAACGCGTTTCCTTCTTGCTCGGGAAGCTGTTTGCCCCTTAACAGGACACATTTTCTGACTAGCTTTATTGTTCTGCAGATTATGGGCTATAAAGAATTAATGGCTGAATATAAATCAATTTAGTTCACCGGGAGAGTATGTGCTTTATGCGGTAGACATTTTCAAAGAAAAGCAATTAGTTGATTTGGCATTTTAATCGTCAGAAAAATAAAGAAGCTATTTTTCACCTACGAGGATATGTTCAACCACATAAACATATGCTGTATTTTCTGAAACGGAACTAAGAAATATTATTTGTTGGCTAGATGTGGTACAGCTGATAGTTGTTTCCATTGTCCCAAGAAGTGCCTTTGCAATAAAGATCTCGCCGTGCAGCCTGCATTTGACTTTCCAAAGCCAGGGCCTCACGAGAGGCTTTCAAAGAGCCCGAGCAGAGCAGCTCTCGCCGATTGCTCCTAGGGACTGCTAAAAGGCAACGCCACAAGGAAGATCCAGGTCACCGATTCAATCCCGAGCTCAGCTGGCAGACGGGGCGAGGGGCGCATCCCGCAGCTGCTGCCCAGCCGGCGCGCACCCCGCAGAGGGCTCAGGACCGCTTTCGCCAGGGGTGGTCCCGTGCTCGCCCTTGCGCGCTCCGCGGCTGTCGGCTGGGGCTGCTGCTGCCGGGGGGCGAACTGGGGACTGTCCATCTGGCAGCTCTCATGCGGCAGCAAACCCATACCATGGAAGCAAAGATACTTTGTCCTGCCTGTGTGTGAGGAGCAGATAACCCCATCCGGCACTGCCGAGCCTGGAGGGGCGCAGGGCGACCATGCGGGATGATGCAGAGTGACTGGCCCCCTCCCGGCACCGCTGCGGTCGGTCTCCTCCCCGGCTGCAGCAGGAACATCTGAAGCTGAGAGGCTGCTTTGTGCTTTGTGAGGGAACAGGCCTGTCCCACCGGTGAGTCTCTCTTGCCCTCTCTGTGCCGTACAGACAAACCCCACCTTATTCCATTTGTTGAGTTTCACGCATTAACACCCTGCGTGTGTTTAGCAGACACTCCAAAGCTAGCTTGCAATACATTTGAGTTTGCTTTCCCTCGACTCTCCGCTAACGACTCATTTAACAGCAGCACAGCAATTAGAAAATCAATATTCCATTCAGACACGAGCATTTCATCTGGAGCATTACTTAAGGAATGTCTCTTGCAGCCTCATCCTTGCCTGGACGAAGGATAAGGCAGAAAGGACGCTGGCGTTAGGCTGCTGATTGATTTAAGGTGATTTCGCTTAAGGCCCACATGGTATTTGCAGAATGTTTCGGGCTGGGTACAGCCAGCGTGGGTACGACATTCTACTAATAAGCACCTCTGTGCCAGAGCGCGCACATAAATCCAGTTGCGGAGAAACGCAAGCTTGCTTTATTGTTTAATATCATACCACCCACCTGAATAAAACAGAGTCTGACACGTGTCATAAGGAATTACTCCAAAAATGCAAGGCCCCCGGGCATTAAAGCCCCATTTGTATTCCAGTCATATTAACAAAACATAAAATAAGTAAGTAACAATCCCACCCTCTTTGCTAGGAAAGGATTTGCCAGTCAGGAGCTTCCCACGTTGCTGTTCCAAGCTCCCCGGCTGCGAGAGCAAGGGCAGCGACGGAGAACGGAGGAGAAAAAGCAGAGACAAAGCAGAAATCACAATGGAGAAATTATTCTGATTTGCTGCATTTGGGTCTGCGCTGAAAGCCTCCAGCACTCGCCGGCACAGACGCGCTCGCTGCAGCCCCGTCCCTGGTGGGCCGCGGCGCAGCACCCGCCGGCTCCCCCGGCGCTATATTTAGCAGCAGCGAGCAGCCAGGCGGGAGGCGAAGCGCTGCCCATCTGCAGGCTCCGGAGCGGGAGCGTGTTTGGAAGCAGCCTGTTTTATTTGCACGTTATTTAAAATACGAGCTGCAATGGCCGATTGTTGCTGGGGGAAATCACTCCCTCGCACGCCGGGGAACGAGGCCGGTGAGGCACGACGTGGGCTCAGAGGGAGCCATCGCCTTTGCGAGTCTTTATCTAGCAGGGTAACAGCAACAATTCCCTAAGCTCCGGGCAAAACCAGCCGCGCTCCTTCCCGCCTTCTCCAGAAAGCAGAAACCAGATATATGTGTTACTAAATGCGGCAGCAGGAATTCCTTTAGTGGGGAATACTAGAGATGAAAGCGGTACAAAGCAGACTTCCCCAATCCATCCCACATCCCGGTTCCCTGTCTTCTTTGCACGTGAGCGTTGTGTAAGCCATAATTATGCAATCTCACCAGTCACCATTGAGCAGATTCTCAGCTTGTTTCAGCTCAGCAACAGATACCGGCTTACGATCCTAACAGAACGGCTAGATTTTTTGGCAAACTTATTGCCAAGGAATAATGTGACCTCCTGCATCACAGGAACGGGCAGCGCAAAGATGTGCGCTAGGAGAACCCACGGACAGGGGCCGCAACACCGCTGCCTCGGAGCTCCACGACCTCCAAACTGCCCAGAGCTGGACACTCAGCTGCGACAAAACACTTCCCAGTGTACTTTTGGATACAAGTGGTAGATAAAATCGCTGGGCGAAATAGCCCAGTGTAAGTAATCTTCAAAAGTGTTGGATGTAGACTTATTAATTTTTGGCAGGTGATTACTCACTCAATTTTTCAATGAAAAATTAATGAAGAATTCTGAATACATTTTTCATGAGAGACTGTACAAAATGAATATAATTTTTAAGGTTTACAAATGGATGTTAAATAATTGTGAAACAATGGTCAGATCACAGGAATAGCTGCAAAGGCAGTTCACAATATTTATTAGGGTTTTTATTAACCACTTTTTGAAACGGTTGGCCTGCCCTAAACTCTATCATACAATAGGTTTTGAAGATTTATTTTTATTTTATTCAATTATCAGGATGAATACAATTAGGAGGACTCAATTTCTCCAATATATTTAACTGATACCAACCAGTTCAGCTATTCTTTATATACTACATGCCAAGAGCACGAACCAAATTTAATCCCACATTCTTACACACTGACATTTATAGAAAGAAAAAAAATACAACAGGAAGAAGTGTGTCCAGAGAAACTACTGCCAGAGCTGAATGACACATTTTTAGCTTCTTGGTGACAAGGTATGTGGTTTTAACACATCACACTGGAGGAAAGAAAAATGCCAGGGATGCAGGTGATACAGCACTCTTCTGATCCTGAAAATACTGACACGCTGCTCTCGGCCAGCTGGAACTCACTAGAGTCAGGAGCAAGAATGGCGCGTGCTGATTTGGAGCAAAGCAGGACAATGGGCTCGGTGAGATGAGGAACTAGGGAATTAATTTAAATGTTCAAAGGGAACTTCATTCTTCCAAAACCTTCAGACCTATGATTGGGTTGGTGGTGCAATTATTCAAGTCGAAACCTTTTTTGCATTTTAATTAAACAAAAATAAAAAGGAAAAAAAAATCTAATGTGAATTTTAGAACACCGAGGCGAGAACAATTAGCCCAGGGAACTACTGATGAGACTTCAAAGCACAGGTAGTGGTGCCAGGCTAGAGGTGCTCTGGCGCAGGGCTGGAGCAGGACCAGGAGCTAGCAGCCGGCCGCCTGGCAGCAGCCTGGTGACCCGAGCCCAGGTCCCAGCCGTGGGCACCCAATGCTCCCAGTGCCACCCACCCAGCTCCCTGGGGTGTTCCCAGGGTGCGCATAGGCCGGGGAGCAGCGGGGCAAAGCAGCCGGGCTGCTGCTTGCGGGGCCCTGCAGGCTCGAGGCACGGTGTCCGGAGGCGCAGGGGGAGCTGCGAGCGCCGCGTGCGCTGCACCTGGGGCGAGGGCAGGGAGAGGATTTCCCCAGCCTGTCAGTCAGCCTGGCGCTTGTACAGGGGGCCTTTTCATTTCTAAAAGTTGTTATTGGAAAATGTCACTATTCATTGTCAAGAGTTCCCGTGATGCAGTAACTCTCATTACACCTAAGCCCTCTCAGCACAAAATAGCCGCGCGCTGATAACCTGAATATATTTGCGGCAGCTGCTGTTCCACAGACTGCGCTCTTGTACAGTCAGGTTATTTTACATGCTTATTAGCCCCATTATTTTATAACTCATTCCTCTGTGTAATGCTGACTCTCTATCACTTCATTTTAACAAAAAGATATGTTCCTCTGAGGCAATAAGGGACGAGGAGCCTCAGCGACGGAAAGGGAGGAGGCTGGACTATAGGCAGCAGGTCGCGCTGCGCCCGGGCTGAGGAAGCGCCTGGCGGCCCGGGGCCCTGCAGCCAGTGTCCCCTGGGGGCCCTGGAGATGGTGTCCAAGGGAGAAGCTGCCAGCACTCCCCCACCCTTGTGCTGTGTTGTGCCTCGCCTGGGCCAGGTACCCGTGTGCTTCTTGGATGCACACCCCAGAAGAGCTCCAAAGCTAGGAAGGGTGTTACTGAAGAGGTGATGCACGCTCACCCACGCTCACGCACACACACATTCACGCTCAGTCCCCCAAGGCGCCTGTCTGAGGGATGCACAGAACAGACGTGCCAGTGCTTTCAAGGAGAAAGGTGTACAAACGGTGCTTCTTCCAGCAGCAGCCCGCACGTGCACGTGCACCGGATTCACTGCGGAAAGCCTCAAGAGGTGAGAGGAACCACGGGGACTGCGTGGGGGGGGAGCGAGAGGAGTCTCTTTAGCTGGAAAAGACAAGGAGAGATGGCACGACAGATGTCCTCTTAGCGAATTATCAGCAAATAATGAATGGTGAAATAAGAAATAAACTGTCTCTTTCTACTTACTGCCTTTTACTAAAATGGCCAAGGAAGAGATAACAAAGATGAAAGACAACTAACAATAGATTTAAAAATATTAGTGTTATAATTTATGTATCATATATCTCACTGTGTTTGCAGCACTCACTGATACAAGAGGTAATCGAGAACAAAAACTTCACAAGGCTGCAATGGGATTTTTGTTTTTTAAGACAATGAGACTTAAAACAGCATTTCGAAGAGATAACCAAGCTCTCAACCCAGGGAATAAGCCAGCCACAAACTGGCACCAGGCACTGGGCTCCTCGGGCGAGCTCCTGTCACTCTGCTTTGTCACTCCCCTGCTACCAGAATATTTGCTCTGACCGAGGGGTGTGCAGAGGCTCTGCTTGCTGTGAGGGGGCTGGGAATGAGGCTCATCAAGTGAGTGAGAACCTCAACGTGAGTGACTTTATCTAAGGAGGGCAAAACACCCTGCCTTGGTTTGCACAAAGAGCGAGCTGTAGATATGAAGGCATCAAGTCGGAAAGCTCTCCGGTGCATGCCGGAAACAGGTACAAAAGGGCCGTGATAATGAAACAAAGACAAATCATTCCTTGCCCTTTTCTTGCAGGTCTCACTCAAGGACCTGGAATTGCTTTATGAATACATATCAAGGAAGCTGCCGACAGTCTTGGGAAGCAGTTATGTTATACACAGATCATAAGCCACGTTTAAGAGATGGGAGTTAAACAAAAATCACACAGGAGTCAGCTGATGACTTTTCCTTAAGTTACACATTCAGTTAGAACATGTTAAAACAGAATCAGAATTATCACCCACTCCGTAGGGCTCTGACGCCTGTGTAAATGAAGCCAGAAGTAACTAGTTAAAGGAAGAAGGATCGAGGAGATTAATGTTAGCTAGACTTACTTCCCTAGATGGCTCATAGAGCTTATAATAGAAGAGGGATGCAAGAAAGCAATTAAAAGAGCTAACTTAAATAAATCTCTAAGTGCTGAAGGTTTGCCAGCATATACCTCTAAATTCTTCTGCAGTGCATCTGGGCCCCTTCCTCTAGGGACTTTCTAACAACCTTTCAGACGTCAGGGTAATTATTGCAAAGTGTGACCCAGACTGTGGTTACTGGTGTAATCAAAAAATCCCCTTGAGGTTTCAACATTAGACACAATCTCACCAGTAAAGCAGACTCCCAACTGCCGGCTAACATTTTTGTAATGGCTAAATGTAAAATTTCATTCTCCACGACTCCGCGATGCACCCGGTGGGCTGGGGTCACGCTGTCTGCTGCAGGACTGCTCACCAGACAGGCTGCTGTGTCCATCAGGGACCTGCCACAGCTGCAGGCCCCAGAAAAGACTCCTAGCAAGGAGCGTACTCATGGAGCTCAAGCAGGAAGGAAGACAGGTAATGGATGGAGAGAGACAACATCTAAATGTTGTTATTAAACGGGTATGATATTGCCAGTGAAGTTTTCCTGCTTTGGCAGGCTGGGCACATCTGCTCCTTTGCAACATTTCCTATACAAAACTTGCTCCCCTAACGTTTCAGCTCCTCAGACTGACTGAGTGTTTTATCTCCTTGGGGAGCTTACAGACTGCAGTGGATTTGCTAGATTCTGGTGCACAGGGAACTTCCACTGCTGGGACATCAATCCTTGCTTGGTTCTAACATGCCATCTCCAATTTAAGCAAACAGGGAATAAGGAAAGAAATGAAATACTAATTGCAATCCAAATTGCTCTATCTTCTAGCCACCCCCTGCCAACCCTCCTCCCTGCTCCCTAATCCATAAGGTCTGAGCGATGATCAGTGAATAATTAATTCTGGGTGAGCGAGAGAGGCTTCATGCAGAGCGCCTCCGCAGGCGCGATGTGCAGCTCGGGCAGCCCACGGGCAGCACGGAGCGGTGCCCCCGGGCATGCACCCCGAGGGCTCTCCGACACGCGCAGCCCGGTGGCTCCCCACTCCTTGCAGCTTCTGGGTCAAACCCTCTGCGCTTGCCCGGCCAGCCACTGCCAAAACCTATCCCTCCGTGTTGGCGTGGGGCATCAATAAAAGCTGTGGTAGAAGTGCCACGATCATGAACAATGACGTGTCAGTGACTAGAAGGTACAGTCTTAAAGTCAGCATTTCAGCACACAGCAAAAGAGAAAAAATATCGCAGTGTGGTGGTAAAACTACGCCAAGCTGGTGTTCTGAAAACACAAAAGTTAAAACAAAAGACAGCTCCCAAGCAGCTGAATGCCAGACCTCGGCCTTCTCTATTGATTCAGAGTGTGAGTGTGTGGGGGAAATGCCGCGCTGCACATGTCCCTCCTCTTACAACAGTCTGAAACCAAACCTCTCGATCCAAGCACCATCAAATTCAAGCAACTCAAAATCTGAATTCAAATTATTTCTCTTTTTTAGCAATATACGGGACTAAAACTGTTCAGATGACACGAGGCAGCAAGACACATCTTTTGCTGTGTCTGAAAATACCACACACACCTCTGGCGCTCCAGACTCTTCATCCTACAGATTCAAGAGCACTGGAGAACCGAGAGAAGCGGTCAAAGCGCGGTTGCTTTGCCCTGCCCTACCTGCAGAACCTTCCTGGGCCTGGAGGGAAATGCCGTGCTGAGGTGGCAGCCGATGGGTGGCAGCCCGACGGGTGGCAGCCCAGGGACGTGCTGCTCCTCGCCAGGGCCAGGTGACAGCAGGAGGAGGCTGCTCTGCGGCCCCGGCCCCCAGCGCAGGCTCAGCCTTCCTTCGGGCCCAGCGGCATCGTGCCCAGGGAATGTGAGCAGCGGATCCCGCGGTGAGCTACGAGCAGCCCTCAGCCCTTCATTTCAGTGCTCAGAAGCAATGAGATTTTTTTTAATTTTCTGCTCACCTCTTCCAAAACACACGTGAATCGTCCTACGTTCATGTATATATGGGTATCATTGGGAGTGCGACTATATAGCCACACATCCACTACAGAACAAAGCTCCCCACACAGCAAGGAAAGCAAAATATTAATTATTCAAGGTGCATACAACAGAGTTATGTAAATCATCCGTTAACTACCGCAGGACTACTTTGCAGAGGGACTCCTATGGGGAAGAAGCACCGAATGCTTCAAATCGGGGCTGTGTGTAATCTCTCATGTACCAGCAATGGAGCACGGGGGTTATTGCACAGGGCCAACATAATCCCAGAGACATTTGTAAATGTGAGCAAAGGGGACAGCCTGATATAATACCCATGGCTTTATAATTACTAATACGTTGGCATCATTTCGTGAATGAATGCCACCCTCCTGCACACCATCAGTCATGTGCAACGCGTGCCACATCCCTGTCTCACACAATTACTTACGTAACACACGTGGATTAAAACCAAATTCATATTTCTGGCTTTTATTCAAATCAGCTACGTATTTTTTTAAAACAAATTATATTTTAATTCTAGCTAAAATGCACTGCCTTAATTCAATTAAAATCAGTTCTTGTTTTTTTTCATCACACCTGACCTGAATTTTGCTGAAGTGAACATAAGTGAGATGTTCTGTAATTGTACTGAAAATTAAAGTCATACACACTGCCAATGAGGTAAACAAGATCATAATACCAGCATTATAAGAAGATAACCCACAAGTGAACAACGTTCTTGAAATCTCCCTACTAATCATTTCACGAGAGGCCCCATATCATAAGGCATTATCAAGGAGAACGGGAAGGAGGAAGGACAGAGGAGCCCATTTTTCCTCTGCCTGTTTTTTTCTCCCCTCCTAGCTGATGGATGAACTTGACATAGTTATTTCGTATTCACAAGTCCTGAACATCATTACATCCAGCGCTCCGTACAACTGGCTGCTGGCAGCGAGCTCAGCACACGGGCTGCCTCCAGCTACAATCAGCGGATTTCTGTGCACCACCACTGCAATATGAAATGGGATAACAAGATATACATGTCAGACAGCTGCGTCTTCCAGCACTCGGAACAAAGGCTTGAAAACCTTGCCCACCTCCGTTATATGCTCACTTACAGCTCCGTCTTTGCCCCTCACACAGACCTTCAAATCCGAGCCTCGCAGTTTCAATAAAGAACACAGCTAAACTTGATTTTAAGCACTTCCTCCTTCCAACGGACACCTATTGCTAATACTAATTGCCAACACAAGTGATGAGTAGAGGACGGAAAAATCTGGTGCATCCAGCACTGTAACTTCCCTGAGATGGGAAATTCCATTCTGAGAGAGGGAAACCTGCAGCAGACCAGGCGGGTACCCCTGCCCTGCCTGCAGGGGCACAAACGGGAGCACACTTCGATGGCCTGGCTAATTAAATGCGACTGCATGCTGCCACTGAAAGGAAAGGGCTTTTTCCGCCACCTTCCCGTTGCTCTGCAGTTACACGACTTGGCTCAGTGCCCTAACCAAACTGACACCCCCACCCCAAATAATAATTTCCCACTGAATCGACTCGCTGGCCTTCCTCAGCCTGTGATGGCTGGATCTGCTGTGAGGGGAGCCCGTGGGCTGGGGAAAGGAAGGCTGATCCTTTCCATTTTAACGTAGTATTTTCAGCAGCAGCAGTTTTCATTGTGTGCTAGAATGTTTAAGCCTGGGAAAGAAGTATCTTAGTTTTGTCATAAACAAAAAATAACTAAAACAAAACAAAACAAAAAAGCAGAAGGGCCTTGAACTAACAGAAAGCCTTTTCTGGTATAAAAGCTGTAGTGATGGCATTTCCTTTCTTTTTTTTCTTTGAGTCTATTGACATGAAGAGTAATGCTAATGTAATTGCACTGAAATTCATGCACATGAATATCTCAACAGGGCAAAGTCAGAATAAATGGTCTGTTTGAAAACAAAACGTTAATGCAGCGGCGTAGCAGTATCTGCCTTCCATCTGCAGGATATCCAGACACCATCAGCCACAACGCAACTTAACCGCCGCCCCTGCTCAGAGGCTTTGCAGAAAGGAGAGGAACGGGACCATCAGCTTGTAACCCCGGGGTGCCCACTGCTGCACCCAGCACCTCGGCCAAGCAGCGGCCAAATGAGCCAACGCTGTCTGCTCAGCCTGCACGAGGAGTAAGAGGAAAGACAGCCTCCTTCCGTCCATTAATCAACCTGATCTCCCACTGCAGAAACAATGCCTTCCGATTGTACGCATTTACCAAACATTCTTCAAATGCTAACCATCTGCAGCTGCAATACAATGCTTTGATTACAAACGTCAAAAAGATAGAGCATAAAATTAACTTCTCCTTATTTAGTAGGTTTAGAGAAATGTGGCTTCACGCTACACTAATTCAGTGCCCTCAGTATGAAAACTCCCCATTATGATGTCTCATCAAATTAGAGCCAACGACACAACGATGTCATCTGTACCATCACACAACACTATATTTTGTAATTAAGCAGGACAGTGAAACAATGGCCTTGCTTATAGAGAAAAGGTCAGGAATGCAAAACATATTTTTGCAAGCTAATTGTAAGATGCATGAAGCCAATTATCCCACTAGTGCTGCATATGCCTAAGTAGGAAGGATCTTATAATTTTGCTACATGACTCCGAGTCGAGTCAAAGTCCTCGCTGCACCCCTGTGGGGCACTCGGTGGGCTTGTTTAGACGGTCAGGAAACCGGGAGGCAGAGAAAAGTGGGTAAGGCTATTAAAGTAATTCCAATTTCTTAGCTCTTCCCTTGACATTTTACAATAGCTTGAAAACTTTCTAGGAATTAAGACAGTCTTTTACTGAAAGATATTAGATGACTTCCCTGTTAAATTAGGATGTTCGAACATGCAGGATAAGGGTCTTTACATATTTCTTTGAGACTGACAAATACATTTACCCCAGGTAGCCTCAGATACAAATTACAGATTCACATCCATGTGCAAAAGCCCGAATATATATATGTAAGTAACTAACACAAATTTGCCAGGAGAAATGGCTGAGACCTTGCTGTTGCCTTGGGAGAAGCTGAAAAGCACCCCGTTGGTTTCAGGCTGTCTCTGCCGCTCTCGGGGTTGCTAAATGGCTTTAGCTGAGGGGAGCAGCGTATTGCTGACTGGGGCTCTACGAATAGTTCTGCGTGCGCAGAGCAGTGCAATTGATCTGCAACCTTCCAGGTTTACTGGAGCTCTACTTCCCTTAATGAAGAAAATGGCACGCAAACGATGCTGACGGGGAAGCGCTTGAGCTTTGTCGAGCCCTGGCTGCAACTGCCGGGGCTGCAGAGGAGCAGAGGAAGCGCTCGTGCCCACCTGGACCTGGAGGTGCTCTCGCTCTCACTGCCTCTCATCGGCCACGCACTGCGGCACCCGGCTGATTCCAAAGGGAATACGTGCCCGTGTTAACATGATGGAAACCCAAACCGCCTGTATCAGGGAAATGTACCTTATTTTTACAAAGCTGACTATTACCCTTTCTTCCCTAAAAAGGATTGTTTGGTTTTGCTTCAGTGTCTCCCAGGAGAAAACTCCCAACCCCCTCTTTCCATTAAAAGCTTTATCCCTTTACAAATATTTGAATATTATTTCCTAAACTTCCTACTACCATGAAGAAGGCGGCGAGCAACACGAGTTTCTGTGGAGAACTGATAATTTCCTCCTGCATCTCTTCTTCAAAGCAGTTCTCTGATTTCACTCTAGCCTCCTAACACAGCCATTAATTGGAGATCAGTAATTAACTTTCTGGTTCATGAAATACTTTGCAAAGGAATCCCATTAAAAGGTTGATTTGCACATTCCTAGACAAGGTTGCCTTGATATAAATGCAGGCACTGGATGAGGCCAGCAATCCTGAGACCGTCCTTGAATCTCTGAGCTTCTCTTTGAGCTCCCCACGTTTGTTCCCCGGCTGCAGGGTGGAGCGGGACCGGCCGTTCGCCGCCGCACGGGAGCACAGACATCGGTACCTGCTGGCTGCTCCTGCTCCTGACTTTGCAGGATATTTTATTTTGCTTTTCAGTTATGGCTGATGGTGCTGAATGGTTTCCATATCCAAACTCAGCGGTGCTTCCTCAAATATTTTCGTTATCATGAAAACCCTGCACTGTGCACCTACCATTCTAACTTAGGAAGCTTCAGTGGCTAATGCCACCTAAGTAAGGAGCCAGGAGAGCCAGCGAGCTCTCCAGCACCTTTCCCAGAGATCTGAAAGCCCCCCGTGCGTTGTGCCAGCGCCCCAGATCTGCAGGATGAGTCACTCCTTTCCACAGGAATCAAAGTGACTTCTTCGTGCTTTGTGATGCAGCAGTCACCATGTTCTCCTCAACCTTAACCGATTTCATCATAACTAAAAATATTTGGCGTATCGGGTTTGTTGGGAATAACCAAATGATAATTAGATCTAGTAAGAACTCACAAGCTAAGTTTACTGTACGAGCATAGATGTTCATAAGTTATTGATGTTCTCCTATTGCATCAAAAAACCACGTTAGGAACGCTTGAAAACCCTTAGTGCAGACTGCGTTAGCACATTGGGAATTAAATGCTCTGCAGTACATGACTTGTATGCTTTCTCTTCCCTCTGTGGGTTATAAGCAGAAATTTTTGATGAGATTGAAAAAAAAAAGTTTAAAGAGGGAGTCACAGTAGTGCAGGTCTTTGGTGTTACCGATGCATGGCTGTTCCCCTTCCAAGGCTGAGGCTCATTTAACAATCAGCCATATGCTCAGACTTTTGTAGTGCCAAGAAAAAACATGAATGGAATGTTATCTTCTGGAATTAAAGAAAAAAAAAACCTTGCAAAATAATCCCAAATGTTACTAATTGAGTGTCCCTCAGCTCTAAATGAATTCTAAGCATGCTCAGAAAAAGTGTGTTTAGGAATGATCAACTTCAGGATTACATCAGAGTAATTAGTTACTCAGAGTACTCATCTTTCACCAAGAAAGTCAGAAGGCATCCATCCCATAGAAGTGATTGTGTCCCTCTCCTCTCAGGCCTAGTGTAAAATTATGGTGGCCTTTGCCAGTTTCAGAGGAGATGGGACCACGTTCGTGTATTTAGGTTTAAAAACAACAACCCCCATTTAATGGACTTTCTAAATTCCTGGCAAACTTTCTTTTTCAGAAATTACTTTTAAAAGATTACTGCAAGAGAGCGTCAGCAGCGCCGGAACAGGTCACTACCACCCGAAAACAATCCCAAATGCCCTAACGACACATTTAACAAGTGCAGCAGCAGAACCTCCTTCAGTTCCGCGGTCCCACTCTGGCTGCCCAAAGCCCAGCCCAGGAGCCTGCTCCATCACACAGCCTGCCGGAGAAATGTGGGTCCAATTAACAACAATCCATCTGCCAAATGCTTGATTTGTGGCCGATTCCAGAGAGGCCGCTACAAAGACAAACATTCAGAGCTCCATGATAAAAACTTCGTTAGCTGCTGTAATAAATCAGGATGCAGGAGACATTGTTAGCAAAAAGCCAGTTTAACGGAATCCTTCTTTAGCTCTAACAAGCAATCTGACTAGCCAACAAATTGAAAGGCGCGCTCATTCCACAATACTCCTTTGAATCTCACACTTATATAAACTGATTGTACCAGATTAATGCACCTCTCACACCAGACACTAGTTAGACTTGCTCCGATTTTGCTGCTTCTCTTCGCAGTCGATAATTGCATCACTGTTACTGTAATGGGGCTCCAAGAAAAAAATCAGCATGCAAAAGAATGGCAAAATCCGGCCTACTGCACCAACGTGAACCCCGTGGTAATTTACTGGAGTTAGCACAAGCAATTTATTGCACTTTTTCAAATGAAAGTCTCTTCTCAGTCAATGTAAAATCCAACACCATGAGAAATAACCACGAGCTTTGTACGAAGGTAAGCTCTGCTTGACTAAAACCAGTGCGTTTGTCTAACGCCCTGCTTTGAACAAGTCCTCAGATGTTCTCCAAAGACATAAAATAGTTGGCCAAATTTTACTAAGACAGAATTCTCGGAGTTTTTGTAGTTGCTCTGACCGTGCACACCCTGCGGTAGTGCCACAAACAGGTGCCTGGCAGTGGAGATGGGCCCCTGTAGGTGGTACATCAGCTCCGCAGAGACAAACCCCCCACACTTCAGGACTGGCAGCTCCTCTCTGGGATGCCACAACCAAGCTTTGTACGGGCAGCTCGGCACGACTCTGCTGGAAACCTGGCTGTTCTCTCTGTGCCACCGCAAGGCAGAACACCTGCCCCTACTGACCCAAATCCCACAGGTCAATTCTGAACGGGTGCCACTGAGACACTCTGTGACACCTCCGATGTTTAAAGGTATTTCCTTGTTTTGCTTTGTTACAAAACGCACATTGTACAAATTTCTCACTGTGGTAGAAGGTAACCATTTGCCATTTTAAATTTACATAAAGTATTGAAATGCATACATTAATCAAGCACAGGTTAAAAAGCGCATGTTTATAGCCTCTTCCCTGCTCTACATACATGTCACGTCCATCTAGTTAGCTGTCTGTGCATGTATGTGCACATTTCAGATATTGACATGCACCTGCTGTACACAGCATGATAAACAGGACACGCAGGAAGAGCATTAAAAATAAAATAAAAATACTAAGAGAGAGACCACAGCACCGATTTAGATACGCAGAAGCTAAGTAACAGAATCATTTATGATCTACGATAGCTCAGTACTTCAACCTCAAGTGTTTTGTCTGCATTTATTGCACTATTCATTTCTGCTACGGTATCACCTGCAAAAATTCCACAAAGCCCCAGAGCAGTACGGTGTTACAATGGGCACTTCCAGGAGAAGAGCAGCAGTTTGCAGACAATCAGCTTCAATACAAGATGGAGTCAAGAATCAAATATTTAAGAAGTAACTATTCTGATACCGGATGCTTCTTTGAAGTAGTTCTTGGATTTTGAGAAAGACAAGGAAGCACAACAGAAAAAAATGAATGAGAGTGATCTAAAAGACTCAAGCCCCTTCATACACAGAGCTGCATGCATTGTGCATTTTAATAGGCACAGGAATGTTCAAGAAGATAAAACTATCTTCCATAACCAAACCCTTGAAGGGTGACCGAGAAGCCCAGCTGCTGCTTTCTTTCACCTCGCTGAGAGCAGCACCTAAGGCCGAGGCCTTCTGCAGCAGGCACTTGCTGACTTATAGGTCTGACACTGCTAGGAAGGCGAGGGAACTAACAGCTCGCTGTCAAAATCTACTGAGTGCCAGATGGTTTTCTCCAGACCAGGCTGCGTCTATGTACCATAGATCAAGTTTATGAGTGATGCCTGAAGCCCTTCATTTTCAGTTTCTAAATACTCACATAAGCAAATCCTTGGGGTTTATTCAAGGCTGCCAAATGCTACCTCTCCTCCAACCCACCTTGTATACTCTACACCAAACATGCACTACAGCCATTCAGTGAATCTCCTCAAAGAAAAGCTCTGGGAAATGGGGCTCTGTCTGAAAGGACACTGCCTGGCAAGATCCAGGCTTCTTGTGCTGGGAGAGCAGGGAAAATACAAGGCTTCATTTGGAAAAATGACTTTGGCTTCAGGGCTGGCCAAACAGCTCATTCCCAAGTCCTATAGTGCCAATTCACAGAAAGAAATAAAACTCATCTACACAGAGAGAAACATCGTCCAGCTTGCCCGTTTTGGGGTAAGCAGCAGCACTCTGGGCAGACTCCTGGCCACCCCGCTCCCTCACTTGCCTTCCATAGGGAACACAGTGCCCTACTTTGAGCATCTGTGAAAACTGCAGCACAGAAATCACATCGACTCTGCCGTCTCAGATAGTAACCCCTGGAATATTACTCTACGCTGACCAGCACAATCCTTTTACTTGCTAAATCCAGAAGGAAAATGCTTAGGTCATCCAAGGAAAAATCCAGATGCGGGCTTCATAAATTCCCAGGCCCTCCAGTGGGTGAGAGTAGCTAAAAAGAAGGAAAAGTTGCCATTGTCTGAAAGTGAAGCATGCACTCAGTGGATTCTAACGTGCTGTCCTGATATTTTACAATACCACTGCTACAAAATGATAACAGCAGTGCATGTCTTATTTGGCATGTTTTTCAGACAAAGGCTTATCTTGGCATCTCAATACTTCTGTGTCATTCTCTGAAGAGATTCACGTAAGGTTTAAAGAGCTTCCTTTTGGAAGCAAACCACTAGTTTGTTTCTGTGACTAGTAATGGAGCCTGTCATACCCAGCCCTGACCTTGATCTGCATGTGAATTTACACACGAATTTACCTAGAAACGTGTCTGTCTCATGCACACACTGACATAAATGTACGTACACATAAATACACAGAAATCCACTAAAGAGCTTTACTCTCTAACTGAGCTGAAGAACAAAAACAAGGTCTCATTTTCCCTGTATTTTGCTTGCAATTCACTCCAGTACTGGCCATCCCATGTCAAATGCTTCCTCCGATCCATCTGCATATTCCCTGCAACACATCCCTTCTGGACTGAAGGATCCTGCCATGGCTCAGACAGAAAGGCAGCTCCGGCCACATGCCGGGCATCCATCGCGGCGTAATGACAGCGGGCAGGGGCTCTGCTGGAGACGTGTGTGTGGAAGGGGGAGAAAGGGATCTGGGGAGATTACGGTTGTTATTGTTCGTACAACGTGCAGCCCGGCAATGCCCAATGCACCCGCTGTGGGAGCATCCCTCTCCTCCCGCCTTCACCCGCATCAGTCGGCTTCGGCTGCTACATCTCCGTGCTATTTATATGCCGGTGCATCAACTTAGGATTTACTGGGGAAAAGACAGCAGATCACACGGGCTTCTCGGTACACGCTATTTAACCCCAGAAGGGAGGGCTTGCACTGGGTACTCGCCAACAGATTAAAATTACCCCTATCACGATTAAGCAAGTCCGCTTCTGTCAGGGACGTGGCCCTTGCTCTGAATAAGATAAGCGAGATATTAACAAGCCCTGGAAAAATCAATATCCTGGTCCTCTCTCTCCCACACCCTCTCCTCCCCACCCCCCAGGAACGTCCCCTTACCTTTCATTGTCCACGCTCCTGAAGCCAGGTAAAATGTGCCGGAAGCTGCTGTTCCTATCGAGCTTCGGTTGGCTCTTTGTCCTTTTGATGGAGCCTTTAAGCCGACGGCTGAGGAACCCCTGTGGGGTGAGACAAGAATACTAAATTACAACAAAAAAAAAGGAGAACGAGCGAGCGAGCCTTGGACCTGCTCTCCTGCACCCACGCGGCCGGGCAGGTGGCTCCGGGCAGCCCCTGCCTGCGCGCCCGCTGGCAGCGCCGCTCCTCGCCGCCCTGGCTCCCCGCGCAGCCAGCATCTGCTCCCAGCGCCCGCCGAGGCCGGGGCGCTGCGTCGGCGCGAGACTCCCCGAAGCCTCTGTTACCCAGGCAACCATCAGCTCACATAAAAATACTGTCTGAAAGACGAGGCTAGCACATCGCAGAGCCCGACGCGTGGAAGGCTGCGGCTGGGGCTCCGGCTGCCGGCACCACCCAGGCAGCGAGCGGGAGACGGGCACCAGCTCCATCGCCTGACGGGCTCCGGGCTCCCAGTCCTGGCTGGTGGGACTTGGCTGGGTGTCAGAGATACACAAAGACGGCCTGCAACGCATGTGGCCGTGGGCAGCACCTTGGCAGGAGGACGGGAGCCCTGCACCGACCGCACGGTGCCTTCCCCGCTGCCTCCCGGAGCTCAGGTCGCGGCTGCCGTGGGGCACCGCCAGCGCCACGCGTTTTAGTAGCAAAGCCTCTAATGTGGTATTTGCTTATTGTTAGGAGTTAATGTTCGACATAATCGGAACATTACATTTAATCTTTTGGCTAAATAAGGCAATAAAAAGCGTAATACTGCTGTGGTGTCCAGCGCTTACAGCATATGAGAACAGTCATGAGGTAAAGCATGTCAGCCAGGGAAAATGGGTGGTGTTTTAAAGGCAAACCAGGAGTTTGTGGCGAAGCCCGAAGAAGCGCTCATTTTACACCCTGTCAGACTGAATCAGGTCGATCCCTGGCAAATCCCCGCACAACCTGAGGTTCTGCACATGCCTCTTCCATTCCCCATCCCCAGGAGAGGGAGTAAGATATCCACTGGAAAAAGCACCGATTTTGACAGGCATAAGGCAAGGTGAGAAGAAGCAGCATCTTCCCACCGGGTGCCACGCCAGCATCCCAGACGTCCCCACAGAGCACTCCTCTGACCCCCGCCACGAGTCCCAGCAGTTTCTCCCATCAACCCTAAGGAAGGGATATAGGTCACATACCCCTTAGCAGCTCCCTTCTATAAACTGATTTCCTTTATATGTTTTGCAGAAAGATAATCACAGTCTGACTTATACGTAGCCTGTCATTTGTTGGTGCTATTTAAATGCTCCTTCCACACCTCGGATATTCATAGCTCACATTGTGTCTTTCTCAGGTTGCAAAATCTCCCGGGGCAGTCTGGGCAGCTCTTGTTATGGAAGCGGCTTTCCTGTTTGTAAGTGCATCAAGAATCTGAAACATCTAGATAGGTGTTTCACGTTTATTAAGTGCCACTTTACTTACAAATGAGGTGCGTAACATGCATTTATGTGAACTGAGTATTGCTCTGGAGCTACGTACTTGATTGAAAAAGCCCGATGTGCAGCACAGGCCATCCAGTTACATGCTGCATCGCGCGCCTCACACGAAGGGAACGCCAAAGATAACAAAGGCCTTTCAGAAGTGTTTGTCTGTGATAAAACCCTCTACAGAAATTCATTTTTATGCTAAAGAGAAACATCAGATGGTACAGCAGGAGAGAACAATGTGACTCCGAAGTAGCAGGTTTGGGGATGTCCTCCATTACCTCGAACACCGCTAAGATATTTCCCTCTGTACTTGGACCTCAGCCAGCATCATACTTTTGATACCAACTCCTCATGCTCCTGTTCTGGCTAGATCAGGCCATTGGTTGCCTGCTATGGAGCCTAGCCAAAACTTCCTGCGAAGGAAAGGACCAAAAATCAAAAATATGTAACTGGCCAACCATGCAACATGTCCCTAAATGCCACTGGTGAGCAGTGTCCGCCCCTTATCACCGCCAGCCCAGTCACAAACGTGTCACAATATTACCAAGTCACTTATTAAGGTCTTTCAGCTCTGGATGGGGAATTGAGAAGGAAAAAAGCAAAGACCTTCTGTGACAAACGATCACAGCTTTCTTTCACTACCTTATATTTCACATCTCGACAACTGTTAGATGATTCGTGCAGGATTTGGAAATTAGAATTTAGGGTTGCAATAAGACATTACTTTCCTTCTGTTTCGCATTGTTTTTACATTCATTGCTACCAGAAGGAGATCACACTGTGCCATTTTCAGTTTTCATTGCTAGCTTCATTGAGAGAATGATATGTCAGACATTTTAATGCTGATAAATTATAATGCTGTAGCAATACTCTGCACCTCTGTAGTGCACGCCAGATAGCAGGAACTCTCATGTGTGAATTACTGCCTTCTGTAATTTTACATGGGGTAAGAGAAAAAGAGAGAGGAGCTGGTCTCCGCAAGACAAGGGAGAGAGAATCCAACCTGGGGTGTAACTGCCGTGCTTTCCTGGTGAGATCATAAGTACATCATCCATTTCTTCTTCGTTTATGACTTTAAACCACATTTGATCCTGATCTCTACATGAATGAGGCTAATCCTAACTTATGAACATCGCCTACTCCTCTAGCCTCATTGCATTCTTGTGATTTCTAGTAATTAAAGTGTGGCACTTTATATTACATGTTCTTTATACTCCTTTAAGTTTATATTGCGAGCTGTGTGTGGCAGAATTGTGTCTTCCTATGTGTGGGCAGCACCTACCACCAGGAAAAACATCTTAGAGAAAGTTCAACTGCTAACCTGGAAAGTTTAATTCAGAAGTTAATAGACTGCATTTAATGACAATAAACAGAAATCTGAAGAGCCAAAAGATCCCTTCTAAATTTGCAGCAGCAGCAAATGACGAGTTGCCACCAGCTGTGGTGCTGAGGGCCCTTACTCGAGCCCCAGCGCAGCCGCGGGCAGAGCCCGGTCCCACCACAGCCGGGGCGCTCGGCAGCCACCGGGCTGGAGCAGCGCTGCCGGCAGTGCACAACCCAACCTCCTGCTACTGTGCGGCACTGCACACGTTAGTGCATTCTGAGCTAGTGCAAAATTTGCACAAATGAGAATAATGCTTCTGCTGCATTTAGTACAGATTTGTCTTTGGTTAGCCCCAAAGACTTTTCAGGTTCTGCTGGGATACAAGGAAGCAAATCTTGGGTTAATGCTAACTTCTTGTAGGCAGGGGGCATAAAGTCAATCATGAAATCCTTTCAGATGCAAGCAGGGGTACTAACTGTAGAAATTCATCCTGTGCACAGCCTAATTTCTCCTGCATGAGATGAGATATTTAAGGGTCACTGGAAAAGAGACTATTCTAGTCAAGAATCCGGCACCAGGCAAAGCTGCGCAGTCGTATGGAAGTTTGCCAGGCATAAAAGCGCACAGAGGAGCGTGGCACAGAACTCAGCAAGCCTAGCAATAAAGGGGTGCACAGAGTTCTTACTGTGCAGCCACGTGATTTCACTGCTTTAGGTGCAAGGGCCTTGCTTTTCTTGTTTTGTTTCTGTAGTTCTTACTCTGCCATCCTCGAGCCCAGAATACAATCGCTCGAATCAGAAGAGCTGACTGAAGTTATAATAAGATGCAAAGAAAAGAGGCAGGGAAAAAACTAAACAAATCCTTTAGAGGAATGGCTTAATCACAGCCACTGCTATGTAAGCCAGAACAGGACAGCCACAATTCCAAGCAGGACAATTAAGTCTGCTGTGATTTGTTTTTTTGTTTCGTGCATATTTGGACAAGCTCCAAATCTGATGCCACTGTCTTTGCTGCAAACAGAGGAAGGTAAGATTTTCATTTTAATTTTTCCTGCTTATCAACATTAGCATTTCCAATTACTCTAGACCCTGAAAGAGTATTTGTTATATTTGAATATTTTGTATATAATACTTTAAAAGCATATGTGCCAACTGATCAGAGCTGCATGCCTTTGAGATGCAGGAACTGGGTACTTCCATTTGCTCTGGACCAAGGGTAAGAAAACTGGAAAGAGAGAAAAAGGGAGGGCTGCTAAAATGAATACAGCACGGAAGACAGCAAAATCCTGAGTCTGTCTCCTGATCTCCTGTTTTATTAAATATCAAGTAATGATGCAAGTCTCACGTATCTGGAGCTGACTCCCACACCATTAATGTTCACTTGCAGTGAACCCACATGATAAAGTTTGAAAGGTAAAAAGTCAGCACCATGGAAACATAATATATGTGAAATTACATAGAAAGACAGATAGATGATAAATCAAGCTGGATGCTTCAAGTGCAGCTTTGTTTGGAAGAGTTCTGGCATCTCAGCATTTGCTAAGCCCAACAACCCAGCAGAGCATGGAGGGCTGGCCAAACACGCACGGGGCAAAGCGCGAGCGTGTGCAGGGGGCTGAGCCGTGGGGATCTGCACAGTGCTGATCGAGCTGGGACACTGCAGAAGCAGGCAGAAGTCCTGGCTCAGGTCCTCATCCAAAGACTACGCAGAACAAACGCTGTAAAGACATATCAGAGGAACCAGTGAACAGATGGGGTTATTTTTACAGTTCTTCCATAGCTTTTTGTTTCTGTTCAAGCAAATCTCAACTACAAGGGATATGAGAGGATGTCAGAATTTTTTTCGCTACTCATAATGAAACTGCCATAAATAAGTACTTGCTGCAAGTATAAATGTGTAATGTAGTATTTTATATCAGGTGTCCATTTTTTCCTAGTATATCAGGGATAAGTTTAGAGTTATAGTAAAACTGGGGGCAAATCTTTTCTACCAGATCTGTCTTTGCCCTGGGCTTTAGAACAATAGGTTTTTGTCCATTTGTTTTTAATGATAATATTAAAGTACTTCAGGTCTGTTTTTTATAGTGGTCTTGCACAGTATCTATCAGCCCATGGAATTATCCTTTTACTGAGGCTCCACAGAGTGGGTAATTTATAATTGTATTTGTGAACCAAGCAGAACCTTGCCAATGCTAATACTGTATTAGAGACATAAATGTACAGAAACAGTGGGTTTACCTGTTTCTACAATTACCCATGTTACCCTAAGCTTTCAAAATAAAATGGAAGCCATTTTCAGGCAGTATCTGATATTGCTCATTACCACGTAAAGACATCTAAGTGTGCAGCTCTCCTATTCTCTTTGCAGAGCATGACTGCATTAAACTACTACAAGGACCATAAGAAGCTGAGGGTGAGTTCAGGCATCAAATGCACATCCTGAAAGCCCAAGAAGTGAAGTAATCCACTGAGTGGTCTCCTGGCACTGATACAAGGAAGGAGGGAATTTCATGTACAGCACTGACCTTTATGGATCAAATACTTTTTATTTGTTCAGAGGCATGTGCCTGTAAGTATATGTATCCTTTCAAACACTTCATCTATAATTTATTACTGTCGGGTCTTTTGATTTGAACTTGTAAGTTAAAAGTTATTTTCCTATCATCCAATTCTCTTCCTGTCAGATGTGATAAAGGGCTCCATTCAGGAGGTGACCAAACAGACAGTCTCTATAGAGTCCTTTCCCTGAAGAGTGCATTTCTCGCATATGTGAAGCCGGTACTGCACATGGTATGAAGGAGCCGGTCAGCCAGAGCGTCATTTGAAGCTGGACATCAGCATGGGAATCCTTGCTGAATTAACCTTAAGAAGTTATGTTCTTGCAAGTTTATCAATCAATAACCACAAATTCTGCTACAAGAAAAAAACAGCTTGTTTGAATTGACAAGACCTGCCTAATATGCAAGCCCAGGGCAAGGGCAAGAAAAAGAAATATACTACAAAAGTCAGCAGAGCAACAGAGATGTGCACTTAAAAGGAAAACCAAAACAGTTTGTTACTTCTGGACCCAGAAATTTGCACACAGCTTAACATGTATTACCCTTTGTGTTTAGAGGAGGCTAAATGCACAACTTTGTTCAAGTGGGTGCAAAGTCCCTTAATTTACCCTTCCCTATCTTATTTTGTAAATCTCAGGACTCTTCCCAGTTACCCCATGGGCCCCTAAAGAAACAAGCAGATGAGGCAGTAACTTTTAGGTCTGAGAGTATGCGTACGCACTATCCATCCACGAAGCACCAGCTTGCTCTGACCGATGGTCTCTTAAAGCATTATTCCACAGGGATAAGGAAAGCCCCTCTGTGACATACGCATCTCGGAACTGAGATAAAAAACAAAAGAATGAAAAAATAGCTGCAAAAATATTGTGCATCCAGCGATAGATGGCAATGAAAGCTCAAATTGTACCGTTCCACATGCTGTGGTCAGACACGGGCTCTGGCATCCAGAGTTTGAGAATAAACACAGAGACAGAGCACTTAAGTGCTCATGAGGGTATGTCTGTGAGCCAGGCCATAAAGCAGTCCGGGAATGTGAGAAACAGCTCGTGTTGGTAAGTGCTGCTTAGCAACACTGCCCTTCTATGGCAAAGGATTAATCAAATTTGCAGTGTCATTGGAAATACTTGGTTCAGTCCATTTGAAAAATCAGATGAAGATGCACTGAAGTCCCAGAGGTCACCAAAGGGATAGTGTGGGTCTGTCTAGGTCATGAAAACTGGAATTATGTCAAATGAGAGGCACTGAGTGTTAATTAAAAATACGGCAAATGTAATACATGCAAGTATCAGCACATCACAGACAGAAGTAGTAACTTCAATGCATGTCATCTCATCCCTTTTCCATCTCTAGCCAATAAAGAATTGCTGCTAATGTTCTATTTTTGTGAAGATTTTACCCATCTTCTTGAAAATGTCTTGGTCACGGGGTCTTCTCCCACTGCCCTGGATAAAGAACCTGGCAGCTCTCGCTGCTGGGTACGCCTCTTCTCTCGGGTCATTTTTCCTGGTACTCAGCTAGATATTTCTTTGCAGAATTTCACTCTGTTCCTTTTCTGCTCTTTTCTACTAGAGGAAGACTCCTCTCCTAGCCTCTGAAATAGTCCCCCTCAGCCAGCACACACCCTTAGTCCCTGGCTGAGAGAACTACCAAAAACCTACCACAAACATTCACAAGCCAAGGCCCTCTGGTGAAGTAACCAAAACCCGGGGCAGCCTCTCTGCACTCTCCGACTACCACTGATGACATCCCTAACGTGCCCAGGGAACAGGCAGGGCAGTAGTAGAGTCTGAGCGAAGGAATGCGACTGCTGGGAAGAATCTTGAACACACCTGCAGTTCGACAGACATTGCTATTCAGGGATCACCCAATTCTTCAATTTGGATTCTTTTGTCCTCCTGTTAGAACAAAACCCCGCTATTCTGGATTATTTGTTCACAGCTCCATAATTATCATACTGTCAACACTTCATATCCAAACAAGACAGATAAATATTCCTTAGGAAGGTAGGAGAAGGGTAATTGAGCAATCAGGGATGAATGATGCAGAACCAGAGATGCAAGTAGAATGCAAGTAACCCTGAAGAACAAAACCAGTTGTTTACCCAGAGAGAGGAGCAATGAGAAAAAGACTGCCTAGATGAAACCAAGCAAGGATGCCACCTGGGAAAGAAGTTCAGTGGGGTGAAACAGTTTTCTTATTTAACTGGCACAAACATCCAAGAGGGCAAACTGTTCATACACAAAACTTCTCTGTTTGTTCTTTAGCAGGAACAATCCCGACAGAAGCAGAGCACCCCCTGTGAGTGCTGAGGGCTGCCAGCTTCCCAAGGGTGAACAGAAGCTGCGCCAGAACCCCTTGCAGGAGCTGGTTCCCTTCATCATCTAATGTGGAGAAGCCATGGGTCTTTTTGGTAGGGATGAAGTTTCATCCTCAAAGTATCATTAACTAAAACATGCTCACTCCCCCAGTTTGGGCTTCAAGAGTGATTTTCTTCCAAAAAAATCAAAGCTTAAATATTCATTTTAATTTGCTTTACTTCAGACAATTGGTTGCGTGTTAAACCAGCTGAATCTTGAATCTGGAAAGCCAGCCAGAATGGCTGTCACATATACACCAAGCTACTGCATTCCAGTAATTTTCAATCCAATGCTGTTAACGGCTTCTTTCTGATGTACGCTCTTGTTCATAGATCCAGGACCTCTGAAAGAAAGCCTACAGGCAGCATGCATTGGTAAAACCTTACATGTGAGCCTGGATGAGCTGTGCAATTACCTTGGCTGCATGTAAGAAAAGGCCATTCTTGTTTGTGGGATAGAGGGTGATATGCCTGCCATCCTTCTGGACACAGCTTCTCAAGAAGCACAGCAACTAAAGGCCTGGCACCGACATGTTGCAGGGGAAGCACCCAGTTTGTCAGCAAATACCCAACACAAGGTAGAAGGTCAGAGGCATAAAACTAATTTCTAGACTCCTAAGAAATCCCACAACAATTTTCTATTCATTTTTTAAAGAACCATCCTCACTGGATTAGCCTCCTGAGAGTTTAAGTGTCTTCAGACAAAATCTCCAAATCCAGGAGATATGCAGCCAAACTGTTATTAAAAACACTGAAACGATATCCAATGAGTTCAGAGACTTCACCTGTTTGTGACATAGAGAGTTTTAAGTATTTGACTTTCATTAGCTGTAGTAAGTTTCACACTTACAGTCTCCCATGCACTGTATACACAGAAGATTTATTTTACAATGGAGAGCAACAGATTTCAATCTGGCAACTATTTTTGAAACCTCAGATACAGAGAGAATGAGTGCCGTTCAGATTAAAAGGAATAATCCCCAGCTGACAGAAAATTATTCACACTCCTATAAATTTAAACTTTTACAATACTTTTTGTAGCTTAATAATGACTTAAACACTTGATATTGACTGTGAATCATTACATTCATCCTGCTTTTAAAATGTAGTTGTGATTTCACCAAAGATAAAATAAAGAATTTATAGGACATGGTAGGAGTGTATATTTGGATGCTTTGTGATCCCATTCAGGCATGAAAAACAACCAAACTCTGCAAAGATTGATGGTTTCTATCACTCAGACTTTTTATAGAAGGCATCCAAGGAAAAACACCTGCAGGTTCTTAAGACTTCAAGCGCGTGCACAAGGTGCTAGGACACAACTATATACAGCGTCCTGCTTGCCAGGACACGGAAGTCAGCGCAAGGCATACAGACATAGACATCCTGACTCCAGTCCTTTGGTGCTTTTGCTGTAACCTAAGAAGCCCAGCAGCTTTCAAGAGCTGCACTTTTGAAACAGTCACTGTGGGGCAGAACTCCAGTGGGTGGCTGACCATGGGGCTCAGCCCATTTATACCAGACACTTACCCTGTGTAAGTAGTCATGATAAAGCACTCTGCCCTTTGATTCAAGGAAAGAAGGTACATTTTCATACAAACCAGACTACCTTAACTGTTTTACAATATCAGAAATGCAAATACGCCTTCTAAAAGTCCAGAGGAAGACCCGTGGTTCAACAAGCTTACTGTCTGACAAGGAGAGAAATGAGGGAGCATGGGCAGAGGTGGGAGAGCAGGCAGGAAATACTGCCAAAGCAGCTTCTTTGGGCAGGTCACAGAGGAAATGAGTTTGAAGGAAGAGGTGTCTAAGTGATTTGCTACACCGACTACACAGCAGATAAGCAGCAAAGCCAGGATCACGTCCCAGGAATGCTTCATTCCTACGCCAGCAGTCTAGTTATTCAAATACATCGCCTCGTGTTAAAACAGGTATCAAAGCTCTCCAAAATGAGCAATAAACACGCAGGGGAGATGAGAAAACCATCTCCATAAATCTGTTTGCATTAGTGTTCTCTTTTAAAGTCCACCTTTGCTATATGATACAGAATAAAACGCTTCATGAGCGTGTTTGATATGTGCTTACTCTACTTTGATTTATGGCTTTGGGGCAGCTTGTGGGTATCATGTTGTATCTAGTCATCAGGCTCTTCCTACTCACTGCCATTTGAAACCTTCCAGGCAGAGCAAATACTGGAAGAGTGAACCTACTTTTCCACAACTTTCATGGCCAACTCTAGGTCTACAGAAAGGTATCAACATCAAGTCATGGCATTTTCATTGACAAATCCTGTGTAGTTTTAATAACACGTTTTCTACAAAACCAGCTGCTAGACTAATAAATTTTAAAAAGCAGTTGGTAGATGATATGTTTAGAATAAAAAATTATTATTATCCTTTGAATGTAGGGATCCATTGTGTAATTTTGCAGTAAAAGTTACTCATTCAAATATGAAACTCGTGTTTCAGGCAGATGGTCTTGGTTCCAAAGACTTTCACGACATTTCTGAAGCTTAAATTGGAACATTTGTATTCAGCAATAATTACATCTGCAATCAAACACAAATGTTAACTCCTGCAAAGGTACAGTGAATACTTACTATAATTCAGACAATACATCAGTCTTGTGTTTTTCCGCTATCTACCTTTCTAGACAACTTAATTTCCAGACATAGTGAAAACACTTAAGATGAAGCTCATTTGTCCTGATCTCAAAATTTAAGAAAATCTTTTGAGTGTTTCAGTTTGATTCACCTTCTGCTTACAGCTTTGAAAAAAAGGAGAAAAATTACAATGAAGGCATAAATATAACACACATATGACATTTACAGAAGTAAACCAGCCTTGATTTCATGAGGTTTTCTGTCTATAATGACACGCAGATCAGACAGCTTTTTGTTTAAGAAAGCTTAAGACTGTAACAGGCAATAAATAATTAGGATCAAGTAGAAGGAATCTTTTTACTTGAAATTATACTACAAAAAACACAAGAACTTCAAGGTGTTGTTTTTAAATTGGTCAAAAAGTTCTCAAAATCTGTAAGTCCCCTCCTAGTTAAAATAGAACCAGAGACCAGAAACACTCACAACTCCATCTAGAGACTGGAAGTGAGGTCTCTACCTGCCCTCTCTATGCAAAATAAAATGGAAAATCACCCAGTGGCTCTACTTTTCAGATGAAATCATAGATATTCAATCATCAATTTAAATTTTAATGAAAAACAGTCCAAGACTACTCCCTTCTATTTCACCCATATTTACTGCTTTCTTTTCCCTCCTAAGCTCGTACCTTGTGTCTGACCTTTGGGTTATGGCGGTGAGGAATGTGCTGCGAGGTACCAGTACACTGCATGGCAGACAACTATGTTTCTTAGGATACTCAACTTGAAAGTTTGTCAAAGATGTAACAGAGAAAGAACTGGAGGCAAAAATTATGTTCACTGTTGTTTTATCCCTCTGCAAAATAATAAGACAGACATCTTAAGTGGCAGAGCCTATTTTTGGGTCTTAGCTGAGATTATTTCTTGCCTAATTATTAGCAGTAGATTTACTATCTTTAAAGCAGAATTTTGTCACCCAGCAGGAAATTTCTATTCTATCAGGCAGATTTAATTCTCATTCATTTATTCCTTAAGTGTTTTTGACTCGCTTGCTAATTATCAAGGAAGGCAGCATTCAAAGTAAGTCTGACACAAGGAGGCACCATGGCCTGCATGCTGGCACTCCGCTTCAGCCAGCTGTCACTTCGGTTGTACAACTTTGAGTCTCGTTTCCAACCAAGGTGTCCCCCTTTCTCCTTATATTAGCACAGCTTGAATTACTATTTGTAAATCTTTAAAAAATCCTAGATTTGACCCAGTACAGAACCACAGGCAAGGTATATGGACGCCTTTTTCACCCTGTTCTTCCCAAAGGGGATCACAGTGCCCAGAAGCGACTGGATGTAGGGATACGGGAACATTACTTGGACATGCTGAGTTCCTGCCTTGTTCTTTACCACATCCCCATTTCCCAAGTACATCTACAGACATTGCCATCTCTGCTCTCAGTATTAAGCTACACAATACACTGCTATCTAAGATTGCTCTAGAAAGAAAACTAATCCTAGATTCCACCTATTCCTGCAACATCTGCATGAAGCAGGTGAGCACAGAGCTGGACACACCTTCCCTTACACTGCCCCTGTGTCTTGGAACAGGGGGCTGCCGAGGTCACTGCAGCTCAAGCAGAAACTCTCTGACATCGGCAAGGAGGCAGAGCCGTGGCGCAGCCCCTCGGGGCTCCCAGCTGCTGTCTGAACGTGACACGAGCTGACCCAGCTCTGTGCGTCAGAGCCTGGGACACACATCGGGGCAAACCTCCCACCAGTTGCACAGGAGGCACGGGAACTCGATCATTTACTACAGCCAAGCCACACGATGGGAAATACGTGGCTATTATCTTGCAATTGGCAGGAGAGAAGGGAGGAGAGCAGGGCAAGCAGAGGCAGGTTGTGCTGAGCACCGGGAATCCCATTTGCAGAACAGTATATACATAACTACACTGAGCTATTTAGGAAATAAAGACGTGATTAGTTCTGGAGCTAATTTCCTTGGTGCTTTGAAGAGTGTTGCAGGTAAGATATGATCCACTGTAATTACGGAGGAAGATAAAGACAGGAAAGTTGCTGGCAGAGCTCCAGGGCCCAGGAATACCTGAATACCTCGGGAAAGGCTTTGCAGCTCGTACCGTCTCTTTCACAAATTGCCCTTGATGCCTGAGCCACTACTATCACTGCTCACTAGGAAAAAAAGAGGGTGGGGAGGACAAATGTAGTCTACTCCTTATCAGTGCAGTGCTGAGGAACAGCGGCAGTATGGAGGAGAAAGTGAATCTTGTTTCCATGGCAACTGAAGTTTGAAAAAAGTATACCGAAATCAATGTCATCTTAACACACGTTTGCGTGCAGACCCACAGTATTAAGTTATTCAACTGCAAGCATCATGAGACTGTAATCACCACCTGACCGTCCAAAGAGACCTGCTGCTCGGAGGAGCCGTGCTTGGTTTGGAACAACAGTGTCCCCACCTGGAGGAAGCTCCTCACACTACGCAGCGCCAGCTTGAGATTTGGATGGGAAGAAGAAACCTCCAAAACAACTTACAAATGATCTAACTTAGCAGCCCTACTCAAAAGAAAGTGCCGTAAGCTCTCGCATGCCTGGTAATGTTCAGTCAGCACTTCCACAGGGGCAAACAACGCAGGCGATGGCTTCCCACCGGGACAGAGCAAACGCTTACCCGATTTCCTGCCCCAGCACCCAAAGCTCTTAGCAGAGGACACAGATGGCATGTGAGCCATCTGCCACAACCAAAGTCCAAGAAATGATGGCTCAAAACATGGCATACATCTGTCTCAGAAGCTAAGAACAAACTTGGAAGACATTTAACGATAACTGCAGCAATGACACACCTTTCTATTAATTCCATTACCATCAATTTCATATCTAAGTATTTAATATCCATGAGCTAAAGCAATGCTTGTTTCCAAATGGAAAAAGTTCAGAGATGAAGGTCCTGATTAAATGGATGCTTATGGTCTACTGGAGCTCTCTAAGAGATTCAAATAATACCTTGCACTACTTGAATTGTTTTCTGAAAGCACAATATCAATGCTTTTCAAAGTGGGAAAACTGAATGTGTTTATTATCCTACCTTTTATATCTGCAGTACAATTCTTTATCTGTGACCCATAAACAAATTAAAGGGACACTGGCAAGCTGTACATTTTAATGTTCTTCTTTTCTCTGTTCTCAGAAGCCTGAGAATTTTTCAGTGCCTAGAGGCTTAAACAAATTAAAGCTTTTGTTTGTTTACTTTTAGCATTTCATTAATTTCACAAAAGTGAAGCTAGTCAGATTCATTTGTCTTCCTGGAGCCTATTAATTAGCATTTTGCATTTGGACTTCCAGGAAACAGTTTTAAACATTTTTATTTGTTTATTTTTAAAGTAATTTTGGAGGTAGTTGTTTCTGTTCAAATCATCCTTTGGAAATGGAAGACTGAAAAAAATTGATATCGATCCAAGTATGTTGGTGGAAAATCCAGCGAGAGCTTGGCATTGTTTGTCTGTCTTTGCGGAGGGAATTCAGACAATTGCAACAGATCAAAACACAACAGAGCACGCAAGCAAATACTAGATTGTGAAACTGCCACAAAAGCCAAACATGCTTTGGAGAGCTTTTACCATTTTCACCACTTTAAGTGATGCCTTGATTGTTTCCGCTCCTTATACAAGATGACGAGCACCACCACTATGCAATCCCAACTCTCTTACACAGATTATGAAAGATGGGGAAAGTCATATAATCTTTCCAAGCCTTAGTTTCCCCGTTCAGTTTAAGGCATTATGATAATTTGCAACCTCACAGTGACTGCAAGCTTGAATTCATTGAGATTGGCAGAACACTTTAACAGTCTCAGATGAAAGGTGCTACAGAAGTGCCAACTACTATCACTGTAATTATCATTCAATATACACTGATCAAAAGAATGAAATGTGAATTAGCATTTCCTATTAGCCCTACTTACAGCCTAAATGTTAAATATTCCTCCCATGGGCTCCCTCCATGAAAACACAAAGGAACTGTTGGTATTTCTCGTACAGCTACAACAGTGCTGCTACAGGAGTGGAGGAGTCAGGAGAGCTAAGGAGAGCCAAAATGTCACGGAGGCACGCAGCTTCTCCCAGGAAAGCCTGCCCAGGCTCTGTGGGACGTGGAACCGTGGCGCTGCCCTCTCCCTCTCGCTCCTCGTCCATCTCCGGTCTCTGTCCTGACACAAAGCTGTGACCCGCTGCAGCCCCAAGGATTTTCTGCCATTGGCCTCCTTTGGACCCTGAACACTCCCAGGGAGTGGGCCCTGCTCGCCTGAAAGAAGTGTAGAAATTTGGCTTGACTTAATGAATGGAATCAAGCTAATTTCCACTCACTGCAGAGCTAGACATGCTGAAATGTTTGCTTTCCTTTCTCACCTGGCAAATACACAGTATTTGACTTTATTTTCCTTAGAAACACGGGAAGCAACAATGTGATTTCCCCTGTATTCCTGAATATGTTTCAGCAGCAGCTGGGGCAGAGCACTTCTGGGATTCGTGGCCAGTTCCCACGTGGTGGAAGCTGCCCCCGCTGCAGGTTAAATAGGATCTGACTGGGGGCTGTGTGCATCCATGGCCTGTAGGAGCTAACCAAACTCTCTTAATTCTTTTTGGGCGCAGCATCAAACAGATGCTAACAATAGCGGGTCATGTTCCATCTCTGCTTACTGCCACACACCAGAGCTAGCCTTGCTGCTGCCCAGACGGACCCTGCTGGAAAAGAGGACTTTGCTGTCCAGTCACGTCAGTTTGATAGCAATCAAAAGCAGGCCAAACCATGCTACACTCCACAAAACCCAAAACAGGATTACTAACAGTTTTAAAGAGAAGCGGCCTCGGCATGTGAATTAAGCTGTTGAGGAGCCCTGCGCCTCTTCCTTTTTGTAAAACCATCCTTCAGACAGCTACAGGCTCTGAAAAAGAGACCTCCCTGGAACATACTCAGTTCAAAAAGGGAAAAAAAGTCCATACCCTGCCTTGCTGAGTCCTTTTCAGTGAAGCAGGTCATAGCACCATGTCTTTTATCCTGTCATTCCTGTCTCCTGTTTGATGCACATAATAAATCCACAGTGGTTTGAACTGCAGCTCCGTGCTGAAATCTGACAATCCCACGGATCTTTAACTGTGCTGCCTCCCAGCACTCCCCCAGCTGAAGCCTCCAGGTTTACTTAGAAAATTTTAAATATACAAGGTCAGATTCAAATAATTTAAAATATTATATTTACAATCAGTTTCACTTTCCAATTCTTGTGCTAGCTAGCACTGAGCAGGGAAAAAAGATTCCCTTTTTTAAACAAAATCTAGCTTTCAGGATTTAACTAGAATTTATCCTATGTCTCATAAAGTACACTCAACACTTAAAGAACAGATCTTTACATTACCTGTGAGATTTACGTTAACAATGTGACTTAGAAAAATAAGACAGAAGGCTCTAATTTTAATAACAAGCAACTGAAAATTTGACAACATGGGGTACTGGCACAGAAAGTAAGAAAGCCAGGCATGTCTGATCTGGAAACCATGATGTGGAGGCCAGAAAAAACTCTTACTCATTTTCATATGGTAGCACCAACTTTGAGAAGAACATTTAATTCTCTTGAAACTGAAGGAGGATTCAGAGAAGTAATTAGGAGTAACTTAACTAGTGGTTAACAGCAGGACTGGGAATTAGAAATTAAGAAATTCAGCTCAGGACACGTTTCCTGGCTTTGCTGCATGATCCCATTTAAGTTAGTTAACTTCTCCCTGCTGTAAAACGCGGGTGCCAGTAAGTAGCCACCTTTGGGGGGAGCCTGGAGATCTATCAACCGAAGACGCTTTAAGAGGTCAAAGTCTGCACGCTGTTACTGTACCTGACAAAAATGAATCTGACAGTCAGGTTAGCACTGCTAATTTTTGCAAAACAGTACCAGTGAGACTAGAAATAACTGCAAATGTTCAAGATGACCTCGTTTTTCTTCCAATCCCTAAAATGCTCAGAAACTCAAAGCTTCCAAGCATGCCCTGTTCCACAAACAGTGTCTGAACTGACAGATACATTCTCGAAGTAATTTACATATTTCTTGCTGCCACTAACACTGGTTATCCAAATTCAGTTGCAGTTGACAGTTTAATGATAATAGCTTTCTGTTTATATATCATCTGTGATAATGTTCCTATTCTCCTTAAATTCAGTTCCCGTAAAAGGGGTGCTCTAATGTATGCAGCCACAGACCGAAATGATAGTAATTTTCCCTTCTAGTTGGAATGGTTTGGTAAACAATTACATTCCAATTAAAGACGGGGTGTTCATGCCGAGGGAAGCACCATTCAGCTCTTCACATAATACAGGAAGATAAATTTGCCAAAGTCAAACTATTAAAATACAATTTACGTGACTGCTTTTGAAAAAAATACTTGAAACAAAATGGAAAACAGAGTATATTATGCACTGGAAAAACTTAGGAAAAATCTTTCACTGTATCATCCACAGCAGCTTGAACTAGGATCTCATTATTTAGGATTGCATTCAGTGAAGAAGAATGGTAGAAGGGCTACTTGTTTTCATTTCTTCAGGAGTTTCCATTTACTGGTATGCCATTAGGACTTAATACTTCATTTATCAAGGATTAAAAGCAGGACAGGTGGAGGAATGCCATAAGAATAGCGTATAATGTATCACTGTAAATTCAGCTGTATACTCAACCCAAACAGACAGAAAAACTGCTGGAAAACTTGGTAACATTACACGCAGGAGAACTGAAACCTAAAAAGATTTCCTGCTCAGGGCGCTGTCTCATGGCAGAGTGGGACTCTACAAGCAGCCCCTGTGCTGACTCAGGAAAGCTTCCCAGAGGAACCAGAAAGTCCTCCTCTGATCATCCTCATCCTTACAGAACCAGCAGTTATACAGATATATTTGCAGTGAAGCAGCATCCAGGCCTGTGGCCCACCTGGGAAGCACTGTACAAATGAACCACAAAGGACAGCTCCTGCTCCAAGACATCTCACAGGAAGCGCAGAACAGACAACCCGCAGACAATGAGGAACAGGAGAAGACAGGGAGATGGCAGTCAGCTTCATGACTGACAACGACCTGGTGAGGAGTGTGTTTGCACCACCGAGTTTGTCCTTTGAAGCCTCTCTGAGCATCATTCCCCTCCAAACCGAGTTACACAATTCTATGGATGGATTTCAAGTTGAGCCAGGGGAGGTTTGGGTTGGATGTCAGGAGAAATTTCTTTGCTGAAAGGGCAGTGCAGCATTGGAACGGGCTGCCCAGGGCAGTGGTCGAGTCACCATCCCCGGAGGTCTTAGAGAAATGTGCAGACGCAGAATTTGGTAGCCTGGTTTGGTGGTGGACTCGTCAGTACTAGGTTAAAGGTTGGACTAGATGAGCTTAGAGGTCTTTCCAACCTGAATGATGCTACGATTTTGTTTTTTGGAGCCAATGTGGCTTCAACTACAAGAAGCACAGAAACATTTTCCCAGCTTATGGAAAGCAAGTGATTGATACTAGAATTGAGGATTAAAGGGATGGAGGGAAGAGAATTCTAAACCCTCTCTGGCATTTTGATGGGAAGAGAGAGTACACAGACGCTTCTTCAAACAGCTCTGTAAGGGAAGCAGAGTACCATTTTCAAACTGCTTAAAATCAGACCACCTGATATATAAATTCCCTCTGTTAGGAGGGAGGCTCCTTGCTTAATCAGTGAGGTAGACTAACAGCAAGAAATCACGCCGGTTTCTTGATCCAATCAGCCTGCTTCTTCTGCACGAGATCTTTGTCAGTTTGGATTTCTGCTTGGCCTGGGATATTTGCAGAGAACTGAACCAGGCTCTAACAAAAGCAGTCAATAGATGGCAGTATTCCAATGGGATGGGAGAGAAGTCATCACACAGCAAGTCTCGGGAATCTCACCCTGGCTCGTGATTTCCCTGCAAGGTGGGCAGTGTAGGAGGATTTCATAGTCAGCGGAGTTTCTCATCTTCTGGTCCCTGTGTTTGTTAAAATACCACCCAAATTCCAGGTTTAACCCATCTCACAGCTTAAGCTATTTGAATTCAATGCTGAGAGGCTAAATGCCTCTCTGCATTCCTGTAACCAGAAAATGTCAGTCAATAGCAAGACTTCAATCATCTTCCCTTGGAGAGGAGTCCAGCACTTGCCCTTGGTTACACTGGTGTCTGCAGCTCTTGAGCATTATTAGCTGCTACCAATTACCCATTGTCAGGGAGACAACCCCAGGTCACTGCCAAAGCAGGCAGCATTTTAACTAATACTTTATGCTAAGTCAAGTCTGTCTTTCTGTCCTCAGATACTGCTAAAGCCCTTGTTAATTAGGTCTCCTTATTCAAGAGGCAGAATCATGCCAAATAAGAAGGGTCCCAACAAGACTACTTAACTGTAAAGATGTCTCCTGCTAAGATGTGTGTGAGGACAGTCAGCCTCTTTCACGAGTACATCAGATATGATAAAACAAACCCTTTCATTAGGACTGGAATGTCTCTGCTTGCATCTAGGTTTTATACTGACATGCACCAAATCACCGCTGTTCCTAGGCACCAACACAGCAGTCAGAAAGGTCTCTCCTAATCCACATGAAGCATGAAGGCCCCAGATGAGTGGTCACTGGGATTAGAGATTTAGATTCATTAGATTTCATCAGATCTCATCAGATCATACAGAGCTCTGATAGCACAGGAGTTCAGTGAGACAGGCTGAAGTGGAATATAAGCATTTTACAACTTGAGATGACTAGGATTAAGAGAGTTTTTGTAATGTTTAAGAAGCTTTATTAAAAACTTCTTCATGTGGAAGGAATAAGAACAGTTCACACAGAATAGTTCATGTATTGAGATGCGGAAAACTTAAGGCTTGATTTTCAAGGTTATGTTTTAGGACTCAAAAAACTAGTATAAGCTGTTGTTTTCCAAAGTTCCTACAAAAAACATAACACTCAATTAACCATAACTTGTCATGCAAACTTCTGTATGGGAGGAGAACACATCCACTACAGAAGGCTTTAGTTTTCAAATGAGAGAAAGCAATTGGGAGTGTAACACTGTCAAAATAGCTGAATCCAATGGCTCCTGAGCTTACTAGCCCCTTGGAGACTCAGCAGCAGAAGGATGGAGATGTCAGGGAAGAACAATGATCTGTAAAATATGAAAAGCTTACGACATCAAAACCTTCCGCAGCAGACTCAAAAGTAATAATCCCATTACCACTAAACTAAAGCACTAATTACTATTCCCAGTGGCTGGAGTGGACTGACTGCTAATGTTCCTCTCTGGTTAATGAAGGAAGGTGAGGGAGAATATATTTCTTAAGTCAGACATCTGCTGAAATTTGGGCAGCCATAAAAACTATGTATGTAATGAAGCCATTCATATTAATGGCAATAACATTCGGAGGGCTGAGCAGAAACAGAAATGAGATGATAGTGCATTGTAACTCAGAGGAGACAAATGCTAGGTATTAGCCACCTGACAATTGCCCTTATTTAATCCATACTGAACAACTTAGCCAGACAAAGCAAGCAATTATATACCATACAGGCTGTTTCACTACCTGAGCTAACCTGCTTAAAGACAGGAATAACTTCCAAAAAACATAAAGCAGGAGATATACCATTGGAAGAGGGCTACACAGCGTTTTATTTGCACTGACTACAGGTGCATTAAGAAAAACACTCCCAAATCCTCTGTCTTGTGAAGAATCCAGATGTTCCCATCCTTCTTCGCCTCTTTCACCAGCAGTACAATGCTTAAGGTTCAAAGATACTCGTTTGCTGAGACAGATTCTGATGAAAGACAGACAAAAAGCAAAAGCAAGCCTATTCAGTTGGTTTTAATGTGTTTCTGCCTGCTATGCTCAGAGTTTCGGAGCATTTATAACTGACAATCAATTCAGATAGATGGCATATGGCTTATGGAGTGATGGGATTAGAGTCAGAAAAAATTAGTTTGCATCTTGGCATTGAAACACGATGCACCCTGTTTAGCAAGAAGGTGATACCACAAGGGGGATCAGACCTAAGGATGATCCCTCTGTGTTTTGACCTGTTAGAACAGGGAGCTGTTAGGAGAATAACTTCCATCAACACCAGAAAAAGAAAACCAAACCTGCCCTGATAGCAAACGCTTCAAGACATCTCATCCTCTGTTGTTTTTCTGTTTCATTGTCTTCAGTATTTACCATGTACTATACACACTGCTTCAAAACAGAACTCAACTCCTGCCATCCACTCACTGCTTTCAACACTTCTTCCTCTTTCATTTAGCAAACAGGACAGTACCAAAAAAAAACCATAAAACAAACTCATATACATTCAGCATGTGTTTGCATACAGTGACTCCAGACTATAAAGTCCACAGAGAATGCTATGCATTCAATAGCTTACAGTTTACAGAATTAAAATAAACTACTTAGACAAACTGCTGTTAGTGATTCATTCACCAGTACAAATGTTCTCAGGTGAACTGGGTGTGCTCAGATTTTTTATAGATTGCACCAATTGCCTTTCCTTTGAAATTCTGGTTCTACCTATGTAGGCTTGTTATGAGGTAGCTGAGCCTGTAAAGTAGGTGTGATCTGCAGAGAAAACATATAAACATATGTCGAGCAAACCAGCTCCAGTATCATTTGCCTCTTCTCTAAATCAAAATATCTGTGCTCGAATGTATTATCCACATACAGCAGACATTTTCCTCTTGAAAATATAACCTTCTGGTTGCCTTGGCTGTTGCTCATACTGGGTATATCAGTCTACAGCTGTGTATGCTTTATGATTGTACTTATTCTTAAAAAATTCTAAATACATTTCTCTTACTTACTTTTGAGTTTACATCAAATGTTATCCAACAGACTTGGGTGTCTTCAGCTGATTACAAAACCCCAGTTTCCCAAAGCTCTATTTAATTAACTACAGATGTGTTAAGGTTGATGATGCATTATAAATAAATAAATAAATCAGCTACTCTCAGCTTCATCCTTATTGTCCATTTTCTAGAGAGTGTTTATTTTGATCCCACCATTGTGCCTCTATTTGTCAGCTGAGTGTATTCCTCAATTAAAATTACTTGGATTTGATATTATTAATTAGATAAAACAATCCTTGCAAAAGTTACTGTGATCCACTCCAGAAGTCTATCTAATATCTACAGGATGTTAAAGAGATGACTTACATCAGAGGGGAGGCAGTGATAAACATCACTGTGCATGTTCTAACTGAAGAAGAAACAGTCTTTTAACTCACCCCACAACTGATCTCCAAGGCGTAACAGGGACCATCTTCTAAAGCTACGAACCAGCCCGAACATCTGATCTTATAAGAGTGCAGACAGGACAGGGACTGGGGAGTCTTGTGGTTAGACTCACTCCGCTTCTTGATACAGCAATGAAACTCTTGGCAATTTCTCTATCATACGCAACATCACAGACCTAGGGCTCAGCAACCATAGATTCCTTGGTCGGCCACTAACTCTGACTTCTTTGGGTCTTCAGCTCCCTTCTTTATAATAGACATAGTAGTGACCCTCCCCATGGAGCTCAAAGACCCTGTTCATGCCCTTAGTGCTTGGTATCACCGTTATTCATGTTAATAGCACTGCTCCTTTTTCACTCTGAAATGACTTCCCATTCTTTACCTACTGTTATCACAACAAAACGTTAATATTAGTAGAGCGCTGCAAACCAAAACAGTTGAAGAAATGTAAAACCGTGAATGGCTCCTCTAGGCTCCTGCTGGGAGAGGATACCAGGCTCTGGGGAACCATCAGCCTAGCAGTTCTTCTGTTAATTAATGGCAGGTTCTTCTGCAGGAGCTTCTGCAGAAGTATGAGGATGTGCTGAACAGTTGCAGACAAGGAAATAAGTCTGTGAATACGCTGCACGACTGAAGGATTCACAAATGAAACCTCACCAGGAAAGTCTCCCCAGTGAAACAAGTTACCCAAACCCGCTTCAGATTCAAATTCAAATCTTGTTGCTTTACCAAGAAATATTTTAGTTGTTTGTTGCTAACAGTACCTAACAACAGTGTGTTTATTTAATACTAGGTAACCGAATCGTTTCACATATACCACCTCAGGATGAGCAAGCTCCTCTCCCTTCTGGCAAAACCCCGCAACGATCACTAGGCTGGGAAGAGGCACTTACCGTGACCCGGAAAGGTGTCGTGGCTGCAGGCTCCATGGTGGGGTTCTTCTCAGGGACCCCGCTGGGCATGCTGCGCCTCTGCCCGCACCTCTCCGGGGGGGACTCTGTGGATGGTAGAGAAAACAAGGAGGAATTACAACACACAGTGCAGGAACAGTACAGAAATGGCAGCAGGCCATGCAAAATGCAGCTTCTTCCTTTGAGATGCCCTTGCAAATGAGCCAGCACAACAATCAGATTTCCCACAGCCGCCTAGAACAATGTTCAATCAGCAAGACTTTCACCTTCAACAATTAACGTTTTTTACAAAACTGTTAGCTTCAGATGATGCCTGACAGGTTGGCATTATCATTATTTCCTGTCTGCGGATGGGTAAACAGAAAACATATCGAGCTGAGTGACAATTATATGCAAAGTACAGATCCTTGCACATGTGGACCTGATTCTCCTAAGGGAAACTGCTCATGGGGTTACAGGCACAGGATGCTTAAGTTCCCTCTCTAATTCCTCTAGTGATTTCCTCTTGACCACTTTTGAAGGACAGTATGGATATGTAACACGGATTTATCTACTAAACAATATGGAATTCAAGCTAAGGCAACAGTAAATCAACAGCGATTTCAGAATGACACTGAAAAGCAGATTTTTCACACAGCTGTTCCCTTTTTTAAAATGATGAGCATAAAAACAACTACCACAAAAAAGTGGAGCTGAAGTAAACTTTGGGGGAACTCATTCTAATACACAATTTTACAGGCAACAGCAAAGCCCACGAATTATATCATTACTATGATTCTTGTGAATGAGAGGTAGCCTGAAGAAGAATACCTGCTGGAAAAGGAAATTAGATAGCAGACACTGCTAGAGGGAGGCTTCTACAAATTAGTATGTGAAGACATCTAAAGATGGAACAACCTATATTCAGAATGTCTCAGACAGTGATATTCTCATAACTAATATAACTTAAAGGTCGTTTGTTTGCCAATTCTCAGCCTCTGCAATAGGCAATTTGCTGCAATCAGGTCTTGGCAAGGAAGGCTGTCCCCTTAGCAAGGTTCTCCCCTTGCCAAAGCCTGCTGTCACCCAGGGTCTGTAAGGAACAGCTAATAGCTGCAGTTACACTCAGCAGTTCCTGAGAAGTACCGCAAACTACTGCAAAGGGACAGATTGGGAGAGTCTGCCCACGGGCTGGGTGAAGTGCCCCTTCAGAGACATCTTCCTTGGTTGGAAATCCCACCCGAAACGCCTCACCAGCAGCCACGTAACCTGCACAGAGGCAGCCAAAGCCAGCCAGCTCACTGCCCTCCGAACTTCCAGCCGAGCCTTCGAATTGCTCGGCCACTTCCCTGCAGAGTGCTGCACTGTGCATCTCAAGCAGCAACCAGGTCTTTTGGTACCATCTCCTTCCACGCTAAGGCTCCCATCCCTTTGAACAGCGACCTTTTTTTTTTTTTGATTTTCATAAAGAAACTACTTAATTCCAGCACTTTGAAAATGAGCTCTGCATGACGAGACAACTGAAGAAGCTGCTTTGCAACTTCTTTTTGACCAGTCCAATAAACACTGTTTAAAGAACTTCTCCCATGCGTGGCTGGAGAACACGAACAATGGGATTACACAAAACCAGCAGCCAGACATCGCGTCCCCGAGGCCTGCCCAGCTCAGCAGCGCTGTGCTCCCCGACCAGACCCACCTCTCGCCTCCAGCACGGGGGGAAGGTCTTGCTGCTCCACACAGGTGCTGCGGCACCACCACGGCCTGTCAGGCCAACGCGCCCATTTTTCTGCTTCCTCTCAACCCCGTGGGTCAGAGCTCTTCAGAGAAAGGGAGTCTGTGGTGTGACCCAGGGCTGATTAATACCTGGGTCTAATCGGGACCGCACCGAAGTCACAAACTGTGCTCTGAAGTCGTTCCTCCACGATTACAATCTGCCCAGAGCAGAGCCAGCCAACACACCCCTTTGACCAGACCAAAACTCAGAGAAGGGTCAGGAGCTAAAGCCTTGCATAGTGAACAGTAAGGCTACACGAAGGATTGAGCTGCCCTTTTTACTCCTTCAGGCCTTATTTCCTGGCATTTCTGACAAATTGCCCGCTTATGCACAAGACAAGCAAGCTACAAGAGAGCAGTTTCAGTACCTGACCTCAGCCTTCTCTTCACCACCTCCAGCACGTCGTCCCCCTCCGCACCCCCGCGCTGTTTCGGCCTGGCGGGCTCTGCTGGCAGGCCCCGCTCGCAGGCCCCACGGCACAGCCCGGCACAAGGACTCCAGGCTCCTACACTCAACTTCATCGCAGAACCACAGTGGGACCCTTTGACATTTTAATGTCTTTTACGAGACTCACAACTGATAAAAATCTTGACGATGCCGTGGGAACACTGCAAGGTTTCCCCGGTGAGTGGCTGCCATCCCCTGCGTGTCCCAAGATAAAGGGCCCCGGAACAGGGAGCGCTATCTCTGCAGGCCGCGGACTGGCATTTCCAGAAGCACTTCGTATTAGCAGATAAGAGCCTCGCTAGCCAGTGAATTCCTCTGTTAGCTGAATACTACCCTCCGCTCATACAATTCCAGGATTATACCTTCATTTGGCCATTTATTTACTCTAGATCAGATTTGATCCGGGGACTTCTGCGTGCTGCATCTCAGGACGTGTGCCCGCATGCGGGAGCGGATGGCTTTTGGATTCGCTGCCATCTCCACCGACCGACAGCGCAATGCCCAAATAAATCCGGGATATATACAGATAAGCAATAAGAAGTCATCTAATTACTGTTTGACAACTGAATCAGGTCCACCCAAGCATATTATCTGGCTCTCTAGATGCTCTTAAATATCTCACAATTAGATTGGAAAAGGTTCATGGATCACTCTGAGAACTGTGGCTGTTCTGACGGAGATTCCTCATCTACTTCTCTCCTCATAACTGATGGCATTTTCTGCGCTTTTCTCTGCTTGCACAATGATAACCAGGCATTTCTACTCACCTGCAGTTTTAGTTCCACCGTGCACGTTGCAGAACCGTGCTCTTGGCCCTCCCAGCTCTTTCCCATGACCATGCCCCAGATCTCACCATAAACAGCACTGCTCAGACTGACGCTGGGGTGCATCCATGTTATGCAATTGCAGAGGAACCGAAGCGAGAAGAAACAAACAAAAGTGCTTCCTGCTTTTCCAAATATTTACAGAAGGCTGCAATGTTTTGGGTTTTCCACATAGCAGGATAAGATCTTCAAAGAGAAACTTCCTTGCAATTAACAAAACCTGAGACCTCCCATAGGTTATCGCACATACTTGGGTCCCAAATGCTTTTGGTGTGTACTGCCCTAGGACTTTTTTTAAGCTGTCAGGGTTGAAACGCATCCCACTGAGTTCGCTGCCAACAGAAGGACACTAACTGTAAACATTACATGTTAATTTAGGACCTAGGGCTTATGAATATTTCTGAAACTGTTTCTGTAGAGTAATAAACGCATTTGATTTGTTAACTAGTTCAAGGCATTTGAATTAACAGCATAATTAATCCTTACTACTTTTCTATGCCTGTTCTTAGTACTGAGAAATAGTTACAGAGCAGCGTAGCAATCCCCCCAGGCTTCCAGGACATCGGCAGCAGAACAGAGTGGGGAGCTCCTGGCACCCAAGCTCGCTTAACCCACTCAGTATCATTGCTTTCTTCCTTGCACCTCCTCAGACACTGCTACCAAGCAGGTCATTATGTGTAACACACACGGAACAAACATTAATACTATTTACTTTTCACTTAACAAGTGAGATGTTTTCACATTTGCATTACCTGCTCTTGTGAATCACAGCTAGTCCAAGAGACCATCAGGATTCTGCTCCTATTAGCAGCAAGGAAATACATTAACTCCTTCTGTTTGCTCATCCCTCTTCACACGCTCCCCCTCTCCTGCTCTCCTCTGACACACAATTCCAGGGATCAGCCAGTGGAAGAGACAGCACAAACAAAAGCAACAAGAACCAGCTGGAATGAATAGCTGACAAGCAGACACTTCCCAGCAAGTTGATTTGCTGATATGAAATTGTTCCAACTCCGAGCAAGAAAGGGAGGTGCGAATCTGAATGAGGAGTTAGCGATGAGAAGCCATCTCTCTCAACTCACCAAAAGGAAGCTGTGCTTCTCAGCAGCACACATGCCATGGCACTCCGAACAAGCCAGGAATAAGAGAAGTGGAGATGATGACTTCATCAGAGGCAGCGAGAAGGAGAAGTATGACTGGAATGCCGGACAAGCCAGCAGCGCTTGGGAGACGCGGCAGGAGGCAGGGAACCGCCAGGTTCCTTCAACAGGACCGCAGTGACGGGCTTTAGGGAATGGAGACGTTAGATGACAAGAAACTTCACCAGCTCCTCTGGAGTCTCCTCAGAAAACTAGGAGTTCACCAGAACCAAATGCTGACGGCAAGACCCTGCACGCCAGGCGTGGGGCGGTCAGGCTGCCCCTGGCCTTGGGCTGGGATCCGCCCATGGAGGCTCGGGGCCATCCCCTGGTGCTCCCCTGCCCGGCCCCACTGGGTTTGTGCCGGCTCCGAGCTGAGCTGGGCAGGGTGGGGTTTCTGCGAAACCAGAGGGAACAGGAATTACCGGTCTCCTGCTCATACAATTACACTTCGTGAATTAATTTTATTGCTTAATGAATTTAGCTGTTATTTCTCTAATTTCTGCATTATCTAACAGCTCCTCACTACGTGCCCAGCAGAGGAGGAGGCACGTAGTGACAGAAGTGATTTATTTAACGTGGCTCACGGTAGCACGTACGAATTAAAAACAATCCCTGGAGAGGAGATGTCTGCAGTGTCTGTGTGATTCAGAACACCCAGAAGAGGCAGGGGAAAAGCCTCCATTTCGGACAGCCGCAGATGGCCGCAGGAGTCCAGAAGGAAGGAATATCTTACATCTGAATCCAAAGGGGCATTTCCAAGATGCTGTTAGGACAGCGGCACTATTTCAAGAGCGGAGTATTACCCTGGGAATAAACAAAGATAGAAAATAATAAACACCAACTTAAGCCAACTTTCTCCATCAAGAGGCAAGAATAACTTTGAGCGGGAAGCAGAGATGCAGGAACACCCACTTTCCAATGGACAAAGATCAAGGAGAGCCAGTGAGGGGTTAGGAACGCGCCTGCTGACACAGCCCCTTCCCGGTCCAGTGGGCTGGACTAGGAGAAGAGAGGCGAGGCCGGTTTCTTTGTGCAGTTACCTGCAGAACTGCTCATTGGAACCTATCACCCATTGTCCTAATGATCCCTTGGTGAGCACCAGCTGACCCCTTACAGCAACATTATGATTGTTATGCCACACAAAATTAATTGGAAGTCAAACCTTTATTAGGCAGTAAAATTGAATTTTAAGTAAAAATGTTCGAGAAGCAAAAGTTTAGGGCAGGTAACGATGCCCTCTGAAAAATCCAACTTATCTAAAAGCAAAGCTAATGAACATCGACAATGGATATTCCCCAGGCTAATGAAAGTTTGTATCACCACCGCTTTTTATATTAGAATAAAATTATTTCTTCTCACTTCCTAGAATCCCTAGCTTAAACACACTTCTCTGAAGCCCAGCAACGCAACTGGCTGCACCCAGGACTCCTCACATCACTCAGTGATTTACTCCCCCTTCACTTCATGCTCCAAAAAGAAACAGTAGCTCATGTTCTCATGCCTTTGCTACCTTTACAAACAAATTAAGGATACTGTTTACAGAATTGTACCTTGTCAAAAAAATCGTACTTATCTAACCATTTACATAGAAAACAAACAAATAAATAAATTGGGATCATGACTTGCCTTTTGTGCTACACTCTGGCACAAGACATTTCAGATTAAATAATTAGAGGCTGGTCATATGCATATAGTTAATGCTAGCCACAATGATTGCACCAGACCTAAGCTTCTCACCTTTACCTTTGTTTCCCTCACAGATGACTTAACTGTTACAAAACCACCACACTCAGCTTAAAAGGTGGAATGCCATCTCTGCCTCAGCTGTGCCCCTGCCTGAAGTATACAAAGGCACCCGAATCATACAATATCCTGAGCTGGAAGGGATCCACAAGGATCATCGGGTCCAACTCCTGGCTCCACACAGAAGTACCTAAAAGTTAAAGCGCATCTGAAGCAAGAGTAAGCGCCATACGGTCCTCTGCAGCTACAGGAACGGCAGCTGGAGCAGTTCTACAAACTAAGGAGCCTTATTAGGACTGGCTGGAAAACAGAAACAATTCGACTCGTAAAAAACATTGGACAAAACTGTTCCCCATCAGTCAGAGATTATGACCATCTTCTCTCAAAGTAGGACTAACATCTTCTGGAAGAAGAGCTTTTTCTTTCCCTTTGTTAAATAACGATTTGAAGTTACACTGACCCTTGCCACAGCACGCTGTGCACTTTAATAGATCTCATGTCATCTCTGTGCCAGGTTCTGGGGTATCACTGTGTAGGGTTTAATATTCCTCATACTGCTCCTGAGCAAGCGCTATTAATGGCTCTGGAATCTAGTACTGAAAAAAGCTGCTATTTTTTCTGCACACTCGATATGCACCTATTCCTCTTTTCTCTGCTACCACCCAGCAAGAGAATTCTTTCCCCGGCAGCACACCAAGGTGGTTTCTGATGCATGCAAGCAGAAGCGGCACTGCCCTTTTCTGCTGTCCTTCTGGGGTCCGGCTGCCCAGTTCTGCAGCCCCTCCTTTCCTGGGAAGCTCAGTGCATCCTCACATGCCCAAAGCTGGCATTAGCCTTGTCCATCGCCAGCCAGCAGCGGGGGTCAGGCAGCACGCTCCAGGCCAGCAGTGGTCCTGCTGCCTCACCAGGGGAGCTGAATCCACCTCGCCGCCAGCCGAAGCCCCAGGCACCGCCGGAGCAGGAGGACAAAGGAGGCAGGGGCTGCGCAGAAGAAATCGGGTTCTGGCACAGCCACCAGGGCTGGGGGATTTCGCCCCGCCGCCGTCTGTTCAGCCCACGCTCAGTACCGCTGACGGCTACAGGGGCTTCCCCGGGGAAGTGAGGGGAAGGCGGCTGTCCCCTCTGGGGCACAAAGCAAAAACACCCCTGGGGACAGGAAGGAAAAAGAAAACAGCACAAATGGGAAGACACGGGAATGGAAAGCTTTGATAATTCTCAGCATGAGGAGCCTGAAAATATACACACTAACTTCTGTGCGCTACAGAACTGGAGAAACAGACCCATGAATGAAAAAAAGTCATAGCTGAAGGTCCCCAGACCTGCTGCCAGAGCGGTGACAGGGACGGTACACAAGGCATCCTGAAAACTAACCCCCCTTTCTAAAAATAAATAGCAAATCATGCTGATTGAGGAGCCTTTATTACAAACTCCATTTTTACTGTCTTGTATTTTTAATTAGATATGTGTATATATACGTATTTGGTATTTTTATTCTTTATTTATCAGTCTCTGAAATAAAATACGTATGATATTTATCTTTCTCTGGTGTGAAGCCTAGAGAACAAATTCGCCTCTTGCTAACGGCATATCATTAGGAGCCTTTTCTCCAGGGTAAAATTGAAATCAAGCACAGACTTAAAAAATACATCAGCAAACGATGAAGTTCTAGCCTAGCTGGGGACCAGCTGGGGCAGACTGCTAATACTCTGGTTAAACTGGAAAGGATGATAAAGTGAAGCGGAACATCGGCTTCCTCCTATGTGATGATAAAGACAAGCAACGCGGAGTTTGGAGAACAAGAAGTCAGCTCTGGGGAGATTTAAATTAGATTCATCCATCACGCTTACCGTTTGTGCAGAGCCCCAGACCTGTTACCACGCTGCTTTCTTGCGGCACTTTATCAGCACGGCTGCCTGCTCGCAGGCACAACCCAAGGAGCAACTTTTACACTCCGTCATCTCTGGCCCTGCAGACGTCAGCTATGCCACCTACACGCGCCAGCGGGGCAGGGCAGGGAGAACGTAACCCTCTTCCATGGGGACTGCCGGGAGCCCCAGGGAGCTGGAGCGCTGCCCGAGGCTGCCGGCCCCACCGGCACGTGGGCACCTGCCCGGTCAGCGGGGCGAACCTCTGGCTGGGGACCGGACGGTGCCTCCCGCAGCGGGGTCTGGCCGAGGCTGCGGGGCAGCTGGCACGGGTCCCACAAGGCCTCCCGTCTCGTGACGGCTCCTTGGGTTGCAAAAGGGAGTGGAAAACTCACAAGAACAGGTTTATTTTCTTTTTCTTTTTTTTTTTTTCTTTTTTCCTTTTAATTGACTGGAAGTTTTAGTTGGAAGTTGCTCCTCATTTTAGCTTCCTCTTTCCTCCTGCTTGTTCTTAAGCCGTGTGCTCCCCCGGCTGGGATCAGAGCTCACTGCTTTCCTTAAAACTCCGCAGTCACCTCCTGCCCAAGTGCCACAGTGGCAACCCCGATGAGGTGGGTGCTTCGCATCCAGACTGCAGCCACGGTTTTGCCTCCCACCAGCGAGGTCTGTCTCCTGGGTGAGGTGTTCTTCTGCCTGCTTTGGGGCTTTTTTAACAGCTGCCTCGGAGAGGTGAGCTACAGACCCGTTCAGGACAGCCGCCTCTGCGCGTGAAGCAGCAGCACAGCGCAAATAAAACTTTGCGCAGTTTAATTATTACTGGGCCATTTTTGCAGTCACGTATGGTGGCTGCTATAACAGGTCTGTACTGGCAAAATGCAAATTAAATAAATAAATACTTAATTTATAAGCATGATTCATCAGAGATTTCATCTTCTACAGCAAAGAAACAGATGTTCCATTGATGGCACTTCATTAGAGAGATAAATGGGGTCACATACATATCTCCATTCACATCCATCTGCATAATAGACCAAACATTAAGATTTGAAATCCACATAGTACATGCAGCTCTTACATCAGCCTGGAAGAGTCTTAACGCCCAGAGCCAATTAATCCAAGTTAGATTGCTTTAACATTGCAGGAACTTCAATATTGTTCAGGAAAGCAGCAGGTTAGGATTTAACACTGGGCATGGAGGATGCAGTTTCACTGGGAACACTTAGAGAAGAGGAACAGATTTTACCTAACTGGACAGCAGCAAGTTTTGGTAGCCGCTGGCCAAATACAGCATCTTTCCTGACGAAGCAACTCAAAGACAGCATTAAAAAGCATCAGTGACAGGGAAGTCTGAAAAATGTTCTTCCTGCACTTACAATTAGCTAGGGCTAGGGCTAGAATTATGGTTATGGACAGGGATAGCAGAGATTTTTTTTTTCTTTTTCCTAGTGTTCATGCAGGATGTCTAAGAGTTCCCCTACCAAACAGAGATAACTCTCCTTCATTTTAATATGCATTAGAGAAAGAAGATGATGCCTATAAAACAGTGTCAGCTCTGCCAAACTAATTATTTTTAAAAGTGTGTGCTTCCACGAGTGTTCTGCATTTGGTTGGGTGTGGAGGTGGGACACGCACCCCAGGACACATCGGTAGCTATGTGCCTACACGCAGGGTGTTGCTGAAAATGCCTCCTGTCCTTACTACTGCTACTCAGGTGCCTTCTTCTAGCTATTTAGACTCTCTTAGCAATTGTTTTACATTCCACAGCTCCTAATTCACTGTGAGTGATGCTTAGACTTGGTGCTGGGGGGCAGGAGGGGTATTTCCACTTCTCTTACACATGCGTGCTCTGAAAGCACACCTGCAGGTGTCAGCTTCACCAGCTCCCTTGTTAGACTTCAAACATCCCCAGTGCCAATGGGAGAGACAGGAAAGAAGCGACCACAAAGCAGTCACGTTTCCTTATTTCATACAAGTAACTGTGTGCCACAGATGGACATACAGAAACCACCACTAAAACTACGGTGAGCCTTTATCCCCCTGTCCTACAGAACTTGTGCTACCTCGGTGATTGTGTCGCTATGTGTTTAAGTGATACCCACCGTATACCTACAGACAAAAGTATGTGCGTAACAAGAAGGATCAAGCAGGGCTATATTCACTTGTACATCTCCCATCCCGTTTTTGAGGTGGGAGGAAGCAGGACGATGTTTTTACCTACACTAACATTGACACTTGCATCTTCTGCCCTAAAAATACGCTGGGTGTACGAAGGGTTTGGTTCCTTCCCTGCTGAATGGCAGTTCACTGCGAGGAGGAGGAAGGAGGCTGTTTAATAACACACTGCGACACTGCGGAACAGTTTAGCACGTGTAGTGAACAACAGTCGCTCTTCTTAGGAAGATTAATGCACCACACCCTGCTCTCAGAAATTTTATGTTGGAATTCACCCAAAATTCAGCCGGTCCTAGAAGCGAAGTTATTTAAATGAACATCAAATGTTCTCACTTTAAATATGCCAGCCAGATCAAGATTTGTTCTCATCTAAGGGTATAAAGGTAATAACTGTTAACCTTTGACTACTAAAAATGTAAAGGGAAAATATCTTTCATTTAAAACTTGCACATTTGGTTACCATGGACACTGCTTAATCACGAAGGATGACTATTACTTGTTACTATAGTAACCAAGAAGCTTAAGAAGCATCCTGTAATTTAACTCCAGATGCCAAATTTTCCAACAGTCCACCTATTACCACATTTGGATACTTCAGAACAAGACCAAGCTTGATCTCCGACACTACAAGGAATTCACTGGCGCAGAAGTGCTGTGAGAAATCAAAAGCGTGAGCACATAATGTACAAAAGAAACTTGCACTTCAAATAAATTGGTTTCTTCAAAAAGAAACGTTAAGTGCTCAACATCTGAGGATTCCTTTTTCAGTGTAAATGTTAATGAAGCACAACTTTGGCCTTCCTTATTCTTGCCGATGCTTCTCAAAGTCTATACAATTGCAGGGCATGTTTTTCTCCAACGCGAACACTTCAATGCTCAACTTAAAATGAATTTCTCAAGTACTGCTGAGTAGCCAGTATGCAAAACCCACCTCCAGCAGCAGGAGGACTTCCAGCCCAGCCCTCGGGAACAAACCCACAACAAACCCACGCGTCCCTCGCGCAAGCAAGAAGCAATGGACATGACAAAACTGCCAAATTCAGGCAACCAACGTGCTGCTCTAGATAGAATTTCTGCTTATTTAAAAAAGCATAGCACTTGGTTAGTGCCACTTACCACCATGAAGCTTTGCCTCCAGCACTGCCAAGAAATCCTACGTCAAAAGCTTAGTCCCCCATAGGACTGGGAGATGAAGCTTCCAGAAATTACCTGTGGAGAACATCGGCTTTTGACCCTCACCTCTCCTATACTGGGTATTATTTCAGTTTTAAAAACGTCATCAGTTTTCACATTTGCTGATTTTCCAAGGGACCTGAGGAAACTTAGCTAGAAGCCTGACCCTAGGGCTCTATAAAACAGTGAAACAGGTGAGGAGGTTCTGGGGTTTGTGCACTTTTTAAAATAGGCATACACACACACACACGAGCAATTAAACTCGGAATTTCAGCTGTTCTCCGCAGTGTTTTAAAGGAAAGCACACTACCCTCAGCTAGTGTCTGAGACAAAAAAGCAAAATTGATAAAGACCAAATACGGAAAGTGACCCAGCTGGTTCACCATCTCTATTGAGACCAGAGTAAATTAAAGGATTACAGAGTGCCTTCAGTGCAATAACTTAAGGGATTAGTGGCACGCTAGAAGACCTTCAAGGGAAATATATGTTTAAAAGCTTTAAAAGGCAGCTCTGTATCTAAATTATTTGGACTGCCACAGCTGTAAGGTCACAAACTTACTCTGGTACATCAGAGATCGTGAAGTCTGTTGAAACCCCTCTAAGCATTCTTTTGGAAGCAATTCTGTTTTGGACTCAGACCAGGGTTTTTGACCTCTCTCTCATTTATTACCTACGGCTTTTAGATAAAAACTCACCCTGCATTACTTGGGAGCAACTCCGCTGCTTATTTCCTTTCAGAGTAATCAGCCTCTCTTAGCAATACTGTTAGGGGAAAGGGAGGTTCCTACCAGAAGGAAAAGACTTCAAAAAAAAAAAAAGAAAGAGAGAGAGAGAAGCAATAGACGAGCAAAAGAGACAACAGTCAGTCTTCAAGCTGCCTGAAAATTGCTGAAAATTCCCAAATTGCTGTCACGGCATTAAATAAGGAAATAATTTCTCAATTTACTCTTCAGCAGATTGACAACTCTCACGATTTTATCAAGACTGGTGCTAAGCTCAGTTACCTCTTAAGGATGCAGTTTCTGGGACCACAGGACTTTCAGGTATGGGACCATGGTCAAGACTTGAGAGAAAGAACTTGAGTCAAAACTCCTGAGTTCTCGTCCTAGCTTGGGGCAGAAGGAAAGTCTGAGAGCAGAACACGGAGCTACAGGAGTCTGTGCCGTTACTCGTTCACTGCCACTCGCAGCATTTCCTGCACTTGCCCCTGAACACCTTTAGCGGTTAAAAGAAAATGCATCTACCTAAGGCTTCCCTCAAGTCTATAAAATATTTGCAATTCTTATAAAATATGATAAAGAAAATCAAACAATTGTTATAATACTGTATTTTGGTTATGCATGAGGATATTCAGAAGACGTTTATTGTTTCGGGAAGTGCCACAAACACCGCAATGGGCATTAATCCACATTAAAGGAATCAATCGACATCCACACCTTTCCGATTGCCCAGTTTCATCAAGGTTGGTTCTGGGCGCTGTAGTCAAATCTGCTTCTTTCCAAGCAGCTTACCCGACTTTTATCTGACTCGCAAAGCTCACTGCCCCTGCCTCAGGCCACAAACGCACGTGCGGCAGCTGACAATGAACCAAGGTGGCTGCATTGTCCAGCGTGAGCCTCTGCCCATTTCCCAGGTTACTCCCTCCAGTTCTGTGTCGTTCTTTCCTTTTCTTTCCTTTCCCTTCTCCCCCCACCGCCTTTCTCATGTCTCACTATCAAAACTCCGCACCCTGCAAATCTTAAACCCCCTCCTTTCCAGTGTTCCTCTTAAAATTTAGCAAAAGTTACGACACGTGAAAATCAAAGAGCAAAGACAGAGGGAACTACAAAACTCCCAAAGCAGCAAGATCCTGTCACTAAGAGCAGAGGTGAAAAGTACATAAAGAGAACCGAGGTGCTACCTCAGCGAGTCAAAAGCAAATAAAATGTCTGGTCCCCCAAACCACGCTCCAAAAAACACCCCATAGTTCGTTAACGTTGCAAGTTGGGCCCAATACAATGCTTTCAGTGTAGCTCCAGACACTAAATGGGAGCACCAAGAAGCGGTTACACACAGCAGGGCTGAGCAGGAGGTCTGTGCCTTTGGAAATCCAGACTGTTGCTTCCACTATTGATGAGAGCAAGATTTGAGGGGATATTTCTAAATCTTGCTTCTACCTGTGGTTTTCTAGCTTACCACGCAAATGCCAGAAGGGCCACTGCTCCTTGGAGGTTCACTCTGGTGCTTACAATGGCTCCTACTAAGAATTTTAAAACCTGATTCATTTTTAATCCAGCGGGAATTGACACAGTTGTCACAGAAGATGCACACAACGCTTTGATATTTCCGTGTTTCTGATCGGTCAGCGGGGCATCGCCGGCACACTAAGAGCAGAAGCAGCAGCTCAGGGCAGTCCTGCCCCGTGCTCCCACTGCCGGGTCTGCCTCACCTTTGCCCCCAGAGACAACAAACCTGCTCGGAGGTGTTGTTTATTGAAGGGATAGTTAGACTTCTGTATCCATTGTTTTCATATCAAAACAGCGCACGGCCACGAACTCCTCCATCACGCACTGCTTCCCGAGTTACAAATGAGTATGGGTTTTTATTAGACAATTAAGCACCGAACACGTAGAGCAGCATCTCAGCTGGAGCACTAATGCTAAAAATAGCAGGGCTGCCAGCGAGTATTTCTTACAAACAGCACAGCTTAAAGAACTTTGCATAGCTTTTCTCTGGGCATCTGTCAGCCATGCTGTTAAAATTTCAATGAAACACCACAAGAGTTCTGATAGAAAGTGCCACAAAGAGGCTTGAAAAACAACGCAAAGCTCTTTAAGAGCAGCGGAGCAGGAAGGTCTCCTTTTCCTGACATTTGAGAGATGCCACCCCTGGAAAAAAACCAACCCATCACTAATGTTTTAACTGAACTTGCCACTCACTGCTCCCAGCTCTTCCATGACAAAACTTGTTTGTACAATGTTTTTTAGGAAAATAATAGGGATTCTAAAGCACACAGTTTGGTTTCTTCTAAGAAATGCCCCCCACAGAAGACAGGTGAAGGGACACCATCCCACTGAAGTCACGCAAATTCTCAGTAAGGAGGGGAAGAGTGATTCTGCATTTGAGATGTCTGCGGCGGTGCCAGCTGGGGCTGGAAGCAGGGCAGCCGGGGCCGCAGCCCCAGGGCACTGGGACTCCATCCTGCCCCAGCCCAGCGGCACCGTGCTCACCCTGCTGCCCAGACCTGCCTCCTACTGAGCGTCCCTGTTCGGTACCAACCACTGGTACAGCCAGATGTGCCCAAATACCAAAACCACTCATCTTGTCAAATTTGGTAGGCTGTGAATCAGAGGACAACGGGGAAACAGGATCATCTTACTCAACTTTCTGCCTGCCAAAATAAATACATGCAACACGCAGGGATACTTGTATTCGCAAGGCTAACACTGCCTATCTCCAACTTCTACACGCTGATACAGAATCAGTTCCTTTTAATAAAAAATCATGTTCTTTAGTCACACAGATCATTACAAAATCTGCTCGATGTTTGTCAGAGAGATGCTGTCTCTCTCAACAAATTTGTTATAAAAAATTCCAGGCACAATCCAAAAGATCAGAGCAACCGCCCAGTACAAGGGGTGAGTGTGAAGGAGGACGTTAGAGGGACGGCACCTTCATAGGCAGGTGCACAAATGGACTTCTGATGGAGGCATTGTATCCGTAATGACTATTCAGTTTGCTAAAACCAGAGACCACAGAAAGAAAAATCAAGGCTCAGGGGCACATACTGGTTTGGCATGCAAGAAAGAGAGGGCATTGTAAGTGTAGGGAGGTGTTCTGTTCGGTGTTCTTATTTATTAGTGGATTTGGGCACTTCTGAGATAGGTCTGGCCAACACCGATTTACCAAGAAGGGGAGGTCTGGATGTGATACAGGTATTCTGATACCCAAGCTCTTGTCACAGTTGGTAGTATCTAAGCTAAGCTTCATTTAGAGTAGGTGTAGACCAAAGACACACAGGAAAACACATGCTTTCAAGAAGAGGAAAGGCACGCAGCTAAGTGTAACTCAAAGAAAAATCATTTGTGGGTCATGAGAAGAACAAAGTACTCCAAACTTGAAAAGCACTTGTGATGAGCAGACCTCAGAGCAAGACAGTTATGTCCAAGGAGCTAACAGAGACAGAAGTATCAGGAACTCAAAATGTTACCAAATTCTTGGAGTTTTGATGGCAACTGATTGCCTACAGAGTTTTACAGAAGAAAGAACTGAAGCCAAAGCTGCATTTGGTTCAAACTGCTATTTCTAATTCTTCTCACTAAGTATTTAGACAGCCTCCTGCCTTGGTCCCACTGAGAAAAATCAGCAACAGAAGGCTGTTTCATAGGAGAGATGTTTAATTGTGGACAAAAAATCCCTTCTAACAAATGAGAAAAATAAGAGATGGAGAAGTTCCCTATTTCCATGGCATTTCCTTCTGGAGAATATGCTAGGATGCTGTACAACACATTTTCATTTAGGACAACATGAGAGAAGAATGCATGAATTTTCAATGTGGTTAGGCACAAAGGGAGCCTGGGTATGTGCATCTCATGTCATTCTGTTGCATGCTGGAACAAAAACTATTATTACCATGAAGCGAAACATGTCAAAGCTTCCAGTTTTATAATAAATGATTCTGTAATTAAGCAATTTACTTGTAAATTATCAGAAACATAACCTCATACTCATACAGTACTTTCTGGGATCTCAGAGCACACTGACTCTATTCTCCATGACTAACAAGGCAGTGAATGTGGGTGCAGACACAGGCCCACGATTGGAGCACCTGCGAGCAGCTTCTGTTAGCAAACTGGACTTCCAGAACACTTGCCACTGCCCCCTGTTCCTTCGTCATGTCCATAATCGAGGAGAAGCAGGGACACCATGAAGAAAGCCACAGGGCAGCGTACCGCAGGCAGAAGCAGGTGTTGCTTCTATCGAGAATTTTCCTTCTACTCTCTCTGCCTCTCAAGTACCTTCCCCTGCATTAGACGGATCACCTGGTAGTAATCATAATTACAGCCATGATCCCTCGTATATTTACACACATCTTTGAGCTGAACAGATGGTCCACGGAAGAAATGGGGATTTCTGCAGGTTTTTTTTAAACTACCTAATGTACCTGCAACATGTCCCAAATCCCCATGGAAAGCAGAGCCAGGAGATTTCTGACATCATCATCATTCTAACAAAGATTAACAGCAGGGTGAAACCTGTCCTGTTTATCCACCATCAAATAGCAATAACTTAAGCATGCTGGAGGCACGATCACGAGTCTCCTGGTAGCATTCCTGGTCTGGTCTGAACTGCCATCCTCATCAGCTTTACTGTTCTTCAGCTATTCTAGGGCTGGACCTCTCCATGAACAGGATGGCAAACACCCTAAAGCACGAGATGAATGTGCTATAAGCACCAGGGCTAAGTGGAGAACTCTAAACTCCAAGAATAGAGGATAACATCACAAGAAACATCAAATAAGCCGTCTGCCACTGAGAACAGCTGAAAGTGCTATAGATATTTCCGCCTGCTACATCAGATTGTGTCCATCTGGAGTCCCAACAGAAAGCAACCCCCTACTTTCCTTAGACACTTGCATAGAAAATGCAAATTCTGTTCACTTTGCTTATCTGAAATGCACTTCAGCAGCACCTTCCTGAGGGAGTGGTTCTCTCTTTGTACCTCAGGAAGCAAGACCCATTTCCCCTAGAGCCACCACCTAGGAGCTGTGCATGCTGCAGCCCCAGCCCACTCCTCCAGGCCCTCCTGCACACCAGCAGCATCCCTGCGGCGATGCCGGGCACAGTGGCAGGCGTGGGGCTGGCACCGCCACCCCCAGGGGCTGGGAGTGGGAAGTGGCAGGATATAAATACCTGTTTTTAAACACATCCTTTCCCCTATTCAGAGAAACGGAGTGATGTAAGCTAAGTGGGCAGAAAGCCGTCCCCTGACTCACAGCAGAGGCGTGCTGCAGCTTTCTGGACGCGCAGCCCTGCTGGCAGCAGATGGCAGCACCTGCATCTCATGGGTGCTCCCGCGGCACCGCCGGCATCAGGGATTTATCATCCAGGACTGATGCAACACGCTGAACGGTTCCAGATGGGGAGAGGGGATTGTGTGCCAGCAGAGATCTCCTCCTCCCTGGTGAACGTGTAACAACTGCTTGATCCTCAGCAAGTCCCCTGTCCAAAAGCGTGCTGCTAATCTGCTGAAGTGACACACCTTGGAAAAGCTCAACCTCCAGGTACCGCGGCTCCACCAGCGAGGTCCTCAGGCCCACCTGTGCTCTGCAGAGATCTTGGCAAAGGGTCCTGAGACTGGAGAGAGCCAAAAGTTGTCAAGGGAATGTCCTGAAAACACACAACTGGCAAAACAGCCCATAGCCAGTTCCCCTAAATAACTCCAGTGCTCATGAATTTATGTTAACCTTCCACTAAGGATATCTGGTGTTTGAGTATCTCAGCCTGATAGCAAATGACGGCACAGACCAGTATGTGAGAAGGTGACCCTCAGCTCCTTCCTTCATCCAGGCTTTGGAAATTCACATTTCACAAAACCAAAAAGCCTACAGCCTCGTTCCGGTTCCTGCATTCTCCACAGCTCCTCCACCCCTGCAGTCCCCATACACGAACCTCCCAGTGGGACCAGGACCGGCAGGTGTTCCTTCTGCTTCATTCCAGCACTTGCTTCACTCTGTGCAGACTGCCTCCAGAACCAGGCCCTAACTCTGACCCACCCCGGGACCTTGCTGTTTGACACCGTTACTCCACAACCTGCTTTCTGCGACTCTTACAAAAGCATAGAGAAAATGAAAAATTCTTATCCAGATTTGCAAATCTCTTGAAGATCTACAGACGAGAAGAGCTAAACGAGTGCTGAGGGTAATGATTCTCCTAGCAGGCAGGAATCCTAGAGACATGTGACAAACACAAAATACTCAGGGAGAGATCAACAGCAAGAAGATTTCATTTGGTTCAAATCCAATTTCTTACAGACATTAGGGTTCATTTCCATTTCAATCAAATCTGCCTGCATATTCCTTGTGCTCATGACAAATTATGCCGACAAGTTCATACTGGGTTACCTAAAAGAAACTAACACATTTAGTTTGTCACAGTCACTGAAATGACAGTAAAATATTTTGGTTTTGAACAGTATACAAATAAAGGGGGAAAAGGAGCTGTTAGACGCTTGTGAATCTATAAACACTCCTCTCTGACAGGCAAAACAGAAAAAAAAGCATGGAAAGAAAAACTCTGCTTAAAGGAAAGGATGAAGCTTGGGGACTGATTTAGCTTCCTATTGTTTTCCCAGTGATGATTCAAAATCCTGAAAAAAGTACTGTATGTCAGGGGAGGAAGAAAGAGGGCACTGCACTAAGCTCAATCTTGCAGTCCCGGAGCCTACTGCACAATCTGCCGGCTAAATCTGAATCAACTCCAGTGACACAAGAACAAGGCTGGATTTGTACAAACACCTGATAGAGGATCAATTGTTGCAGTTTTGCTTTTTACTTTTTTTTTTTTTTTAATTCACCCGCAAACTAATAAATTATTTTTAATTAATGGTCTTGATTAAGCTCAAGACCTGATAAATAGGACTGGATTGCCACAGTAGAGGCCAAACACAACCCTCTTCCCTCCTTTCTGCAAAAATAGCTCAACATAAAATGACTCCAAGACACCCGCTCCTTTGACTGCTTTACCGACAGGCACAAGCATCAATAAACATTTGTCTCACACTAGAAGAGAGAGCCAGAATAGCTTATTTTTAAAAATGCAACTGGGTCAGTAGCTGCCTCAAGTAGAATAAATGGGCTGCATGAGTGAGTATGCCCTAAAGAGACATTACTCTGTGGACCTAACTCCTGCTGATGAGGACAAATAGGCCCTTTTAGAGCAGGATTTTTAAAAGCGCAAAGTGATTTGGGAATACAAGTCCCAAAGGTTTCCACAGTGCCTCGGGAGCACAATCTTCAGGCTCTTTCTAAAATTGTACCCCTAAACTGTACTCAGTTTTGTAATTGTGAACCCCTTGGTGACACTCAGCTCATGAAGAACAAGTTCTAGCAATTCATCTTGGCATATTGATAGCATCTCTTAATCAAGGGTTTTCAAATCTCTGTAATCATCAATTAGGCCTCCAAACATCCCAGTTAGCTAAAAGCAGCAGTTACCTCAATTATACGAGCTGAACAAACGGAACCACGGATAACTGAAAAGCCTGGGTTACTTACAGTCACACGAGGTGTTACAGCCACCGCAAGGAACAGCACCCAAGCCTGACTCCCAGAGCTAAGCTCTGAAAATCACGCACTTCTCCCTCCCCTCACGCCCCTGCAGCACTGCCCAAGCCACTGACCTTCTGGAAAGCTCAACACGAGCTGCCCAGGGAGCAGGTACACTCAGATATTCGCACTGGTCATTCTGCTCTCCAGTAAGGAAGCTACCTGTAAGCAACAGCACGCGTGTCTGGCACTGTCAAGGAAACAGAAGTGTTGTTGCATTTACCCCTACTAAGCGGCCTGTTCCGGCTCCGGGATCGGCTCCGCTGTCTCTGAAGTCGTGACCTCCGGAGCAGTCGATAGTAGTAAGACGGTCTCCCAGAACTTTTCCTGCTGTTCATTGACATCTTTCTAGCTATTTTACACTACACACATGCAGGCACAGGTTCACTCTCCCCTCTGGCAAAGCAGCAACAGTTCCAGCGTGTAATTAACAGGAGGTTGGTTCTGTGGAGTGGAAAGGGAGAGGGGGGGAGAGGAACTCTTCACTTTACACATTTAAAAAGAAAAACAACAAGAAGAAAACATAAAAAGACAGAGAGAAAAAAAAATAAGAGAACGCAGCACCAGAGTACATGTCTCAGCAGAGGGAGGACTTGCAGCAAGCAAGATAAACTGTGCTAACAATTCCTGCCCCAAAAAAGATAAGCGTGCTGGAGTTGGAATAGGAAGCCAGAGTTGGCCTGGGCTCTTGAAACATGAAGAAAAGGCTGGAAGAAATCCTGGACTGGATCGTCTCCGCTGGACAGCAGCATCTGATCAACCCGTGCGGGAGGAAACGCGCAGCCGGCAGCAGGAAAGCGGCTGGGCAGCGACGGGGGGCAGCTGGCTGCTGCCTGCCCCGGCCATCGGCCATCAGCCATCGGCCATCAGCCATCGGCCATCGCCATCGCATTGCTTCGGAGACGAAGTTTCAGGCAGCTCATTCTGCAGCAGGAGGTATCGACAAAGGCTGGGCTGGGGAAGGGTATAACGATTTCCGGGCCATGGGACACATGTTAATAATCATCGTGGAGCAAAAGCCCCGGAAAATAAAGTGAAACTTGAGAGGGGAAAACTTTAATTAGAAGTTGAATGAACAGAGCTCCAGACTCCCCTGGAGGCCCATTTCCTTTCAACATTCGAGCTGAGTTACAGCACATCCCACGAGCCACAGGACAAGCCGAGTTGCGTTTGGGCTCCGACGGCAGGGCAGATTCCGGCTCACGTTGCTCAATGAAATCACATCGCATGGGATGGGCAGGATTAACGCTTTACAGCAGGGAGGAAAAGAAAATAAAAAATAAGACTACCCAGGCAAAAAAATTCACTCCACCTTTAAAGTTTTAAGAGGTCAGGTGAGAGATGAATTGTCCAGATTCTTTCACCAAACTCCTTCCCCGGCTGGCACGAGGCGCCCCGAGGGGCGGGCAGCGGAGGGCACTCCACAACGTCCCGACGTCGGCCAAGACCTGCGCGTGCGGCCACTTCGCACAAGTAGGCAGATAACGGGAAAACCTCATCGCAGAGCGGCACGAACTGAAAAATGACATTTGCATGATACCTCTCTGTGCTGTGTCCTGGGTTTGTTTTTCCCAGACGTTTGTGCAAAGTTATCTTTGCGGTGTCCTGCGAAGCTGCAGGACCAGGCAGGCGGGCTGAGGATGAGCTGTTCCCCGCTCAGCTGCAGCTTCTTCAGAAGTTTGTAAGCTCCCCCTGCTTATGCCCGGCTGTACCTTCATAACAAGAGGCAGGAACTGCCAGACTTTGGTACCCTCAGCGTGACACCTCTACACAGTGCTTCACGAGGGAGACAAAGCCCTGTAGTTCTACAAAGACCGGGCCCCTCCTCATCACCAACCATCCACCTTAACTGCAGGATTTCACAAACCTACGCAGTCATTAAAAGCATTCAAAGTTTACAAAATCCGTGCTTATTTTCACATTGAGTGGTGGAGATGTGGTGTTTCTCAGCTGAGAAAGACCCTGCCAGGACAAGCAACAAGCCTCAGCCTTCAGCAAAGTCCATGCCTGGTTTTGAGGCCACACGTAAGGAATTCAACAGCTTTTAGGCAGCGCAGGAAGGAGCCAATCACCGGGGCAATGACAAGTTCAGGTCAAGGAGGGAGCTCCCAGCTGGACAGCAGAGGCTCCCAGGCCTGGCAGGGGGACCTTGCCCCACATTCCTCTGCCCGTCCACCAGGGCACCAGCAGCCGCCACGTCCCACAGCAGAGCGCAGCAAAAAGGAAAAGGCTCCGGTTACTACGCATCTGCCCTCATCTCGTCATCCAGAATAATTTTTTTTTTAATATATTTAGGTAGATTAACATGCAAAAGAAAATACAGGAACAACGAAAAACGTTTTCCAAGTGACAAGAGATTCGTCCTGTGCAGCGGATTCAGTTCGTAAATAGAGCTGAGAACATCTAAGGCAGTTACGGGGAGGTCTGCAAACACTGAGGCTCGACGACAGATCTGTTGTAGACAAGAAGCCAAACACCCAGGTCTCTCTTTGTGCTTTTGTGTCCTAATAACTGAGCTGCTGGCTCTTAAGAGAAGCTTTTTACTATTATGCTTTTGTCATTAGAAACATCTTTAAAAGAGCCTACCCAATTTATTTTTTTTCCTTTTATCATTCCCAAGAGCAAAAAAAAAGGCACTGATGGAAACGAAAGTTTAAACCAAACCATTTACAAAGCTCACCCAAATTCAGACACTCTCAAAGGGCCAGGTTCACCTGGGCTGGTTTTGCCTAATTGGAGCCAGGTGAGTTGTCCTCGAACCACCCGGGATGCGGTGAGGCACAGACACCGGTGATCTCCGGCCCTCCGTGGGCAGGTGCAAACGATCAGGAGGCAGGGGATGGTGGCCCTGCGCTCACTGTGCGCTCCCTCGCTTGTACTTCAGCATCTGTTCCATGTTTAGGCGTTATTTTTCTAAAATCAACACAGTACCTTCAGGAACGTTCACGCAGGTGACCATAAAACAGGAGAAGTTAATGAGGGACTATAAACTATCATGACAAGAGAAAGCAGCCCTACAATAAAAGCATAAATGGCTGGGAGTTTGGTGCGAGTTGAGCCAGCTTGCCTCTGTCTCTCTCACTTCAACAAAGTTTTTGAAGGCTTTAAGTTCAGATGCTACAGAGCAGCAGGCAACAAAATGAATGACCCATCTGGGAGGGAATGTGACTGGTCTGGACCTTTCCAATTAATCCAGCACTACTTTTTTTCTTTCCTTCTTCTTTTTTTTTTTTCCTTTCTGAAAGCCACATCCTGATACAAACGCTTTATTGTGTCTAGCAGAATCTACCACTTCCAAACGTTAGATATATTAACTGTTCTGGAGGGAAGCTGACAATATTAAAATCTCTATCTCTAAAATAGCACATCACAGTCTGGCTGTTCCCTCTAAAAAGCACGAGGATGAGTTCAGTTGCTGGGCTCCGCTGAATCTCTCCATAAGAGGAGCAAACAGAGCCAAACATAGCAGTGGTTTTGGGGCTGGTAACTCCTCGCCCCAAACACCGAACAGAAACCTAACCCATGAAATTAAATACCCACCAAAGCATAACGCCTCGGTAACATATCCAGTCCCATACACCACTGAGATGTAGAGGAAAATTAGAGCATCCACAGGCAACCTCACATCCGCTGTCATCCGCGTCTGTTAACCTGCTTATAAGCCCTCTTAATACTGGATTTATTTCGCTCCTTTACCAAAACTAACAGCATGTGAATAAATTTTTAATTAGCACCAAAATAGGTTCTGGGACAGAGAGCTACACAAACACGGACTTGTTTGCTTTGACATCAAAAGGCGCAGGCTGCTGCCTGAGGGTTTGCACAGCTACAGTGGGGCTGCTGGGTCCGTGGAGGCAGCCGGAGGCCCTGCCTCCCCAGTGGCTAACACTCGGCTTTTTTATCATTTGTTTATTGCTTAGTGCTGGGAAAATAATGACTGTATTTCAGAATGCACGTTCCCAAGGCAGCCCCTACCATTAAACCTCTTGCTTTCCCAAAGGGCTTTAGAGGGAAACAATCACTCCTCTTAACTCCCTCAGACTTCGTGGCAAGGAGCTTGGGTTCCTTATGCTGAGAGAGAAAGTTTGATGTTTGTCAAGGGCACAGCCCGGCCCCAAAAGCTCTGTTTGTAAAGGTATGAGCATAGGCTGACTTCTGAACTGAACTGAGGCTTTCAAAAGTTTAAAAAAATATATATTTTTTTAATTGTTTTGCCTTGGCCAGTATAGGGAGGAGTAGTGGACATCAGCTGGATTTCTAATGTCCATTTGGTCAGTGAACTGCAGGCATATCATCAAGACGCTGAAAAAGTCCGATTGCTGCCCTGATTTTCCTGTCACATGTAACTCCGCTACTTCTGAGAATGATTATATTTCTCTCGCAATCTGAGGCAAAAGTAATACGGGAATAATCTCTACCAAGTATCTGTACTTTTAAACAAAAGAGAAATACAACAGTGTTCTTGCTGGATCTTAGTCACTCTAAATTTGCCCGCTTGAATCTGCTTACAAGTTCACTGCAGTCTCCACTTCAGCACAGTACGAAGCTGGAAGATTTCCAGGCTTATTGCCTCAAGGCTACTAGGGATATATAAGCTCTACACAGAGCCACAGAGGAAGGTAATTTCCTTTGTGTAAGGATAACTTAACTTTCAATTCAGCTATACACACATGAAGAGAAGTAGAACAGACTTTGGCTTTCAAGCAGCAGTGGAAGTTTGCATTGAAACTCTTCGGTTCTATCCTTGTCCATGTCCTAACCCCCCAGCAGGTTGGCTTTCAAAAGGTCTTCTCTACGCTAATCAGCACGGGGGGGAAGGGGTCCTCCCTGAAAAGTTTACCTGCTGCAGTCTGAGCGGGGGCTTCCATGCTCCTACGCCTCCCTTCAAGGAAAAAAAAAAAAAAAAACAAACAAAAAAAAACCAAAACCAACCAACAACAACAAAAGAAGCGATATTGTTAAGCAATTCCAAATAAGAACATCCTCCAAACAGAAGAATATTCAGAAATGCATCAGAGAAATTTATCTACTTATAAAGAAAAATCATAGGTCAGAAAAAAACTCTTAAAATTCTTCTGTTCAGGTAGAATGGACTTGATTTAAAAGTTTTTAAAGTCCAATTCTCTTTTTTTTTGGAAGAAAAACAATATAAGGTTTTCTCATTTTAACTCCACTTATTAAAGAATCTACAGTGACATATTTGAAGACTTAACAAGGGAAATTTCATACCCACAATAAAAGTGAAATACTTCTTTTCAATATTTTAATGGAAAACAATGATTATTTTAAGACCATGCAGAGACAAATTAATTTCCTTACTACCTTAGGTGGATTGCAGCAGCTTTTTGATAGCCTTGCAACAACCAGTACACAGATTTGGAATCAGAATGGAAACAAAGATTTACATTAAATTTAAACACTGAATTAACTGCTCTCTATTTATTTATGAGGTAGCTACTCCACGGAATATTCTTGCTGCCTGTATGGTGATGAAATCCAAATGGAAGTGGGAACGTTAATTTATCTAATATAGATATTTAATGATATTAATGAGTAGAAACAGCAGTGTCAACATTAAAAAAGCAAGAGGAAGAATTTGTGTGTGGATAATATAATATTAAACAAGAGTGCAGGAGGTCTTATATCAGTTAAATCAGGGCACGAATTCTTTTAGCGTGGGTGTTCCCTACACACAGGCTTATTTACAATCACTATCTATATATTTACTGTGGTGGTGCCCAGAGATCCCAAGGAGACCAGTGTCACGGCGTTTTGGGATCTGCATACACCACCAAATGAGAGACGATTCCCTGTCCAAAGCACTCCCAATCTAGCTAAATGCACACACCATTGCACACCCTGGAGGCAGGATGATTTCCATGCCCGCTTCATGAATGGAGAACTGCAGCCCCGAGGGATTCGGGCAGGGCCACGTGGGAAGGCTGTGGCACAGCCAGGCGTACACCCCTCATCCCTTAGCCCTCGCCCAAAGAATTAAATGAGCTTCATCACAATCCCCTCATAATGAATAAGCATTAAGCATAATAATATCTTTTTTTTTCTACAGTGTCTTTCATCCAACAGAGCGGTGATGCTTTTGCAAATACTTGTTCAGCTTTTCAGTGTACTTAAAACATGCAGACTGTCTCTTTTTCACTCGGGTAAAGACAACTTTCAAATGAAAGTGCCAACTGTTAAGCAGGAAAGTCAATTATTTGGTTTCTAATGCATAATGTCCTGATTTTGAGAAATACTTGTCATATATTTGAAAAATATGAACAAAGAGTTTGTCAAATATCACGCACAAAGACAGAAGCACCAGAAATAAAACCAGAGCCTAGGAATTCTACCTCCAATTCCCAACAAATCTGTCAACCAACGAGCTGAGTTTTGGACCACAGCATTTCATTTCGCTATATAGCAGGCAGCTTCTTGACAGGGGGGATTCGGTACAACACACCAGCTCCAGCAGTGTGGAACAGGCAAACAGAAGGTCAACAAACATGTTGTTCGTTGTGCTGGAAGGACGTGGAGTGCCTGGTGAAAAACACGTGGAGTGATTCACGTAGGAAGGGCTGCTCGGTCCCCAGGCAGGTTACAGGAACGCCAGCGAGAACCCAATCGGAGGCGCTTCCTGCGCCACGCAACGAGCTCGGTACTGCAAGGGAACAGGGAAGAAGCCCAGAGACTGACCTCAGAGCCGAGCGCTTCCTGACCACTTCCCAGCAGAACAATAGAGCTAAAGAACATAAGCCTTTCCACAGCAGCTTCCAGCTAGCTGGGGGAGACCGAAATAAAATCAGTTAACTTACTCTGAAGTTACTGGCATGTATTCCTAATCACAAAGGATGCTCCACTCAGATAACTTGGTTTATAACCTGACTGGCAGTGATGCTTACAAAATTTAGGAAGTCTAAATCTCTCTTAAGATTTGTGCTATAGATTCCCATAGAACTAATTAAGTAATTTACCACATGAAGTCCAACACAAATTGATGAAGAAACTTTTGCCAGAATCACACATCCAATGCCTCAAAACAGTCTGCTGCTTTAAATAACTCGGGAGAAAAAAAAAAGAAAAAAAACAACACACATGAATGTACAATCTCTATTGTATAGCAAAAATTCCCATAGCAAACATCCCAGCGAAAAGAAAAATCTTGTTCAAAATAACACATCGAACAAAGCCCCCCATACATAGCTGGGAACAGCACAACACTTCCTAGCACCATGCGTCCGCCATGAGTAGCTGCTGGGAGGAAATATTTGTTTAAGCCCGATTATTCTTTACAAAAAGCTTATTACTAAAATAAAACGTTAACAATGATTCATTGAGTGATTAACAGAGTAACTTCAGCCCTGGGTTTCCAAAGATCTCCCATTTCCTTCTCGGAGACAAAATTAAAGCACTACTCTGTTATGACCTCTACAAGCTGACCCGTGGGGTCTGCTGTGAACTCAACTTACAGCCAACTGAAATGTATGCACTGAAGTTCTTTTATTCCTTCTGAGTACAGTCGAGCTAGCACTGCTATTTACAGGGGTCACTTCACTAGCCAGACTAAAACAAACAGACTTCCTTTTAGCAGGAGGATCCGGCCGCACAGAAATCCCCCCGACAGACGACACCGGCTCTCGCTCTCACTCGGCGCAGAAAGAGCCACGCAATGCACACCCAACGAGCACAAGACATTTTTTTCAATGGAAGAAGGAAGAAAGTTGTAGAGATTGTTCAGAGATGATTCACTTCAGCCTTGTAATACAACTGCTCAGAAATTCTGTATTTACAGTAACAGACAATGATGGGAATTTTTTCCCAGACTTGTGCTAATATTAACCTCATTTACCATATGGCAGTGCAGTTTTTTTCCTTGCAGTTTATTATTATTATTTTATACATAGATTTTTTGTTCAAGTCAAATATTGAGAAAAAATATTTGGTCAAAAATATTTTTATTATGATTTCGATGGGAAATAAAAGTTCTTTTATGTTAGTCCCTAAGGTGATAGAAGTCTGGCATCACTGGCTTGGTATGCCAAACGTGTTGTTATAAGCAGAAGTGTCAGCTATTTTTTGCATGTTCTGACATAGTGGTTTTCCTATGTGGTGTGCTGAAAGGCCAGGAAAATTGATCCACCTTTCAGAAAGTTGCTGCAGGGCATCATTATCCTTGTTGGGATGGAAATCTGCTCTGTTCCAACTCCAGGTGGGGAGAAGAGTTTTACAGGTGGTAGGGCCGTTTAGTAACCGACTTTGTGCACAAACAGCATTTACCTATCCGAGGAATCCAGCTCGCGAGCTGCGAGGGAAGCAGACGCTTTCCTACCCACCTACTGCTGTGCAGATGTTTCCAAAGCGCTATATAAGGGCACGTGAGATTTACACAGCGGTGTGAATCAACACTTGGGGTGTTTAATCTCATGGTAACATCGCACTGAAAGCAACATCTCTGTTGACAAGTGGAAGGAAAGATTAAATTGTTTACACATGCTACGTAAAGCTTACTTCCTGACTCATTAATAGCTTAGACCCCTTTATTCAAGTTTAAATGCCTGATAATGATCGTAAAGTCCTATAACAAATCACCAATTTATATACACACAATTCAAACTTCATTTTCCATGTGACAGATTATTTTCTTCCTTTCCTTGCCACATCATTTGCAAACTATATTACAACTACAGTTGCTTCTTTTACTTGTTTTTTGGCACCAGAATACACTCCTAAGGAATGTTTTTGGCAAGTATCCTCTTTAGCCATCTTCCTTATCAGACGTACATGACAGTGTATCACAGAAAACACCATCCATTTTAAAAGCACACCCTGTTAACAAGTTAAAAAAAAAAAGTATCTATTGTTTTTAAAGACTGCTTTACAAAACCAACTGGAAATCCTTCAATCAATTTTAAATACCACTGGGAGCTCATTTTAATTTACATTCTTCCTTCTGGCATGAAGTCTAAGCACAGCAACACAGTACTGGTCTGAAAGAAGTTACTGTTCAAGTTCAGTACCTCGCAGAAAGCGAAGACCCTCCTTAAAACCAGCACAGATACGACAATCTAAGGGCCATACCAGGGATATTGTGAATGTGGAACCGTGCTGAAATCAGCTAACCTTTCCGGTCCCCAAGCTCTGCTGTGTCACGATCCACCTCTGCAACTCGTCACACCATCAGGGCTGTCTGAACCACCTCGCAAGCCCTGTGCGGAGATCCGGTTGATAATCTGATAAGAGACACTCCAAACTAAAACGTCAGAACTGGTGTTTTATTTAAAATAGCTGGGTGCCTTAAAACACTCTTCCTAGGAGACACAAATAATTGTTCTTGGTTTACAGAACGTATGGTCACTCCTGGACAGCAATGCAGCAATCATTTCCTTATTCCCCGTCTTAACACAAGTAACTTGGTCCTCGGCTTCTGTGCTGAGCCCCACAACAACAGGCATTACATTCACTGTTTTCACCAGAGAAGTAAATGCAAACACCTGCTACAGCCGAAAACGCAAGATTTCCAAACAAATTCTACAAAGAATGAGATATTCAATGTGAAGTTGATAAAAATCACAAGGGAGCCTGCAGCACCCAGGCACTGCACAGTTCATCAGTACGTGACAGCAGAACGAGCCCTGTTGCACTGCCCACTGCAGCACAGCCCCTACAGAAACCACACAGTCAGCCTTTGGTAGTCTCAGTCTAACTCAAAACTCTACCTATCTTTTTCTTTCTAAATCGTCCCCAGGACAAGAGTAGAATCTCTTTTGAAATGTAAAGGCTCTGTAATAAAATTTAGGAACAACATATGGTACAAATATCAAGCGTGAACATCTCTTCCCATCTTGTACGTTTCAAAGACTGTGCAAACAGCACTTTTCCCTCGTTTTGATCCTGCAGCCAAAATGAGTCATCTGTGAACAATTATGGCTCTGGCAGGGGCCTGACTGTTTGAGAATGAAAGGAAACACTTTATTATTGAAATGAACAGTATGCCAAGCCAAGAGGCGACTGCAGAGAAATGTTAAGAGTCCTTTGTCCTCCTTCAGCCAGCAAAATGGAAAGCACTGGATGCAGCACCCTCCTCTCAGATGCCGATAGCACCTAATTGCAGCATGGGCCATGCAAAAACATAAGGAAGTGTGAGCTGGGGAGAAGAGCAGTACGTACACAGCCCGAAAAGAAACAGAGCCACAAAGCAGGAGGCCTGGCTTAAGAAAGTGTTGGTTATTCCTGGCTTAGTCCTCCCAGAGGAGCTGTGAACGCATTAAAGGAACGTACAGTCAGAGGCCACAGAGCTGCAATCCCGAACTATTCACAGGCTGTTGCGAGGCCGGCACAGGCCGAGTCCACCAGGCCCTTCTGACAGGGAATGAATGGAATTCCGCTGGATGAGAAAAAACAGCACCAAGACGGTTTAGTAGGGACACTGACCCTCCGCTCGCAGCTCTTCTTCAGCACTGATACTACGCTACGGTGTGGGTGCCTGCCCTCAGGAGGGGTAGGTAAGATCTCCGGAGCCGTAGGGGTAACCATGCGGGCAGGCTGCTCACAGAGGTGGGCAGGGCCGCTAGCGGGGAGGTTATTGGTCTGACAGCCCTGGCAATGGTATAAGCAGAGGGTTAAAAATTGGGCTATGAACTACATACGAGCAAATCATTTCCAATACATTCTCATCTTTCTTTCCAAGAGCAGCTTGCAGAGGGAGGAGGAACATTATGGTAATCCTCGCTCAGCGCCTAGAGGCTATTTAAAGGCTGTTAGGGTTGATAGGATGGGAGGAGAGAGCAGTGTACACAGAACTGCTAATGGAAGGTGTAGGGCAAAAGATCAGGGACGAATCTGGGAAAGGCACATTTTGCCTTCTGGAACCCAGCCCCAACCCCCAGTAAAAGACATTTAAGGAAGTTCCTTAGATTAATTTTCTGACTCCAGTACATCTCAGGTCAGGACATCAGCTGAACAATATCCCTCACCATTTCTGTAACACTGAGCTCTGAAAACCTCTGGAACAGCTTACGCTACCACTGCCCCAGCTTGGACAGGACTGATCCCCCAAATTCAGCAGTGTGGCAGGCCTAGCACCTAGGTTAAGGCACCGTGCCTCACCCCACGTTGAGAAGGCTGTTTGTTGAGCATGCAGGCTCCCAATATAGGAGATTCTGGATAGCCAAAGCTAAGATGCAAAACTCCTATGAGGGGCAGAGAACAGGTGTTGTATTTGTCTTGGCAGCTGAGAGCCAAGTTAGTAATCAGCCTTGGAAAAGACCACGTTCTTCTTCCTTCAGAGAGTCTCACCCGGATCAGGACCCCACGCTTACCATTCTGCTAAATGCAGCAGATCCCACAACTGCTTGAACCGAAGGGATTTTGGAGGGCCCTGCTAGCTTGCTATGCAAAGGCACTTTTGCTCTCACAGAACCCGTTCTGCTCAGAGGTACGGATTTCCCCTGCACGCATAAGACATCTTCATCTAAACCAGGCAGTCTGGCAAACACTGACAACTCTGAAGTGGTAAAATACTTAACAGCAACGCTGAAAACAGACATCCCAACACAACAGGAACAGGGAATTTCCCCAAATGCTCATTCTTTGCAATTCCATCAAGTAACCCACGGTTGCACTCACCCTCTGTTGGTAACACTACACAGAAGGCGTGATGTTACAGAGTTACCTGGACCCTCACCTTGGCAGCAACTGCAGTGCTCTTTTGTTAGGGAATGTCACCTGTGCGTTTCATATCAGAACACATAGCTGTGGATAAATCCACATATTACAGGGCACTGCGAAGTTTTGCCAATGGTGTCTGTGCTTTGCATTGCATATGTTACTCGTAGCCGTCTTATTTGATTTGTTCCAGCTTTTCTGAGCATTCCTAAGTAATAAATAAACCCAGAAATCCATCCCTCTTTTGACCGTTTCTGCAGAAATTAGATAGTTTCAAACTAAGCCACGTAGAGCAAAGACAGCCTTGAAGGTCTCAGACCGTTCTGAGGACACACAAAATAACATTTGCCATCTACACAGGGCACAGAGAATGCAGAAATTAGAAGCCTGTTCAGTAGAAAATCCCAGAAGCACGAAGTGCCGTGTTAGCACTTTTAACCTGCTGGAACGCCGCTGGGTTCTGCATGCACACCTGCACTCAAATGCAACGGAGGGGGAACTTTTCCCGGACACCCCCAGCTCTCCCAGCCCGAGGCTGCAGCCCCGAGGCTCTGCTGCCCCCCGCCGGCCTGAGAGCGCCGGCACCGCGGGGAGCCCCTGGGGCACCCCCGGGACCCCCCCGGGACCCCCCTCCATGGGCACCCCCTGTGCTGTCCCCGCCGGCCCCAGAGCACAGACTAAGCGGGCAGGTCACGTTTTCTCCCAAGATCTGTTTTCCCCTTAAAAAACCTCCTCTAGGAGCTCTTGGCGGAGCTGAGATCATTTTTCTTCCCCCAGAAAGCAGGAACTGAAATACCACGGCCAGGCCTCTCGCACGTGTTGTTTTAGCTGAGTAAAATTTGCCTTTGGCATTAAAGGCCACCTAGAAAATAAGCACAAGGTCGCACTCTGTGTTTGCTGCACAGACATTTTCATACAAATGTTCTAAAGACGCTTCACCAAAAATTGCCCCCATTTTACCTGCAGGAAACCCCACCAGGGTCCCCAGCTGAGCTGCTCAAGCCCTGAAACAAGGCGGTATTTGGTCGCTTCCACTGCTGAATTTTATCCACTGCCGGGCTAGCATTTCCTTAAAACACCTCCAACTTCAAGGAAAAAAAAATAATAAAAAAATCATTTTGCAGTAATATTTAAATAAGACACATGCAAGGCAGGGAAACGGTGCAGGGGAGAGCCACGGCGCAGTCCAGCAGGAAGCAGCAGCAGAGATCCGGAGCCCTTCCCGTGCTGTCAGCAAGGAGCTGGGGCAGGTTCCCCGGGGCTCTACCTGGGGGAGGACGGTCTTTCATTTTGTTCATGAAAAAGGAGTCGATCATGTAGGATGCTGAGCAGTCTCGATCCAAGCTAGCAAAACTCTCACACACATGCTTAATTTCCAGAATGACTCGTCTCAATAAAGTCTGAGCGCTGTAGGTTTCATTACTTCCATCTGTAATAGCACACAGTCCTAAGTATGCTCAAAATCTTTCACCCACATCAGTTCCTGGCCATAACGAGGGCTTTACAGCACTGCAGGGTAACTTTCCCAGCTTTCCCCACCTGCTTTTTTTCCATGGCATGCTAAAAAGCATGAGGAATTAATAATTGCTAATCCAATGACTGTAATACTTCACTGCATACAACTGCCTTAAACATGTGCTAGCAACAAACAATCCCGGAGTCCTAGATAGAACTCAATGTCTAAAAGACGCCCCTGCTTTCAGAAATCCGTCACATGCAATAGGCAGATGCCAAACATCCTGTACAAAGTCAGGCCTTTGTAAAGGAGCAGCGTGACTCAAGAGGGGAGCAGAGGACAGAGATCGGAGTTGTGCTGCTCCAGCTTCGCCCCAGTCACCACAGGACTTGGAGCAGGCCGTAGGGTGCCTGTTTCCCTACTAAACAGGGACCAGAGAAGTATTTTAGCTCTAAAGAGTAACTTGGCTTACTGCTGCAATGCCCTCTGAGAACCTTGAACAGGGTAAGAATCAAGAAGGACTTGGGACCACTAGATGACAAGCTGCCCGTCTCCAAGTTATCTCCCAGACCCGCTGGGACATTACGCCCAGCCCCCGGAGATTTTTCCCTTGCTCAGTGGAAGAAGGGGCAGCAGCTGAAGCACGCAGCGTCGTTCTGGTGTAGCCTGCCTCATCTCGAGCAATGCTGTCACCCACTTGTCCTGGTGGAGCACACTGCACAAGATGACTAAGAAAATCTCACCAAGTTAAGAGGAGAAAAGAGGCTGGCGGAGCTGCTGGCTACCTGCCAGGTCTCTACACTCTGCTTTTTCATTTTTAGTTTCTGCTCTTTGCTGGAAACTTTCTACTTATGCTCTGGTTTCCATGGCAACTGTATTTCTTGCCTTTCTTCTCTAGCATTAAATTTTTTATTTGATTTCCCTTCTTCCCAAGACAAGACTTTCTTTTCCTTTTGAAAAAAAGAATTAAGTGTTGTCTTCTCTTTGGTTGCTGATATTTTAAAGGAGGTGAGAGAGACTTCACTCTCGATCTGATGGTGCATCTGTACATAACATCAGCAGAGAGGTAACCTTCAAAGTAGGAATGTCAGGGGATTCCCTTGCAGTAAGCCCACTTACCATAGCTATCTTACAGGTAACAAGGTTACTACTTGCAAGAGTTCCAGATACTGAGGAATCCAACAATTAAAAAAAAAAAAAAAAAAAAGGCTGTTTTTCTTTCGAGGCCAGACCTGGCCATTTTTTCTATGGCTAAACATTGTATTTTGTTTAAAAGCATTACTTGTGATTCCTGAGCAGTCTCAGGAGAATACATAAATAGCTTAAAAAACATATCTCCACTAGGAACGTGGCCTTCAGTTCCTCCAAACCGTAAGGGCATTCACATATTTTCACTGACACTCTTCTCGCTCGGCTGGGAGCGGTGCTAGGGCCAGTGAGGAGCTGAAGGGACCCTGCCCCTGCTGCTGGCGATCCACCCGAGGGCAGTGCCACACAACCTCACACCAAGTGCACGGAGACAAAAATCCCCCTCTCATGGAGCTTAAGCTAATTAATTTGTCTTTTCCTTGCCATGCTGGGACTGAATTAATCTGACAACCTGAATTAATTTGAGAATGAAAAAAATCATCAGAATAGCAAATTTGGATTAGATTTAGTCGTATGATTTTTCCAGGCGTTAGGTTTGTCAGCAGGAATAGTTTACATGCTGCAAAGCACTAAAATAACACAGGTTTTCATTCCATTTCACTACGAGAGATCCTCTCCGCATCTATATTCTCCAGCACATTCAGGCCATAAACTGACCCTTCTGTGTAGCTGTAGATTACAAGGTTTTCAGTCTTATCTCTGCCTGGTGGGATTTCACAGTAAATTCTTTCAGGACTGAATAATTAAAAGAAGCAAAAATATAGCATTTGGCTCACACGAAAACACAAACAAATCTGTCCATGGGTGCTATCTTGTTTGCAGCACATGTGCACAGATTTACATGTAGGATTGAGGCTTAGTGCTCTGTTTGTTTAGGTTTTTCATTACTCAGTACTGCAAGCATAAGGTAAATTACTATATAAAGACTGAAACTGGAACAACTCTAAAAGTGAGCTGGCCTTATGACCATCCTAAATAATTCTTTAGCCCCATCTTGCAGGTTATGGATTCTTACTCCTCATAAGAAATAATGGAAATGGGTAAGATGTAAGGAGTTCTGTTTTCCATACTTCCCTCCTCTTCTTGAATTCCTTCCTCCGATGAATATCAAGGCCAGGAATTCACAGGATCTTGTAAAAATCTGGCCATATTCAGTGTGTTTGGCAGCCAAGCTATTTTAATTGTCAGATATTAAATGTATCTGCCAAGATCCACATTGTAAAATCTCACTACGACACGCACTGTGCATAAACTCCCCGTCCATTGGTTAACTGCAGGCCAGATCCCTCCGATTCAGCTAAAGGTCAGAAGAAAAGTTTGACAAAGCAAAGCATGGCCTCCGTTTTCTTCCCTGTAGGCTGACAGGACTGGGGAACTCAAAGAACTGCCTTAGGCGCAGCCCCCGAGATTGCAGCCGTAACGTGTCATTTATGTGGCCGCAGACTCGTGTCTCCAGCGCTCCAGTTCTCTGAACGGGATTGATTTAGGCAGGCAGCAGCTTCCTCAGCTGCTGTGCTGAGGTGAGAACAGCCAGGCTGCCCCCTGCTCCTCTCCTCGATTTAATGATTTGCCGGCCAGACCACAGAGAGCGCCTCAGTAATTCATATACCAGCACGGCGTGATTTGTTGGTTGCTGCTCCTCATCTGTAATTGCAGGGAGAAAGGCTGATCAATCACCGGAGCTTCCCAATAGAACATTTTGATATACAGCAATGAAGAGGCTTCAACCTGGCCTATCTTTTTTGAAAACATTCTAATCTTTCAAATAAAGATCTGAAAGCTATCCAAAGAGCAGGTCTGGGAAAGGCCGGGAATCGTGTAGTGCACGCACTGCCTGACCCCACGGTACGTGGCCGCTCCCTCAGAGAGAAGAACGAGCGCTCCCTTCACCTACTGCATCGGCAAGAAGGGGCTGAAAATAAAATGTACAAATCTTTACCGCTGTAAGCGTTAACACCAAACTCTCAAGTCATGGAATCAATGTACTTTTGTTGATGATGCTGATCACTTTGTTGGTGTCAGAGGACACTCCATTAATCCCACTGCACTTCCCCGTTGAACACAGCCTTCCTCTACAAACCCCTCTGCATTAACTATTTCCATGTCCTTCTGCATCTGGGTACGTACACAGACACACAAACTCTTATGCATGTGTAGGTGACCACATATACAAACTATGATGACATTTCAAAAGCAAAAAAGTAACATTACAAACCAGAGTGTCATTCACATAGCACAGAATCGCACTCCTTTATTGCTTCTCTTACTGTATTGAACCGCAAGGCTCACCCATGTGGGCACTTTAAGGGAAAGCAGGGGTTACTGAATTAACACACACTTGAGGGCAGACTGACACAAACCTGGAAGGCAAACATTACAGTCACTCCTCACTCCGAATATTGTTGGTACTACACAAGTCAGTGAACAAACAAGAAATGGCATCACAGAAAAACTACTCTTTGGCATAAAAGAAAGAAAGAAATGCATCATTTTCAGCAAAGAAGCTTTCTAAGGATGAAAGTGCTAAGTTCAGTGGCCGTAATTCCTGTTTTCATCTTGAATGATCCAGAACTACAGCTGACATGGAAATGCCCCTTCCACAATCTCTCTACCTGAGCTGTTTGATCACCATTACAGATGCTTCCTCGCCTCTGTGATGTGTAAGCTGAAAATCCTTCCCAGGTATCCGAGCCTCATTTACACTGCTCAGGGCACTTCTTGATCATGGTCTCTTTTAAGGAAAAAGATCGAACAGGCAGGGAAGGGCTCTCATTTCTCTCTGTCTCACTCCGTGCTATCAGCTGGTGTTTACTGAATTCCGCATAGGTCACTCGGTGAGCTGTACGCTGGTATTTGGAACTTCACTCTGCTACTGATCTTCAGTGCATTCACAATTAAAGAAAAGGATTAAGAGGCACTGTCCTAGAATAACAAAATTGTAGCCTGTAATTGGAATCCTGCTGCACTGTGGTGTCATTAATCACATTTATTATGGTGCTGCCTAGGGAATGGGGACTCTCACTCGCAAAGCATGGAGGAGCATACAGTGGTGTCCCTGGCCAAAAGGAAGGCAGAGCGCTGTACTCTCACAGGCAGCAATTCACAAATTCAGAATATCAGCTGCCCTAGCATCAGTGGGAGAGAGAGCAGGTGGGAAACAAGCTGAAGTACCTGGAGGAGGAAGAGCCTCATCCTACGTGCGTAGCTGTACAAACATACAGCCCTGCGGTGGAGTATCCCTGCCTGGAGAGGGGAGTGCTTCACCTCGCATTCCCTTTGGGTACACGCACAGCCCCGGATTCCAGCAGTGGCACCCAAGTGAGGGTGCAAAAATAAACCCCAATGCTTTGTCTTCCATGCGGTCTTTGGATTGAACTACATGCATGTGGGGCCTTCTGCTCACAGAACAGACTAGAGTATTCTGGGATATGTCTTCATATAAAGACTGGGACAAATTATTATCAAATAGCACAACCAGTTAGTCCCCAGTGGGATATCAGAGTCTCTGGAGGTAAAAAGCATGACTGAAAGGGATTCCTGGGTAGCTGTGCTCTGTTATCTCTACAATCCTTACTGTCCTCATTATTCCCTCTACCAAATTTTACAACGTTTTTCTAACTGCACTGTTACCATCACACCTTCCCAATAATGCCCATATTTTAATTGCTCTCATTAATTTCCCGGGGTTTAACAGAATACAATCTTAAGACAATTTATTGAGACGATTAAAATTTGGAAAACAAGCTTCTCCGTGCTCCATAAAGCACAGCAAATTTATTTGCTGCAGTCAGTAAAACTCTGCTGCCTAAAGCTGTGCAGTAACTCAGCAGAGCTTGAGCAGTAACTGCGGGACCCTTAAAGTTGAACAATTCAGACAATCAATTAGAGCTCTGCTTGGGCCCTCAGGGGCTGGCTGCAGAAACATCACGGGTTAAAGTGGCTTCTACACCTAGAGAAGCAGAAAAGGATTGAGAAAATAAAAGCTTAGCAAAAGTTTGGAGAGTTGATGGTTAGTGTGTTGTTCAGCTGGTGGACGCGACCTTGTTATGCCTGCGTCTGGTGACCAGAAGTGGCTTGTTGGCATTGTATCCTTCACAGCTCTTGTGGCAATCAAGGCAAACTGTAACCTCTGAGGCTCACCAAGGAACAATTACCTAAGAGATCACCAATATATTTAATGAATAAAAAATACGTAACTGAGAAGCCTGGGGTTTTTAAACAAGACAAAGTGATAAAGTGACAGGAGCACTCTTCTATCCCTACCATGGTCTGCTACAGGGTGTTGAAAGAGTCATTTTGCTTCTCTCCAAAGACGTTTCACAATGCACCATAAGATAATAAATAGAACTGTTGTACTACTTGTAATCTCTCCTTTTTTTTTAATGTCTGACAGTTAAATAAGTTCAAGTTTAGTTTTGATAGATTCTTCATCCTCCAAATCAAAAAGAAAACAGCTGGAAACATTACCAATTTGTAAGAAGGCTGCAGGCACTTGGATACCCCACCCTCAAGCTGCAGTGCATATATTTATTCAAGGAAATCACTTTATTCAAAACAGACCACCAGGAAAAGAGCTCGTCTTTAGACTGCCTCAAAGAAGAGATGTCACACTAGGTATTTTTCCAGTTACTTATAAAACACTCAGTTGTTCGAACCTATCTGTCTCTCAGATGTAATTATTAAGTGACTTGAAAACACAATCAGCCTGAATACCAATAAACTTGGTTTATATACGGAACAAGCAGCACTGGCAGGTTATAAATTGCAGAAGTAATGTCACACCAGAGTTCAACTTTCTGCTTAGTCACACTTTACTGCTCCAGCATTGTACAAAATAACCCCAGCTTTCATTACTAATAAAACACAACATTAATTGCTCAAAATAATAGCGGCCTTGAAACTGTGCCCAACCAGTCAACCAGTGCACCATGCTGGCTTTTTTTATTTTTAACCTATGTGGTAACCTCAAACCCACTGCTAGTTATTTCTTTAAAGGCAGCTGCACCACACGCAGGTTTCTTTCAGGTCTCTTCCAATCCAAAGTAGCTGTTCATAACCTGCAGACTACAGCAAAATCTCCAGTCACAACATTCCTACTGAAACAGTTAAATTGATGGCAAACGGCTCATTTCTCCAGCTGGATTTGTGATATAGTCAATTTTGGAGATTCAGTCAAGCAACCAAAATAGTAGGCAGAAAACAGGAGAAAGAGGCAAAGCTGACCAGCACAAGAACCATCCGGGGGCTGCATACGGAGGGCCCCTGCCCAGCAGAGCCTGGCCCCTTCCCACTGCCCAGCCTGGCCACCGGGCCCCAGACCCAGTCTGAGCACGAGGGTGGGAGGCTCGAGAGCCTGCCTGGGTCTTTGGCAAGCCGGCTGCGTGGCCGCGGGCAGCCCCATTCATCTTGCTGACCTTTAGTCACCGCGTGCCTGCTAGGAGAGCCGCTCGCTCGCTTTCTGGAGCGCCTTGCCACTGGGGAGGAAAACAATTACGCAAAGAGGAGGGTTTGGATATTTTTTTCAGTTGTCAGAGGCAGTCTGTAAGGTGCTTTATCTACCCACCAGTATTTTCCTGCAATACCTCACTATGTTAGAACATAATTGGTCTGCTGAGCTACTGTAAAGTCAGTTTTCCAGTTCTCTGAGGCGAAGTGTGATAGATAATGCAGGCAGGATTTAGAGCGTGGGTAGAACAATCTCATGTGAGAAGATTCCAATTGCAGAGATAAAGTATTAGCTAAATTTTATAATCACCGAGTTACATTTTTTGCTAAGAAAAGCAAAGCCAAGATTAGGATTGGCTCCAAAGATTACACAGTGTGTGGTCTTTGCATTTGAAGAGCTCTGCAAGGCACTCACTCATGTTACACAAATTACTTTAATAAAGTTAGATTCAGAATAATATTTATAAAGCTAAGATCAGCAGACCTTTTTGCAATCACCTGGGTACAATCCCCTCATTCACAAGAACTAGCTCTAAGTTATGCTAATCAGAGACATTCAGGAGACGAAGAGGGGTTTACTGTGTACTTTTAAATGGATTCCCAATGAAAAAAACTGGGGAGATATAAAATAACAGTTTCAGTTAACTTTCCTTTCACTAACTTATCTGTTGCATATTAGTAATATAAAAGTTAAAACACTATGATCAAAAACATCATTTTTATGGTGGGAAACCCTTCACCTCTCCATAAAGATTAAATATAATGCCGGAAGGCTTTGCTATATGCAGATGTCATGGCACCAATCCTGACCGCTCAAGTTAAGCCTAAACAAAGTGGCCAGAATTTTGCTTTCCCCTATTTCAACTCAGGTTCTGTACTGAAATATAAGGGGAGCACGGGCAAGGTAATACTCCATGTGTTTCTAAACAAATCAAGGGATTTGAAGGTGAAATAGAGGATATTGCATACTAGCTGAGACATCTGGCAACTTTTATTTACAGATGGACAAAGAGAAGCACAGAGTAAATGACTCGCCCCACACCCCAGAACGGTACACCGTTACATTACCGAGAGGATTCAGCTGTAGGACCCAGGCTACCCCGCTGTCTGCGTGCTTGCTCCGTCTTTGCAGGGTCTTGCCTTTTCTACAGCCAAAAGCAAAAGTACCACAGGCTTAAATAAATGCTGACTCTTTTACAGAGTAGTGCTTCAGCACCTTTTTTGCCAAGGTTTCTCTTGAATCACATCAGGTTTTTTCACTCTAGAGGCCAGGGGGTGCTCTGCACGCTCTCAGCTGTCGGGAGCACTTCACCAGGTGCATACAGCAGGTGTATACGCCTGTGTATAATCACCAACTACTTGTAGGCTCTCATCTGACTTCTTTGTTCAGATCACATCACGTTCAGATTCCATGAACTGAAAATATTTGAGCCAGAGGTTACAACAGTAATTGCCCAGGCTTTTGTATGATTCAGACATTTTGCAGCCTGGCCTCGGATACCTGTAACACAGCCATAAGGGCTATAAATCATCACGGAATCTACTCGTGTGCCAATTCTTTCTGGTTTCTACTGAATTATTTGCACAACATTACACAGTGGTAACACTTAGCACACAAAACTCCATTAACAGGAGTGATGCGCTGTCTAAAATTAACTCTATGTACTTGCTTTCTCTTCAGTTTCTGTAGCACATGAGGAGTGATGCAGATGGTTGACAGCAGCGAGGAGATTATAGTGATAGCTGTAAATTTTGATGACTGCTATCAAATGCATCATACAGCTTACAACACCCAGTAGCAATTAAAAAAAAAAAAAAAAAAGAAGAAGGAAAAAGAACACTTCCAAGCTTACCCCAGACAGGACAGTTTGCCAAACAATTTTGCCATCACATTTCATGGATTACCATTAGCTCTATTGGTAAAACTCTATTTTACCATCAAGCACTGATGCCCGCTTGCCATAAGAAATACTTTAAAGGAGCAAGTTTGCTGTGCACTCGGTAGTAGTAATAGCAAGGAACTTTGAAGCCAGTTCCATATTAAAGGATTTAATAAAATAAGAAGATTACTACCTCAAACCTTAACAGACATTGGTTATCTGAAACCACGAAAGGAATAAATCTGTGAATGAAATAAATCTACTGTATGCAAGCCCGAAGTGATGACAAACAGATTGAAATTTGAGGGTGGGAATTTTACTACTCAAAAAAGCAAGGCAGCGATCAACTGCACTTATCAGAGACAAGTGCTAAGCAGCTTGCTCCAGCATCTCTGAACGAACTTACTCTAGCTAGATCACTGGTTCCCCAGGGCCAGAAAAATGTTACACTGCACATTGGTATACTGCGGGAGAATTGGCAAAGGGAGCTGAAACCACTTTAAATCACAGTAATGTTTGCTCCATCCCCAGAGATGAAATACTAATCCCACCTACAAGACAACGATATCCACAGTCTTCTCCCATCACAGACCTCCCTGGATAAACTTTTATCTTCTTTTGAGAGTTTCCGCTTCACCAAGCTGGCAAAGCTCTCGTGTTCCTATTACCCCTCCTCTCCTCTAGATTACCATGACTGGAAGCCCAGACTTTTCAAAGCTAGAATGATTTATTGAAATGAGTTCTAACTGGTAGGAACTCTGGCAAGCAGAAGCTATACTAAATGCAGACAATTAACAGGACAAGATAAAATCTCTCAAGAAAATTTTCAAGCAGTAAAAGAAACAACTAATGAAGGACTGACAGTTTTCAGTGCTTCCTGACAAAAGGCAAAATCCCAAACAGAAAATCAGCATCTTTTTCTAAGGTGCACATTAGCCATTCACTAGTTGAAAATTAGATTTTAATTCATTAGAAATCAGGACAGAGAAAACACTGTTCCACGGCTAGACCTCCAGAGAACATATCTACAGCATCTGTAAGAGACAGACACTTAGCAAACACTTAGCTCCTAAACATTATAGGGTTTTCAAAATATCCACGTTACATCCACTTGGATACAAGTATTTTTAAGGTAGGAGGAAGTTAATCATAATCCAATGGGAAACATAGTTCTCTGTGTTGGTTTTTGATTTATATTTCATCTCTATCCTTCACCAAAATATGTGCATATATAATTAGCTTAAAATATTTAAGAACTTTTTTTGATGTGGGATCCATTTGCAAGCAATATGATACTGAACACCAAGACCAAACTGAAATGATTTACTGACAAAGAACCCATGTTTTCAGAAATGTTTATACTGTAGAGAGTATGCAATCTGATTAATTTACAAATCTCTACAATATTGGCAAGTTTACAACACGCAAGGTCTTCAACCTGAATTATATCAAGTAAAATCACATTGCACTTCTTCAAACATGAACAGACTTCATACAAACTCTTTCCATTTGAAGAAATCAGAGCACATTATTAGCTGAGATGATTTCTTAATTTAGTTAAAGAACACTGTAATGTGAAAAAGAGCAGAGGAAATGCAAACACTAAATTGTTGGCTCACCAAGGAACTGAGTTTCTATTAAAATTTTCTTCATCGAGGAAAGAAGAAAATACAGTTCTGCAATTCTGCTTCTCTTTATTAATGACTCCCTCTTGGTCATTCTGGTTAAAGATAGCAAAGAGATTCGGACTTCTTTCTTGTAATTCCACACAAAATGGCAACACCTTTCCAAAGCGTTGATGGGACCCTTTACCAGAGAAAGAACGTTCCCGGTTTTAAGAAAAAAGCAAGTTAATACTGCATAAACTCAGACTAACAATGGACTGTGTAGAAGTTTGCATGAGTTCCACCAGCTTTGTTTTACTAGACAGAGGTGTAACTGTTGTGATGGGCATTAGCACTTCTCCGGGTTTGAGAGGGATTCTCATCGGGATGGCTCTCAGCAGCCATGGCGGAGGAAGGAGCTGGGACTGCACACCTCTTCTTGTGTGCTGTGCGTGGTCCTGGTGTCCGTGCAGCTCTCAGAAGTGCTCTTCATAGAGTCAGTCCTGATCATTAGTGTTCCATGACTTTATTTCTCCTTTTCATTAGATTTGAGGCTTGCAACTTGGAGTAGTTACTGGGCAGATGGGATTGCAATGAAATAAAGAACATGCGGGCCTTGGTTCTCCTCCCGTCTGCACCACCCCAAAATCAGTTCTACTCCACCGCACATAAAAGCAGAGTTTGAATGAGAGCAAAGGCAATGAGAGCTGGACGGGAATCTGATCAGCCATCCACAAAATGTTGAGGAGGGGGAGCTTAAAAAATGTACCATTTCTTTTAGACGCACCAAATGCCAGAGGTCAAAAAGTCAGGCAGCAAACATCAAATGGCTCATAAAAAACAAGGTGAGCTTATCCACAGCCTCAGGACGTGTTTATATATGGAAAACTTTGAGACAGCAGAAGATAAACCAGTCCTCTTTATCCATGGCAATTTACCAATAGCTAAAAACAAACCACCAACAACCAAACAACAACAACCAAACCAAAGACACAAAGCAAACTTACATCATCTGAGAAAGGAATGCCTTCTCCCTACTTCTTGAGTAGCTCGTGTCCCTACTCGTGCAGACATGTCGTAGTTTCTTGCTTTCATGCCTGTTTGGGACGCGAAGTAGTTAAGGTGCCTGTTCACAGTTATTTTGCAAGCACAGATGTTAGCCTGTGGAAATCCCACATATCAACAAGAAAGCTGTGACAAATACAACTTTAACATAATGGAATTTAATTTGGTTTGAATTAAAAGCTACGACTGAAAGCCAGAACAACCGTGACTAGGACAGTAGCATCAGAAAAAGATATTTACAGACAATGCTAAATGGTGAAAAAAAAGCTCAATGGCTTTCAATCATCTGTGCTATGTGGCCTAGAGAGCAGCAAGGGTTAATGACAAAGCAGATGAGGGTGAGTTACTTGAAAAGACTCAAATGAAGATGGCCAAAAATAAGGTGGTAGGCAGCCAGATATTAAAACGTCTAGATGCTGGGGTCTGACAAAAGCCTTTTTGTCCTTTTTCAACAAAAATATGAAAATACAGTACTGGAGAACAGCACTTCCCCCTACTGTCTGTTCTGTTCCCATCCCTTACATACATAAATGAAAAACATAAAATAAGACAATCCAGCTGATTTTTTCTTGGACTGTTCTAGTATTGACTCAATGCTGGATGAAGCTCAACACAAATTTGTTTTCCCTACCCCAAATTTAATTTAGACTTGTAATACGAGGGCTGAAGTCTTTCCTTGTTAATTTGTAAATGTCTTTAGAAAACTAAACGACCTATTTGGACTGGTGACTCTTTACAAAGGAAGGAAAAACCTCTTGTCACAAAGCTGAATACGTTAATAAATTTGTGTTGGATATTCCCTTGAGGAAAGTGTCTTAGACCTGAACACTGGTAGCTCTTTCAAAACCAGGCAGCTGGTTAGCCCCGTGGCCTGAAAACTGGAAGGGGTTTGCTCTTAACACTGCAAGAGACCTTCACCTTTTTAGCACGACAGTGTGACAAGCAGGCCGACACGTTGTAAACCTGTTCTTTCTTCTTGACTCTTTAATTCCACCCATAAAAAAAGTCTTTTTCACTGCCCTGAATACCTGGCTGTCAGAACATCCTCTTATTCCCCATCTTCCCCAGGCACTGTCAGAAGGAAAGCTCGTGTCACCTTCTGGAGCCAGCAGCTACGCTTCTTCTGGGGGGGGGCGGTACTTGAGAGGAGGGGGCCTTTGCTTTTAGAGATAAAACCATGTGGACAAAATTACAAGAAAATTGACAAACCCATACGTACTAAGGTATGAAACTTTCTGTAAGGATTTCTTTTTAAAGAACAGACTTGTTCCATCTTGCTTCCCCCCTGAACTCACCCACACAAACTGTATTAAAAGCACAAGCTTGCATAAATTATCAGTATTCTCCATTTCGTTTTAATCCTATTAATAATTACCATTTCTCCAATTAATACTATCACGAAATTCTCCTGTGCAAATCTATAAGCTCCAGACGTACCCAGCAGCCATTTCACATACTGCAGTTTGAAAAACACACTGCCCTAACCCAAACCGCATCCTCTATGCGCAGCGAAAGGAAATGTGCACGTTTAAAACATTTCTCCAACCATTTCTCTTTCTCAAGACACCTATTTTCAGACCCTGATTTTAAACTAGAGCTTCGGTACTTCTACGTTGTCAACAGACCATTTAATATTAGTCCTTTTAGAACTCCAATTGCAAAAGTGAAGTGAGGTACGAGACTCGTTCTCGGTGGCACTATTCTTTGCCTTCAGTTCTGTGCCACTTCAGTAAAAGCTGTAATCTCCAAACGAGGGACCTCCTTCTCCTGCCGTGAGGCAGCCGAGGTCAGGATCGGAAGCTAGAGATGCTGCACATGGTTTCCACAAGAAAGCCTGGAAATACACATTTTGTCCTCCTACTGAATGCTGTCCCTTTCAGATTACCGTTTATTATTTGGTCTGTAGGTATTTATGGCTGCTCTACAGGCCCGTATGGAAGTACCTATGGCTCTTCCAGCTTTGTCCTCAGCCTGCTGAAGGCATACGACGCCAAGTTATCACAGCAGTTTGCCAAGTAACAGTTCCCAGTAATGAGAACCCCAGAAACAAGGGCCCTGAAGCCTCAACGACTTCTTATAAAGGAAGTGTGCGTCTCTGGGTCACGGCTGAGAGGATCGCCGCTGTGGTTCTGTGGTTATTCCCACAGCAGCTCCCGGCACAGCACCCACGCAGCGTTTGGAGGTCAGAGAGCAGCCTTCCACTTCCCGCACGGCAGCCCCAGGAAGGGCAGCCAGGCAGTACAGAAGGCCAGCAGGTAGCACGGCGTAGGTTTGGGAATTCATTTCCAGCTCACGGTACAACGCACTGTTATTCTTGGTAATTTGCAGAAGGATACATACAAAATCACTACCGTTTTTGACTGAGTTTGATTTAAATGTAGCAGTTAACTATTTTAAAGCATTAACTCCAGGGAATTAAATGCCAAACCAATAAAACTGAAGAAATACCACCGTTGTTTGATATTCTTTTAACAGCTCAGAAGTTGTTTTATTTTTTGAGCCATATAACAGGAATAGCACTGCTTTAGACATCATAAAAGTCAAAGAGTAAGACATCGCAGCTTTGTAAAGAAATACTATCTAAAAGACAAGTTTGAAGGACAAAGGCATAGATGAAATTAGCTGAATTTTCTTTGGAAAATATAATATTCAGTTGAAAATCAGATTTTGATTATTCTAGAGATTCACACAACTGCCATACAGCTCTGGCTGTATTTTTTCAAGACTAAATTCCCTAGGCTGAAGGCAAGAGAAGCCCTTCACATGCAGCCCCACTACACCCTGCTCACAGAAGTGGTTAGGGGTCCCGGGTCAGGGAACCACAGGCAATCCACCCCAGAGCCAGGCAGCTGGCATGGACTGCTGTGAGAAAAGAGTGGATGGAGGTTTAAAGATCTCAAGAGAGAATGGCTTCCAACATTTCCAAGAGGAAAATCCAAATCAAACCTACTTTTGCTGATTTTCACTTCCACAGCTGTTCTGAAAAATGGTTTCACGCAGCCTGAAACAGAGACCAGGGCTTCTCCGCTCTACCCTGCGTGCCACCAGACTACCCCAGTTTCTCTGAAGCCCTTCTTTCTTGCTTGCTGTTCATTTTCTGTTTAAAACACTGGCTTCTATGCTTCATCTGAGCTAAATGAAGTCAAGGTAGCCATTTTTTATCTTGATTTTGTTACCTTATCTTGTTTTTCTCTCTTTTTTGATTTGGATAGTCTTCTGGCAAGCACCAGCAGCAATGACATCATAGCAGGAGGCGGCATCTATTCAGGGGAGCTCAGAGCCAGCAAAAATACTCCCAAGAACACTAAAATAGTTCCTATTACATTTCCTTGGCAAAGGAAAATTGTATTATATAAAAAAGCAAAAGAAATAGTTATCACAGATGCATGCAAAGTTCTTATGTTAATGACTGCACCTCAACGCTCTGGTTCACATCTGCAGCCTGGCAGCCTCTACTCTAGGGAGGTCAGATCTGTGAAGCTTACTAAAAATCTGCTCCAAGCTCACTAAAAATCTAGACTCCAAGCACCAAAGTATGGAAGAGGGAACCACATTCCTTGTGAATTAAGTGAGACTGAACTCCCAGAGAAAGTCTGGCAACAAAGGCTGGCAGGAGCAGTTGCAGTGGAGGAAAGAGGAACGAAGTCTATGTGGATTCCTGAAATTAAGCTGTAAATACCCAATCGTGTTGTTGCATTGGCAGATTGCCACTTTACCAAGAAAACACTCTTTCCTATACTGAAAACGACAATTCTTCAACTTCAAGGAAACAAAAACTCAGGCCTGCTTACAAACAGCACCAAGATTTTCCAACTTCCTATATGCATGTCAGGTGGATATTGCTTTCCACAGTAAAACGACAAACGTCTCCAGCAAATTATCTTTTATTTATTTAATTAATTATGGACGTGACAGAGAGAGAAGAAAGGGAAATGGGCTAAGGAGCTACAACACAGCAACAATGCAATGCTAAAAGCTCCCTGCGTACAACTGTGAGCAAGCCACTTTTAATTCAGCTCTCCTTTACAAGAAGGGGATAACAAGAACACGTTTAAACTTGCATGAGGATAGCTGGATTAGAGACTGAAAAGCAGATGAAATTGCTGTACTCAGGATCATAACAGCGCACTAGCAACAGGAAGGCCAACAAGAAGTGCTCTGCAGCTGCACAGAATCACATTCAAGGGAAATACTAAGCAGCACTAAGTTGTGGAGGGTTCTGCTGAGGGATCTAGTAGCAACCCTCTACAAAAGGGTTGGTTGCATGTTCAGTCCTTAAGCAATGAACTCTGCCCCATGAAAACACACACATCACAGTTAGACCACTGAATCAAGTAACTACTATCTTTGATGAAGGAAAACCATAAAAACCATGTACACTTTGAGCAAAAAGGAAACACAATTTCAACAGCAGCAATTTTTTGATTTAAGTGTGCATATGAACATAGCACTGAATTAAAAAGCTCTGATTCCACTGTACACTATCATTTATAGCTTCTCCTGAGGCTCTGCTGCCAAGGGCTAAAAAACTTCAGCTATGCCTGGAATGGAAGTGATCTTCACCCCTGAAGTTCAAAGGTCAGGATTTTACTCCCCATGCCCCTTCATTACCATCATCATGTCTGGCCCAATGACAGATTAATAAAGGGCACCTGGGAAATCTTTAATTGCCAATATCATTCCACCAGAAAAGACCTGGGTGAGCATTTATTATTATTATCAGCAGCAATGAATGAGAAATCGTTTTTCTATCCCCAGAAGTGTGACAATTACTGGAAAACGTCATTTGCACTGGTACATGCAAGACTTTTCAAGGTTTCTAAATGTACATAAAAGGAGAGAGGCACCCTTGGCTTGCACCCAGCATAGCGAGACCTTAATCCTATATCGTGTGCCCTAAGCAAGTACAGTGGCTACCAGCCAACAGCCTGCGCTGCTGTAGCACCTCTCTGTGGTTCAGGTGTTCCTTCTCTGGCTTGCCACAATTTTCCTGATTCAGGCTTCTCCAAAGACGTTTTTTGCCTCATTAAAAGTGTAATTTCTGATGATCTGGCATTTTGCCACAAAAATGACTAAGTGAAAAGGTCGGAAGGGAGGTTTGGGCTGGACATCAGGAAGAATTTTCTCGTGGATAGGGTGGTGGAGCACTGGAACAGGCTGCCCAGGGAGGTGGTGGCGTCCCCATCCCTGGAGGTATTTAGGGGATGTGTATTTGGGTACTGAGGGCCATGGTTTAGTGATGGGACTCAGCCCATCAGGTTGATGGCTGGAGTTGGTGACTTTGAAGGTCTTTCCCAACCTAGATGATTCTGTGAAATGAGATCTGATTTTTTATTTATGTTTTTTAGTGAAACTGGAGACAGCTACAGCTCTTTTCTGTATTGCAAGAGCACTACCTCAAGAGGCTTGAGTTTAAGAAAGCATGCTAGATGTAGGCTCTTCTCTTGTTTATTTAAAATTGATTCAATATGGAAAGTTTAGGCTGGATCAGGTATCAGTTATATAAATTCACTGTTCCTCTATTTATTGCATATATTTCTCTTAGAATACACAGAGGGACCTGAAACTTACATATTTAGTTTAGATACAGTTACAATTAACATAACAACACAGAAGAGAAAGCTAAAGCCCAGGTATTTGTCAAAAATAAGTAACAGTGAGGCCTTCAGCAAACATAAGGTCTCAGAAATATTCTTTGCAGATTTCTCCTTGGAACAGATGACAGCAAATTGAATAATCTGACTCACTGGAAGGAAGGCTAGCATTTTGTAAAATAGCAGTATTTCATGTGCTCCTCCAGCTAACTTTGCCTTGTGTAGCTATGAGTGTCTGACTGAAATGTCACCTCTAGAAAAAAAAAAACCTACTGTTTTAAAACAATATCGTAAAGTTAAGTATGTGCTAATTAGTGGTGGGAGAGAGTGGTGGCCAGCAGTCTGCTTGTGGCAGGCCTGTTGTTTTGAGGTTAAAGGCATGGCTACAGTTCTCTCTCTACTGATTGAATCTACACCAGCAGGTCATTAGTGTGCAGGATTTAATAGGCTCACAAACTATATCTTGTCTCCTTGAAGCGGAATGCACCATTTGACTGCAAATCCGGACTGCTGGAAAATAACTGTGTTTTGTCTGAGATAACACTCAGGGAAACATGAGTTGGGAGAGCTCTCTTCCAAAAAAATGCAAACCCAAATGTATATGCAGTCTTCAATTACAATTACACTTACATTGCACAAACTTTGTTTTTAAAACCTAAAAACTTTGTTTTAAAAACCTACAAAAGAACGAACAAGCATTGTTCCAACTCTGCTCATTTCTTCAGGCTCATTAAAGACATTCTGAGACAAAACATAGTTTTTGATCTCAGGCATTGCTACAAGGCAACTGTACATTTCAAATGAGACATTCATTCCTAACAAAACAAAACCTCTATGTAAGTAAAAAGTCAGTCCCTGAAATGCAGAAGTCCTTAATTGCTTACCTTTTATAAGCAGGTCAAATTTTTAGAAGTAGTTTCTCAAAGCAGCTCAGACATTCCATGTTGACTGCTGCACCGCAATAAACAGCTGCAAAACTTGCTGATTTATTCCCCCACTTTGTGTGCATTCTGAACCCCAGAAGAAATCCCATGCAGGAAAAAAAAAAAAAAAAAGCAAAGAAAAAACAACCCCAAAACCCACAGGAGAAGCACCTCGGCTTCACCCTTGAGCAAAGCACAAAAAAGTTTAACAGGGAAGCAGAAAGGAAATACAGGCACAACTAAGTTTGGCTAAGAAACAGCAAAAGCAAGCTTGTTCCCTTTGCCTGTAGTCCTGGCTAAAGGTGCCTCTCCAAGCAAAATTCACTGAGGCTCCCAGCTCCTCGGAGCAGATGGTATTCACACATTATTCCCCAACAGCAGCATTCCCTAGGCCAATCAGGAGGCAGCACTCAAAAGCCAAGCGCTTCCCAGACTCTGTTACAGTTTTCAATAGCTATAGCACAAGATGAATGACTCAGAAAATGAATAAGCAGGGAAAATAAAACACGCCTCTCTCCCAGTCAGAGGCACAGGCAGGCAGTTCAGCAACCCGAATGTACTAAGCATTGGCTTCGAGTCGAATGCACCTGTTTTTTCCCTAAATCCTAAACGCTGATTACATTTTCCGTATCTTTAATTTGTGTTGTCAACTTAATCTTGGGTTGGAAGTCACAGGAAGAATTTTTTTTTCTGCATTTTTTTCTTCAGTCTTAAACACTACAAACATTTGAAAGAGTCAAAAAAGGATGAACTGGGTGCATGTTCTTCAAGATAAGCAACTCCCAGTTAACTCGATGAAGCTTCTCATGCCATCTCTTGCTGAAAACCTACATAAAAAGCTCTCAATATTTCCGCTGGCTCTACCTAAATTTAGCAGGAAAGTTTAAATTACAATAAAACAAATACAACTAAGAAGCACATGAGCTAACCACTACCCACCTTTCAGGGGAACTATGTTACCCAAAAGCTGGCCAAAACCAGTAAACTATTTCCAACTGCTTTGTTTAGCTTATATACCATTGCAACTGTCTCATCCAGGGATCACTCTTAAATCCAACTGCACAACTTGATGTCCGGCTTTTTTGACAGCTGCAAATGAGTAGTAAGGGATGAGTTGCTGAACAAAGCAAGTTACTCCTGGAAGCAGACTTGCAGAGCACTGACAGTTTTCTCCCTAGAATAAAGTACTGCCCTCGTCAGCCTTCCAAAACATACTGAAATTCTCTTTATTTTTTTTACAGCAGAAAAGACTCTAAGAAGATAACGCTGCATTTAATGTTCCTGTGCCAGCTCTCACTGCAGTCTACATACAATGCTTTTATTGCTGCCACCAGAAATTAACTCTGGGTTGGCCAACGCACTGCAGTCAGACAAGTGGAGTCAGTTAAATCAGCTGAACTATCTGGGGTGGGAAGTATTCTCCCAGGTTCCCCTGGATATTTTCAGATCTTTGTCTGTGGCGGTAAATTGATCCTTTGCATTCCTGTCTGACACATGAACTGTGAAAAACTCTTCAGGGATATTCTCTCTGCCATGAGTAATACTCTAATAGCACTTCTGCAAAATATAAGACCAGTTGCAGAGACAATGAAATACTGTGAACTCTGGTCTAACTTTTACTATTATTATTTTAAGTCAAATATATGTATTTATTTATTCTGGAACAAGTAAGAGGACTCCATTCACATCTTACTTTCCTTATTTCAGAACACTGAGCATTGGGAATTCTCCAGCCTGGATTAACTGTAGGATTCGGAGGCATCGATTTGCTCCACACGCCACGCCATGCCCACCCAATGGTTAAGCAAACAAGCCCACACATAGAGCTACAGGACAAAGAACAACGGCTCGTGTTAGTACGTTTGCCACAGCTGTCTACCAACTTCCCAGCTACCTCTAGAAAAGTATTTAAAGGCGTAAACCAAATAGCAGCTTATCTAGATTTGGTAGAAAAACAAACTTGAAACTTTATTTTGGCAGACATTTTCTGATCGCTGCATTAAGCTCTGGGGCTGCCAAAATCTCTGACTACTGACTCACCGAGCGAGGCAGCTGGTAGGCCTCCAAGTCTGTATCAGCAGTAGCGATGCTTTGCAATTAAATCTTTTGCATGTGCTAGTTCCTCGGAGATGCTCAGAGGGGAAGCATACCTAAATGTAAACCTTATTACCATAATGATCTGACACGATAACTGCACGGATGTGTCGAGAAACCTCCCTGACAAACATCCGAAGCAGACAATCAGACTAAAGAACATTGCAGTGAATTGGCCAAAGGTAAGCACCTATTTATTCTTTCCATCCCTAAGCATACAGCACTCTTGTTAGACATGGGTGTAAAGCATCAGCTGTTGCCAACCTTTCTGGGCATCACCAGAACAGGAGGCTGCTGTCCAACACCTCCATAGCTTCACGTATGGGATCACAGCAACCCGTGCTTAAAGGTCGCAGAAAAGGTCTCGATAAAGACTCACCCCTTCTATTGCAGCTTCTCCAGTTTCTGTTATCTGCTACCCACAACCTTATGAATTTGAATGCTTCTGACCTACAAATACCTTGATATATCATCTCCACTTCCATGAAATCCCTTGTCCTTTGTCTTCCAAATCAGACGCAAGAATATAACATTAAAAACCCGTTGTAGAAAGTTCTGTGAGAGACTCATAACAGTGTCATACTTCAGAGAGAGAACGTGAAGGCTTTGCTGCAAGGCCATGCTTTGGAGTTGATCTTTTTGGAAGCAAAATAAAAGAGGCTTTGGAAATATTTGACTATGAAAAGCCCCTTTTCTTCATTATGAAAAATGAAGGCACTACCTTAACTGTTTCCAGTACCTCCAAGTATGGATGGTTATACCCTGTTCATCTAATGTCCCTGGGTACTTTCATGCAGATGGTTCTCCTTTACTGTGGGCTCATAGGCTGGTGGGGTGCTTGTTGCTTGATAGGCTTGACCTTCTTCTATGGATTTTAGTAGTGAGAGCAAGGAAAAGACTGCATGCAACGTTTGTTCCTAATTCATTTATAAACTTGGAAATTGTTGAATGCATTCTACAAATCATTATATAGTAATCTTGTTAATCTTTGGTCTCCTGTTCCCCCAGAGCTTTCTGCCTTTTTGATACTGTTGGACACTTCACTAAAGCTATATTGGATTTCTCCGTTTCACCACATACTGTAAATTATACTGAAGTTTCCAGATATTTCTTATATCTATTTTTAAATCCTTCCCTTCATTGCCAAAAAGTTCTGGGGACAATAAAGAAATCCAATTATACCCTCCCACCTATTTTAAACTCTGTGTTTACTCTACTCGCCACACACTCACTGACAGTTCAGACAGACTACTTACTATTCTTTTCCAGCAATGATCGCTACACATACTTGGATCATTTCTTTAGAGTACGCCCCGTACTGGTCATACAACTTATAGGCTCCTCAGCAAGTAACGTGGAACAGTGGCCTAATGTTACCTCCAGGGCTAAGCTGTCACTATTTCAGATGTTCACCAATAAATAATGCCCTCAGGTAGGACATACTTGAATTTGTCAGCAGTATTTCTTATGTACAGATACTCCACTTTGTCTTTGCCCACCAAGATTTAAAACTTTTTTTTTTTTTCCAGAAAAATGCATTTACTCCTTCAGTCTTCAGCTGCACCTTTCAGTGCAGCACATCTTACATATGAGTTACAGTTAGTACCTGAATACAGTATAGGTAAAATGAAGAAAACTACGGCATGCTGTAAGAAAAGGACTGCCACCCAAAATATGCCTGCTGCTTTTATGCACAATTCATCAGGAATTCAATCTGCATTTATCTTCTGCACGTATTACATTGGCATTTGTCTTCCTCTTTCCAATTTTTCCTACCATCGAGCACATGTTCCTTTACCTCTCTTTCCTCAGAAATCATGAAGACAGACATGGTATAAGGACCGCAACAAAGAAGAGAAGAATGATGGCTAAATGTCCCAATGCTCTATAGTTCTCAGCTAGCTCAGCCTTGAAAACTGACATTCACGATGAGAAAGTATGATTTTAAATAACTGCTATTTAATCAAAAGAGAGACCTCGCTTATGTAACAGAATATCAAGGAATAATATATTTGCTAAAGAATTCTAAACATCTCTAAGTAGCCACATAAATATTTCTACTAATAATATACTCTTTGGTTTTTTAACTTATTGAATCCAAAGAGTTCTTTACAAACAAAAGCAAACAACATAAATGCTGGCTGAGGTAAGCAGATGAAGAAGGCATCGTTTTTAAACGACCTATGCCACAGGCCACAGTGCAGAACTGCTTAATCACCTAACGATAGTTTAATGTGTTTAATTTCCAAACTATGCATTAGCATTTGTCTTCGGTCCTGTAGACAATGATGGGAAATCCTCTTTTAAGAAGATGATCATATGAGGTCAATAACACACATATATTGTCCACACAGTGAAATAAACTTCACGGCCATGAAATGGAAGAGCCTTTGGAGCTGATGAGCCCTCGGCTCTGCCTGCTGAGGTGCTGGGTGAGGTGCCCCAAACGAGGGCATCTGCTGGATGCAGCTCAGTAGCCACGTTCATGGCCTTCGCCTGTTCTATGGCAGATCTTTGTTCTCTCTCTCTCAATAAAACACCTCACTCTTCACCTGCAGCAGCCATAAATTATTGGTCCTGGGTTCCTGCACAGCTCTGCTATTAAACTTCAGATCTGATCTAGAAAAGCTTCTGTTTTCCCAGTCCTTACTTCTGCTTTCCTCTCTACCAAATGCAATCTTTAACGCGCATCAAGGTGCTGCTGAGGTTAGGATTTCCTTACTGCCCTAGACCATTGCTTAAAGAATCTAAATTACCAACAGCAGGAAAAGTTCAGGCCTGGCTGTCATCCATGCAATCCTCCTGGCTGATTACGTATGTCAGAGTTTGAAAAACACATGCCATAATTCCTGTATTATCAAAGCACAATGGTTTAACTCCAGTCCTCTGTGGTACAGAATCTGCATTTGTGATTCGCCCTCACTGTGTAGGGAATATGATTCCACTAAAACCAGTAGACGAGGTTTGGCCTACAATGTTGTTCAGAAAGTCTGCTAAATCCACCGTGCCTCTAAAAGCTTAATAAGTAACTCACAAAGAAATATTGTCAGGCTACACACCAGAATAAACTCAGAGGTGGTACCAGTGTTCACTATAGCGACAAAAACTGTAATCTAAGCAATGAGAAGACACAACGAATGCACAGTTCACAGATATTTTGTACTCAAGAGTTTGTACACAAATACAACGTTTTATAAATCTTCGCCAGCTCACAAAAAAGTGCTGAGTTGTCTCTTACTCTTATAGCTGCAAGCGGCTATAGCACAAAGAGAAATCTGCAGCTCTGATATGTCATCCCTCTGAAATGGGTAATTTAGGGTTATGGTTTCAGAATCAGCACATTCTTCAGCACTTTTCTTCCAAGAAAAGGTTGTGGGTTTGTATGTGTGCGTGTGCCTGTGTGTGTAACAGAAAGAGAGAGAAGAACCAAGTAAATTCATTCAGTATATTAAAAAGAACACATGAAAAAGTCAGAACTGTGAGCCATCATAAAATGACAATAATCTTTCTTTATATTCCCACTTTTCAGAAAATATTGGGGGTGGGGATGCTGTAATGATTTTTAAGAGCCTTACAAGAATCTGTATCGTTATGTGAGCTTTTATCCTAGGCACACAGGGAGGAAAGTTGCAGAACTTTGTCTCCTTTCACAAGCATCAAAATGGATAGCAACCTCTCAAGCTGGTGTTCAAAGTGGTGCAAGTACCACAGCTCAACGAGGAATCATAGAAAATAACCCAATAACCGTTTCATCCACAGGTTATGATTTTATTCCAAGGTCTTCTGTGTCAAGGCAACTAACACAGCTGAAATCTCATTGCAGGCCCCCAAATAAATGAGCTGGTCCTCTGCTCCAGTCACAAGCAGTAATAAATCCATGAGGTATCCTCCACAAAAGGTTGGCAACCTAATCTGATTAGTAAAAAAACTGTGGGGAAAAATGAGCCACACAGCTTCTCAGTCTTGAATATTCCACTAAGGTCTTTCTAGATGATTTCATACATCTCTATAAGCAAATGAAAGGGCTGCAAGAGGCAAAAAGAGCAAATCTAAAATATATTACCGCCACATATCCTTCAGAACAGCTTTTGCTATCATTAGTGATCTATTTATTGGGCTGGTCACGACCAGCTAAGAACGAACTGACACTGAATTCTAAGATAAGGTATATGGCAAACCAGGAAGGACTATCCGGTAAATCAAAAACGAAATAACAGTTTTCATTCTGCCAGCAGAAGGAATTTGATTTGACATTCTTGGAGGCAAAAAGGCACTTTTACAGAAAGCAGTTCAAGTTACGGTCTGTTCCCAGGGCGTCCGTGTTTGTCACGTGGGCAGTACAGTAAGATAAACACAATAGTTATCCGTGTGGTCAGAGCAGCTCATTTGCTGTCTGATAATAAGAGGGACAAAGGGGCTGCTCCATGAATGACAGCTACCAGAAAACCTTCTCAAAGGAGAAAACCTTTCTCACCAGCACCCTGCTGGCATATTTTTGAGAACTTTCTACTGAATGAATTCATGCAAAATAATGCATGGTATATCATAACAGATGAACGCATCGATTCTGCGCATTGCTCCTGCGGCTCCAGCAGCAGAACACCTTATGCAATTGACCTGACCAACAAATGGCTCAACCTTTTTACTTTTTTTTATTTTAAACCATGGAATTGTTTAAATCAAAGTAATTAAAAAAACATATCTAAAAGGAAGCCAGGGATTTAGAAAGTTAGGAAGGGGGAACCACAGGAAGTTCTTCTCTGATCCTCGGTGCCATGGGTGCTTATTTCTCTCATTTCACGGTATGAACATTTCCGGTGCCTACCTACTTATTCAAATATTTTGTAGGAAACACAAGTTACTACAGAATGTGACAGAATATACTTCACATGTCTGTAGTGAGAAGAGTGAAGTTCTATATCTTAAATATACGTTCTAAATTTAGTGAGCCGTTTTAGCAAATCTGAGAAAGCAAAGTTACTCTTATACTTCCCAAAGAATCAGGACATTCCCTCTGTGACTCCTAAAATCCAGATTCTAATGTTGGGACAGGCAAAGATAGTTGTTTATATGTTTGTTAACATCAGCCCAAAAGGTGCATGCACTTCTCTGAAAATCCTAAAACTTGCTGCTATAAAGAAAAAAAATAACTTTCAATTCTGTGTCATAGTGGCATAAGAGCAGGAGTAAGACACGAGAGGTAGCTGCTGTTGTTCTAGAGGGAAATTAATGTAACTACATGAAAAAGAGAATAAAAATTGAAATAAAAGAACTGTGATTCTACCTTAACTTTTTCAGGTAAATATTATCATCTGAAAAACACTGAATTTTGTCCTTGATTATTTTATACAATTCAACATCAGCACGGCACAGAGCTCGAAGTAAAGCAGTGCTGCCCACTTATATCTGTCCAGTCAACTGTTCACATAGTTTCAATGTTACTTCATTCCCTTAACCACATTCCTTCCGCACAGCTTCAGGTCTACCGTGATATTAACACTGCAGTTACGTTGTACTAAAAGCTCCGGGTTATCAGCAGAAAATATGCTGCAGGAATTCCAGAGGTAGCTCTTGAACCCTATCTATGTTGAAGGTAGAATACTTTGTGGATTTCAAACTGCATACAGAATAGCACTAAATACATATGAAAAAGCTGAGGATCAATGTATTCTGAAAAACACAATCTCAAATGGTTTTTAAAAATGTAAACAATTTGTTGTCCTCAATGCAGCCAATCCACCGTACTAACAGAGAAAAAAAATCTAAGATTTGCAATTGCAAACAACTTTTCACCCCAATTTATGCCTTTTGTATGTCTTCTAACAGACCAGATAGCAGAACATCAGCATGTGGAATGTTATAAATCCAGGGAATAGCTGCAGTTTTAACCACAGACTTTAATTCCAGGGTGAATTTATGTGGTCCACAGCTAAATATATCCCTCTAAGTAAATTACTCACTGCAACTGCCTTTAGGAAAGCTTTCTGCAGATAAAGAAACTGTTTCCAAATGCTAGGCTTGACAGACACACAGCATAAAGTTACATTCTTTTCTCACTGGCAAAAAAGACCCCCAAACTGAATAAAGTAAAATAAATAGGTTACTGTCCTCTCTGCAAAGACTGCCCAGGAGATAGGTTAATGAGGAGAGCACCGATCCTGCTGGATTACTTCTTACAATACCCTGTTTATATCAGTCTACTACATGCCTATCTTGAAACCCTGTAAACAGAGTGATTTTTAAGATAATGTGAAGCACATTACCACACTCATTTCTACTGATCCATGCAGAAGCCAGTAAAAACACATGCCTAACCCTGTGCCTTAAGTAGGATGTACAACTCAGACGCTCTTTCGCTATCCTTTATTTCCTCTTTTCTATGTTTTCTACTTCTTACCATTGGAGTTGTCCTGGTCCAAGGGATTATCTGGTTCCATTACTTCAAATAAAAGCATCCAACATGCAGTTCTCCATGCAGCAGAGGCATAAAAACACAGCAGTTGCCTAAGCTGATTCACCTGATTTATGAATTAGTGCTGCATCCATAAGAGGCTGTGTTTCTTCTTTTGTATTACATCTGGCTGCTTTTCCAACTAGATGGCTGGGTATTACAGCATGCAGGCCTTTTTCCAGCATCCTCTTAATGCATTATATTTAAAGTAGCAGCAACCTTTTTCTCCCATCCCCCAGAATAAGTTACAGCAATGTAACTAGGCTGAGCTGGCAGAGAGCGGAGCTCATTCAGAACAGGACCTGCAAGCGTTCTCCGATCCGTGTTGCTGCATAAAGAGAATGACTGATACAATAAAAAGTAAGTGGGGTTTGACACGGCATGGTACGCACTGCAGAAAATCGCACCAAAACCAGCAAAGGTCTTGAGGGCTTGGGGAATGCCTTCCGAAGCCACCAGTACCCACCCCCTCCCACACAAACACAAATTATGTCCTGTTCCCTCCTCCCCTTCCCCCCCGCTCCAATCTTTTATAACCCTGGATCTCCTCCAGCAATAGTCTGTTCCTTTACTCAGTTTATAATAAACTCTGCCATTCCCTTGTGTCCCTAGGGCTGTCTTGGAACGGAAAGAGGCTGTTTGCAGAATGAATAGACCAGCCACTGCCTAACAGGGAGGCAGCTCGGGGACTCTGCGCTGGGCAGCTGCAACTTGCTGCAGCAACAGCCGTCTGCTGGGCACCTTGTCCCGCATTTACCTCCTTTGCCAAGCCAGGAGCTGCTGCTAAGCTGGCTTCCTGAGAACCTTCTGCAAACGAGCTGGGGGCAAGCACCGGCTCTGATAGAATCAGGTGATACACGACACGAAATTCTGGAACTGCAGACCCTCAAAACAGAGATAACGTTAGTTGGTGGTTAGATCGCGGGACCAGGAGCCAGGTCACCTTTGTTGTACTGCTGGGTCTGCCACTAAGTCCCTGAGACTTCAGATAATTCAGAACTCTTCTTTGTGCCTCAGTTTTCCATAACAGACATTGAAATGTGTCTTATCTCACAAGAATACAGCTGAAAGTTCCCAACTTTAAGTGCTTTGAACTTCTTGGATAAATGATACAGAAGAGGGACTGAGGAAGATGACCCATCCCACCACCTAGATGAGAAATACTAAATTTTACTTTCTCTGAAGACATCTCCAAAAAAATAACATAAAAAGATATCAGTGTGCGACTATAAACCAAGGTGTCTCTCTGAAAGGTGAAGTTACGCCATTACAACAACCCTGGAACAATTTTCCAAATTCAGACTTTCAGGATCAGTATTATTTTGAATGTGTTATTCAAACTCTTTCTTTAATACTCCACCAAAGGCATTAAGATTATCTCGTTCAAAAAAAGAATGCTTTTGTTTAAATCTAAGGCAAGGATCACTCTAAACACCTACAACAGATTTAGTGCATTTTAGGTTTGTCATGGCTGATGACACAGGATTCAGAGGCAGACAACAAGAGTGCAGGGTTTTCTATTTTGGTGCTCCTGGGTAATGCTTCTGCCTTACTAGCTCACTCTTTACAAAGTCATGTAACTTGTGCTTTAGAGCTGACTATTCATGCTTGGTGCTACAAGCTGTAGGCGGACAAATGAATGGCTGGCTGAAGGGAGAAAAACATGCAGTTCTGTATGGAGAAATTAACCTAGCAGGTTGATATGACTCTACTGTAATTGTACCTTACAAAAACACTTTAGTACTGTTCTTGAGAATTATGCCATATTAATAGAAGAAAAACTCATTTCCATGTATTTGTTTTAAGTATTGCTCAGTATATAGTCCCTATTAAATAATGTTCTGAGATCTCTGCCTTGGTCTAAATTACAGTGCTGCAAACCCTATATTCTCTCTTCTAGCACCCTACGCTCCCTATGTTCTTTACAACTTCACTACTTCTCCCCCTCACTGACAAAACAAAAAACCTCCCTCTTTCCACCTTCCCCACAAAGCCACCTACTCTGTGACTACAGGAACACGGCACTCTGCCTGCCTGCAGCCCTCCACCTGTTTGGGGTCATACATACAGTCTAGGATTTAGTACATGATAGAAAAAAGTGCGTTAACTCTTGACACACACATGCTACATCCATGCAGTCTGACGTAACAAAAGCTGACCACGGTAGGAATAGAAGGGACTTAGAGACATTTTGGAAGCGAGCAGTCCTGGCCATTTGGCTACCCTGCATCCCAGGGTCTGGAACTGCACCAACGTACACACACGGTGACTCATTAACACGGCCTACCTAGGTCACAGGAGATGAACTCCAGATGCTGAGAGATCCGCGATCATCCATGTATAGCAGTACAGAGTGCTGTAATGCTCACTGCCATTGACGGGAATTATATAAAGAGAGAATTTGTATTTTTCCATGAAACAGAAACTGTGGATACATAATGTACTTTTCATAGACAATTTAGTACCAGGAAAGAATAAACACCTGTGAAATCCTTCCTCGTGGTGAATCAAGAATAAGCCGGTAATGCTAACCAAACAGCCAAGACCAAGAAACTGAGACAGGAACAGTGAGAAATAATACTTATTTAGGCCTCAATGACTGTATATGAGAACTGATTTGACTTTAATGTCGTCAAAATGATTTGCTCCTCTGCAGTTACGGCCCTAGTAAAAATTAATCTTTAATGTGCCAGTCAGAATGATGTCAATATTTTGGCTGAAGCAGTACTCACAGTTTCTAACAATCGAGCAATTGTCATGCATTCTTTGCTTGAGCACAGCTCATGCCGTCAGGAAAGGAGCTCATGCAATGATTTTGAAGAGAAAGGGACAGTTGGAAGACCAGGGCTTTGATCACTAGGGATTTTAATTGCTCAGGCACTGAATGGAAAATTGCAGAAGTAAAGAGGGAAATGATTTTCAGACAAATGGCCTGAATGGTCAGAGGCTATGCTAGACCAAATCCTAGGAAAAGAGCCAAGCACACTGAACTAATGAGTGTGGAAAGAGAAGTCTAGCTAGCATATTCTCTGGAATACCTATGAGGTTAAGCAGAACACAAAATTTAGAGTTTGGGAAAGCTGACTCTTCAAGGAAGGAATTTTGAAATGGTTGGAAGGAAGTGGAAATTAAATGTACTCTGTTTCTGTCTAATCAGAGCATCTCTGCATTCCCCTAGATAGGCAGTTATGAGACAAAAAAAGGACATTCTAATTACCTAATGTCTGCATGAGGTTAATTTTAACACCATCTACCTGCCATACTCCAGTTGTGTTCAATGTGTAAGACTTTATGTCACAGGAATTGGTAGCTACTACTACTTAACTCCTATTTCTTTTCAGTAAACATGGGAATCTTAGTTCACATTTGCCTTTAATTGATGCCGTAACTTGAAATTGTAAACAGGAAAGATGTTACTTGCTTTTAGTTTGCTATTAACTTCCTGTAAAACTGGGCAAATCAGCTCATCTCTCACTTACCAGCTACGTGGATCTGTATTTAACCTGTTATTCTTCATAAAGCAAGTTAACATTTCTGCATCAAGCTATACAGTTTAAGTTTGAAGTGGTAGAGATGCGGGGATATAACTTCAATTTGTTTCCAGGGAAAGGATTTGTTTCCTAAGTCTTTTTGGACCTGGTTTTGTTATTTTATACATAGTGACAATGGATTACAGTCAACTGAGAAGACTGTGAGAAGTCTACTTTCTTTTCTGAAAGGTGTTTTAAAGACCTCTAGGAAAAGGTAAGTAGAAATACCTGTATATATAAACAAGTAGAGTCAAAGCACATTTGAAAATAACATACTCTTCATCCACAAAACCATGTTGATATCATTTTTACGTTGTTCCTGATAGACCTTATGATAGCAAAATGATGTGTTATCTCTAACAGCCCCAGGACAACCCTGAAGTACATCAAACTTTGACTACATCTTACTTGTGCCAAGTAAACGTGACTACTCCACTATTTTAAAAAAAGACACAGGAACATAAAGCTGCAGGACACCTTCTTTGCCATCATGATTGTGACTTAGTTTGAAAGCTATAAAAACTTGAAGAGCCGTAACTATTTAAAGTTCTAATAGCCCTATAGTGAGTCTGTTAGAGCACAAGCAGGTAAAAAATTTCATCTGTTACACTTTAGTTGCTAATACGTGTGCAAAACCAATTCCTGTGGATTCCTTCTCAGTCTGTCACTTCAGTAGTGTCACGCTATGGGAGAGGACCAAGTTGGAAACGGAAAGATCTCCATTATTTAAAATAAAGAGAAAACATTTTAGGCTGCACATCTAGAAAAAGGATTGAGAAGAGGTTCAGTTGCTTTTCCCCTTGAGAAACGGAAGAGTGGTACATTATTCTGCCTGCTTTTTGATGCAGTCGTTGCTAGCCAGTGTAAAAGATCAGCATGATGCCACAGCTGCCCGCCACCACACAGTCCTTCTTTGAAACATAAATTCATATGTAGGAGGGAGCAATGAATGCATGCAAGTTGAAAAGCCAATGAAGCACAGACCTGCTTAACAAAACAGTCTGCCAAGGTTACTGGGGGTGTTGTCAAAGCCTCTTCTTTTGTGAGGCTGAATAACAATTCATACCAAGTAACCAGCCTCACAGTTTCTTTGGCTTTACCTGGCAAGTTTTCAAAGTCACTCTTCACGGCTGGGTCTGTTCACACTGAGATGCAGCTTATCTTGCCCTGGACAGCAAACGCAGGGATGATCATACTCCAAAAGTTCATGCCAAAGTCCTATTGTGCTGTTTTGCTGCTTGAACTACGTCTGTCGTAAATGTGCTTGTAGATGACACAAGCACAAATTGAAAAATGATACATCCTTGGTTACTTCATATTGGTAGGAAGAATTCCCCTGCCTCAGCAGCAACTGATAGCAATTCAACCATTTAATTTAACAAATCTGATTATAACTGGGATCTTCAAGAAGCCCCAGTAGCAGGGCAGCCCCAGTTGCCAATTCTATCCATGCCATTCTATCCATGCAAATGTTCTTGCTAGCACAAGCCTTGTTAAGAGAAGACTATAACCTATTTTAAGCTTAGTACTCAAGAACTTTTAAAGGGAGGTTTGTCTGCGGAGCTATCCAGAGCCATAAGGAAGCCTTTTTTCTCAGCTGGGTACTCTTTTGGAATATGAATCATATAATCTGGAGCAACAGGACAGACATTCTCCAAGGATACTTTATTTGGGGAAATGGAAATTTATACTACTAAATCTGCAGACTTTTACCCCAATTTTCTCAAGAAAGTGATGCTCTCTAATCACACATCTAAGGTGGCAACTTTTCATCCAGAACTAAGCAAAGTCCCACCACAGGGAAAAAAACAAACAAAACAAAACAAAACAAAACAAAACAAAACAGAAGGTGTAACAATTAAATGGAGCATGAAACGCTGGAAGACCTGTGTTGGAGAAAGAGTCTGTGAAAGATATTCCCTAGGATTTCAGTGCAAGAGGCTGTGTCTGTCATATCTTTCCCTTCAGTGCTCTCTGTGTTTTTGTGAACCATTAGGAGGTTTGGTTTATAAGACATTTTCTGGGGTACGAGCAGTTCAGTATCTGATACATCCTCAAAACATGTAACTTACTGAACCATCTTTAGCTTCAAGAGTTTTAAAATAAGCCAGTTCTTCAGATTCTGAAAAGATTGAGTTTTATATATTCAAAACTCTGCCACAAACTACCAAACAAAATGCTACAGAGCTGCAGATTTTATTGTAATCATGATTAGAAAATACATTAACCATAAATTATGGCTATGCAAGGAGTACTCATTGAATATTCTACCATGAAATATGCCAACAATCAATTTAATGCAGTCAATGTTTCTAAGACTGAAAAAATGAATAATGCTATTTGGACATTCTTTCACAGTAACCAGAACATAGCATTACCTCTTGCTACTGTACGCTTCAAACTGATGCAAGGATCTCTGAGCTTCTTCAGTAAAATCCTCCTGGCAGTTTAACGGAGGAAGATAAAACTAAACGGACTCCTGGGCAAAAATAACAAAAGGTCTACAACAGGCAGAGTTCTGTGCACAATTTACCAAGCTGTCTGTTGAGATTCTGCCCTAGCTGACTTTACAGATTCCTAACTATGTTTTTGCAGTTGTCTCCTAGAAACAGGAACAAGAAGCTTTCTCTGTTTTCTCAGCTCTTTAAAAAGAGTCTGCAACAGCTTTCTTCACATTCACTAACCAACATATATTCCCTTAATCAGTGGACGGCCTTAAAGAATGGGTTGTTCTTTGATACCATGTTATGTAAATGTAATACAATAGCAACTGGCATAGTGATATATCATTAATAAAAACTTGGACAAAAAGTGGCAATGGAAATTGCAATTCAGAGAAATACCCACACAAACATTTGAATACTTACCAGAACCTCTGGATTCTTGAGGGTGCTCAAACATTGGATAAGAATCTTAAAAGAGAAGATGTTGAAAAGTTACACAGTCCCTCCTTGTATCAAACAAAATTCATAATGACTATAGCTTCTGAAGTGTATCTTATCAAACAGCGAAATGGTGAAAATGAAGTGCTGTTTCTTGAAACATGGACAGAAGTTTCATCTGAGTTTTCTATGCAGGTTCAGGCTAAAATAACGTACAAACCAAATAAATTAATATACCCTTAACAACATCTGCTGGAAAAACAGCCCTGGTTGAGAACTTAAAATATATAAATCTCTTTTTACATACTGAAAATAATCTTCCCTCTTCCAGAGTGGACTACTCTGCTGCTATTTCTGCATTGGATGTGATGGGATAAAGATTAACTGCTATTTGTTTCTCCAGCCTGGATGCTAGGGCCCTGTTACCTAGGGCTGTTAGTAAAATATCCATCCCTCTAAGTTTGTAAAATGCTACAAAAATAAGAAAGGTTACAAAAAGCAAGCACAATGTTCAGATGCATCCAGTTTATGTGATCTCCAAACAGATGCAAGGAAGGTAAATGGCATGAATAAGGCTTTGCATGTTGTAAAGAAATGGACCCGTAAAGATGAAAACTAATGTCACACTGAGTATTAATTGGAGAGAAAACCCATATCCAGATCTTTTCCTCTGAAATCTTGGTTTCTGCAAATCAGTAGATTTTTCCCATGCATCCATAGTTACAGCATAGAAATATTGCATCAAAATATGTATTTCTTTCCATTTGCAAGTTATCTACAGTAATACATGCTACTTAGAAAGAAAAATTCCAGACAATGTTTAGGCACATGAAAAATGCCATTGCACTGAGAAAGAGACATATTCTGAATCCTCAAAGGCTGTCAAGGCTGCTTGCTCTGAGCCTATTTGTTCTTCCTTTCTTTCCTTCACTTATTGTTTCCTGTCTTTTCCTCACTCTCTCCCTTTTTGTTTAGGGATTCAGCTAATTGTTGTCCTTCCATATCAAGAAGCCTCTTCATTTTAATAGCTTTTTAGGATAAATTACTCCATATGGTCTTCTGCTTTATGTGAGATCCACATAACAAAAAGCAAAGATTTTGAACTAATTTTTGTTTCTTTCTATGTCACTCGAAGAGAGAAACACAAGATAAATGACATCTTATACTTTCCTCATGTTTCTAATCTGTTTCTGATAAAATAGGCCTCTATCATCTCTTCTTTTTTTTGGCATATTATTGTCATTCTACCTCTTTGTTGTCCGCTAACTTCTGATTTCACATTCACTTTTTCAATACTCTTTCTTGCTTTAGGCAGAATAAAAGTATGAGAATACGGTCTCTGTTCCTACTCAATTAGTTTTGCCTGAGCTAAGACTTCAGAAATAGATCTAACCATATGACATAGATAAACCATTTTTTTTTAACCCAAGGTTTCCATGGAATTGTTGAGATATTGGTGTGGGTATGAAGTACATAACAGCAAATCTCATTTCAGAGTCAGACAGAAAATGAGAAACTTCACTGAAATCAACGGAAAAAGGAAGGGTAAGGTGAAAAGGCAGAAAATAAATACTCATCTTGGCATGTGACAAAAGACTGCGAGGTTCAAACCTGCTATTCATTACTCTGATGAATAAAAATTCCTGAATAATCCATCATCTGTACTCTCTTCCTTTCCTGACCCCTATAATACTCCTCCAATCAGTCTATGCTGCTTCTGCAAGGTTTATCCTTTGCTTTATCTACAGAATGTGTGGGGAAACTACAACAGTTTCCCACTATCTTGGTTTATAGGTACACCACAGATTAGCCCTCAGGTGAGGAATGCTTCTTCCACTTACCCTCAAATATTTCTTAAGTCAGCACAGATTAAGGTGAAATAGAATTAACATCTATTTGCAGCATTTTAGGCAACATAGCTACAAAGACACCGGCCAAGAAATGAAAGAAAAACATTTTAATTTACTTAAACAAAAATAAAGTGCAAAATTTCCCCTCTCCCTGTGTGAAGATGATGGAGGTAATTGTTTTTCTCACATACAGGCATTCTTCCTGCATAGCTTACACTTCAAGTTCCACTCAGTAAAGTCACCCCTTCCTGATGGAGCATGCTATTTTTTATAACTAATCTTCTTTTATAGCTAATCTCCTCTAGAAGCTCCAGTGAGGTGTACAATGCTTTGTCGTTTTTTTCCCCACTCAGACTTATTCACTTTGTCTATGTTATCCTTTCCCTTTCCTCCTTCTCCACAAAATACATACTTTCTGGTTATTTTCTTCAGTTATTTAGGGCATAATCTTGATGCTTCTCTAAGGAAGCTGAGCTCTCTCTTTCTTGTAGATGTAAATATCACTTAGCTAGACCAAGTGTCATTGCCTATGCTTGAGTGGCAAATTAACTCCCTGTCTAAGCCAGGAAAAAAATTTCCATCTCCTCTTTAGAGTATCAGCGTGCAATTTTAATTGTGGAATTTTTATTTTAGATTTGTATAGCAACACAAACACTTGATACAAACATCTAAATTGGATAAATGAATGTAATTCTTTACTAGTTCTTGACTTCAGTCATATGTGAAGCCATTCTAGGGTAACACTTTATCCTCTAATTTAGGGATACCATGAAATGAAGCTTCCATATAAATCAAACTTAACAGAACAAAAAAGAAAAAAAAAAGATCAAATTGTTAATAATGGACAGCACTTCTGCCATTCATCACCCAGGCCCTGTGAAGAACTTGCTACTTAGAAGTTAGCTGTGCATTATGTTCTTCCTGTTTTCCCCTTTCCAAGGTTTTCTAAACCTGTCCACAGCCAAATCAAAGAAGCCAGTGGTTTTCCACTCTGCAGAGGTTACCCCTCTATAGATATGCCTACTGTCACTTCCCACAAGTCAAACAACTGTCTCTTCCCAAAACTGCACCTCTTTTCTCTCTAATTTACTTGTAACCACTCTTACCTGATCCTCTTTCTTTACTTCCAATGCATCTCAGTTTCTAGGATTGCTTTCCATATTGGACTAGGTCCTTTTATATTTCAGAAATTTTGCTCTTAATCACGCTTGACTGACCTCCTGTGCACTCGTACACAGATAACTTAGACCTGTGCAAAGGCCAGAGCGTGTGCTGTAAGGCCACGCGTGGCCCTGCAGCAGATGGGGAGGAGAGGTCTACATCACTTCGTGACTGTCACCTCCTCGTCACCCAGAGCACCAGAGATGCATGGGGTGGAGCTGAAGTAAACTACTACAGTTCTGCTCTCTGCCCTGGTGCATCTGTGCCTGGGCTTCAGCTCTGCAGGAAACAAGCTTAACCTACCCGCTGGGGAGAGCTGGCCACACGTAATAGCCATATGTATGTTTATGCACACACATACATGCCTTAGAAATTACCAAAGACAATTAAAGCACAGACTGCTAATGCTCCAGCCAAAAGAATAATTTCAGTGTTTAGTTATGTAAGCAACCCTCAGATCCCTGCTTCACAATCTGTTTGAAATTTAAGGAACATGTAGCCTTTCTGGAAAAAACTATGGACCAAATTATGTAGTAAAATCAACACAGTTTTCATTTACAAACAAGAAAAATTTGATCTAAACTTTCAGTGTTTATTTATGGTTTTGTTTTCCTTGTCATTTGTTCATTTCTAAACCTGCATATAGGAGAAGGCGCATGTTGCTTTTGCTGTAATTTTGTCTTTTGTCGTTATTTCACACGCCATTTTCTGCTAGTTTACAGACCATGAACAGTCCACAGACCACACAGGTTAGGAAACACTACTCGAGATGTGCTAGCTTTCAGTAAACATCTATTATATCTCTGCATGTTTTCAAGCATATTCAAAAGCAAACCTCTTCCATTCAGCTTTTCTATGCTACTTCTGTGAACACAGGGCCCTGCGAATACCATATATGCGATAATTGGCAGGTATCTAACTGGAATTATCAAGTATGACCTACTGCAGTATATAACTGCATTAAGATTCAGCTGCTGATCCTACCGACTGTTCAGCATCATCTGCAGACATATATATGCTCCTCTCCCTGCGCAGAATTATCATCTTCAGAGGCTACAGAATAGACTCTCTTCTAGTTTTGTTAAAGTAACTGAGACTATTAGAATGGTTAGAAGAACTTAAAGAACATTTTTCCTCCTTTTTTTGGCAGCCTACTTTATCTGATCTAGCAGTGTCCTGATTTGCCTTCTTATTCTGACAAGGAGATATAACAGATTTCTATAATCAGTTCCCAACACTTGATAGAATAATTTTAGTGTCAGATGAAGCTAGCTTTGCCTGATTCTAGGAAATGCCTGTCAGTCTGCACAGGCTGTGATATCCTCTATCAGGCTTCTCTTCTGCTGCGGGTCTCTGTCATCATCAAACAGATCCTCCCCACTTCTGATTCTCTAGGCACAACGGGCATGGCAGTGAACCGAGACTCTCGCAGGATTACACAAAGTGCACCTTAGGCACTGGAGTCAGGGGTTCGAAGCTCTTTGAGCTCCTGTATGAAGTGACAATTTCATTTCCCTTCATTTCCCTTTCTTCATTCTCTCGTGATGTCTTGGCAACATTTTATTCCAGTTCAACATTAGCTGCTTTTTCTCTCACTTCTTTTTATATTCCTTTCTCTCCCCATCTGGTAATTTAAAAGGAAATTGCATGGTATTCAGCATTATCAGCCAATCTGTTTACTCTGCTCTTGTTCAAACTAAGACCGTTCCTCACACACTGAGCTGCTCTGTCTCACCCCCATACACACTATTAGTATCCTCTAAGCCTGTATTTTCTTTCATACGTCACCTACAGCAGTAACCCACACTTCCAGAGGTACAGATCTTCCTAAAATTTTGTCTGTTTTTAAATAAAGACATGGGAATAGAGGTCTGCGGAGAAGAAAAGAGCTGTCCACATCTGGGCCTTCTCTCGCTGCCAGGCAGCCATAAAGCATTAGGCATGCCGGCACACACGAGAAGGAAAAGGCCTTGACGCCATTCTGGCTACCAGAAGAGCAGCATTCACAGCGACAGATTCCACACCCAGCCAGGGGAGACCATCCCCACGCTGAACAAGCTTTCTCTTTAGAAACACCTTCTCGGTGGGCCAGAATTCCTCCCTCCCCCAGGACCAGCCCAGCCCTTCCTAGCAGTGACTCCTCAAAGCGCCCCAAATAACTACTGTGCCGCACTGCTGTCCGGGCTGACGCTGACTCGCTCCACATCACACAGTTCATGATTTCATCACTGAAGATAAGGCCAACTTTGACCTGTGTTCCAACTCCTTCAGATCCAGAATTAATAATACAATAGCTACTTTGATCCCTATCAGTGGCTAATGCTAACAGTAAAACGCTGAAACAACTCTTGATAGCAACAACGTGAAAGTTTTGCGCACTCAGGCACAATAAGCATAACTGGTATTAATGTATTTTAAAAGCCATCAGAGAAACAACTGATAGGAAAGGCTTTATTGAACCTGTTAGTGAATTCTCCTCTCATGATCTACTGAAATATTTTAGATAGACATCATCCTTTCAAAAAGGAGATAACATTTTGAGTGATAAATCCTATTTCCTTAATTCTTCAAAAAAATATGAACAAGAATGGAACTGAAATATGCATCTGTTTCTTTGGAGATGATATCAGGTGGAAAAATTGATCTCCAGGATGAAATGTCATACATGAAACTATCTGGCTTGCTTCTGAACATAGACTTGACATCCAGTCACTGCTCTCAAGTTGACCTGTGTTTAGCAAGGCATTCAACCATATGTAATTTAAGCTGATGAACAAAACAAGCTTGTTTCCAAGTAGAAGCATTTTACTTAATTGATGCTTTGATTAAAACAAGTCGTGTCAAAGTTGGTGAAAGCTGCTTAACTGGCAAAACAGCAAAGACCAAATTCTCTGGGGGCCGAGTAGGAAAAAAATACTGATGTATATGTACTTAGCACCTGGGAATTAGGAAAAAAAAAATCTGACTTCTGTATGAATTTGTTACTATTAATACAAATCTTTACTTATGTGCTGAAACAATTGATTCTTGTGTGATGGGAAAGTAGATCAGAATAATTTTACTGAACATTGGAGCTTGACTTCTTACCAACAGCAGGGTATCATGCTGCTATATTGTATGTTGCTTAGCAATGTAATGTGGGAAGCAGCACCACAGTCCTTGACAGCACCATTGTCCATTGAAATGCTTGTGAAATATTACCTGGGTTATATAAAGATAGCACACAGTTATAGAAAAAGAGCATAAAGTTTCAAAACAGGACAAAGGCAAAGAAGAAGGCTGTAAAGAAAAGGCATTGCTATTCCAATGGCAAAAAGGTCTCCCTGGATGATCTTTCACTCTCTGAATACACACAGCATAAATTAAATGTGGAGAAATTGTATCTGTAAAATCTCATTACAGCTATGCTTATAAATGATATACCGTACTGTACAGCAACTGCTCTAACAGTTGACTAGCTCTTCTCCATATACATGCCAATGTCCCTACACTGCTACCCTATAAAGAAGACCTATCATTTATTATTCTGGTGCTTTGCTTTGGTGGAAGACTTTTGTGCTGTGATATACTGACTACCCATAGTGAACAGAACACATACAAAACAGGGAGCATAAGCAAAGACAGATTTGTTCTACAAACAGATTATATGCTACATATGGGAATATTCACCTCACGGCTTCACGGTATACCAGAGGCCACAGGTGTCAGACGCACGCCCTCCCGTATTCACCACACTTGCTTTTTCTCTGGTGTCTTTCGCGTAGAGAAATGTTATCCTGCTCTTGCTTGATCAGCTCTGACAGCCTCAGTATAACAGCCACTGCCAAGATTTTCCTTCATGCGTGTCCCAAAATGTTTCTCTGGCCCATATTCCAGCCATTCACCACATTTTAACTAGCCAGAGCAAATAGCTTGGGTAATCTGTTTTCTGCCATTCGAAGCAGATGCCAAGGCCTGAGTACCGAAGCAAACAGGAGTGCTGCTTCACTGCTCAGTGTTGGGACGCTCTGAGGCTTCAGCATTTCCAGTGACACCCCTTTCTCCTGCACGGTTTCTCATATGTTCACCTTTCCCTGGTGAGGCCATTGCATAGTTTTCAAGTGACACCTAAATGAGCTTGTGTGATAGCGTCATTAATAACTCAAACAGTACTGAAATCCTCTGACTGCTGCAACAGGAGGTCTCTCCAAAAGAAGGTGGGTCATGTTTTGCTACTCTTGCCAGAGACTACTGCTGAAGCATTTTCATGTCGCACACCAATGGAGGAATGAGCCCAACTGGGTCATCCACCAACATCGCTCTATAAAACTTTCCATCACTTTTCCATCACTTCCCCTCTTAGCAAAGCAGCTGAGACCAGGAAGCTGCACTAGACACTGGCAGTACACAGAGAGAACGCACAAAACTGAATGTGTACATGGGAAACACACGACCATCAGATCGAATCGAAACAGGCTCCAGTGCTGTATCACTGGATTCATCACACTCTCGTTTTTGTAATCTGAAGCAGCACAAGGCTCATATTCTTACTTCAGCGTATGGAACAAGCCTCAGATTATGATGGTTCATAAAGATGCAGGAGCAAATCTGCATCTTAGTTAAAAAAAAAAAAATACTGAATAGACATGACAGATCCTAGGGGCCTTTCCAAGGAACAATTCAATATTTCCTTTTATAGTATTTGGCAGAAAAACACCACAGAGTTTATTCAGCTTGAATTAACTAATGGATTTGAGCATTCCCTTTAACAAAGAGAAAAGATGTTGAGTTACACTGACTGCAGGGTTATTGAATGCTTTGGACAAACCTCATAAACTGATTTACCACAGAATCTGTGCTGGCTTTTCTGGTTTTTCTCTAAACTTACGTACAGTGATGCTTTATACTTCAAAACGAGAATTCCTAAATTTGTTTAGAAACATTTATTTTTGTTGGTGTACTACTTTCCCTTATTAAAAATACAAAAATGGAAACAACTAAAAAAAAAATATATATAATGCTGTTGAAAGAGTCATCAGAACAGAAGCAAAAGTTTCAGACAGGCCAGATCCCTCGGACATGCCAGCAAACCCCCCTGCACAAGCACACAGTACACATTTCTTTAGAGGGCCCACTACCCGCAGAGCTGAACCTCAGATAAATACAGGAGTACCAATGGTGAGATTTACCCCATACAACAGTAGTAAGCCACGCTCATCTTCAGTCAAGAGGAACCTGGTTTTGATCTCAAGGAGTATGCATTTGATATGCAATGACCGTTCTCCTACATCAGCGCTGAGCTGTTAAAGCAGGAAGGGCACTCAGCTGAGAGCACTGCTTGCCTCCCTCTGAAAATGGAGCGTTTGCTGTGGAGGCCTTCCTGAGCACACGGCCGCTATCAAACCTCTGTTCTCCATATCCCACTTGTTACCTGAAAATAATGCATTTGATAATTTAAACTAGTAAATGCACAACACTGACTGGGTCATTCCTCTTCACTAATCAGACATATAAGGTTTTCATGTCAGGCCTCCTTTAGCCTTCAAATCACTCCATATTTCTTTGAATTCTTTAATTTGATTCCCTTGACTTAGTTTTTTAAGCTTCTACCACATATTCTTGGTTTCTCAGCCTTGGCTTCCTTTTATCCGATCTGAAATTAAGATCTATTCTGTGCCCTCTATGCCTCTAATGGATTTTCTGCTTAAACATAAGTGAACGTATAATTCAGCCAGAAGCTTTTTCGTAACAGTGCAGTCTTACAATAGATTAAAAGCAGCTAGCTTTTCCTAATGCAAGCCCTTCTTTGGACCTAGTGCTTCAGAGAAGTTTAGTATAGGCAGACTTCTTCCTTTATTCCTTACTTTCATCCTGAGGAAGGTGTTTTTTATAAAAATTCACTAAACTTCAAGGCTCTTTGTTTTCTTCATTTTTATTTTTATCAGTTTTCAGCTCAGAACTGGAAAAAGATAGCTTGCTATCTTGCAGATAGAACTGCACTCTGTCTTGCTATCTGTAAAAATATTTTTTGCAAGGAGAATAGCAACCCCACCTACCCAGGCTGTTGCACAGAACAACTTTCAAAGTCTGCCCTTACACTTTTCACCTTCTCAAGCACGGCGAGCTCTGGAAGCACCCAGACGTGGGGAACAGTTGCAGTTACAGGGTGAGCAGCAAGAGCATTCCTGGCTTCCTCACAGCCAAACCTTTCGGCATCAATCAGCATCATTCACTGGGGCTGTCAGTTCAAGCCCACAGACCCATCAGATACTCATCCTTGTATTTCCTTGCGACGCAGCTAAGCCTCTGGACTGATTCTCTCTAGTCAGAGGATGAAAAACATACCTGAACAACAGCTGGTGCATGCAGTCTGCCTCTAATTTTTAAAGTTGCGAAGTCACCAGTGTTAGGGAGGCTTCTTAGCCTTTGCAGACCAACACTCGCCTGCACCACAAGACCTTGCTCCACATTGCTTCAATGCACGACTTACCAGCAATAAATACAATTAACTTACAACAGAGAACCTAAACTTGTCTCCTTGTCCTGGAGACAAAATAAAGAAAACAGCTTTTCTTAACTGATCCCGTGGTTAATGTGCAGCAATGAGGCAGACACCGGCTCCCTCAGCGTGTGACTTCTGGCAAGGGGTATCAATGCACTAAGCCCTTTTCACTGGGATATCTGCAGAAAACAGTCAGCACCAATGCTTGATGGCACCTTGTAGCGCTGCCTTTTGTTTCTCTACAGAAAAAGCTTAAACTCCCTCTTGTGGGTAACTGGAGAAAATCCTTTTTGTAAGAATCCACAGCAGTTGGCAGGATGGATCTCTCCCTTTTCTACCTTACGTTCACCACTCCAGCACAGGCTGTGTGGTCTCCACCCCTGGAGGGTTTCAATACCAGCCAAGTTAAAGCCCTGGGCAACCCGGCCGACCTGACAGCTGACCCTGCTTCGAGCAGGAGCCTGGATTAGAGACCCCCTCCTGGCCCCTTTAACCTCAGTTATATCTTATATTCTTTTGATCCTATACACACAGAAAGAAGAAAACATACGCCAAAGAGAGCACAACAGTTGCTATAGAAGAGAAAAAAAAATATGGAAGTGTATTAGGAACCCCATAGTATTTATCTCATTAGTTCCAAACGTAGCTGATGTCATCATCTCATTGTGGATTTTCGGCAAACTACTGTAGGAAACATGGCAATGTACTGCACTGTCCTAACTGCCAAACTGAGTGAAGAGAGAGTAATAATGAACAGATGTACAAATAAAGAATTAATCATTTTCCTACCTGAGACAACCTGCAGGATAGTACAGATATAGATATGATACAGACAGCAGCACCTAAAATATTTTCTCAAGAGCCTCTTTTTATATCTGTACCCCAAAGTAACCACAAATCTCAGACATACACACTGCTAAATTACATGATGCACCACAGCCTAATTCTTAAAATACTTGGGTAGCTACAAGCATAAATATTTACTTTCTAAAAATAAACAAAACAATACATGTAGATGGTGTTTTACATCCACAAGTCTCAAAAAACCTTTAGGAAAGTTAGAGGAGCACTACAGAACCACAGAGGTTACAATCGTTTGTTTAAAGTTATGAGATCAGGAAAGTGCGCTGGATCTTTGTGCTTTGTTTCTGGAGACCAGCTCAAATCATCTAATGAAAATTCAGCCCAGTTGCCTTGCGTGAAACATAATGAACATTTTATGAGATGGCAGAGATGGCTACAGAAGATACAAAGGCAAACAAACCAGAGTTTATCACTCAGGAAATACTCACGTTGAAAGCCTATATGTAAGAATAAGCTCAAGAAATAAAAAGACCGTTTGAGTCATTTCTTACAAGGAAGCTTTATAGCACCATCAACAAGATACCAAGGCCATGGCAGTCAGAATGCTATCCCAGTACAGCTAGACCTCTTTGTTGCAAATCTTTTCAACCAGAGTCAACTGTTTTTCTTCAAAATTTTTTTTTTTTTAACAATCCAGCAGTCGTTGCAACTATGGGCAAGGGGCACTATAAGCACATGCTTACAAATTCTGGAATATGAACAAATAAAAGAGGAACAGAAGATATCCAAATCCTTTCAGACTGTATCCTGTTCATAAATTACATGCAGACATCATGGTCCCCTTCACTGATACATTTTTGTAGTCCTTAAAAGAACAGTATTTGTCCTACTCTCTAAGGCTTCCTCTTTTTTATTTCCAGCATAGAAAGAAAGGTGAATTGATTGGACAGGAATAACCGAGTCTGGTTTACTCAAATATTAAAAAGAAAAGCACAGTTACATGAAAGCAGCACTAGAACCCCATTACTCATTTGTTTAGTCACACTGAAGGGGACAAATTTATTTAAAAAGAATTAGTCTTTTTCCTCCATCAGAGACGCTAGCTATTAAAAGTTTCAGGTTTGCATCATAAAACATTAAGGCGAGGCAGTGTTAGATCTTATTCCTTCTTCAGCACTGCTCAGAAAACACAACTCAGAACATGGGTTTCTAATGTTTCCCTCCCATTCAGTCTGCATGACAGCAGCCAGGTGTTACTGCAAATTTTAGGAATACACTAAATACGCTAGCCTGCTCACATGAGAGGAAGAAACTCTTCCTGCGAAAATAACGATGTGGGGCACACACTACGCTTTGCTTTCAGCTCTGATGATTACATAGCATTATGGCCACTTTTGGCAGTTAATAATGCACCCAAACGTACTGCCAGGCACAAGACAGACAGCTGATGTGTTCTGACTAGTAGAAAGATGCCATTAGCAGCCAAGGAATGACCCTCCTTTCACAAAACCTCTGGCAGTAGGTGCTCTGGTCCCTGTGGAGGTTAAGTACCTCCAGAAACATTTCCTCCAGCTCTTGTTCTTTGCAGACCTAACTTTCATAATTAACAGAGCAGAGTCCCCTACACCGTAGTTAAACCCAGCAGGATGCAGAGCAATTTCAGCTTATGTTTCAAACTTTTTAATGAACCAAGTCGTTTTCAGAAGTTATTGTAAAACATGAGCCACATACAGCCACCTGTACTTCACCATTTCTGGATCCCAGAACAAAGTTTTAAAGATGTAAACTCAACAGAAGATCACTAGCTTTTCTTGGTTTACAATTAGAACACTGTTTGTTCACATAGGTTTTTGAATTCATTAAATCTCCTCAGTGGAATTTCTCTCCGTGTATTCCATCATGCAGAGACTGGGCAGTTTTCCCCTCCAGTGTTCTAATAATCTAAAACAGGTATGGCAATTTTTACTAGCTGGAGATATCCCTTCTTCTTAAAATTCAAATTATTGCAAGCACATGCTTAAATTACACTGAAACTTTAATACAGGTTTAAGCTACCTACTGACATAGAATTTATTTCTATACTTTTTTTTTTTAATTACAAGTAAAAAAATAATTTATCATATTCAAAAAGTTATAATGGCACCCGAGAGCAATAGAAACTAGAAGTCTCCATAACAACAAATTATATTTAAAATCAACAATGAATCTAGACATGTGGGTTTTTTATGCATGGTGAAAATTCTTTGCTCAGAACCAAAAATAAGAACCAAAACATAAGGTTGTAACAATATAATACAAAACATTTGACTTAAAACCAACTGAAAAGCTGCATTTGGAATTTAGTATTGAAGGACAATCAGTAACCAGAGAATACGATACGCGAGACAATGCCTGATGTGAAATGCTACTTATCAAAATTGATGGTGTATGTCTATAAATATAGCAATCTCAAAGAGATGGAGTTTGCTGACAGCAAATCCTGGCCATTAAGCAGGACAGAATCTGCTGGAAAAGTGTCTGACTTGGTTTAATTAGGCTCTACCTGTCATTAGGATTGCAGTCTACATCTTCCCTACTGAAACTCATTCTTTCTTTCTAAGTTTTTCTTACATCTCTACTCTCACACAGACTTGGCATTTTTACTGTTGTTTTTCAGAATTAATTACTTTTGGCTAAACCCCGTGGGGCTCAAAGCACATGACAAAATCTGAGACTGAACAAGATCACTGTTGTACCAACGGATCCCACGCTACGCTGTGCTCTGAAACATAGAAGGTGAGGGTGGTGCATTCCGTCCTTTAGGGAGCACCTACTCACACTACGTAGTAGCAAAAGGAAATGCTGCTTTTTTGCCAGAGGAAACAGGTCACTCACAGCAACAAACCAAATTTGTATAGTAAGAAGCAGTTGTCCTGCCTGTACAGCAAGCACTTTAAGATTGCTGAGAGTTTGAAGCTGCCTACTGACATCTATCCAGGACAGAAGCCCCATGCAGTGCAGCATTTCACTTCTGCCTTCTATTTGTGAGGGAAAATGAGTTAATGTGTCATTTGCACTTAAGCAGCTGTTTCAGACATTTTGGTTACACATAGTTATTTTGGAGTCTAGATAAAACGCAGAGGTAAAAGAGGGATGAAAAATCTGCAGTGAGTGTACTAACAAGGATTCTCTCTGACAGTACCTATGCATGGGTGTGGCAGAACAAAGTGCTTAAAGATAGGGGGATGAAAAAAATCCTTGCTTGAAAACTTTGTGCAAGAATTGTTCTGAGCACTGCATGCAACTGAGCTTCCCTGAATTTTCATCAGAGCACTAAAGCAGCGGGCTTGGAGGTAGCTGTAAGGCGAGAAGAAATAAGACTGCAAAGACTGAAGTCCCGTATAAACAGTAGCTTACATGAAAAACTGAGGTTCTCTGTCCCTATCAACAGATCTTCAATCATTTCACTGGTAATGAAACCTCCCAGAGAAGTTTGTCCCTGAAGATCAAAAAATGGACCTGCTCATATTTTGAACTCTACCAACCCTGAAAGCATTGACTGGAGTACAGGGGACAAAAGCAGCTAATGCTAGGATGCACTGCCTCATTAGACATCTCCAGCTCTGAGAGAGCTGACATTAGGCTTATTGCCAAGCTTTGCTACATTAGAGGGAGAAAGGAAAAGGACACGGAACAAAATTGGGAGAAGGAAGTAATCATTAACACCAAAGGGCAAGACTCCTCCTCCTCATCCCTGTATTCTACTCCCTTACTCATCCAGAGTGCATTATATGACATAATTTAGAGTAATATGTTCTACAGCAGAATGTCCTGCCCATATTTATGTTTTAATGAAAGAATTTTATCAATGATGATCAGAGAAACACAGTGCCCATAACTGGTGAATACGAAAATAAAGGGGCATGTTTTTTGCCCTGACATACAGGTCTTTTCTGTGATGACCAAACTGGCCACAAAATGGGAACGTGGGGGGCAATGATTTGATTTCCAGATGATTTTTTTCTATATGGTAAATAATGTCTTTAGACTAAATTTATGTACACTTTAAAACATTTTAGAAGAAAATAGAGAAAAACAAAGAAACATTCCATTTGGTATCAGACAACCAAAACCAGCCAATATGTGTTCCTTTCAAACCATAAAGAATCCACCCTTTTGTTTCTCAGCAAAAAGTAGAATACTGCTTTTTTGGACATTTTTCAGTTTGGATGTATATTCATTTATTTGTACAAATTCTACTTTAAAGTGCCTATGTTAGACTTTCTTCTTCTCTTATCAAGTTGGTATTTACCCTTAAAGAAAGGAGAACTGATAGTGCATGACATACCAACTCTGAAGGTGCCATCAGCTCACGTTCGGCACTCCTGAGTCTTTTTTCCTGTTCCATGCCAGAGATCAGCATCCTCTCCACTGTTCCAACACGCTTGCTCATGGGTTGCTAGGATCTGGAACATCAGAATGACGCAGCTGAAAACAGGCATCACTTTTTAACAGGTATTTTCTACTGCATCATTTCAGTTATTTAACAAACACTTACCCTTCCAAATTTTGACAAGCTCTAATTAATTGCTGTTCCTGACTGACTTCTCCTTAAATTACTGGGTATGTCAGAAATAGCACAAGTACAAAGAGATTACAAAACTTCAAATTAAGGAGGTGGTAAACTATGGGATATCACAACAAAGCTATCTATGTACATGTATATGTGACTGTGTGCGTACAGTAGACTGAAATTGTTCCTACTTCTTTTCTGCCATGCGCTGGAAGTTTAGATTACAATTCTGCTCCATGTTGTGATTCCTTCTCCTGTTAATACGTTAATATGTGCTTCTGTTACAGTAGGAAATTACACAGTACTTTTCTTGTTGTAGGCAAGTGTAGTTGAAAAAACAGGAGACAAGGAGGCTACCAGAAAAAATCTGAGCGCAGATGTGTGTAGCCAGTGCTAAACAGGAGCTGCTCTCCTCACTCCTGGGCAAAGCGAACTGGGCAAAACAGCTCGATTCAGAAGTGTCCAGAGCAAAGAGAACTTCTCACAGCAGTACAAGCATGTTGCTTATAAGCAGTACGCTATCTAGGAATTTTGTATATTTAACCCTAGGTGAGGATCATTAGGCTTTCTGCAGCTATACACTACAAGCAAAGCAAAAAATACCAGTTGTAAAATCTGAACTGGAAAATATGTATCAGACAGGGATTTTCAGTATGCTGGGGGGCTGAAAGTCATAGGTTACTTTAAAGTACATCCTGGTACACATATTGCCAGAAGAGGTACGAAGGCTGAAAGTCTATCTGAAACATTCCTCATTTTTATGTTTCTCTGCAATCACAATAGAAACAAATATTAAGCCAAAGACACGCGTTAGCAGTGAGGCTCATTAGGTACAAACTGCCCCATTTCACATTTCTCTCTGATTTACGACAACCAAAAGTCAGCTGACTGTTCAGGTCTCTCCCCGTTTTTTTTATAGCTCAAAAAATGTGCAAATGGACATTTAAAACACATTTCAAAACAATTTGTGTCTGAGTGTACATCTTGTTTACAAGAATGAACTACTGAAGCTGGGTAATAAAACACTGAGAAATGCAGTTTATAGTGGAAACACTGGCACAACTTTAATTACTGCAGTGTAAAAGGCATCTCTGTGCACAGGGTTCCAGCATATTTTTAACCTACATGAAAAAGTCAAAGAAGAAATCTACGCAACAAGAAATGGAAACATAAATCCCTTCCAAATGTTAGACAATTTCTGCTGAGAAAGCTTGCAACCCATTAGAAAGACACAGTCCCGTGGATGAAAGGAGAGGCAAGCAGTGGTATTTCACCCATTGTCAGCGCTGACTCCATTCTAACCAGAGGCAGAGGGAGCTTTACCAGCAACTTAATAAAGAACAAGACCTAAAGTCTTTTGCAAATTGGCTCCATGAACAAAAATAGTCATTTAGGAAATAGATTGCAGGCTTAGGAGGAAATAACAGCTTCAGCTGCTGTATAAGAAGAAACGTGCAAACCAATGTCCACTTCCTAGATACAAGGCATCAAAACGGAACAAAAGTATGTGGAATATCAGTAGGGTCCAAACAATTTGAAATTTAATGGACTTACTGTTAGCTCAGTTTCCAATTACTATAGTTTCAGTAGCCTTTCCCACCCAGAATATGGGAAATGCTGTAAGCGAAATGCAAGGAAAGCGATCATACACAGAGAAACAGCCACTTTCCAGGAACATCTGCACTGCATATTATAGACAAAATAATTGCTCCCAATTCATCTAGCTCAACTCAAAGATAAAAACGAGATGCCAAAATAGCACTCAAGTCAGATCATTCCAGTTTATGTACACACCAAGCCTCTCTCACGCTGTAAATGCAAAGACCATCTTTTGTTACTGTAAGTGAAATAATTAACAGTAATAATCACACACACAAAAAAGAAAAAAAAAAGCTTCCTCTAAATAAGTCTCAGAAAATGGCACAAATCAGGCCAGTGGGGAATCAGACAAAGCAATGTATCTTTAACAGAACTTCAAGACAAAATCTCACTAGCATATAGCTTCTTGGGGCCTCCTCACATTACTGTAGCTACAACTAGTAAGAACAAATGTAATCAATATTAAATTGTCCTGCTGAAGCAGTAGAAATAAGAGTAAAGTATTTATTTCACATAGCATCCTGGAAGCTGTTCTATTACCAGATAATCAGCTGCCCAACAAATGCTGCATAGAGGCAAGCAATGAAAGTCATTGACTAAAGAGCCAACTTGACAGCTCCAAAAAGAGTTTGAGTTAGGGCTTCCAGAAGCAGTGCTTTATTAGTGAGATTTACTGTGTACATCATTTCCCTTAAAAAGTTCCTTTATCATCATATCTAGTAATTTAAACATAGTCATCACATTTATCTAACCTTGTAGCCAACTAGATCTTGTCAACCAAGTCAGACAGAGGCCACAGCAGTTTAATCATTTCTGTTTTCTTTCTAATAATGTTTTGCTGGCTCCATGGGATAAACATTTAGTTACAACTCTCCTGTTCTGCTATAAAACACTGCACGCAATATATTTGGAATTACTGTCACAACTTCAGCTCACCCAGGACTTGTAGTTAACCATCCTGATGGCGCAGACACCATTCCTACACCACGCTGAGGTAAGCACACAAGATTTAGCTGCTAAGGAACTGTACCCTGCATCAAAGGGCAAGGTCTGAGCTGCTAGGTGTAACGCACGGGGGATTGCTAAAACTGGTGACCATATGCTTAATACAGCCTTGCCAGTGATTTGTAGTAGGTGTCTGAAATCAACGTAAATTCCTTCTTTAACCCTTTCGCCCTTGCTTCCAGTCATTTAAATCTGACTTCCAGTAATCCTTTTTTTTTTTTTGTTAAAGCAATCTGGCACTGGTTCCTCTTTCACAGCAGAGCTAGAAAGCACACAGAAGTACAAGAAAGGAAAGCCTTTGTTGCCTAATTCTAAAACTCTCCTTAAAAATTAAGTCTGCTTCCTACAAATGTCAGGAATCCCGCTTCTCTTCCATCAAGCGATTTGCATCCTGCGACACAGGACGTATCCTCGTGCAGGTCTGTTTCTCTCTGCACAGCAACGAAATGTACCACACTACACCTCAGCTATCCATTTCACCCTTTGCTGCACCTTTACATTTGCCTTCATGCTTCCTCCAGCGCCCGTGAAATAATTCATGACCTCCACTTCTGGTCTATTGAGTTTCTTAACAGATTTGGCAAAAGTAATTGAGCAAATTACTTTTGAAAAGCAACTGCCTCACTTGGTAGATTTCTTCCTCTGTCTTAACATGTCGAGATGCTAATTGCAGAGGAAGATTTAGCAGACAAACTCTGCACAGATTAATGTTTGGGAGCTTGCACATGCTTTCAACTCCGGCTCCTTGCTTTCTTCTTTCTCTACAATTACTTGAGGCCCTTGGTACCTTCACAAACATATGGGATGTTTGACTGGTTAAACTCTCGTATCGGCAATCAGATTATAAATCAAGGAAGAAAAAAAAATCTCTTCCAATTTATCATTGTGATAATTTATCCCTGCCAGCAATTTAACTTTCTAGAATCCAGGACAGGTATCCTAAAGTCTGGGGAGAAGGCGTACAGAAGTGAGCTGAGGGTGGAATCATGAAAGCCAGGAATGCACAATGCTCGTGTGGGTTTGCTTTTTCCTTTTGAACTGTGAATCTGTCCCAGGGATAATTTCAGCCTGTTAGCTTAAGCGATCTCATAGAGCTAATGCAACATCCTTATTTTACTGACATTGTTTAACTGTTGGCACCAGCCTATTTCTGGCTGCTTTCATGCAATGGAAACAGTAAATTTTTCTCCTAATAAACCACTGTCACGATCTTTAAAATTATCTGCAGACTAATTAATTAATCCTTTTATATTGTTCTACAGCTCCAAATATTGCACCCAATAAGTTTACAGTAGCAAGTCAGACTCGTCTAAGCATAAACATTTCGTTTCCAATATTGAGAAGTTGTGTCAGAATAAAAAATTCTGAACTTCGGGGTTGCCTGGCAGCTGCTGTAGGGAACAGTGCTCTCTGCATCATTTTCCACATATTTGTGAAACAATATTGCATATATCACCCACAGGAAAAGAACAGCAAACGTGAAATGCAGCTCAATAAAAGATGAAGAGCCAAAGCAAAAGGAAAGATAACGCAGGCACCTCCGAGTTTTGTGAGGAGGTGGGAAAAAAGAAGTCCTTAAACTGAAAACCAATTCCTATTGTTTTCTATATTACTCTTAGATTTAAGCATCAAGTCAGGGAAGAATCTGTATTTATTGTAAAACTAAGGGCTAAGGTGAGTTCCTAATCAGGCTAAGCTATTCCGGAACTGAAGTGTGAATACAACAGTGGCTTTAATTATCTCCCTAAAACCAATGACAAATCACAGACACAGAGGCTTTTAGAGTGCCTCCCTAACTATCCACATCGTTCTAGATTTGTAACAATGGTCTTCAAATCTCAAGAAGGGCTTTTCTAAAATTCAAGTATTCCATTTGCTTGTAGGAAAACCTTTTTTTTTTTTTTGGTATAATATGTTATTTCCTACTTGAGACTGAAAAAAATGTAAGTTCATTTATGCTTTTTTAAAAAAAGTTTCCCTTACATTTTGGGTCAAGTTACTTAGAAATTTGCTCACGTTGATATGATACAGTAAAACAGGCTATTTTCTTCATAGCTATACTGTATTCTAAATTTATTTATTCCGCTAATATAACCTGTACAGACACCTTAGCTCTACTGAGAGTACAATACATACAGAAGGAGCAACACACACAAAAGGTAAGAGTCGAGACTCAGGGCTTTTGTTCCAGCCATCTGTTGCCTTGTAAGCAACCCCCACCACGCAGAAGGGTACGATTCCTTCTGTGTTAGAGCAACGAGACCCTACAGATCAGTATTCAGATATCCTCAGTTCAGTATTTGTCTTCATGAGAATGAGAGCGCAGATACGTATGTTATTTCATTTGCTGTGGCAGTCGATATTAGAAGACTATCAAAGACGGAAACGTCTCAGCTTCAGCCAATTCTCCACGTGACCATAAGCTATTTTCATAATGAAGCTATTTGTATGGCCTGCGGAGCTGTGAAGGAATTAATCACTGCCGGCATGAGGTGCCGCTGACTTTGGGTGAAAACTTGATTAAGTGAGGATCAGTCTCCGTCGTGAATTACGAAAGCCCTGGTAGAAAGGGGGGATGAATAGATTGTACGTAATGAATTCGGTGGCTGTGAACTGATCTGTGCTGATTAAGAAAGTGAAATCAAAGTGCATACAAGAAGCACGGACGGAAATAGCACAACGCCTTGGTGAATCACAGCCCTCAGCTCCGACCAGCATGTCTCACTGACGCCACGAGGAATACGAGGTGCCGCTCAGCCCAGCCACTGCCGCAGAAGAGCCCGGGCCCAGGCCAGTCCCAACGCTGGAAAGCAGAAACGTGAGGAGCCAGGGCTGGAAAGCAGCAGAGACGCACCCGGGAGATTCCCGCAACCCATGACCGACAGCGAGCAGGGTGTTACGCTCTCACATTCAGACCAAGTACAAATAATCAGATAATTCAACAACAACAGTAACTGAATGGAAACATGCACAAATATTTTGACTGCTAAGCTGCAGCTTCTTATCAGCAATCTGTCCCCAAAATCATGTAATTAACAGCAATGATTAAGACAGAAATGTCACCTTACATTTACACAGCAGTTCTCATCCTGATGCGCTTCATTAGCTATCTTTCCAAAGACCACTTCGCGATTGATTTTGCTGTATTTATACTTTGTCTACCCAAATCAGAAAAGAGACAGATTGTTCTCTTTTTAGAATCTCATCAGATAAAAACCTTAAACTGTAGTTTCCATAGAAACGCATCATGGGTCTCACGGGTCTCTATCAAACCTGTTCATAAACTTTCCGCTTTACTTAATACTACATTTTCAAAAATATCAATTAGATCTTTTATATTTAATGCTCTTCCAGGCCTTTGTGCTTACTTTCAGTACAGAAGTACAGCGAGACACAGCTCAGCCACAGCTGACACGAGCTTATTTTGTATTAAAACATATTTATATATATATTAAAAAAAATGCTCTGTTTGTGTTAAAAAAAAAAAAAAGATGTAAAACTGACTACCTAAGTTTTCCAAAAACTCTAATATTGCATGCTGTTGTCCCATGTTTCCTTCTACAAAAGCACGCAAGTATTATGGAATCCTTCTTTTGGCTCATGGTATTTCTCCCATTTTGTATACCCATGGATATTTGGATGATCCCTTAACAATTTACAGTCATTTCCCAGACCACCTTCCTACAGGCCACAGGTTTACAAACTGTGTCTGTGATGAGGTTACACGAACAGACGTTCCGCTTTTGTATAGTGGTTGCATGTATTGAATAAATACGGCCACCTGCACCGGCCTGCAGTCTGTCAACCTGGCTAATACCACTCACCAAATCCTACTGCCACTGACCCTCTGCTCAGAGTCACTTTCTGTGAGAACACCGAGTGAAGTAATGCAAATGTTTAGCTCTGCTTCCTTAAAGTTTCTGTCAGTTCATTTACGAATCCAATACAGTTGGATCACTGCTGTCAGAAACGCATTTGCAACAGAAGTCCTCGGAGGCTTTGCTGCTTTCGTCAGCAGATTAAGATTTGTCCTGAAATCTTTTCAGTATCTTACACAATAATTCTATTTTAAAATACAGAACTATTAAATATATATGTTAAATAGACTGAAACGTGCAACACTAATAGCCTTTTTTCAGCAACACCATCTTCTCTTATTCTGCAAGTAACTCTTTCAGGCATGCCAGTGGCTCAGAAATGCAGCTCTGCTCCTAAATTCTTGTGATGCAGTAGCTACAAGTGCCAAAACCTCCAGGCCATCCGACTGCGAGACAAACTTGTAATTTCAGTGACATACTACAGGAGGATTTCTTCTGAGGCTGGGTTTCTTGAAGACTAAAGTGACATTCCATTGCTGCTTTAAGGGCACCTTGATGACTTCAACTTGTTCTAGTGGTCTTTTTTTTTTCCTATTACCTAAGGCTTTTTCTGTTTTGTTAAACACGCATTTTCTTTTGCCAAACCTACAAAAGCAAAGAAATCATTACACTGAAAATTCAAAAAAGAGCACTGCCTCGACAGCTGAATTCTGGGTAAGACCAGAAATGACAAGTAAAACCTTTTGCACACACGACTAGCATATGAAATGGCAGAGGGAATAGGAAAAAGGTTTCACAAGAAACTTATCTGAGAGCACTGGGTAATTTCAGTGTCTCTTCCTTGCTTTAAAATACATTCATTCAGTACATTAAGAAAATGTGGAGCTGGATTATTTAAAAATGTTAAAACCCACTGTTACATCGCTTTTTCTTTTTTCCTGCTGATGGTTCCTTCTGAAAGGAAAGTTCAACACACCAACAAAGCTGGCTCCTACATCCCTCTGCGCACAGCATCCAGACAAATGATGAGAGAAGAGAGGTGTGAGGAGCAACAGCCTGCTCTAACCTGGCTCCAGGGCCATGACACGGGACCTGAAACTGCCAGCAAGTCGCAAAAACTCAGGCCTTAACCTCTCTGAACCATAAGAAATACTCCAGAAAATCAAAAAATCCAATATATTCTCTTAGTGCAAATATCATCAAAGACCATTTGACTTTTTTTGATTTACATTTGTGGATCCAAATATCCCTTAATGGGATGTATATGAGAATGTGAAGGGAGTACTTTTGTAGGATTTGCTAGAATTCTGAAATATTTATAATGCTTGTAGATAGTTTGGCAGTTAAATAATTTGCTGATCAGATTTTCTTTATATTTTAATAATGAAAGCACACTACATCAGAAAAAATACTATGCATACTGTCTTATATATTATTTTGATTCAAAGCTCGATGTCGCCAGCAGCAGCAAAACAAGCGCAGAGAGCCTGCTGCAGCCCGCTCCTCTTCCTGTTACAATACATTTACACCAACACCAAGCCTCATCTTTCCTGTATATGTTGTGAGTTTGGCCACAACAACCCCATGCAGCACTACAGGCTGGGGCAGAGTGGCTGGAAAGCTGTGCAGAGGAAAAGGATCTGGCGGTGTTGGTCAATGCTCGCCTGAACACGAGCCAGCAGTGTGCCCAGGTGGCCAGGAAGGCCAACAGCATCCTGGTTTGTGTCAGGAATAATGCGGCCAGTAGGACAGGGAGGTGATGTCCCCCTGTGCTCTGCTCTGGTGAGGCTGCACCTCGGGTGCTGGGTTCAGTTTTGGGCCCCTCACTACAAGAAGGACATCGAGGCCAGAGAAGTGTGGCCAGAGAAGGGCGCCGAAGCTGGTGAAGGGCCTGGGCCACAAGTCCTGTGAGGAGAGGCTGAGGGAACTGGGGGGGTTTGGGCTGGAGAAGAGGAGGCTCAGGGCAGACCTCATTGCTCTCTGCAACTGCCTGAAAGGAAGGTGTGGGGAGCTGGGGGTCGGCCTCTTCTCGCAGATAACCAGTGATAGGACTGGAGGGAATGGCCTCAAGTTGCGCCAGGGGAGGTTCAGGCTGGAAATGAGGAGACATTTCTCCTCAGAAAGAGCGGTCAGGCATTGGGATGGGTTGCCCAGGGAGGTGGTGGAGTCACCGTCCCTGGGGGTGTTCAAGGAAAGGCTGAACGTGGTGCTTGGGGACAGGGTTTAGTGGGTGACATTAGTGGGAGGGGGACAGCTGGACCAGAGAATCTTGGAGGCCTTTTCCAACTTTAATGATTCTGCGATTCCCTCAGGACAAGTTTTGCTCTGAGTGGTCTTTTATATATATTCTGTAAGTGTAAACAACATAATGATAATTAACCTCCCAGACTCGAGGATATTTTAAACAATGTGTTGTTTAACGTGGGAAAAAATATTCTGTTTAAATAAATCTGATTTTAACACATTCCTATTTTGGGATTATTGATTCCAGCATATAAATGTTCTGTTTCCACGGAAAACAAATAATCCCATGATATAAGAATAGGCAACTAAATGAAACACAGACTTATACAATGTGGGAAATATTGGCTGAATTAGTATTGTGGTTTTGCTTAGTTTTAGATGTTTTAGGAGAAATTGATTCAAACTAATGTTCTTCAGAATAAAATTAAAGCATATGTAGACAGACCTACTGCAAACGCATTACATGAAGTAAAATAGAAGTGCTCCAGAGACCTAGCTCCAATTCAAAATTCAGCAAAGTATTTAAACACATATATAACTAAGCATATAGTCAATGTCCTAACATACCTAACATTAAGTTCACTCCTAAAAACTCTGAATGGTAAACAGCAATGGAAAACAACACCTGTAAGTGTCCCTAAAAACGTACTGCAAACTGGGAAAAAACACAGTAAAAAAAGCACAATAACACACCTCATTACCAAATTGTTATGTGTGATTCCTGTGGGAAGCTGACAACACAACACTTCATGAGCTTAGAAGAGTGCACATTTAACTAAATTTTCCCATAAAATTCTGCATAGTATGAGCAGCTCCAAATGGGGTTTGTAAACTAAACATTCCACATCCAGCATCTCTTTAAGGTAAGAGCCAATGACACTTAAGGGAAAAGCCTCTTATATTATTTCATAATAATTATGGACTAATGCCTTTCTACAAGAAAGTTTCTTTAAAAAAAAAAAAAAAGAAAAAGCCTGGGATGACAAAAATCAATACACTTAATACATGCTTCAAAAAGACTACCATTGGCAGTAGCTGTGGTTAGTATCTTGCTGACATCTACAGGTCGCTTTGTATACCGTTCTCAGTTTATTCAACATAAGAAAGCAAAAATCATATTTACAAACAACGCAGTCTACAATCAGTATGTCTGTGTACCATATTTCCCTTTTGAAGGACAATAGAAAGCTGCAGCTATGGCCCACACAAGACAAAGAACTGGAGTTTCCAAGGCTGACACACCTCACACAAATGCTCTAATTAACCATCTACAGACACCTTAGAATTCAAGAAAATGTTATGTAAATGAACAGAATGATACTGAGGAATTATTGTTGACTGGAACTTCTGTGTTTGAAATCAAAATTACTCACAGAAATGATAAAGGCAAAATCCAATGAAGTTTTTCTCTTCATAAAGCCTAAAGATTAATAAATCAATTTGCAACTCCACTGTTGTCTTCCAGCCAAACAAAAATCAAATCCTCTAATTCCTTTATTTATTCAAACAAAAATTACAAGGAGGATAGAAGACATTCAGATACTATTATTCAGTAAAGGTTGCATTTTTTCATATTTTTATTCTCAGGCTTTGTCTGGTAGTATTTCACATGCCTTCATTGCCTGCAGAATGCATCTAATTTAACACTGATTCACAGACTCACCTCACTGTTGTGTGCACTTCTGAGTTACTACCTACCTGTCAGTAATCCTGTTCGCTTCTCTTCACTTCAGTATTTACAGAAGACTGATTAAAATGCATTAAATACTTGTGTGAAGCACACAGCAGAAAACAGTAGATGGCAGTAACAAACCACAGAACAGTATCACATCCCACCACCACCCTGTGTTTTTTCCAAGTTTCTTGGCAAACGTCTTAAGACAGCAAAAGAAATGGAATGAGAGCCTATTTAAAATTAGACAGAAGGCTTTCTCTTTTTTGAGCAAAATGCCAACATAAATTTTTACATAAGTACACAACATGTTGCTGAGATATTAGAGCTTTAAATGAAGTAAGGTTACCAGCTTCATGTAGGATAAAAGGCCTTTTATTTGCAGACTTTTGAGTTTAACGATAGGGCAAATTAACAGATGCTTCCTTTTCTTTGCTGAAGTAAAGTAAATCAAGAAGGACACATTTTCTAATGCTCAATCATATTAATTTTAAAAGCACTGATCTTACTGTTGGCACTAGCTTAGACTTCTCTAGTGCCAAATTTGGCAGTGGTGACAAGGGTTCACCAAAGCTCATCTGCTCTATGATCTCACAGAACTTGTTCCTCCCATTGCAAGAACATCCTTCCTCCTTTATCATTCTGAGGCATTCTAAGCAGTATTTGCCAGAAGACCCTAAGGTCAGCAAACTAGAGAGAAAAAAATGCTGACACTCTCATCTTCCTTATAATATTATGAGCTTTCTTGGGACTGCTGGTATGCAAGATCATTATGTGTAACGACATGTTTCTACACACACCTTGTTCCTGTGGGATGAGCCTTGCGGGAGAGCAGCAGGGATCACAGCTTTGGTGTCTTCAGAAAGGGGACTCAAGCTGCAAACTCGCCACCAGCGTCCTGCAATAGGTCAGGAAACCGTCAGTGTCCTGACACAGGTCAGAACTGCAGTAATGCCTGAAACTTGAGGTGTGTTTCTCAGAAACGGTTATTTGCTTCAGGGCTGTTTTAATTCCCTCCTCATTTTGGACACCCACTTTAGCAGGGCCTCAGAAAGACACACGGAACGCACCAGCATATAACTCCTTAAACCGAGCGGTTAAAAGCAAAAACCCATGAATTTGCACGCTACTCCCAACTCTTCCTCTCACGCGAGACCCACCTTTACCTGCTAAGAACCAAGGGCTCCCATTCCCACCTCAACCTGAATGCGAGGCCAGGCTCAAACCTTCCTCCTCCCGCAGCGCCCACCCCTCAGGACACCCCCTTTCCTCAGGACACCCCCTTTCCTCACAGCTCCCCCTGCCCTCACACCCCTGCCTCCCGGGGCCGTTCATCTCCCTGCCTCACACCTCAGTTCCCCCGCTCCCTGCCTCTGAGGGACGGCCGGGCGGGGTACCAGGGCTCGGGGGCCGGGGTCGGTGCCACCCGGCCCCTCGCAGCACCGGAGAGCGGCGCTGAGGCGGCAGCGCGCGGCCCAACGGCAGCCATCGAACGCGCCGCGGCCCCACCCAGGTGGCGGCCACCCCCGGGACAGGGCGGGACGGGGCGGGACGGGACCGGGGGTGCCCGGGCCAGCGGCTGAGGGGAGGCGGCAACGGCCATGGCGGACTGCGAGATGGGGTCGGTGCCCAAGGCGCCGCGGCATCGAGGTAACTGCGGGGCGGCGGCGGTAGGGGAGCGCGGCCCCCTTTCGGTTTTCTGCTTCGATTTTTTTATTATGATTTTACTTTTTTTTTTTTCCCCCCGTTTGTCGCTGAGCGAAGTTCGCAGACCGAAGTTAGCGGCTCAGAAGAGCCTCGCCGCCCCGGGGCAGCCCCCGCTCCCCTCAGCCCGGGCGGCCCCGCGGCCTCCCGCAGCCCCCTCCCGGCTCCCCTCAGCGGGGCTCGGGTCGCCGAGGCACGAAGCGGAGCGGGCACACGGGAGCGGAGCCGGCAGCCGCGGTCCCTGAGGAGCCCCAGAGGGCCTGGGGACGGCTTGTTTACACCGTCAGTAAACCCTCTGCACTGCACTGAACTTGCGCTTCAGGGAAGCAAAAAAAAACCCAAACAGTAGCGTTTTTATGGCCCGGTCAGGCGTCGGTGTGCTAAATGATGTTGTCTCGCAGGTGTTGCGCTCAAATTATGCAACTGGTGGTTTCTCTCACCGAAAGCTGGAGGGTTTTCCTGTTATTTTCGTGGTGTTCACGAGCAGACTGCTGAAGAGTGGTGAATTAGTTTAACTTTTGTCAGCTGCAACTGGAGAAGGACGCACATGTGTGAGATCCCCCTACGTACAACGGCTTTGGCTAGGTAGTCCGCGTTGTTGTATAAATAACTGTAGATTTATGTGGGCCCGGTGCCTGATGGCACACGTTTCGTTCTCGTATCCGTGCAGAGGACTTGCATTTCATTCCGTAGGTATGTTGGTTATTAATACCAAACAGCGGTTGCTCTGACCCCAGCCTTATGTGGGCTCTGCCAGCCCTTCCTTGCCTTGCTACCGGTGTTTCTTCTGTGGCGCTGTGGTGTGCTGTGTTGTTCTGGAGGCTAAGGCTGGCCAGCAATTATTTTTGTCATGATAAAGTATCTACAGAGCAAGTAGGCAATAGACGTAATTTCAGTTAATGAGACATAATGATTTTGGCTGTTTTCCTTGTGAAAAGCTTTTAAATGCTCTGAAAAAAACCTGCTTAGTTCTCATTGAAAGTAGCAGTCACTGTTTGCTAATTAGCAAACCTTGGAATAACCGTCACGTAATAACAGTACTGAGTCATTCTCATATTGCCCTGGATTTCAGAGTAGCAGCGTGAAAGTGGAAGTGCCCATCTGGCGCTACAAGCCCTGTGTTCAGTCCAGTTCATTTCCTGCGTGCGTTCTGTTGTAAGTCTGGTGGCGTGTTTCCACGGCTGCGGAGGAAGGTCCTTTCCCACCACAGTATCTGGGAGTCGTACAATCATTAAGGTTGGAAAAGACCTCAGGTCCAACAGTCCCCCTACCCCGCTATCACCCACTAGACCACTAGATCCACTAGACCCCTAAGCAACAGGTCCAACCTTCCCTTGAACACCCCGGGGACGGCGACTCCACCACCTCCCCAGGCAACCCAGTCGTACCCATTCTTGCGATTGGACAGGGATGCCTTTGTTCAGTTTGTGTGTGTTCAGTTTCTGCAGAAGAGAATAGATCTCCAGTGAAGGGCATGCCACACCTAAAGCAGTAGTAGTAGAACTTCGCCCTTTCATCTCAGTTCCTGGCACTAATTGTTTGTTATAAATTGCTAATACTGTTTGATGAGCTAAGTGATGATTCCTGGTTACAGCAGCAGTAACTGTTCCAGTCAGCCTTAAAGGGGTCCAAGGCTAATTCAATTAAAATATTTTTCTTTTTTTTTTTTTACCTTGTGGTTTATTTCTTAAAGATATACATAATTTATTGCAGACTGTCCACAAATAAGATTCTTTGATTAAATTCAGGTCTGAGTTTTGAGTATCTTGATAGCAAAAGAGCAAGACTATTGTTAGAGTCTGGAAGAAGTGGATAACATTTGAAGTGAAGCTGTGGGGCATATGATAGTGCTCAGCACTTGGGAGAATCAAGCAGGAAAGAAGACAAGTTGAGAAGCTAGAGTCACTGGAAGTTAAAAAAAAAAAAGGACTTTGTGATGTTGAATAATGTGGTTTTTTCTTTTTTCTTTTTTTTTTTCCCCTTGGAAGGAGTAAATTGTATCTCCCCTTTATGAGTTTAATCATATAATAGTATCAGAAATCTCACATAGGGAGTGTGTCAAGAAGCAGAACCCAGTTTTCTAGCGTTCCCAAGCAGAACTCTCACTACAAAACCAATTTTCCTTATTTCTCATTCTGGCTCTCTTTAGCTGATCTTGAATTCTACAGATGCAGCTAAGAAATTAGACAGGCCTTTTTATTGTTGCTTTGCCTCGGGATCACAAAATACACTGCAAGTCTGTCTTCAGTAGTTCTGTAGTTGTTTTACAGGCATTTTATGAAAAGAGCAGCTCCCCGAGCTGTTCCTTGTCACTGCCTGCCAAAACAAAGACACATTTTATCTCCACTGAAGGGTGCCTGTATGGAATGGGTGAAAGCAAAAAGCGAAGGAGGGCTGGGAGGAAGTCTGCTGTAAGCCAGCACTTTGCGTTGTGCAAAATCTTTCTTTTTTTTCAGCAGGTTGGGTGATCAGGGATACGTATCATGCGCAAGAGATGCAGCTGAGGCTGTGCGTTCCACCTGCACCGTCTGTCAGTCTCATTTCGGTGCTGTTGAACTTGCTGCTAGGTAGAGTGCTGTGTCGATGGGTCTGACTGAGAGTGTCCAACAAGTGGCCAGTTGCTGAAGTTATCCAGATCCCACGCATGAGATGTTCAAAAATGGCAATAATAAGCTCATTGCATAGATTCCAAACATGCTTCCTGTATTTCATGCAGTTTTTCATGAGACAGCGTTTCACATGTTGTGAAATATAACGGCTGATTGGACAATTATTTTTGCTCAATAAAATGTGCTTACTTGAGATCTTGAAATTGTACAGTATTTGAATTGTAACTTCCACCTTTGGGTGCATCAGGGAAGCAAATGTACAAATACTTTTTTTAACTGTGTGGTTCAAGTAAGAGCAGATAATTGGTGTGGTGAAGCTTTGATGTTAAGCTGTAGAGTAGAACTGAAGCAGGATCCTCAGCTCCTTTAGGTTTATGCAAGTTAGTAAATGAAAGAGAGAGGGAAACTTTTCTTCCTTAATCAATGTGGACTTTTTTTATGGTTTTAGGTTAGCTAATACCTTGTTGCAAAGTTAGAGGTAATTTTCCCTTCAGTAGTGAGTTTTCAGACGTTGCTTAATGCTGACAGCTACCTATACAATACGTATCGCGGTGAAGTAACCCAGGTAATGCATTGCTGTGGCTTTCTCAGAAGACCTGGAAATGACTCCTCTAATCTGGCATTTCCATTCCGTAACAGGAAATTGCAGGGCAGTATCTTTAGGTAACTTTCCACACACAATATGACATGCCTCCTTGAGGGTTATTACACTGACATGTGAAAGGGATACGAATTAGAGATAAGATACCTGTGGCCTTCAGGTCTGAGTAACTTCGTCGAGTTGAAGATACCACGTGAGACAAAAGTTACTCTTCACCACTTCCATATTCTGGCTTACTTGAAGGGCTCAATGGCAGAAGGGCGCACAATCTGCGGAAAAGAGGAATGGAAACTTTGATATCGGTTCCCAGTTATTTTGATGACTTCTGTAACTTCAGTCAAATGTTGTGGATCTGAATTTGCAAAGCATACGCTATTCTTTGCTTTCAGGGTTATCTTATGACTCATCTGTCTCACTTCCCTCTTTATCCAAGGCTGAATTCAATTGTGGGCACCACAAAGTGCTTATGCCTGTAACTGGAATTGTTAGAATTTTTCAAAGTCAAGATCTTGCTTTATAACAAAATGGGTTCTGCCCAGAATAACTGTTAGGGTAGAGACTTGGAGACTGACTTATTTCTTACCGTTGGCAAGTTTTGTTGGAGAAATTGAATTTTAATTGTTTCTGGTGAGTACAGGGCAGAATTTATTGTATAATTCCAGGTAGAACTAAACAGAAACTTGCAGATTCTTTAATGCAATTTTTGTGCTAAGCAAGCCGCTGAATGCAGTGCAGTAGATAACGACTCCACACCTTCTGTGGTGTTGATCAAGTTAGGATAATGATCACGGACCTGCAGCACTGTAAAGGTGTATTTACAGTTCAGCAAAATTGGGAAGAGTGACCCCAAAGCAACTTTCTTTCATCTAAATGTGAACTGTGTGTTTCTGAGCTTTGCAGGTATTTCTTGGCAGTGTACCTTTGGCTTTTTAGCAGCTGGGGTGAGAGCGATGGATGTCAGTATCTGCGTAGCAGGAATGTGAGCGTTGCGTGTTTCACCCTGGGATGTCGCCCCTTGGCAGTGGGCTCCTGGCAGCCTGTTAGGAGTCTTAACTGGCAGGAAGGGAAACTTCCTATAGCTTCATGAATGCTTGACAACAAGTCATGGCATGTTGCTTTTTTTAGCTGTATAGTATTTGATACCACTAGCTCTTGTTCTTTGGTGCTTCTAGAAGTACCTTCAGTTGGTGTCATTCACGACAGAGCACCAGCATGCCTATTTTCTAAGCAATAGGAGTCTTTGGACAAGAAATGTTTTACAGAGACCTTATTTCACGTTCAGGTAGTCTTTCACTACCTCTTATCCTACTTCCTAGATCAAGCAATACTGAGAATGCAGGTTTTCTCAGATCTGCATCTATGGCAATTGGAATATAAACCAAATTTTAAATGTCCTGTTGGGCCACAGGGTATTTTAAGCTCACTTATTATGAAGCAAGTGTTGCTCTGACTTCTTTAGCTGCTAAAGGAACAGGATTTCTACTGCTGCCTGTATGTCATTCTGCTAGAGAATGCTGAGGAAGAAGGAAGCATTTGAGAGCCTGTATTGATATCTGTTAGCTCCAGGTGTGGGTGTGAAAGTGCATACTTAATTCTGCATAAATGTGACTTGAACCGCATCCTGCCTTCTGCTACCTTGCGCGACTTGAGAGCAGTGCAAATGAAAGCAGAATTTGGCTTTTAATTTGACTTGATCTAAAACTAATGAGTTTGGCCATAGGAGTAGTGTTAGCAGTGACTTACTTCAAGGACTGTTCAAAGTAAATATCCCAGCGTAGGTGCTCTCCTTAGCAAGCACTCTTTGTTTTAAAACTCTGAAAATTTCTGCTCTTTTCTTCCAGATGACTCCAATGCTGGCCTTGGTGTGTGTGGATGGATTCTGGTGATCATTTCTTATATTTTCACCCTTGTTACATTTCCCATATCGATCTGGATGTGCATCAAGGTAAAATTTTCCACTGCTAAGTTGGATTAAAACTTCAAGCAATACAGTTGCTTCCCAGTGGTTATTATTGTTCACTATTATATTTATTTATTTTAAAAATAAATGAATCTATTCTGTCTTGGACTATAGCAGAAACATTTCTGTTTGTTAATCTTCAAATCAAAAAGTGCTATTACAGCGCTTAGTCAAAATGATTTTTGCACGGGCATCTTTACTATGTCTACCCAGTTGTCATTTGTATATAAGCTAGTTGGGATATCAGAATAATTTGTAAGAACTCATAATTACTCTTGGAGGGTTGTTTTTTGTTTGTTTGTTTGTTGTTTTCTTGTTTTTTTGTTGTTTTTTAGTTTTAAGATGTCTATATATGTGTGTGTGTGTACATATGAAGTATATAAATATGTGCATATATATGCATGGGTGTACGTGACAGATTCTTAGAGAATGTGTCATTGTGATCACCTCGAGCTTGATGTTTCCAGACCTGAGGGAATAACTCCTGCTTTGTTTTCCCCAAAATACCCCATCAGAATTAGAATTGGACAATCTCTGCTGGGTCACATCTACTGTGCTTTGTTTTCCTGTTGCCAGGATATTCCTGATGGCTGCTTTCAGTGCTTGGTCTTGCCCACATGAAGTGTTGTTGCTTCTGCTATTGACAGATGGTGCTATAGTCTGAAGAATATTTCTTCTGGAATATTTTTCTTATTGTTCCTTTTTCTGTTTGCTTTTTGAAAGTAAGGGTTAGGCTAAAACTCTCAAAAGCACCCAGTATAGAAATGAAATGTGATGCATATTAGATAAGAGACTTAAGACTGTCTTAGGCTGGTGTATATTTGGTTTGTAATCCATGATACGGCTTCTGGAAACTCCTGCATGACATCCAACTATTTATTACAGGTTGTAAAGGAATATGAGCGAGCCATCATCTTCAGACTTGGACGCATCTTAAAAGGCGGAGCAAAGGGACCGGGTATGTCCTGGAGAGCGTTCTTAATATTTGTTCTAATTGAGTCATTGGCAAAATAATAGCTGTCTGGAGACATGGAGTTAGACTGGTGAATGGGTTTCTCAAGCATTTTGTAACTTCAGTGACAAGATCGGATATTTATACAGGGAAGGTAGTTAATTAATTATCTGTGAACCTTACCCAGATCTCCTTAGTTAATGCATGGCCTTCAAGTAGAATTAAAACCACAGAATATCAAGTGAGGAATAATAGCATCAAGTGTGCCATCTTAAAAACAAAAGTTTTGCATTTCAGTTAAAGCCCAAATGGTTTGAAAGCCATAGCATTCTTCAAAAGAAATAGAAGCAATTAAACTATATGTTAATTTTGAAAAGTTTTCTATGTGTATTAGAAATTATCATGAGAAAGAATTTGTTTTTCAGCTATTGCTCCTGATGCTCAAAGTGATTGAAAGGGGCAATAACTTCTTCCTTCATTTTAATCTAGATTTTGGGATATTTTCATAGTGCTGTAATGTTGAAGAAATAGTGATCCACCAGAACAAAAGGAGGTTGATAGTTTCTACCTGCCAGAATTAGGCCCCACAAGTAACTATGTGGGACAAGGTTTGAAAAGTAGCTCTTAACAGGTCTGTTGTTTTTTGTTTAGTTTTTGGGTTGGGTTGGTTTGGGGGGGTTTTGTTATTGCTTTTCTTTTTCAAAATGTTAAAGCTCTTTAAATAAGTTAGAGCTGAATAAATTAAAGCTTCTCAGCATATTTTTCTTAAAATCTTATCCTGGCATGAAAGCCACTAGTGAACATGCTGCTGAGCTCGTTATGAAGAGGGCTATACAGCTACAGTGACTGGACTGAAGCTTATTTCTGTAGCTAGTGCCATCTATTTTAATGACCCATTTTTGCATCCTGTCCAATGGATCTTGTTGTACAGGTATGTTTTTTGTCCTGCCCTGCACAGACAGCTTCATCAAAGTCGATATGAGGACCGTCTCTTTTGATATTCCACCCCAAGAGGTATGTTTGCAATTGCCTTTGTACCTGCTAAAATGTTTTTCCTTTGTTTTTCCTTTCCTCCTCTCAGTATTGGGTAGCATGTAGTTTTCATGTAGATTTCTTGCTTCTATTTTGTACAAGGAAAATGTATTGCAAAGAATACGTGTTAAGTGGTATTACTAAAGGCCATGAGAGAAGATCCCTGAAAGAAAACAAATTATGCTGTCCTCTAAGGAGCAAATAAGATAACTTAATACTGCCTAAGAGCTAGAATGGGAGAGGTTTAGAATCAGGACTAACAGACTTCACGCAGCATTCTCTAGTCATTTCTGCGCAATCTGAATGACTTCCAAAAGAAGCAGTGATCTTTTCTTTGCCAATTAATCTAGTTGTATGAAGTAGCTAAAATAATGGCATGAAATTATTGCCAAAAGCTAATAATAGAAACTTAAGGTGATGGTCCACTCTCTTACATGGGTTTTGTGTATGCGCTGCTTCTGTGTCCTGCTACATACAGGAACATATGAAGGTGTACTACACCTAATGTCATCTGGTATCTTCCAGTTTGGAGGCTTTAAAGTACAAAAAGTTTCTCGTAATTTCTTGTCTGTTGTTACTTGGACATCTTAATCTCATAGCAGGATCTCTGAATAGCAGCGAGCTAGCTGAACTAAGTGATGCCAACAGATAGCAAAAGAACAAAAAACTAGCCTTCTAAAAATGTCATTGAACAATTGTATGTTTCTGTTATAACTGTATCCTCTATGTATCTGGTATGTTTTGCAAGACAAAGATACTTGACGCAACCTGTCTGGTGCATCTGTTTCCTGTCGTGTTTGCCAGCCAGTTTATTTCTCATCATTAGTTGTAGATTTAGACAGATGGCAGCTGTCATAGCATACTCGAAAGGGTAATTGGTAGAAACCTAATCAATGGCAGGCATAATGTGCTTGCAGCTGCAGATGTACCATTAGTGAAGTTCTACGTTTTTTCTTTTGACTTGATTAAATTATGCTTGGGGTTCAGGTTTGCTTGTTTTCAGTAGGTGAAAGCAAAAATATATTTTTATTTGTACATGATTTCTGTCCACGCTACTCATTCTTTGTTTTCACATGCTATTATGAAAAGCCTGCTAACATAGATTGTGGAAGCACAAAACTGGTAACTCTTGAAGGTTAAGTATCGCACTCCCCCCTCTCTTGTCAAATAACAAGATCCTAATCTTCTAACATGGAATTAGAACACCTCTTCTCATGGCCATGTGCATTATTTCAGTATCTTTCTAACTAAACTCTAAAATATAATTAATATTAACAATAGCTTCTTTATCACGTACCCTCTTTTAAACTGTCAGTAATATCTGTCTTTATCTGTGCATGTACATCTTTTGTTTAACATACAGGTGCTAAATTCAGTAAATCACTTGAATCTAGCTCTGAGAATATTCACAAGTTTGATTTTTCTCTACAACTTGTCTAGAAATCACCACATATCACCACTTATCATTTAGTAATATAAGGTGGCATTTCAATCAGAAGCACCTCCAAGAAGGGAAATGAACTGCTAGATAAAAACGTTTCTGATGAAATATAGAACTAAGGCTGACAGCTATGCAGCTGAAATGTATTGCTTTTGGGCAGGCAAAAACAACGTTGTAAGTAGCTAGACATAATTCAGTCAAACCTTACAGTGTTTTCTAAAATATCTCATGGGTGTGGCCCTTTGTTTCCCTGGGCTCTGTGATACACTGACATCTTTCATTTACAAAGCTTTTGCGATTCAATAAACTAACTTACAGGGTCACTGCGGTGTTAGAGTCTCTGTCATTGGCTGTCCCTGTGGAATAATCACTGAATTGCCTTCAGCTGCGGTCACACCTGTAGAACGGGAAACTCTCATTTGTGCTCTTCCTTTCAGAAGTAAACAGAATACACTTCAGAATACACTTCCTCTTCCCTCACCTACTTTTTAAACAGGTTGCCTGTTTTGCCCTTGTTTTGTAAGCTGACACACCTGCACAAATGTGCCTGCTAAATCTTCAGTCTTGTGACTGAAGTTAAATACAAGTAAAAATCTCATATATCCTATATTTGGAATGATACTTACTGGCCTATTGTTCCCTGTACAGAAACATAAAATGAGCCCCTCTCAAAAATGTTTCTAGGGTGTGGTCTTAACTAGAGTGCTTGAACACTTTTTGAATGAAATGGTCCAATATTTCTCTCTCTGCATTTAAACAAAATAACTTTTGGATTGCTAATGTTCTTGGAGCCTGTTAGCGTGGTCCTACATTATGCATACCTCTTGTGTTCCTCTACAATCTGCCACTTTTATACACTTGGTATTATAAGCCTCACTGAAATGGGGTGGTTTTTGGTTGTGGTTTTTGTTTACTTTTATATATATATATTTTTTTTTTTTTTTTTTTTTTTGCTACCTGGATATGATACATTGTTAGTTTCAGCGTAACAGGTTAAAATTGCCCAGGTAAAAGCATGTGTGTTCTGATGCAAATTATTCCTGGATTTTTTGTTTGTTTGTTTCTTATGAGTTGCAAATCCCTCTGAGTTTGAACAATTGAGTTTGAAAAAACATAAGGGCAAAATTAATGGAATTCATTTTTCAGTGAGGAGTGTTCCATTACCATATTTAGTCTTAGCTTGACAGAGCTATGCGGGAAGGTTTGTGCCTCGGTATGTAGACATGTTTATATGTACCATACATGTATAAGACCTATGGGTTTTATGATAATTGCTTTACCCTGGAAAAAAGTAGGCATTTACCCAGTAAAACAAATCTGTAATTATCATTATGTTCAATAAGTATATGCTTAATTATTATATGCTTCTCCCATTGCTTTTTAGATCTTGACCAAGGACTCTGTGACAGTTAGTGTAGATGGAGTGGTTTATTACAGAGTTCAGAACGCTACCCTTGCTGTAGCAAATGTCACAAATGCTGGCTCAGCCACGCGTCTTTTAGCACAGACTACCTTGAGGAATGTTCTGGGGACCAAAAACCTCTCTCAGATTCTCTCTGATCGTGAAGAAATTGCACACAGCATGCAGGTATGAGCAACTTTATCTAAGCAATCCATTACGCAATCAGTTATGCAGTAATCCCATGGATAACTTACATGTCGGGATTTTTTTTTACCTTGTAAGTGATAAGCCAAGTTTTGATTTGGAGCTTTAGGCAAAACCCTATCAACAACTATTGGGATGGCATTCAGTCTAATAGAAATGAGTGAGTACAAGAATAATGGACCAGTGGGGCTAATAAATGGGAATGAGGAATTCATGAGAGGAAGCATTTTCTGGATTGTTATACTCTGCTGTTGAAGGAAATTACACCACAGACTTCCTTTCGTAAAGCTTTTTCAATTCCTTTCATAAAGCTCTGCTTTAAGTAGTTGTTTAGAACAGTTATGCTTTTACAGTTATCAAAGCGTACCATAAATACTAAAATCATTAAATAGACAGTCTAGGAATTCTCATACAGTTCATTTGGCTTGATAGTCTTTCTTCAAATTTGGACATTTGTTTGCAGCCAGGTAGATGGCTTAAGTTAATTGTCATACTTTAAATAGGTTACGCTTGATGACGCAACAAATGATTGGGGCATTAAGGTGGAACGTGTGGAGATCAAGGATGTGAAATTACCTGTACAGCTGCAGAGAGCAATGGCTGCAGAAGCAGAAGCTGCCCGGGAGGCAAGAGCTAAGGTAATAACATCAATATGCGGGCTTGGATTTATTTTATATATATATGTATCTTTTTCCTTCATAAATAACTTAATGTTATTCCAATTCTTTACTACACTCCGAGACCACATCTTAAACAGAACAACTTTGAGCACTGACGTGCACCAATAACTTCAGTAACTTACCTGTTAAAAGTGCTATTCACCTATCTAGCTGTCCTTTACAAATACTCAGAATATATTGTCCTAATGCAGAAGAGCCTTGCTTGTAAAGAAATGCACGACCGCATATCTGTTCCTAATGAGCACATATTTAAAAAATAATGAGGGAATAAAAAGGTATTTCCCCAGTAAAGAACCACGCTATTCATCTGTCAAGCCCTTTTCAGAGAGATGTATGAGGAGTACGTTCTGTTTTTAGGAGGCAGTGCTGAAAGAAGCACAAAAGCAGGGATTTTCTGAAAATACAACAAATTCAACATGTTGCATTTTCAGGACTTAACACTGCCAATTTTTGTAAATGGAATGGAAAAGAGGCATACAGGGCCTTGAAGGCAAACAGAAGTAGCTTATATCTAAGGGAGAGAAAAGGCAGAACCAGTGAAAGAAGACAGTAAGGGGAGGTCACTTGATCAAAGTGATAAGCGATATCTTTTATTTATGACTTAAGGCTGAAGTCATCTGGCAAACTTATAGTTTATCATTCTGTCAGAATTAATTCCATTTAATTAATTCCATTTACAGGTAATTGCAGCTGAGGGTGAAATGAATGCTTCCAGGGCCCTGAAAGAGGCATCCATGGTTATCACAGAGTCACCCGCTGCCCTTCAGCTGCGCTACTTGCAGACTTTGACCACCATTGCTGCAGAAAAGAACTCCACCATCATCTTTCCATTGCCCATAGACATGCTGAAGGGCATCGTAAGCGCAAAAGGCTAGAGAGATACAGTGAGAAGAAGGAATTCTTTTTCTTTTGCTACAGTGAATGTTTGCAGCACTGAATTGTCTGTGTGTTACAGCTTAAGGCAATGTTAGCAGAGGGGATTTGTTGAGGAACCCTTTTGTTGTTATACTGTGTAATAAAATGCATATGCAATGTTTGTGAATATGGACAATCAAAATACTTGAAACTGAAAATCTCTCCAAGTTAGTAAAAGCAGGTTGTGATCTTAAATAAACATGTATCCATACTATACTAGATGAGAAAACTATATCCTATAATCTGTTATAGGATATTATGCTATAATCTATTCTATAATGCTATTTTCAACAAGTATATAAAACCATTTGTGGTGAAGATGGGGAGGTGATCCAACACTTGGAAAGAGAAGTATTCCTTTTAATAAAAGGGTCTGTAGTCCTGTAAAGGAAGTGAAACAGCTTTAACTGCACTCTCTTAGAGTGCAGCTATATGTGATGAAGTCATCTTGACTGTTGTCATATGGATTTGTTCTCTAGCTTACACTAGGAGAAAGAAGAGAATTTGACATAGGAGTGAGAATACTGGGTACTTCTAAAAATCAGGCTCATGCTAAGGTAGTCCCCCATTTGTGAGAAACCATTATTAGCCAATGTTCCTGAAATTCACAGATTCACAGATTCACAGATTTCTCTAGGTTGGAAGAGACCTCAAGATCATCAAGTCCAACCTCCGACCTAACACTAAGTACTCCACTAAACCATATCCCTAAGCTCTACATCTAAACGTCTTTTAAAGACCTCCAGGGATGGTGACTCCACCACCTCCCTGGGCAGCCCGTTCCAATGCTTAATAACCCTTTCGGTAAAGAAGTACTTCCTAACATCCAACCTAAAACTCCCCTGTCGCAACTTTAGCCCATTCCCCCTCGTCCTGTCACTAGGCACGTGGGAGAATAGACCAACCCCCACCTCTCTACAGCCTCCTTTCAGGTAACTGTAGAGAGCGATGAGGTCGCCCCTGAGCCTCCTCTTCTCCAGGCTGAACAAGCCCAGCTCCCTCAGCCGCTCCTCGTAAGACTTGTTCTCCAGACCCCTCACAAGCTTGGTCGCCCTTCTCTGGACTCGCTCGAGCACGTCCATGTCCTTCCTGTAGCAAGGGGCCCAAAACTGAACACAGTACTCGAGGTGCGGCCTCACCAGAGCCGAGTACAGGGGCACAATCACTTCCCTCGACCTGCTGGCCACACTGCTTCTTATACAGGCCAGGATGCCGTTGGCCTTCTTGGCCACCTGAGCACACTGCTGGCTCATATTCAGCCGACTATCCACCAATACTCCCAGGTCCCTCTCGGCCAGGCAGCTTTCCAGCCACTCATCTCCCAGCCTGTAGCTCTGCTTGGGGTTGTTGCAGCCCAGGTGCAGGACCCGGCACTTGGCCTTGTTGAACTTCATGCAGTTGACCTCAGCCCATCGCTCCAGCCTATCCAGATCCTCCTGCAGAGCCTTCCTGCCCTCGAGCAGATCGACACACGCACTTAGCTTGGTGTCATCTGCAAACTTACTGAGGGTGCACTGGACGCCCTCATCCAGATCATCAATAAAGATATTAAAGAGGACCGGCCCCAGTACCGAGCCCTGGGGGACTCCACTAGTGACTGGCCTCCAACCAGATTTGACTCCATTCACCACAACTCTCTGGGCCCGGCCATCCAGCCAGTTTCTAACCCAGCGAAGCGTACGCCAGTCCAAGCCCCGAGCAGCCAGTTTCTTGAGGAGAATGTTGTGGGGAACGGTGTCAAAAGCCTTACTGAGGTCAAGGTAGACCACGTCCACAGCCTTTCCCTCATCCACCAAGCGCGTCACTTGGTCATAGAAGGAGATCAGGTTCGTCAAGCAGGACCTGCCTTTCATAAACCCATGCTGACTGGGCCTGATCGCCTGCTTGCCCTGCAAGTGCCGCGTGATGACCCTCAAGATAATCTGCTCCATGAGCTTCCCCGGCACTGAGGTCAAACTGACAGGCCTATAGTTCCCCGGGTCTGCCCTCCGGCCCTTCTTATAGATGGGCGTCACATTGGCTAGCCGCCAGTCAACCGGGACCTCCCCCGATAGCCAGGACTGCCGATAAATGATGGAAAGCGGCTTGGCCAGCTCCTCCGCCAGTTCTCTCAGTACCCTTGGGTGGATCCCATCCGGCCCCATCGACTTGCGCACATCCAAGCTCCGTAGTAGGTCGCCAACCATTTCCTCATGGATAGCGAAGGCCACATCCTGCTCCCCATCCCCTTCCACCAGCTCAGGGCACTGGGTGTCCGGAGAACAACCGGTATTGCCGCTAAAGACTGAGGCAAAGGCAGCATTAAGCACCTCAGCCTTTTCCTCATCCTTAGTAACTAGGTTTCCCCTCGCATCCAGTAAAGGATGGAGATTCTCCCTAGTCCTCCGTTTCGCGTTGATGTATTTGTAAAAGGATTTTTTTGTTGTCTTTAATGGCAGTAGCCAGATTGAGCTCCAGATGAGATTTGGCCTTTCTAATTTTCTCCCTGCACAGCCTCGCTACATCCTTGTAGTCCTCCTCAGTGGCCCGCCCTTTTCTCCAAAGATTATAAACCCTCTTTTTTCTGCTAAGCTCCAGCCGCAACTCTCTGTTGAGCCAGGCCGGTCTTCTTCCACGCCGGCTCATCTTTGGGCACGTGGGGACGGACCGCTCCTGTGCCATCACGATTTCCTTCTTGAGGAGCGCCCAGCCTTCCTGGACTCCTCTGCCCTTCAGAACCGCCTCCCAAGGGACTCGGCCAACCAGCGTCCTGAGCAGCTCAAAGTCAGCCCTCCGGAAGTCCAAGACAGCAGTTTTACTGGTCCCCTTCCTGGCCTCGCCAAGAATAGAGAACTCTACCATTTCGTGGTCACTCTGCCCCAGACAGCTTCCGACCACCACATCTCCCACCAGTCCTTCTCTGTTTGTGAAGAGAAGGTCTAGCGGGGCACCACCCCTGGTAGGTTCACTGACCAGCTGCGTCAGGAAGCTATCTCCCACGCTCTCCAGAAACCTCCTAGACTGCTTTCTCTGTGCCGTGTTGTGTTTCCAGGATATGTCCGGGAAGTTGAAGTCCCCCACGAGGACAAGCGCCGACGATTTTGCAACTTCTGTCAGTTGCCTATAAAACTCCTCATCCGTCTCCTCATCCTGGTTCGGCGGTCTATAACAGACCCCCACCAGGATGCTAGCCTTGCCGGCCTTCCCGCGGATCCTAACCCACAGGGATTCAACCTTATCATTCCCAGCCTGGAGTTCCACAACATCAAAAGATTCTCTGATGTAGAGAGCCACGCCACCACCCCTTCTGTGCTGCCTGTCCCTCCTGAAGAGCCGATAGCCAGGCATTGCAGCACTCCAGTCGTGGGAGCGGTCCCACCACGTCTCCGTGATGGCAACCAAGTCGTAGCCTGCCTGCTGCACAATGGCTTCCAGCTCCTCCTGTTTGTTACCCATGCTGCGTGCATTAGTGTAGATGCACTTCAGCTGGGCCATCGCCTTCTTCCCCGGCCTAGCCATTGTTTCCCCCGGCACAGCTCCAACAAGCCTTGTTTGAGCCCCGTCCCCCTTCTTACCTAGTTTAAAGCTCTCTCTATGAGCCCCGCCAGCTCCTGGCCTAGGATCCGTTTTCCCCTTGGAGATAGAGACCCATCTGGGGCCATCAGGCCGGGTGCCGAGTAAAGCTCCCCATGGTGAAAAAACCCAAAATTTCTATGCTGGCACCAGCCTCTGAGCCACCTATTAACCACATGAGCTTTCCGTGTCCTCTCCGTGCCTCTCCCTTCCCCCATAGGGATAGACGAAATGGAACTTTGCATCTCTGTTCTGCCACACGGGAAGGCGTAGACATGCTGTAGTTAAGGATACAATATGCTTGCAGTTACTGATGGGCCGTTCAGTTGTTACGGTGTTGCACCTGTATAGATTTTTAACTCTTAGAAAAGTCACTGTGTCTGCCTTTATCTGTACATCTTCTCAAAAAATGATTAAAAGAAAAATAACCAAAGTCCTGACTCCTGTTGTAAATAGGCTTCCTTTTTTGACCTAACTTTAAACATACTTGAAACACTGCATTTTATTCAAGTCTAAAACCAAATACAAAGCAAATACAGTATCTTATTGGGGGGGTGCGGTGTTTAACAGAAGATTCTGTACTGCTTATATATTTAGCAAACGAGTGATTTACCTGTTGATGCTGATCTGAGCAGACTTGTGCTATTAGCTGTGATGCAAAGGCTTATACTTCATACCAGAAGCATAATCTTCAGTTCGTGTAGTCTTGAGCTACAAGTTTGTTAAACTTTATTCATACTTTGCACCTGTGCAGTAAATGTAATTAAAGATTAAAATGAGGTAAGAATTAGCCTGCATGGCAGGGAGGTTCTTTAGGCTACCACTATCACCCAAGTTTGTCATCTGATCCTTAATTATTGGGAGATAAGAATGAAAACAAAAAGCTGAGATCAATTATTTAAATGCCCTTGTTCTCACACTGGCCAGCACAAAGTTTGTAACATATTTTTTTTTTTGATATCTGGGGTAATTTTGTCTCACTTAGCATGTTTAAGATAGCAAGCACTTACAAGGGCTTAAGTTAATTAGCACTGTTTCTTTTCAGCCTGTTTGCTGTGAACTTTTCTTTCCTCCTCTGTATTGAAAATCAATATACCCAGTTGCAGGTGTTGGTCAGTATTTCAGTGAATATAAGCTTGACTTTTGGCAGGGGAGTAAATACAGTTAACAAAGATGTAATAATTAGCATCATTGTTTTCACACACTTGCAGTTAGGAACAAAACTACTGCACAGCTTGACATTAATCCTTGGGGAGGATGAGTGAATCTCCTCACTGCTACTGGCCACCCCTGTGAATTCTTGTTGATGAGAGGGACGTGCTTTTTCCTTTCATCCTGAGTTAAACAAAATGCTATTCACTATTGGGTGACTTTCTAAAAGAGAATAATACTGTGAATTTATCAGGGTCTTAAATGCCAAAAGTTCTGGGGAGGGGAAAGCAAACCATCTCCCCCCCCCCGCCCCACACACATCCTTTCTGTAAACATTTAGCAAAAAGTGCATTCGCAAAAAAATGGCACAAAGAAGGTTTATTTTTCTAAGGTGTATTTGTTTCAAGTAAGTTCAAATGTGGGATCTACAGGGTCTGTTTATTGTTTTCCTCTTAATAAAATGGTGGGCTTTGTTACTCTTCTTCTATTCCATTTAAGCTTTATTGTATTAAATATAATCAAAGCAAGGAGTAGAGCAATACGACTGGTCACGATTGTTTTGGTACTTATTGCACAGCTAATTGGCTATTAACATCATTGCCTGCAGGAAAAAGTAGCTCTTGAAGGCACTGAAGGCACTATACTCGCTCCATTTCAAAAGAGAAAAAACCTGTTCCTTAGACATCCACATCTGCCATTGCTCTCTGTAGAGGATCAACAGACCAGTAGTCATCATCCCAGCCCAGGAACCAGCCAGAGAAGGTTGGAGGCTCAAACCCTTGCTTAACGAGCGTGACTGGAGTTCTCTTATCTCGGCTGGCGGGATCAGTTTCAATGTACCGTTTAGCTGTAAAGGCATAAGGAGGAGAAAAATCACATGGAGTCCAAATCTTATGGAGCAACAGAGGAAACAGATTAATTATAGCTAAATGGTTGCTAGAGATACAATTTCAGATTGTATCTGTAGTCATTAAAAAAAATAGGCTTTCACTCAGTGGTTTTATCTACACCTGTTACAAGAGTGGCATTTGTAGGTAGAAAGCATATGTTGGGATTGTAAAATTCTCCAATGCAGTGGCAGTCTATAGCCACTTATCCACGCAAGAATATTTTTTCACTGTTGGGGTTTGAGCACAGCGTGTCTAAATGCTGCACCTCTTCATGCCGATATTTGGGACCCTCCTTTCTCTATCTCTGTGGTCTCTTTGATCACAATATTGAATGTCATATCATGGTTAAGATAAGTTTCTCTCTGCCTTAAAATCAGATAGTGGGAAAACAAAACAAACATTTCAGAGAGTAAAATGTCATAACAATACCTGATTTCAAAGCCTCAGTCTTTTCTTCTTCCTGTGCATCTTTTCCAATCCATACAAAGACCTGTAGATTTAAAAAAAAAATCATGTGAATTGTTTCAGCAACAGTCAGTATCTTTATGAAAGAGGGGATAAGGGCTCATTGACCACAGTATGGCACAGAACAAGAACAAATTCCTCCTGGTGTGCGTGGCCTGACTTACTTGGCTAAAGCTACTGGTAGATGACAAGAAGCTTTTTGACTGCAGTTTATCTGCAGTAAATTCTAGATACATGAACAAATTATACACTAGTTTAACATCAGGAAAGATTGCTAATGTTTGAACATCCTTACATAAAACAGACACAAAATTCATCTCTAAGTTCACTTTTGGCTGATTCACGCGCAGTGACTAACCCAAGCCTTCTGTTTTCAATTACAGAAAATGTGTCTGTGTCTTAAACTGCTGAATCCTAACCATGGTTCAGTCACCTCCAGCCAGGACAAGGTCACTGCCCTCAGGAAGTTTACAGCCTGGGGAAGTACACATGATACACAACAGCCTGTCTGCTTCAGCCCATAAGCTAACAAAGTGGCAAGACACTGGCTCTTTTCTCAGGTTCTGGGTCTAAGTTCTCTTCAACATCGCTAGTGAGGTGATTTGTTCTCAGGCCTGAAGGTGGAGGGACTCTACAACACAGCAACTCTGCTAGCTCTTGTAATTTTGGTCTCTTAATCTAGAGCCACACTGTTCATATTCTTTATTTCCCTCCTCATAGGTAAACATGACATACCTGATCCCATGTGTCAAGGATCATAACATCATCTGTAGCAAGGTCATCCTGAGTCAGATCTCCAGGAACTTCTTCAATCTGAAAAACATAAGGTTAAAAGATGAGAATATAGCTCAAGCATCACTTTAGCTTTACAGAAAAAAGGCAGGTTACATGGACTCTGGCTTCACCTCTTGTCAATGAGATGCGTACCATTGGCATGGTATTTGACCATGCAGCTCAGGCTATGTCACAGAAGTGTTCTTACACCACAGAACACAAAATCAGTCTCTGTCTACCTAGTAAAACAGTCTTTAATTCCTGTTCAAGGCTTTTAATGGTGCCTCTTGTTAATAGAAACATTCACAAGTTAAAATCTGAGGAGTTTGAATGCTGGTTATTAACCAGGGGAGGACCAGTTTTATGGTTCAGAAAGTTGCTGTGCTGACAACAGTGCTATAGAACTAGCAGCTGTCTCTATAGAAAAAATGGTGCTGATGCTTTCCTTCTGGAGGCTACACTGCAAAGGAAGGAAGATAAGGTATAACAGCCCATCAGGCGACTCAGAGCAGACTGAGATGAAGTTACCCCCAGCTTTGTCAGATGACTGTTGAGTTGACTATCTTCCCACATACTCACAGTGAAGCGTCCACTCTTGTTGGAGCATGCAAAAAGACGAGGGGGGTGAGCATCCATCTTCTTGTCCTTCAGCCGGGGAGAGGTACGGTAAGGAGCTTTTCCACCCAAAGCAGCCCAGAAATTCTCTGAAAAAGAGAGTGACGTACTGATGCTTCAACTATTCATGGAAAACACAGTGGCAGTATAGCTTGGGTAGGACTTGAAGCACTCTTCTATGTCAAACTCCCAAAGGCCTACAAACATGAGTGCACTGTTAAACACAATGAAGGTACTAGATTGGAGAAGCCACTCTGTGTCTACATGTACATTTCCTTGTTCTGGGAGAAACAAAATATACACAAAATAATAATTGGGAAAGTGCAGCTACACAGAAATGATCTCAGACTTCACGTATCTCCCTCACCTGGCTCTCTACCCTCAGAAACCTGTACTGAGCGAGCTCCCAGAACGTTCAGCAACTCCTGTGCCCCTGATTTCTCGGCATTGCTGGCTCCTTGGCCAACCCAAAGGTAAGCAGCAGAGGGAGTTTTCAGGACAAAGGCATCATTGGAGTTCAGCTGACTGGCAGCAGGATCCAGCTGAAGAGAAAGAATATTGCATGTGTCAGGTATAATCACTCTCTATGCAGAGCCCATTATTTCAAAATAAAAATCAGCATCTACCCTGAAATACACTTCAAACAAGATATTCCACACAAGCATGTAAGGTTACGAGATACGTTGTATATTTGCATAAATCTGAGTAATCAGTTAGACTTAGTTATGTGAGAAGAGTAAACAAATTGTGTTTCTGCATTTAATCTACAGATACATATGACCTATGGCAAGAATGCCTGGAGCTGTCATTTGGCCAGTCTTCATGGTTGTGACAGGAGACTTAAGAATTTGCTGAGGAGCCTGTCGGAGAGCACCATCCCTGTTGCTGAGGCTGATGAATCATTAACATAATTTCCCCTACATCAACAAGGACATGCCATCATGACACTAGGAACTTAGGAAGTTACTGCAGATATAGAACAGTGCTCCTGCCTCACACGGAGCTCGAGTCCAGAGGAGGGCTACAAAGATGATCAGAGGACTGGAGCACCTCTCCTATGAAGAAAGGCTGAGAGAGTTGGGGATTTTCAGCCTGGAGAAGAGAAGGCTCTGGGGAGACCTCATCGCAGCCTTTTAATACTAAAAGGGGTCTTATAAAAAGGATGGAGAAGGACTCTCTACTCAGATAGGTAATGATACAACAAGGGGAACTAGTCTTAAACTAAAAGAGGATAGATTTAGATTAGACATTAGGAGGAAATTCTTCACTGTAAGAGTAGTGAGGCACTGGAACAGGTTGCCAAGAGAAGTTGTGGATGCCCCATCCCTGGAGGTGTTCAAGGCCAGGCTTCATGGGGCCTTGGACAACCTGATCTAGTGGGTGGTGTCCCTGCCCGTGGCAGGGGGGTTGGAGTTAGATGAACTTTACGGTCCCTTCCAACCCAAGCCATTCTATGATATGATTCTATGACAGCTGTTGACCAGGATTCATTCCCTTTTTTTGTTGTTGCATGTTTTTGTGTGTGTGTGCATTTTTTTTCAAAGGAGTAGGGCTCTTAACCTGTGTCCTGGCACAGGTTCTATTTGCATATAGGGTTAGCAGCATGGTCACACAGGCTAAGAACAAGTCACAACAACCAGCACAACATCCATCCAAATGGTTTTCAACAGTGTTTGAAAAGCATCATTGTACGCAGGTGTAACGTCTGTTGTGGACTTCAGAGAAAACAGCTTCAGCCTATTCAAGGTGATATTTATAAACTAATATGAAGGTGATGATTATTACTGCTTATCCATAGGAAAAGAGAAATCTTTTAACACTTTACCGAGGTTTCAAAGTATGCTATAGTTTACATCCGAAAGCTCAGTCTGGCCCTTGTTCTTGTCAAAGGGCTCAAGTCCCCATCACAGCCAATGCATGCAACATGGACGTTGGCTCTCTCTTCACATACCTCTACCGCTCTAGTAGCTCCTGAGGTGCTGGATCGGACTTGGAACAGCCGTGTTTCTGCAGGTGCGGTTTGGCCTCCTCCCCTAGAGGTTCCACCCTTGTAAACAATCAGGGGCTTTCCACCAAACATACTCATCAGGTGAGGTGGCTCTTTTCCTTGCACTACTCGTTTCTAGAAAAAAAAAACCACTCAGTTTTAAGCTGCTGATGAAGAGTAGTATCAGGTATGCTAGAAAAGGCTTTTGTCACCATACTTCCAGCTGAAATCTTCCTATAGCACCTAGATGGTCACTGGAGCTTAGCTATTAACTCCCACACAAAAACAGACCAGCATTTAAACTGAGCTCTCAGTTGCCATTTCATTTTAATTGATGGGTGATCCACTGGCATAGAGGTAACAAACAACAGCCATGAAAAACCTCCTGTCCTATACAGGCCACTTGTTTCTTGCCTAAATAGCTTGAGGGTTAGGTAAGGCAGGCAGCCTCTCCGTAACACCTGCACCACAGATGGAGTCTCCCACTACGTGACTGGATTTCTCCACTGACATTTGGTACCGTATATGATACAGAGAGGATCCCAAAAGCCCTTTCCTTCTGCTAGGATGGTTATCAGGGTAGATGACACATTTTGGTAAGTTACACTTATCCTACGAAATACAAACGTGTCCTCTTTCATTTGCCAAAACACGCTGAGCTTTCTCACTGTTTCTCAGCCTTTTAGCTCTTTCAACTCTTTCCAGATTCACTTTAGAAAAAACTAACTGAAATATTTCATTCTCATGAACTATTTGTTTGCTTCTCACTCCTCTCTCAATCACCAAGGGCTTTCTTCTGTCACATGCCTTTATTCTCACTTTAATTTTAAATTAAGAAGAAAAATAGGTATCTTAGCTAACTCCAGAAGTTTGCTGCATCCATCGATCCAGCTGCCTTTGCAAAAACACAGCTAAATATATCCAAGGTGTTTCCTACTTCTCCCACCAAGCTCTGTTGGCTGTCAACACGTTGCGCTAACTGGTATGAAATGCAGATTATTAATTCCTGGTGTTAGTAATACTACAAAGCAGAAGGCTCACTGCCACTTAAAAGGTATAAGAAAACCAGTTATATCTTATTTATTCCCACAGTGTTTATTTTTCTGTTTTGTTGGATTTTTGTTTGGTTGTTGGTTTGTGTGTTTTTTTTTCACCTGCACAGGGCTGCCTCCCAGCTCTTCATCCAGCTGTACTGTAAGGAATGCAGAGGTTGCAATTTCATCTTGAGTGGAATGAGCACCCTGCCTGAAAGACAAGGCAAAATTTGAGTTGTATTTTTAACGTTTTCCCTCCCTACACATGCACCTTACAGAGACGAAGACAAAAAAAAACAACTTTTGTTATCCAACCTCCGCAGCACTTCATTCAACATGAAGAAGAAATTCACTATCTTATACTGTAACACTGATTACAGAGGGAGATGGGGACATTTTCTCGAAAATAAGCACAGATTCTTTAGTACCTTCATGTCTATCTCCCATTATCCTTCTAGCAGCTGGCTTAAAAACATGCCTGTTGGTACTGTTAGCAGGAAGTACACATGCAGCACCTACACAGACCGCACCCCTTTTGATTTCAGTTACGGAGCTTGCCTGTGACCCCTTTGATAAGCAAGAACATCACCACTGTGAGACTAACCACTGAAAAACTCCTCTTTAATGGCATGGTCTGGAAACTGTAAGAGTCACAAGCCACCAACCAAGGTGTTAAAATAACAAAAGACAGTCACAGTGGTCTCAGATGTAGAAACTCTGTAAAAAGTCTAAAGCATGATCCAAAGAAGGGAGTAACTACTAGTAGGGAAAAAAAAAAAGAGAGAGAAAAAAGAAAAAAGAAAGAAAAAAAGAAAAAAAAAAGATGCTAGCACAGTAATTCCCCCCATTAAAATTTCAAACAAAACAAAACATTTCAGATTTCTGGGTGTTTTGGAAAGGAATGCTATCCCGGGTGAAATCTTAGTCCCTAAGGATCCTCTATAAATGGGAACCAACAGTGATCCATTTTCAAAGAAGACTCAGAACACCGCTTAGTCCCAGTGTTTCCTGACTTGCACCAGGAAAACCTTCTTACCAAGTGTAAATGATCTGTCCTTGTTTTCCAGCATGCTGGTAATTGTACAAGATAATATAACTATCCCCTCCGTAGAACTGGCCATATGTTGAAGGATCCACTGGCACTTTCTCTGAGCCTTCTATTCTCCAAATCTAGAAAAAGAGCAGAAAGGGAGAGGAACAGAAATATTCTGAGTGAAACATGACAGCAAAATAAACAGACTTTCCCGAACAGAGCTTGTGTTCCATTTTCTTCCCTAATTTGGCTTCCTAAAACTTACAGTACTGCAGCCCCACCTGCTGGGGAAAGTCACTACAAGCCTGGCGATCCCGCCCATCAGATTTCCACAGCTTGCAGCCAGGCCTGAAGCAAGGCACATTTACCTCACCCCTTTGTGAACTCTCAAACCTCGATCAGATTTATCAGAACGGTTTGAAACACTGGAACAAAAGCCAATCAAACTACTAACACTGCCAGCCCGTGTGCCAATTTCGTACCTGACATGATCATTCCAATTTCTCTCAGTTGGACAGTTGGGAACAGGGCTTTTAGATTTACTGAGGACTTATGAAAAGTCTAAGGTTGGCATGAGAACCACCATGCAGCCTTTTCAAACCCATCTGCAACACTGCTTCTGAGACACCCATCCCATGTATGATGGCAACAGCTAGAGTAACAGGGAGGAGGTGGAATGAGAATGTCTGGCTACACACCATTGGGTGAAAAATTGTCGTCAGGGCAATCTTGGAGTGAAAATAACAGCTCATCTACACCACACGGTTGTCGGGCTCTCAAGACCTTGCTGGTATTTCTGATGTTAAAAATTCCCTCAGTATTTATGAAACTGAGTCTCGGGCTCCTATCTGTCTCACTGTTCTTGCAGGAATGCAAGAAGTAGCAAAGACAATTCTGGAAACCTTCCAAAGGCATTCTGACGCAGCTCACCTGTTTCCTGCCAGAGCCATCATCCTCCATTCCATGCTGGGCAGCCATGGCCTTGGAGGTGTGAAGAGTGGCGGCATCAAAAGGAACCTTCTCAATCTTGGCAACATGACCAGAAATGTAAGCCTGTCCCAGTCCTTCTGTCTGGTCCTTGTCTCTCCAGTTCTTGAAGAATTGCTTAAACAGAGGTGTCTCACCACTCTCAGGGAGGACTTGGATCTGAAACAAATGAGCCAGCCCATCACGAGCAGCCTTACCCCACATCCCATAGAGCTCTGACTCTGGCTACTCCTTGCTTCATAGAAGCTCTGGTTTCAAGCTGGCAGAATTGCCTGGTACAACTCCTCTGACACTACAACAGTGAAGTGCTGGGTGCCAAGAAGCACTACTAAGAGCCAGGTCAGCTCTCACTGATGCCTGACACACAGCAATCAATAGAACCTCCAGTTATTACCATAGATAGATCTTTATCGAGAGTAAATACATCACAAACCATCTGTTTTCTGCTGCTTGCAACCACTAGTTTGAAAGAACCAATTTCTTCCAAGCCAGAGTTAGTCAGTCTTTAAGCCATTGTGGAACTACGCCTGGGTCTCAGAATATGCTACGGGATTCAGACTCAGTCTAAGGTGAGTTTTGAGGAAGATTGAAGGGATGTTAAACCCTTAGAAACATCACTTTCAGAGCAAGAAGGGCAGGTTTACCTATACCTTCTCTTTTTCACCATTTTGAGAGGTCATGGAAAAGGTAAAATAAATATATAAATCCTTACCTGGGTATGCTTCGGATAATTCATCTTATCAATGAACTCAGAAGCTGTTTTCAGAGCTGCCTTCCTCTCTTCAGAGTTGGCACTCCTGCCTTTAATGAAAATGGAGAGAAGAGGGGTCAACTTTTACAAAGTTTTGTGTACCCAGAGAAAAAACTGTCCCAGGCACTTCACCCTTTTGCAACATCTGAAGGGCCCAGCCTGCCAGCTAGAAGATGATGCCAAAGAGCAAAGGAAAATTGTTTGATTTCCTTTATGCTTTTCTGCGATGACTGAGAACACAATTGCCTTTCTACTTATGACATTTATTTATTTTTTCTTCCTGGTTCCAAGAACCCTTTGTTTAATTCTGTACGCTGAAGACGCTGTATCTTAACACCTAACATTTCAGATGAGAGTGCTCTTCTGAGATTGTTCGTACTATCTGAACTTGCCCTGAAAAGCACCACCATCATCAAGTGTCCACTCCCCTACCCAGCTCAAAGGAAACAGGGATCGGTAATTGGATGCAAATCCTACGTATGCAAAACCAGCTTCACCTGCATCTCTACGGTACCTTTCCAAACAAAGATCTTTCCATCTGTGCCGTGGTCCAGAATGAAGCAGTCATCTGTGTTCAGGGCTGCCTGGGAGAAGGGGTTCTCATCTGCCACCAGGGAGACTGCCATGTTCCCAGCCCCATTTGAGACCTGTGATAACACGGCACAGAGATTAGATAAGGCATTTCCCTTTTTCCCTCCAGCATCATGGCAATGATCCAAAACTCAGGGAGTGGAAGGAAATCAATTTGAATGCATTGGCTGCTCCAGGCACTACTGTTTTACAAACAGGATACCTTTGACACAGCAACAGTATGACAAAAGCATAACACTTACTCTGAAGCTTTCGAGTACTTCTAGCAATGCAGATAATGCTGGGACCAAATAAAGATTGATCCAAAATGGTAAATATCTTTGGTGCAAAACCAGCCTATAAAATTCTTCTAAAGCAAAATAACTGCACCTAACAAGTGGAGAGGACTGTCTTGGTAACTGTGAATAGGCTTCCCTGTGTCAAGTGGGTTTAATGGTCTGAGTTCCTGTACTTACTAGTGAATAAAGATCTACATTACAAACCACCTTGGCAGACATTCACTAAATCATTAGCAGAGACTGCTGTAGAGGAGATTCCTCCCAAAAAGTCTTGGACATTCTTCTGCACTTATACTAGCTGGTGGCAAATGTTACCTTCCAAATCATTGCTTCATCCAGTGTGCACACTGGATGTAGAAAGGGATAGAAGCGGTTTTCAGGCTCACTCTTTCTGGCCCAGTCTTGTCAGCTTCCTAACACAGCGTTTGGTAACACAAAGGAAGACTCCCTTTCTTTTACCCACTCATTTCACACTCTGCCTTTCCCTCAAAAATTCCTGAAAAGTCCCAGCTCAATCCCCACTGCTGACTAGATTCAGCAGCGGCAATAAAGACAGTAAAAAAGCACGTGGGTATGCACTGCAAGCCACCAAGGTTCATACACTTAAAAAGTTCATAAAAAGCTCTTTGACTGAGATCAGATCAGCTTTTCTCCACTATTCCAGCTCCATCTAATTGTGCAAAGATTAATCCATTCTCCACAATTGTCAGGATCTGTCTGTTTCTTGTTACCTTGTAGAGCTTAGCCAGTTTCCTATTAGCTGTATCGGTTTTGGTCTCATCAGGAGTTCCTGCAGGCAAACTGGGTTTAGGTCCAAGGACCTGAGAGAGAAGTTAAAAAAAAAAAAAAAAAAGCGTTAGTAGCCAACTGAAGAGAATCTGTGTTCCCCAGATGCCCCAGCCACAAGTAACAAGTAGAAGAAACTTCCAGATCAACAAAAGCAAAAATATATTCTGATGTCCCAGCAATGCAGAGGTCCAAGTCTGCACTGAATTGAGTGTTTACACTGCTAGCACTTTATATGGAAAGACACACACTACTGAGCCTATCCACCTATTGCATCCATTCTTCTAGATACCGCCCTTCCCATTCCAGCACAGAGAAATGGATGAAGTGAAAAACCTGTAGCATTTCCTCCCGCTCTGATCCTTCCTCTGAAACGAAGACCTTGGCGCGACCATTCCGCTCGTTGTCCCGAATCCCCTTGGCCAGCACAGTGGCCTTCAGCCGTTCTTGACGATTGCTGTTGGAGCCGCACCACTGGTAGATGTTCTGGGGGGAAAGAGAAAAACCATGCAGCTAACACTTGTCGGATCCAAACATGACCCTCTCTGAAGGAGACAGCAGTATAGCTGAGACTGAAAGATGTCAGAAGACTGGCTATGTAATGCGTCAGAATGGTCAACACTTGAGATAACTTAAACACCGTGGAAATAAAAAAAAAAAAAAAGAAAAAACTAATCAGACTTCTGCCCCTGAAAGGCTAATAAACTCATCTTTTGCATGGTACTTACGCTGCCAAGGTCAAGGATGAAACAATCCCCTGTGTTGAAGCTCTCCCAGGTCACAGGGACCTCCGTCGCTCGGACTGCTCTCCTGCCTTTGACCTGGAGAAGCCTCTGCACAGTCACTTCATTGGGAACCACGTGCCTGAAGCCAGAAGCCACACCACCAGCCTAAGACAAAAGGAAAAACGAATGATTCATACTCATGCTGTTGCTTTACTACAGTGGAATTCCACTACTGAAGTAAAATGGAATAGAAGAAGCAGGCATTGAAGAGCAACTCCCACTGCTATTCATCTGCTTTACCCAAACATTATGTATGGTAAGGAGGTGGACTGAGCACAGAAAAAGGGACTGGCAAGGTTAAGCTGTTAAGTAACCGGGGAGAAATTAAGTCTACTGAGTAGATGTTTCCCATTAACTAGGATTGCTGTTTCTTAAACTCATTCCAGACATCTTGGGACTGTTTTTTCCTCTGCTTCTTGAAGGAAAACAAAACCCCGATTCCTAAAATTGTGCATTGTTAATTCAGCCAAAGTTCTCCCGCTGGGATCTGCTGTTCTCCACCCTGTCAGTTCCAACTCATTGAAAACATCTGTTTGAGAATGTTTTTAAGCAACTGGCAAAGAGGGAGTTCTTACTCTTTTGAGAAGTGGGTAGGGTGCCATTTCTTGCAGACTTGATTCAGACTGGCAGTATAAAGATCCAGTCATAACCTACCTTGTACTTGATGCCAGATTTGAAGTATCCCAGGAAAGTTGCAGACTCATGGCCTTGCACTTCACGATGCTGGACAGCCTTCCCTTGAAGGTAGTCATCCATCTGAACAGTGAATATGGCAGCTGCCCCGCGCTCATCTTGAGAGCTTTCATCTCCTAAGAAATGAAAAGGTGACAACAGGGTTTCAGCCCCCACATCCGACTGCATAAACACCAAGGAGAAAGGAGATTCCTGGAAAGTTTAGCTTCCAGGAAGGTCTGCAGAATAGCCATTTCCAAACTTTTCTAATAACGACCCCAAAGAGCATTAAAAAGCTTATTTTTTCCTGTCAGGCTTATTATACCACCATATCTGCTGCAGCCCCACTGCTTCACAGCTGCGCTTTTGATAAGTATCACACACTTTCCCTTTGCTATTTTGCCTTGTCCTGGATGGAAGCTTGCTATGGACTAAATCATGAACAGATGAATCTGCAGGGAGACACTGTCATGGTTTATGAAGATTGTAGAGACTAGCAGGGCATCGGTTCCCCAGCAGTTTGCCTCTCAGGAGCTCTTTAGCATGGAAAAGCTACTGACAGATGGCAAATAGGACAAACCCCAAGCAAGTATCCTACATAGCTTTAACTACGATATTGCCAAAGTGTTTTGGTTTTGCAGGACGTGGAGAAGTCTTGCCATGTTAGTCGGTGACTTTTACTGCAGATGGACAATTAGAAGATCTAAACTTCACAGGGACAAAGAATACTCATTGAGTGAGGAAGGTAACAGCTGACTTCTATCCCTCCAAACAGAAAGGATTTCAGCAGCCTCTTTCATGTGAGATTGTCTTTGCTGTGGGCCTGACATGAGACTCTGGAGAACTAGGACTTGTGTCATCTTGATCAGAAAAGCCCTTCTTTTGGTCACACAATTCTATTTCTAGGTACAGAGATGGCTGTTCTCACTCTTGCAGAAACCATTTCAAATATTTGAGTAGCACTATGTGCACCCAAAATTGCATTCTCTGTATGCCATTCTCTGTGTTCCTTACTTCCCTGGGTAACACTGGACAATGCTGGAGTACTGTGAGGAAGAGAGTTCACTTTGGGCTTCCATTTCAGGAGCACTCCCGTCAGACTTACCTAACCAGAAGTGCAAGTCGTACTGGAGGTTCCCATTCCTCTGCTTGATGGTGTTTAGCACCAGATAGGAATCTCCTGTGAAGAAGTCTCCATACAGATTTTTTGGCACTGGTACCAAATCAAATTTCTCAATCCTCCAAATCTGAAGGCCAGGCTCCTTCCCAGCCTTGGAAAACTCAGCGTGTTCCACCATGCTGACAGGCTAGGGGCAGGACAGAGAATGTTATTCAGTACACACAGTACAAGGAAGCCCTTGTTTAAATTATATTGCTTCTGATCTCTTAACTATTGTTCCAGGCAACAAGGGGAGAGTTTCTTTTTTTTTTTTTTTTCCTCTTGCACTGAACTATGCAAATAAATAAAATCTTTCTCAAATGATCACTGTTACTTTTCACTTCCAATCAGCTCTTCTTTCTGGCTTATCCCTGACACCCTGACTTATTCTTTCCTAGACTCTCTTTTCTCTGTTTTTTTTTGTTGTTTGTTTGTTTTTTTGTCTACTTTTCCTGGTTTTACTTTATATATTTTCTATACTAATTTATAACTTTTTAGTTATAAGCAAAAGTCAAGTCCTCTTACTAACTATTATTTTCTATGCATGAGGTCCAAGACCGCAGGAAATAAACTTATCACTATACATTGTGCATCTTGCACAATTATTTATCATTACTTACACCTTGTGTAATCTTATCCAGCTTGTATTATTATTGTGTAATCTTATCCAGCTCTCGCTGGAAAATGTTGTGAATATCATCAAAGAGTTAGATAATTAACAAGTTTCTTATATACCTTCCATTTATAATCGTGGGATACATTACTTCAGTATTTCTGTGCAGCTGTTCCATTTCAGGAATTACACATACTGTACATAACATCCTGTCCTAAGGACACTGCAATTCTGCTTTAATATGTGTCTTTTCATGTTAATATAATCTATTAGTAATATGCAATCCATTCTTTTAAAAAACATAATGAACACTTTCATATAGCTGTATTTTTAAACAATTCACTTTTGTAATACTGAAAGGAAATAGAACATTTCTGTAGCACCGGTAAAGGAAGTTTGTCTGTATATTACTGCATGCCTTTAAGTGGTATCAGATAACAGGGAAGAAAAAATTAAAAGGTTATATTAGAAGCATCCAGTATTTTGATAAAGAAGATAGTTCACAGTAGCTGATGGACAAGAGTACAATACGTCAGCTTCCAAGGCAGAAATAAAGAATGTTACAAACTAGAAAGCAAAACAGCAAGTTAGCTACTGAAGTGATTCCTAAGCTGAAATCAGGTATCAAACAGGTAGAGATGGAAAACAGCGAACTTCCATGTCTGATTCCAGTCAGCCTGAGAATTGCTCCCAAATCCCCACTATAAAATTGGACAAGCTCCTTAGAAAGAGTTAGAAAACCGTGTGACTCTTAGAAGTAATCAAAACCCAAAAGTTTTCCAATGTCTAATTGTGGCGTTAGGCACTTACCACAGCTGAAAGCACAACAGCTGCTGTAACAACATATCCAAGCCCTGCAACAGACATGGAGCTAACACAGTTCAGCTTCAGAGCCATTGTGCAAAAAACGGTGAGAAAAACATAACCGAAGTCCTGTCTGCCCATTTCTAACAGCAAATGGGCTTCTCCCTTCTCCTGCAGAAGATGTAGGGAGTCCCAGCTCCCTCCTCCTCCTCCCGCAATTGAAGGCACACTGCAGGAGCCAATCTTTTATCACAGACAAACACACCCACCCCCTCAGCACCGTAGGGGCGTAACGTGTTTGTGCACAGTCCTCTTGGAAATCTCAGAGACTCTTTCAGCCACTTACAGATGCTTAATCCCAGCAGGCAATAACTCAAGACAATATGCTATCCATTACAGCTGACGGTGCAATTATGTCCAAACAAGCCAAATATCTGGTCATAAGGCCAATAAGAGAGGAAGAAATTAAGAGATGTCAACAACAAAGGCAACATTTTGTCTGCTGAAAAACTGCAAATAAATGGAAAGTTGACGAGATGCAGAGGAACAGAAAGGGTGTTCCAGATGGCAAGGGCTGCAGAGAAAGAGATTTTGAAAATGAGAAAAAGAACAGAGAACCACTAAAATTATACAACAGAATACCCTGAGGATGGAGGGAATATGCCTTCGTCTCTCTGAACTTGCCAGCAGAGAAAGAAGCAAAATTCAGCACATGTTTTGTGAGTTTGCACCTGAATGTAACATCTACACAAGCCTCTATCAGAGGAACACAAGCCGGAAAGGGCTGAAACGGAGCCCTGTATTTCAGCTCATGTGTTAGTGAAAGGACGCTAGTGGTCTGGTGGGTGAGAGAACAAGAGCTACCTCAGTAATTCCACAACCAAATGTTACTGAGGGTGTAGTAAGACCCCCGTGGCAGGAAGGTAACAGCCACCAAACCCGTTCAGTTCAACGGAAGTACAACATAGCATGGTGGACTGCAGCATGCCGATGATCTGCCACCAAGGACAGACAGCAAGGAGCTCGTTCTTCTGCCTGCCCTACACTTCAGTGACTCAATTCACCACATTCCCAGTACGTACACTGCACAGAACAGCCTGTGTCCCAGCTCCAGCCAAGGCACCCCACGCACAGAGCAGCCCCGTGCTCGTCCCGGGTGCTGGGGTGGCTCCCGAGGTGCGAGCAGTGTCTGTGGTGCTGAGACCTGCTGCAGGCACGCTCCGGGCTGCGTGCCCACGGGCATCCTGGAAGGCCAAACGAGAAAGACAGGAGGAATGCAACTACTGCCCTGGTGTCTTTATGCCGCTGGTTATTCTTTTGCTTTTAGTGCACCCAGAGAAGAATTACTGACAGTCTGGGGTTCCCCCTTTCAAAAGCTCTCAAAAGATGCTTAAAAAAGGGACCAGTGCTCCACCTGCTTGAGTCCACAACAAGACTTCCAGGATGGAAAGATCAGACCCCACTTTGTATGTGCCTTCTCCTCTCTCCGTGAGAATTCTTCCTCTCTCTCATCCAAGCTAATGCATTTTGTTCTGAAATTTCAAGCTGGCAAACTCTGTTTTAGTTAATGTACCTTTGAAAATCTCACTGCAAATTCTCAAACTGCAACAGATAATCAAAACAATGTCTTAGTCTTGCTGGTATTTCTGATCTCTGCGAAGGAAATTCAGTGTCAGAGGTCCAAAAACTGGTGAAACGACTTTGGAAGCCTAACAGTGTACTGGGTCAGCCCTAGTGTTCCGAGGAAGTCAGCTGTGAATGGCTCCTGCAGCTGCAGCATACCCAAACCAAGACGACCCGATTGCAAAACATTAGAAAGAGGTGAGTCCCTTCCAAATGGAAAAATACTTCGGACTTTTTATTAATAAATGTCTGGATGGAGCCACGCTTTGATAAACTTCACAGACTGAAGGCAAAGAGACCTAGGATCATCTTCACTGTTAGCATCCCATTTCAGGGTAAATTCAAATCCCCAAATATATGCCTGTAAGGATATACAATACGCTGGGGGGGTTGGGGAGAGGAACGGATGTGGTCTTTTAATCAACTTGGCATTTTATAAGTTTTGCTGTGAGTCCAAGCTTGTCTTGTCAATCAGCTGCAGAATGTAAATGCAGACAAAAGAAGGAAAGAGGGCTATATTGAATAAATTCTATATTATCATATTCCTTGGTAAAGATTCAGCTGAAGCATGTCAGAAGGGAATAAGGCTAACATACTTGACCAGCTGGTATGGCTCATTACTCTGTCAGCAAATGTGGCATTGTTAAATCAAGCCACAGAAATCTGTGCTCTGGATGTCTGATCGACAGCATGTGCCAGACGAGGTTGCCAGGACCATACTGAAAAGGATGTCTTGCTGGAGACATGGGAAAAAAGGCAAATTTCAAGCTGATGTTAATAAAAGTGTCCAGCTTAGTCACAGAAGTGGTGCTGTGCAGGGCCAGCATCTTATGCAAAAGAAAACTATTTAAGGAAAACAATGAAAGGGCTTGAAGTACGGGATTTCAGCGCAGATGGATCATCTAAGTGACACTTGGCCGCAGCGTGATAAAAACAAGAACTTAAGAAAAGAAGTCCAATGTTTTGAGCAAGCAGTGGAAGACAACAGCTTGTTATGGTATCCAGATGTGCAGTTAACGCAATCGTCACAGGTCTGTCTGAGAAGGGCTTCTGATGGACATTGGCCTACAGAAATAATTGCGGGGCTGCACGTCCTATTTGCCACACAGCGTGCGAGACCTGGTGTGCCAGGGAAGCAGACGCTGCCCGAAGGTCTACGTGCGTCTCTCACAGACCAACGGCAGAATTTAGAGATTGCTTCTTCAAGAAATTTTTAAACGATTTTTTTTCCAGAGGCTGGAAGCTGCTTGCTTCAAAAGAAAGGCCAGGAAAGCCGGAGGCACCCTCCGGTCTCTCTCCCAACAAATGTGCCACTCCAGCCCATGCTCCCCATCACCGCACTGCGAGAGGCCCGACAGCTGGTGCTTCCACCACCGCCTCTCAGGGACTCTGTATTCTTTCCTAATACCCAGACCAAAATCCCTTTCTTATTTCCATCCTGGAACTTATAAAAAACAGTTCTCTTTGCCTGCCTCCCTCCCTAAATACTCCCATTTATGCTCCTCACTTTAATCTCTGTGGCTGTGCCTCCCACTCCCCTGTCGCAGTGGCTCTGTGCCCTCACGAATTGATGCCATCAGCATTTTCACCGTTTGTCTTTACTCCCCTCTGAATTTGTTCCTGACGCGAAGGTGCCCGGTTCTTCAGCGGGGCCCCAGCCCTACACAGAAAGGAACAGTCTGTTCCATTTCAAGACATACCTGTGAGCCCAGAACCTCTTATTCTGTGTCCCATCACACAGCAACACCCATTAGTGGCAACAATTAATGCCTGGCTCCTCCACATCAAATAAACTGTCACATCTTCATACCTACCACCATTTAAAGCGTGTAATGATGCTACCTAAAGAATCTTTCTGTGAGACGACATCATCCAATCTCACGGAATAAAAGAAGAGGAGAAAAGCCTTCATTCTGTCAGGCTCCAGGCTGGTTCTTCCTCAACCTCAAACATTCGGAGCAGCTCACCACAGCTGCAGGAATGCACGCACTCAGACAAAACATTCTCTGACTCCTGGCATTGCCAGAGCATTTCAGACCACAAAATGTGCAAGGCAGTAATACTTTAATAATTAAAAATTTACAGAAGTGAGATTAAATACACAAGATCGAGTATAAATATTTAGTAGCCAGTTCCTCTGTATGACATAGCAAATATTAGCACACAGGGCTTTCCTCACCACACTTTGTACTCTGACATTTCTAAGACTGCAAAGAGCACATATATTTTTAAGCCATTCAGTGGAGCTTTTGGAGGCTTTTTTTCTGAATACTTACTGAATATGGGCAGTTGGAAAAAAAGAGGTGGAAAATTGCTGGTAAAATAGTCGATAAAAAAAGCAATAAGTGCAATGGTTCGTTTAATAGCTTCAGCTGTAAAGAGGTCTGTGTGTTGCAAAGGAAGAGATATTTTAAGTATTTACATGACACACAGAGACCCAGAGGTCTGATCGCTATGTTCATGGCATCCTGGTTTAACAGCAATGGTGCTTGTGAGGGTGCTTATTTTTGTTCAGCTGACAATGCATCAGAAGGAGGACTCTGGCTTACCTTCAAAAAAAAACCCACTGTTGAACAGTTTGCTCTCCTTGTAACTTTTACCCAGCAACTGACCACTTACAAGAGAAAACCAAACATATATTTCTTTGAGATTTTTTTTTTTTGAGCTACAGTTGAATTGTGGCAATTCACGCATGTCTATACCCACAAATACAGCAAGGACTTACCCGCACAGGGCGGCTGCTCAGGAAAGCTTGGCTGAATTAAATCAGACTGTGAAATAAGCAGTGGCAGGCCAGATCACCATGTGGTTGTTCTCATTTGCAACCCCAGCGTCCAGGTCATAACAGGTTCAGTTAATTTGTTTAAACTCGATGCGTAACAAGGCCCATACAGGAAGGTCTGCAGCCAACATAACATTACAACACCGAGAATGTAAAACACCTGCTGTGTAATTCTGGAATGATTCCTGCATTTCTAGTTGGCAAATGCAGTATATTTTATTTTGATGAATAATACTTACGCAGCATCAAGATAACTGTCAAGTGCAGTCTGAATTTCTAAAACGTGGGGAGAACAGGAGATCTTAGTAGAGTTTCTATCCACACAGCATTCATGCTTCAAAAATGCTTCTTGTGCACCAATCCTCGCTGTACCTTGGAGGCAAGTGGTTGCATTTCCACCCAGCTAATATATTTATTTTCTTCTACTTATTTGTGAAAAATTGCCTAGAGACTATGGATTGCTACAAAGAAATAATAATATATCTCCTCAGGAAAAGCAAGACTCCCTTGCCTCATAGCATTCCACACCTCCTATACAGAGGAAGAGAAGTAAATCACCACCACATTTCTGCAGCAACAACAGGAGCACTGAGTCTCTGTTTTGCAAGGACCAAAGTTGTGCTGCTAGCATGTTCAATCCTAATAAAATCAGCACGCTGTATGTGCGACAGTAACACTGCCGAGCAAGAGCTGCATCCTGCAGATCGCTGTCTGAGAATGTCACTGAGCAGATCAAACATACCCCAAATCACATTGTTTGCTTGCTTCAGGTACAGCTGTTGCTACACTTTATAGAGAGTCTACACTTCCTGACTACCCACGCAGCCATTTCTTTTCTCTCCGATCCTCTGCAAACCCATAAAACCTCTGAAGAATTTATGAAGATTGTCAGATTGAATATTACAGAATCATTCAAGTTCTGACAATAAGAAATTCAAGACATGACACTGCATGAAGTAGAGAAAGGAAGGCAGTTCAGTGCAGTATTAACAGCTGACAGTACATAGTGAAAACGGAAATACTTTTCTGTTCTTTATAGCCTCCTTGCCAAAATAGTATATATGACTAATTTTTCAGTAACTTGCTGAAAATAAATCTGGTGGGACTTCAGCTTTGTTGCCAAGGTGACAAGCATTGAAAAATATCTAAAATGAGATATGAGATCAGCTTTCAGTCTCCTGACAGAGCTAAATTCATATACACATAATACTAAGAACAACCCCTTTCCTCCCATCCCTAGAAGAAGCTAGTAAACAAAGCTTCCATGAGACGAGGAAAACTGGCATGGAAGAGCCTCCTTCTACTCTAACCATGGTGACTCCATAAACTATTCCAATCTTCTATAGGAGGAGCAGCATGGTTAATGATAATCTTAACATCCAAATAGATGCAGCCAGTCACAAATCCAAAAAGTTCAAAGTGGCATCATCCCTTCTGCAGCTTCCTCCTTGATTTAAAACATGTGTCTGATCCCAAGACGAACTCAAATCAAGCATCCAGGACACAAAGTACAGCATCATCTGCACAAATGGCAAAGTAGGTTTTTGCATTCAAAAGTTAAAATTCCTCCTAAACCACTTTAGCAAACCAGAACACCCAGATGATTTACGTATTGTTCACTTTTTCCAGCTGTTTGCTTGCATTATGAGTCATGTCAGCTCTATTCTGGTCTCTACCTTTTGAAAACGATCCACTCAGTAAACATAGAGGCTTCAGTCCAATGCACCAGGGCTGAAAACTTGGTGCACAGAAAAATACTGAAACCCCAGAAACACAAAAGCCTGAGTTTCTTCTCAGTTGCACTGATATGAATCAGGAGGAATATTACTTACATGGGAGAAACTCTTGGATAATACACAGGTCTCCCATCTGATCGAAACACACCCAGAGAAAATCTGCTGATACAATCAACTGTTTAAAAGCCCTGCCTTAAGAGCATACATGGGAGCTGAATCATGCACTTAAACACACACAGCATAGATAAGCGTGGACCAGTGGAAACTGCTGGCCACTTTCCTTCTGTTGTGAGCAAAAATGAATCCTGAATTGCACTTAAACACAAATCATTGTTCAGTGCTGAAAACACATCTCAAAGGAGCGTGTATACAGCCCATAAGACATAACCCAGTGTGTTAAAACATGATTACAACCCCATGTTATGTCCCATAGACAGATCTGGTGGTGACAGCCAAAGCACATGCATGGAGACAGTGAGGAAATGCTCGTGGTCAGCTGCAGGGACATGACACAGATGTTCTCCCTCCAGCCACCAGCTCCTGGCTGCGTACCCAGGAAGTGATCTGCAACTTTATGCAAGCCGTTTTCCTCCTGCAAACCAGCCAATGCATTCCTCAGTAGCACAGAAGTCTGCTCAACTCATTATCATTAACCCAAAGAAGCAGAGAGCAACACATTATTACTGGAGAAGACGGGATAGAAACCAGAAGAGACAGCCTCAAACGAATCCAAAAGGGAAGCGTGACGCACGGCCTTGCCCTCCCAGTGCAGCAGCAGGCCCAGGTGACCAGGTGAAGAGACTTGCAATAAGCGGACGGCAAGGATAAGGAGAAGGACATGCAAATACTAGGGTTGAGGATAAAGCAGCTGTGATTAAAAAGCACGTAGAGGGAACATTGTGCTATGCCCTGCTGGTGCAGCACGGCACGTCCGAGTCCTGCCGCCGGCCCGCAAGGGGCCTGGCTGCTGGGGCAGCGCAGCCCGGGCATAGCACAGGAGGGAGGCAGAAGCCAGCTCACCGAGCAGAGGCACTGAAATCCTCGTGCTTCTGATCCTGGGATGTTGATTGGAACGTGAGCTGTGTCTGCTGCAGGTTTGCAGTTCCAGCATTTACCTGCTGACGGGCACAAGAGACCACCTAGAGCTGCCACGGCTGCTCCCTCCAGTCCCGTGCCCGGAGGCACAGCGCAGGCAGTCCTGCACGTCCCCACCTCCCTCCTCCTCGGGGCGCCAGGGACACGACTCCCCCATTTCACACTGCGGTCTGCCTCACAGACACCCACTTCCACATAAATCGATGTAGAGCTACTAGAGTTCCCCTTTCAATTTTGCTATCAGTTCTCCTAACACATGCAGATGTGGCCACTGCATTAATGACCCCGGCTCAAGCAGACTGACTTCTCACAAAGGCTGTTTTCTGCCCCAAAACCACAATGCCTGCGAGCACCGCGGCCTTGGCAGGAGCACCGTGCATCATCCATCCCACGTGGCATGCAGCCACAAGATGGCAATGCTATAAACAGGAACGCCAACATAATCCCTTCTTCCTCACCGGAGAGTGTTTACAGCTCTCCCTCTGGTGATTGACAGAGGTTTTTAACTTTATTTTTAACGGGATTCAGGCTTTCGGTGGTGAGGAACCACAGGCGTTCTCAAGGAAGGCAGCCTGCAAGAAGGGAAAGTCCTAACGGCGACGGCTCTCCGCACTGCAGCCTCCATCCAGCCCGAAAGATTCGGGATGATTCATTTCCTCCAGAGTTTTAAAGACGCTGTTTTGAATTGTAGATGTATTTTTACTGTGTGTGGAAACATTCAGTAAATAACATATGCTTAAACTTTGTTTTTGGATGGCATCCCATGGGCTGACTAGTTCCTAACACAAAGGGTTGTTTCTCCCTCCTCCAGTTGTGCTGGGACACCAGCTGAGAGCAGCCCCAGTTCTTCAGGTTCTCAGTGGGAGGTGAATGAGGGGCAAAAGAGAAGAAGGGAAAGATCAAAAACACAGCCTGTAGTTGGAAAAGAACCCTGAAATGAGTAAAAGGAAAAAAAAATCAGAGTCCAAACCATCTAACCCTTCAACAAAGTCACCACTACGTCCCAAACTTTGACTAAAAAGAGCCAACAACTTGGTTTTAATAAAAAAAAAATAATAAAAACACCTCCAGCACGGCAGTTCTGGGCTGGCATTTCCATGGCACCTTACACAGCTCCTGAGCCGTGCTGAGCACCCCAGGAAAAAGCTGCTGGAGCTCTGTTCAACCCCACAAATGTCTGAGCTCTATTTAACCTTGCAAGTGCATCACCAGTGGATAATCGGGGATAAATACCTGGCAACCCTGCTGCTAGTTCAGGTGCTTACAGTGAAAGGCTCCTACTTCCTCTCCTAATTGTGCAGACCACACTTTTCCTCACCGAGCAGTTGGGAAGTACTGAAAGCTGACAGCTTATGAACAGCCTGATCTCATTTCACCTCTGATGGGCCTTAACAGTGACACATTATCAAACCAGTTCTCTGCCGGTGCCCTAGATACACACCTGGACCAGCAGACTACGTACGCTGAGTGTCTGGCCAGCGATGGGCTTGTGGTACTGCAAGAAAAACACCGACTGCTGTGATCAGGCAAGCAGCAGCAGCACGGCTGTACCTGGAGGGTACGGACACACTGGTCCGTGTACAAAAGAGAGAGCACCTCGCTGCGTGCCAAAGAGCTCGTAAAAGGCCTGATGAATCTACCCTGGCAGCCAGTGAACTTTGGCTCTCAGCGAGCTGAAGACTGAAGGATGTGGTGTAAATATGGGAAACGTGCCAACATCCAGGACTTCTTCGGAAGCAGACGAGGCAGAAGCATACCCTAGGAAATCTGTGTACGCAGCCTGCGCAGACACTCCTACCACCCAGCTCATTTACTTTTATTTCCTTACTGAAAAACAAAATCATGGGAAGACAGAAGACCTCTAACTACAGAAATACTGCACAGGTTTTGCAGTCTGCCTCGTGGTTTAGCAGCATCCCCGTTACTCCCGTTTGGTACAGGGGCAGGAAGCAACCAGCTGCCACTTATTTCTGTGGTGACAGCACTCTTGGTGGTAAATCCCCACAGTTGCTCCTAGGAGACAAATTCTTGACAGACTGGGCTCTGAAGAAAACCCAACTCTGGACTTCATTTCGGGCATCATAATGACACAGGCAGCAGTGCAGGCTAAAACCAGAAATTCTCTAATTTTTTACATTTGCATTAAGGTGTTGTTTCTAGATGGACAGCCTAATTGCTGCGTAGCAATTTTAAAGAAAACAAAAGGGGTACTCTGCAGGCACAAAATTGGAATTATTGCTCAGGAGTAGAACTACAAGTGGAATCAAAAAGATAAGGTAAATTCACAAGGGAGGGGATGATTAGTGACTATTAAACACGCTAATCCGGATGCAACCTTCACTTCTGGAAATCCCTAATCATGACAGTTTTCAACTGCCAGAAGCCACAAGGATAGACCTAAGGAAATCTGCCCATGCAGACTTCTTTCTCTTCCTTTGCCTAACCATCGGCTAGGAGCTGCCATCAGAAAGGAGACATTGATGAATGAACCAGTGTGACAGCTTCTCTGCTCCTGCCCCGAGGGCTGTATCTGACTGCATTACCTTTTCGCATTGCCATTGTTTCGTGGAGCCTCCTGCAGAAAAATACTCTGCAGACTAAAAACACGGCGGGCTCTGTGGCTGCGCTCTATCCCCACCTAGTTTGTCTCCCATACTGGTAAAACAGTTCCAGCCCGGCTTGTAGCTGAGAACCCTGGCAACTCCGTTCCTTATATGGGAACAGAATGAATCATCCAGAGCATTTCTTTCAAATTCCCTTAGTCTTCTTAGTGTCTGAAGTGATTAATTAATGATTAAGAGACTGAAAAGACAAGGACTTTAAGTAATGCTCAGAAGCAGAATAAACTAGATGAGAGGTACACAAAGTGATAAACTGCACAGACACACACACACACACACAAAAAAAAACGTTTTTGCTTGATGTAATACCTCAGTGGCCTTTGAAAGCCACCGCACGAGGCATCTTTTGAGTCTTGAGTTCAAAATGATTCAAAACAGATTACAAGAGTACGTACAAAATAACAACATATACGGTTTTGGTTTCAGTTTTAATTTTTAGAAGCGACATCAAATACCTTGCTTAGAGCATCAGACAACTACTAATCAACAGAAGTATAACACACAACTTGCTGCTGACAAATTGCCCATTGCAGAATTTTCTGCCGCTTCATGAAAAGCATTTGATAACAATCAGGCAGAGACATATTCAGAACTCAATTATTCATACAGCAATTCCTAAGTGCAGTGAAAGTGAACAAAAAACAAGAACAGCTGCTTCTTCCTAGACAGTAGCTACTCATAGTGAGCACCCTACTTCATGTCTGTGCTTAACCATGTTCTGCTTTACTGCAACCAGTCTGCAACTTGATCACTTCAGCTCCTATTTAAAAAAGAAAAAAAAAAAAGGTGGGGAGAAAAAAACAACCCCCAAAATATTTCTTTTGGTGTCAGGATTCCAAATAAAAAGGGTGAAATAGATAGTTTGCAGAGTCCCCTGTGCCTATCCACCGTCTCCCTTCATATATATGTTACTGAGTAACAACACTAATGTCTGAGTCTAGAATTAAACTGGAAAGCTTGTATTTGTAAAGCAAGTTAAAAGCCGATACAAATCCCCAGCACCAAGTAAGTCACAGAGCTATTTTAAGAGCGGTTTAGTTCCCACCAGGACACTGTAAAACAGCCAGCCTACAAGAAGTTCTTTTATCTGAACTTGGGGAAGCGTTGGCTCAGCACGGGTCTTTGAAAACAGCTAGCTGCTGCTTCTTGTACTGTACAAAGGCTCGTACCTTTTCTTTTTCCCAGGAGCAGCATCCCCCCCTCAGTGACGCTGCTGGCCACACTGCTAACTCAAGCAGTGGCTGGAGCACTCACCAAAGTATATAAAGTATCTAGAAAAACTGCCTTGTAATGGAACATGTCAGGCAGCCAGCCTTTTAGCTGGAGCTGGCAGCAATCCCCAGCGGTAACGTTATCAGAACCATGAAACTGGATTGTGGAATGCTATCTCGCATCCCCGCTTTGGTGACAAAAGGAGCACATTCACAGACAGGTTGGATTGGTGCCTGTAAAATCAAACTTGAAACTAACAGTAGCATTTTTGCTTTGTCACCCTTTAGACATTCAAAAGTAGCCAAAGATCGATTGCTGGTTCAATTTCCTTGCACTTTCCCCATAGCATTGGAATTTCATCAGGCTGAAGAAAGCGTCCATTCTTCTGCAGGCAGGAGATATTCTCCCAGGGACACCGAAGGTATCCACTGCTCACTAAAACCCATTGGTATCTAAACACTCAGACATCCACTGGAAAATCCCCCCGTGTATTCAAACACAAACCATTTAAGAAGCTGTCCACCCACCTACGCCACCGATGAGGTGTAACCGCAATCCCTACCCCATCTTCCTGCTGAATTCTAGTGAAATCCACGGAGCCTGACTTCTCGCTGCTCCAGCAAGCCAGTCCTGCGATGGGGCCCGTTGATGGTACAGATAAACTAACGCTGACACCCAGGGCTGGCGCACAAGCGCAGAGGACAGCATTCTCGTTATCCGCACTGGAGGTGAGCGGCGCAGTACAACTCAGGGACCACGCCTCGCAGCCTGGCACAGCACAGGCGGGAGGCAGCTGCGGTGCCTGCAGCAGCCATCCTGCAGAGCAGACGTCAAACAGGGCTGGCTTGTGCTTCTCCCTGCTAGCTTATGGGTTAAAGATAGATCTCTCAGCGCTCCCTAGTATGGATAACGGAATAAACTAGCTGATGAACAATATAAGGGGAACCCTTTGCAACACCCAAGGTTGTGCAAGACCTGCTCCCAGTTACCCAGAGAACATTTCATTTGCCCAGGCAGATGTTACGTAGCATTTTGTAAAGTAGTTTGAGAAACCTGAGGGATGAGAGATGCTTAAGAAACCTGTTTTACTGCAGAGCAGGAATACCCTAAGCTGAGCCATGCCATAAATCCAGCGAAGGAAACTTTTTTTGCTGATAAACTTGCGTCATGCAAAGTTGGTAGTGGAAAATTGAAGAATTGTAACGATCAGTACGAAAAAAAGGAGACTTAGGGGAAACTGACGCTAGTGTCATCCTTGTTAGCAAAGTTGGATTTTTTACATCCAAAAGCAAGTAACATTCAAAGCAGTTTTATTCAGAGAGGATCTACTTACTAATGAGGCCTCCTTGAAACAAGTCATCCCCATAACTTTTTTTTTTAAAAACTCTTCCTAGGAAACATTTCAAATATGTTTTAAGTGTCTACATACTTGGAATTTCTGTTCAAACAGACTTTTTCAAGCATTCCTTCCCCAGGCCGAGAACAAAGCGGCCGGCCCCCCGCTGCGCCCCCCGCCCCCTGCACGGCGCTTCTTCCTCGGGGGACGCGAACGGCACGGGGATTTCAGGAGGCGCCCTAAAACCGCGGCCGGCTCGGACGGGCAGCGCGACCCGGGGGCACCGCTCGATGCCGGAGCCGCCCGGAGCCCGCCCGCCGCCCCCCGGCCCCCCGGCGGTGAGGGCTCCGCGGTTCCCCTCCGCCCGGGGGGGGCCGCGGGGAGGGGCAGCCCCCCCTCCCCCAGAGCCCCCCCTCCAGCACCGCGTCCCCGCGGGGCTCCCGGGCCGGCCCTACCTGCTGCTGGCACTCTTGGCCGGGCGGGAGGCAGCTGCCGGGAGCGGGGCCGGGCCGGGCCGGGCAGGGCAGGGCAGCCCCGGGGGCGGGTTGCGGCGCGCCCCCGGCCCCGCCCCGGCTCCGCTCCGGCTCCGGCTCCGTCCCCGCCAGGGGGCGCGGCGCGGTGAGGGCCCTGCTCCGGCCGAGGCAGAGGCTGTGCCCTCAGCCCCGACAGCACGAGGAGGGGGCGGCACGGAGCCGTCCCGGCGGGAGGGGCTGCACAAGGGGCACTGGGAACGTGGGGCCAGCGCGGTGCCCTCGTGTGCTTTCCCCTCAGCTCCCTGCAGGCCGCCCGCCCTCGGCCTCCGCTCTGCTGCCAAAGGAACAGGGCGGCACTGAGCCCGCCGCACAAAGCCGCCCTTCACTCGGTGCCACGGGAGCCTTGGTGGCCTCGGCGCCCCGCGGCAAGGCAGCGGCGCTGCAGGAGTTCGTTCGCCACCAAAAACTGCACCGAGAAGTGCCAGGGCAAGGGGATAAAGCAGGAGGTGAAGGCAAACTGAGCGCTGAAGGAGCCTCCTGCAGATCTGCTCAAATGCTGTGGATTTGGGGCTGGGTGCACACGGGGCCGATGCCGCTGCCAGCGTGGCGGGAGCGCTGCAGGGCGATGCGCGGCGTGCCCCCGAGTGCCCAGCTCACCTCTCACCAGCTGTAGATTGCTGCAGCTCCTTCCCCTGCTTCATGCTTCTCCACGTCTCGCTCGCACCTTTAACTTGAGGGCTTGAAGCTATGCTGCGGTTCATTCTCTTCGCTGGACCTTACTGCTTTTTTCCTGGCTTTGTCCCTGCCCCATAAAAAAACCCAAGTCAGATTGATTGTTTTTTTCTGTTTAGCTAGGGTTTTGCTTGTGATGTGGAAAACTTTGCACTAACTGGCAAGTATTTCACTGTTTCTTAATATATTGCTCCAAGATCTTCTAAATGGGTTTCCTTCTGCTACATCTCCCCACATCTCCAATTCCAGATATTGTTTTAATTATTTTATTTCTTTTATGAGATTTCTTGTTTGCTTTTATATACTTCACCCAAGTACCGGTATATCCATACAAAAGAATATGTACAAGAAACTAGTAGTACAGTTCCCATATCGATTATATAGTCATTAATCAAACACAAATCACTGATACAGTGGCTTAATGAGCTATAACTGCACATGCATGAGGACGTGGATTTTATGGCTCATGTGCTTGGTGTCTGTCACACAGAGCAGATTCACTCCTCCCGTGGTTGCGTTGGAACTCTAGAAAGGAAGAAGATCCTTAAAATCAATCTGCTGTTAACCAGTGTTTGTGAGCTACCACATGCAGTAATACATACAAAAGTCATTGATAGGTCCTCAGCATCACTCAGAAACAACTGAACTTTCTAACTTCTTGCATTTTGAAAGCAGTTTTTCCTACACACAACAAGGGAGTTGTGGGAAATGGCACAGGCTAGCAGGCACACCACAGACAGCTGTTGTTTTTCTTTCTCTCTACATCATGTCATCAGAGAGAAGCATTGTACGGAGCCAGTGCCACCCTGGCATTGGTTTTTACAAAAGCGGTTTCTGTGCCATCAACAACGCCTTCACTGGAATTGCAGGGAAATGGAACAATGACGGGGTTAATGACAAAAGCCAAGAGTAAATACTTCTCCTCTGTCATCGCTGTAGCTAAAGAATATTGCTGTTATCCTTTTGTTTTATGGGAACGTTATCATCTGGGATATTTTAGAAAGTCTAAAAACTATCTGCCATTTTGATTGTGCTGTCTAGCAGAACTGTGCACAGCCAAGGCAGTACCGAGCCTTTCATTAAGTCAGGAATATACCTTACAAAGTGGTACGAACACCACTGCACGGTCACACACGTTCTCTTTTCATAACAGGAATTATCTACTCGATGCTCTGCACCATGTCCACATCAAGCAGAGGTATATTTAGAGCTACAAAGGGGTGGGCTCATTAGTGCTAATCAGTGTGTGAAATTCTGCTTTTTTCAAAATGTGTTTTAATTCCAAGTGTAAAGTGTTTAATTCTATTTTTAATTAAAAATAGACATATTATAATGCATAATATGAATTGCATTTATACTATAATCATTACACAGCTAAAGCAGAAGTTCTTTAACTGTCAGTCAAATATGATCAGTGTAAAATCATTCAACTTTTACAAAATGCTGTTCAATTTACTTACTTACTTTGAAAAATATATATATTGTAATGTTTCCATGGAAATTTTAGGTCCCAGTTGCCACAACAAACATATTCAATTCCAAATGTAACTACTGCTGGGTTGTTGACCGTATCAAAAAGTAATCTTGGCGTACTTAAACAGTTGAGATTGTTGCTTTACAGGAAGAAACCTCTTTCACTGCAGAGCCAGTGAGATGTGGGATTTTATCCCTAGTAGAATCAAGATAGCGTACTGATGTCAGGAAGAGCCTCGGGATTCGCCCCAACAGAACGGCAGATACTTTGTGAGTGAGACAAATGATTGTCGGGTGTCAACTCTGTGTTCTGTACCTGCAAGTACTACTACATAATTGTCCTTCATACATTTGAAACTGGTGCACAAATATCTAAAGGTATTTGCTACTAGCTTCAATCCTTGCTTTCTATTCTTGAGAAGCTCTGCATGGATCTAATCTTGATTTGTGCAAGACAATTGACTCACACATTGTTTCGCCACTTTTAATGGCCTATGAGTACGTTGTCATATCAACCAGGAAAACCATACAACTTGCATGTCTTTGAAAGGGTGATGCTGGTATTTTGCAGACAGTTCTGCTGCCGTGACAATGTGGGGTTTTTCGTGCCAAGATGTAAGCTCCGTGCTAAATGCTGCATGGAAGTTTGAATGCAGCATCAAATGTTAAGCTAAAGGAGAAGTAAACCAGACATCACAGTTCAAATGCGATCTCCTAAATAAGTCAAAGCCAGTGCAGCTCAGCTTTGTTTTCAGGATAAAAGGGGTCACGCTGAGCTCTGGCACTGTCAGCTGGAGCCGCTGCTGTATGTGCTTGAAAGTTGGTGTTGAATGAAAGGTGGGCAAAGGGATATATTTCCATTTCATACTTCCATTCACTGCCTTCAGTGATGTACAACATTAGCAGAGAGAATCTGGCTGATTTGCATCTACTTAACACCAGAATTACTGCTGGCACAAATATTCTTGTACTATTATTAAACTTCATTTGAAGCTTTGAGATTGTGTATGTGCAAATGAAAAAAAAAAAAAAAGATTTGGGGCTACCTATTTTCCAAGAGATGAAGGAACTAAAAAAAGATAAAGAAGGAAGTAAAAAAAAAAATGACCACAAAGACATTTCTGCAGACACCACAAAGCTGAAATGGTAGGATATGAAAGAAGAACCTAGAATCTTAAAATAAAAGAAAGGACTGATTAGTCATTTCAGAGCAATACAGTGTTATGTGATCAACTCTCACAGAAGTATTATATATCAGAATAGTTCCTGAAATATCCCTTGCTGCTTCTTCTTTCTGTACTTGCCTACATAAACTTGAACACAGCCAGAAAAAGAAGCTGGGGTTTAAGGGCAGAAGAAAGACAGAGAAACCACATCTAAAGAAACATACGTTACTTTTGCTGCTATTTTATTGGCTGTATTTGTGATGTGAGAGTTTAAATTCTCACCATCTGGTCATTGTTACTTCTGGATAACTTAGATTTTCCTAACTATTGCTATCTACTGCTTTCATGTTGTCCTATAAATGCCTGCTGTGTTTTTTTGTTTTATTTTTTTTCCTTTAGTTGTGGTTTATGGATCATTTTTACTTTTTTTTTAACCGTACAAAGCAGTATTTCTTGTAGGTTAAGCAAACCTGTGTTAGTAATTCCAACATCGAGAACCCATGTTATGACTTCACAGCAGCTGTTGTGACTGCAAATAAGGAACTAGTGACCAATTGTCTGACATTTCCTTAGTCTAAGTTGCTGAGCTTTTACTCTATGCACAGTATTCCAGCCCATTTTTACCACGCATACAGAACACTGGAGGCCTACTTCTGTCATTTGAAAGTCTGCATATTTTTCTACGTTGCTGTTTTCTGCATTTCTACGTTGTTGCTGCCTCTTAATGTTTCTTGGTGCTGATGAGTGGGTGAAAACTTGCAGGTTGCAACGGAAAGGCAAATGCTCACTAGTTTCATGGAGCCCTGCTGTTACTTGGCTGCATGTGCAAGCTGAGCAGTCCAGGAACTGTAGCTCTAGAGATCCAGGAAGTAATGGCACAAATTCACCACCTCACAGGGGCATTAGAAGATCTCAGTTGCAGACTTTTTTTGTTCCTTCTATTTTATCTGTGAAAATCTAATTGAACAAAGAAACTAAAAATTGTCCGAGATGCAACAATACATGTTTAAAGCATTGGTCCCACTGAAGTGGGAGCATACTTACGATTTGAACAAGCAGAAAAAAGCCTGGCTTCTATTTCCATCTTTTTGGTATATTTGTGTCCTAGGGCAAGGCCCTCAGTCACATTGTTTTTCAGTTTCTGTATTTGTAGTATGGGAATTATAACACCTTCCTTCACAGGAATGCTGTGAAGATTACATTTTGTTTTGAAAGCACTTACTCAGGATTATGTAACAATTAAACCTATTACTGGTGAAACTGTTAATCATAGCGTGAGAGGGAGATCCCGTACAGTTTATTATATCAAAGGTAGAGAATTTTGAAAATATAATAAGAAATGTTACATTTTCAGAGAGTGTCTAGAACAATAGTAGGAAAGGAACCTAATGCAGGGTTAAAATAATATATTGTTGACAGTTTTTACCAGTAGGGATATAATATTCAGAAGAGCTTTGCAGAAGAAATCACTTGTTTGGAGTATTTTAAAGCAGCCCATTGCAACGGGAACACAAAGTGTTTCTCTTAGGAACAGCTATAAAGCAGATATTACAGTTCCCTTCTGCTCTGAAAACATCATAAGTGTTCTTCATTTTTCATTATCCGTTGGTCCTCGGGCTGAGCTGTGTCACAAGGGAGAGCTAGAGTCCTGAAGAAAGGTATGGTGGCTTTTCTCCTCCCATCTCAGAAATACACATGCTAAGTAAGCCGCACCTTCAGTTATTAAAGAACATGGATGTCTGCATTTCCTGGGGGCAGCTTTAAGAATCAAGAGCTCTGTTTTGCTCCCAGTGACTCTGGGGATAGCAAAATGATGCTGAGGTTGCTGACAACTCATCTTGTTCAAGGATTGAACAGACTGCGGGGGAACCAAACTTCCCGGCCTGGAGGTGGCTCTGACCAAGTGGCGTGGTTAAAGCAAGCCTTGTCACTGCTCTCCTCGGTATAAAGAAAGTATCTGGAGTAAGAAATGACTGTAACTTTCTGTACAGTTCAGTTCCACGTTCTTCATGAATGTTAACATGTAATTTAATCATTATTTTAAAAGTATTTTAACAAGGATGCAATCTAAATCAAGGAAGCAGATATTATAGATCATTGTATATAATTTCATTGAAAAGAGCAGAATCCACAAACCTATCAATCGTATTAACTCTGAGTCTTTACTTTTTCCTGGGGTTTGTGGTAAAAAAAAATAAATCCAAGAACAATGCTTATGTGACCAGAAAATTTGGATGCCGTTCTTTCTTGACAGAGACTTCAGAAAGAGACACGTAGAAATGGATTTTCAAGAGCAGGCTGTATTGACCTAGCAGAAATCCACAAAGAAGGGTGGGACGATATGCAGTATTTCATCTCTAGCAATTTGGTATTGTTACCAATTTAGTGGGTTTTAATTACTGTTGTTAGGTTCTGCCCAGATGTTCAGAATGAATAAGCTGAAGTCAGCCTTTTCTCAATAACTGTTGTTGAAAAACTGCTGCAAGCTTTCAAGCACTCACAAGAATAAAAGAATCAAAGAAGAAATACGGATGCTATTATCCAGTCTTCTGTCTTGCTTCCATCTTTTGTGCGCTTTAAACTTTATAGGAGTATTTGATAAAAACAAACAAAATGATTCAAAACCAGACCCTTTAAAGCGAATCTGTATTGCCTTTTAGATCATCTGGCAAATGATGACAGTTTTATATAAAATACGTCTGGGAGTAAATCACAGAAAATTGAGTTTCAGATAAAAAAATACCATCTTGGTTAGATAACGGCTTCTAATCTTCTTTGTTGCGAATAATAACAATAATTATATTCCAAAACTGCTTTTCATTCTGTTCAGGATTGAAGTATGTTCTCCACAACCCAGCCCTCAGATTAAAGTGATTTGGAGAGTTGTTGACTTAATCCTGAAGACATGTCTGTGGCCACTGGAGGGGAGAAGTGCTCGTCCTGTTAGTCACAGAGGTGCAGTGCCCTCCTGTTTTAGGCAAGCAGTTCTGAACTGGGTGATGGTGTTGCTCAGCCCTACAGGAAAGCCAGGGGCACTCTGCGGTAACTTCATGCACTTTTTATGTCTGCAGAGTGAAAGGGCCAGGACTGCTTGGAATTTTCACCGGAAAAGAAGATAGAAGGCAAGCCAGCTCCTTTGCAGGCTGTGAAGGCTGTCATCCTTCCTGGGGCATCACAGATAACACTACCTGTCATGACTTGCATCTCGTGAAAACATGAAAGCTCACATGGTTCAACTAACTACCAAGATGGAACATTAAATAAAAACTGTGGATTTCTGTGTGATATTTTAAACAGTCGTAATTTTAAAACCTGTTAAGGAAATGTTATTGTCTGTGTTAATAATATTTGGGAAAATACCAAACGCTTAAAGGAATTTTATTTTTCTTTAAAGACAGAAAAACAGGCTGTAACTGGGTCAAAATCGACAGATCATTTTCCGGTTAAAGACTCCCTCTTGTGGAAATCATTCTTACTGACCTGTTTTGACCTATTTTTCTAGTAAAAGTCACTCCATGTAAGGTACTGCAAACCTTTAAAATGGCTCTGTTGCACGGTGTTGCCTATTTAAAAGTTAAGACCCTGGTACTAACAGCTGTGAAAGAAAGTTAACTGACGGTAGTCATACAATAGTCATGCATTGCTAGCAGATTTTTTATCTTTCTACTGAGATCTTTTTTATTATCATTATTCATAGTATTTTTTTTTCTTGTACATGTAATGGAAAAAAAAAGAAACTAGTTGTTTTTCATGTATGTTTTTTACCCTGGTAAGAGCCTTCTGCCCAGATGATGCGGAACTGAGAATCCCGTGCCTCCCCAGTAGGAGCTGAGTAATGTGTCAGGGAAGGGGTGATTCATAGAAAGCAGTCACTTCAGAAAACAGGGAATTCCCTGTACGTTGCTATGTTGAGAAAATGGGATTAGTAAAGGAGATGGAAAATACCCATTCTGGAAAGATATTTCCATGGGAAAGTTGATAGCAGCAGCACACTGCTTTATGTGAAGGTGCAATTTGAATCTTGGACACGGAGACACAGCAGAGGTTGATGTTTTCCATACTGTGAGACTGAAATCAAATCCTTATTATCCTCTAGTCATCTGTTAGGGGAGGAGATTACATTATTTAGATTCAGTGTCAAATATGTATGTGGGCAAGAAGCACTATTAGCTCTTTTCAGTCACACTTAAGCCTTAATCAACTTTCAGTTCTAAAGTAAGTAGAATCCCTCTGCTTGCTGTAATTGCATCTGGTTGCTTTTGTGCCCTGAAGCTGAGGAGGCATCCTGCTCTGCCTCAAAAACACGGCGGGTGCTGCGTGGCTGCCCGCTAGCAGCCCCTGCAGGAATTTCTCCGCGGAGCTGTAACTGCCTTTGGCAGGTTTACTAGGCCCTAAGGCTTTCCAGAAAGACAATCTTGAAGGAGTTTCAATTAAATGCTACGTAGAGAAAAAGCAAAAATCTGAAAATCAGTCTGGAATGTTATTAGTCTTCATTTGGTACGTCAGAACTCATTTAATATTAAATGTTTCTACAATTTCTGTGTTCATATGCTGAAAGTCTGTAAATTGAGCTGCGCATCTGGGTAAGTTTATGGAATTGGAGATTCATAGAATCCTTCGTAATGATACTTTCACTGCATTTCTTTATCTCCTGTGCCACGGAATTTTTTTTAACCCCACAAGCTGTGAGATTTGCGCAGCATCTTGTATTTTTAGGTCTTTAGCATTGCCTGCACTGAGTGCTTAACGAGCACATTTGAAAATGCAAAGCTAAAATTAACAAGCTGGTTAAAGCGTTCCAGGGGACGTTATAAAAGAAATGAGATAGGATATGGATTTTACTGGAACGGGAAACAGAACAAGCGCTTTCTTAGTTCCTGCACTATTCTGTGTTTCAGTGCCTGGGTGCTCTGTGTGCCTGCGCCTCTGCAGCCTGCAGGGCCGGCGTGTGGGAACTCAGCGACCGGACAGGAAACGGGGGTTTTGCAGCTAACGTGTGACCTACCTCGGGGTCTTTTTCTTTACAATTCATTAACTTTTGGGCTCGTAGACGTTATCTAAAGACAGAAATTGGAAAATAACCGTGAGGATGCGCTGGCAGCCCGCGACGGCTGAGGCGGGCACGTCCCCGGCCCGCAGCCTGCCGCCATTTTCTGCCTGCCGGGGGCTGCCCGGGCCCGCGTCTCTTTCCCTCACAAAAAGCACAAATTCCCCTCAGCGCCACCTCGTTCCCCGTGTGGGCCTCACACACGGCCCCAGCCCGGCGAGACGCTGCCCTACCGCCAGGCCACGCGGTGTCCCTCGTTAATTTTTACCCTCATTAACTCGCCGCACCTGGGGGGGGTCCCGGCCCCTCCCCCGCTCACCTGAGGCGGTGTCGGCACGGCCTGAGGCGAGGCCCCGCCCCCGCCCCGCCCGGCCCCGCCCCTCGGCGCGCTCCCGGCGCAGGGCGTTGGAGAGGGAGGGGGGACAGGGACGGAGGCGCAGGCGCGGGCACGGGCGCGCGGCCGCCTCGCGCCTTTCCCGCCCCGCCCCCGGCGCGCTCCGCCATTGGCTGGGCCGCGGCCTCTCGCGCCCCGCTTTGTGCAGCCCCGGCGCCCGTCGAGGGTGGGAGGGGAAACCCCGTGCGCGCCGCGCCGCCATCTTGGGCCCGGGCGGGGATGGGGGCGCAGCGGAGCCGCCGGAGCTGAGCCCGAGGCAGCGGCGGCCGCAGGCGGGGACCCGCGGGGAGCCACAGCCGCACGGAGCCGCACGGAGCCGCACGGAGCCGCGCCGAGCAGGCCCGCCCGCCGCCGCCCCACAGCCCGAAGCCGAGCGCCTCAGCGCCCAGCGTGGGGGGGGCTCCGCGGCCAGGTACGGAGGGGCCGGGGGGGCCGCGCCGCCGCCGCCCGTGCTCGGCCCCGTGAGGAGGGCGGCGGCGAGGCCCTGCAGGCCGCGGCGGGGCGGCGGCGCCTCCTTCTCCTCCTCCCTCTCCTCACGCACCGGGGCAGGCCCTGAGCGGCCGCCTGGGCCCCGGCGGGGTGAGGCCGGCCCGGTGTGAGCAGGCCGCTGCCGGGCACCGCCTGCGGGCTTCGGCCATGAGGGGCCTCGGCCCTGCTCCCGGGCCGTGCCGCCGCCGGGAGGTTTGGTGGAAAAACAGCGAGCGGGGGGGGTGAGGTGGGAGCCGTGCCGCTGCCCGCCGGGGGGCCGACAGACGTTCTCTGGTCTCCTTTTGTCAGCGCTGCCTCTGCCCAGACAAGTTACTTTGTCACCTGGTTGTCTGGTGCCTGCTTGCACCGCATCCTTGACGGTTCTCTGACATCTCTGCACAGTTCTGTCTTGAATTAAAATTGTACTGAGTTCTCGTTGCTGCAAAGCCAGGAGAAAAAGCGTTTGATTTGGTGCTTTCTCAGGCTGTGGCTGTATTGCTTTGGAGGAGGTTACATGATGTAAACTCTCTAGGCCTTTGAAGTATAGTGGCTCTTGTTTCTCAAATATAAAACTACACCTTGGCGTATAATATAGGTGCTTTGTATCCTACACCACTTCAAACCCCAAGATGGAAATCTTAACTCTTAGAGTTGCTGGACATTGTGATATGGGATGTGTGCTTTGGGATCTTTCTGTCGTGGTTTGGATTGAGGGCCTCTCGTGCTGGGGCATTGCATGGCAATGGGAAGAAGATCCTAGCCCTGGGGGACTTACTAAGCCCCATGGTGTTTACTTACTATGATTCAAGGAGAAATTTAGTGGTTTTCTGTAGGGATTTAAACAAGTCATAAATCTGAGTTGAAGGAAGAACCTCCTGTTTTTATTTTATTTTTAAAGAAAAAGTTATTGTAAAGGACGGTAGTTTGAAAGCAAACCTGTTAAACTGGAGGTACCAGGATTCAAAATGTAAATGGAACCTTTAAAGTTACTTGCTCGCCCTTATGCATCCAATGGAACCTAATTATGATTCTTTCTCATTTTTTGCTGTATCTTTCTGGAACAAAGGAGGTAGACCTTAATTTTGTTCTAAAACCTTATTTTATTTTTCCCCCTAAGGTGATGACTCCAAACAGTTGCATGTTGTTCTGATTTCTGAGGCTGAGAACAGAACTCTTCTGGTTTTTGTGTATACTGCCCCTAAGCTTATCTGATATCTCTGGAACTTCGTTCCTCTGCTGCCAGGACAGACACGTGGTTCAGGTTAGACTCTTATAGGAAGAGGAAACTAGGATAAATGAAGACATACAAATGGATAAACAACCATGGCTAAGAGAATGGACACCGGAGAAAGTGCTCTTACTGATGAGGACAGGTATGCAATATTTAATTTAGCTGCAGTGCTAGGGTGTGGTTAGCAAGAAATGATGTGTGTGCATGTGAATGCAGGAAGCGTAGGAAATAAAATGGCAGAACTTGATAGGGTGTGAAACCATTTAAAGGATAACCAGCGCGGTCTGTGTGCAGCTGGACAGCTGCTGAGCAAAAAGTGAAGATGGCATGATACATTGACTTTATTTTAAATCAAGGCTGAGGCTTTTTATATAGAAAGAATGTAAGACCTGTGAATTCTTTAGAAGTACTCACTAGACCTCAGGCTGAGGTAGCGTGTTTAACATGATGAAAGAATATAGCAAATACATTTATTCCAAAAACAGCTTGAAAGAAGGCTCTGCATAGCAGCCAGCTCGTTAGTCTGAGCCCAGAAACATGCAGGCCTTGTGCATTTTCAGAGAAAACTGGACCTGGAAGTAATACGGAAATACAAAGTGATTTTCAAAAGCAGTTCATAAGAAGCTTGCTGGACTGCTGTCGCTGAAGATGAGTTCAGCCAGATTTACTTGTGCTTGGCTTTATCAGATGCTTGCTGAAGTCCAGTCAGGGAAGCTAGAGAGGATGACTCTGGAAGAACTGAAGAATGAGTAAGAAACTGGCCAGCAGGAAGTAATCTTATGAAAGAGAAAGTGTTGGGCTGCTAACACAGCCTGCTCGTGGGACTCCCCGGGGATCAGTCTCAGAAGAAGGTGGGTTTTTTAAAGACGAGCATACAAAAACCCCAGAAGAGGAGGAGGGGATGGAAAACAACAGGGAGGCTGTGGGACCATTCTCTTAAAGAGGGCTGAGATGTTTATATGTTTAGGAAGACCTAAATCTCCGTGGTGCACAGAGGTGATAGAACCACAATGAAATGTAATGGTACCTCGGGGCTTGCTACGGACTCACGAGGAATTCACCAATTGGGTGTATTTGATAACAAAACCGTTATTATCTTCCAGTGTGGTATGTCTTCACAGGAGATCACAATTGATGCAATTATAGACTGTATTTCCAGCAGCCCTCTAAAGGAAGGTACCAGTTAGACTGCGTTCTTTGGTGTGTTTGACAAAAGTCTTCATCAGGGGAATGGTAAAATAATGAGTTGAAACAATTCTGCCTCTTACTAGATTTCCCTCCCTCCCCTCTGCCCACTTGTATCGATCTCTTCTCAGTGTTCATTGTGAATTAATGTCAGAGTAAACGTGCAGAGAAGGAAGATCATGCGCTGGGAAAGATCATAACTACCTGTTAGTTTTTGTGTAGAGATCTAGAATCTGTTCTAAATAATAGTGGTTGCATGCAGTTCCCCTTATGACTAATATTTTTTCCAAATGAAAGAAAAACTAACATCTTCTTTTTAAAAGTTGTTTCTGTTTTTGGATGTGATGGTACAGTGGCATCCTCATTTATAGAGGGAAACTGAACTTGCCCTCTGAGTTTCTCTTCTGTCACATATCCCTGAGGAATGACCAAAAGAACACCTGGATGGCCAGATTATATTAAAAAAATAAATAAAATGCTTCAGACTAACTGAACAGTGGTCGTCGGGCTGCAGGGCGGTATGTTTTGAAGGGGAACCTGTAATATTCAGGCTATCCTGAGTTAGAAGCTGACACCTCTGCAGACAGCTGTCGCTTCTGTGTGGGCTGACCAGCTAATGGATTCGGCACATGCAGCGTCTAATAAAACCTGTGATTACAGGTTCTCGTCTCTTCTAATAACACACTGTTTCTTGCTCAGCATAAAGCTATGAAAATTCTCCATGCAAATGATATCCAGCGAAGACTTGAAATGGGCTGTGGCCTTGAGCTAAGCTCTGAGGAACTGCATGGGTCTCATGGAGGCTGCTGTGGCTGTAATTATCAGCAGCTGGGTGCATCTGATGAGTTTGGCGGTAATGCACCTAGAACTACCCCGTTTCAGTCTGTACGGGTGGGTGCTCGTACTTGGAATAAGGTGTTAGTGAGGTGGCAAAATGCTGGTGTAGTGCTTGGTTAGAGGAGGAAATACAGGTGTTACTAGTATCTTAGTAAGGTCACCTTCCCTTTTTTAAAAAAAGGAAAAGATATGCAGAAAATGGATTGTGGTGACACTTTGTTTTTAATCTAACTGCAATGCAGAAATTAATTGTAGAGGTTTTGAAGCTAGCAAAACTGTGTGTAGAGTGAAGCATGATCCTCTGGCTAGTTGCTGTTCAGAAATAATGCTCTGAACTCTGGGGAAGTTTTACCTCTGAAAAGGAGCCAGGACTTGTTCTGAGTTGGCAGACTTTGTTGGAAGAAAGAAGGCAAGCAGACCAACCCTCCAGACCCAACCTCTGCTTTCTGGTACAAGTAAGCCTACGGTTGGTTAACTTTGCTATCGCATTGTGTAACAGCAGCAGCGGCTGCAGGTAAGTTGTGTGCCAGTCCTGTGGCTCTTCCTACCAGCACGGCCGCTCCCTGCTCCCACCCCTCAGAGGACAGCTCTGAACCCCTGTATTGGGAACATAGAGACTGTAAGCGTCTGGAGCAGAGGGCTCTGAAGTGGGAGTGGAGCACCAATTCCTACAGAATATATATATATATATAGCTGAAGCTATCAACAATATTAACCCTTAGCATTAATATGTGGCTGATGTGCTGTGGTTACTGAATTCTGTTGTGCGCTAGTCTCCTCTGGACTTCCTTCCCCATCTGTGGGAAATGCTGAGCTTGTGAGCTTTAAGGCTGAATTTTTCCTGTGTCTTCTGTGTTCTGTCACACATCAGCCCCTTCATCAGAGAACATTTCAGGTCCACCTTTATTTTTAGATCTTGAATATCTTACAGCAGGGGTTGTCATGTGTATCCACCTAGTGAAGTAATGGGATGATGTAAAATCGTGAAAAGCTTGAAATGTGTTACTACTAGCAAGGTTCTGTCCCGTTAAGGAGATTAAAATGCTGTTAGCTGCAAGGTGGAATAGTTTAATCCCAGATGATTTACTTAATGTCTATAACTCTCGCTTAATATTTTCATTTCTGCTGCATGATTCATCTTTAAACGGGGGAAAAAAGGGATGTCAATTTTATTCCATGATTTCGGTGTAGTTTGGATTCCTGCTTATCCTCCTTGGAATTTGAATGTTAAAAGCCTTTTTAAAGAGGCCATCTGTTCTTCAGGAAAGATTCCTGACCTTAGTATTAATTTGGAGCATTTCAGCATCTTTTCTGCAGCATGACCCTTGGAATGGATTTCATACCAAAGCATTGCTTTATTGCTCAGTTTAACTCCAGAAACAGTTTAAACTTAGTATCCATCTCTGTAAGCTGTCAGTACATCTGTCATACACAGTAACTTCTCCCTGAACTATCTGGGACTTGAGAGAAGCTCTAGGCTCATGGCTTCAGTGCATTTCTCAGTATTGCTGCTAATAATCTATTTCTTTAAGCTGTGGAAAGAGCACGTTAGCTCTGGCTGCACCCAGTGGGGTCTGTGGTGCATGTCCCCTCCGCGAGGAGCCTAATGTCACCCTCAGAACGAGGGTGAAGTTGTCACAGTGAATGTAGCTTGAAGTCTGCTAAGAAATGGGTGGGAAGGGGTAACTGACTTTGTTGCCAAGCACAGAATTTGGTTTTCTAGCTTTCACTTTGAAGTGGGAACTGATTTTGATGCATATGTTGCAAAGCAGTGACAATTTCTTTTATACTGAAATAGCTTAGTTATAGAATTCGTTAAAGACTGTTACAAAAACTGACATACCTCAGCAAGCAAAGAGTCCAGTAAACAGAACCGCATACTTGTCAGTAAGGATTCTAGTTAGAGACTCGTTTCAGATTGTGGTATAGCCTGCACAGGGGTCCTGGTTTGTCCACTCTTTTTAAAAAAAAAAAAGTCTTCCCCACCTTGCAGCAGTGCTTTTTGAAAGCTTTTGTAGTGAGACGTGTGCCCTTCACTTGTTACATACTGCGTTGTTGTGAAGTCAGGTGTTCAAAACCACTAACCTTGGAGTATTTTGGAGTACTTAGCGTTCCTTAGCCAGCTGGGATTTTGAGGGAAGAGGGGACAACGGAGTTTCTGCAGGACAAGTTTAATCACTGCATGAGCAGCTCCCTACCTTGAAGTTCACAGCAATGCATTGCTGAACCCCTGTAAGGTAGCAGGTACTACCGTACGTACACCGCCCGGAGGTACTGCTCAGAACAATACCGCCCTTCCAACGGGGTGCGTGTTAGTGCTGCTGAGCTCTTCAGCTTTCTTCCTGTGCTGTGGCCGGAGCACCTGCTTTCTTTGAGGAACAGCATGCTTTGTGCTGTCCTGAAGGGCTTGCACGTATCAGTTGGTCTGTTTAAGCTTTTGTGTACTTCATGGACATACCTCCTAGTCTTCCTGTTCAGCTGTCTGCCTAAAAAATGGATCAAGACATGAACTCAGCCCTCCCAGCTTTACTTAGAAAGCAGGCGGCAAGTTAAAAGTACCTGCAAGAACAAGTGCATTGGATCAGAAGGTGCTTGCAGTCTGAAGGCTGCTGCTGCTGGGACATCTTGGAGAAGAAGAAGAACACGTGGAGATAGATTTGGAAATCTTGAAGTACAGGGTGTTTGAGCAGTGTCACAGTAACTTGGATTCTGACCAGCAGGTACTTGTCGGTATTTGCCGGTGTTGGAAATTGCCAGTGCCTGTCTTGAAGCTGATACTGCAGCTCTGGATCTTTCACTTCCAGGAGACAAGGCACTGCAGTTGCTGGCTTGCTCCACAGTGCACGAAGGCAGTGCGTTGTCAGTCCTGGGTGTGAATCCTTACTCAGGAGAGCGGTAAAAGCGCTCTGAGCAGTTGCTGCTCAGATTGAGACCCGGGGGTGGCGGCTGTGTGGGCCGGCTGTGCGCGGCTTCCCCTCGCTGCCGTGGAGGAACTTCCTCTGAAACTCTCTCGATGGAAACGACCGCTCTTGGAACCAGTGCGGCGCTTCCTCTGGGATTGTTTTCGCCAATGTGGGCAAGAATTAAGCTCCAAAACAGTCCTGTGTTTACTATCACGGATTAGGCTTGGTTTAATGGCATGTGTGTACGTTTAGGACTGAGTGTCAATGCTTTGGTTATCGCTTGGGAGAGAAGGCCTTGAATTCCCGGATCTTGAGCAAAGCACGGAGGAAAGGTGCAGATCGTGCAAACCCCTCTTACCTACCTGCTGCAGCCGTCCCTCCTCCAAGGTCTAGATAGGAGTGTTTGCTCTAAACCTCAGCCGTGCGACGCAGCGGCTGTTGGCCGTGTGCTGCGAATGAGATTTCTTGTCAGTCACCTTTCTTGTGGCTGCAGGTCAGCGCTGGGGGTTAATCGCGGCTGAGGAGACACCAGTTTGCTTTTGAAAAAGGTACAGGCTTGTAAGCTTCCCTGTGTTTTCAGTTCTTTGCAATACTGCTTCAATTTGTCATGTGGATGACACACGGCTGAATAGAAACCTTGCTAGGCTGAAGCCATGTTCTGTATTACAAGTACTGCTGTGCCGCTGGCTGGCTGCCACGCAGGAACAGGGAAGGAAGTGGTGAATTCCTAGCAGAAATCTTCATTTGCTTCACTGATCACACCAATAACTCTTAACTTAAAACCTGGGACAAAAGCAGGCGTTTCACTGCAAAATGACAAAGGTGAATCTGGGCAGTACAGACTCGTGGTTCTGCTAGCTGATGTTAGTTGGCGAGTCAGTTTACGTAGCTGGAGCCAGTTCCAGTTCCTTCTACACAGGAAAATTCTGGAATATTGGAAGTTCTTAACCCAAATCTAACTTCAGTGCTATCACATCCACTGTGGAACATAGACTAGTGAGTAAATCTTACAGCACTGGTGAGCTATGCTATTAAAAAAAAAAAAAAGCTGCTAAGCCTTGCTGTAATGTAGTGCTGCTGTGCTAACCAAGCCGCAGATGTGTTGACTAACTTCCTGAACATCTGACTTGTGGCTTGTGCTGCTTTTTGGACCTGGGCATGTAGAAGTCCAGGCTCCAGTTAAGGCTGCTGCAGCATTCTTGTGCTGTCTTAAGTGATTCTTAACTGTTGGAGGCAAACTGCACCGTTTGCTTCTGCTGCAAGTCTCAAAAGTGTGGTAATAGTTCCAAATAGCTGGTTTTGTTAATCCTCTTCAGGTTTTTCTTTTGGAGTTGGACTTTATTTTCAGCTCCCATCAGCTGTTTGGTCGGTGAGTGCTGGTCTGCTCAGTGACTGTGTGCAAATCAAGAAGCTCCTGGAGCTTTTCAACAGCTTGGAGTCTTTCCTGATAAAGCTGAATGAGTACGAAGAGTGGGTTTCTGTTCGGAGTTCTTGCTGATAGAGGGTCAGAGCAAATGATACGGGAGTCTGGCAGGAATGGCTCTGGCACTGATTCAGTGATTGGGGAAGTACAACAACACTTGAATGTGAAAGGAAAGATAGTTGGGGGAGAGAGAGGAAGGGTGTTTTTCTTTGCTTGTATAAGCTAAATCGGGTGAATTGGGCTGAGTTCAGTGAATAAGTAGCAGTTCTGATATGTTTTTGTTTTTTTTTCTTTTAGTGCCACAATGGCAACTGCACCTTACAACTATTCCTACATCTTTAAGTACATCATTATTGGTAAGTATGAAGTGGACACATACCTATCGGTGCTTGTTTCTGTGATCCTGCCTACAAACCCTGTGCCTGACTTGTTGACTTCTGTCGCACGTTACCTGCTGTAGCATTAATTCTTCTGGTCCAACTCGTCCAACCTCAGTCCCTCACAAATTGCCACGCTTGCCCTGAAACTTCAGCCACTGACAGGATAAAGGCAAATGCTTTTGTGTGCTGGTACAGCTGGTGCCAAGCGGGCTGGGGCAAGTACCAAAGAATACTCTGCAGAGTTCACTTTGTTGCTGAGATCCTCAGCAAATCGCTGCTCTTCTTGGCATACTTCAGTGTTCTTGAACATCTTCCCTGCTAGGGCCGTGGCACTTAGCCCCTTGCACAGCACTGGGGGGTGGGGGGGAAAGGGTTCTAAAAGTGTTCTAAGGGTTGTGTGTGTTGTCCCTGAATCAGGCTTATATTTAGGAAAATCTCTAAATGCACTGGAAATGGGAAGAGCTTTTGTGATGGCTTCTCGGATGTGCGGGTACAGGTTTGCTGTAGCACTGTTACTGCCTTTCCACCATTAGCCTCAAAGGTCTTAAATTTTATTGGAGACAACCCAAGTGCTAACTAAAATCCCTTGCTTTAGGCTTATAAGCCTCTGTTAGGCTATAGTTTTGTGTTGGAAAGGTTGCTTTTAGCTGCAGCTTCCTTGGCTGTTCAGAGCCAGCAACTTGATTGCGTTTATTACTCTGCTGGAAGAACTGGTATTGCTGTTAATTGTTTAATTCTTAATGATCTTGCGTACGTGGCAGTGATCTGCAATCTTGTAAGGTGTGTGAGTCGGGGTGCCGTGGCAGCATCAGCCAGTGGAAAAGTGGTACTAAAGATCTTGCTGTTTCTCACTGTGGGTGTTGTGTAAGGGGATCAGTGGAAGTGAGGCAATTTCTTGGTGTGTTCTGGTCGGCTGTCAGCATTTTCGATGTGCTTACCGGCAGCTGGAGGTGACAGGAGGAGGGCAGGCACTTGAAATGTGTGTTGCGCTTCCACTTCTTGCAGGTCAGCTTGCGACCTACTGAAGCAGATGTGAAGTCAGTAATGCAGGCGGCCTTTGTGTGTTTCTGTTCCGCCCTTGCTTTCAACCCTCCACCTGTAACCAAAATTACAATGCGGAATCTGATAACTCTTACGGGCTGTAGCCAGGCAGAGAATGCTGCGTACCAGACCTGAGGGAGGACTGGCTGCCTGTATCTGTACTCTTGTTGTGTGAAATGAACAAAACGGACTTGTTGCGACAAAGATGTGGTGTCAGCCTTAACTGTTCTTTCTGTGACAGGGGACATGGGTGTAGGAAAGTCCTGTTTGCTTCATCAATTCACAGAAAAGAAATGTGAGTATAAATTCACAATATTTATTCAAACTGGTATCCTTCGTCCCTCCTTCCTGCCTTTCTGCTTCTGTCATGCATGAGCTTGATGCATTGTCTTTCTGAACCTGGGTTTGTTTCTAACCATGTGATTGTATGCTACTTGCTCAGATTTTGTTTGTTTCTGACTTCTGCAAGTATGGAAACAAAATGCTGATGTAGTAATAGTGAGAGTGATGCTTCATGCTTAACTGAGTGGTGGGAAGACCACGTCCATTTTTATAGCTCTTCCAGGGAACTGCGATACGAACCAAAGTGAGATTTATTGTCTGAAATGTGCATGCATTTAATATTGGTATAGCTCAAACACGGAGTTGTCGTTTTTAAAGATGAAGGAATTAAAGGGGGGGCAGTTCATTTTTCTTTGTTTGCAGGCTTAAGTAGCATTGTCGTCCTCTGTAGTTGCTGTGACTCATGAGACTGGGACTGCCCTGCGTGATGGTGATTAAGGCTTACTGCGTTCCGTCTCCACTGTAATGTTTCCTCATGTATGCTATCACAGCAAATTAACAATTATCTTCAATTCTTCTTACCAGTGTGCATTGCATCTGAGTTTGCAGTAGCTCTTGAACTCTTACGACTTTCCCTGTAGCTCATGCTCAGTGGATAAATCCGTAGTTATCTGTTAATCAAAATCCCAGATAACCCAGTTGTTTAAATGCTGCTTTGCATATGGTTAAATTCATGAACAGGTGGTTCCATGTTTTTTTAATTCTTGAAAAATATCAGCATTGAGTAGAACTTGTACAGCCAAACTAACGTGTCAAACACCTGTACTGCAGGACTCACTCTAGACAGCTTGAATATGTTTGTCCTTTCTCAACTTTCTTGATCTCTCTTAAAGAATTGAGAATTAATTTTCTTAAAAAATGAAATTCTAATTAGAAGCCGCTTTTTTGGTTTTGATTGGCCATATGATAGCTACTTGTGAAACTGGCTTTTTCCTGTGGACGGTCATACTGTTACTCCATCTGAAACAACCTGGATGTTTGTTTCTCAAATGTTAGAGGCTTCTAAGTGTATCTTGATAATTCTTTAATCCAGTAGGAAAAGACAGCTTTAAAATAGCTAAACGTTTCTGCAAGGATAGGACTGAGAATCAACTGACTTGATATCTTCTGATGCATACAGCTAAATGGTATCAGCAGTAAGATTCATTAGAGAAGACTTTAACTTCTAAAAACTAAGAACAATTCCAGAAATCATTTTATTCCTGGTTAAGTGATACAGGTTAGTTACTGTAGCTGTAAAAAGTCTCCTAGAGACTGGAAGTCTAGTCAGCATAACAAAAGCGATGGCAGTAAGATCCCTGTAGCAAGGAGACCTTATGCTAGAAGGATCTGATCTTCCCTCTTACTTTTCGTGACAGTTATGGCGGACTGCCCCCACACAATTGGTGTTGAGTTTGGCACAAGAATAATTGAAGTTAGTGGCCAAAAAATTAAACTACAGATCTGGGATACAGCAGGACAAGAGCGATTCAGGGCTGTCACACGAAGCTACTACAGAGGAGCAGCAGGAGCTCTCATGGTCTATGACATTACCAGGTAAGATGCTGCTGACGCTTGTATTGTAGCTCTGTGTGCTTGAGAAGCTATTTGGGTACTGCAGCCTTCTACTTACCGTCTTGTCTGTCCTCTTGACTTCATTTAAAGGACGCTGTGTTGGGATGTCATGTGTGAAGCTTACTACATTTCTTATGTGAATAACTTTTAAGCATTTAAAAATCTGCAAATGAAATGTAGGGAACTAACTGAACTGCTTTTCTTGGAAAACTTCACTGCTGACAAGTCCTAAGGATCTTGCAATTTCAGGTCTTGGCTGCCTGTGTTGAAGTTGGCTAAAGAACTGGCTTTCCCCTTGGAATTACCCCTCGTTGTATGGATTTCTGTCTTCCTGGTGATGTAGGGAAGCAGAGGATTCCTGCTGCTTGCCTGGCAGGAATGTTCTTAGAGTAGGCATAGGACAGAATATTACTGCTACTGCAGTGGGCTGTGTAAACATGCTCAGCGTTCTCTCAGTACATAAGAACTGGAGGACGAGCCTGCGAAGAGGCCCTGAAGTCAGACTTCAATAAAAGGAGACCATGTGGAAGCTATCCCGTTCTTCTTTCACAAATGAAAATTAAAGATACTACTTAAAAGAATAATTAGATGTGCAACATGAAGTACTTCTGCCTTCATGTCTCTCTTCATGTCTCCCATCTTCCTTTGAGGCTGTTCTTGATATTCTTCAAGCACCTCCTGTTTTTAGACATAGGCGTATCACCTGTTTGCTTAAATCTCGAGTAAAAACCAAATTACCGTATGTACTGTTTGTTACCAAAGCTCTGTACTACTGCACAGGGCTCTGAAAGAGTATCTGTCAGGAAATTCTTTAGTGTTTTATACAACGCAGTGTGAGCGTTGTCCTTGTGAAGCCAGCAGTAGTACTGCTACATACTGGAAGTGGGAATTGGTCTGTCTTGCTGTCTTCTGTTTGTGTTGCAAGAGTTGCTGCGTGGCTTGTTGAAATCTTGGTGCAAGTCCAAACAAGGTGCTGCTGTTTCTTCTTTCTTGAGGTGGGGAGAAGATTAGGTATGACGTGTTAGAGTGGGTAATGGATGCTAACTGTACTGTTGGCTCTTAAGTATTCTAAAAACTCTGTAGCTAAAACCTGTGCTCACTCCATTCTTTGCAGAAGAAGTACGTATAATCACTTAAGCAGCTGGCTGACAGATGCAAGGAATCTCACCAATCCAAATACTGTAAGTTGGACTCTACTTAGCTTGAAATCAAGGTTGATTATCTCAAAGCGAGAGTTAGAAGGCTTATGCCAAAGCATCTGGAGTGGTCACAGTGTTCTTTAAAAGAAGCTGCCTATGTTTCTCAGCTACTTAGTTCCCAGTTACCCTTATGTCCCCACCCTGCAGTACACTGGTAACTCTTCCCTTACTGCAATTGGTGCAAAAATGTAGGCTTCTCTGTAGGAAAACAATGGTTTCTTTCAAAAATCTTGCTCTGCTTTACTTGCTTTTTGGGCTGTTTTCAGCAGTTGAAGACCAAAATTATGGTCACTTCTGAGCAATCCTTAACTGCTGTTACTATTTCGCCTTGCCTTGTTGGTGGTAATGAAGTGAATTTGAACTCATCTTAGACTGGAATGTAAATTAAATCTCAAAAAAAGCTGTCCAGGTCTCTGGAGGGGTGGTGAGGGAAGAAGGTTCTTCTGTGTCTGTTTGACTAAACAATGAAGTTGTCCTTCAGTCTTTGTGAATGACTCTAAAATACTTTATAACCAAGCTCCTGAGAAGACTCTTACTGTGGTGAAAGAACTGCTAAAGATTCTGGCTAGATTAGCAGGTGACTAAAAAAATGCAAGAAGTGTGGTTCAGAGTACAACTTTCCATGAGTAAAGAATAGGAGTACTGCTTTTTTTTATGACCACCTCATGAGAACAGACTAAAGAATTTGAAAGTGGCAGCAGGGTGCTACTCCTGACTGCACAGAGGGGGCACTGCTAGAACAGTGTCCTCCTGAAGATGCATGGGTATTGTAGCAGCACTTTTCTGAACGCTTCATTTTTCTTTTTTTCATCTTGTAATAAAGGGGTTACTGGATGATAAGCCTTTTCTCAGACTAATTTTCTCTCTTCTGAACCAGGTGATAATCCTCATAGGAAATAAAGCAGATCTGGAAGCACAGAGAGATGTTACGTATGAAGAAGCCAAACAATTTGCTGAAGAAAATGGTGTGTCTTTTTTCTCTTGAGGTGTTACGTTTCCTACAAGATAGCGATGTTAAAGTGAATCCTCGCCCTTGATAGATGCAAGCTTGCTCTTCCAAAGTAACGTAGTTATATGTACAAACTTCTACTGTGCCTCAGATAGCCTGGCTTAGTTCTAATTGTGCTTGGTTTTAGAAATCAGCTTGTGTATTGATGCCTTAACTTAGCACTAAATGGTATTTTATGGCTAAAGTAGTCTCTTGCATGCAATCTGAAGGTCATAGAACATGACTGGAGGCTGTTTGAAGTGTATTATGCGCTGACAGTTAAACTTCTGTTTCTAAACAGGTTTATTGTTCCTTGAAGCAAGTGCAAAAACGTAAGTTACTTCTGCCTAGAGTTAATGTATCAGATGTGATCTGTTCAGTTATAACCTCTATATTCCTCTTAAATATAGCCATGAGGTTCAGGTGTTGTAAGGTTTTACAAGTGGAAACAGTTTTAAATTCTTAGCCTAAGGTAAGGGTAGCCTGACAGAACACAAAGGATAACATCTCCAGACGTGCTAATAAATATGGTTCTGAGTAGCACCTGTTTTAATGGAATCTTTTAAACAAAAAGGTTTTGATTAACAGTCACTCCACTGTCTTGTAGCCTCTTTGGAACTTGTGTACGTGTGGCTCAATGCCTTAGCTTGTTTTTGATATTCCGTGTTTTGGGATGGAGTGGTATTCAAGGCTACTCCAAGCAGATTTAAAGGCTAGGGAGTGAATTACCGTATCAGAAATTGTCCTGCAAATGAACTATTAAACTTCACACGTGTGCTTTAAGTACCGTAAGCTTTTCTTTCTTGAGAGAAGAGGACCAGGGTAGCAACAGCTTTTACTTGGTGACCTGTCAAATCCCAGCAAGGGTGTCTAGCCAGCTGCCTCCATAGCCTGCTTTGCTGTGCTCAAGTGTAACCTAAATAACTCCCGCTGCTCTCTTCGTAGTGGAGAGAATGTTGAAGATGCATTCCTGGAGGCTGCCAAGAAAATCTACCAGAATATCCAAGATGGAAGCCTGGATCTGAATGCTGCAGAATCGGGTGTACAGCACAAACCATCGGCTCCGCAGGGGGGGCGACTAACCAGTGAACCCCAGCCCCAGAGAGAAGGCTGTGGCTGCTAGTGACCTCTGTTTCATGGCTTCATTTCTGACCTTTCACCTGTCTGTTGGGAGCAGTGCTTTTGATTGCTTCCATGTCTTCTGTACATCTTATTGGGTTTAATTAAAACTGAAACAAGTTTAACACAATACTAAACTGCTAAACAACTTTAGATGTAATCAGGTTATCAAAGGCAAGTAGAGTAATAAAACCTCTCCTGCATGGTAAATCTAGAAGTTTTTTTTCCTTGATTGTCCTTGTGATAGTGTCACAGATACGTAATTTAAACTGAGCACTGATGCTGGACTCATGATTTTACACTTTCGCAGGGCTTTGTCTTGTACGGTTTAATTTTATGGTTCTTCAGCCTTTCTTCCCCACCTCTAACTGTGTAGAGCTGTCCATAGTAAAGGATAAGTTTTTTGCTGTGAAATGACTTCTGATGGTAGAAAGGGGCTCCGTAACGATGTGCTTGTTGAAAGAATTCCCTGTGGTGTGCATGTTGGGGGCAGGGGTGGGCTGGCACAGGAGTGTACAACGTGCACAGGGAAACAAACCATTCATTCTTGTGCTCATAGCTTTACATCATTTTTTGCCACTTTTATCCTTTACATTTGTTAACAGAACGTAAATATGTATAAAATTTGAAGGAACTGAGCTAACAGTTAAATACATCCTGTGTATATGATTTTAATGAAGAAAATGATTACTGGCATTAGAACAGTATATAAGAAAGTATCAGTTTGTACAGTATGACCTATATGTGGCCACATGCCCCCTTAGTACAGATATAGGTGTAACTGCAGTTCACTAACATAGGCTTAACTCCTCGGTGTTGACAGTGGACATTGTGCTGGGGGAACTCTAATCCCGATGCAGAAATTAACACTAGTGGAATCTGTCATTCATCTTTGCACTGTGGTATATCTATGCCATTTTATTAATCCTGTTCTGTGCAATCAGCAGTGTGCTAACCTGCTTTCTTCTGTAAGCATTTTGCATTATTGGGCTTCATTACCTGCCTTGCATTGTATACAAAGGCTGGTTCTCTTGCACACCTTATGCTTTTATACCTTTAACTTTTTCAATGGTCAGATACTGAACTGGACAGTCAAAACAATGTGCTCTCTAGGGATTTTTAGCTACCGTTGTATTTTAACAGTACCATGTGAGGGTTCCTTTTAAGACTTGGGTTTCTTCAGAAAGAGAGTACATCCTTAACAGGGTGACACAACCCGTAATACTTCTCTAAAGGGGAGATGTCAAGTGGTGACCGTGCACATGTGGATTTTGTAGAACTGCATGTGGGGTTTACTCTGTTGTCAGAATTAAATGTGTTGCTCTCTATGCAGTACTGTATTTCACATGCAGCTTCACTTGGAAAACATCAAATATGACTTCAAAATGGAAGGGGGTAAGTGTTTAACTGATCAAATGTCCAACCTTTAGTCTTACTGCAGTGTTTAAAATACAAAGTAGTCTTAAAATCTCTCTCTAGACACTAAAACTATACAATGTTCAGACTTGTAAGTCAACAGTGGTACCAGAGTATTGTACAGTCAATGTTAAATAAAAAGCCAAAACTGGAATGTGCAAACAATAGGATTTGGGTAACTTGTGCACTGTCCCTTTGTTTTGTCTGGTAGTCTTTTTTTTTCTTAAACTAATATTCTTAAATAGATGGCTATGTTCAAATCTACAGCTAAAGTGTCCTGCTTAAACCAAGGTTGCACCACAAAGGGTTTGCCCAGGGACCATGACCTGCTGCTGATGTGAAGTTCGGAAGTAAATGTTCTAATGACTACAGCTTGTTGAGGTGCAATACCTGTATTCCCAGAATAAGTTACAGTAGGTCTTATTGTTTCTGTCACAGAAAGGATTTGTTTGGACTGCTGTACTCCTCATTTGATGTAACAATGCTATTAATCTAAATATTTGTAAATAAAGTACCTGTATCTAGATAAACCAGAGTGGCTTGTGTTACTTGCTCTGGCACTCTCTACTTCTGTGCTAATGTTCCTTGGAGCTGTTCAATAGGACAGGAGCCCTACAGCAGGCCCTCCACCACTGCAGCTGGCTTGCCTAAGCTGCTAACAGGCAGTTCTGCTCACCTGCAGTCAGGTCTCTGCTTTTTGAGAAGTATCTTACTAAATTGTTGGAAGAGGGAAGTTATGGCAATTGTGCTTTAATTGCTTTGTGTTAACTTTTAGGAGACCTTCAGGGTAAGAACTTTACAGGCTTTTTTTTTTGCCAGTGTCTTCTACTCCTGGAGAACTAACAGGCCAGTGCTGAGTGTGTCAGTGTACGCTCCTAGTGAAATGTGACACTTGCTGCATAAAAAAATGTTACATATCAGTAATGTAGATGAGAGGGCAAGTCTGAGAACAACTTCAAAGCCTGTCTCAAATAAAAGGAGGGCGGGAGCTTTGGGAAGTCCTTTGTACAACTTTTTCCTTAGGCTGTGTGAGTGGGACAGGCCTGCTTTGCACAGAGGTGCATGTGGCCTGCTCATGTAGAAGGTCTCCTGTATCATAGTGCCTTATTGCTGCTGCTGCACTAAGGCTTTGATCTCTTCATTTACAAAATTTTTTTTAGTTAAAATCATATTGCTTGCAAGTTTGTGCAGAATTAAAAACCATATGACTGTGCTTCAGAAAAGCAATGCATGCCACTGTTCAGAGAAGTGTAACAATAGTCACAAAAGGCAGCCAGTAACATACTACTTAAATATCGGTGTTTGACAAGGCTTGCGGTCTGCCTCTAGGAGAGAGGGGCTCAGGGCTTGCTTCTGCCATCCTCATCCAAGGCTGCAGAACTAATGATGTTGCAGCATACATATTAACAAAAAATATTTAGGTGAAAAAGGAGAAAAGGCAAGCACTAGACACTGAAATTTAAGAAAGTACTCAAAAATAGCTTTATTTGCAATATTCATGCATTTGACAACATGTAAATGACAGCTGTCCTTGTTAAAAATTTTCTTTGAAATGTAAACTGACATACCTACACTTAAATAAATGTTTTGGATACCCTTAAACCCATCTTTAAAGTTTTTTTAAAACACATATATACATAAAGCTCCCTTAGTCATACAAAAACTTCACAGTACAGAGCTGTTATTGCTGGGAAATGCCTTTCCTACCAAGGCTTGCAAAATAGTGAGGTAGAAGTCTTCAGAAGCAGTAGACGGTGGTACAGTCCCAAGGAGCACAGCTGTAGATCTAGAAAACGAGTGACAGGAGTGGGTTTGCACATCAGTAGGAGGTGGTGGTGTGTGACCAGGTCTGGCTGTTGCGTAGTACTGGCTTGTACAGCACAGGCCCCATTTACAGTTGCATGGATGCTTTGCATGTCCTGAGACTTAACTCCTGCTGCATGGCAGGGGCCTAGAAGTAGCTGTAGGTGTGCTTAAAGCTTTTCTGCTCTCTGAGCACTGATGTAGGGCAGTTCTTGAATTATTTTTTATTTGAATCATTAGAGAGGAATCATTAGAAGCAGGAGAGGAGTGCTTTCATGTGGCTGAAGACAACATGGTCTAGGACCAGTACTGTGCCTCCCCCTTCCTCGATCACCTCCTAAGCCCCAAAATTCAAGACACTTACAAACAAGTTCTAAGTGCAAACTAAGCTGAAGCAATCCCTCTTACCTCTGGACTTTACTGAGAAATTTCTCATGAGCAGGAATGCCATGTGTGAGACACCCCTGGAACGCCTGCTGGCCTGCCAGGGACGTGTGGAAGTCTTGTCAGAGCACCCTAGAGGAAGCAGTAGAAGTCTGAGCAATAAATTAGTCTTCAAGTAGTAAGGAGATTTTTTTTAAAGAAAAAAATGGATTAAAAAACAAAAGGTAAGGAAGCAAGTAAGTATAAAAGTGATCTTTGAAGCAGGTAGGAGGTAGGCTTTCTCTAACAAGTTACTGGTGAAGCAACCAAGCGTAGTGTGGTAGCCCCACCTACAGAAAACCCCTGCAGTGCCTCCAGATGGTAAACCCATAGGTGTAACAGACTACCAGAGAGAGAAACATTTCAAAACAATCAGAATTCTTGTATGCACTAGAGCATTACCTGTGTTTTTGTTAAACTCAGAGCATCATGAAGAGATGCTAGACTTGATGAGCTTTGGGCTAGAAACAGGGAGTCTGAAGAAGTGCTGCTGACCAGGTCATCCAGGGCATCAACCTGTCGCTTCAGGCTGTGAAGGGTGCCTTCCGTTTGTTGTTTTCCTCTGATCAATACTTCTACTTGCTTGGACATGCACTGCCGGAGCTGAGCCTAAATAAATCATTAGTCCTATTTATACGCAGTTAGTATAATGTTGAAGACTATATTTAAGTAGTCTGATGACCTAAAGTCAAACCATTAGGGATATAATGTTAAGAGTCTCATGAATCACAAGCAGCTGGCAATGGCTTTGCAAATAAAGAGGTAAACTATTTAAAAATAAGTTTAAGTCAGAAATAAGCTGTATTCATCTGGCATTTATCATTAGCTGCTTGAAGGGGCAACTAAATGAAATTGGCCATTGTATCTGCCTAAAATGGTCACAGGTGCCCCTGAACTGTAGATTTTCATGTTGCTAACATACCACAGTATAATGTAAGTGACGGAAACATTTTGGAATACTCAAAAATCCAACTACAATTAACTAATTTAACATTATTCATCTTGATATAACACAGTTGCTAGGCCTTCTTTTACTATTCCCACCTAAAAAAAGACACCCAAAGGTATTTTGCAGTTCGTCATTATGGACAGAGTAGATAAGGAAGAGCTGGAGAAGGATCTCCCCCACTCTGTCGTTTAGATTACTTTTGGAAGGGACCTAACGGACGTATTAGTGCGATGGGGAAGAGATGCGCCACCTTCAACCGATCTTCATGATGCTGCAGTTTCTCTCGGAGAGCCTCTCCACGCCATTGTTCATCCTTTTGGAAACAAAAGCACATTCAGCAACCGAGCACTACAGCTAGAGGTACCGATACGGACACGCTCAGCTGTAACATGAATGAGGGCTACTCTCTGAAAGCATTTTACCATTATGAGGACTTTAGAAAAATCCAACTTTTCTTCCAGTGAGAACAGTCTTTTGTCAGCAGCAGCAAATGGAAGAGTCTCCTCTAAGTTACCAGGTTCACAGTGCAGACTTTTTACGGCAGAAGATGCTCCCAGATCTTCCAATGGTTCTGGTGAGGATGGGCTTGAAGATTTAAACCCTATCTTAATTTCATCTTCAACCTCCAATTTAAGCATTGCTACTGTATTCTGTATTTCCCTTTGTCTCTCTTCCAGGTCTTCTTGAGTCTTAACCTACGACATAAAACACAGTCTTGCTATGCTGCTGTCACATTACAAATGCATCAATCCCGAGTGATTTCCTGTGTAACTGAACAAGTCTTACCTCTGAAGTGTTTATGCTTTGACTATTAAAATCAGAAGTCATAAAATCTCTGAGCAGATACAGCCTTGATTCTGAAATTAACTTTAATTGCTTATGAAGTCGCTCTGACCAGAGGAAAGTTACCAAGGCACAAGCAGTTAACTTAAACCTATTCGCACTCTGACCTAGCACAGCCTTCCTCGAACGCTTTGTAGTCACTAAAAATGTACTTCTGTGAAGAACCAGATTTATAAAGGACTTACAAACAACTTATAAACAGCCTAAAGGTGGGACAATGTGGAATCACCGTTTAAATTACAGCTAGTAACAGAAGAAGAAAATGCTGGTCCAGGCTGGCACTACCAAGTTAAGTCTCCAGTGAGTAGCTTTGAACTTTGATAACATCTAGTGATCTACATACGTTATGCCTCCAGTTATGCCAGCGTCCTATGACCAAACCTTAATGCAAACAGGAGCCACGGTCCTAGTTCTTGATTGAGACATTACATAAATTAAGCTGACAGCAAATGAAACAGTACAGTTACCATGTATCTTTGTAACATCCAGATTTAATTATTCTAAGGAATAGCTAGGACTCCCCACCACCATCCTCAGCTCATCCCTAAAAGACACGGTCTCTATTTCAGGCACCACTTCACTGGGCGAGAGGGACCGACCCATTTGAAGTAGCCTAATCAGGGCCTGTAATTCTCTACCGTGTGACGGGAAGGTAACCATGCAGTTGTGCCACTCCGCCTTGACCCCCAAGATCTGAAGAACTGCTTTAGAGCTTGGCAGCCTTAGACTGAAAACTCAGCACCCGACTGACTGGCTGGAGTTGGTCCGTTTGTTTTTAAACCAGGATTACTGAGCTGTCCTACTCAGTGTTAGCAAAGCGTAACCTTCCAGATTTGAAGAAAAATAAATAAATAAATAATTGCATAGCAATTTTAAGTAGTGTCAGTCTGCTTCATAGGAGGAGATTCAAAACCAACACAATATAACCCTGTCTAGAAGAGACAGCTTTCCCTCCGGCCTGCCTAGATTTGTCTACACAGTTATACCTGGTTCTGGAGATCCATATAGTCCTGCTGGATCTGGCCAAGCTCTTTAACAAGACGCTTGGCTCGTTCCCGGTTATGGTGCGCTACTTGTTCAGCAGTTGCTATATCACTCTGCAAACAATTATTTTCATGCTTTTGTTCCTAGGAAAATGCACAAAGATTGTCTTTAATGTGAGCACTCACTTCAGAAAAATGGATAAAAAGAACCCACACATGACAATTTCTTCAAGTTAAAAGGTAAAAACAGCATAAAGTAAGTGACTAGAGAGGTATTCTGCAGCACAGTCTAGAAAGACCAGAATTTGTTTGCCTCAAGTTCTGTCTAGTCATGAAGTTATAATGCATGACTTTTGTTCTTCCTGCAATAAAAGGGGCTTTTTATCATTTTGCCAAAAAATCACCAAAAACTTCCAATATTCCCCCCATCCAATCAGGGCTTACTCGCAGTTCTCTTTCAAGCTGTGTCCTCTGCATTTTCATTGCTTCTTTCAGACTCAAGATTTGTTTTTCTGTTTTTTTCCTCTCTGATGCCAGCTGACCTTGGAGATGGTTTAGCTCAGACCTGGAGAGTTCTAGTTCTTTTTGAAGAGACTGAATTTCTTTATTTTTTTGTTGTAACTGTAGTTCCTTCTCTGAGATCTGATGTTCTGTAATCAACATTTAAAATAAACACTGATTAGCAGAAGTGTAAATACCTTGGTACATTTCATACGCATAAGATAGTTTCAAACATTTTTCTGCCAAACACTGTTTGGAAAAACATTGGCACAAGGTGGGAGGGGACAGAAAACCAGTTTGCTTTAGAAATTCAGTTCTTTCAACAAATCAATTTAAGGATCAAGAGTCAATCCAGGCGCTGAATTAAAATCCAAGTGACTTATTTGTACAACAGATCTTACTGTATTTTCTGATAGTTTCTTCAAGTGCTGCGAATTGGGATGCTTCATTTTCCAGCTTCCTGTTGTTTTCTTCTGTCAGCCTTACTTTTGCTATTGCCTGCTCCAGTTTCTTTTGTTGATCTGTTAGTTCCTTTTCCAGGAGTAGTTTCTGATCTTTCAGTTTAGCAGTACTTTCTTCCAGTTTTTTTCCTTCACGCTCTGAATTTTGCTTGAGCTGATGAAGAATCTGGCAAAAACAAACAAGAGATCCCATCAATTCAAACTTTAACTAGCAGCAACTCAGTAAGAACAAATACCACCACCAGAAGACCTAAGTTAAAACATCAGAAATCTGAAAGAAGAAATGTAGTATAGTACTCAATTCAAACAAAATTCATCTTTTTTCCTTTTTTTTTTTTTTTCCCAGGACAGTTTCAGTTCTTCTTCTGGCTAAGACTTTGTCGAAACTGCTCGGCCAACATATGTTAATTTTACTACAGGAATATATGATTAAGCCCTAGTTTTCACAAACAGCTGATGGTTTTGCACAGAAATACAGTAGAACAAGAACTAGCTGCAAACATTAATCCACTCAAAATCAAAAGTAAACTTCAGGAATAGAGGACCATGAACTTTTTGATGCTAATTTTTGAATTCTAGAATACAGCTGGACTTAAGTTTTGATTAGTTTCACTTGAAATACATTTCATCAGTTCAGGTATACTAAACTGTTCACTTACCTCCCACGAGAAATAAAAATCATGGGAAGAAATTCATTGAACTATATCTAGCTGCTATATTTTGTCAGCTGACAAAGCAAAAAGTATAGAGAATAATCTGCGCCAGCCCATTCCCTCATCTGTACCAGTAACACAAGAGCAGCCCACATACAACATTGTACAGTGCCTGCCACTACACTAGCCCTTCATGCACTCAGCGGTCATTGCTGATTTTACTGGTTTTGTTATCAGTTCAGTATACGATGACCTTGCCAAGAAGGAACAGCCCTTTGTTGGGACATAGTAGCTTTCACTAAGACATAACTGAATGTTGAAGCTGTGTGTTCATTGCTATTCCTCTAGAAATGAGACTTCATGTTTCTTGCACCGAAAGCTTTTCTGTCTGCATTACTTTTAGAGGCCAGGCAAAAGCTAGACACGTTATCAGGCTCATTACCGCTTCTTGTTTGGCTAGTTCTGTTTCTTTCTCTTTGATCTCTTTCTGGAGCTTCTGCAAATGGTTCTCCCTCCTTTTCCGTCTCTCTTGGCAATTGTTACATTTCTTTAAACTTTCTAGGATATCTTCTTTCAGGGTTGCCTGCTCTCTAAGCAGCTCTTCCTGATGCTTTTTATTATTTTTCAAATCCTGTAACATAAACAGAAAATCAAGTGACATAACCAGCTGGTAAAGGTTACAGGTGTCTGGCTCAACAGGCTTGCATTTGAAAGAAAATAACTGATCACCCCTAAACACACTGAAAGACTACCTTCTTTTTAAACCAGGCACTGAGTGAATAAATACAATAGGAACCACAGGATGCCTAAGTTTAAAGATGCCAGAGTAAAGGCTGTACTGCACTTTAAAACAAAAACAAATTGTCTTTGCTAAAGACAAACACAAAACAAAAACAACAACAAAACACACAAAAACAAACGGTAAAACAGGTTGATTTTGCCTCTATACCTGAACTGTTTTCAAGAAAGATCAATATAAACAACAACAACAAAACCCACCAAACTGCCACCACCACACCGCACAAACCCACCCCACCCACACGCTCCCGTTAGGTACATTTGGGAGTAACAGCCTGACAGGGAGCCTCACCACAGTTGCCACTTCCATTCATATTCAAAAATGGAAAACAAAATAGGAATCACCTGGTTAGGTACCTGTCATAGTCCAAATCACTCCAAACTCAGCAAGACCAAAGAAACTAGACAGTGTTTATTAGCTATGCAAAGTGTCTGATTTCAAGATAATGTGCTTACAGGAAGAGACAGGCAATGGACTATCAACGGTGATAAAAAAAAAAGGTCCCTTGTTTCTGTGCAATCTAGTCACTACATAAGAAAAAGCATAAATTTGACAAAAACTAACCTGTTCCACCAGATGAAGACGTTGCCTGGAGTCACTGAGTTCTCCTTTCAGCATTTCTAGTTCTTCCTTTTTTTCTAGAAAAACATTTGAAGAAAGACATTTTCAATCAGCAATCCACAAAGTAACTAGACAGATAAAATTTCTCTTCTTGTAAATGAATAAAAAAGTTTCCATCTTTCTGACACATTAAATACCTTCTGCCTGTAGATACTTGAGCATAACAGACCATTTATCATACAGTACAGTTACACACACTGTGCCTTTTAATGCCATTCTTTTAAACTACATTACAGCTTAAAAAGAAAATTTGATCTTTACCTTGAAGATCTTTTTGTACAACAGTAATATCTCCATTCAGTGACTTTTTTTGTTTGTTCAGTAGATCTATCTCCTGCTGCAGGCTTTTAACATCCAATTCCATTTTTTCTACGTTGGACAATGCAGTTCTGCTGCTATCTTCAGTAGCTATTAAGTCTCTGTAAAATGTGAATGTATGTTCTCGGTTTGTTGGAAGTACATGGTGAGGACTCTAAAAGCAGTTGCATTTCAGTAGTTTTTTCAGCTCAAGGACATGTTACTTAGTAGTCATGAGAACAAGAGAAGTCTCATTTTAAGACTTAACATCTTGCTTTTCATAACGTTCTCATTGCATTGCCAGGATGTAACAAATGCTGCTGCATTCAGCAGCTTCAATTGCTGCATACCTTCTGTTAGTCTGCTATAGACATTCTACAGACATACATACTTAAAATAAAGCCTCCGCAGGGCGTAAGAAATGACATATTCTACAGTATTCTATAGAATAGATAGATTCCCATATTGTGTAGGGCACCTCAGACTTCCAGTAATGTTTTTAACCAGGATAAATTGATATTCAAGACACTTCCCATCACTTCTGATCTTCGCAGAATGCATATCCCCCCCTCACACCTTCTGGTTTGTGACAACTTCTTTTCCAAACTCTGACAGTCTTCTTCAAGCTTTTGCTTTTCTTTATTCAAAGACTCGATATTACTTTGCAGAGTGCGCATTTGAGAAACCAGATGTTCATTTTCCTGACGGTCTTTCTCAAGTAGTTGTTCCTGCCAATCTACTTCCCCTTGCTGACACTGAAATAATCTCTGAATATTCTCCAATTTCAACTTCTCCTAAGAAAGAAAATATTGTGAACAACACATATGGTGAAAAAGAACAAGTTAACATCTTTATCTGCAGCAGTTTAAAAACCTTTCATTCACAGATCATGTGCAGGCAGATACAGTACTCTGTAACTACTGCATTAAAAGAGGGAGGAACTGTTTAAAGTGCCAGATTCATTTGAGTGCATTTATGATAAACTTTAGCATGAATATTAGGATAACAACTGGAAGATGAGGGTGCAAGTATTCGTTCCTTCATAGCTTAATCACTATAGTTTTCTCCCAGCCCTAAGATGAGTAGCAAATCCCTTCATCACGGGGATTTTGAGAGAATGACCACTTAAAGAGCTACATTGACACATCTAAGTAAAGAAGTGTTATCCTGGGCTCTGACCTAACAGTCCCGTAGCTATTACAAGGCTGCCAAATTGATGCCACTGATCTTCCTGCGTGCTCGTGGCAAAGTTGAATGCCTGTCCGCGTTCATCAAAATAGGAAGAGACTAGCTGAGCTGAAATACCTTTACAGCTATAGAAAGCATCATCCAGCTGAGTTAGTACGCTGTCTTCCATACCAACTTTGTAAGTGAGGGCACAGATAGAATTTGGATAAAAGAATATGGAAGCTAATGCTAAGAAAACTGTATTCATCATTCTGCAGATAACAGAAGAGCCTCTTTTTCACCCTCCTTCCCGTATATGCACCAAAAAATTCCCATCATTTTAAAGTGCTCAAGCAAGCTTTTCTATGATAAGCTGAAATCAAACTAGTGGCTCAGATTTAAGAGCACAGGGACTCTGTCACCCAGATCTTAATAGAACCACAGAACATGCACGTCTCTTCTTCCAGTTGCTGTACTAGCTATAAAAGAAATACTCACTTCTAGAACTGCAACTTGAGTCTTTTCTAGTTCGTTGATCTTTTGGTCGTGTTGTAGTTTCAAACCTTGAAGTTCATTGTTTTCAATCTCCAGCATTTCCAGAACATGTTTCAGTTCTAATAAGATGAAAAAAATCAAAGGTTATTAGCACGCACATGAAATTAATTCTGTTCTTTAAAAAGACATTAAGAAAAAAAAGAAAAAAAGGACAATGCTGATATCATCCCTGTAAAAACTACATTTTCATTTGCTGTGGCAGACACAGCAAGTGTTCTATCTGATGCTGTTCCACTGGAATGTTGCAGGTCCCTAGGTCTCCTGTTTTTCCTATTTTCTAGGGCGTTATTCTGGGACAAGTACCTGACAGACATATTTTTTTTCAGAAAGTAAAATTTTGCAAGCTAACGCTGATTATATTTCCCATAATCTGACAGGATGTAACTGCCTGGAAGGGCAATCCTCCATTTCCCTTTGCACCCATGTTTAATTCTTCTGTCAGCGTGTCACAAGTGGCTGGTATCTCCCAAACATGTAACACCAGAACGCAAACTTAACCAGTTGGTCCTGATGGTAGATTTGTTTACATTTCTCACTGGGATGAAGAACTCCAGTCCCAAAACCAAAGCAGCACTAAGCACAGCCTCAACTCAAACACAGAGAAATGATCAGCTCTGTACTGTGTACTGGAGAGTCTGAGTCTCCAACTACACCAGTTACACAGAACTCTTTCTCTCTAGGACAATATTTAAAAAGAGTGAAGAAAAGATGACTACACAGATGTACGACTAGCAGCTTAGAGTGTATTTCTATTTAAATTGCACAGATTAATACCTACCTATCTTATGTTTAGCAATTTGCCCAAGTATTCCTTGAAGGTTTTCTTCCTCTTCTCCAATATCCTTCTTTATGAATGAAAGCTGTGTTCTTTTCTCATTTATTTGGACATCCAGTTCTTTCCTCTCAACAGTAAGCTCCTTCAGAAGCAGCTTTATTTCCTGTGGAAATGTATCAGTGTTAAAATGACTGTCAATATTTGCCATTTGATTTTTTTTCTTTAAATAAATTGTAAATATTTAAAAATATATTTTAAAAGTCTACTGTCAACTATAAACTGGACAGTTTAATTGCAGAATTTATAGTTACAGTTAACAATTAATATAACTACAGTTATAGTTGACAATTTAAAGCATTAGTCTTGTGAAGATTTTGAGCTAGAAATCTCACCGTAACAGCATAATTCAAGTGAACAGTAGGTATGCCTTAAAACAGGAAGCCAGACAAAACATCCTCTCAACTACCACCCCCACCCCCCCAAAAATAATTTTGATCCTGTTTTTATTTCAGTGCTGAGAGTACAAATCTAGTAAAGTCTTTTTTCCACAAGAAAGTATAGATGCCTCTCTGAGCAAGCAAACGGGAAGGAAGGAGACAGACAGCTGACTTATGCCAGCTTTGTTAAATTTTATGCACGCTAATCAGATTGATTTGCTTTAGCTGATTGCCTCAGCAACAGTAAGTCATTCAGAGACTTCTATTCAATATAGTTTCATTCTCAAGGGACCAATCTGTAAGTATTAACAAAATTAGAAGAGTTCTATTTCTCATCTGTGCACCTGGTCTTAAGCACACAAAACTGTAAACTTGCTTGTCCTATTTTTCAGTGGTCTTGGGGAGGATATAGAAAGCAGAGCTAGTTTTGTGGAAGTTCTGTAATGTTTTTGATACTTTATTCTTTTGCTGTTCTTCAAAGATATAATAAATTGAAAAATCAGAGTTACTCTTATTTGGCGTTGTTTTTCATTTGCTTCAGTCTCCCCATCTCGAAGAGCTTCTTTGAGGTCACCTTTCTTTTGACAAATACAGTCTTGAAGGGCATGGAGCTGCTCTTTTCGTTGACTTAACTGTTGCTCCAGAAACAACAACTCTTGTTGCTGAGCAGTAACCTATAATGTAGAAATTCAGAAATTTAACAGAACAAGCATCTGAAGGCTTTTGAAGCTACGCAAATATACAAAAATAAATGCAATGCACTGTTCCCAGACAGATTTATTTGAATTCCATAGCACATAAGGATTCCATCAGAGCAGTGAGCTAGACCCGTGTTACAAGGCCAATGCTAGAGACTAAGTTCTGATCTGGACAAGCACAGTCCTGTATCTCAGAGGTTGTTACGCTTCGTGTTCTGAAGCATAATAAGAACATAGAGAACTCTGCAATAATATTTACTATGCAGAAACACCAGCAAGACTGGGGTCATACTTATCACAAGTCAAGAAAAATTCAAATTACCAACATTAACATAAAATTATGAATTAAATTCTTCAGACGAGGTAGTTTGGAACATAAGATTCCCAAGTTACATTAAAAACAGTAAAATTGATAGTCCACAGTTAACCAGATACGCGTTACCTGATCTTTCAGTCTTTCCAGTTCAGTTTTCTTGCACTGAAGAATGTTTTCTGCTTCTCTGAGGATCTGGAGGTGATGTTCTTCATTGCCTTCTGCAACTTGAACATCTCCTTGAAGCTTCTGAAGACTGACAGTGAGAATAAAAGCATGGTTCAGAACAAACAAGAATATAATTAGGCAGTAACTTACCAGAAAAGGTCATGATTAGCATATCTAATATTATTTAAGGTAAATTTAAGATAAATTCACCTTTCAGTCAGCATTTTTATCTTCTGGTTTAAGGACTGGAACTCAGAGTCTCTTGCAGACACCATTTTGTTGATTTCCTTCAAAATACCTTCTTGTTCCATCTTATGCTGTTCTAAATCCCTTGTATCTGCCTGTAATAATCTAAAGAAGCATTTATGCCATTTCATATTAATATTTTAACAGCTCTCCCCTCTCCAAAAGCATTATCTTGATATTTGAAAGAATCTTGTTCTTCTCCACGTTTAATAGAAATTCACAAGAACAGCGTACCTTAATTGCTGATCTGCTTTCACAAGTTTAATGGCCATTTCCTGAGCCCTTCGCTCCAGCTCCTCTGCCTCAGTTTCAGTACGGGACAAGTGCTGTTTGGCATGATTGTACTTTTGAATAGTGTCTTTAGTCTAAAGCAAAAATTGAAGATTGAGACAACACAATTCCATCTTACCCTTTGCACACCTATAATCTGCAGGTTAGCTGTCTCCTCTTGCCCCAGAAAAAAAAAATAGAAGAAAGCATCCTCTTCTTTGGCAAGGACCAAAACATTTTTCTTTTAGCACACATTATCCCAGGGCTTATTTTAAAATAGGAACATTTTTAAAAGGCTGCAGGTTACACAAGTAGAAATAAATGGCTTAGACAAAAAGCAGACATTCTCCATCTAAAACAATCTTAACACAAAAATCCTTCTGCACTTAGTTACAGCTTTACATACCTTTCCCCGTGTGCTCTCAAGTTCCACTTCAGCTTCCGAAAGTAGCCTATCTGCCTCTCTAAGCTCTGCTCGTCGTTTTAGAAGTGTCCTCTCTATACATTCAATTTCCTCTGCAATATCTTCCTGACGCTTAAGAGATTTTTCTAGCTGTAACTCTGCCATTAGGTTTTCAGTATACCCTTCAGTGAAGTCCCTAAAACACCAGGAAGAAAAACATTGCATTAAAATATGAAATGTTAGAGGCCCAGAAGCCTCTTGTAGTTACTCCATTTTATGTACTATACAAGCACATTAACTGTAGAGGCCCAGAAGCCTCTTGTAGTTACTCCATTTTATGTACTATACAAGCACATTAACTGTAAAGGTGTCAAAATTGACTAAAAGTTTTAGGTATTTCCACATGCTGACTTTCTACATGTTCTAGTGCAATATTCTTACTTGCATTTGTTATATTTTTGAGCTGCTCTTCGCAGCTCTGCTACTTCACATTCCAGCTCTTCTCTTTCGTGCAGAAGATCATCTATGTTTTGATGTAATTTTTCCACCTCATTCTTGCATTTATGTTCAGCTGTCCCTGACCGTTTATCTCTGGATTTCCAAGACTTTAAATGATGCACAGTATCTTCTAACCTTGAGATTTCATTCTCCTACACAGAACAGAAAAACAGGAAAATAAGTCTTAATTTTCCTATTTCAGCCCTCCAAAGCAGGGCTTTGAGACACAGGAGCACCTACAGATAACAGACACCAGACTACATACAGAAGACTGAGCATTCTTATTAGCAAGCTCTCTCAGATCCAGGATCTTGCTAGAAAAGATTTTTTAAAAATGAACTTTTAAATTTGTAGAAGTCAGGTATTATTGTTTTCCCTCATTTAAGAAAGCATATAGTAAAAGATGCTCCTAATCTATTCATAAGTCAATTGCCTACAGCTAAACCTGCAGCCTACAGCTCTGTATCTTACCAAATCATGATGTTCAGGCACATTGCAGTGAAGTACTCCAACAGGAATGAGTGGTAGAGTAAAGTTCGGAGGAAGAGGGCCATAAACAACCTGGGCCCCCACAGGAGGAGGGCCATAGATAACAGATCCAGGAGCAATTGAGCCTCCATTTGCAGCTGCAGGAGGAGGGCCATACACCACGGTTCCTTGAGGTACAGGGGCACCATTTGGAAGGGCTGTGTAGATAACTGTACCAGGTGGCTGTACAAAGGCTGGGTCTTCATGAACATGAGCTTCCTCATTTCCTTTATTATCTTCTTTTGTTTTTCTAGCTTTATGTACAAAAAAAAAGTTACTTAATCACTTTTTAAATGAAACATCTTTCAAATGCACACTTCAAAGTAATACACAGTATATATACAAAAATAATAAACACTGCTTGAACTAAATAATGAGTTCAGCAGTAAAACATTTGTAATTCACTCATGCATATCAAAAACATTCATTATGAACTCTAAGCAAATCCATGCTTGGTATGCTCCTGAACATTTTGAGACCATGAGACTGACTTACCTTTATCAGGATTCGTTTTGTACAACCTAGTTCTGACTGGTGAATACACCCAACATCCTCTTGGATTGGGTAAGTCTTCCTTTCTGATTTGACCATGCCCTCTCATAGGCGGGGATGTGCCAGGACACAGTAAACCCACTCCAGAATCTTTTGTGCTGTGGGAAGCAGGAGTCGAGGCCTAAAGAAAAAAAGATGTGTTAATGAGGTACCCCACTCTACATAATAAAGGTAAAATAATTAATTAGCTGTAGGCATTCTAAAACATTGTTTTTTTCAAGAACATGCTATACATAACTGTCTTTCCGTATTTCCAAACATTTTGCTGCTTTAAAGAGCTCAAATATATTTTCTCATATTATCAAGCAAGTGATATACATAGTAATGTTTTTATAAAAATTGTCCTGTGCTATGGGAGAAAAAAGTCTGAGAACTGTCAGTATGCAGGGCTGTCTTCAACCTATTACCAATATGACAGTAGAAAGTGACCAAAGGAAAAAATTAATAAATAAAAATCCAGATTTGTGTATCTACAGCTTTGCTGGAAACCAACAGATGTATGTACTGCGTCCCTTTTAAACTCTTACGTAAATGAATTTACAGTACTGCATTTTGAAAGGTGGCCTCCAAGTCACGTGTTCAGATTTCTATCACTAAATAGCTCTGCAAAGACTTTGTCGGCAGACCTGTTTGTTTACGTGTTGTTTCTGTATTTTTCTTCCATGCCAGTCAATGTTTTTCTTAAGTTCTCCCCAGACCTAGCAAGATTATAGTGGACTTTCCCCATATCATATTGCTCTCCACATAACAGGATTTGATTTTCTGACCTGTGATGATGGCATGTAATACCAATATCCCCTTCTTTTCAGTGGATCTACTATACTGGTGATGTAATCGTTCTGGTATGAAAGCACATTTCTGAGTGCTGCAATTTCATCTTGTAAATTGTCAATTTCATCCTTGTTACCTGTAAATTAATCACATGGTTTTAAAAGCATGTAAGGCTAATAATAAAGCCAGAAACATTCAGAATTTAACTAAATTTACCAGAGGTAAACTGGAAAAGCTAGAAACCGAGAAGTGCTAGGACTGTGGCTGATCCTTAGCCATCCATTTCTTCTGTTCTATATATTCAAAGAAGCAAAGACCTGTACACTTTACATAGCTGTACTTTGTGCATTTCAAATGCACTGTAGAAATACTGTACATTGGAAATGTTAGGTCTTGCTGTTTTCTTCATATACATAGATACAGAGAATCCACTGAAGCAGAGTTATTTAGGGACTGAATATATGTAACGGTGTAAGAACTGTACAGAAAGGTATCCTGAACAGTTTCTTCTACAATAAAATTACAGAGCTCTGAACAGCTTCCCACAAACAGTAAGAAATACGGAGAAGAAAATGAGTTCTTCTGCATTCACGCTTAACTGCAAGAAATGGAGATAAGAGATATTACCTGTCCCACTGTTATCCAACAACCATCTTAAATGGTCAATTTCTGCTTTCTGTTGTTCCAGAGTGTCATTTAGTTGATCTATTTCAAACTTTTGAGAGCTTGATGCAACATTCTTCTCACCAGCTTTCTCCATTTCATGCTGTAACTATTTTAAATGAGTTAAAATCAAAGCAAAGCACTTCAGTTTAAAGTAGACTACACTAAAGCTTTCAAACAGACTTACATTTTCCTAAAGAAGTGGCCATTTGGCACAATGCACATACTACTTTGATACAACAAAATTGTTCTTCCCATCCTCTCTTATGATTGAGGCTTAAATATCTTTATGTGACTGTGTATGTTAAGTAAACCTGTCACCTGTTCGCTAAGTCAGATAACCTAGTCAGTAAGGTTTTCACTTTGTTCTTTGCAAGTGTAAAGTGAGGGAAGAACACTGTGACTTGGAGAAACTTGAAGAAAAAGACTATGGCAGACAACTGAATATAGCAGTTTCAGAAAGTTGCTGAACCACTCTTTTACCCTCCTCATATAATATAGAGGAAACATTGCTCCAACTTACTTGTTCTTCCTTCTGTTTTAGAAGTTGTTGTAACAATTCTATTTCTGCTTCTGCTCGGGCAAGATCCCGAGCTGCACGAGCTGCTTCAACACAGAACTCTTCAGCTTCCTCAAATTCCTAAAATTGAAATTTTATTTTAGCTTTAGTTTGAAAGAATACTTCACAAATTTGCAGACATATGAAAATTTGTGAAATGCAGACTAATGAGAAACATCATCACTTGTCTGTTCCAGATGGACACTTAAGTTTACGTAAAATATTTTCTCCTTTAACTTTAGCATTTCTACAAAGTAGATGTTAGTATGTAGCCAAAAATAATTCCCAGTTTTAAAAGCCTGACTTATAAGAACTAAATTCCATATTTTCTTCTATTTGTCTTATGTAACAATGTATTATTTATCGTTTGATTTTCAATTGCTAGAAGATCAAACTTGCCTCTCCCTCACATTCCACCATGCAGCAACATAGCCCGTCCAAACCCAAGTTTGCTCAGACATTCATCTATTATATTTCAAGATGAGACTGTCCAAAGCAACAGCTTCCATGTGGCAGGCCAATTCAAAATAAAGATTTGAACTTGAATTTAAAAGCAATACCAGAACTGCTACCATTATTATGACATTAGAAAGCACTGCTTAATTATAACTAGCAATTAATTATCAATGTTGATTTACCTCAGCTCGTTCCTGATTAATTCTCAGAACAGTCCCATGAAGAGCCTTCAGCTGATTTTTGGCAATGGATAGTTCAGCAGCTGCCAGTTTATCTGAAGTGATGATTGCTCTCTTTAATTCCTTCAGTTCTTTATCTAGACTGGCAAATTGCATTTGTGCCCTGGCATCTTCTAGTTTTTTCTGAAACCAGGAAAACAATAGGATTTATGATAATTTTCAAATAGAAAGCAGCATGGAAGAAAGACTTCCCTACACATCCTGTTTTGTATTGTATATAGAGAAGTATCAGAAAAATACAAAAATAAGGGTTACCAATAAAATTTAAGGAAAAGACAGGTTATATTTAATTGCTATGTTTCTTCCTGCATTCAATCTATGTCTTAAAATGCAAAATAATTCAGAAGTTTTTTTAATTTTCTTTTCCTGGGACATCAAACACTGTGCATGGACGTGTCCATACTCATTCTTACCCTTTTCTCTAAATCTTCCAGCTGAGCAAGAATAGTCTCTTTTTCTTCATCTGCCTCTTGGAGCTGTTGATCAGCAAGGCCCTGAATTTCTTCCATGCTCTTTATTTTTTCAAGTAGATGTCGAATTTCATTCTCTAACTGACGGACCTTGTTCTTATTCTGCTTGTTTTCAGATTTAACCTGTAAGGGAAATACGTTAGAATAAGCAGAATAACTTTTGAGAAGGTTACTGGCTGTATTTTTCTCCCTGTAATTAAACTCTCTGTAGCTTGAGAGACATAGCATTCAGTCCAAATTCTAACTCACCAAAAAATGAGACAAAACTCATGAACCTGTTAATGACTCCATTGTTACATGAACACCAAAAAGCAGGTCTCTCCTCATTATCCTACAGGTCAAATTAGAGATTGCTTGTGGAAGTTTAAATGCATGTCAAATCCTACTCTTCCAAGCAAGACTTTTTCAAGCTTTATAAAAAAGAAACTAACAAAAAATTGCAAAGGAGCATATGTCATATCTATCAAATACCTGATCTAAAGCAGTCTAAAGTATAAGCATACTTTTTTATTGGTGTTTTTTTTTTTGGTGCCTTAAAAATACCTTCAGTTTTATCGCTGTCTTCACAGGGTTCTTATGAAAAGAATGGACAATATTTTTCTCTACTTTAAACAGAACTTCATGGTATACACAGCATGGAAGTGGTCAGTTGTTTGTTCTCCTCCTTCAAAAGCTCTTGCCTGCTTATACAGTTTTTTAAATAGCAAAAGTTATGACCTGACATACACTTGTGTACACAAGGAAAAAAAAAAAAAAAATCAAAGCTCTAATAATGGTTAGTATTCCTGTGGGAATCATGAGTAACAGGTGTCCTGCTCTGATGTCAGCTGTTGAATTTGCTTCTGACTAGCACCTGTGCTCAGTTTACCTACTCGTAGTGAAACACTTCTCTGAAAGATGGAGGGAAACAAAGATACACCTGTAATGAAGCTTGATCCTTCAGCTGCAAGTTACATATTTTAGACTAAGTTCAAGTTTTCTTACTCTTGCCTTCGTAGTTTTGATACATGCCTGTCTATATTTTTCCTGTACATCTTCCAGTTTTTCCTGCTGGGATGCAATTTCTTCCTGCAGTTGTCTCTGTCTAACCCATGCTTTCTCTTTTTCCCTCTGTGCATCAGCAAGGATGTTATTAAATTCTTTCTGCAGATTTGCAAGGCTTTTCCCCAAAACATCATCTGAATTCCAACATCTGAAAGACAAATAAGCCAGGTTCCAAGACAGAAAACAGTGATTTTAAATTGCAATACCAGATACTGAAACAGTGAAACCTAGTACAATAGTACAAGTTGCAGACATCCAATGTAAATGAATTCAGGTGCGGTACTGAACAGGTTACACTGCACAAGACAGACCTCCACACCCAGCTCTGATTATTCTGTTCTTTGTTTATTCCCATTCTCTGTTGCTGGGGACAAAGGGTAAAAAAAAAAAGTTTGTTCTACCTCTTGCAGTGAAACCCAAGAGGAATGCATATTTCCCTCAGTAGTACAATTACTGAGCTCAGGTGATGCTCTCTTAATTAACCACAGGGTGCTAAATCTCATGTTTGAACTGCCCACGTGGTACTCAGCAGGACGCAGCGGATGTACGTTGTTGCTCTCATGTACTTACCAATTTAATGTGCACAAATCTAACACTGTTAATACTTTTATTTTACTCACTTAATCTCTCCTGCTCCTGTCTGAAGCTTTTCCTTGAGTTCATTTATACGAGCAAGGACTTCCTCGGGATGAATCAAGTTGCCAACTGCATGGCTTAGCTCATTCTGAAGATCTTTAAGCTGTTGTTTCAGGAGATTATTGTCTCCCTTAAAAAAAAAAAACAAACACAAACATAATGAAAGAAATACATAAATTATTAATGCTTATTATTATTATAAAATTTGAATACCTAATTCTTTCTTTCTTTCCAAACAAAGAATCCAACATTTTTTTCCCCAATGTGAGCTGGACCAATATCAACAAAATGAGAACAAGCAAAAATTACAGTGCTAATATCTGGTGAGGATTGTTTATAAACTGGTGGTCCTTGTATCCTTTGAGGAGCATGTGAGATGGGAAAATGGGATCAGATGTATGCAAAGAAGAACTGAACCCAGACTTCCCACAATGAGCAAAACTGCTCTAATTGCACAGTTTGTTTTCTTTTTTTCTTAATTTTAAAAATTAAGGAGGCTCCTTTGCCAGTTATATTTTGATAATCTTGAACCCAGTGTACTACTCTTGCCTAAGAAAATCCCATTGACTTAGCCTTTCAGCAGCTTTAGGAAGAAGCACACTTAGTTTCTAATCCCAGGTAAGATGAGGCACTGATCTGTGACACTCTTTTAAATAGAGGTGTTTCTGAACATCAAGGAATTCATGAAATGCCTAGAAATTCAACGATCACAAGCTGTGTTGCCTATTGTACTTGGATGCCATTACTGTTTTGTGGTAACTGAATAAGCTTCCTCAGGATCACAGCTTTAAACAGATGAAATAAATTCTGCTTTAGGTATTGGACCAGTTTTTCTGCTGCACACAAAAAGTTACTTACGCATAGTGAATGAGGCTTGTGGGAAATAAAGATATATTTAAACAATCTATCAATTCCATTGCAATATAATAGAGCAGCTCTGAAATAATTTCAAATGTCCACAATAGATAAAAGACTATGGTGTAGGGTCTCTGGACAAGAAAATTAAAGGCAGTAAGAGTCATAAGTACTACCGAACTTCAAAACAAAATTTATAAGGAACTCCATAAAATTTTTTATCACTTTCCCCTAGTAGCAGTGGAAAAGCAGACTGCATATCAGGTAATTTGTTAAGGCAACAAAGTACCTCACCTGCAATTGTTTGAACTGAGTAAGCAGCTTGTAATTTTCTTGTTCCTTCTCTTCTACTAGTTGTGCTTTGGTCAGAGCATTCTCTAATGCTTGCCTTTCTTTTTCAAGTTCAGCTTGCAGAGCTGACAGTTCCATCTACAAACACAGAAAACCTCCAGATTAACAGCCCCACTCCCAGCCTGTCACGCAAATATGTAACAGCTGTATTTCTAAAAGAGTAACAGTATGACAACAGCCCCTAAGAAAACAACCATTGCCATATAACAGCTTATATTTCTTAAAACATCATCATCATGAGTGGTATAGCAAATTCTAATACAGACTTAATATGAGCATATCCTACCCATCAGGAAACTGACAGAATTACATTTGTCAGGGTTCTACAGACAGCTTCCAAGTTTTCCCTGAATCACCAAAACTAGAAGACTTGGAAGGGTTGGAGACAGAAGCACTTTGTGTTGAATTTTCATGTCCTCCTGCAATCTGGAACCTGCAGGTGGAATAAATCTTTCAAGAAGAAAGAAAGAAAGAAAAAAAAGAGGCCACCACCACAAAATAAGTTCATTTCTGATGAATGGAAACTGAATCAAGATGGTAGTCACCATCCATTACTGTGTGTGAATCCAAATGAGGATCCCCAACAGGAAGATAAAATAGAAATGTACAAATTAAAGCATATATTGGTTTTCCCCATCAGAAAGCTATTACTTCATGTTTAAAAGAAAAAAAAAAAGGCACTATAAATCTCAATTTCTACTAGAAAAAGCAACAGTGGCCACTTTCTCCTGCTACATTTCACAGTACTGCTTCAGTATTATTTCTCTGACATGTGTACATCTCTTTCCAAAAAGATGCTGATAACTATTTTCCTTTGAATATGGTAAATAAACTCTACTGAGGCTACAAATACTTTGTACCTCTCTTCAATGTAAGGTTACAAGTCCTAGTGAACTGGTAACGTCCATTTCAGGACACATCTAAACCAACAACTTCTTGCAAAGGAATCAAGGTTGGAGACAAGGTACAGAGGAAAGGTTCCCCCCACACCACCAGCCCAGCTGATTATCACCTTGGCAGCAGTAGAGCTCTGTTCTTACCTGGCTAAGTTGTTTCAGTCTTTCCAATTCTTCCTTTTGCTGATTGGCTTCAATGTCTCTGTCTCTTAGCTGGGCTTCCAGTTCAGCCTCATAGGCACTAACATCCCCTTGTGCATCTCTAAGTGATTCGTTTATTTCTCGCTGCTCTTGAAGTGCACCTTCTAGCATTGCTATTTCCTGGAATTTTACATTAATTTCAGAAATATAGACACAGGAGAGACAAGATTTCTTCAGAGTACATCGCCTCTCTTCCTCAGGAACTCAAAGTAACTGCTGTAAAGTCAAAATAGAGCCACTAACTCTAATCACCAAACATTTAAAATTTAATCCTAGATAGCACTACTATATATAAAGGTCAGGTCAATGATGCTACTGTGACAGACTTTGCATAAAGTCTGCACACAAGTTGAAAAGGTGTAGCCTAAAGTGAAACGTGCCTCTGGTATTAAGGTTTACATAATACTTATCAGGATAGTAAGACAGATCTTTAAGTAGCTGGATTACAGGACTGATGTAAGGTCCCTGGGCTAGTGTCCAGTTTTCACTAATGCAATTCACTATGACAGTGACTGCAAGTACATTTTCAGTAATGTTTGAGAGGTAGAGCCTGCATTTCTAAGAGATCTTCTGTAAATACAGATTTACTGCCTGCCTCTTGCTACTGGCTTGAAAGGCCCTGTTCTGTTCTTAATGTGCACGGGCACATCTGACTGAAGTTACACTACCAGAAAATAAATTTGTCCAGAGAACTATGTTTTGACATTTCTTATTTGATTGCTTGCTTAGTTTTAAGTTTACTCTTAGTAATCTGAACTTGGGAAGAAACATAGTACTAAGCCTTACTTTTTTCATGTTTTCTGCATCCATGGCAACTACTTCCAGGTTATTTCTTTCCTCCTGTAGGTCTGTCAATCTTTGCAGCAAAGATTCTTTATCTTTCTGCAGCTCTTTACATTCATCATTGGCCTGTTTTGCTTGGCTTTTAACACTTTCCAGGTATTCCTGTAATCCAACGATAATGCTTTCTAAATCCCTTTTCAGTGCTTCATTAGTTGCTATTTGACCTGCAGAAATGCAAAATGAATTCAAAAATCGCAAAGACACCATGCTTACTTACAAAACACACAAAACTGCCATTCCTAATCTTAAACTGTTCACCTACTGGAATATGAAGTAAGAAGCAGCTAGAATTCAAGAAGAAAATGCCTGCGTTGTGTTTTTAAAGGCTAAGAGTTCCACTATTAGTGTACTAACCTGACCACTGGAAGAGCTTAAAAACCTGCATCCCACCCCAGCTTCCTTCTAAAATGGCATCTTTCTAAAAGATTTTTTTTGTTCATATTCTTTTCTGGGACATTTACTTTCACATAGATTATTATGTATACAAAATTGCAGATGACAAGGATACATTTAGTAATCAACAAACCACTCAGCTCAGACTTGATCAAGAGCCTTCCTGCCTCAACATTTTGATCCTGAACCCCAGAGCAACAAAGCACTTAGTCAATCAAAGCAGCTGTTTGCTCCTCCCACCTTCCGAAAAAAAAGAGAAGGGAAGAAAGAAAAACAAACACACATACACACTACATAGATCAGCTGGGAATAGTTTTTAACCTACACACTCCGTATTTCTTTGAAGCAAAGAAAAGCAGAACTGATTCCCCAATTCAATTACGATCTTATCCTAAATACAAGAAATACTGTAAGACAAGGAAAATATTACCATCGGTGAGCTGCTGCTCCAAGTCCTTGATTTCCTCAGTTTCCTTAGCAATCCTAGAGAGCATGTCATCCAGGCGACTCTCAAGCTGTTTGTAATGTTTGTTCATTACATCCAGCTGCTGTTCTTTACTTGCTTTTTGAGCTTTCATGTGAGCCTGTAAATTAGTTGGAAAGGTCAAGTGGGTCAATGTCAGCACCAATTAAAGAAGTCAACTCTCTATTTTACTCAGTTCTGCAGTGTCTCACTACCATTAGTGAAAGTCACAAGCACAACGTATCTTCTGGAGTTTGGTTTTATTTGTTTGTGTTCCTCTTTACTACCTCACAAAGAATCCCAGGTAGGCAAGTAATGTGTGGCAAACAGCATGATCAGGTACAGTTTCCCCCCTTGCCCAGGCATGATGAATCAGGCATGCATTTACAAGTTTGTATTCATGGCTGCTAGCTTTTTCCACACCTTTATTTTCCGCTATACTATTTCCTGTTTCATTCAAAAACTGACATGACTTTCCCCAGAAGCTTTATCCTGTCATCCTGCATTGCCTTCATGGTAGCCATGCTTCAGAACATGTCAGGTCATCACCTGAAGGAAAACACTGAACAACCAGCAAGCCATGCCAACTTTATAGCTAAGGTTTACATAAAGCAAAATTGTTTTTGTTTTTCTGGGAAATACACCAATTCCACACTTCACACAGACTTTGACCAGGACTTCACACATTTAGGATAAATTTAACCGATTATTTCAATTGTATACAAAGCTAGACTATAGACATAAATAGTGCTACATGTTTTTCACTAGATGAAGTTACCTACAACTTAAATAACAAAAAACTTGGAAAAGTATGTAATTTACGCTGCCATGATAGCCAGCACCTTTCCTCTTAGTACTCAAAAAAGAAATAGAGCTCACAGTAGGACTTTTAAAAACATACTCTCAGAAAAATCACTTATAGAAGTAACTTTATAACAAAGCACTTGGTAAAAAAAATGTATTTTCCCAATTTTAACGTATTAAAATATGAACGTTAGAAGTAGCTTATCGAATTAATACAGTTCAGCCTGCCACCTGTTAAAACCAAACTAACGTCCAGCTTTCAAAAGCGAGATTTCAGCAAGTAAAACGGGCGGCGAGGCGCCGCTGCTGAGTCACTTGGCCGCAGCTGCAGACCGCCCCGCGAGCCCCGTTTGAAAAACAACAAGCACTTACACACAGCTCGCCCTTTGTCTGCTGCCTCCGCGGCCGGAACACGACGCCGCACCCCGGGGCTCGCTCCCTCAGCCGGGCGGCACCGAGCACGGCGGGGCTGAGCCCGCAGAGCCCTCAGCGCGGGGCGGCCCGGGGGGGGGCCGGGCGGGCCCTGCCGCCGCTGAGGCGATTGGGCGGCCGCGGTCCCCGCGCCCTGACTGGAAGCGGGCGGCGGCCCGAGGGGCCGGGCGGCTCCCGGGGAGGGCCGGGCCGAGGGGCCCGCAGCACGGGCCGCCCTCCCGTTACCCGGCCGCGGGGGGGAGAGGCGCGGATTTCGAAAGCTGGAGACGGGAGCAAAGCCTCCAAGTTCTTTCTTTGCATGCCTAAAAGCCTCAAGCTGGCCGGGAAAAGCTCTCATTTTAAAAGACAAGCGCTTTTTTTTTAAAATATTAAAATTAATTTTAATTTAATAGTTTCATAAATGTTTACTGTGTCTGAAAACAGTAAATGGCTCAGAAATCCAGAGTCTTGCTTCCATAGAGATGGAAAAAGATGCTAGAGCTCTTGGCACACCCTTGTGACCTTGAGACCTTGTTGAATCTATCAGTAACAACAGAAGCACCTACAACAGCTGAGGAAGGTTATTAGTCCCCGCCAAAAGGGCATGATAAATCTTTTCAGAATTAGAACTATTTATTGAAAGTTGATTATAGTTTTGGATACCAGACTGTTGCAGAAAGCCACAGCTGTTGCTGCCTGGAATATCAATACAAGCTGTCACCACTCCAGCCAGGTCAGCTTCATCTGCCACTCCAGATATGTTTTCTAGGCCTGCCGCTTGCTAGCCCACTTTAGTGCCAATGCAAGAGCTCTCAGACAAAGCAGGACTTCAGCTACACGCCTACAGCAGTTACACAGACCTTTCTAAAGCTTTAAGGCCATATTCTGTGAAGAGATGTGTGACTTCTCTTACAAAGAAATTCTCTCCTTCCAAGGCTCCGCACAGCATGTTTTTGCAAAGCATAAAGATCTAGTTCTTAACATGATGTGCAGCAGCTACATTGAAAATCGGTTGCACAAGTCTTTTATAATCTTAAAAAAAAATTGAGTTGTACATTTGAGTAACAGTGAAAGCAGAGTCCTAATTGCTAAAGAAATTGCTAAATGGCAAAATAACGTCTATTTCATTAATTATATAACTGAATGGTAATCAGTTAAAATGGCCTTTACTACATTTCTCAGTACATGAATATACGTAGTAGATAAAAATTCAAGATTTTGGTTTTACTCACGTGTCTTGGATCTTTATGATTTACAGAAGCAAGAGAACTCTGCAAGTCTTCAAGCTCTTTCTGCTTTTTCCCTATTTCTCTTTTCTGTTTCTCCATTTGTTTTTCCAGTTCTAAAGCTTCGTTGCGTAGCTGATGCAGGATTTGTATCTTTTCACTCAACTGCTGCTCCAGACCTTCCTTGTTGGCCTGTGAGATCTGGAGACAGCATTAGGAGGTTGGGTAAAACAAACTGGAAATATGACTTTTTAAAGTGTTGTCAATCAGTTAAATCAGACTGGTAGTTTAGCTTAACAGGTTGTCTAAATATGACCTACTTATTATTTTGAATCCTCATTGTACACACATACATGACCCATTTAAAAAAGAATGGGGAGAAAAACACTGCTGTTTTCTACATAAACACAGTTGCAAACACTTTCAAATGCTAACCACTTAGCAAGTCCTTTGCGTACCTTTTTCTGAGCCAGAGCATCCTCCAGTTGTCTCAGTTCCCCTGTTACTTTCAGAACTCGTTGCTCTGCATTTCCTATTGCACCTTGCAGTTCTTCTAATCTTCTCTGTGCTGTAACCCAAAAAAAGTATTAATATTCCATACAACATTGATACACATTTTCTATTAACATGTTAATCAGAAAACACTTCCTTAAACAGGGATAATCAAAGCTGATATACTACGATTTCTCAAAGAAAAAAAAAAAGTCTAACAAGCTTTTAATGTGATTGATACAATTAAATTGATGCATCAGATATGAGACGTGTCCAACATTCTCTTTTCTATATTAAAATTTAATCTTTTCATAATTAATTATCATAAAATAATAGCAAAAAATTGTTACGATTTTGACCCAAAAGACATAAAGGACATGGCTGAGAAGTTACAGCAATTACATCCTTTGACACTGTTATCATTCTCATGTCAAATCTGTGCCAAAAGTTTCATCAGTGGAATAAACATTGCTACATGTATTTTATTTTTATTTCATAAAAAATAAAGCTTTTACCTGAATTAATCTTTTTCTCTTTATCCTCCAACTGTTCATCTAGAGTTTGAAACTGCAGTTTCAGCTGAGATTTCCTACACAAATCATCTTCGTCTAGTTGCATTCTTCCACTCTCCATCTGCTGAGCTTTGTTAGCAATATAGCCTTCTCTTATGAACATATTTCTTTTATATCTGGCCTTACCAATGTATGGGCTTTCACCAGGTACATTATCAAGTTCAATATCCTGAAATGTATAAATCAGTTACATATAAATGTTACGTCATTTATACATCTATCTCAGAAACATCTCAGACTCCCCTCATGCAGGCATCTTTACAAAGATCATTTTAATTTTGAAAGTGACTAATATTCAACACATTAAATAACACACAATTTAGATCAAATCATGTAACATGATTTTAAAATGAGATTTTTTATAACTAATAACTCTTTATAGAGCAGAATATATTAGAATTATAGAAAAGCTATAAAGCTTGATATCTTCTGAACAACTGAAAAGCCAAGAGAAAAAGGAATGAAGAAACCCGTTATTTTAAAATTATTACCTCTGATGGAAAATAACTTAATGGCTCAAATTTTGCATCAATCTTATAAAACGCCAGTTCCTGCTCCAATTCATACTGCTTCTGGCAAGCTCGGGTTAGCTCCATTGTTTTCTGCTTTAGCTAATAAATCAGTAAGCAAAGTAAGTTGATTTCAATCAAGTGTCATCATTATCACGTACATTTCAATTCAGAATAGAGGATGGCAAAGACATCAACTTCAAAACAAAGTTCACATTAGAGAAAGGTAAGATGGTATATTTAGGGTCAAGAATATCACAAAGTACAACTTCATTACAAGATACAACATGACGACTAAGATTAGACAAGAATCCCACAACATAACACAAATGATCACATGAAAGGCCTCTTAAGTTTATGTGCAGAGGTTTGAAAGTAAGTTTTTCACTAACTTTGGAAAAAAAATAATTTGGGTACAATTCTTTTGAAAAATCTATGCCACATACTGAATATATTTACTGCTGCAAATGAGCAATGAGAACTCATTCCTAGCAGTCTTTGTAAAAGGAAAAAAAACAGTTCTCAATTATCAAGTGTATAAAGTCCATACTTAACCTTGTGCTAGTTGGGTGTTTTGTGTTTTTTGTTTGTTTCTTTGTTTTTTAAAAAAAAGGTCCGTCATGTGATTCGTTTTTAAACCAACTTTTCATGCTGAATACCTGAGGGAGAACATGCAGCAAGACTCCAATACACAGTGGAAAGCAAAACTAATGGAGGAAAAGAAATAGAATAGACTGGAATAAAGGAAAGGGTTAAAGAAAGATTTTTAAAAAACAACATATGTCATGCAAAAAATAACTGCTTAAGAAGAAAAAAACTGTACCCCAAAACACTGAATGCAGTGTCACTGGAACACTTTATACGATGTTCCTACTTTATTAACATGCAAAAAGTTCTAGAAATGAAAATAACCACGCAACTCAGGAGCACAGGGGGGCTACCTTCAGTGAGGAATAAAGGCTCTGCGGAAAGGGAACTGTGACAAATCAATACACCAGCTAAAGGAAGAAAGAAGCGAGCAAAGTTTGTCATCCAGAGGGTAAGAGTGGGTTAAGCTGCAAACTATCTGTTGCTAAATCTCACTATACAGAAAACTACATTTTAGAAATAGGCTGCTGGTTAGCGTGTTCACAAAAGAAACAGCTCAATAAATATTAGCAATAGAGAATCTGAAGGATAAAATTGTAGAGGACAAGTTTAACAAGTAAGATTAAAAGCCAAATATTAGGCAAGTCATTCACAACTGAGCACTCTTAAATCAACAGGACTTTTTCCAGGGCCCCTGTACGAGCCTTGCATTTTATAGCTACCAATGAAAGACATTTATTATGCATAAGATTTTAGGATGATGTAAAGAAAGTACAAGCAAACTAATGGGCATTACCTGAAATAATAATCATCAAGTGGTTATTACTGGCATGCAACATGTATGCCTTATACCTTGTTCTTATAAAAGTATTTAATCTTTTTCCCTTATTACAGCAGCATTTTGAAGTCTGAACAACACAGGCGATTTACTACGTCAACAATTTAGCAGCTAGAGGATGCTTAACCTTTCATCAGTTGAAAAAGAATTAAAGAAAAAAATGACTACAGGCCAAAAAATAGTTACTATAAACTATAAATTACGAGATTGATACTGACTGCTTGTTCAATATACTTACTTTTTCCACAAAAAGAATATCAAAGACATTCTATAAAAAGTTGAAGGGTCATTACTTTTGTCTCCCAAAATACTGACTTCTCTTGATCTTTAACATAAATCTACAGCCATTTGAACTCTCCCATTGACACCTATTTCTGACAACAAAACTATTCCAAATATATACTTAGTGCAAGTGATTACCTTACCAATTCATTTTTGGTGTCCACGTCCCTTTGTAGATCTTCATAGCTTTGCTTCTGCTGCAAAGTCTTTTCTTTCAGTGATCTGTTGACTTCATCTTGATGGTGAAGTTGTTCAAGCACTTTGGACTGGTTAAGCTTAAGGTTCTCCATCTCCTTTACTGTGTTTTCCAACTCTCTTTCTAATTTTTCTATCTCTTCTGAAAAATGAAGCAAAAAAATTTTACGATAGAAATCTTTTCCAGCTAAACTTGTTTGGTGTCATTCACTACACTTCTATCATAGCTTTATTACCTAAATTAAACCTCTTTAAAGCTTCCTGCCTGTCATTATTTGTCACTGTCTGTCCATCCAAGTTTTCCAGCGCTCTCAAGTGGAATATGGTGTACAAGCGGTAGTGAGGCAGACTTGCAACTGGATTATCAGCAAGGCATAGAGAAGTCAGATCTTGTAGAGGCTTTAGTTTAGCTATATCATGAAGCTAGATCAAAGACAAATGGTACAATGATTAGACATCCTTCCAAGAACAATTGAACTGAATTAACTGAATTTCTGATTGTAGAAAATGTTATATGTTAGATCTATATCATCCATTTTGGTATTTATGATAAACTGGAAGCTCTAAAAACCTACCAAAATACACAGTACTATGACTAAAGTAAGTTCCTAAAATCAAATTTCTTCCTCCATGAAAAAAATACCACTGCAAAGAGAACAAATGTCATCAAGCTTGACCTTGGAAAGTCAAAGATCACAGGGTCTATGGATATACACAACCTTCCATTCTCCCAGACTAGTTCATGAGACAAGTGAACTTTTATCGTGTGGAATACTCAAGTCTGGTTTCTTTCTCCCCCTAAATACCATGACTCCTTTAGAAACTGTATTATTAAGTAAATTCATTTCATAGACACCCTCTTGTAGATGCAAAACATGGAAATTAAGTCACTTACTGATGATACTTTATTCTGTTTCAAATTAAGGATGCGCAGGGATCTCAGTTTCTTTCCTACCCACACAGGAATATGTTCAATTTCATTCCCTGCAAGGTTCATCTTTTGTAGATTATGCATATGTTCTATGCCTTCAATCTTACTGAAAATAAGAAGAAAAGCATAACTCATCGTGATGCATACCAAATTTACAGTGCAATTGAGGCATTACGGACAAACTACAGCAAAATCTTTCTCAACTAATTGCCATTCAAAGAATAGCAAAAAACAGTTGCTTGCTGCAATGGTCTGATAAATTAAATGAAATTACACCAGCTTACCTTCAAGTGCTATGCTAAGGCCAAAAAAAAAAAAAAGGGCAAGAATTTGTTGGTGGCAAAACCTTAACTTTTACACCTCTCCCTTACAACATTAAAAACATTATTTGAATGTGGGACAATAACATTTTAGTATACAAATCTTGCTCTTTTTCTTCTGAGAATGTCATTGCACACTTATGCAACACTGCTGAACCAAAATAAAAGGGTTTATTTTTTTTCTCCAGACAAAAGCAAGAATCAACTGTAAAGTTAGAGTGTACAGAACTACATTTTTTAGTAGTACACTTAACCACTAACAAGGAAAATATACTGAGTTTTAATTTCCTTGGGTGTTGATCTAAAGATAAATGTCATAACAAATTAGGGTTGAACGTGCTCTTGTTGCTCTGCTAATTTTTGAGTAGAAACCAATTGTACATAATTAAAGTCTGAAAATGTACAGTGCTAGCTAAAAGCTACTATGACCTTTTCAATTCCTGTTAAGTGAGGAAGTTGTGTGAATGCAATCTGTAGAAATGCTAGTGTCTTGCTTACTTAATATTGTTAACTTCTCTACTGAAATTGCAACTTCTCTACTGCAAAGTCAGTCATGTAAAGATCATAATTCACTAATAAAAAAAATTACAGGAAACAAAGATGTTTGCTATTGCTTGAACCATGACTCTTCCGAATTTTTTACACTATTCAGAAAAGATACTAGACTCCTGAAACAGTGAAAGTGAAAAAACAATTTAGTGAGTTTACAGCCTGCCTGATCAGGTCCATTCAGCTTCCTCTTCTAAAGGAAAAACTTCCTGTACTATGGGTAACAATATACAGTACAAGTTTAATTAAATTGGGATATTGTATGCTCTTCGTTATGGTATCTGGAAACTTGTATTTCTTGCTTGGTTTCCTAGGAAAACATTTTTAACTGAAGCCTTGGTAAATTAACAGCACTTCCCAGAACTATTTCTCCTTCAAATACCTTTCTGAGGATATTTCATAGGAACTTGCGATTTTTAATAAGAGCTCACCAAAGCATTATGGTCTTGCCATCCACAGATGGGAAATTCAGTTTAACTTTTCACACTTCAGAGATCTCATTTAAACTATAAGAGAATGACAGCTTTAATAGTTTTGGTAAGATATGATGAGATTAAATGATTAAGTGTTTCTGCTTACCTGATTTTGTTGCAAGACAAATTGAGCTCACGCAACTTCAACAGTTTATCCAACTTTTCAATCTTTTCTATTTGGTTGTTGCTAAGATTTAGTGTCTCTAGTTTAGAGCACTTTTCCAAATTTTCTATATACTAAAGAACAGAAAACATGTGACTTAGCATTGCACTTTACTTCTTTAAATGAGAAAGGCAGATTTCCATTTTTACCAAACACATTCATTAAAAAAAATGCAAAGTATTTCTAACATGTTATTAATCACTTTCATTGTTGCACCCTCTTTTAACTAACAGCCTTCCATAGTGTTGGAGGAGTAAAACTAGATTTTAAGTTTGCAGTGGACCAATCTACACAAAAGGGAATTTGCTATAAAGAACCCCGACTAAAATAGCAGCACAATCCAAAAATTAAGAAGTTTACACAGTGTTCTCAACTTTATTCAAATTGATTCATGGTTTCTTCTTTTGCACAAGTCTCCATTGACATTCTCTCTATATATACATATTTTTTATTTTTACAGAAGCTTCTACAGAACTATGCTAACATAATTAGAATACAAAGGTCTTTTTTTAAGTGGATATAAACAATTATTTTTTATATATATATACACACATATATATCAAAATGTACTTTGGTTTTATTAACAGTTATTTTCAATAACTTACCTTAAATTTCTTGTCCCCATCCTTTGGGGATGAAAGATTGAGTGAGCTTATACATGCCAAATTTTCCTGTTTTGACAGGACTTTTATGAGGGGTTCTGTGATGTACTTAACTCCTGGACTAACACCATTTTCATCTGAAATTAAACAAAGAAACTACCTTCAGTGGTGAAACAATTTGTAACCTTTACATTCATCTTCTACTTCACCCTGAATACAGGGAAGGCATTGAAAATTATTCTCCCCCATATGGGATGAGAAGAAACAGCACACCAGATGCATTTACAGGAAATGACGTGTTAGCATAAGCGGGTATATTCTTTCAAAAAAGGCACAGTATGTTCCTCCCTTTTTTAGTATTCTCCGCTGGTGCATTATTCTATACAGCTTTCACTGCTATCATTTACACATTTGAGAACCAAGAGTTGAAAGCAAATTACTCACATTTCTTTCCAGCAGATCATAGATCTTTAATCACAGAGTTGACAGAACATTGGCCTTTTGTGGTTTTATTGTGTACTTTTACACCAGCAGTTTTTTTTATACATTACCTTCATGAAACTTATTTTCAAGAGCAGCTTCTACATTTTTTGCTGTAATATCAAGTTGCTGATTCCTCTGCTCCCTGTTTTTGTGAGCAGATGGAGACGTCTGTTGGCTACGAGGAGATGGTGATCTGGTGCTTGAACCAACAGAAGACATTGGACTAGGTGTCCGAGAAGATGGCATCTGTGTTTTTCCACATAATGCTTTTTTTATGTAGCTTTTCTTCATTGCCAAAAATATAGAATATCATATGACCAATATCTGGAAGGAAAAAAATAAATGTAATTCTCTATGTAAGTCAAAACTCTTAATTGTTTGCTTTCCAACAAAGGTGCTAAAGAAGTATGTTGTTGAAGGATTTTAGGTGCTTGTTGTTTAAATATCTGTGCCTAATGGCACAATGTATTGCTTTAGATGATACACAGTTTGAGACATCACAGAGGTGATATTTGAAAAATTGTCTTTTTAGCATAGGAAATATTTCCAGCAATAATAGGGTGCCAAAAATATATTTAAACCAATTCTCCAGCGGGTGACAGCTTCCATTTTTCATGGGCCAACGCATATCTGGAGGAATGTTATAGCTGTATACTTATGCCACTCTAAAGCACAATGCTAGGAACTGTGCTGAACTGCTTTCTGTTTTGCAGCTCATCTTGGTAACTTTGGCATGTAATTTATGGCTTACGCAAAGTCTGGAGACACTCACAACTCAGGCTAACATAGTTGGCAGAGGACAGAAAGACAGGATGAGGATCCCAAGTGCTTTTACGGAGGCTAGAAATCATCCACTTTGTAGCTAAAAGAGCAGTTACAAGCAAAAGGGGGAAGAAAAAAAAAAAGGAAGTAAAAAATAAATAAATAAGTATCAGTCTAACACTGGCACAGTGTCCCCTTTCTGCAACAAATTATTCTGTGACTGAGTGGGAAGTTCCAGAGAATTGTTAATGGCAGCTTCCACCGATGACGAATGTGGTTTCCCTACGGGTAAGCGCAGAAAGAGCCATACTCATTGTGTGTGTGGAAGCCCTCGTAGTAAACATCTCCAAGGGATGGGGTTTTACCAAAACCGAGACCCTGTAAGCAAAAACACATTCTAAGATGTTCTTTAAGATAAAAGCATGTGCTTTTAGGGGAACTTAGACACAATGTAATCACTCATATAGCTTAACGTTGAGAAAGCTTTTTTTTTTTTTTATTACAATGGAATTTTCAATGAATCTTTAAAGACAAAAAAAGAATGAAGGTAAAAGCCACTCTCTTGTAAGCCAGCATATACAGACACAACTCATTCAGGGCCGGGAAAGTGAGATTTGAAGGGGCAGAAGAGGCGTAAGACGGCGGCGAGCAAGTGAAAAGCTACCATGGAAAGCGTCATCATGCTTTAAAGAAAAGCAGCCAGTTACCTTAACGCTTAGATTTTACAGAGAAAAAAATGCGTTCTGGCAACGAAAACCCCGACGAACCTCCCGTGCTCTAAAGGGCGGGAGCGGGGGGAGCGCCGAGCGGTGCACCCTGAGGGGAGCCCGAGGGGCCCGGGTGCCGCCAGCCAGCCCCGCGCTGGGCGCTGCGCACCCGCCACACCGCGTCCCGCCGCTGACAGGACGGCCAGCCCGGGGCAGCGCCGCTCGCCCAGCCCGCGGCGAGGCGGCCGGGAGCGCGGTGGACGCCGAGAGGGACGCGGTGCCCGCTGAGGGAGATCCCCTCGGGCCGCCGCTGTGCTTACCTGCGTTGACATGGTAACGCCGCTTCGCCGCTCGCCGGGGCGGGGGCGGGCAGGGTGGCCTCCCACGGCCTCCCGCAGCCCCCCGCGTGAGGGCGGCGGCCCCCGGGACCCACCCCCGTCCGCCACCTGCCTTCCTCCGCCGCGCGGTCCTCGCCCCCCCCCGCCTCCCGGCCGCCACGCCCGCGGGTACGCGGCTCCTTTAAGGACCCGGCACCGGAGGCCGACCCGACGCCATTTTGTTTGGTCGCTGGCCGCCGACGGGCGACCGGGCTCGGGGGCGGGACCTCTCGGAGCCACGCCCCTCCGCGCCCCTGTCCCCGCCCGCCGCTTTCCCGCCCGCGGGGTCCCCTCAGGCGCGTGCGCCGCTCCCTTCCCGCCGCGGGGCTAACGGGAGCCTCGCCTCAGGCTGTGTCCCCTGCTGAGGGGGTGCTGAGGGGTTTTGTCCTGACTGAAGCCCCAGTGACCCTATGAAGTGACCCTATATATAACAACCTGTTCCCTTCTCATGCTATTGGGGATTTTTTTGTTCGTGCTTTATACGTCTGCGTGTATCACATTGTAGCCTACACACGTAAAATTGTCCTTACATGGGTTTTAACTCCAGAACTCAGTGAAGTAGGCCTAAATGCAACACTATTTTCACAGCAATATTTAAATAAAGCCTTTTTAACAGCTTGATGTTACGTGTGTGTTTGGAGTCTGCCCACTTTGTAGGTGTGAAATGTGCAGCAAGTAGAAAAAACAGTAAACCAAATCTGACAAAGAATGTAAGGAAGACATAACTATTAGAGTTTATAACCAATACAAGTTGAAAAGCATCCAGAATATTGTTAGACCTTTAAAGTGTTTTCCAACATTCTTTACTGGTTACTACTTTTTATTTACATATCACCCACATGAACATTCTTGTGGTTTTGTATTGACAGGTATTTGGACGTGTTTTTTTTAATAACAATCGTTATATTTTATTATTTTATTTTAATATTAATATACTTTATTATTTCATACTTCATTGCTTCCCTTGTCATTTGTAACTTCAGTTTCTGAAGGCCCTATTGGTCTTCTTGTAATTGAATTTTACATTGATCAGAAATAGTTTTGTAAATAGTTTTCCCGTAAAGGCTGACTCCAGTGTTTATTTAAGCTTGAGAAGTCTTACACAACTTTAGTTTAACTTTCTATAATCCTATTTGCTTAGATCCTATGCTTAAATACCAAGTATGCAGAGCTTTTATTAGTTTCTTTTTGCAAATGCTATTTACAATAGTACATGTTCTGAGTGTATTATGCCCTAGTATTTTCATATTCTAATGTAGGTACTCAGAAAGCTGGCATAATCAGGAATACAAATAGCTAAAAAAAATAAAAAATAAATAAAAAATTGCAAGCAAAGAGTTATTTCAAAACAAAACAAAAAAAGGAAACTTCTGATCTAAAAATATCAGGACAGTCTGGTCAATATAATTGAAATGCTTTTTTCTTCAGAAGCAAATTTAAAATCATATCATGGATTTAAATAAAAAATATTTTCTGAAGTACTAGCTGAATCTGATTTTTTGTGGTTTTGTTTTTCTTCCTGTGAAAAGTTTTATATGGCTATCTAACAGGGAGAATGTTAGGATTGACAGAATTGCTCCATATGTTTTAAAAAAAATGAAATCCTAAGTTTAGCTGTTCTGGATTCTTTGAGAGTTAAAGAATTTGGAAGGGGCAATAACATTTTAGTAAAACAAGATCTGCAATTAATTATTAACTGTGGGTGATACGTATTGGTGGTATTTCTGTTCATCTACAGCAGAAGCCAGATAGAGTTGAATCCAGATTTGTTAGCGTTGTTGGTGTGTTAGTTGTGATGCTATGGCTATTTTAATATTTTGTTTTATTTTGTTATTTTCTGGAACAACTTTTAGTCAAGATAAAACGTAAGTAAAACAAATATAGTATTTACTGGAAATGATACTTGATAGTTGACTGCTATTTTAAGTGAATAGATACAGGATTTCAGTAGAGCCAGTGCAGAAGACACTATTCAAACTGATGTGCCTTCACAGGCAAAATTCTTACTAATGTATGTGGACTAACCTTAGAAAAAGGACTGCTGCTTCTGGAATTACTCTATTTGCTGCCAAAGAAAGGGGTAGAATCAACTCAGTACGTTCCATAAATTCTGGACATAATGAAAAGATAAATGTGCAAAAAAGTTAAGTAAAGCTTGGTGCTTGATACCTTTTCTATAGTGCCTGAAGACATACTATGCTATGGGTTTCATAAAAGCTCTTATTTATAGCAATCGATCTAGGTGCTATTACCATTTCAGAAAAAGGTGCATGTATATTGAATGTGCAGCAGCACTTCATATATATATATTTACATTAGGTATAATATATGTTCAGCTATTAAAGCCTGGTTTGTGGTTTTGTGGAATAATGCATACTTCAGTTTATAAAGCAATGAAGAAATCAGGGTAATCCTACAAAAATTTACTCACATTTGTTTTTATTGTAAGTTGCCCTTTCATTTCAGTAAGAACGTTGCTGGTGGGAAAACTATACAAGTATGCTACTTGAAGCATTAGCGTTTTGGGTGTTCATTTGGCAAAATAAGTAATTATTTTTACATAAATATCCTGTCATCGTAGGCATGCTTTTCTGTGTCTGCAGAATCAAATCCGTATATATTGCCTAAGCTGTTATTTGGTAACATTACATTACAATTTTCATAAAAATGATTCTAACTGGGGCTATGCTGTTTCTAACTTCTGTATTAGAATAACTTTGCCTGATCTTTAGCTCGTTTGCTTTACCAGTGTCTACATGAATGAATTACAAATGTAAGTAAGAAATACGAAAGTATAGTTCCAATACCCTTTTATTATTTCATATTTCGTATACAGCTATGTCCTTACAGCATCAAAGATTTTCCGAGTTGGGACATCTGAGAAAGTCGTAGTTCAAGCTTTTGGTTATGAGAAGGAATTTGCAGTCAACGTTGCCTTAAGAAGCTTTCCAGATAAGCTTGTTTCTTATTCGTCTGGCAGGATTTCTTTAACTCCAGCCAACAAATTTCAAGATTCTGTAACTTTAACAGTAAGGAATTTGGACTTTTCTTGTCATGTTTTTATTGTTGCATTTAGTCGTTAGTGTTAAAAAAACCAAGATTGTGGTAAACTTACAGTTGCTTATACTGGGAGGAAAAGCCTAGGGCCCTGACTTGTCAGTTTGCTGTGTGTAGTTTATTTCATTTTAGTTTGTCTGAAACTGAAATTATATTGGATAAAATGAGTGTAAAGGAGTGATGTCAAAGCTAAACATAAGATCATATTATTTTAGAAACATTATCTTGTTTGCATAACATTCCAAAAACAAAAAGGAAGGGATGGAAAAGTGTTCAGTGTAGACAAGATACCTCAAATGAGTGTTCAGAGTAAGCCAAAATGGCAACTGAACTGAAGCTCAAGCCATTTCACCAAACTATCAACCACAACAGCAACATTGCTGTGGCTGAGATTCGCTATGTATATAAATGGAAGTCTGGTAAATTAGACTTTCATAACTTCATAACTTGTGTTTTAACTGCGCTATTTCTGTTCTTGAAATAATACAAAATTGAAAATACTTCTTTGTAGTTTAATATTTCAGACTGTTATTAATGATGTTAGCAAGAATAAGCCCTTTCTGTGGGTGTTGATGTTTTTGTTTAATAATAATTAACAACAGAATATTAATTGCTATTCAGAACCTATTCTCAACAAGAAATGCTGTAGAAAAAATACTTGAAAAATATTTTAATATTCTTTAACAGTATCTCATCTCCTCCAGCTTCAACCAACAGATTTAGCAAGAACAGCAGATTCAGTCAAGTATGTGTATTTGGAAGCTGTTTCCCCGCATTTTACCAGATTGAAAAAAATTCCTGTTTCCTATGAGAATGGCTTTCTTTTTATTCACACAGACAAACCAGTTTATACTCCCGATCAGTCAGGTGAATAATGTTTATTTCTCTTAGTTTTTACTTAGTTTTTATGAGCTGATGACATTGACAGGGAACGAGGATTTAAATGTACTTTAAGCTCTTGTTCATAGTGTATTATTATCAGTCACTATTTATTTTCTTAATCATCAAAAGAATATTTTGAAATATTTGATCATACTGTAGAAATTAATTGTTTCTCCCGATATCCTCTCCTCTGAATCCCTGTCCTCTACACCTTACATGATTAATCTGTGGCACAAACACTGGAAAAATTGTACAGGGAATATGTATTAAAAAAAATTGTCAAGAAATAATGACAACTGAATTGTTGGTTTTGTGTAGGTTGAGCTTATTTGCTGCAAAAGTGATCTGTTGGTATTGTGATTGTAAGAAATAGCCTTGCACTGTGATTTGAGTGCAGAAAAAGTGTTGGTGCAGGATCTGTTGTTGCTAGCATGAATAAATATTGTTTGGATAGCATACTGACAAAAGGTCAAAATCGTTCTATAAATACTAAATAAATTAGTAGAGAAAAAAAGTTTTATGTTTTTTGTTTGTTTGTTTGTTTTAACATTAATAACAGTACGACTTTGAGATTTATTGTAATGTTTCTTACAGTGAAAGTCAGAGTTTACTCTCTGAATGAAGATCTGCAGCCAGCTCGGCGAGAAACTGTCCTAACATTTGTGGTATGTTGTTACTGAATTTAAATTCAATATTGTGTGGGTCACAAAAGCAATAAACCTTCTTATGTAGTAAATCAGCATTGCAATGGATATATAATAAAATTGTTAAGTAAGTATTTTTGCAATAATAAAAACGTTAGAAATTTTTTTTTTGCAGGTAGCCAGACATCTTTTAAAAGATCTAAAACAGACTGCACACTTAGATCTTTTCAAGTCCTTGATGTGAAGTTGTTACAGAATGGAAAATGAAAAACTATGAATTATCCTTAATATCTAGGGAAAGGATTTGTGAGAAAATTTTGATAATATATGGTTTTCATATTGTTGTTTATTTCTTTTAAGATAGAAAAAATAATCAGTAGCTCCTGTGCTATGTTTTTTTAACCATAACAATAGTTATTATTGTTATTACAGTAACCTTCTAGCAATATTAAGTATTGTGTAGTAACAACTTTTAATTGTTGGAAACTCAGTAAAATGTTTTATCAGAATTTCAGAACCTGAATTTCTTTGTAAAATGTTTACATTTTGGTGCTGTGAAATGGGCAAAAGTCTTAGAAATGTACATTATGGGCAGGGTCCCACTAAAATCACTGAATGAAGATTTTTCTTTTAATAAGAATGATCTAACTGCTGATTCTTTTCTATTATTTTTCAAAGGATCCTGATGGAGTAAAAGTGGATATCATAGAAGAAAAAGACTTTACTGGAATAGTTTCTTTTCCTGACTTCAAGATTCCTCCTAATCCTAAGTAGGTATAATTAATGTTCTTTGAGAATTATTAACATAATACTGCCTTTTCTTTTTTTCAAAAGACTATCAGAATGTCTTTTGCTGATACACAGAGTGCCCATGGCTTAAAACTTGGAGATTTCTATCATTTCACATAATTAGTAACAATGGTATAGATAAAGAACTTATGACAAAGTGTTCTTCTTTTTAGCTAACTTCCAAATGAACATTTGTCTCTTAAAGTGAAATGAGAAGCTTACTGCATGTATTCTCAAACATATGGAATATCCTCACTGTAATGAGAGAAAGTGAGGAGATGCAATAAGTGAAAACACTGGTGATAAAACTGAGATAAGAGAGCAGTTGGTGGTGGGTTTGTCATGCTCAATTAAAAAATAATAAAAATAAATTTTCTGTTGTAGAGATAGAAACACTGTCAAAAACGTATTGATTTCAATGAAGGGAAGTGTTTGTATTTCATACATATATTCATACAAATCACCAGCATTTTTCCAGTAACACCATACAATATACGTGCCTCTACAGTTCTCCCTTTAGTCTTGAGAGGGTGCTGAAGATACACTGAGTTGGCAGAAGGATGCTTAGCAGGCACTTGAAAAAATGTTTTCTGTCAAATTTACTTTCCATTAGGAAATCAGCAATAATTTCAGTCCATGTAAAAATTAATTTTGTATCCCTTTTGAAATTGAGATTCTGTTAACTGTAGACTTGCATCACTTTTATCGTGGTAATATAAAGTCAAAATATTGTAGGAACTGTTTTTCTGTCAATTGTTTAGTGTAAATTGCGGTTGGGCCTCAGTACTCTAGTCAGAGAGAAGGACCCTAACAGAAGGCATGAGCCCTCTGGAGAATTTTCCTCAACTGCCCTGCAGGGAAGGACTTGGGGTACTGGTGAATGAAAAGCTTGACATGAGCTGGCAATGTGCGCTTGCAGCCCAGAAAGCCAGTCGTATCCTGGGCTGCATCAAAAGAAGTGTGGCTGGGAGGTCGAGGGAGGTGATTCTCCCCCTGTCCTCTGCCCTTGTAAGACCCCACGCGGAGTACTGCACCCAGCTCTGGGGCTCTGAGCACAAGACAGACATGGACCTTTTTGAGCAGGTCTAGTGGAGGGCCACAAAGATTATCAGAGAGCTGGAGCACCCCTCCTATGGAGATGGGCTGAGAGAGGGTTGTTTGTTTTAGCCTAGAGAAGGGAAGACTCGGGAGCCTTCTAATATGTAAAAGTGGCCTACAAGAAAGATGGGAAGAGACTCTTTACCAGCACATAGTGATAGGACAAGAAGTAACGGTTTTAAACTGAAAGGGAGTAGATTTCGATTAGAAGAAATTCTTTATTGTAAGGCTGGTTAGATACTGGAATAGGTTGCCCAGAGAAGTTGTGGATGCCCTGGAAGCGTTCAAGGTCAGGTTGAATGGGACCTTGAGCAACTCATTCTAGTGAGGGTGTTCCCTGCCCATGGCAGAGGGGTTGGAACAAATGATGTTTAAAAGTCCCTTCCAACTCAAGCCATCGTACGATTCTATGAAGTTTCTTTGAATGGTAAAACAGGAAGATAGATGCAGTTAAATATGACCTGCACCTAGACTTTTGTGGGCTTAAGTAAAGCAATTTGAAATGAAACACATGCCTTTTGAGTGCTTCTAGTTGCAGGAAAAAATCATCCAAATTATGGTAAATCAGATAGGTGATGCACAGTAATCATACTGTCTACACTGAAACAGAGCTGGAGAGCCACAAATAGGCATTTGTCTAATCTCAGGGGTGATAATTGGCAAGTGGAAGATGGTAGCAAATAGTGCTTTAATGACTCCAGTTACATTTGCAGTCTTCAAAATATGTCTCTGCTTTTTGTAACTGTATGACAAAAAAAATCTGACAGTAGTCAGAACATAAATAATGGCATATTCTTTTCAAATATGTATCAATCCTTCAAAATAAGTTTCAAGTAATTTTATTCAAAATATCAAAGTAGCAGAATCTTCTCAAATAGGTATTGTACATGCGCAAAAAAATCAGTGCCCGATTTTTCTAATTATTAACATTAATATTTTCACTTTTGATATTAATTTTCATTTTAAAAAATAATGTTTGATTGTTGATATTATAGATATGGAATTTGGAAGATTGAAGCCAAGTACAAAAAGAATTTCATAACCTCTGCTGTTGCAAAATTCGAAGTTAAGGAATATGGTAAGGTGTTCATGTACATGTGAATCTTCATTCTACATGCCTTTATTGCATGAAATTCATGTAGGGCAGCTATACAACACAGAGGAACAAAACACAGAAATGCTTGAAGTAACGTTGGCCTACTTATACAGCAATGGGATGCAGTATAGTGCCAAGTGGCAATATCAGTTCAAGCTAATGTGTCATATCAGTATAAGATTGTATTAATGCAACTTGCCTATAGAGTTATTCTTCAGCATCCTGAGTAATCTTGATGCAGTTGCACTGGTGCAAAATGTGGAGCCAGGGCAGCAGCTGTTAACTTAGGGCTTTATAACTCGTGGTTCACTGCGGACAAGCTGACAGCTTTATCTTTGGGCTGTGACATAATTCAAATCACTTGAAACGTGATTCTTTGATGCATATACAGTGACATATTTCTGAGTATCTGTGGTTCTGAGAATCTGTGTGTTTAAAAACACATCAAAGTGGCTTAATTTTCTACTCATTTTTTCAGCACTGCCAAGCTTTTCCATCGTCATAGAGCCAGAACGTAACTTTATTAGTTCTGATAAATTTGAGGACTTCAGGATTGCTGTGAAAGCCAGGTAAGGAAATTAGGCTTTGATTTATAGATGTGTGTCTCATCTTTTCCTTAGGAATGATTGTCCCATGTTGAGAAACTTCCTCTTTTACTTTCTCAGGGAGCCCTATCATCACAATCATTTCTGCTATGTGAGAGAGCTAAGTGAACCTTTTTAAAATGCTCAGAGTGATTATTTTTCAACAGAAGTGTTTGTAAAGCTACATAGGCATTTTTTTTTTCTATTTCTTGATTAGGAAATGACTCTTCTCAAAAATGAATGCTTTGTTGCAGCCATTATGATTTTAAAAACATTTCTATCATTGCTTTATTCACAGCTATTTTTATAATAAAAGGCTTCCAAGTGCTGATGTTTTTCTTCGTTTTGGAATAATTGAAGGAACTGGAAAAAGAATGATGCCTCGTGCAATGCATGTAACTAGGGTAAGAAAAAACAAGCCTAAATTGCTTAGTTCAGGACTGATCTAATTCCATTCAAGCTGGGGAGAATGTCTTCCAACTCCATTTGCATCGACAGCTATTGAGTGTCAACTTTTCCTTTGTAATTCTGTCCCCAGAGGCATAGAAACATACTTTACAATGAAACTCAGAGGCAGCATCTCAGACGGAATGGGACTTCAGTCTCGTTCAGTTGTTTCCTTGAGTAAACTGTGTTTGAAATTTCTATGAAATAACATTTTTGCTATCTGTTTATAGAATAAACAAAAAGAAATCTAACATAGGATCAATGTAATAATACCAAATCAGGATTGGAGACAGACAAATCAAAATTATATCGATGTATTATGGGGAGACTGTTCTCCACCAGTTCTCCTTCCCTCATCTAGTCTGGTCTTTTTGTTTTATTCATTGCAGAATGAAAAAAGACATTATCTTTCCTGAATGAGCAGAGAGATATCTGTGTTAGTCATAGAATCATAGAATGGTTTGGGTTGGAAGGGACCTTAAAGATCATCTAAGAATCACCTACCTCTTGTTTGGCCTGCATGCAGACTTCATAGCATGTACTATTGACTGATTAATTGCTAATAATTATATAGGTAAAAAAAGAATTCGTAATCATGAAATTCTACATTAAAACGTCTCCATCTTTGATTTCCTCTGAAAACAGACAGAGCAGAAACATGCTGAAAAGAATTTACTCATAGTTTACCATATATTATTTCTAAGTTATTGACTATAAAGGAATAACTTTTATTTAATTTCCAGCTTGAAAATGGTGTTGCTGAAATCAGTTTTAACAGTAAGAAAGAAGTGAGTTATTTAGGATTTCAAAGTCTAGAAGAATTGGATGGGTCATATTTATATATTGCAGCATCAGTGATGGAATCTATGGGTAAGTTGCTTTCAAGTGATTTCTTTGAACACATCTGCAAATGTAAACAGAAAAAAAAATAAAACTATACAGCTAACTTTGTTAGTATCAGACTTTCTTCAGTACTCAGAAATCCTTCAGCCAAAAGCTTATAGAGAACAGCCTGTCCATCAGTGTAAAAATGGGGTTAAACTTTTTTTTTTTATTGCTATTTGTTTTCACAGGGTTAAGTGTTTAATTTTTAGGTGAAAGGACTTCACCATTAGAGACAGATTGTGCTGCCCTTTGAAGGCAAGTGCCCTAGGATGTGATTATTAAAAGCGGCATATTTTTTAGGTGGCCTCAGTGGTGAAGTGGAATTTACTGGAGTCAGATACGCTGTATCTCCTTACAAATTAAACTTGATTGCTACTCCTCTCTTTATAAAGCCTGGACTTCCATTCTTCGTAAAGGTTAGTTAAAAAAAGTATTGTTGCATGTTACAACGTAAAATCCATAGTGCAGAAGCCTTACTGCTTGTCAATATCTGTAGGTCTTAACACACTTTTAATTTCCTTTGACTGTTTACATTTTTTTCATTTGCTACTGTAGAAGGTTAGCAGCTTGTTTTCTGCTTGAAAAATGTTGTTGTTCATTTAAGAAATGTTATCTCTTCTAATGAATAGGTGCAGGTGAAAGATACAGTAGATCACTTTGTTGGAAACATCCCTGTAACTCTCACTGCAAAATCATTTAGTGAGCAAATGGATGAGACTGAGTTGATATCAGAGGGTTCAGAATCTGGGAGAAGAAAAACAAGCATGAATGATGGAACTGCTTTATTTGTTATTAATATCCCATCTGATAGCACACTACTGGAGTTTCAAGTGAGTTAAATTCTCCCATTAACTTATTTCTTATAAGAATTAATTCTGTACTTTTGCCAGCGTACAGCACCTGTGGTAAGACTTTGTTCTTAAAAGTTAGTAGTTTATAAACTTAGAGATTGTTCCCAACGATCAGTTATGAAACCTAAGTGCTATAATGAAACATTACTTCTATATTAAGTTGTATTTGAATGTATTCTGAAACAAAATATCCCAATTTGTCATGTATTTATTTAATAATAGTTATTAAATAAAACATCTGAATGAATTATGAGAGAACAAATCTCTGAGAGGGATTCTCTTGTTAGATAGGAAGGCATATTATTGACCTTTTCTGATCTGCTTATTTACGGACATTCTTCTATACCGCCATTTTAATTTGACTTGGTATTTATAAATCTTTTTATTAAAGAAAACAGGAAAGTCTTGAGTTGGCTTATTTTATTACTGTGATTATTTATTTTCTGAAGTATAACTTCATACTTAAACTATTCAGAAGTCAGGACATGCAGCTTTTGTTTCCTCCTTTGCTACAAAAATTTTTGGACATGTTATTATCTTTTCAGGTAAAAACTGTTGATCCACATCTTTCAGATGAAAACCAAGCAACCAAAACCTATGAAGCAAGAGCTTATTCATCATTAAGTCGGAGTTATCTATATATTGACTGGGCTTCAAACCATAAAATACTTGAAGTAGGGGATTTCATCAATATTAACGTATATCCACATAGTCGGTATATTCATAAAATACATCACTACAGCTATTTGGTAAGTAAATGATGTTTCCACATGAAATCTTGAATTGTGATTTTGAGATATGATCCTTAATGAAGAACCTCAGCAGTCAGGATCTATCATCAACACCAGAATACGTGCTGCTCAGAAAACTGTTCAGAATACGTACTCTGCCTTTGCCTATAAAATGTGTCCATTCTGTAGTTATAATTTGTTACCAGTCTCATGTTTAAATCATATATTAAGGCTGTATTGTTTTGAATTCTCACCCAGTGTAGACTGGAGTTAAGAAGCAGTGCCAATCTGAGAGCTGTTTCAGGAGCTGAATCATCTAAGGAAAAGAAGACAAAGATGCACAGAGACAGCAGTTCTTTTTACAGGGAGGGAACTACCTTCCCTCAAACTAGTCACACCAGTGCCAAATGCATTTCTGTGTGTGGTGGATTATATCTAAATGCAAAATAATTTTTACATGTGTGAGACATTCAATATAAAATTTGACTTCTTTATTCTCCATCATCTTTCTACTACAGATCATGTCAAAAGGGAAGATAGTAAGCTTTGGAACTCAGAAAAGAATTAAAGATTTGGAATATGAACACCTAAGTTTTCAAATAACCCAAGAAATGGTTCCTTCAGCACGTCTTATTGTTTACTACATCGTCATGGGAGAAGAAACTGCTGAGTTAGTAGCTGATTCAGTCTGGCTGAATGTAGAACAGAAGTGTGGGAATAGTCTTGATGTGAGTAGTAAAATAGGCACTGAAATTTGTGGGTGTGCATTCATTTTATGGTCAGGTTTTAACTTGGTATTACACAAGTTCTTTAACAGTTCCTTAACATAATAAAGTGTCAGCCTCCAGATGCATTTATTTTGAGCCAATGTACTTTTAAAATTACTAACGTTTGTTTTTGATTTATAGATTAAGGTGCTACCAAGCAAAAAGACACACAGACCAGCAGAAGTCTTATCGCTTTACATGAAAACACAGTTCAGTTCCTTTGTTGCTTTGTCATCTATTGACAAGGCAGTATATGGAGTTATTGGAAGAGGAAGGAGAGCAATGGAAAAAGTTAAGTAGTAGCCAAAAAAGAAAAATAAGTTGCTGTTTGTTTCAGATTCATATTCAGATCGCTGTTGTGGTTTATGCCTTCAATAAACTTGAAAATACACAGAAGAATAATTCAACCCAAAATAAAATGTGTGGGTTCTAAATTATAAAAAGAATTCATTTACTATGTTTTGATTTCCAGTAAAAGTAAATGATGGTTTTAAAGCCCAATCTGAACTGTCTCAACATAAATCTTCAGACCTGGACAAAAATAGGCTGCAGTGTGCGAGAGCTCTGTGATCCAAGAGGCATGGAGACCATATTCTCCCTTGTAGTTCTTCCTAAAATCTTTTTAGGTTCTGTTTTTTTAGGCCATACTGTTAGAATAATATGGCAGATGCTATTATGTTCATTGGATTATAGAGGTTTTCAATCCTTGTAGAATTCTAGATATGTGTGTATGTAAGTAAACATGCCTATCATCTGTCACTGAGATAATTCCATTCCTGTGATAAGACATGGCAGTTCTTTAATACCTCAGAACAGTCAGATACAAGAGAGGCAGAAGATGAATAGGAGAATACTTTTGCACCAACCTTGAATTATTTGAATCTGTTTTCTAGTACTGTTGAATGCCGGGTAAAAATACTTGATTTGGTTTTCAACAAGCTAGATGGAGTATCAGAACTGTTAAAAACACATTAGTGAAGCATTCTGACTTGGTTCTACGTAACTTGTTAGCTCAAACGTGTGCTACAGGAGCATGATTTTGTTAGTTCTGGTGCTTGAATTAGTTCAAATATCGTGAAATGGTACTCTTCAGTGTGTTGTGAAGACATCTTCTAGACTAAAGTGGCCTTTCTGCATGTATAATTCTCTTATCTGTCATATGATATATATGATATTCTCCACATTTTAGTTAGCTGCTGATACGCTTATTCCTCAGGTAATACAAGATTTGGAAAAGAGTGACCTTGGATGTGGTGCTGGAGGAGGACGGAATAATGTTGATGTATTCCGAATGGCTGGGCTTACATTTTTAACTAATGCAAATGCTGATGATTCAAATGAAGCAGGTATATTTCTTAGTTTTAAACATGAAACTGTGGATTTTCTCTCTTGAAATTTTCTATTATGGCTCACAGTTATTATATTGGAACTTAATAAAATTAGTAGAGCATGCATATACTAAGAAATACAATTTTGAGGGAGGAAAGCATTGTAGTTTGTGTGTCATTTTCTGTAATTTAATATATATATTTTTTAATTCAAATAATAGATTTTAAATCTCTACCAAATCTGCAATTTGATTTTTTGGATTGAAGTGGGCTGTGTTATTACCAAAAAAGTCCTGTCTTTCATAGTTTTTGTGATTGTTTTTTTTAAACAGGTGAAACTTGCAATGAAATTGTAAGAACCAAACGATCTGACTTCGAGGAGCGAATACTCAAGGAAGGTGATTAAAAAATTATTTTAAAATATTTAATTATGAAAATATTTAATTATGAAAAAAAGTTCATGTCTATTAGAAATCAAGAATCTGAGAGTTTGCATAGTACTTTTGATTGTTGTTATCCACTTAGTGCAGTGGAGAGATGGACAAATATGGAAGATGATAATTTAGAGGACCCCATTTATAAAGCTCCTCATCCATATGCTCACTTTGAAATCTATAAGATTAAGTACCCATTGAAAATATAGCATATATGTAAGATTTCTTTTTCCTACTCGGAAAGGACATATTCTGAAAACTCACAGTACTACCATATGGTAGTCTTTCCAAGTGACCACCTGTCAGTAACCAAGCCTGACAGAAGACCTTCTGTCTGTTAAATCTTAGTGTAATAAAACTTCTTTAATTTATATTTTAAATTCAGTATTGTAGTGATAAAGTGTGTGTCTCTAACGTTTAAACATTTGCATGTTTATGCTCAACATTGAATCTATACCTTCATCGAAATTTTGCAAGTTTTAAAAACACATTTAGTATAACAAGTTAAAATGCATTTGAAAATGAAAACATCATCTCAAGGAAGGGATTTTTTTTTATTGTTATTTCAGCATCCAAATATAAACATCCAGCAATTAAAAACTGCTGTATGGCTGGAGTAAAAGCATATCCAGTCAGTGAGACTTGCAGTGATAGAGCTCGGCGAATTCGGAGTAATGAAAAGTGCATTTCAGCATTCAGGGATTGCTGTGAATTTGCCAACAGACTGAGGGAAGAAGAGCCTAATAAGCTGCTAATATTGGCAAGAATGCGTAAGTACAAGAGCTTTGACTGTTGTGTGGTGAAATATTTTTAATAGATCATGGATAAATATAGAGGTGATAGCTTTGTTAATCTATTAACTCTCTCCAATTACCAGAAAGGGTTATTCGAGCAGATACTGTAGTCTCCACACACCTTGGTTGTATACCCCTAAAGGGGGGGTAGGAGAGCAATTCTTTATTCTGTTAGGACTGTGCTGGAGAGCTGTATTCTATTCATCCATGTTTAGAACAGGCAGCCATGCAAAATGGGAGTATTGTTGCCTGTGAAGGTAATGCTAAACTTGAATGCTCAACTGGAATCATTTGCCCGGGCCTAAAACAGCACCTCAGGAAAGATCAGTGGGAGTGTGAAATTTTCTGTCTCCCATTCTCTCCTAATAATTGCTTGTTAACAGGTTTGTTTGTCTGAATATTGGACAGGTATCCACATTTATAAATAGTTGAGGTAGAATAAATAAACTTTTGATGAGGTTATTCAGGTATAATTTTTTCTTGTATCAGAACTAACTTGAGGCAAATAGAGTTACAGTAACACAAAAGGAAAATACAAAGATTTTCAGGCCTTTAGTGGAAGGCTGTTGGCAAGGGTTTTGTTTGTTTGTTTGTTTGTTTACTTGATTTATACATCTTCCACAGATTTTGAGGCTATCTTGGAACTGGATGAAGCAGAAGTTCGTAGCTATTTTCCTGAAAGCTGGTTATGGGAAGTTCACCAAGTTTCTTCTAGGTACTACTTTTCTTGAAGAAATTACTAACATTTGACTTAATCATCAGTTTAATAGAATGTAAATGCTAAAATTTTGACATAACCCGAGTAACTAGTCATACCCTAGATGTGTACTAAAATGCAGTTTTATATGAACACATTGTTCCTGTCATGTTGTTCTAAATGCAGGATATATGGTCTGGTGCCCACATTGTTGAATCACTTTTCCTTTCACTTTCAACTTTGCCAAACACCAGCTTCTTTCAAGTCAGATAAAAACAAGCTTATTCAAACAAAAACCCTGTGTTCCCTAAGTATGTTCTCATTTCTTGTCCTATCTGACTCTGTCTTAGATACAGGAATTGCTCTGGGCAGATAGTTTTTATGTTGATTAGCTGTTGTTAACAAATGGCTGATAATAATGTATAAATGTGTTAAATGTAAAGGAATAACACGTCTAATTGCAGATCAAAGTCTCTGTCTATCACTCTGCCTGATTCACTGACTACCTGGGAAGTGCAAGGTGTTGCCATTTCTGATAAAGGTAGGTACTGCAACCTAATTAGGTTTTAGCCAAATAATTACATAGCTTTTCTGTTTGGATTTTGTAGAGACTCTCATTTTAGTTGCCACTTATGTTCTTTAATGTTCATTTTCTGGTTGTTAAAAAGGAAAAGAAAACATCAAAATGTGTAGTTTAAGAAATGGTAATTATTGCCTTTCTTGCTATGAACGTAAAAATGGCAGGGCAAGACAAAGGTCTGTCTAACATAGTATCTTGTATTTGACAGTGGCCCGTGATAAACGGCAAAGGAAGAATAACATCACAAATAGTCAGTGACTTCCTTGGCACAACTGTGCTGTCCAGTTATCAATAGCTCAGGGACTTGAGGAAAGGAAGAAACAGATTTTCCGATAGTTATGGTAGTCCAGACAGAAGGTTTGCTTCTAGCTTTGGGAAAGGGTAGAAGCCCAAAGGACTGCTGTGTCAGCAAGTATGCAAAAGAAATGTATGTGAAAGTGAGTTTGTAAATGAAAACATACGTGAGAAGAACAGGAAGCAAGAGCCGGTCACTTTTGAAAAAGCCGGACAAGTTCAAAGTACATTTTGAAAAATGGTAAGTCATCAGTAAAGGTGGCAAGGATGTGGTTTATCAGAAGGGTGGATAAGATAGTGTGTTTTTGTGTTTAATTTTCTTAGGTATATGTGTTACTGCACCATTGGAAGTGCAAGTTGTAAAAGACATCTTCCTTAACATTTATGTTCCTTATTCTGTGGTGCGAGGAGAACAAATTGAGTTAAAAGGATCAGTTTATAACCACAGAGCTTCTTCAATTAAGGTAATTTGTGGCCTTTGTGAGTTCTGTTGAAATAGTAACAAAATAAACTGAAAAAGCATTTCCTCTGCTAGTATCTAATATAAACACATCACTGTATCAGATTTCTCCAATCCTTCAGGAGGTGTTACATATGCTCTGCATAACTATGTAACAATAAAATCCAGTCATTACTCATTTAATTTCCAGCCATTCTGATTACAGTGTTGTCATGCTCTTACATAGCAAATTGCCTCACAGAAGTTAAAATACATTTTTCTATTCCGAGTGTTAGGATAAAATGTCAAATAATTAATGGGATTTTTGAAATAACGTGCTCCAGAGCTAACAGATTACTTTGTCTAGGGTTTTTACATAAAAGGACTATTTTTAATGAAATGCATTTAAACAGAAATACAGAATTATTGAAAAGTATGCAAAGGTATTTGTGATTCTATGATGTTGCTAAGGAACATCTGTTAGTGTGTCTCTAATGCAAATAGTAGTAATTCCACAGTTAGTAACACTAGTAACACTTGTTCATGGTAAACAGAAAACAAGTATTATGGTTAAAAAAAAAAAAGTTCAGTATAGTATTTCAATGGCTTTAATATTTCTCTGGTGCTATACCTGTCATGGAGTTGAACATTAAAAATCTTTCCACTTTTCAGTTCTGTGTTAAAATAGCAGTTGGAGATGGAATCTGTTCTTCTGGAGGTTCTGCAACTACTGGAGCAAGGATACGCGGTTGTAATTTTAAGTATCTAGGTAGCAGTTCTTCATCGCCATTTATGTTCAGAATACTTCCTTTGGAATTAGGCCTTCACACTATCAACTTTACACTGCTGACAGATGGAAACAGTGAAACTGTAGTTAAAACATTACGCGTAATGGTAAGAAAAAAAAAATGTTTAGGGTGTTTTTGAATTTCATATTGATTCAGTCTCAAGAAGGACAAAATATATGAAATCATTATATAAATATTGATTTACTTTAATGTTATCATACTCACACATATCATGTAGTATCATTGAATTCACTGTACGCACTGAAAAAATACACCACCAAGTATTTGCATATGTACATTTTTAAACTTTGCATATAAAAATTCTCAGGAAGATGCATATAGATTTAACTTAATAAGCAAGAAGGATATTGTATTCTAAGTCACTTTGTTCAGATTTTCAAGTTCTTAAGCATACTTCATTGAAAGATACTTTTTTGGTAATTTTTTACTTTCCAAAGCTTTTATTTAAATCTTTTGTTAAATTTTCTCAAAAATTTTGGGAGATAGACTACTAGCTTAGATATAAAATAGATGCAGAACAACAGTGGTTTTGGTTTACAAAAGTAAAACTCAACTACACAGAAGGATGTAGAGGACAAAAATACTAAGGTTTTAAACTGTTGCTTCAGCTAGTGTATGTGATTAAACAAAAGTGTTTTCATTTTCTACTTCTTTCCTCTTAACGATTACAGCCAGAAGGCATTAAAAAAGAACTTCATGCAGGTTTCACTTTGGATCCACAGGGTGTTTATGGTATGAGAATATATGTCTTCATCTTCTTTCTTTGCTTTTTCATTTTCTTGATTCATGTAGTTATGATGATCAGTTTTTCCATAATATGATAAATTGGTGCTTTTCCTTCTTGACATATTCTTCATATGACCCTTTCAAGGATTTCTTGTCCTTTCATTGACAAATCCATCTCAGAATAGCTAGTCTTTCAAAAAAAGGTGGATTTTTTTTTAAAGTAACCTTTTTACATCTTTTAATATAATACTAAGCTTTTCTCAGTGTGCTTGAAAATTGATTAGCGGGTGCTTTAGTAATGAAAATAGCATATTTTCTCCTTTAACCAGAGGTGACTCTGAAACCAAAAAATTTAGGTCAAGATTAGATTTTCTCTTAACAATAATGTCAAAAGAAAGATTAATGTGTTTGCATCTGTAATTTTTCAACAGTCAATATTGTTTGTACATACATTTGGGGATAGTTGTAGTTTTCATGTTATTGTTGGTTTTTTTGTTGCTGACTTCTCAATAGTTGAAATCTTTAAATCTGGCTATTACATCTGAATCCTCTATTGATTTAGATTTTGCAGTATGTTATATATTCAATATTGAACCTTTTCAATTATAGGTTCAGTCAAGAGACGCCAAGAATTTCGTTATAAAATACCACTAAATCTGGTCCCTAAAACAAAAATTGATAGAAGTGTCAGTGTAAAAGGTAAATTGAACTGAAGCTTTTAGTCTATTACTCTTAGTACATACGTAGTGTCTGTATATATGTTCTGTTTGTTTTGTCTTACATCCTTTGTTTACATTTGTCTGAATTTATTCCTAGCTTCTTCTTTTTAGTAAAGTCTTTGCAGATCACCTTTTTATGTAAAATTTTAAATACCTCGTATAGAGTGATTGCTTATAGGTATCAGATTCTGCCCTTGGATTGACTTCTATGATCATTCTTTTAAACCTTTTTTTTTTTTTCTTTCCACAGGACATCTTATGGGTGAAGTGATTGCCACAGTCCTTAATCCTAGTGGTCTTAGTATTCTTACTAATCTTCCAAAGGGCAGCGCAGAGGCAGAGCTCATGAGTATTGCCCCTCTTTTTTATGTGTTTCACTACTTGGAAGCATCAGATAACTGGCAAATACTGGGTTCCAAAACCTTAACTTCCAGAACTGAAATGAGGAGGAAGATGAAAGAAGGTAGAAAAATATAGCTGCTTCTCTTGCTTCGGAGCTGTAGAAGTGCATAAATTTTGCTGAATAAGTAAGATCATGTATCTGAGTAAGCAAATACAATTTTAAAATAAATCTCATAACTTTCTTTCTGCCTAATATTCCCTTAGGAATTGTAAGCGTTTTGTCATTCAGAAATTCTGACTTCTCATATAGCATGTGGAAGAATGGGCAAGCTAGCACATGGTAAGTTAAAAAAATCTTTTGATTAGTATGAATGGAAAAAGCTTCATTCAGCCCTTTGCTTTCATATTATAACTATTTCTTTTAAAGGGTGACACTTCTCAGTAAGTAGGACAAGTGAGCGTAATGGTAGATTTAAATGATGCTTATAGCTTTGAATAGTATATTTTCATTCCTTGTTTTCTTGTGATAAATTTTTTGTGTGTGTCCATAGTTCACACCATTACAAGCAAGTTGGACCTTGGGGCCTGTACATAGGTAGACATACCTGAGATAATTTCTAACTCTTCTTTGGGCTTGGAATTTTACAATAGGACTATGTAGAGCTTGGTTTCCTGCTCAAGCAAAGATTGCATTCCAAGTTTGAAGAAGGAAAGCTAAGTACAGGGAGGGACAAGGGCAAAAAGGTGATACCCTTTGTTCACAGAAATATGATACTTAAAAGATATCAAACAAAAGGGGGTAATGCTGTCTACGGAAAATAGAGCCTACCATTGCAAATTAGGCAAAATACATAGTCACTGTCTTGCCTTTCACAACGGCAAATGCAACTGGCATATAGAAAGAAAGAATAAAATGCTTTAGAAGCATCTTCCTTAAGATCTGATGAAAGAAAAAAATATTTTGGCGATGTATAGAGTAATTAGTTCATATTCTGAATCATGGGATTTGGTCCTAGTTATAAAATTATTTATGGCTAATTATTGCCTATTTGTTAAAAATTAAGATTCATTTGCTATATTCTTTGAACTGTGGGAGTGGATAGCATACCTAAATCATAAATAACGCAGATTTGTCTAATCTCTAGCAATGTGATAGTATCTGATAATCAAAACAAACATAATCTGTTTGATTTCTTTGGCAGGTTGACAGCTTTTGCTTTAAGAATTCTTGGACAAGTTAATCAATATATAAATCTTGATCAAATTTCTGTTTGTAATTCACTTCTGTGGTTGATTGATAACTGTCAAATGCCAGATGGGTCATTCACTGAATTTTCAGATTATCAGCCAGTGAAACTACAGGTATGAGAACCAAACATTTTGTGCGTGTGTGTGTACAGTAAAAGATAGAGACGCAGGAGGTGCAAGATATTTATGGCTGCATTTCACCAGAACATCTAGTCAAAACAACTTTGCTAAATTTGCCTCTTTCTGAACTCATTTAAAGAAAGCACAATATTGAAAACTTTTCTGTCTTGACAGTAAAAGTAGCTGTGTGACACTCCTTAATATTTAGAAAGAAAAAAAGTGTAGGTTGATTTTTACAATATAATAGCCCAGCTTTCCTGTAACTTTTTATATTTTGGTCTTTCTTTTTTTTTTTTTTCGATAAGCTATTACATTCAAAAGAGTTGATGTATTTTCAGGTAAAACCAAATTATTATTTCTTACCAGAATTTCTATTTGTTTCCTCACATAAACTGTAAAAAGTTATATTTATCTAAATTAACTGTTATTTCTATTTATTTATATGATCATATTTGATTTTGTAGGGTACATTACCTAGAGAAGCTAAAGAAAAATCTTTGTATCTCACAGCATTTTCTATTATCGGAATTGAAAAGTCAATGAAAATATGTCCTACTCAGGTAAATACTGTTTTTATTTCTGCCAGCAGTCGTATGCTGGGATTCTAATTTCTTGCATCTTCTTTAACATTTGTTCAAAGAAATCAACACTTTTTTTTTAGATTTAGTTGCTTTCAAAATCAGTAAAAGAACAACAAAATTATGGATTACTTTATTTTAAGGAATATTGTAGAAAATACTATATATGTGTATATTGTCTTTATAGATGTGTTTCTTTAAAAATATGTCTAATACTAAGCTGTAGTCTATTCATCTTTTCAGAAAATCCATGATGCTAAAAATAAGGCAGGGGATTATTTATTGAAAAATGCAGAGTCTGCACAAAGCCCCTTTACTATGGCAATAATTTCGTATGCGTTAGCTCTTGTGGATTTGAACCATCAGTCTGCACGATTGTTGTTCTCTGCACTGAAGAAGGAAGCGTCTGTCATAGGTATTGCTTATTAAGTTCTCTCAAAGATTGTATTGTAGTTGGTTCTCAGGTGGATTGTTCTTTCTTTTTTTAAAAAAGTCTCTAATGGGCTTCTACTTGGATCATGATTTTCAATGATGCTTGCTTTGGCATATATGAATTTTTAGTCTTGTGTGGCCTAGTATTTTTGCAGGGTTTAATCCTGCTTTCAGCTTTTCAGCAGTGCAATTTCATTAGCAGTGTGCAAGTTGGTTAGACATTTGTCATTCCTCAGCATATCGCAATGTTTGTTCTGTCTGCTTTCTTTTTTTATGCAAGTGTCCATAGGGGGTTACTTTCGTCTGCATGCTCATCCTTGTGATGTGACCACTCTCTTCTTTAGCTCAGACTGGAATTTTTCACAGTATCTGTCAGCACCCTCACTTTTGCTTTTGAGGGGGTTTCCTCTTAATTTCTCACTGGCTGATGAGGGTCTTTGTAATCTCTTGTGAATGCTGTTCATTTTTAGTGCTTTTTGTTAAAGGCAAAAGACTCAGACTGTTCTCCTAGAATAGAAAACTTTTGCCCTGCATGTTGAAATTAACATTAAAAGAAAAAAAATTATATATATACACATATATAAAAAGATAAAAACGGTATTCTGTGGGTTTTTTTTGGCCACTCTATCACTGTTCAGGACCAGTAATTACCTGGATGTGATTCAGATGCTTTGCATCAGGTTTGTTTATCATCGGTTTCTAGAATAAATGTCAGTTTTATAAACATAAAAGAAGCTTATCTTCATCTCCTGTTAAATGCGGAGAGAATTCCTCATTTTCTCCTTGACCTGAGTAGGCAACCTGAAACCTGGCTTTTATATTTTTGTAGGCGAGCCTCCTATTTATCGTTTTTGGAAAGATAGTTTAAAAACATTAGACCACCACGCTCCCAATTCTGTTACCGCACAAATGGTTGAAACTACAGCATATGCATTGCTTACTGCTTTACTAAGAGGGGACAAGAACTATGCTAATCCAATCATCAAATGGTTGTCTGAAGAACAAAGATACGGTGGAGGATTTTATTCAACTCAGGTGAGCTTTAAAATACTTTGTTCCCATTCCTCAAATACCAAAATCTAAAAAGCCTTAAGAGAGTAATATCATTAGTTGACACCTTTGACAACTTCAGCGTCCTTTCTGTGGTACTAGTATCAAATTGCTCTGATACTATGATTTTCTTTCTCTCTGGGAAATATGATTTCTTTTCCTGAAATCCATTATAAACAGAAATTTGCAAGCTGGTAAATATCTTACCAGCGTGTTAAGTGTACTGCTGAGATGCTGCTAAGCTGTTTTGCTGGTAGTGGTCACCATTATGTGTCATTGTGTTTAGGTAGCAGAAAATGAACTACTTTGTAATAAATATTTACTTTTTAATTTTAGAAAGTAAATCTTTATAATTGATTTCTGACAGGACACTATTAATGCTCTTGAGGCCTTGACTGAATATTCCCTTCTTGTCAAACGGCTTAATTTGGACATGAGTGTTAAGGTAGCATACAAAAATTACGGAGATCTTCATCTATTTAAACTGACAGAAGAAAATTTTGTGGGAAGAACTTTGACAGTGAGTGAATAGCTTCTCTTTTGAAAAGTTAAAGCAAAATTCCCAGTAACCTGTTAAATAGTTCTTTGACCTTTGAAATCTGTACTAAATTAGCTTTTTCTTTTAATAGACCGGCATTAAAATGACATAGCAAATGTTTAAGAAATTTGCTTATCTGCTACATTTAATGCAGTTTTTAATGTGTAATTCATTTAAATTTAGCATTTCTGCTTGTTTCTATGAATTTTTTGTAGAAGCTGTTTGTAGCCTTAATTGTATTTAAAACGGAGGAAAGACAAGTAGATCATCAGACCTGAATTACGTTCTTGTTAGTAGCACAGTCATTATTATTATTACCTTCTAACTATTTATATTTAACATCAATCCTAGGTACCTTTGGAAGATGACATATACGTAAGCACTGGCAGCAGCACTGGCATAGCTACAGTAAATGTAAGCGTGGAACCATTTTTATTTTTTTTTAGTAGTGTCTCTGGTTTGTTAATGTGAACATTGAAAAAGAAACTGATTTTTTCATAAGGTATTCCAAAAATGTATAGGTATACATAGGTATTCTAAAATGTAAATATTCTTATGTAGTAGTATCTATGTTCATAAAAATAATCAGGATAATTTTTAGTCTTCTAAATACAACCAGCAAGAGCGGTGTAGTTTTGCTCAAGAATTTTATGTCTTATCAAAAGTAAACATGCCAAGCATGCTGTTTGTTTTTACTTGTATCGTATTCCTCTAACTCCATATTCTGAATTTTCACAATTTTTTGCCATATTTGAGGATTGTTTACTGTTTCTATTTTGTCTAATTTATTTGTATGTTTGTAGGTGAGGACAGTATACAACATAATTGGTACTTCTGAAGAGTCATGTAACTTTGAATTGAAGATTGTTCCAAAGAGAGATGATGGTAAAGGGTTAATCTGGTTTTAAATATTAGTACCCAGATCACTGCAGGGAAAAAGAAAAAAAAAAAAAAAGGAAAGCTTATTTAACAATGTGCTTTTTATTAAGAATGAAACTAATAACTTCTTACTTTTTTTCAGTGGAATGCAAAACTGGAAAAGAAATTGCTAGAAGCCTTCTTAGCCCTTCTTGAAACTATTGTCTTTTTGTGAATAGAATTAATCTTTAATGTATTTCTGTTAGTTGAGTTTTTACTCATTTATAGAAGTGTTATTACAATTGGGGCAGTGAGGAATACAAAATTCTAGCAGAAGAAAGAAATATAGTAGGAGGGTGGTTTGGGGTTCTGCAAGGTAAGAAAAAGTTCTTAGAAGGTAAGTTCTACAAAGTACTGAAAGTCGTAGTCCGGTTACAGTAGGGTGTACAAACACATTCTGAGCTTTTGTCATGAAGTAGTTTTAATAACATAAGTATGTGATGAATAATACTAAGCATTAGAGCGGACATTTCACCTGAATTATAAAAGACTTTAGTGTTGTTTATAGCTACATAATGAGTTCCTATGAAAAATTGCTACCAAAATTATTTTAAAAATTCTCTTTCAATTATGAAAACACTTTACAAGAATTTTGGGGTTGCTATTCCTGAAGATTTTTAAGATCACTTATTTGACTCTACTTGATATGAAAAGGTTACAGAATAGAAGATGGTGGGCCACTTGGGCGCGTAGAGGCTTGTGCAAAGTAAGTACAGCTGGTGGGGTTTTGGTTGGGTAGTTTGTCTCAATTACTGTGGAAATAATAACAAGGTTTTACTTTTAAAGGTTTCATTTAAACTTAATGCTGGTTCTAAATGTCCTCAGTATCCTAAGTTTCAACACTCCTACTTAAAAAGGTGGAATTCCCAGCTGATGTGTTAAGGAATTAGAGCAGTGCAAATGAAATGCACTGTGGCTCTATGTATGCATAATGACATTACTCTAAGAATGTTACAAAGGCTTTCTGGTCTTAAATTTTTTCTTAGTTATTGTTTTAATATTACATTAGCTGACATTACCATTATATTCAATTATACACTAGCATTATATTCAATTCCTTTTATTCTTTTAAGAGACTGAAATGTTTTTATTTGCTAATCCTCCCTTATTAATAATTGCGTCTGGTCTTCTCATCTTGTTTTCTTCCTTTTTCTTCCATTTTATGCATGTGCGTAAACAGAATTGGAGATGAAGGTCATTACTTTTTTGGGAGAGCATTTTTTATTGATTTATATCTGTGTTCTCCGGGAACATAAGTATTAAGAAAAGTTCATATCCATGATATTGACAAAAATCTGAAATGATTCATCTGGAATATTTTGCTTCATTATAATGTTCTAAATGTTGGTAGAATTTTCCTTACTATTTTCTGGGATCACACAATGAAGTTTACTTTTTAGTTTCAGTTATGTTTAACTAATTTTATTTTTAATCTCTTTTAGGTACAAGCCCAGCATGAGAGAGCCACAGTCAGGGTCTGCTCATGCCGTGATGGACATAGGTTTGGTTAGTGGATTGGAAGCAAATATAGAAGACTTAAATACTGTAAGAATTAAAAAAAACTTTATTTCTTTTACTGAAGTTTTATTATTTTTTTTGACAGAATTATGATATTTACTGTTCAATTGTAATTGTTGTTCAACATGTCAATATTAGTTAAAGGCAATCTGAGTTATACTTACAGGATTTAAATAGGATACTAAATGTGGACTCAGGTATCCCTTTAAGGATAATTAGCTTTGCAATTCTTTGTTATCTTCATGCAATTGAAATAAAAAGGATAATTTCCTTAAAAAAATAAAAATAGTTTAAACATCATAAGAGGCAACACTGAAATAAGTTTTTTTAATCTCAGAATTATGTAAAAGCTAGTGATAAGTAAACCTTCATGATCATCCAAAAATTTTTAACTGTTGCATAATTTTTTTCTCTGTTTTTCTTCCCTACAGCTTGCAAGTGGAGTGGATCAATTGATAGCTGATTATGAGATAATAGATGGGCACGTTGTTATTCAGATAGACTCTGTATGTTACCCCTTCCATAACTTTAAGAACGACTTTAACTCTTTGGAATCACTGTGTTTGCTTTATAGAACTCCTTAATTCATGTGTCTTTCCAATAGGTTCCAGCTGATAGTTTCCTCTGTGTTGGGTTCCGAATAAGTGAGCTTTTCCATGTTGGAATGCGAAATCCTGCTACATTCACTGTATATGAGTATCATGCACCAGGTATGTATTCCATGTCTTCAAATTCATGTTTGCTCTTTTCAACTGTTTATTCCTTCTTGAAGACTACCTTTTTCCTTCTTCAACAGCTTTCTAATCCTTGTTACTTTAAGCTCAGGTAACTTCTGACTCACAAAGTTTCAGTGCTGACTTATTGAATTTTCTATATTTATTTATTACAACTTTTTGGATCTTCTAGATAAAAGATGCACTATATTTTATAACCCATATGGAGATGAAAAACTTGTGAGGGTGTGTGAAGGAAATGAATGCAAATGCATGGAAGGTAAAGCTTTTTTTAAGATGTCTTGCCATTTCATTTGGTGGGAAAATGCAGTTTAATGCTTTGGACAAAAACATATTAAAGCACAAGGAAAAATCCTTGTAAGAACACAGCTGTTGTCCTCTAAAATTTTACTTTAAAAAATAATTAAATGTGTGCACTATAATCATGGTTGTCTGACTGCATTAAGTTCAGGCAATTAAGGATACTTTTCCTTTTTTCAACATCCATTATTCCACCATGCACTCCCATAATTACACTGTTTCTCAGTTACAGCAGATTATTCGAGCAGGTAGAGGTCCATCATGTTTTGTGTGAAGACATGCAATGACGTTGTCTTAATGCAGTTTTTTTTTCTTCTCTCAATGTAGCTGAGTGTAGTAGAGTACAAGAAAGACTGAATCAGTCAATAACTGCTGATACCAGGAGAGAAGCTGCGTGCCAGAATGATATTGCATATGGTAGTATTTGAATTGTCATTACCTCTTTCTCATGCTCTTACTCAAACCGTCACTTCTTTACTATTGCTGCAGAACATTTTGTTCCAATTAGATCTTTAATGATCAAAATTCAGCAGGTATACACTGTATGAAGATAACATATTGGAGCAGAGAAGAATAAGTTCCGCCCATAACCTTTGCTGAACAAAACTCATGTAACAAGGGTTATTGCCCCAGTAACCCTGGTCTGATGAGTTCTGCTGTTTTTTCTCTTGGTGCCATTCTAACATGATCATGTAGATTGATGGGCCAAGTCCAGTTGCATGACATTAAAAAAGACTAAGTGCTGGATTCCTGCTCTTGGAGCATAACAACGTGGTGCAGTGGCATAGGTTTGGGGAAGAGAGACTGGAAAGTTGCCCAGCAGAAAAGGACCTGGGGGTGCTAGTCAACAGCCAACTGAACGTAAGCCAGCAGAAATAGTGTGGCCAGCAGGACTAGAGAAGCAATTTTCCCCTTTTGTGTGGCACTTGTGAGACTGCACCTTGAATTTTGTGTTCAGTTTTGGGCCCCTCACTGCCAGAAGGATATTGAATTGCTCAAACTTGTGCAGAGAAGAGCAACAAGGCTGTTGCAGCAAGGAGGATGTCGGTTTCTTTTCTCAGGTGACAAGTGATAGTACACAAGGAAGCAGTCTCCTATTGCACCAGGGGAGGTTTAGATTGGATACTAGGAAGAATTTATTCACAGAGAGGGTGGTCAAGTATTGGAATGGACTGCCCATGGAAGTGGTGGAGTCCCCGTCCCTGGAGGTATTGAAGAGACATGGATGTGGCACTAAGGTTTAGTGATGGAACTTGGTAGGTCAAGCTGATGGTTGGAGTTAAAGATCTTGAAGGTCTTTTCCCATCTATATAATTCTATGATTCTGTGTGGCTTTGGGGTCCGGGGAAGTTGCAGGCCATCAGATGAGAACCATACAGTGTATAGCTGTAGCCGTGATTTTCGCAGAAGTTAGGGGATGTTATATTCTCTACCTGAGAATCTGTAAGACATTTAGAATATATTGCAGGAAAAAAAGGAATAACAAAAACTTTGTTTTGTGTTGTATTGCAGTTTATAAAGTGAACATCTTGTCTCGTCGTGAAGAAGGTTATTTCGTAAAGTATTCTGCAACTATTCTAGATCTCTATAAAAGAGGTGTGTGTCCTATTTTTAATCCATTTAACTATTTCACTCAGAGCAAGAGCTGTCTTGTTGAGACCAATGAAGCAGCTGACAAAAATCAAGAGTCAAATCTAGTCATTTCATGAAAGTAGAAAACCGTAGTCTCAAATACAGCCTTTGAACATTCTTTTATGCCCTAAGAAAGGCACTGTATAATGTTTTTAAACAGCTTTTCTCTATTATAGCTGTTGATAACAAACCTAAACTGTAATCAGTTAAGCATCTCTTGTATGACAAAACAAGTTGAACATATTCCATAATCAATTAATACAGTTGTGAGTTGTTGTTTAGGTATATTTAACATTCCATTTAATTTAAAAAATCTGCAGGGAACATGTTTTATATTATCAAATTTTCTTGCTTTATAACAAGTGTCAAATGGCTCACTTGACTATACTGTTTTGTAGAACAAGTTAATGTTTTCTATTTCATACATGTGTAACTGAAAATTCTCTTTGTGAAATTTTCTAATTCTTGACATTCTACTTCAGGGCATGCTTTTGCTGAAAAAAATAATGAAATTACCTTTGTTAAAAAGAAGACCTGTACTGATGTTGAACTGAGCCCAGGAGAGCAGTATTTGATCATGGGCAAAGAAGCCTTAAAGATAAGCATTGGTTATAGTTTCAGGTAGGTAATTTAACATCAGAATATGCTAAGATATAAAGTGTGCTGTCAAGTGGCGAATGTTTGTATGTAATAATTCTCATGTAATACATAATTTATTTTTTAAGTGTCAGTTTGACCAATGGTTACCCAATGTGTTTTCAGATGTGTAAATTTAAAACAGGATTATGAACACAAAACAATCTATTCCATACTGTAATTCTTTTCCTGTTAGGCAATTCCCTCCCCAAATCTTAGGAGCAAATGTGCTTTTTCTGTTGTCTTTTTAGATACCAGTACCCTTTGGACTCCAGCACTTGGATTGAGTGGTGGCCTTCAAACACAGCATGTACATTTTGTCAGGAGTTTTTAAACAGAATGGAAGATTTTGCTGAAGATCTCATCATCAGTGGCTGTTGATTTACGTGGATAATTTTTGAATTAAAAATACAGATCAAACCTCATTTAAAAAAAAAAATCCTCAGCTGTTCAGTAATTATTTTCAGAACTTAAAATTCGTGACTAGTTCATCTTGGAGAACACTCATAGCATGTATTTCGTAGCCACTTTCTTATAATCTGGTAATTTTCAAAGTATGTTTTTTAAGCTCGGATTGGAGAATAATGCAGAATACTGCAAAGATATTTGAAGTGAGATGAAGTGAAATGGAATGACTGCAAATATGGAAAATACTGTCTTTTGCCAGAATAACCATCAGAAGCATTGAATTCCAATGTCTTACTAAAACATAACGCTTCCTTCAGCAAAAAAAATATAATAATAATAAAAAAGAATTGTTTTATCAAATAATTTTGTTCCAACTTTAATTGGAAAAAAAAAGACATACATAGCCTATCGCAATTGTATCCAAGTAGTTAGGACAAAAGTCTTGCTGCAGCCCCACTTACTTTATAGTACGTATTTTAAATGTTCATTTTCCAACCACAGTAAAGTACTGTAGTGTAAGAATGGTAGAAGACAAATCCTAAAGCTATTTATATTACACTAAGAGTGTAAAGCCAGATACTGCTGACCCTTTTTTGCTTCTTTAGTTTCCTCATCCTCATTTTTTTGTACCTTAGACCTGCAGATGACAGATTCTTGCCTTTTTTTTTTTTTTTTTACCTAAGCTGGTGTCCAGGTGTTTACACTAACATTTTTCATTCAACTTGTGGTTGGAGTAACAGATTTTTAAACTAAATGATCCTGAAGATTTACTAAGTAAAGAAATGATAGTTTCTTCATGTTTGAAATGCAAAAATTTATTTTAACAGTGCATTGAAATACTGCAGTGCAACTCAAACAACTCCTGCTCCCTGCAATGGAAAGAAAACATACTGGAAACATATAGTTCATATTCAGTTACAGGCAACTCTTCACTTTTTATAACTAAACAAACTGAAAAATCTTCACCATACCTGGCAGCATTTCATTTTTGAAGTGATACTTACATTCATTGAAGATTCTGTCATTTGTAAAGCATTTTGGCATGTAAAATTCTCTGAATAAGCAAAACATTTAATTAGAAGCTTTTTATAATCTCATTTGTATTTGAAAGGGTGAACTTCCAAGTTTGTTGAATCTGCACAGCACTTATGATTAATTTGTGAAGTGTCAGTGGTGTATTCAGAGGAATTAATAGTTTTCTAAGGAATTTTTTTGAGAAGAGCTGTTGGAATGATTTGAACATGCCATGACAGTTTGATGAGAAAAAAACATTTTTCTGAAGTGCTATGGAGGTGTGCTGCAAGAGCAAACAAACTTTTTTTATAAAACCCTTAATATTTCTGAGTAATAAGCTCACAAAGTACCTTTAAAATAATGCAAACATTGTTAGTCTCATGACTATAAGAAGGCAGTGTTAAATCAAAGCAAAAAAGAAAATAGTCATGTTACTACAATGAAAAACCAAGCATGTGATACAGGGGAACCCCACTCTGAGAGAGATCAAATCTAGTGTTTCCCCTTGCTGATGGTGTGCTAAGAATTTCAGTTGTTAACCAATTTGGTAAGTCCTCTTTCAAGATGTTGTTTGTCATATCGTATATAATGTATTTCAACCAAGTTTGAATACTTTTGATGTTTTTGTATTTGATGGTTTTTTTTGTTGTTTGTTTTTTTGTTTTTCCTGATAGCATTGGTATGTTATTCATCTGTGTAGAGAAAATAGATTATTTTAAAAATTGTAGTATGTTTCTCACAGGTTCTATTTTAGGAGGACCACATTTTGGATATAAACCCTGCAGTCTTGGTAAGAATTGTTTGAGCAATTATGATAATAAGTCACAATACTATAACTTATATTACAATAATATTTAAAACTCACATGGAATTATACTTTGGTAGTATTCTTAATGGAACAAACTGCCCAGCTGTGACCAATGCATTGAATCATGCATAAAAGCTTATTTTCCAGATAGATAGTGCAGTTTGTACTAATTTTTTTCACCATGCTTCTTTATTTTTGAAAATATTTTGCCAGAAGAAATTGCTCCCCTTTTTAACTTAGGCATCAGTATATCTTATACAAAGGAATATGCACATCTTTTGAAATGTTCCCAGGTTGCAACACACAGTAACAGTAGAGGGAGCGCTAGAACATAGTTTTTATATAGGTCCTATAAACATTAGTATGTTACCCCCTCATGCCCTAAAAAGAACTTCTGAAAGACATTTTTCAAATGTTCAACTACTGGAAATGCCTAGTGAATGAAAAAAAGAAGTACTTCACTGTATAGTGCCACAATGTTGATTTCCTGACTACTGGCGAAAAAAAAAATATATCTCAACTGAAACCCTTAGTCAATGAAGTTCACCTGCAGGACAGGAGCCACCCCAAAATCTCTCTGATTCTTGGCCAAATTTGAGATTTGACAGAGATGGTATTGTATTCAGGACTGTGTGATAAAGAGGGTGTCAAGTCTCCTCTGATCAGCTCAGAGTTGTGAGCATGAGTGGCTGCAAGCAGCAATACAGCCTGTTGGTCAGGATGCTGCACTCATTTTAAGGATAGCAAAATTACTCCCCATGGAGAACTGTAGTATGTGAGAACTCAGAATAGGAAATGTACTTCAGTGCTGCTTCCTGCCTTTTAGAGAGATAATCTAGTCTAAATGCAGTTTAAAACCACAGAAATAAGGAAATTCAGAATCCAGCCTGACAAAGTCCTCCTTTCCCCGGATTAACCTGGGCATTGTCTAGCAAGTGCATGTACATGGTAGCATGTACTGAGTGAAACTTAAGCTACAAATTAAAACATTTGTATCAAACAGGAGATTTCTTCATATTAGATTTTCCTAGATTCTATGATTTTAGCATATACACTTTATGATATTTCAACAGACTAGGCTACACAGCAGTTTAATTTTATATGGTCAGCTCAATTCAGAAGGTTCTTACCACTGGGTATATTGTGCTGATAATGGCATTGTGAATTTCTCAAAATTGTTAGCCTTCCATTAAAAGAAATTGATGTAGAAGTACAAGTAGGGATGCCTAATATAATTCTTTTGCATGAAGAAATCTTGCAATGCTAAGAAATATTGGAAGCAAAATATGTGCGGTAGCAGACCAGGGAAGCAGCATGTAAACTAATATAACCTGTATGAAGTAGATATGAGGAACAAAAATTAGGGAAATGAAAAATAATAAAACAAAAAGCCATAAAAGGGCAGCCTGTTTCTAAACCAGTAAGAGTTCAGCATATCAGTCTTTGCTTGTGATGCTTTCATTTTACTCTTACCCTCCATCAGCCTGTCTCTTCAGTCTTGAAATCTCTAATTCTCCTGTAAACCTGGAGCACTGGAGGAGGATTTACATGAACAAGATTCTGAGGCAGCTCCCCTGAGGCTGTATTTCTGGGGGAAACCTGGAAAGATGCCTATTAAAGAACACCAGTTATTGTCTATTTTTTCTTTCCTTTTAATTTGGTTCATGTCTTCACAATTAGTATGCTTTTGGAATAAACAAGTTCTAGTTATTTTTCAACTGCCTTCTTGGTTTGGTTAGGTAAACTCTTTAACTGCAGTTCTTAAATTTTTGATCTGCATTTAAGTTTGCTATTAGTACACTGGCAGTTTATTTTAGTGCATTCCCAATGCTTTTTTCTTTTTTTTCAGGTTCATCTTAGTGTCTGCAGTTTAAATAAAAGTATGACAGTGAACAACAGTGGTGGCTTTAGTCTAAAGTTTTCTGTTTATCTTCATAAGAGAACATGCTACAACGCCTCTGTATTTGGAAGATCTGGTGTGTAAGTGCCTAAGGATTAGTGCATAAGCCATGAGTAGCTCATATGCTTCTGAGGAAACTCTGTGAAAGGATAGGAATAATGCTTCTTCTAATGTATACGTTTGTCCTCTGTGCAAAATGTTTCTGCAGAATCCAGCACAGGTACCATGTGGGCACAGTTACTGTCTGTCCTGGGGCGACCTCATCGCTCTCTACAGTTACCTGAAAGGAGGCTGTAGAGAGGTGGGGGTTGGTCTATTCTCCCACGTGCCTGGTGACAGGACGAGGGGGAATGGGCTAAAGTTGCGACAGGGGAGTTTTAGGTTGGATGTTAGGAAGAACTTCTTTACTGAAAGGGTTATTAAGCATTGGAATGGGCTGCCCAGGGAGGTGGTGGAGTCACCATCCCTGGAGGTCTTTAAGAGACGTTTAGATGTTGAGCTTAGTGATATGGTTTAGTGGAGGACTTGTTAGTGTTAGGTCAGAGGTTGGACTAGGTGATCTTGAGGTCTCTTCCAACCTAGAAAAATCTGTGAATCTGTGAATCTGTGAATCTTGTTTTTAAGGTAATTCTGTATTCAGAAGGTACTCCTCAGTCACTGCAAACAAACCCGCACTGTCCTTAGATGGGATGTTTACACAATATTTGCAAAACTCGCACTGTTCAAGCGGCTCCATCCTTGCAGCTTGTGGCTATTGCACATTGCAGTGGTCGCCTTATTCTCTGTCCCAGCAGACAAGCCAGAGGTTGCATATGTGTGGAGAGTGTCTTGCTCTTCTGCTATGGATCTTTGTCTGCTGTTATAAAATTATGTTTTTATGACTTTGCAAATAAAAGCAGACAGTTCATCTACTGTCTGTGGGGAAAAAAAAAAAAGTTTTATTCCTTAGGTTTTCCTTTTTTACACTTTTCTCTGGAATACCTCTTTGCGGGTGTTCCATTGTCTTTTCTTGATGGTAACTAGTGCTATATTTATGTTCTGTGTTCTTGTCCAAAAAATAAAATAAAAAAAAAAGTTCCCGAATAATATTTGTGCCATTCATTTGTATTTTAAAACATAGTAGACTGAATCAATGTCTACTGTAACACAGGTAGATTGGTAAATTTACAACAAATGTTACTCTGGCACTTGATGACTGAATTGGACAGTTAAAAAGCTTGCCTTGCCTCCAGGAAAGTGGCAGATGAAGGGCCAAATTACATTACATTCTCACTGCTGCTGGCACAAATCAGCTTAATTCCCAGTAAAACTGAGAAAATAATTTGATACAAAGTACAGTTGCACATATTTGTATTTTTATTGACTAGTTGCCCAAAAGCAGCATGGCCAAGAACTTCAAAATCACAGTTTTTCCTCTCTCTTAGGAATATCCGCAGTCCAGAGTGATTTATATGTGGAAAGAAGAAGGTCACAGATGATGCAATTTTTAATTTTGGCTCTGTGAGTGCTTTTTTAATCTTCTAAACTTTTCTAAGAAGCGTAAGATAACACTCTATCCAATAATATCTGGATATAAACTCAAACTGCAGAGTGAAGTACACTTCATTGCTCAGTGAGGTTGTCTAGGCAGTCCACCTGTAAGCATTTCTACTTCTGAACTTTACTTAACATAAAAGCTTTACATGACAAGGAGCTTGTCTCAGTTTCAGATGTGACTTCTGAAATTTCAGTTCTGTTGATTATTTTAGTGAGACAGACCCCAAAGAGTTTGTATTGCTCCTGAAGATCTAGCAAATTAATTTTAAAATACTGTATAAAAATGCTACACTTATTTTTTTAAACCGACTGAATTGGTTGATTGTTAAAATATTTTAAACTTGTATTTTATGTGTGTGTGTATTAAGACATTTAACCATGTGCAGTATGGAGGTTTGTGTACATATGTACATACTGATGTTGAAAAATTTACCTTTCTCATGTGGCATTGCATGACTTTCATACGAAAACCATGAAAAACATGGGGAAAAGGAACATCTATGTCTTCATCTATTTGACACAGGCAAATTCCATTGGATCTAGTCAGTAAGACAGGAGAAAATGGAAGTAGCATGGGATTGATTTTAGTATCTACTGCCATGCTAATTTTAGTGATTTGTAGTCAGAGAGCCCTGAGGTACGCAGCAACTCACAGGATTAATCTCAGAAAAAAATAGAAATTCCTGGAAAAATCACTGCTTAGATGACTCATCTGTATTATGAAATGGAAATTATTTCAAAACACATTCTGTACTTACTGGGGATTCTGGACATGAGAAAGGCCCTTTTATATCTGAATTGTACACAGTGTTTTTCTATTCCTTGGTTGTTTACATACATGGTGTGCAAGTCTCCAAATGTTCCAGGCTTTGAGTCATAGGCTAATAGCTTTAGTGGTTCCAGAGAAACATGTGTTTGACTACCATACTTTTGTGTTCTATCCCGAGCCCAGCATCCATATGTGGGCTTGCTGGTCTGCCTCCGTATTAATGCACTTGTCCAGAGAGCTATGTACTCCAAAGTCCAAATTTATTCTCACTTCTCCTAGAACAGAGATCACTGGCCTTGAGTCTGTCAATTCTGGCAAGATGCCAAGGGCCACGTGTAAACAGGCTTTTTCTAAAATTCTTTTATTGGCATAATAGTACATTACAGTCAAAGTAGTCTCCAGAATGAAGTTCAGAGTTGCTTCTGGTGATGTGCACAGATAATCTCTAAAAGTAAGGCCCATTGAAGTCAATGAAAGGAGTTTGGTCATTATACTTTTGTTCCTTTTTAATACATTTCCCAGATCAGTCTCTGAAATAAGAAAATTCACCAGATGGCATTCTAACGTGATTCTCCTTGAATACTCTTGGCAGATATGTAAGACCCGAATTAGATGAATTCCAGAGATAACAACTCTAAGGGTTATTATTAAGTAAGCCTTTTAGTTCTTTATTTAAGTATTTTTCCGTAATTTTCCATTTCTATTTCATTGATTTTTTTAGATAGATGAGTGTCATAAAATGATTTCCCTCTTCATAGCAACCAGAAATTTGTCTAATTGATCCAAGCTAATAAATGATTGAACAGACCAAATTCTACCCTATTGTGCACAGTGACACATGAAACATTCACTTTTTTGGTCTGGTCATGAAAGCTGCTGTGCTGCATCTAACTACTGTGACTAATTTAGGAAGAGAGCCAAATGGTGCCATTCTCTGGCTGTTGCTTTACTAGCAGTGCAGAAACAATCTGTGAATACAACTTCCTGGGTATATCAGAAGGCCTAAGTAGCCTGAGCCAGATCAGGGCTCTGTCAAAACTCTTTTGAGTTAAGAATACCCTACGGTTTTAGGAGAGGAATGCTAAGACCCTGTATAAAACTCTCACTTTTTATATTTAAGTGATTGTCATCATTCTTTCTTGGCTGACTTTAAAACATATCATGTTAAATACCAGGTGACAAAGAAAATTGCTTATGTGAGCCAGTGGGATGCAAGTCCAAGTTATCACATCATTTTTATTTTGTTATGACAGTACACACAATCTGAAATCATCTGGAAGAGGAGAAATATTCACTACATCATGCTGAGTTGTTTCCTCAGTGTATTTGGGCAATGTAAAGCCAGGATATTGCACTGAAATTAATTTATCTCTCTTTATAGCAATATAAGTGTTCAATATAGGCACAGCCTCTTTTCTGAGTCTGTAGGTGGGATCCTGCACTGGATGGAGAAATAAAAAACCCTAGGATATACTCCTTAGTAAGACTTCAAGTTCAAAAATCTCTTTCCATAAGTAATCTCAAACTTTCCATAAACAACCCTGTCAGTAGATTCATTTATAGTATGGGTGTAGAAATGAACAGAAGAGCTGAGTGAACACATACTAGGGAAATCCATTTTTTCATTTGAGTGAATATTATTTTGTAAATTAAAAAATCATTCTTTTTCTGAGGGCTGCCAACTTGGTGTTCATCCACTGCGAGTTCTCATTTGACCCTACCTACAGAGCCTTATTTACAGTCTATGTAAATGTTAATGTTTATGCATGTCTTCTAGCAAAATGTGTTCTTAATCTCCCGCTGAATTCTTACATGAGAACACACTGAAATTTGGCATGGCCATCAGTTATTTTCCAGTAAAAAACCACCTTATAGGAGCTACATATGCTTTCAATTTTTAAGATATTTAATGATGTTTTCACCTCTAATTAGGAGAAATATCTGGGTTTGGCTCTTTCATTCTCCTGGGAACCAAGAGTTTGGTTTTGCCAATTGCTGGGTCATTACAAAATTCCATTCCTCGTGTTAAATTTTGCTTTTCAAATTCTGAATGAACTTGGAATTTGGATACGTGTTTAAGCAGCAACTGATTTCCTGGAAAACACTGTACTGAATTAAACCCCACAGCTTTCATAAAAAGAACATTCAAGTTTAGAAAACAATAGCAGAGAAATCTTGATTAAAGAATTCTGTATTCAGCCCTTTCTTTTCTATCCCTGGAAGTATCTGTTACACACAGGTGGTTATTCATAAAGTAGTTATATTTACCCATGCTTATAGCTAGAAGCCATGAAATGCAGATTATCCCTCAGGTGCTGTGGTTCAGACTATGCTTCCTTTATTTGCTACTTGACAACTAAGCTGTCAATTTCTGTCTTAAGGAAAGCAAACAAAAAGGTATATTTGATGCACTTTGAGAACAGCTGAGATATTAAACGACAAAAATTGGGGTTTACAATGGAAAATCAGTTTTCTGTTAATGACAGCAGCCCCGCTGGCGCCGGTAAAAAGTTCTCCAAAAGAAACAGAGAGAGGCTTAGAGTTTGGATGTAGTACACTGTAAGCTGGTTTCAAGGAGCCCTGTCATGGACTTGTATTGTCTAATTTGGCTTTACAAGAGTAACCTCAACAGTGCATTCTTTCCACTGGCTATTATATGTTCTCTGCAATTTATACTGTGAGGCTATAGAGCACATCCTTGGCTAAAGCAAATCAGTGTTACAATTATTTTGGAGAAGCTGTACTTTTTATACTTGATATCTAGTCCTGTAGGTGTAGTATTTCTTTTATTGATTCACAAAAAAAAAAAAGAAAATCAAAGACAAAATATTTTATAAACATCTCACCCCCACACACATGGAGATTCACATTTCTCTATGCCAGTTTATACCTGCTGAAATGTGATTTACAATGTATAGACATAAATGTTAGTTCTGCTGACAGACTGGGCATAAACTGCAGCTGTAACTGAAGAGTTGCACTTACTACGTGCCTGCATCGTCTGTCTCTGCCAGAGTCTGATTAGCCAGTTTTCCTTCATTATTTATAAAAAGCAATATGCCATAAAAATGTCATTTTCACTGCCCAAATCATAAAATTTTCCACAAAAGCTTACTGCTGCAAGGTCCTAGAAAGTATTCAGACAGAGGCTCTGACAGCTAGGTAGCAATAGGTATTAGTTTCCACCATTCCTGTAATTCCCAAAGTTTGGAGTCACCAATCTTTGCGATATTGAAAGGTATTTTGTTTCTAGCTCCAGTTAGTTTTGTTATATTAGAACAGTACATACTGAGTAATTGTTTTAAGTAGCATTTGTAGTTTCTTTCAGTGCAAATGTGGGTTGACCCCCAGATAAATACTTATGAAAGGGAACTGAAAGTCAGGAGGCCCATTTTGGTCCTGAATTTCACTAAACTTTCACCAAACATGCATCATGCCATGTTCAGCAACAGTTTCGGAGTACCATCTGGGGTAATAATTACTCTAGAATTTAGACTCTCTGAAGAATTGACTCCATGGACCCACTTTTCAGAGGTGTTGAACGTCTCCAGTTCTACTTCAGTTTAGGGTTCTAATTCTCAGCACTCATGAATATCAAAAGTTGTGCATGCCTTTAACTGAGCACCCGAGCCTGTACACTGAGTACAAGAAGTTATTTTGAAGCCTGTGGACTTTTAGCTTTCTTATGTGTCTCTTTTTTCCATGTTACATGGAAATATACCTTGGCAGAAGTACCATTTGTTAATATTTGCAAAGTGCTTTGGGATCTTTGGGTGGAAGTCAGCGAGTGAAAGTGCTGCTCTCGCTCACAGCAGGGGCAGGAGGGGCAGGGAAGGACGGACTGATCGCTGCCACCTCGGGATGGCTCATTTTGAGCGGCCCAGGGTGCTTTCTTGTAAAGGCATTTACTCCCATTGACAAGAGAAATCTGGAGATATATTTGTGGCAGAGATTTCAGCTCCTGGGATGAACCTCTTTGTGTACATAGTGACTGAAAAGGCAGTGCATGTTTTCCTCTGCACCACGTACACACACGCAGACAGAGATGTATGCTCTATGTTTTCAGTATTTTCAATATTTCAAACTTCAGTGTCCGTGAACCTCACCGAGCTTGTGGTTATGTAAAACTGTTCGACCCAGGCTGATGGGGGAATCTTCGTTATGTCCCTAGTGTCATTTGTGGCTTCCTAACAAATCTGATAACTTCACCATTTCACAGTGTCTGTATGGCACTGAAGAAGCCCGGCAGGATCAGCTAAGCTTCTGTTTTGGTCAGGAATCTAAAAACTGAGCTAGGATCAAAAACTTCCCATGGAAACTTGAGGGGTCAAATTAATCTGTGATGCAATTTAAAAGAATAAAATGGATTAATACCAGAAACTGGGGAAGGTTCTGAAACTCACGTGAATTTAAAGCAAGTTTTTAGAAATCCATGCTAATCCATGTGCATCACCTCACTGTGTCTGTTGGCCATTTGCCCTGGGTAAGCAGTGGCCCTGCTGATTTTGGTGCCCAGTTCTGAACAGAACTGCTCTGGAGCAAGGCAGAGGGCAGTCCAGCTCAGGGCCCTGCCGGCCAGGCCTGGGCTCTGAAGCAAAAAAAAAATAAAAAATCATGGTAAGGGAAAATTTTAGATGTGATTTTAGATAACCAGATTTAAAAATGCTGAATTTTTGTCCAGTATGTATCTTGTCACAAAGAAAATTCAACTTTAGCTTGTGAAAATTTTCACAATTCTGAACCATTGCACTATGAAACCAATCTGTGATTTCTTCCAGGACGACCCATTGTTACTGAACATGAACAGATGGGAGCATTCATTTCCTAATCACTTTGTGCCCCATTCACTTGCTGTGGGGTTTCAACATTCAATTTGTGATGCATGTATTCGACAGAGAGTTTCAAGGTTTGTTTTCTTGGCTGAATTCCAAGGACGCTGCTGGGAACTTGTATGTGATGATTTTGGAGTCCCATCTCTGGCAAAGCTGCCAAGATACTTGGCCTCGTGAGAGGACTCTTTCTATTCCAGAATTTAAGCGCTAAGCCTGCTTGCCTCTGTCTGTTCAGAATATAGACCTGTCTTTCTCTTTGCCGGCTTTCTCCCACTTCCAACTTTACTCTTTCATTCAGCCGTCTCTTGTGTTTACAATATAACTTTATTTCTCCTTTAGATTTCTCTTTAAAGACATCTTGTTTTGTGAACACTCGGGAGTTTTCTTTCTGCAGCAGTGTTTTGATGGGAGTTTTGGTTCTCTGTATAATACCATTTTCCTCCTGCGAAACCTTGGATAAAGCTTGGAAATTCTGTGTTCCCCAGGTTTCTTGCCTATAAAGTACAGGCACAAATAGACATTGTAAGCGGTGGTATAGAAATTATTCAGGTTTATGAACCGTGCTGAGAAGTGCTATTGCAAAGATAAGCCTCGTGCTGTTAGTCACTTTCCAACAGCAAAGTTAATTATGGTCTCAGTGGAAGAGAAATGCAAATTAGTGGATAGTAAGTCTCTTTCTGCTTCTATCACGTGTATAAAGATCATCTTCTAAACATCTTTTAGGATGAAGGTGCTCTTATTAACAAAATGAGTAACTTCTGGCAGGGTTACGGAAGATTTACCATAGTCTTCACTATACCCTCTATTCCTCTCATTAATGAAAATTAATGAAGACATTATTAAAGAAAAGAAATCTCTTCTTTAATAAGAAAGAAAAAAAAATCTTTTTTCTTTTTCCACTAATTAGTCCCACTCAAATATACCAAGTTTTCTGATAATTATATAGTTTCTGTAACACACTGTACAAGTGAACTGAGCTATCAATAGAGTATCCACATTTTGCCAGCTGCTTTATAGTCAAAAGATGTTGAATCTTAGCTTGTTTTTTCATGTTACATCCAGAGCATTGGAAGAGTGTTTTGGCAGGCTTCCCGCTGGGCACAGCTCCCATTCCCAGAGTTCTCTCCAAAGCAGTAAGAATGGAAATAAGCAGCTAAGAATTTTCCAGTTTAGATCAGACTCTGTGTATGTTAAGAGAAACAGAAGCAAAACCACAAGTACCAGCATAAGCCCTTGATGTAGACAGGCTGCAACAGAAAGCAGAGCTTAATCTAGTGAAACTGTCATAAACTGTTCCATGTCAGCTTTACACATCTATACCCGGTGTCTGTCCCGCTGCATAAACGTAGCGACTGAGACAGGTATACCACCATGAAGCTTCATAACGTAAAAGAGGTCTGCATAATTAGGTTGCCTAATATCAGGCTCAGTAATCTTTTCATGATGTTTTTATGCTGAAGTAGTATTGCTTACAGGAAACTATCAAGGACAAGAAGAGAAACATTTTATTCTTTTTCTCCTCTTTTCTGTTCAATGGGATTCCTTGGCTTGTATAATGCCCATTTTTATGGGTGGTTCTTTTTCTTTTTTTTTTTCTGACAAATGCTGAAGAGTTATTCCAGAACATCTATTGTTTGGAAGAAAAAAAAAAAAGTACTAGAACTACTAGGAAGCTGATGATAATACTATGCTACAAAGAATATAATCTGGAAAAATTTTGAGGCAGAGTGGGGATAAAGGAAAAAAAATTGATTCCCAATGTCTCTTTGAGGATTACAGTCCAGCTCTTATGGAATTTAATGGGAAACTTTCCATCTCCTGTAATATGAGTTGAACTGGGTCCTCAGGATATCACCATAACAAAGCAGAGCTTAAACTGGTAGTGGGCTCAGGCAGATACAAGAAAAACTTTTAAAATCTTTTATTGTAGACAAGATTGAATTGTGGCAAAGCTGTCAAGGTTGCTGAGAATATCAATAAATCAAATTTCATGATTCTTCATGTTTTTATTTTAAAGTCTTGAAGATAAATCGATGAAATTTTACAACTTTGTTGTACTCCTACTGCATGGGTCGGTAAAGTCTGGAAAGAATTAATAGCATAGAAGATAAAGAACAAACTAGTATCAGTGTTATGAACAGTCAGGGATCTTGACTTGGAGCACTCAGCTCCAGTTCCTGGAAGTACTGCATCTCATGGGGGCTGGATCTTCTTTTACTAACAAGTTTTCATTCCTGTGTTTTACCAGTTTTTCAGGGTTCCTAGAATATATACGCATTTCCAGATCATTTATACTAACTGAAAATTACATTTTTACTGAGTGAGACATCCCTATCTCCAGCATTTTTTTTTCTGTCTGAAATGAGATTCTCGGCCCTGAAAATACTGCTTGCACTTCAACTACAGTCCTTAAAACACATAGCATCTGAGCCTAAATTCCATTTGTAAACACACTAATAACTGTTTAATTAAAAAGCTCAAGCTCAGGGATGCTTTCAAAAGGAAAATACTCAAATTAAATATATTCCCTCATGAGCTTTTTTTTTCTGGGATGTGTAAGTGATCATTCACCTTAAATAGTAACACAGTGCTCTGCAATGCTAGCATTGGTGGAATGGCTCTACAATGAAGTTAAGCTTCAAATTTTGGTCTCTCTCTGAGCCACATCCTGTTTTTGGTTAACTGATCTCATATGGGGGAAATTTACCAGAGGAAATATCTCTAGTTTGGAAAGTACCAAAAACTTATCTTTAGTTTCTTTCTGTAATTCAGCACCTTTTAAGATAGAGGTGTAATACTTTTGAGAACTCTCAAGGCTAAAGTGAAGGAGCAAGCTAACAGCACGGAAAGGAGGCCTTGTAGGTCAGTGGCACATGGTGCCCCTTCATCCCGAAACAGAAACTGTCCCATGGGTGTAACATCAGTCTTTCTGAAATGATTAACTTGCACCTCTGTATTCTGAAAGCTTAAAAATGCCACATCCAGAACTATTTTTAAAACTTCTTGAAAGATTAGCTCACATCCTGGTAGAAACTGTCTGTGCCAGATTAACTTGCCATGACTTTTAGCAGCCCTAATTATAAAGCAATGAAAGCAAATATTTCAAGCCCTACAAACTACGCCAGATCACACTTTCCACACAGACTCATTAGTTAATATGGGGCCTTGATGACTCTGCATTCAGAGCATCTACAAATACATTTACAGCATAGAGAAGTAAAGAGAAGGAAGTGGAAATGAAAAGACATTACATGTGATTCTGAAAGTATTAATAGGGCAAGTCTTCCTACTCACATAAGTGGATCTTGATATTTAAATTGGAAGCCTTAAAAATAACTTTAATAGAACTGACATCATCGTCCTCTTCCACAATCTTATTGCCAGATTTTATTAACATCCTAGCTGTTAAAGAGGCTACATGTGCAGGTACCATGGCGGATACACAAGTAATTGCACACCCATGTTGCTAAACGAGCCATTTTCTTGTGCTGTGACAGCATTACTAAACTGCACATGATGCTTTTCATCTGGTGAGATCTAAGCGTTTTACAAAAGGAAACAAATGTTGCTCCCTCTTTGCAGATTGGAAGGTGGAAGCATTCACTTGGCTAGTGGTTTATCCAACCACACTCCAGTGATGTATGGCAGTAAGCCAGAAGGATACTCTAAAACAAACTCATGGCAATTGGCTCCATCAGACCTACGTTTTCTTCTCTCTAATGACAATTTCCTTTGCATCATCACATTTAAACCGTTAAAACCTTAAACAATAATAATAATAAAAATGTCACTTTTTTGACAAAGTGAAGGATCAAATTATTTTCTTGGAAAGAGTCTTGCATAGTGATTCCAGTGAGGCTACAGGGTGGAACCGAAAATAGTATTTGGCCCACAAATTATTATTTTTTTTTTAATAAAACAGAGTGAAAGAAATTGTGAACATAAACATAGGAAACTTCTTAAATAATGCTTCCAAGAATGGGACTTCTATTATTAAAAATGCTAGGCATCAGAAGATGGTCGTTATCTGTCTCCAAGTCCCATGAATGCGCTAGCATACAGCTGTGAAAAGATATTGCCCGTGCAGCAAATGAGCTGAAGTACGCTCTGTTACAGACAGCAGTCTGAAACGATAAAGAAAACTGAGCAGCTATCTGCCTTTCATAGGGATGCCGTGTACATCTCTTGTATTCTGAGTATATCTTTAATACTTCCTGTTATTTTCAATTAACCACAAAGGTGATTGAAAATAAAATTTGCAATCTCAATCATTTTGTACTTTTTTTTTTTTTTTGGTAACATTCTAGGTTTTTTTAGCCTCTGTTCTGCAAATAGTGCCAGGCTTGGTGCTTATAGTATCCTCACAGTACCGTATAGTTATAAGATTATTTTTTCCTGTGTGCACATACATCAGCCCTATAAAGGATAAATATATATATATCCTACCCCTAGACCTGGCCATCTTTTTAGAGTTATTTTTTTCTTGGATATATATTTTTTTAAATTAAGTTGCCCTTCTGAAGTCTCAAAAAAATGCTTTGTTTATTCCTCTGTTGCTTGACATTGCCCTTTTGAGACAAAAATGTAGAAGTTTAATGGAATTCTTTGCTGGGAAATCTTCAATAAACCCAGCATGCACGCAGTAAGGGAACACATGGAAATGAATACATGTTGCTATATCAGCCAGGCAAACAAGCTGAGTCACACACAGCTGTGTGAGCAGAGTTGATGAATATTCTTTTTTTTCTTTGTGAAAACACATGAATATTGTTATGAATATGTATTCATAACAATGTGAGGAGAAAAAAAAATCAGGAATTAATTCCGATGTTTCTTCTAGCAATGCAACAAAGCACTACAGTGTATAGTTCACTTACGTGAATGAGGGCTCTCCCTTGTTCCCAGAAGATCCCCCCCTTCCAATCTATTATTTAATACAGCTCTGGTTAATTTTGTATTTGGTAATCTGCAATTATGTGGGGGAGACAGTCACGCAGGGCAGCTATTCCACATGTGGAACTAACGGAGGTATCAGAGTTCAGGCAGACACTTACTGATAAATAACCTTGTAGGCTGGCATAAGCTACCTGGATGCAAACACTGCTCTAAGTGCTGCAGCGTAGCAAACGAAGCGAAGCATCTAGAGCACCAGCTCCTCTTTTTACCTTTAGTTTTCAGCTAGGAGTCCCCCCCAGTGGTATTTCCCAAATTTCTTTCACAGGGAAGAACTAACAGATTTGCAACTGAAACTCTCTTCTGACTGAATCATAGTCGGTGTGGTTGCAGCATGTGATTTCAGTGCAAACTTGCCTTATCCTGATAGTGAAACTTCCTTTTGTAGAAATCTTCACTGCGCCATGAGCATCTTAAAAGGATTTGCATACCTTAGTTAACTGGCCTTGTGTTAGCTTGTTATAAATATCATCTGCATTTGAGAATAGCTGGAGGGCAGAGGCATGGGGAGGATCCCCAGTAGGCTTCAGGAGGAAATTCAAGCATCCAGATTTACTCTGAGCACCCGGGTTTTCCCCCAGGCAGAGCAGACGGAGGTACTCAGAGGGCAGCTTTCACTCCAGCCCTGCTCTGGGCACGCTGCACTTTCTGCGTTACGGGGCCAGGTCGCAGTGTCACACAGCCGTCACGGCACCGCTTTCAGGAACTAACTCCGCCAACAGAACTAACACGCTCCTCATCTTAGCTGTCCTGAGGGGAGTTTGAGCCCTTGGGCCTTTACACGCTCACTCCCCCGGCTCCTGGCGGGGGAGAGGCCCGGAGCTGCCCGCAGCCGGGCCCCCGCTGCCCCCCCGGGGGCTCCCCGGGCCGCCTCCCCGCCCTCACACAGCCGCCCCCGGCGGGCAGGGCCCGGCCTCGCCACCGCCCCCGCCGGGGCGGCCCGAGGCACCTCCGCCGCTCCCCGCCCGGCCCCGCGGCTCTCGCCCGCTGCGTGCCGAGGGGCCCGGCTCGGCCCGGGCCGCCCCCGCGGGCTCAGGTAAGGGGAGCGGGAGGCAGGGAAGGAGGGCCCCGGGCCCCGCCTCAGGCCGCCCCGGCCCCGCTGAGGGGCTCTGGGGGCGGGCAAGCCGCCCGCTGCCCCTCGGCATCCTCGGGCCTGGCGGGTGGAGTGGAGGGGAGGAGGAGGAGGAGGAAGGAGGAGGAGGAAGGAGGAGGCCGGCCCTGCAAAGCCTGTGGGTGGTTGGCAGCGTAAAGGCTGGCGGTCCTCCGCTGTGCCTGCTGTCACCGGGTGCCATCAGTTACGCCTGTAACAGAGCTTCATTAGCTAGGGGTGCGGTTTCTGTCACATTTAGCACTGCAGGCTTTCATTTTTTTTTGGTTCTTGAGAGGTTTGGCAGCCCTGTGTTCGTTGCTAGCCTCCCTTTCCAGTGCCTAGAGAGAGGCCAAGTGAATTGCCTGAACCAGAAAACAAAATGCTGTTCAAAGAGAGGTATTTAAAATCCTGGGGATGCCCTGTGCACTGCGTGTCAGAGTCACACCGCGGTTTCTGTTCCTTGTCTGGCCCAACGGGTCTGGCAGTTCATCCCCACATAGAGAGCAGCTTACACAGCAGGTGTGGAAAGTGTCCGAATTGGCTGCAGCGGTGCAGGGAAGGTGGGAGATGTCAGTCCGAGTCCTCTGACACAGGGGAGAGAGCTGAACTTGGGTCTCCCATTGTTACGGTTTTCTGTACAAGGTGGCAGCTGCAACCACTTCCATCCCAGCCTCTCGCTGTGTGCTGACACAGTGCAGGGGTCTGCAGCGTGTCCCGAGCGTGCCCCAGAACCACAGTGTGGACATGTAGGCAAGGCAAGTCTGCTTAGGGCAACCTGGCACCCACGGGGCGCAAACCTGAACAAGTCCAATCGACTTAAATATTGATTCCATTGTTTTCAGGCTTGGTAGTATTACTTTTGGTAAAGTCAGAGTTGGTACTGAGACAGGTTATTTTGTGTCAGTACTGTCATGGGAAAAAATAGATTCATGAAGTCTTCAGTAGATTCATTATGTTCCACATGTGCCATGCCCCTGGGTAAAAACCTGTCTTGAACTTTCCAATCAACTGTGGAGACCACCAGAATCACTTCTGGTTGAATATCTGAAAGTATTCAACTGCACAGCTCTCGTTAACCGAAACCTGTACTGAACATGCCTTATACCTTTTCTTGTGTGGCTTTAGGTGTTTCTGGTTAGAGCATAGGTGTTAAGCTTTTTGTGATTTCCTTTTTCATTTTGCCAATAGTGGTATGACTTCAGGAAGATCACTAAAGACATATCAGTTGCTTAATTTCTGCATCTATAAAGCATAATCTCAAATTTGGGCTGCTGGAAGTTGAATGTTGTTGGGGATTTACTCTACAGGAAATTCTTTTGTGTGTTGTGGACAGATGGGATCAAGATGATGGGACTGTTTACTTCATCTTTCTACAAACTAAAAAACTGTGGGAAGAAAACCCTGGACTTTTGTTTTAAAGTATTGTCCATTTTCATATTGTGTTTCAGGGAAATTTTAAATCTGTACAGTAATTTCCTGCTGGTACCTCGTCAAACCCCACTGTGACATTTAGTCACGCATGTCAGCTACAGATTCAATTAAACAGATCACTAGACTGCTACACAGGTTTGGAGCTGCTTTGAGGGCTTTGATGCCTGATGTGTTCTCTTACATCAAAGTGAGCGTGTCTTCTTGTTTCAGCACCTTTTTTTTTTTTTTCCTCATCTTTGACAGTAGTTGACTTCAAATGGCTGAGAAATCAAGCAGAGGCCCGCAGGATGTCCTCAGCTCTTCTCCTGATGAAAATGAATTTCCTTTTGGATATCCCACTAACATCTGTGAAGATGCACCTGATCAGAAGTACCTGTGCAGCAACTGCAACAATATTCTGAAGAAAGCCCTGCAAACGCTCTGTGGGCATAGGTACTGCTCAGCCTGCCTGTCATGGATTGTACGGTAGGTCCTTGCTACAAAGGGTCACATGGCTGTGACCCATTCTGTGGCTGCAAGTACCCTGTGCAGTGCCACTGTGCTCAGTAGGTGAGAGTCTGTGGCTGCCTGGCCCACTGGTCCGTAGACACTGTACAGTCTGGAAGTACTTACCTCCAGGGAACGCAGGGTGGTCTCTGCCTCCTTCCTTGTTTCCAGCGTGGATGTCTTCGGGGTGGGAAAGGCTGGATTACGGAGCTTGAAAGATGTCGGTTTTCCTATGTGTAATTGCGACATAATTGGTACTGATTTAGCTTTGAACAATTAGTGCAAGGCTGACTTAGTACTACCATAGGAGTTTACAGTCCTTTGGTAAGTGATGGGATGGGATTTTAATAAACATTATCTTAGAGCTTTAAATTTAGTAACTCAGCTAGATCACTACATGTTAAGGTGCTGTTGCCATTAATGACAAACAATGACAGGCATTCTCCTGGAGAGCCTGAAAACCAGGAGCTAGGTGGGCATTTGCTATGATGGAATACCTGCTTCTGTCCTCCCTTTTCTTTCAAGAATTACACCTTGATTCAGAGCCTTTGGAAAAGTTCCTGTCTGCCCTACAGGAGGGAGGTGAAATTGCAGTACATGTCTGTGTATGTGAGCTGACTTGAGCTTTGATGTTTTGGAAAACAGTAGCAGTCAAGATACAGTGACAGGGTTGTAGTCCTGGCTAAATAGGTTCCCAGCTTTATTGTTTTTCATGATCCAAGCTGCTGTTGCTTTGCTGAAATACAGATAAAATGTACGGCTCTAGTTCTGATCTCGAGGAATGGAATAGCAGGGGTTTCGTTTGTTTCTTTACCTCAGCGTGTTTAAAAATCGGCCCTTTAATGAACAAAGATTAGGGATTCTGAGTAGAAATTACTTCCACATTTTAATTTATTTCAGTGTGTATATAAAGACATCCTAAACTACAGTTAACTAATTGATTGTTTATTCTTCTTTCTTTTTGCCAGAAACAATAAAAATCCAATTTGCCAGAAATGTAAAGAGGAGGATCCCAGTACTTTAAGTGAAGGAAGCCTATTGGCAGAAGAAAGGGTAAGTTGTAGTAAACAGTTCATTAACTTATCATTAATCACTGCCTGGTCTACTTCATAGTCAACATTAGATTATAATTTAGGAGAGAATGTTAACTTGTGCTTCAGTCATTTGAATTTCCCAAAGATTTTGATTTTAAAAGGTGTAACGGCATCCTTAGGACTTTTCAAGTCCGTTCAGTTCTGCAGTGTAAAATTTCCCACTGTGTAATTAACCTTTATTGCCTTCCATGAACCTGTGCTTTCCTACTTGTAATAATATGTCTTAGCTGTTACTTACTATCCTTAGTAAGTATCCTAGTGGCTTTCCCACTTCGGGGTGGCAAGTTTCTCTGTACCCTTCAAACATGTTACTGAAGTTTCAGGTTAGAGTTCTCTCTCAGAGAAGAAGCTGGAGTATGGGCTAGCCAGCTGAATTGCCTGGAGCGTGCTTTGACAGCCAGGATATCTGGAGAAAAGAGCGGAAAACTTAGAGCTGAACGTAGTCATTGATAAAAATTATGCACTGGCGACTGTTTCATCTGTAATTTAATGGTGCAGATCTCTTCTGCTGTTAGGTGATTTTCCAGGCATCTCACTGCACTATTCTTTATCCTGAATACAAACAAAGGGCTCAGTACCAGCTCATCTTCTTCCTTCCTTTCCGATTCCAGGCAGGAATACCAAGAGATACACATTCTGTCTAAATTTGTTAGGAAAGAATGAAACCCAAGAGTCAGCTGGCAGTGAGGTAAAAGGCAAAATATAATAACTGACTGCAGCAAAATAATGAATCTGCATTTAACACTGAACTCAGTAAGATCTCAGAAAAAATCCTCAATTCTGCAGTAAATTTCCCGGTAACAGAATTTCATGCATCATGGAACCACAGATAGATAGAGCTAAACCCTTATGAAATTCTTATTCTATGTCGACTGTTATTTTTTTATAACTTTCGGATTTCTCTGGTGCAGGATTCTCCCTAAGTCTTTTGGGACTTTCTGCAAAATCTGTGGGTGGGTTACAGTAAACAGGGCCCCACTCTTGCAAACTGATCTGCCTGGGCAGATTCTAATGCCTGTTGAGAGTCCACATGAAGTCAGTCACCACAAAAGCATGAGGATCTGCCTGTATTGATCAATTTACAACAAGTGATCCACGGTTTGTGAACAACATGAGTAATAAAGACTGTATAGCACGTTTGTTTTTTGCTCCCTCTCTTATCCTGGTTAATCTCTGCTTTACCTTTACTGTGGTTTTGCTTAATGTTTATTCCCTATGCTATCTGTTTATATGTTTATATTTTAAATAAGATACTTACACAAGAGGAAATAAAAGGGCCTGTCAAGAGGTGTATCTGCTTTATCTTATCCCATGATCTCCCATACCTTCCCTGTCATATTCTTAATTTATGAACCGTTGGTATACTACATGTACTTCAAGCCTTGCCCTGGTGCCCTTCATCAGGATCAGTTGCCGTGCATCCGTCACTGAAGTCAGTCAGAGGAGTGGGGGGCATCCTCCTCCGACTCTGCTCACACCCTATCTGCTGTCATTCATGAAGCTTGCTTAGGGGACAATTCTCTACTCTGCACTGAGCTCGAACCCCTTTGTGGCTCTCCCCACCTGGCTGTGTTAGAGCAGTGGAAGATCCTGGTTCAGCTGCAGCGAGCTCTGGGACAGACAGGACCAGGCGTCTGTGGTGTCCCACAACAGCCACCAGCAGCACCTGCACCAACATCTTCCTTTGAAATGGCTAAAATGAGAGGGAGACGTCCAACTACAATATAGCAAATCAGAGAGAAATAGTTTCTGTTTCCTTTTGTTCGACCCAGAACACTTTTGTGTCAGTGAGAGTCATCTCATTTACAGTACAAGGGTCTGACTCAGGCCCCTAACAAAGTTCCGTGCAAGCTTATGTTCCCAGATATGAGGGCAAGAACTTTTGTGGGTATTTCAAAGCAGTGACCTGTGCGGATAAAAGAAGAGAGGAGGATTTTTTAACTTGTTTTTTAACTGAGCTGTGTCCAGAGTGATTTAGCAACTACAAGTGTGAAATAAAAAGCACAGGGAATGCACACAGCAGTAAGAAACCCTGGCACTGCTGGGACTGTCCCTGTAGTTAAATATATTTTAAAAGATCTCTTTAGTAATGTCAGGAAATTCCTTGAGCTTTTTTCTTATGACATGGGGAAAAAGCCACCATGTGCCTGATAACTTGAATTTCTTTGATTTGCTCATTAATTAGACTAGAATATTTTAGAGGCTGGGGCTGGTATGCTTTCACTAATTGCTAGCTTACTACATAATATCTTCCATACATGCAGATGGAGCCACACGTGTGTTTGTACAGCCTATTATTATTATTATTTTTGATTTCTTGTTTGTGGAGTTGTTTGCGATCTGTGCGCAGAAATTCTTCAGAGGTAAACTTTGCTTAAGGGCTGAGAAGAGGAAAGGAGTTTCTATTAGACTCTGCATATATAAATTTATTTCCTTGTTACCATTCATAGAGCTGGTTGTGCTTCTTTTATATGATTTAATATGACGAATGTAGATGACTACAAACATTTGTATCTAGATTAAAAAACAAACAGCAATGTTGATTCTGATAATTTTATTTGCTAACTTTTCTAACTCATTATGTAGAATTTCAGTAACTTCATAGAAAAGTGGACATCATTTGTAAATACTTTTCCCCCCTTTATATGTAGAGACCCCCTCCCCAGCCCCAATTCCTACCTTGCTCTTTGTTAGGTTACATAGGAAATCTGCTGTCCTCTGTACTGTGTACTTACCACTGTCTTGTTCTCGTGTCACTGTACCTATTTTGATTGTGCAAGAGGTAATATTAAAAATGTGTAGTGTTTCATCATTTACAGAATAATTTCACAATTCTTCACAGCGTAAGAAAAAAAACCAACAACTATGCAGTAAAAAAAAAAAAAATCTCACATGTGGTTTACATTTCTTTAGTACACAGTGCCATACTAAATGGAAACAGCCTGGTCTGAGAAATGTAGTCTCACTGCAGAACAGACCCAAGTCCTCTCTACAGCACTTTAGGAGGTGTTAATGACCCCAATAATGAAATGCATTCATTAGAGTCGCACATGGCAGCACCCTATAGTTAGGATCACATCAGCACATTCATTGCACGTGATGTATTTCAGGCTTCTGTGAAAAGGAACTTGAAATAAAAGCTATAGTTGGCTATGCTCTTTTCAATACATTTATATTGCATCAAATAATTTATTTTTGAATCATAACAAAGAAATTATAATTATTTGACTCTACTAACACCAAAATACTTGCTAAATCGGAAAGTGTTATGGTAGTAGAGTAAATGAAACAAAAAAAGAAGGGATTTATCGAGATCTGAAGTCTTGATAATCCCTACCACAAAAATGCATGCTGGAGTACTTTCTGACCAGTGATTTTTCCTTACTGTGTTTACTTTCCAGGCTTTTGGTGATGCTGCCATTAATAAAGAGATTTCTGAACTCAAAGTACGCTGCGTGACCCCCGGATGCAGTTGGTCTGGTATCATGAAAAATTTTGAAGTACGTTTAAAGGCAATTTATTTAAATTAACATGTGCTTTTACTTGAATGTGGACAGAAGAAGAATGAATCTAGTTTCTCAGCAAACACAGATTAGTGCAAATTTACAAGAATCAACAAAGATATCATGATTCATACCAACAGAGTATCTCAAAACATCTCATTAACAGGGCTTTGATCGAGTCCAGAACATCCTGAATGACTGTGAAATTAACGTTGCTCAAATGTGTCAGCTATGGTTTTTTATTATATTTATTTTCCATAGAGCTTACTTATTATTTAAATTCAAAGATGCTACAAGCAGTAGCATGAAAATACTTCAATTTCCAGGACATTGTTATGAGCAATTCTTCAGTATTTTTTTAAAATAGAAATAATTTCGTCCTGTGCATATGATTCCAATTGGTTGAATGCATTCATCATTCTTTTCAGGCAGATGTGAAATGCCCCAGATAAAAAATTTAGATGGACAAGGTTTGTGAATCCGACATGCAAAACAGAATCATGAAAAAATGGAGATAAATCTCATGATGCTAAGGCAGCTTTATTTTGGACCACTGCTGTAGGAACAGGGTGCCTTTCTGTATTTATAACAGGGAGTCTGCTGTGTACCATGGATGCCTGTGAATCTGATAAGCATCTGAGGTGCTTCTGCCTTTTCTTGTCTTCGTTAATTTTGCACAAGTTTTCTATTTGAGTTCATTCCTCTTTAAGAAAAAAAAATCTGCCCAGTTTGCTCAGCTTCATAGTTTTGAGAACTGGAGCCCCTCTCAGCACGAATACATGGCAAAATGAATTTGAAAGTTGAGCGTGTGATTGAAATTGGCATGTCTGAGCCAGTTCTGTAGGGGACAGCCATCTCCCTCTGAAGACAAAATCAGTTGTGACACAGTGCCAAAGTTTCAGTAGAAGAGGCCAGAATAAATATTTTCTGTTGGAATACTGTATTTTTAAGAATGAAAGTGGACCTGTTGGATGTAGTCACAAAAGATGATGCTGACATTTTTCCTTATTGAGATGAGAAGATACAAATAATGAAAAGGAAAAGTTTTTAAAGTTATTTAAAATATAGAGGAGAGTTGTATCCTAACTGTTACATAGGTGTCAGATGGCCATTCTTTTATGCTACATAGAGATGTCAGCAGGCTAACCACATTCATCCTGTCAGTCAGAGCAGTTCAAGAGAGAGCTCATGTTTGAATTTATCAAAAGTTGTGGGATTTTTTTTTATTTTTTTATTTTTTTTAAAGTTTAGAATTATCAAAAAAGCCCCAGTAAAGATGGTGGATTTTTCAACGGTAATCTTGGTAATGCTGTAGAGTGGGACTTTACCCAAGCTTAGAAGAAATGCAAGCTATTTATTGAGAAATGTTTATCTGCAGTTAACATTTTGGTTTGCAACTTCTAACTTCCAGGAGCATCAGAGTTTATGTGAATATGCTTTAATCCCTTGTCACACTGGTTGTGGACACATGGTAATGAGAAAGAATCTTGCAGATCATTTGGAAAACGGATGTGTTAATAATGTGACAATGTGTCAGAAGTGCAAGCGGAGCCTATCCAGTAGTGAATACCAAGTAAGAACATTTATTTGTTTCAAATAATGGTTTTATATTAATTGCTTAAGTAATCTATCATGACATTTTTCATCCCGATGTCATGAATGCTGCTGCATGTGGAGAACATTTAATTCTTCTGCGTTTGCTATTTTTTCCGTGCATGTATTCGAGAGAAAAATGACGTGTATTTGATAGTCTGCTTGTGATATTACAGCAGGGAGAGGGAAACACCTGTGTGCTCATCCAGGGCTCGGGTAGGCCACATTTTAGCTCCAGTGTCAAAGCGTGTCTCCCAGTATGAGGTAGATGTCATATAGAATCACAGACAGTTGCAGGGAAGAGATCTTGAAAGAGTCTGTTTTTTTTTTATTCAAACTAAAATTGCCTTTTTTTTTTCCTTTTATCAGATAGTATTTCTATTAGATATGATCAAATATATAGATCTCAAAATTAGCAGCAATGTCCATACAGACCAGGAATCATAAGAACTCATTCTGCCAGAAATTTCTCTGTGACTATTTAAACATTTTTTATTTATATTTTTTATGTTTAAGTTGTGTTTCCCACTGTTGTGACAAGGACTTGCAAGATGTATATATCCCCCGTGTGTTTATATATATTTAAAAACACTTGTCTGTCCCCAGCATTTACTCAAAATTCTCTTTAAAACAACAAATATTTTTTCTCACTAAATTGTAGTTGATCATCAAACTTTTAAGTTTATGTTGCGAAACCTATTGCATTCTTACTTAAATGCAAGGAATTTCTGAGCTGATGCTCAACATTGTGAAAGCAGGGCAACAATCTGCATTAGTACTTGCAGATTTTAAGTGACTTCGTGGGCTCATTTTATCGTTTTTAAAGCTGCTCTTTATTTTTCCCTGTTTTTGAAGATGCACTGGTACAAGTTCTGGGAGTGGTCTGAGGGCATCAAAGGAGCTAACAGAAACTGTTCTGTGTTGCTGAAGGAGGAAATGGTGTGGTGGGGCAGATGAAAAGTGGTAGAAAATCAGCTGCTGTGCGAAGAGATTGCCAAAGATACAGCATCAGTGGCACGTTTCTCAGCCTCGAGGTGGAAGTGCATCACCTTCTGTTTAGGGCATTTTGTGCTTTAAAAACTCCTGGGACAAAGCAACAGCGGCGTGAACGAGAGAGACCCACCCTTGCTAACACCACTACATGTGTTTCGATTTGAAATCTCTGCAAACTTTCTCATCCCAACCCCACCTAGCTTGTGACCCTGTGGGCTCTCGTCTCGGAAGGTGTTGCTGGGACAGCGGTCTTCTAGGGTAGGGCAGAATAAATATTGAGCCCTTCAGATAATGCAGAGAGAATAGTTGCCAGCCCTGGAGTTTTGTCCGGGAATGGGGGCATAGTGATGTTAAGACCTACATAGCAGGAGCGTTGTGAATACCTCAGAAATGTAGTCTGATGTAAATAGCAGTGGGTGGCTTTATATGCCGTAACTGGCACAGATGTAAGCCTTTCCAAATACTGAGCCATGAGCTACACCCAACATATGGGGGTACCAGTCCTTCTGGAGTACAAAGAAGGCACTCTGGCTAAAACAAGCTTCTTAGAAAGCTTTTGCATGTGCTCTTCATGTCTCAAAAACTCTTATGGAGAGAGAAGAGCATCTGGACCCAGGCACGTTTTACCAGTGGTAAATCCAGTGTCTGTTTCGGAGAGACTGCAGATACCAGAAGGTGGCAACACTTAATCCCTTGCAACCTTCTGAAAGTGCAGTAGGCAAGCAGGAGAGTGAAAGAGGCAAGCAGGAGAGTGGAACTTGAGCTGAGTCTGTTCCTTGAGCACCTTTCTCTTTCCTGAGCTCTGTGACGCTGCAGATCTACCTCAGCAGGCTTCATTTTCCTGCAATGACAAACTGTTTTCCTCCCCCTCGTTCTGCTTAGCTGTCATCTTATTAATTTTTAGTTAGGAAGCCTTGGCAGGGGATTTGCCTTGAAATGTTGATCTTTCACTGCCTGCCTTAGTTAGCATTCATAAAATTGGAATTCTGCTGGTTATGTGATCTGCCTTATGAAATTTATAGTTATGTGGCATATGAATTTTGCTTGTTTGTGTGTATATCCACAGTCCTCTGGGAGCACGGGAAGTCTGGGGCACCGCTCTCACTCTCTCCATCTTAGCCAATCAGTTGTTGGTCTCATGACTTTTGCAGTCCCATATTTTAAACAAACTTTCCGCCAGCCTCTCTCCCCTTCAGGAAGTTGGGGATCTGAAGGAGTGAAAGAGCAGCAAGTAAGAAGTAAAGACACACACTGTGCAATACCTAGGATACAGAGTATTTAAAAATAAATTAAAGAGTGGAAAAAAAACCTGTCTGTATTTCTGGGGATCAAAAGAGAAACCTCAGGACTCTGCAGAGGAAGGACTTGAGGGCTGCTGAAATGGCTTTATCAACAAAAAATTCCAGACTATAGGAAATGTACTGGCAGGCAAAGGCATTTACAAAGATTAAAGGTAACCCCCTTGTATAGTTTGGGTTGAAAGCTGACAGTTGCTGTGTTAAATACACAAGTTACAGTTGTAGTTTGAACCAATGGCAGGAGGATTACTTTCCCCTCCTTGAAGCCAGGAAAGGCAGGAAGTCTCATGTTAGCACTAATGCATTTTGCATTACTACATCATGATGGAAAATTTGGATTCCTGCCTTCAAAATGTTAATAAGCAGAACCTGAGAAGGGTCTGCACACTAAGCAAACTATGCGAAGCCAATGGAAGAAGAGTTTTTATTTGGTTTTCCCATGTATTTGCTTTCTGTTCCATAATCCACCTGCATGCCACTGGGTGTACATATGTGTGTACATACACATGCATGTGTGGCTGTACATGCTATGGTTTGAACTGGGCAAGACTTGTACATTGCCAATCTTGTATCGGATTTCCCAGGATGACCTTGCAAAGCATCTGTAAGTAATTTCCAAGAACTCAGGGCCTCATAAGTAACAGATCACACGTTGTGCTTTCATTTAACGGGTGTTGCATCTGGAGATGTGTCACTGAACATACCTGCTGAGCTGAGCTGCGTGATCAGATGAGAAGCTGAGCTTAAGAAACCACTGAATCCGTCCCCTGTGCAACCAACTCCTTGCAGAGGGGACAGCAGCACCCACTTTTAACAGATGTGCTTTAGTCCCACACTTCTGAAGGTTATTTTGTCTGAAAAGAAGCCTGAAAACAATGCAGTCTATTGAGTAGTGAGGTCGAGAGTGGTCACTGTCTGAACAGGGGTACAGGGTTTTGCACCGTGTGTTGCGGAGCTTGTAGTGCTCCTATGGAAGTTACTCTCCTTTCTTTTACTCTTCCTTAAATCCACGCCTTCCAGGAAGGAAGGAAGAAACTTCTTGCAAACTCTTCCATACCACAGAATTTCTTGTAGAAAAGCCCCTCTAACCTTCATTTTCTGTGAAATAGGAGTAGCATTTCCAAACAGAAGCAATGTTTCAAAGACTCCTAAGTAAAGATACTCAGTGATTTTAATAATGTACTCGATTCCTTTCTTCTTGTTTTAATGACAGCAACATTCATGTGAAGGCAGTTTATGTGGGGAACAGAAACGTGTGCAAACAGAAACATCATCAAAGGAAAAGGTAGGTAAAAGATGAGTGAAAGCAGTACAACTTTATTTCAATTCATGAAAATATCACTTGTTCATTTAGATTAAATGATCATCTGAGAACATCTTCAGGTATGGCAGTTATATCTGGATGCTTTTTACATCCCAGCATAGCTCTCGTGTATGGCTTCTCTTCTCTGCTCCCACAATTAACTTACTAAATTAATCTGCCAAAGCCAGGGAAGTGTTTGTTTCCTTTCAAGTATTCAGGAAGACCTATGTGACCGAAAGAAGAATATGCTGTCTAACAGTGTATTTAAAGATAGGTGCTTCTGGTTGTGAAAGGAACTAAATTCTTGTGCCAGCCAGAGCTTTTGGTCCAATAGATCCATTCATTCCCAGGGCGTGCTGCAAGACGCAGCTCTTCTGTGCTTTCTGTAAGAGCAGGAAGAGTGTAAAAGTGGCTGTGTGCATGACTGTGGTGGGCCAACTTGCTTATTGCCATATCATTTATGACAAGTTGTTACTAGGGAATCACTGTGGTTTGTTAAACTCTGTTATATCAGTATGTTAGAAAGGCACTCAACTGCCGGATTGCCCCCAAGTAACTTCCAATCCACCACACTCTTGGTGTGTCATTGATGAGTATTCAGAACTGGTCAGACACTGTAAGCTGTGGCAATGCCTTGACTTGAATTAACCTGATTTATAGCTGCTGGGGATGGGACCAAGGTGTTAGTAGGTAGATACAAGAATTGAAATTGGTATTTGATTATTTTATTGCCTTTTCTTTTTTTTTTTTCCAGCAGAACCACTCTACAGTCTTGATCAACAAGGACGGATGTCGGTTTTCTGAAGTTGGCTGTTCATTTAGGGTAAGTGAAACTGCTGCCTTCAGGAAGGCCTCAGATGGCATGCAGCTCAGTGCCTTTGGTCTAGCCAGCCTTTGTGTTCAGGGTATTAGTCCTTGACTGAAATGTATCTTTAAGGAAAGTGAGAAATGTACCCATTTTTAGTAGACCAGGAGAGATGATATTGGAACCGTTGTGGTTACACAGCATGTTTAAGATGCCGTTTGCTCTCTGGCCTGCACAGTGCATTGACTTCAGATAAATGGATGTTTATTACAATTCTGCTGGGTTAGAGGTCATTAGAGGGCTTGTTGGTTTTCCATTCTCCATATCTCTGAAGAGAGTCCGCTGCTCTGTAGCTGGGCCTGTATCTTGCAGTCCTCCCATCCCTGTCTCTCCCAAGAAGCTAGAGGGAACATGGCTTGATTTGGCCAGTTATGGTAGCTGTATAGAGAGTATCAATCATGTCTTCTTACAGGGAAGCAAAGGGAAGATGAAGGAGCATGAAAAAACTGCAGTTGGGGCCCACATGCTGCTTCTGCTGCAGCACATAAAGCAACTGAAGGCAAGCTTGTGCACTGTTTCCAAAGCTGCAAATGGTTTCGTCCCACAATCACAGCTGAATGTGAATGTTGCAGACAAAAGCATCCCTGATCTGCAGATCCCAGGCAGTCTGGAAATCAATGGCGATCTGGAAGTAGACTGTTTTCCTGCATCTGTTCCTGAAGATGAATCTGTTCTGCAGCAACTTGTGAGGGAGAAAGTGATTTCTGAGCTAGAAAATAAGCTACATGTGTTTGAGAATATCGTGTCAGTGCTCAATAAGGAAGTGGAAACCTCTAACTTGGAAATCACAGCCTTTCGGAGACAGAGTGAACTTGACCAAAATATAATACGAGGCCTTGAACTGAAGGTAAATATTTAGGATAAACATTGCCTGTGTGCTTGCTGTATAGATGACACACTTAACACATGTCAGAGAGAGACGATGTAGAGATGGGGATAGAAATGAGCACAGGAATTGAAGCTGTGAAGGGTTAAGTTCTGGACACATCTACAAGATCCTTTTCTCGTTTTGGATAAATTTTCAAATGGGCGTCTCTTTAAAATTTTTATCTAAATTTGTGTTTAGGCAGTTCTGTCTCTGGTTATTCCCGAGAGTTGTAAATGTTAGGAATTTGCCGAAAGAAATCAAAGGAAACCCTTCAGAACGTGAGGACATTTGTACTGTTCTGCTGCTTTTGCAGCACATCAGCCTGGGCAGTGGGGTTGATTGAGAACTGTGTTGTTTTTTTTCTAGATTGCAGAGTTGCACCGGTGCCTGACCCAGAAGGATGCAGGCCTCAGCAATCTTCATAAGAGTCTTCTGTTCTCTGAGCAAGCGTCCTACGACGGGGTCTTTCTGTGGAAAATAACAGATGTTGGCCGGAAGTTACAGGACTCTGTGACGGGAAGAACAGTCAGTTTGTACTCACCAGGTAAAACACGACGTATACATGTGTTAGCAAAATTTGGTCCTTTAGAAAACCCACTGATTTCTCTAGAATGACGCTCCTTTCTGCTCATGGACAGGAAGTGCTTTAAAATAGCTTCAGGTAGCTGTTAAGGAGAGCTCCTAAGATGCTGTTTGTGTGAAGACCTCATGTTCTCCTGCTTGGTATTCAGGGCGGCTGTGATGTACTCTGCCACAGAGCTGTGTTCTGTTCTGGGCTTTCATTTTGCAATTTGCCCTCCGCTGCAGCTACTTGCAGTGACATCTGCTGGATCTCTGTTGTCTAATCCACAGCCTTGGTGCCTGATGGTACTGAATGGTCTTCTGCTGCAGTTTTCTCCCATGTGAGAAGTAATTTGGTTAGGTAAATTATCCTTCTGTGGCTAACACCAGGTAATTTTCACCAAGGTATGAGTCATTAAAAGGATTCCAGCCACTAGATTTTCGTTGCTTATTAGCTGTACTGATTTGTGTGTTCTCCTCATCTCTATAATACCAAAACATAACACAAATATTCTTGCATATGCCAAAACAGTCATTTTGTCTTATTTTCAGAGGAGGTTTTACTAATGAAGAGTTCTGATTTTCAGCTTTCTACACTGCAAAGTATGGCTACAAGGTTTGTCTGCGGATTTATCTGAATGGGGATGGGACAGGAAAAGGAACCCATGTGTCACTGTTCTTTGTTGTTATGAAAGGAGACTATGATGCTCTGCTCCCTTGGCCTTTCAGACACAAGGTAAGAAGGGCAACTTTTTCATATCTGATCCTAGCATAAACCCACTACTTCTCCCAGTGAACTCAAGAGAACTTTTTCTCTTGACTTTAGTGGAAGTTGGAGCGTTTTCCCATTTTCTTCTCTGATGGCTTATAAGCCACACTCTAATTTTGGGTAGTAATTTGGCACTGAGTGGAGTGATTTGCACTCAAGGAAAGCTGCTCCTACTGAGATTCAACACTTGCCTTGAAGGATTTTCAAACTCCAGAATACTGAAATAACTCTGCACTTTCAAGGTTATTGTATCCCAACCTGTGTCCACCCGGGATAAACCAGGAGACACAATGTTTCCTCGCTCTCGCTATACATATATAATATCAGTTGGTAAGAAAATTGTGATTTGCTGCCTGAAACGCAGGTGTTACAAATGTGAGGTTACAGTTCCACTTATAAATGTGCCATAGATGTCTTACATTATCCTGATCTTTTTTTTTTCTTTTTTTTTTTTTCTTCTCATTTTATAAGTGGAATCTGATAAGGGCAACAATGATTAGAGAGACAGTGGAAATAAGCACAGGGTTCTGATCTGTTCTAGTATTTGCCTTTGTATGGTAATGATTCTGTAAGCCTTTCATATAAATAGCCGTCCTACCATCTAGCAGATAAAAAAATAGAAATCAAAGTTCTCAATCCTCATTGTATTAAAAAAAGTATTATATGTATTTTACATTTCCAACTAAAGAACAGTGAATTAATAAAAGTGGTAATAAAATGGTGAGAGCCTATACTGATATTTAGGTTGTGTCTTCTACATACAACATACATACATACATACATACAGCAAGAGCTGTTTCTTTTGATTCTAAACCACAGCACCAGAATGAGTGTAATGACTGGAACCAAACCTGGGGTTTGTTTAAGTTGTCAGGAGAGAGAGAAAAAAAAGTCTTTGCACTGTAGAATTCTCTACCAGGAAATACTTACTTACTTTATTTTATTTCATTTTATTTTATGGGTGGCAAAGTTTTAAATATTTAATTTGGGAACTGTTACAATCTCCCTTGTTCACGTTAATTGACCTTGTAGGTTGTGAAACATTCATTATAGTTTGCATTTAATTATAAATAGAGCATCCAGATGCTTTTGCAGCATGTTTGTGTGTTTGTCTCTGATATTTTCTGGTTCGTTTTTCGGTTCAATAACTCATCATTGCTGCATTCTGTTTTTCAGGTTACATTTATGCTGCTTGACCAAAATAATAGGGAACATATTATTGATGCATTTCGCCCAGACTTGACTTCTGCTTCTTTTCAGAGGCCAGTGAATGATATGAATGTCGCAAGTGGCTGTCCCATGTTCCTCCCTTTGACCAAATTACAGTCACCTAAATATGCCTATGTGAAAGAAGACACACTTTTCCTTAAATGCATTATAGAAACAAATTCCTAAATCTTGAAATATGGGTGTCTGGTAAATCGCCCACTGAAATTCATTAGTTTACGAGAAAAAAAACATCAGCTTGAGACATCGTATTAGTTTTCATTTGCACTCAAAATCCAGAGAGCCTGAGCCTGTGCTGCACTGAATTAATTCAGATCAACCGGATCTGCCCGCTAGCGACAGTTACTGCTGAGCATGCTGAGCGCTTTGCCCAGTGCCACATGGAGTGTGCTACTGCATGTGAGAACTGTGATTATTTCATGAAACAGCTGATACTCCTGCCTTAGATGTAGATTACAGCCGCACCCCTGCAGATTCACATGCGGAGAGAGGGGCTGCTCCTTCCCACGCCTGCCCAGGTGTGTGTGTCACTCTGGCAGAGTGCAGCCCGAGCTCGCATCTGGCAGCCTTGGCTTGAGAGGTTGCAGGGTTGCAAGAGGTGAGGCCGAGCTTTCCACATCCTCCAGCAGCACCAAGGCACGCGGCTCCCTTTTCCAGGAGGTTCCGTGCACCTCTCAGCTGCCCTGGCTGGCAGCCCTGGGGTGGGATTTTGGCTGTTCCCTGCCAGGGACAAGGGCAGTTCCCTTCCGCTGAGGCTCCATTTGGGTGTCTTTGTGCTTTTCGGTAACCTTGAAAGCAATGAGTTGTGGATAGCGTTTGTAGCTTGAAATCCTTCTACTGGATGACTTATTTCTTGCTATTTATTTTAGTCCTATATTTATGTGCTCTGTAAAAAAAATGCACTGTTGCATCAGCAATGTGACCAGATACACTGTGGCTGGGGGAAATCAACTCCAGTGTTTCTGAAAGGAGTAGTTTGACTTTCCCACTTCAAACGTGGAGCTCTGAGGGTTAATCCCAGGGAAGTCCAGAGCCGCTGGGTCAAGCAGTGGTAAGGACCCTTCAGTAGCTTTGTTTTAAAGTGTTCAGTGTCTTCTGAAACTTCAAGGCAAGTGACTAATTAGGAAGCACTGATCTTTTTCCTGCTTATTTATTTTTCTGTGCTCTGATTTTTCTTTTTACATGCTAAAATGGAAATATCTACTAGAAATGTTTTTATCCTTTTTTTTTTTAAATAGAGGCAAGGAATGAATAGAGGCTATTTTTACAATCAAGTCAAGCTTGCAAATGTATGAAGTTCAAATGCTAAACCTATCCTCCAAAACAGCAAGCGTCATGCTCTTTATTCCCTACTTAACAACTGATTGTCAAAATCACTGGAGTTGGGTTTTGGTGCAGCAGTTTCTGAACTTCCAGCAAACTCATGCCAGCAGCACAGCTTGCTCGTCCAGGACTGCAAGGCATTCTCCAGGGCCGGAGGGACTGTAGTGCACAAACCCAAGGCCTGATCTTGCAGACAGAGGCAAGCGTGTATTTGTGAGTGAAAGGCTTTTATGCAACTATATTCATTTTTCCTCTGCAATATTCCCCATGTCTCACTTGAAAACTCAAAACTGAGAGACAATATTGTGCCCACTGCATGAGAAGGGAAAGGAGAAACTGTTTGTCCACTGATATTTTGCAAACCATGGAAACAGCAGCTGTCTGGTAGAGCTGGTGAAATGTCATGTGCTGTAACTAACCTCCAGCCGGACTGCTGACTTACGAACAGATTTTTCCATCTCTCATTTCTATCTCGACAGCATCCTTTTAAATAATTAGTTGTGATGAAGTATCAGATTTCAGAAAACAAAAAAATTTCATAAACAATTATCTGTCAAAGGTTGTTTGGGAAGGAACTGGATGTTCTTTGCCCCCCCCCTAGTTTTTTTCTCTTCCGTGTTTGAAATGTTCTTTCAGGCACAGAAAGTTATTTTTCCAGTTATGTGCCAGACCCTCTAACCACACTGGAGTAATATGCCTAAAAATATTACGCTTTTCATAGCTGTGCAATTTTGACAAGTGCTGTATTTATTACAATCATTCATATTTTCTTAACATTTTATTTATTTCCTAAATAAAGCTCACTAACGTAAAAAAGGCTTGTGTATTATTTTAGCTGTAAAATCGGGAATTGACTCAGAAAACCTGGAGGTATGATGACAGCAGCTTGCTATAGGAACAGCCGAGCCCCGCTGCAAACCTCGCTGACTCCTCCTGCAGTAGCACCAGGCAGGTTTATTTACACAGCGCGGGGCCAGCTGTGCTGCCGCTGCCCAGTGACCACCAGCCCCTGCCCTGCAGACCCGAGGATGCCGACAGACAACCGAGAGGCGCGCCGATGAAGTGGCTCGCCTGTGGTCCTGCAGGGAATCTGTGGAAACTTTGGGAATGAACCCTAAAGTCTCTGCTCTCGTCTCAGTGCCAAGAACGACGGGGTCATCGTGTTGTTGCCTCTGGAAGTTGGTGCGTTTGTACGGAAGGAGTGTCACCCAGCAGATGGGGTTCTGACATGCTGGAGAATTGAACAAAGGGTTGTGAGGACCTCCTGAACGGAGCTGCGTCTTCAGTGTTGACCCGTTTAAGTGCTACTCCTCCCCAGGAGGCTGAGAGAAAGGAAAATGGGTCAGACAAATCCCCAGCATCGCCCCAACCATGCAAAGAGGGGCTGGGAGGCTGCTGCCCCCCTCCCGCCTGTCCAGCTCGTGCCCAGCACAGCTCAAGGCCTCCAGCATCGCCCCCATCCCTGGCTGGAGCAGGGCCCCGAGCAGAGCGAGTGGCACCATCGGCCCCGCGAGCTGCTTTCAGAGCCTCCGGCTGCTGCAGCAGAGCGGAGGGGGGAGGCCGCTGATCTCCAGATCGCTGCAGATTAAGATAGTGGCAGCTCTGCCTCGTTGCCATGGGAGTCGGAGCCGCTCCATACCTGGGTGAGCTTTCCTCAGCCCTCACTGCCAGGGGCGCTGCCTCTCCCGTGGGGATTCACCTGGCGGCTTTTATCGCAGGGGTCGCTGCCCGTGGTGGGGGGCGGCTGCCCCTGTGCTCCGCTCCCGCTGGTTCTGTGAAACGCGTCCCCGCAGAGCGGTTATCACCTGCGGGTAAACGGGAGGGTTTTCCTTGGGCGCGACAGACGGAGAGGGGAAACGGTGAAAAACCGTGGGTGGCTGAGAGCTGGGGAAAGAGAAAGTGCGTGGGAGAGAAGACAGCACGTGTGTGCGGGAGGGGAGATGTGCTTGCAGGGAGGAGAAAAAACGTGTGTGTGTGCATGCGCAGGTGGAGGGCTGCAGCCAGCTGAGCGAGGGACCCGACGCCTCCATGCCTTTACCTAGCCTCATTCTACCGCTAACAACTCCACTGGTTTTGTTCAAATCCTGCAAGCAGGCAGTATTTCACTGACTGTGGGGCCCCAGTGCCACTCCAGCCAGGAGGTCAGAGCCAACGGGAGCACTGCAGGAAGGCAGAGGCCTCCCAGCTGGCCGGACGAGTACCCCAGGGAAAGGGCAGGATGCTCCGGGGCCCCGTCCCAGCGCAGCACTGCCCGGAGCCAGCTTTGGGGATGGTGCAGGCCTGGGTGGCAAAGGCCTGCGAAGGGGAGGAGGCAGTGCCCGGTGCCACTTGGTGCTGTGCAGCGTCCCGGGGACACGACACAGACGAAGCTTTGCTCGTTTGCAGCAGGTAGGGGCCAGCCTTGCAGGAGGCAGAGGCAAGCCGAGCTGTGAGAGCTCGTGAAAGCAGCACGTTTGTCGCACTGCGTGCACACAGCCACCAGTACACCCAGGTCTTCACTCTTTTTCATGTTGTCCCTGGAATAAAATGGGCTTTTGTCTTTTTTTTTTTGTCTTTTTTTTTTTTTTTGGGGGGTGGGGGGAGTGGTATTTTCTGAGCTGAGCTCAGGAACTGCAGACGTGTACATAACATATCTGTGTCAAAATTATGTAACGGCTCCATTAATATAAACCTTGCACAGCTGTGAGAACACTTACAAGCTCTTCATGTCTTATGCAATTGCATGGAAGCACGCAAAGAAAGTTAAGCCTAAAAAAAAGGATACGGATTAAATTCATACTAAATAAACAATAAAAAGACATGAAACCCGACGCCTAAATGCTCTTCCTTTTAAAGGCACAGCTGGCATAAAACAGCTGAACGTCGGATTTAACTACTCTCGTTCTAATTACAACCATACCTTTGTTTCACTGTGCCCTTTGGTAGATCGCTTTGCTCGGAGAGGGCTCGAACGAGAACCGACTCCCCCTGTGCTGCAGCGCGCGAAGCACGGCCGAGCATTACCGTGTCCGTGTGGAATGCGTTGAGCTGCGGCGCCTTCCAAGCACGGGGCTCCGCGGAGGCTCTCGCGTTCCTGGAACAGCCTCCCCCGATCCTCATCTCCAGGAACAGCCTCCCCGATCCTCACAGAATATCCCGAGTTGGAAGGGACCCATCTCCGAGGCCGTCAGCCACACGGCCTTCTTGATAAGGAAACGGATTCCCCTTTCTGGGACAGAAACGGGAATTGGAGAAATATCAAGACTTTGCTAATCCGAAACAGATCGCTTCTGCCGTGCAAATTGTCAGCTGATTTTTTTGGTCCTCAAATGATGAAAAAAAGATAATAATAGAGAGTTCTAATGAGCTAAATTAGGATGGGTTGCTCCATATTTAATGGTAAGGCTGGCAAAGAGTAGTAGCGCTTGTGTAGCTAGGATGGTCTAAAATAATCAAGGACAAGGTTTGTAGGGAAAGGTAGTATTTTTTTGAACTAACTAATACTAATAAAAAATAAAATAATAATAATAAAAAGACCTACTTTAACCCTTCTTCAGGACAGAAGCAGAACTTGCCACCTCGCACATGGCTGCTTTGAGCTTCCTTAACTTGATTGTGTTGGCCAGGGAGATATTTTGGAGCAAAGGTGGTGGAGAACTGGGGAGTAGGGGGAAGTGTTGGCCAAGGTTAATTAAGTCAGTAGCCTCAAATTACATTTGTTGTGGCTACTTCTATCAGCATGAATGTGCAATATTTTATCAGCTGAACTTCCAGATGGAAACGGCACCTGCAAATTGTTTTGGGGAGCGTACGAGAGCTGTGCTGGGCCTCGAGGTCTCCGAGCACTGCAGCCCCGTGCTGTACGGCCACAGGAGGCTCCTGGGCAGCCGCAGGCAGCGCGCGTTGTTTCTGCAGATCCTATCTCAAAATCAGGCCCGGAGTTCATAGGCAGCTTCGTGTTTGGGTTTCCATTCAATATTCCTCGGCTTCGGTTTCCAAGACTACAAGCCAACATACAACCCCTCCTCCCGCTCCTGTTTTCAAAGAAAGAAAAACAGTGTGAAAAGAAGCCACCCAATTTCTGGGCAGTTTTCAAAGCGCCCTTGGAAGAAAGGCAGTGCTGGGAGCTGGGAGCTGGGAGCTGGGAGCTGGGAGCTGCTCGCCCCGCTCTGCCCCCGTGAGCTCCCGGCCGGGACGCGGCTGCAGGAGCCCCTCGGCCCCGGGGGCTTCGTCCAAGCGCCTTCCCCGCCTTTGCAAGCGCGGGGGACGATGAAAGGGTTCTGGGGACAAAACGAGGGAGGGGGGAGAGTAATTAACCACCAAGGCTTAATTCAAACCACTCTGCAAATGCTGTTTTTGTTTGGAGCTCCAATGGCAGGGAAGGAGCTGCAGCGACCTGCCGTGGTGCGAGCCCGGCTCGTCCGAGGGAGGCGGAGGGCTGCCGGGGCTCTGCGTGAGCCCGGGCTCTGCTCCCACCTCGAGGCCTCCATCCCTGCTCATTTGCTCCCAGAACGGCCCCGGCCCGCTGCTGCTGCTGCTGCTTTGCTTTAACCAGCGCCTTCCTCGCCTGGAGAGCAGCTCAGCATCCGCCGGGCTCGGCGTGCCAGGGTGCCGAGGGCTCTGCAGCCGGGCTGTGAGGGTGGCACAGAAACGTTTCAGCAGGGGCCAGGGGTCCCTCTGCAGTGGAGCGGGTCCGGCATCGTCCCACCAAGGTCCCTGTGGCCCCGCTGGTGCGAAAGCGGCCGCTCAGCTGTGTCTGAGCCCCGCGTTGGGCTCGATGTGGATGGTGCAGCAAAAGCACCCATGGAGAAACCAGGACAGATGCTCACGTGTGGCTGGACTGGTGTTCGGAAATAGAGCATCCACCTCAGATTCCTCTTTTTTTCCTTTTATTTGGGACTTTTGTTCCCAGGCAATGTTAACGTGCTCTTTCCACTCGCAGGCCCTGGGCTTGGGGTGCCCTCTCCCAGGGTGGAGGGAGCTGCTGCATGCTGGAGGGGGCTTGCTGACATTGTCCCCGCTTGTTAACGGGGTGAGCGTGACCCAGGGCTCGATGCAGCGCTCTCACCGCCCGCATTTCCAGGACACTGTGAGGATAAGCCATGATGGTTGAGGAGCACGTGAGACCATCCCTGCCCGAGCACCACCAGGAGAGCGGCTGGCAGCACGGCGCTGCCCTCCTGTCCCAAACCAGCTGCTTTTGGTCCAAACCAGCACCAGGCACTGCAGGAAGGTGAGCAGCGGTGTTTGTCCATGAGCAGGGTTATGGTGCCGGAGTTATTTTAATCCTGCCGTGACTCATGGCCAGCACACCATGATTCACCGCAGAGTTTGGTCGTTGGGCTGTTCTGAAGATGCGTCAGGTTCCCCGTGATGGCACAGGATGGTGTTTCATGCAGGGAGAATGAGCTGCCAGGTTTTTTTGGTTTCCTAAAGCTCTGCAAACATGGGCCCAGCCTCGGGCAATTGGGAGTAGGCAAGGCACGGCAAGGCATAGCATGGCATGGCACAGCACGGCATGGCATGGCACGGCACGGCACGGCACGGCATGGCACAGCAGGGCATGGCATGGCACAGCACAGCGCAGTGCGGCTGGCATGGCACAGCACAGTGTGGCACAGCGTGGTTCCTGGCCCCCAGAAGGACAATCCAGGACTATTTGGACTATTTCTGCATTTCTCAGGAAACCCTGAGCAGGGTCCCAGGTGCACTGCACAGGTTGCGTTTGCCACTGTGCTCGCGTCCAGGAGCTTTAAAATGAACTTGGCTTCATCTTGCCCTGCTCTCTGCCATAGACACTTTGGGGCCTGCAGCGCCGCGGGCAGGATGTTTACTCGGGAGACAACACGGATTTACTGCTCGAGTTCTGGAAATCAGCCGCCAGCGCTCCTGCAGTGCCCCACGCGTGGCAGAACCTCTCAGGTTCGCACGAGCGGCGCTGCCTGCCTGCTGGGCCGGGTGCTCACAGCACGCCGCCGGTGCTTGGTGGGGAAGTTCGAGCTGCAGAAAACTAAGACAACAGAATCGTGCGGAGACCTTCAGGAGGCATCTTAGCACCGTGCCAACCCTGTGTGACGCCTAGGGGAGCGGCTCGTGTGCGGGGCGAACTTTTTTGCAGGTGTGCAATGAGCCCCGGCGTGGGGAAGCCGCCCTGCGGCGCTGCGCGGAGCTCATCGATTACAGCAATAAAATTCGGACGGACGCCGCTCGCGCTTGGCTCCCACCCTAAATCGGGAATCAGCTTCTCTGCTGTCTGAGCAGGCCTGAAAACATTTCTGTTTTGGCAGCACTCTCCGGCAAATAGCAAATCCTTCAGACTCCTTCTTGGCACCGGCCGAAGCATTTTTGCAGTGATGGATTTTCTCTGCTGAGATTCAGAGAAAAGCGACCCCCGGTTCTGGGAATCCCGGCAGCACGGGCTGTTCCCTGGCGCGGGCAGGGCAGCGCTGGGGGCACCCCTGGCCGCCCCCTGCCCGGGGGGCTCTGGGGGTGCCCCGGGGACCCCCAGGCGGGTGGGTGACGGCGGAGGGGCCCCGGATTGGGGCGGAGATGGGGGGGCACGGAGGGGGGGGGGGCACCTGCGTGGGGCAGCTGCAGGCACCCCACGGGCTGTGCGTGCGCTGGGGGGGGGGCTGCCTGCAGCGGGGGGGGGGCGCCGTGCCATGGTGTGCCGTGCTATGGTGTGCTGTGCCGTGGTGTGCCGTGCCGTGCCGACCCCCCCGTGCTGATCCGTGCCAGACCGAGCCGTGCCATGGTGTGCTATGCCACAGCGTGCCGGGCTATGGTGTCCCGTGCCGTGCCGACCCCCCCGTGCCAAGCCGTGCCAAACCGAGCCGTGCCCGTCCACCCCGCTCCCGTCCACCCCGCGCCGTGCCGAGCCGTGCCAGGCCGAGCCGAGCCCTGGGAGGCGGCGGCGGCGGCGGCGGCGGAGGCGGCCCCGCGCTAATTGCATAATTGGGACGTCAATGCCCGCGGGAAGCGCGGGAAGATGGCGCCCCGCGCCCTGCCCCCGCCGCACGCCGCCGCTCCCCGCCGCGGCCCCGGCGGCCCCCGGGCGGGCGGGCGCTGACCCGGCCCGGCCCGGCGGCGGCGGCAGAGGGGCGGCGCGGCGCCGAGCGGTAAGGGCACGGCTCGGCTCGGCTCGGCTCGGCTCGGCTCGGCTCGGCTCGGCGGCGGCCGCGGAGGGGGGGAGCAGCCCCGGCGGGGCGGGAAGGGGACGGGGCGGCGGGACCGGGAGGGACGGGACGGGACGGGAATGGAGTGGACGGGGATGGACGGGGGTGGACGGGGGTGGACGGGACGGGGATGGAGGGGACGCGACGGCGCCGCAGCGCCTTTGAATGAGCCAATGGCGGCTCCCCGCCGCCGCCCGCCGCTCCCCGCCGCCGCCCGGCAGGTGCCGCCGGGGCTGGGGGAGCCCGACGGGGGGGGGGGAGCGGACGGGGCGGCCCGAAACGGCCCCGCAGCGGTCCCGCAGCCCCCGCGTTGGGCTGGGGCTGGGGCTGGGGCTGGGGGCGCAGCTCGGGACCCCCCGGCCGGGCGCTGACACGCGGCGGCGGGCGGGGGCCGCTCCGGCCCGGGGGGGGTCCCCTCGGCTCGGCCGCTGCCGGCGCTGAACGGGTGGCACCGGGACCGCACCCCCGGGACAGGACGGGGGGGGGGGGGGAAGCGGCTTGGGGCTGGTTTAGGGGTGGCTCGGAGCGGTGCAAGAGGAGCTGCAGGGAGGCGCAGCTGCCGGGCACAGCCTCTTTGCCTCTTCGCTCCAAGCCCTCGCAGGGAGCAGAGCCCGGTGGCCGGGTTTCGCTTGCTGGTTGGGGCTCCCCGCTCCTCCGGCTTGGGAGCTTGTAAAGCTGCACGGCAACTGTCAAGTAAAATTCACGTTAAATGTAAAGCTGCAGATCCCCAAAGGCACCCTCTGCAGGACGTGCTGCACTCACGGAGCGGCTCAGGGCTGAGGGCAATCAGGGTCCCCTTACCCCTGCCAGACAGTGGCGAGGACTGAGGCAGCTCTGGCTGATTTCACATAAATTACCCATGGCTGAGCCCAGCTCGTCCCTGTCGGTTTTGTGGGCTCTGAGCACCCGCTGCAGGGGCTGAACTGTCCACAGGCTCCGTGCCCCCGGGCAGAGCCCCCCGTGGAGCCGAGCACCTTGCCCAGCCGGTGGGTGCCTTGCATCACGGCGCGGTGACGAGTGGCTGTGTCCCTCCCAGGCTCTGCTCATGGAGAACGGCAAGCTGAACCCCATCATCCGCGATGTCTACGCGGCCGCTGGCCGTGTCCAGCAAGCGCCGGCCGCCGCTTCCGCGCGGAGGGGCAGCAGCTGCAGGGAGCTCATGGTCAAGCTGACGGAGGGGCAGTACGTGCTGTGCCGCTGGACCGATGGGCTCTACTACCTCGGAAAGATCAAAAGGGTAAAAGGGGTACTCGGAAAGGGAAAGTGGGCGCCCAGAAGGGAAAGTGGGCATCCAAAGAGTAGCTGGTGCAAGTGCCATTCCCTGGGGTGGCTCGCAGGGGTGCCGGCCTGGGCTGCAATGTGTCTTTGGTCGTCGGGGCTTTGTGGGTTGACATCACCTGGGTATCACCCCCAAAACCTGCCTTCCCGCAGCTCTCAGTCAGGGCAGTCAGTGGGGAAAACAGGAAAGTGCTGGAAGTGGGAGTGGGGGCTCACTTGATCTTCCCGCTCTGTTCCCGCAGGTGAGCGGCTCCAAGCAGAGCTGCCTCGTGACGTTTGAGGACAACTCCAAGTACTGGGTCCTCTGGAAGGACATCCAGCATGGTGAGTGCCACCCCGTCCTCCCCTGCCGCCAGCATCTGCTTCCCTGCCAGTTTCAGAGCAACGCGGGGCGCAGAAGCCTGGTGCTACAGGCAGTTGTGCAGGGATGTGGCTGTGCCCCGTGCATCTCTGACCCTGCCATCCTTATTCCATAGCCGGCGTCCCTGGGGAGGAGCCCAAGTGCAACGTCTGCCTGGGGAAGACGTCGGGGCCCAGGAACGAAATCCTCATCTGCGGGAAGTGTGGGCTGGGTGAGTGCGGGCACATCGCCCTGCTTTTGCTGCATCCCACGCACCTCCGCCCCGGCACCCTGGGTCCAGCCAGCCTGGCGGTGCTGATGCTGAGCCCTCCCGTAGGTTATCACCAGCAGTGCCACGTCCCGGTGGCAAGCGGCGGCGAGGGCCCGCTGGGGACGCCGTGGTTCTGTCGCCGCTGCATATTTGCCCTGGCCGTGCGGGTGAGTGGGGCTGCCGGGGGTGCCGGCTGCGTCTGCTGGCTGCCCTTGGTGCGGCGGTGCAGGATGCGGCCCCCCCGAGTGGCCGTGCTGACCCCCATCCTGCTTGGTCCCGCAGAAGGGGGGTGCCCTGAAGAAGGGAGCCATCGCCAAGACGCTGCAAGCCGTCAAGATGGTGCTGTCCTACAACCCCGACCTGCTGGAGTGGGACTCCCCGCACCGGACCAACCAGCAGCAGTGCTACTGCTACTGCGGGGGCCCCGGCGAGTAAGCACCCTGCCTGCCGGGAGGGCTGTCCCGCAGAGTTTAATGTGCAAAAACATTTGCAAAACCCAGATGGGGTCAGGGTGGGGATTTTTCCTCCAAGAGACAAGTCCCCAGCTGGGGGACCGTTCCCTGAGGCTGGCGGCTTTGCTGCCTGCTCTGCGTCTGCGATCGGGAGGCACCGTTTGACCCCACCTCTGTGGCCATGGACGATGCCTCTCACGGCCGGATTTCATCTCCCTGGCTGGGGACGCTGGGGTGGTGGCTGCCACTTGCACTGCCCTCACTGTCACCCGGCTCCTCTCCCTCCCCAGGTGGTACCTGAAGATGCTGCAGTGCTACCGCTGCCGGCAGTGGTTCCACGAAGCCTGCACCCAGTGCCTCAGCGACCCCATGATGTTCGGAGACCGGTACGTCCTGGTGTCCCGGGGTCCCATCTGCATCTCCTCCAGCTGGCTGTGGCACTGAGGCGGGTGCTGCTGCAGCCCCGTGCTGGGGTGGGGGGAGGAGGGGTGGCCCCGTCCCTTGAGTCCCGCTCTTCCTGGTCACAGTCACCTTTGGCACCCAGCACTACCCATCCCTAGGCCCCCATCCCTGCGAGGACGATCCCACCCCTCCTTACGTGCTCCGTCCCTGCTGTTTTCCAGGTTCTATGTGTTTTTCTGCTCCGTGTGCAACCAGGGACCTGAATACATCAAGCGCCTGCCCTTGAGATGGTAAGGAACGGCCCCGGCTCCTTTGCGACGTGTTGGGGTCCCTGCCGTGGGGTATGCTATGCTATGGGGTATGCTATCCCCCCTACCTGTGGGACACAAGGCTCACTGGTGCCCGGTGCTGCCAAGCCCTCGCCTTGGGGCCAGCCCCAGCGCCGGGTTTTAGCAGTGCAAGTTCGTGGAGCATCTCCCACACAGTGTGCTCCAAACCTGCTGCGTTGTCTGGGAGCCAAAGCACACGTTTGCCAGAAGATAATTGCAAAAAGCAATTAGGGGGCGCGTCATCAAATTTTGTGATTAAATACAAGCTTATATGGTACCTTATAGTGCACCTTGGTGGTCCGAAAGCGCTTTATAAAATGTACTGACAGTGCCAGCAGCGCAGCTTTTCCTTGCGGATGCGTTGGTGGTGCAAACGGGCTGTGGGGATGCTGCAGGGAGCAGCGCAGGGTAGCAGGCTGGGTGAGGGATAAGGGAAATCCTCCAGGATATGTTGCTTGGCTTTCATTTTTGGAGACGCAAGTGTAAAGTCCCACAGGAGAGGCGGTTTTGTAAACAGTCTGTCTTCATGTGAGTAAGAGCCATCCTGCTCCTGTACTTAACTGCAGCAAGAGTGCGTGGCTGGAGCTTATTTAAACACCAGAAGTCTGGGTGTTTGTCCTGGAAGCAGCATGTCCTTGAGCTCCTGGCCTCAGGGAGCTTGCTTTTTGGGAATGTCCCTGTCCCCGAGGTACAGGGGTGCTGTCCTTGCTGCTGCAGCGTCCCCCGGGCTGTGCTCCGGGCCATCACGCTTCCCACAACTGTGGTCCCGTAACCCGTGAGTGGGCCGGGGATGGCATTGCACCGGGAGCAGGCTGCTGACCCCTGGCCTTGGTCACTCCCGCAGGGTGGACGTCGTCCATCTCGCCCTCTACAACCTGGGCGTGCAGAGCAAGAAGAAGTACTTCGACTTCGAGGAGATCCTGGCCTTCGTGAACCACCACTGGGACCCTCTGCAGCTCGGGAAGGTAAATGTCCACGCTTGGGCCGAGCTGGGGGGCAGCAGCGCGAGGGAGAGCTGCTGCTGGGGCGGCGAGTCAGGGCTGGCTGTTCCCAAAGCCATGGTCAGGGGGACCGGGCCTTCTGTGGTGGCTGGACCTGTGATGCTGGGGCATGTTGGATGGCGAAGGGCAGTGTCCACGGTGAAACTGGGGGCAGCGAGCTCTGCCCCGGGTTTCGTTTGGCTGCCGACCCGGAGGTGTGTTGGTGTGTTTCTTGTTCGCGAAGGGGCCAGAGCTTCGGAAGTGCTGGCTTTGTAGGGTGGGTGACTGTGGGGAGAGCACAGGGCTACAGGTGACAGGTGGCCAAAGGGTGGAAGGGGACATGTCCACGTGTCTGTGGAGCCGTGGTGCTGGCAGTCCTGCCCTGATGAGCGTGGGCATCTCCGCAAAATCCTGTGTCATGGCATGGACCTGAAGGAGCCCACAGCCTTGCTCATCCCCACAGCACTTGGCCTGGGGAGCTCGGGCTCAGAGCTTGCTTAATCGACTTTGTGATGGGATTTTCCTGTTTGTGATGTACCTGACAAGTTTCCCAGTCAGGGCTGGAGCTGGGAGCCGCGATAAAAGCGGGGCGTGTTGAACTCCGTTACGCCGCCGGCGTGGTTTTGCTTCCCTCGCTTTCTGCCGAGGCAGCCGGCGTGCGGGTTCCCCCGTCCGTTCAGTTTTTGCATAACGGCTGCAAAAGCACTGAGCCCGGCCTCTCCTCTGCCCCTGCAGCTCACCGGCACCCCCGTGTCCGAGCGAGGCCCCCACCTGCTCAACGCCCTCAACAGCTACAAGAGCAGGTGAGCCCTGGGGGGCACAGGGCTGGGAGGGATGCAGGATGCTCCTGCCCGCCCAGGCTGAGGGCTGTTTCCTCCCCAGGTTTCTCTGTGGGAAAGAAATCAAAAAGAAGAAATGCATCTTTCGCCTGCGAATCCGCGTCCCGCCGAACCCCCCCAGCAAGGTGCTGCCGGAGAAAGCCCCGGGCGCGGGCGAGAGCGGCTCCTGCGAGCTGAAGAAGAGAGGAAAGGGCAAATACGTCCACAAAGAGAGGTGAGCGATGAAGGGCGCCCGGGACCTCCAGCGTCAGGGTCCCACAGCCTCACCCCCCCCCCCCTTGCCTTGCAGCCTGCTGCCGAGGCAGCTCCAGCAGCAGAAGCGGCGAGCGGCGCGGCGGAAGCGGGCTAAGTTCCTGCTGGAGGACGCCATCCCCAGTGTGAGTCCTGCGATGCCCGTCCCTGGGTGGGGAGAGCTCCTGTCCCTCACCCTGGGGCTGTGCGAAGCCCACTGGGTGCTGTCGGGCTGTGGGAGGGAGTGAGGTGGAGGCTGGGCAGAGGGTACTGAGCCCGGGTCCTGGGCCATATTGAGGGCACTCATTTTTGTGGTACAGAGCGACTTCACCTCCGCCTGGAGCACAAACCATCACCTGGCCAGCATCTTTGACTTCACACTGGATGAAATTCAGAGCCTGAAGAGGTGAGTGCTGCCCAGCCAGGCTTGAAGCCCAGGCGCGGAGTCCCTGACTGGGTCCCCTCTGGGAGCCTTCCCCTGTGTGGGACTGGGGCCGACGCTGCCTCCCCTCCCCAGCGCCAGCTCGGGACAGACCTTCCTTTCGGACGTGGACTCCACAGACGCCGCCAGCACCTCAGGCTCGGCCACCACCAGCCTCTCCTATGAGTCCAGGTGAGGGCTGTGACCCCCTTGCCCCTTTTCCAGAGGGGTCCCAGTGGCGCAGCTGGGGCTGGGGGAGCAAAGGGCTGCCGCCTGTCCCTGGCAGCACCCTGATGTCCTCATCCCCTGCCCTGTCCCCCTCTCTTGTAGCCGGAGGACAGTGGGCAGCCGCAAGCGCAAGCTGGCCGTGCCGGCCTACGCCTCGGCGGGGGCGAAGCGTCGAGGCGGGGAGGCGGGCGGGCGCCCGGCCGGGGGCACCCCCGAGGGCAGCGAGGCGGCCTGCGGCCCCGAGCGGCCGGACGATGGCATCGACAGCCACACCTTCGAGAGCATCAGCGAGGACGACTCCTCGCTCTCGCACCTCAAGTCGTCCATCAGCAGCTACTTCGGGGCGGCGGGCCGGCTGGTCTGCGGCGAGAAGTACCAGGTGCTGGCGCGGCGGGTGACGCTGGAGGGCAAGGTCCAGTACCTGGTGGAATGGGAAGGCACGACCCCCTACTGAGCCCCCCGGCCCAGATTCCTCTCCCGGACCAAACGTTGGAGGTCTGGGGCATGGTGAAGCCCCTGGTGCGTTGCAGAGGAGGAGGAACCGGCACCACCGTGGCTGGGGTGGGCTCAGAGCCCCCCGTTTGGGGTCCCGGCTGCCCGGAGCCATGAGGGGCGCAGGCAGCGTCCAAACCTGCGCTGCTGTGGGGTGAAACCTGCAGCCTTTCTATTGTATTTCATTGACAATTGTTACTTTATTGGCCGTGTATACGCAAAGAGCGACGCTTTCCTGCTTCAGCCTCTGGCCAAGCCAGAGGCACCGCCGCAGCGGCGGGGAAGCAGTGAGCGGCTCTGATCTTTCCTGGAGGGTCCCCGGGGTGCTGCCCCTTGGCTGTCTGTCATGCAGGCAGGCTTCTTGGGGTCTCCTGGTGCACTCTGGTGTCACCACATCCACGCCTTAAACAGCAGACTCGAGGGGGTCTGGGTGCCAAGCACCTCTGCTGTCACGCCGAGGAGCCCGACGGCCTGGCCCTGTGCCCCCAGGAAGTGGTGGGCGACTCTCGTGGCAGCTGTTGCATGGGGTTTTCCTTCTCATCCTGAATCCGTTCGTTCGAGGAATGCGGTTTGTTCTAAGCGAGGGGAAGGTGCCCTGTGAACAGCCCACATGCAGCGCTTTCGCAGACATGCGTGGCGACCCTCGTCCCGTGGCTTGCACCGTGTGCGACGCTGCGGCCGCTTCGTTTCCCTGGCCTGACAATCATGTCTTGGAACTGATCAGCCAAAACACATGCTCTTGCCTTAAACCACAGTGGGCACCGCCCGGACTGGAGCCAGAGGCCTTTATTCCTGCAGGAAACCCTGTCCTGCAAGTGCCAAACCAGCAGACAAACCAAAAAGGCAGAAGAGAAGAGGAGGGGAGACAGCACTGGGGTGTTCCCCCCGCTGCCCCCATTCCCGGGGAGGGCGCACACAGGCTGTGCCTCGCTCGCTGTTACTCGTGTGGGGTCGGTTCTTGCAACGTGGTTCTCTTCTGACAGAGAACCAGCACCCCCTTCTTGTCTAAAGCAATACTGTCATGTTCAGGAGCAAAGAGTTGTCTTTTTTTAAAAAAATCTAATGTCAGACATACCTGTTAGATTTTTTTCTAAGATATTTTTATGTGTATTTAATGTTGCTCTCCTCTCTCCCCCACCACCACTGTGGCTGCCCCATGGTGCGGGTGAGCCGTGTGGTCCTGCTCTGTCCGCATGCCCTGTCCCCGTAGCATCAGTGTTTGTACATGTGCTTTTGTGATCTACCAGCCGGAGGATGAATTGAAAAGGTTGTTTTATTGAAGAAGTACCTAAACTGCTCACCACGTGGCTGGGTGGTGCGCTGTAAAGACGCAAAGTGAGGTGAGGCATGGGGCGCAAGGTGTCTTGCTGCCTCCCCTCCAGTAAAGGCAAAAATCCACCGGCGTGACCAGCACTAGAGAGCAGGTGATGTTTGCAAACCGGAGGCCAAAGCACAGTCCTGGAAAAATAAACTGCTGCTTCAGCTACTGCCACAGCAAGGTGGTGCAGGAGGCTGGCGGTTGGATGGGGAGGGGCCCGCATGGCTCAGGCCAGGCATGAGCTGCTTCAGCTGCTGTGCCGTGAGCCTGAATGCTGGGCACAACAAGTAAAAGCCTTTTAATTCCCTTCTGATGAGTTACCCAGTGGTCTGCTTGGTGGAGATGCTGCTGGTGCAGCGTGTGGCTGGGACACGAGGCTCTGCCCAGCTCCAGCCACGGGATGGTTTGAGCCAAGCAGGGTCTGCGAGCTTGGGGAGAGGCTGCTGGCACCATCGAGGTCTGCATCCCAGCTTGCTGGGCTGGGACGGGCCTCTGGGGAGCCTCTTCTCTTGAGAGGCATCGCTGGCAGGCCCCCCGTGCCTGGCAGGGATGGGTACAGCTCAGCCGGGTCCCTCCCCATCCTGCCAGCGTTGGTTGCCGGAGGAGCGCTTGCAGTATTTCCCTTTCACGAGTGCCTATGAAGCCTTATTATTGTCGGAGTTGCTGCCCTGGGGAGGGGCCGGGGGCTGCCAAGAGCCATTCTGGGGCCAAGCAGGTTTATTCCCGTGGGATGTGCCAAGGGGACATCGCGCACGTGGGTGCACCCATGCTGTGGTGGCCCCAGCTCAGCAGCTCCTCTCCCTCTCTCCCTCTCCTCTCGCAGAGAACTGAATGTGGAGCCTTTAAAAATATTTTTGTTCCAGAATATATTTTGCATTAGTTGTAATAGATATTATAATGACTCTGTGCACCTTCTAAAGATTTATGATTTCAGGTTGCTGCTTGTAATAACCAACTCTTGTTATATCCAAGTTGTAATTAATATGTCTGATGTACAATTAAAAAGTCTTTTTTGTAACATCACTGGTTCTTTGTGGTACCAGGATTACTGAGTTTGGGCGGCTGGGGGCTGGGGGGCTGGGGGTCAGTGCTGCTGCTTTCTTCATGTGCTTTGCTCTTTTTTTTTTTTTTTTTTTTGCCAGACAAAACACCCATCTGGGATCCTGCCGCTCCTGACTTAGCGCTGGGAAGTTTCCTGCTCTCAGAGCTCAGCCCATTTTCCCTGTTATCATCTTTCCCACACCTGCTACCCCTGATAGCTGATGGGGCCATGCAAACCTGTGGCCCAACACCTGCAAGGCTCCCTGTACCACTTCTCCACTGCCTGAGATGAGCAGGTCGGAGTCAGTGGAGCACGGTTTGGCATCAGGCTGCAGGGAATCACTGCAGAGCCCCAGGGGACCCTCCTGCCCTGCTCACTGCAACGACTCGTGCGGCTGCGCAGGTAGGAACACGCCTGTTTATTCCTTTCCCTGTCACATAATTGACTTGGTTTTGGTTCATAAGTTACATCCAATTATGCTGCGTGAGCATCTTTTTACAAGGCTAAACTTGGCCTGGGTGGAAAGCAACTGTCCAGGCACAGGTGGGGGATGCAGTGCCGGGGCTGCACGTCCCTGCAGCTGGGCGATGCCCTGCTCCGGCTGGCACCTGGGTTCCCTGAACTGGCAGCGGCTCGGCCCGGCTCAGCAGGAAGGGCACTGTCAGTGCGTGCTGGCAAGTGCCTGCAGCCTCTGGACAAGTTTGCTCTCTGCTTGGGTTTTGACAGACGAGCCAGCAGGCTGGATGACAGCAGGAGAGGGCGTGAGCCAGTGCCTCGCGGGGTGCCCGGCCACATCCTGCTGCCTGCGGGCTGGGGAAGCGGGAGGCAGAGCGGTGCAGATGCTGCGACAGCTGCTGCAGCGGAGCCAGGGAAGGGTCTCAGGCGCAGGCTGCAGGACGCCTGGGGGCTGCCAGGCCACGGCCACCACCTGGCTGCTGGGGGCCTGAAACATCCCCAGGTGCCGTGGGGTCTTGACGTGAGCACCTCTGGGTATCCGTGGCTGCGATGCTGCAGCCCCTTGGTGCCCTTCCCTGCTGCCCCCAGGCTCGGTGCTCCCTGCAGCACAGCGTCAGGCCAAGGAGGGGACATTTCAAGTGCAAATGAAATTCCCAGTCCCAAGCTTCTGTGCCATAGCAAGCCCGCAGGGATACAAGCTGCCTCCCTGCGTGTGCCTGCACAGGGACACCAGCGGGACAAAGCGCGTTTTGTCGCGTCTCCCCGAAAGCAGGCTGGTCTCTGCACTTTTCCTTTAATCCCGTGGGACGTTTTCTTCTATCCATTTGAGGTAGAGAGGGTTTCCTTGGTCAATAGGCAGACTGATGACTTCGGGAATTTCAAAGGGGTGGATGGATCTGAAGTGGAACCAGATGCAGAGAACAGAGTCAAGGACCCATCCCCGCGGCAGGAACAGCCCCGCGTCGGCTCGCAGGCGCAGGAAGCAGAGGTCTCTGCTCGCAGCGGCAAGTGTCAGCTGTGCCCCACGCATCCCACCAACTTCAAAGCACCCGCCTCTCCTTTTTGCCACGTGAGAATTTTGCTTTGAGTTTGGGGTTTACCACAGCCAGCAGCTGACTGCAGGGGCCCTGCCTGTGCTCAGCGCTCGGTGCTGGGGAGGGCAGGATCCTGCCGGGAGGCAGCAGGGCAGTGACCTGCGTGAGCAGGAGGAGAAGCCCTCCTTGCTCCCAGTGCTGAGAGGCTGGTTGGAGCCCAGCAGCTGATACTCCTGACAACCCGTTCTGAGCTGATGCAGTGTCTGGGTTTTTAGGGCTCGCAGGGTACATCCAGCAGCACTTGAAACCCTCCTGGGTGGGACCTGGCTCGGGGAGCCTGAATCCCAAAGCCCAAGCATGAGATGGCAGCGTACCTTGGATGGAAACCCCGTGCTCCCCAGAGCCAGAGCCTCACCTGATGTAGTTGGACAATTCGCCTATTTTGGATGTCCTTGTTTTCACTAACTGCAGAGAGTAAAAGAAAAAAAAATTAAAAGGGAGAAATAAAGGGAGGGAGCAATCGCACACGCACAGCCCCAGTGCACCCGGCCAGCACTGGTGGTGGGACAGGAGCAACCCTGGGCTCTGCCCTGGGTCTGCCCCCATGCACCAGGTCAAGGGGCTGAGCCGAGCTGTTCCCCCTTGCCATGCCTGCAGGGGAGTGCTTGGGGTCCCTGAGAGCCATCCCAAATCTCAGGCAGGTTGGTTCCACCCTCCCCAAAACACCCTGCAGCCCCTTTTGGCTTGGGCTCTCAGGGATGTTTTTGTTTTTTTTTTTGTGACATAAGGAATTGTCACTTACCAGCAGTATTTCTGTGGATTCTTCCAGTTCCCCTTTCCAGAAATACCTATATTTAAAAGAAAAGAATAATCAGCAAATACAGCTATGGGTGCAGCCATGCTGCTCCCCCTGGGGGGTTCAGTTTCCCTGCCTGGTGCTATCCGCACGTATCCCCTAAAAATCTGCTGTACTTGTGACCGAGCACCCCGGGTCCCCAGACCAGAGCCACCCTCACTGTGCCAGGCTTGAGGTTGCTGGGGGCAGCAGGACAAGGCAAGGTGAGGGGCTGGGACTGGGGCCAGGGGCTGCGATGTGGGCACCTGGCTCCCCTCTTCCAGCAGGGACAGACCAGGAGCGCTCCTGCCGGCTGTTTTGGGGCTTTGCTCCCTAACTTCTCTAAAACAAGGGCAATCCCTTTGCATGGATGGCTGAGGATACCTACGGTGCCTGGCTGGCTTTATTCTGAGGTAAAAGATACCATTCTTCCTTCCTGAAGGTGCTGCTTAATATTGCAAAAGCCTTTTCTGGTCCCTATCCTAGCTTCTTTTTAGGTTGTCTACAAACAGGAGCTGCGTCCTCAGGACCACAAATCACCCTGCTAGATCTCTGTAGCTAAGTAACCAAGAACTAAATGGTCCCCGCCGGCAGTCGGAGCATCTGTGCTCCTTAATAAGCTCAGTGCACTTTGCACGGGTGAGGATCATCTCGGCCACCCCCAACAACAACCAGAACCAGCAGCCTCCTGCCAAGTGCCTCCTTGCCCCAGGAGCCTCGGGGGGCCTCCTCCTTCTCCCCAGCGGCTCGGGGTTTGCCTCCTCCTTTGGGAATCCCCAGCCCAACTTACAAGGCCGAGCTCTTTGGCAGGATGTTCACGTAGGCAGCCAGTCTCTTGTCCATGATGCCCCTGGGTGAAACAGGAGGGCGTTAGTGCCTGCCCCCAGCCGTGACACCCGGGGCTCGGATGGAAGCTGAGGGGTCTGTCTCCCAGCCACATATATATGCTGTCAAGCTATGCTTCTTCCTTGCAGAGCGAACTAAATGTGGAACTTGTTAATTTAACAACATCTAGGGTTTTCTACCCAAAACGTCCTAGAAATCCGAAGCCTAAATAAACTCCTTCCCCCATGCTTCCTCCTTTGGTTGTGGGCTGATTTATTGCAGAGCTGCTTGGTCTGCCAGCACAAGTGGTATTTAAGTGATTAAAGAGTATTGAAGCAAACTCAGGGTGGATTTTTGGAAGAACTAGGTCAAATGTTGTATTTGCTGACCACAACAATGTCTGGGCCCTTCTGTCGGTGGTGGCAGCCTCGTCCCTCCTGCAGGCGCCTCTTACAGGCGCTGTGCTGGTGCCTTCACCTTTCTTTAACACTGGCCTTGCCAGGAATTGTTCTGTACCGAGGGCTTGAACAGTGCAAACATTGAACTACTAGATGATCTTGAACTGCAGAGAAGCTGACAGTTATTAGATATGGGAAGGCTCGATTCAACACCCTGCAAAAAGTAACCCTTAGTGAGCTAAAGAACTGAACCCATTCGGATTAACTACTGCTTCAATCCTTACATCCAGGTTATGGTACAGACTGAAGGTGATGACAAAACAAAGTATAAGAAATCTTAGCTTTCAAAAAGACATTATGAACTGTAAAAACGACAGACTTGGTCAGTGGCCAATGTGCTGCAGGAGACGAGCAGAAGACAGCCCGGCGGGGTGCTAATGTGCAGTTGCATCATGTATTGCAATCTGGCCTCTGACCCAGAAGGAAAGCTGAGCTCTTGTCTGAACGTGTATTAGCTCCCTTGCACATCGGTGTTAGCAGCCTGCCCTCTCTGTCCTTTTGCAGCACTTCATACCTTGCCTGTGGGGTGCAGGAAGGCAGTGGGAGCAGCCCCGGAGCTGCAAGGGAGCAGCTCTTCCCATGGCTCTTACACAGCCTTGCCACTACAGCAGTGACTCTGGTCATGACGATGATCTTTGGGGTCTCTCGAGTGGTCTCCAGAATTTTCCTCCTGGTCTGTGGCTGCCAGCTGTTGTGGTGGGGAGGCTCTGGGGAAGCGGCAACGTGGCGGGTGGACGGCTGAACCCCCGGCGGCACTGACGCCGCAGGAGGAACCCTACAGCAGCGCCGTCAGAAAGTCACAGGATGGGTAAGTCCCTGGCAGTGCTCCCACAAACCCAGCGGCACCCAGAGACACCTGGGGAAGGGACCAGTAAGTTCACTGGTGCACGGCCACAGCTCAATCACCGGTTGGGTTTCACGTCAAAGCCTGGCAAGGCGGTGGAGCTGGGCGTCCCTCTGCTGAGGGGCCACGGCCTGGGAGGACAGCTGTCCCCACAGGCCCGGGTTGTTTGCTCTAACCACGTGTAGCCAGCACGAGTCATTTAATGCTCGTAAAGCATCTTGAGTTAATCTGTGGACCAACAAACTGCGGCAGCGCACACGGAGGTATCCCCGCTGCATTTATCATGTAAGACACATGGCGCAAATCACTTTGTTTTGCCATCTGCAACTTCCAAGCCACTTGAGCGCAGGAGCCTTTTCGATTTGGGTGAGTAGCTCCTAATTACTTCTGCTTTGCCCCAATAAACGGTGATCTTAACCGATATCTTGAACTTTGTTCCAGCAAGCTGAGCGGAAACGAGCAGCCACCATGGTAACGGGAAACATTATAAGAAGCTGAACGTGGTCTGTGGAAAACGTCTGCATAATAGATGATATCTTTGGGTTGGGTACTTAATGCGTGTTTCTTTGTCCCTGCCTGACTAAACTATAGGCTCTGAAATGAGACAGATAAAATATTAATAAGCAGAAAAGCCAAGAAAAAGATACACACGAGTCTAAGGCAGAGCCAGAGGCTCACGGGCTGCTCAGGTGTTAGATGAGCTACGTGAGATGCAAGAGGCTGCACCGTCCAGCCCAGAGGGGCCAACTTCTCATAGCAGGCACAGGGGAGAGGCTGGATCTCCTGGGTGGGCCAGGGCTCTCTTCTGAGGATTTTAAGTTATCTCATCCAGATAAACTGGGTTAGAGATGGTGCAAATGAACAAGCCAGGTGCTGAATTTTACCTATAGCTAGTCTGCTTTCACAAACCCTGAACTTTTCCTTAAAACCAGCAGACAATTTCCTTGCAGTCTGATCCTTCAAAGTAATTGCTCTTCCACTGAGCAACATGAAGGAAGAATAGACATGACAGTACCAGGAAAAAGGTGGGTGGGAAAATGAGCGGAGAAGCCCTGTCATCCTTTACAAATGTTACTCATTCCTACAAATTCCAGAACAAAAGAAAAATTACTCAACCAGTAAAAATGCAACCAGAGTACATAAATCTCAGCAATGGGGTGTGATTTATTTCCTCTCCCTTCCCTGCATGATAATGATCAAAGAGTGGAAAACTTTTGCAAAGCTGTTAAGATCAGGAACTGAGGGATCTTTTCAGCAGTCACGCACAGTTACTCATTTATTCAGAAGACATCCAGCAGTACAAATATAATTCTAGTTGAATTTCTTAATACAGTTAAAGTATTTAAGGTGACACAAAATCCCTTTCAGTAGCCGGTCAGCTCCTGAATGGCTGCTTGGGAACGGTCAGCTATTACAGAAGACAGGGAGAGTTTTTGGCAAGCAGGAGCACAGCAGGAAAAACAGCTCACAGGAGGTGTTGCAGGAAACTTAATGGTCCATCATAAACATTTCCCCAGTCAACACAGTTTCAGTAATTTGAACAAACCATCTATTGAGTCGGGGACTGACGGCTATGTGGAAAAACTGCATGCAAAACATCATGCAATGCATGTCATACACTGAAAGAGGAAAAAAAATCAAGGTAAAGCCCTCATTCCTTGAAGTTTGTTTGGTGAACAGCGTGCAGGCTTTCAGGTGGTATCTCACAAGTGCCTGCTCTGTGTTTTCTGTGGACCACTTCTGATTTTATTTATTTTTATGTTAGTGTACTGTGATTTATCGCTCTCCATAAACACTTATCCTGGAATTTGTTAACTGTTGTTCAGAGAAGAAGGAAGACTATAGCCCATCAGAGAACATGGGGCTGGGGCTTCATCCGTCTGAGGACCCAGAGATTTAGGGGCATGGCTTTAAAACTGATCTTGAAAACAAAAGGCAATGGAATAAATTAAGAATTAGCTTGATGTGTTACTGTGGCACTGACTTCAGAGGTAATTGTCAGCTTGCTTTTAGAAAGCGCAGCTCTTGTTAAGTGGATATGTGATACAGAGAAAGAGAACCAGAGGGAGTATAGCAGAAAAGGAACACTTTTTAGGCAGAAATGTGAAACCCCTAAACCAGCAGAGAAGCGTAGCTCCTCTCAAGGGACAAGGAATAGCTTTATTCGACGAAAAGCTGCTTTCGAATAATTCAAGCAGACAAGCAGGGGAAATTTCTCTGTACCTTGCAATATCCTTGGCAATCTGCTCATTGAGACAGTTGATGAAGGCAATGGAGTGGGTCCCAGAGATGTAGCTGCCAGTGACGGCAGCGTGCATGTGGAGAGCAAGACTTCTCAGCACTGGATACATCAGTAAAGACAGAGTCATCACCTAAAATGCAAAATATGAGTGCTGGCTTAAAGTAAAATGTTGCATTTCCTAAAAATAAGCATTTACCTTACCTCTGGTTCAAAGGAAGTCTCCAGCCTTCTTTCTTTCAACATTACAGTAATGCTCATTGTAATTTAAGTGAAAACATACTCACGGAGAGATTTATTCCCCTACAATGGGGCCAATCTAATACTCTGCCAAGCTGCCTCTGTTAAACTGTGTTTCTGTTTCAAAAAGGAGCGAGAAGGGAACCACACGAGGCTTGGCTCCCACAGCAGGCGCATCTACTTTCCCGCTCAGGACACATGCCACAGCCGTCCGCTTGCTGTACATCCAGGGTGAAGCACATTGACTCCTCTAGGAAAGAGGGGGGACGGAGCCTCTGCCTCGCTGGGGATGTGGAAGGAGGAAAGCAGTATTTCCAGGAGAGGTAGGGGTCTGGATAATACATTCTGTGCAGGCCCTTCAGAGCTTTAGCCCTTTCCTGCAAACCCAGGACAATTACTGCATTCTGCTGACAGATGCTTCACAGTCCACCCAGGCTATCATGCAGCCCTCGCATAGCAGGCAAGGGAGGATAGGACTTAAATGCAGGTTTAAAATTCATTTCATCTTAATTAAAAGATAAGAATAGTACAGTCAAATTCAATCCTTTCAGGCACAGAAATCCTAATTGACATGGCCTGAGCCTGTATGGCTGCAGAAACAGTAATGCTCTTTCCATGTACTGTCAGTACAGTGGCAACAAGTTGTTTTGCTGTACATCACATCCCATTCCTGGCAAGCCCCTTGGCTGCTCTTTCTACTCACATGCCACAAACACGGTCACATAGAAATGTAATACATAAATGATCTCAGCCGGGACGTTGCTGAAATAGCAAGGTTAATTTGGTGTGCTGAGTAACAGCAAAAGGATGGGTGCCTGCGCCCTGGGTTGCAGCACTCACTGTCGCTGCACAGCTGCTCTTCTCTTTGTCTCTTGTCTTGTTTTTTAAATAAACAGCATCTGGCCCTTAGTCAACGACAATGATAAAAAGGTTTTGATCAGACTAAGAAGATACTCTTTTTTTATTCCCCCTTATTTCCACCCTCTGAAAAAAACTCCCATTACAGGACTAATGTCAGAGATTTTTTTCTTTCAAGATTGAATTAAAAAAAAATATATCTCGTTACCACAAAGACAGGAAGTCTTTTCTGTTTGTAAAATGACTGATGTTCTTTATTAGCAGTCTCCTCTTTTTCAATCCATTTGAGGGAATACTCTTTATTATCACAAGGTTTCTCATAATAATTTTTAGAGCTTCTTTTGTGTCCTTTTTTTCCGCTAAGCCATTTAACAAGTACTCCGCAACAAATCCCAGAACCCACTCAGATAGTTACAAGCCAGACAGAGATATGCTGGTGTATCTACTTTTCCAGATTAGGATGTAATCATGTTCTCTGCTTAGGAAAAAAATCTGACCCGCTCAGCATGGCAATCATTAATCTTCTTGGAAGATGTGTGTGCATGTGACGAGGAAATCCCCTTTAACATTTGTATTGAATAAAAGTATAATAGTCACCACCCTCTTGTTTTTTGTTTGTTGGTGTTTTGTTGTTGTTATTTGTTTTCTGAAAAGAAAGATTACAGCACTTTTTTTTTCTTTTTTCTTTTTGTTCTTAGCGTACTTGTATTTGCCAAAGGATGGTGCAAAAACGAAGGATGGAAACTTCAGGATTCACACCTGACAAACCAAATATACTCATGACTGCCAAAATGTCAAAGCGAACAAAGCTGACAACCCTGCTGTGCGATTGTATTTCACTGACAAGCACTGACTGGCACAACGACAGCCGAGTTTACAGAGACTAAGATTTTTGCAAGATTTATTTGTTTTGGCTTTGGCGAACCGCAAACAGCTTCGGGGATCAAAATCACCAGGTTAGGGCTTTCCCTAAACGCCTCTAGCGTGGACGAGGCACCGTGCAAAAACCAGAACAGAAACAAAAACAAACAAAACCCAACCCAAACAACGCCGCGGCTGGTGGCGACCTTCAGGCTCCCTCAGCACGAGTGGAAACAAACCCCAAAATTCGTTGTGACAACGCCTTCGCCCCTTCCCTTCCGTGCACCCCCGGGCTCCGGCCGCCCCCCCCGGCTGCCCCCGCTCCCCGCCCGGGCTCCCACTTACCAGCAGCACCGTGCCGCGGCCCGGCCGGGGGCAGCCCTGGGCGGCGGGCAGGGGGCAGCGCTGGCTCAGCGCCTCCATCGGCCCGGCCGGGAGGGAGCCGCGTCCCCGCCGAGCCGCCACCTGCTCTGCCCGGCCCGGGGCCGCTGCCCGGAGGGGGGGAGCCCGGCCCTGGCTCCTCCTCCGCGGCCTGCGGGCGGCTGCTGCCCGCCGGGGCTGGGGCACGGAGCGGCCGCCCCCCGCCTTCATCCTCCCGGCCCTTGGGGTTTTGTGATTCTCGGGTTGTTTGCTTGGGGTTTTGGTTTGTGCATTTTGGGGTTGTTTGCTTTGGGTTTGCTTTATGGTTTTTGGGGTTTTGCTTTGTTGGTTTTGTTTTGTTTTGCTTTGTTTTTTTTTTGGGGAGGGTTTTGTTTTGCTTTGTTTTGTTTTGTTTTCCCTCAGACTTATTTTGTTTGCTTGTTTTTGTTTTATTTATTTATTTATTTATTGAGACTTAACATTCTCGGTGCTTTGCATCCTTTGGGCAGAAACTGACAAAAAGCCGGTACGGTATCCAGACCTGACGCATTTAACACCACTCCCGCCAGCCAGGGAGCAGCGGGGGGCTTCCGTCTGCCCCCGACCGTTACCCCCGGTACCCCCGGGGTGCTTACTCTCCTCCTCGGCCCCTCGAGGGCTCGCGGCTGCCCCCCGGCAGCACCGAGGCCCCCCGCACCCGCCCCACAGCCCCGGGGCCGAACCGGGCCGGGCCGAGCCGGGCCGGGCCGGGCCAGGCCCCGCCGTCTCCTAGCAACGCCCGCCGCGCAGCCGCCCAATCGCATCGCGCAGCGGCGGAGGGGCCCCCACGGGGCGGGTGGCGGCCGCCATTTTGTTTCCGGCGGTGGCGGACGCGAAGGAAGCCCTTAGCGACGGCGCGCGGTTGCCAGGGGCGGCGGCGGCGGCGGCGGGCCCCGGGGCGGCGCTGCCAAGATGGCGGAGGCCGTGGCGGAGCTGCTGGAGCGGGCGGCGCGGCGGGGGGCGCCGCTGGAGGAGCTGCGGGCCCTGCGGCTGGCCCTGCAGGCCGTGCCGCCCGCCGCCCTGCGCGCCCGCCTCAGCGACGACCACCTGGGAGCGCTCTTCGCCCTCCTCAGCGTCAATGACCGGTGAGCGACGGCCCGGCCTAGGCCTGTCCTGTCATGCCCTGCTGCCTCCCCTCGCCCCTTCCTCCTGAGCGCCTCTTGCTGCCCTCTGTCCCATTCCCTGGCCTCCTCCGCGGTGGCACAGACGAGGAGGGGGTCCTAAAGGCCTCGTGTCTCTCTCTGTCCCGCCCAGGGAGCAGGTTTCTACGTGTGTTTCCATCCTGGAGAGGCTCCTGCAGGCCCTGGACCCGCTCTACATAATCCAGAACCTGAAAGAAGAGCTGCAGAAAGGGCTTTTCCACCCCGACGACTCTGTGAAAATCCTCACCATATCTCAGGTACAGGTTTTGCTCCAGGGTGGGACAGAGGTGCGTCGTGGGCCAGGCTAGGTTTGTCCAAACCTGTTACTGGTATTTTGTGGCCTAAATTGTGACAAAAACACTACATCATGTGTTATCTGCAGGCTTGTGCTCTTATATGTGGTTTTGGATAGTTACTGTGCAATATGTCAGTATATAATGCTTCATGATATATCTATTAAACATAATATATGAACCTACGTCTTGACAGAAGTAACTTGTAACTGAATCTTCTGTTTATTGAGGGCTGTTGTGTGTTCTGGGTAAAGCATTCTAAGCCAGCGCTGACAGCGGGTGCTGTAAGAACTAAATGTAGCAATATTTTAATATTCGGGATACTTGGAACAGCACTGGGAAAACACTGGGGAGGAAAAGGCTTAACCGAGTTGGTATTTGTTGCTTTGAGTTAAAAGAACAGAATTGTGTAGCGGTGTAGTTTGGGATGGAGCTCTCGTGGTTTCAGGTCCAGTCCTCAGCTTACAGCAGGCTGCTCAGGGTGTTGTCCAGCTGAGTTCTGGGTGTTTCCAAAAATGGTGATTCCATCTCTCTGGGTAGCTATTCTAGTGCTGGCATGTCTGTGTGGAAAAACTTTGTTTTGGTATCTTTCAACATCGTTACTTAATATTGCCCCTAGATTGGGAGGATTGTTGAAAATTCGGATGCTGTTAGAGAAATTCTCAACAGTCCCGAACTGTTACGGCAAATAATAAATTGCATTGGTGGAGAGAAAATAGCAGTGGCTAAAGAGGTAAGCATTGCTTTCTTTTTTTTTTTCTTCCTTTACAAATGGATGTAGACATGGCATAGGATGCTTTTTCTACTGTTATTGAGATGTCAGCCTTTGCCCTCCTTTAAAGAAAGGAGAGATCATGTGGCTTGAAAGATGTTGTAATCACATAGGTGCCTTAAGCCCAGAATTTTCTTAAATGTGATTTAAAAATTTTACTCAGACCTGTTATCTTCCAGTAGCTGTTGATGCAAAGCTGAACTTACAGGTCTGCATCTGATGCCAGAGGCTTGTATCACCCCCTACAGGTGGGCATAACTAGCCCTTGTCAGTGATACAATAATTTCCATTGAAAAGTGAATGAAAACTGAAATTTTAGATGTATAACATGATTTTATATGTTTGTAAAGAACACTGAAACTGTCTGATCATTCTGGATTTTTGTCCCTTTGTGTTATAGTAAGCTACTGTTTTTATTTACAGGCCATCAAATCGCTCTCAAGAATAGCGCAGACACAAGAGGGCTTAGAGGCTTTATTTGTGAGCAGTTTGTTGAGCGACTTGAAAAATGTCATGGCGACAAACGATGTTGTTCGATACAGAGTGTATGAGGTAGGAATGAGATCAGTGTTGTCCTTCTGAATGACGTTGTTCTGCACTTCTCTTGGACTGTGATTCGGAATTACAGCTTGGATTTTGCAACATGCTTTTAAGTTAGCATGCATTACTTTTTAACTGCTTCATCAAGTTTTCTTCATGTCTATGCTTTGTCGAGACGAGAAGGGAGCAGGAAGGGTACAGCACTGTTGGTCCTCAAGTAATGTCAGAACTTCTCTTTCTCAGTTTATGGTAGGAAGGTGTGAAGTCCTGTTTACATCTCTTATTTGTGAACTTGTGGTGCTTAGAACACTGGAGGGGCGACACAGAATGACTAAAGATGCAATGAAATGCTTGCCTCTCTGAAAGTAAGGGTAAAATACCATCTGTGATCTCGTCACCACTGGAGGTAAAGAGCTGTTGAAAGCTCAGAAGGGGGAAGAGATGAGATAGTAAGTGTGCTGATCTAGATATGTATGACAAAAGAGAAATGATACAGTTTAGCTATTCTAGATCTTAATGTACATAGCAGTGATGATCCCTTGAAGACGGTTTGAATAGAATCAAATATCAACTTGGAATGCTCTATGAGCCCGTTTCAGACAAACAGATAAATACAGAATTTCATGTTTTCATAATTTAATATTTAAATAATTAATCTGTGTTGTAAGATGTATTTGGTCATTATTGTGAACTGTTAACGTTACAATGTTTTTATAAACCAGCCTTTTTTTCCCCCTGTGCTTTTATATAGTTAATTGTTGAGATTTCTTCAGTGTCAGCAGACTCGCTCAGTTACTGCGCAAACAGTGGATTGATATCGGACTTAATTGGAGAGCTGACTGGAGATGATGTACTGGTCAGGTATGTTACAGCGAGTTCGACATTTCCCCAATTGCTAAACAGTGATGTTTGGTCTTATTTAAAATAACTCTCTTTAAACGCAGTTGTGTTTGTTTCTCATTAAACCCTTTAAATTTGAGAACCAGGATGAAATTTCCGCAATATGCTGTGGTAGTTGTATTGTTGGGTTGCAATGTAAATACTCCTGGAAAGTTGTCTTTCTTTAGGTATATCATCAGAAAGCAGAGTGAGCTTGGACGAGTATTTCACAGCTGTGGTTTTGTTTTTGTTTCTCTTCTTTGGTTGGTTGTTTTTTCGTAAGGGTAGAAAAACTTTGTATGTTTTCTTAATCTCTCTGTACTTCTACAATCTGTCTGAAGGAGGCCAAATGAACTTTTTGTCTGTTTCAGAGCTACGTGCATAGAGATGGTGACCTCGCTGGCCCATACTCCGCATGGACGTCAGTATCTTGCTCAACAAGGAGTTATCGATAAAATTTCAAACATCATCATTGGTGCAGAGTCTGATCCTTTCTCAGGCTTCTACTTACCAGGTTACATCATGCATTTCTTATTTCCATTGCTTACCGCTTGCATTCAGTAATACGTTAAACTGGGAGGACTACTAAGCCTCTGTTTTGAAGGCTCATGAATTTTTGAGTAGTAAAGCACATGTTGGACATGCACAACGTGCTGAAGGACAGTCTAATATGTGAATCATTCATTTAGAGTGGGTAGCAAAGGTATGATCTGCAGAGACTGTACCAGAGGTTTGATGTTTGTGTTCTTGTTGTGTTTTTTTTAAGAGGACAGAAGATACATCGTGAATTAAGTCGCTGTTAAAAGATGAATACATCTTGTCATAGAACAGTCGTACTCACCTGGACTGTGCAAAGACGATGTCCAAGTTGTGATGCTGTCTTTTATAGTCTTAAGCTTCTTTTGGCTTTTTCCTTAGTTCTGTGCCTTTCACAGTGTTAATAGCATTTAATAGTGAATCAATTAACAATTAAATACAATTATCAGTGAATAAGTCTTATGTTCATGTATCGTTAATTTTGAAATTCTTACGTTGTTGTTACTCCAATCTGAACACTTTCGTTTTGTCTTGTTCTATCAGGTTTTGTTAAATTTTTTGGAAATCTGGCTATTGTAGATAGCCCACAGCAGATCTGCGAACGATACCCTGTCTTTATGGAAAAAGTCTTTGAAATGGCAGAAAGTCATGATCCAACCATGATTGGAGTGGCTGTGGACACACTGGGAATCCTGGGATCAACTGTAGAAGGCAAACAGGTTTTACAGAAAACTAGTTAGTATGATTTATTTTTTTTTTAACAAAATATTCTCAGTATATCATACAAGAGCAAGCTGATAATGGTATAATAGAGAAAAGAATTGAAAAACTTCTGTCTAATAATCAAGGGGGTCTCTTTGAATAGCTGTGGTATAGCAGATAAGATGTCTTAATAGTCTTGCCAGGCATGGCAGTGTGAAATGCCTAGCAGTGAGAATTCTGGTATCACAAGTGCGATTCAAGTTACTCCTCTCCAGTGAAGTGCATCGTATGAATCATCGGTAGTCTTGTAATTTTATCTTCCTTTGTTTCTACTTACGGCGTGGCCTTTTCACCAGGGTTAGAAATGTAATGGCACTTTCCTTACAGGCTGCATTTATTTTCTTAATATAAAATGGTTCAGAGGATTCAAAGTAGGTGATAATTTTTTTGTTGTTTGTTTTTTGCTGATTGTCCAAAGTGAAAAACTTTTAAATGAAAATGTGTGAGCATATAACTGTTGCGGCTTTGTAGAATGGGATTGGACATATCTAATCACAAATATACTAGGGTGTGTACTTCCCAAGATGACTCAATTATCTGTGACAAATAACTTCCTTTCTGACGTTCCTTGGATAGTCTAGAGATTGACCATAAAGCTTTGTATTCATCTACTGTAGGTCTATATGAAGCAAAGAGAATCTTTACTCTTTTTATTATAGCGGATCAAAAGCAATCCTTTCTCAGATTTTATATACAACCTTTATATACTCTTTCTACCAGTTAATGTAATATAATGTGACTGATCAGTAAAATTGTACTTTTTCCGAAGGTCTATCTGAATTACTTCAAAGTGCTTTTTTTTTTTTTTTCCTCTCCCAAAGGAAGCAGATTTCAAAATCTGTTAAACAAAATAGGGCACCAGGCAAAGAATGCCCCTACAGAGCTACGACTTCGATGTTTGGATGCCATTTCATCTCTTCTTTACTTGCCTGTATGTTTTTGTTTGTTTGTTTGTTTTTAAAATCTATAAAAATGAAATAATTGTGCATCTCGTTAACCATGTGAAGACTTTCTGCAGCATTCAGCTTAGGTAGTAGTGGTAGCTTTCGAATACTGTGAGTCGGTAACTTTACTGTCCTGAAGTTCCCTGGTTTGTTTGTTTGCCTAAAGTTTGAGCTTGTAAGAGACCACATGTTATGAAATTTGTTTATAAAACTTGAGGTCAAGGTATTGTTAGGAAAGGAATGAGAGTAAACAGCTGAATATTCTTGTGCTTTAAAGGCAAACTGCTCTGACTGTATGTTCTTTAGAGTCAGTGACCTAGCTTTAATAATGCAGCTCTAAGTGAGCAGTTTTTGTTTATCTTACAGCACGGCACTTCTCTCATGTATTAAAATCAGTTTATTTAATTCTGTCATCCAAGCTAAATGAAATATAGATAGCTATTTCTTCATTCATGAAAATATGTTGAAAATATAAGGTATTTCAGTTTATTTTGCTGGTGGTTTGTTTTAAATAACTTAAACTTTCTGAGCATGTACTTAAAACTTGAATTTTATTTATAATCCTAACCAAACTCTTTTGTTTCTGTACATTTTTCTGATATATGTAGCCAGAGCAGCAGACAGAAGACCTTTTAACAATGACTGAATCATGGTTCACATCCTTGTCTAGCCAGCCATTGGAACTCTTCAGGAGTATCAGTACTCAGCCGTTCCCTGATCTCCACTGTGGGGCTTTAAGAGTGTTTACTGTAAGTTTTTTTTGTTTGTTTGTTTACTGTAAGTTTCTTTGCTTTTAAAGATCAGGTAGTGAATTGTATTGTACTCAGCCTCACATTTTTCAGTGGCGGTCACACGTTTTTCTTTTTTTGTTTTGTCTTTTTGAAGTCCTGAAGCAGTCAGAAATAACATCACTTGCATTCACCATTTAAATAACGGATCATGTGGGCAGTGCTTATTTTCTTATAAAGTTTAATAATAATAAGTGCTATACTGTATGTCGCTGCTTTGATAATTTACTTAAAATGTTAGAGAGAAGCACTGCACTGTACTTGGTTTCCAGTGATAAATACTGCTGCTTATATGGTGGTTGCACAATTACTGTGTAGAATGAATATCCCACTTCAGTTTTCTCTGTTCTTTGACTTTTAGCTTAACAGCCTTCTGTGTAACTGGTTTTTGGGTGTTTTCTAAAATGAGGTGTTCTTCCCCCTCTTTTTGTCTTTGCATATAGGCTATTGCAAATCAACCGTGGGCGCAGAAGTTGATGCTGAACAGTCCAGGGTTTGTGGAATACATCGTGGACAGATCTGTGGAACCTGATAAAGCTTCGAAGGATGCCAAGTATGAACTGGTTAAGGCCCTTGTAAACTCCAAAACAATTGCGGAAATCTTTGGAAATCAGTATTACTTGAGGCTTAGGGCTTACTTGCGTGAAGGCCCCTATTATGCTAAGGCAGTTTCTACTACAGCTGTGGAAGGAGCAGAATAATATCACTGATGTCTTGGTTGCCCTTCTTACAAACCACGTTACTGAAATTGATGTTAAGATGTAAGGTGTAAAGGCTCTCCACACGGGAGTCATCTTAGATTGTCTCTTTAAAGGAACACGAAGCACTTTGACTCTATTTGAAATGAGAGTCATGAGAGCAAATCAAAACCTATAGGGCACAGTGTAATTTTCCACAGAATCTCATGGCAGAAGTTCTCTGTGTACTGTCCTGAGACAAGTAAACAAGGTAAGCATTCTATCAACTGCTGGCTGTTTTATTTTGCAGAAATTATCAGTGTTTACTTAAAACTGTTCTTGGGTTTGGAATTCCTATCACGTTTTCTCAGTAGATCACAGTTGAATTAAAAAAAAAAAAAAAAAGCCAAAAACCCTTGAGGTTTGTAACCTCCGATGCTGCCATGGTTTCTCTTTTTTAAAAATTTTATTACTACTTTTTTCTATCTGCTGAAGTTGGCCCTTGCATAGAAGACACTTTTAGCTAGATTTAGTTCTGCCAGAAACTCAGGTGGTAAGAAAAAGCTAGTAATATTCTGTCCACATGAGGGAGTATAAACTGGCTTCTCTTCTCTCATCAACTTGCTGGATGTAAGTCTTGTTTGAATAAGTCCTAAATATTGTTTACATTTTATACTGAGGATTACAAAAATAAAAACAAAACACTTAGCCCTTTTAAAAACAAGTGAAAGCAAACTCTAGTGTATAAAACCAAATTGGGAGCTTTGTGTCATTAGCTGTCTATTTTCAGCAAGTAAACTGAGCTGCCAAAGGAGCATGAGCTACAAATCCACTTCAGAACCAAATCTTAAACAGTTTACACTTTTTTTATCAAAGATGATTTTTTAATTTAAGTGTTATTTAAAAAAAAATATGTACCAATTTTATCTGCCGGAGTTGGAATAAAAGGGGTAAGAACATCAAAGCTTTCATGTTTAAAGGCATGAACCGAATTAGGAGGCTATAAACGTAGTACCTCGTGAGGCTTTGTCTCCTCTGAAGATGGTCAGCTAGCACGTGGGTGAGGTACAGAACTAGCCGGACCACCGGTCACTTTAGTGACCTGTGATGTGTTGGTCCATAAACAGAGACCACAATGTACTTTATACAAAAGGTTTATATTGTTTTTGCTGAGAATGTAAGACACAAATCTGAGGATAAGTTGGGGGAAGCATAATAAAACATGAATTAACTACTTCGGGGCTTGCTTTAGTAGTGTACTAAGTTGGGTATGCCTCTGTGGAAAGTACTTGCCCTGTGTCTCCGCTCTGCCAAGTGAAATGGGATGATTTAGTCATGCAGTAACCCTTTTATTGCTTGTAGTAGCTTCGGGCTGCAGCAGAGGTGATAGCATTGCCTGCCAAAAAATTGCTGGCAAGGAATTGAACTGGGCTCTGAGAAGCAGGGTAGTTGGGGAAAATCTGTTGATGTTTAATAAACTGTCTGAATGCAGGTGATCTGCTTTGTTGCTTATGACCTAATATGTACAAAAAGTTGTCATCCAACATTATCCTGCTGCTCACGCTTTCATTCTAAATGTGCATAATAAACATCTGCTAGTGGAAAAGGCAGTTTGTAGTGTCTCATTTGTGAACTAAGGGAGCACAGAAGTTCAGTGAATCTCAGCATCCAGAAAAACGTGAAAGTGCTAAAAAGGAAATGGAAAGGATATAGAAATCCTTGGTTTGCACTTTTATTGGGCAGTTCAGTGTGGTTATTTTGGGTGGCTTTGTGTGCAGGTAGCTCTGTCTGAGCTGTATGCTAAAATCTCAGCAAAAGAAACCAATATAAGCCTTTTCTGCAATTCATGAGTCTCTTCTGTGCATGTTTTCAGTTGTTGCTTATGAAAGCTACCGTGTGCCAAGTCTTTAGCATCTGTTTTGCATGGTACATGTGCCAAATAAAATATTTTAAAATACACAGAGGTGCCAAACAAGGGGATTTTTATGGATGCACGTGCACTTTTTGTTGAGCTCAGACTCTTACCCTTGTAATCCACATGTATTCATTATATGCGAATACATTCTGTCTGTAGCCGTATGGTTTACGTGGTGCCAGTGGTGTATCTTGTGTACAAAGGAAAACTCAATTGCATGCCCCCCGTGTAACATAATTGGGGGGGATTATTAAGGCAAAAGCAGAAATGGAATGATGGAGAATGAGGATTGAGATAATGTGGTAAACTGGGTGAATTTGGTTTAAAATCAAGCAAAAAACCACCACCAACAACAAAAAATGAGCTCATCAGTTGACCCTGGTTAACAAGCAGCATAACTTGATACTTAAGAACTGTGGAGTTTTGGAACCCACCTCTAATTCCTTCAGTCACGCCAGAAAGAGTAGATGAGGTCTTCAAAGGTACGCGTGTGCCTCTTTCCATGTTTGTCTGTCACAATTCTAGCACATCTGTCCAGCTAATCTTTCGCCTTCTGAAGGAGCTGCTATGGAAGAGTTAATCTGGAGGATGCACGCATGGGTGGGGTTGTGCTCTCTGTGACTGGTTCCTAATTTAGGGAATTTTTACATTTTTAATGAGCTTGGTGTTACCAGCCCTCTGGTGAATTTGTTCTGACTTCATGGCTGACCCCATTCTCCAGCATAACGTTACAGCATGGAGATGGTTGTATCAGTGTCTCTCTGATGCTGTGCACGACAAGTACAGGATTGTTTAGCAGGTAAGTCAGATTTCTGGCCCGGAACCTCCCCAGGCTGTTTACCTTATTGAACTATCATGGGAATTGCTGTCTGTCGCCGCTCTAAGATGTTCTGTGGTTTCACTGGTACTGCAAAACAGGCTGTTCAGAAATAGCTCCTTTTCCTTGGATGAATAAATTCCCCTTTTGTTACAAAATACTGTGGAAACAGGTGATGCCGAACTCACTTGAATCAGATCAAAATACAGGAAGAGCTGGGGGTTCAAGCAGAGGCCTTCGAATGTCTGGAAAACACACTAGAGACCACATTTCTTGGAATACTTTTTACTTACATGCATGCACTGGTATGTACAGGTGTAAGTAGAATACAAACAATGCTTTTGCTACTGTAACACTACAGCATTTGAGAACTTATTTGCTGTTGAAGAGAAGAAAGATAGCTTGAAGAGGAAATTATTACTGAATATGTACAGGGTAAAAGGGCTGGTGGAAGAAAATGCAGGCCTCCTTCACAAAAGTAAAATTTTAATCAGCGAAATGAAGAGCCTGTTTTTTTATTCTATCCAAGTTAAACTGTTTGAATTTATCAATATAGGTCAAAACCTTGCAGGACACCAGACTGTAGTATGTTTCCAGTAGCGAGCAGTCTTCCCCATCGTTTGTTTCCTTCCAATCTTTAAATAACTCATCCTCTTTCAGATTGGAAGAGGTAAAAATGAATTTATAGCAGCATCGATTGTAGCTGATGTGCTTTTCCCCAGAAAAGCGAGAGCTGTGAATGGGAGTGATGCCAGCTTTTTTAGCACAGATTCCGACAAAGGTATCAGGGGGCAGTGAAACCGGCACCTCCTTGGCGGCCACGTACACCTTCCGAACGACGTCCTGGGACATGACAAACGCTTTCCCATCGCAGTAATCTGGGTAAAACTCCTCTGAGTATCGATGGATGGGAACAAAGCCAGGGCTTTGAGGGGCTCTGTCAGGCACTCTTTGATGAATGACCCTGCCGGTGTAGACGTCCTCTAGCTGTGTTAAGCTGAGCAGGTATCCAGCCAGACTTGGAATACCGACAAACATTTCTTCATCTGTTTTAAGAATATACCTTGCGCGATGGCAGAAAGTTACTGTCCACTCCACAATCATCAACATCTTCTGCGTCTGTGTCTCGGGCGAATCGATGAAGCTGCCTTCAATAATGTCTCTGTGCTTTTGAGACTCTTCATCGATCTCCAGCTGGGCTGCTACTGAAGCCGGCTTTCCTAAAGCAAACAAAGTAAGGACAGCATAACCTCCGGTGTCTGTCACGTTGCCCCACGTCTGCCTGATCACGTTGCGCCTTGTCCTGTTTTCTGGGCTGCTGCAGACAAGAACCAGCAAAAATACCTCTTGGTCTGAGCATGTTGCTGCACTGCTGACGGTGTAAGACTTGGAGAGATTCGCCTTTAGAGGGTCCATATCCAGCTTCCTGGCCTTCTCCCTGATTTCAAGAGTCTTTGCGTCAGTGTAAGAGAGAGGTAATGACCGCGGGAAGTATTCCTCCAGTAAATCTGCTCCAAAAAGCAGCATGTGGAAAAGCAAGACGTTAAACAGAATGAAGCACCACTGGTGAGTCCGGAGCCTGCAGAGTGTCAGCTGGGGAAGAAAAGACATGGGCACTGAATGCTCTTGCTACTAGATTGGAAAGGCTTTTATTTTATAACACCATTATAATACATTTTATAATACATTGAGGCAAAATGGAATCATGACATTTAGATTTGTACATGTACTAAGCGTAAGGCTTTTTACCTCCTAGAAACCCGACGAGCCCTACTTGTGGTGCAGTGAGATCTCAAGCTGAGAACATTAACATGCTGTAGCTTAAAGGGCTCATCTCTGCGCATCCACCTGGGGAAATACCGGGGAGTAACTGACTGCTCCAATGCTTTCTGGGTGGTTTTAGCCTGTTACTGAAGGCCTGAGCTCCTAGTGAGGACCTGTAAGGACAGTATATTCCTCGGAGGAGAGCCTTGGTGCTTGGTCTGACAATGCCTCGTGAGACCTGGCAGGGTAAGAGGAGAAAGGGGAAGCTGTGGCCCCGTAGCGCTGGAGCAGGACTGAGCCCATCTCTGCCCAGGACCGACCCCGGCCCTCCCGCTCCTTGGGTGCTGCTGGTTCAGCTGAGCCCCCTCTCACTGGCCCCAAGGAGGGGTTTTGCTGAGGCCCCTGCAATGCTGGGCTCCAGCTCAGCCTCATGGCACAGCTGTATCCTGCATAAGGACAGAACTGTGTTTTTGCTGCTCCCCTTCCCCTAACACAAACAGCAACCGCGAGCCCAACCTCATGGAGAGGAGGGAGCCCAGAGCAGACGCCCAGTAGATGCTTTGCAGTGAGGGTGTGCCCAAGCCCCAGCACTCACCTGCATGGCTGCGGGGAGCCCTGCGTGCGGTGGGCTCCACGTTCCCCTCGGAGGCAGCTTCTTCCCAGCAGCGGCTCGGCAGCAGCGCGTATCTGGGGCTGCAGGATTGTGTTACCGCCCGAACCCGCACACGGCGGCTTCCACCTCGCCTGCCTGCGGGGAGGAAAGATGATCCTGGGGGCGATCGTGTTGCAGCTGCATGAAGCACAAAGCAAGCGAAGCTCTAGCTGTTCCCTTATTAATTCCCAACATTTAGCTGGGGCTTGCAGTAAAGTCTGAGGAGTAACGAGTTGAAGCCACTGCTGGGGCCACCTTGGTAAAAGAGGTCCCTTGGTTGTGTTGAGCTGCGTTAGGTCTGGCGGTTGGTTGCTGTTTTGCTGGGTTTTTGTTTTTCACAGCTGGGCTGTGTTCCTGTTGGTTCCTCACCACCGTGCCGGGTGCTCTGCCCCTCCCCAGGCAGAGATTTGGCGTACAAACCTGCTGTAGGATGAGGTCTGTCTACCCTGGAGCTGGGAGCACCCTGTTGGTGGTGGGGTGACCATGCAGGTGGCTCGAAGGGCTCCCTGTGGGCATGGGGGATGCCCTGGGCACATCAGGGTTTGTGTGCTGCTGGCCAGGCTTTGCAGTGTCCTGGGGGCAGTCCGAGAGGGGTGGGGGAAAGGGATTTTCCCTGTGCTGGGGTTCTCCAGGCCAGGTGTCTCACTTTGCTCTCGGGAGCCAGGGAAGTGCAGGGAATCATTTGATGCCAGCTGTTTTCAGTGGGTCCCGTGGAGCAAGGCACGAAGCAGGAGCTGTGCACGAGAAGCTGATGGTGTGCAGCTGGGGACATGTCTTGGGAGCCCATGGCTTGGAGACTGGGGATGTTTTGGTGTCCCCCACCCTCCTTCCTCCTCCAGCACCCATTTACAAGACTGGGAGCATGAACCCTAGCAAGATGACTGCACCGTCTGGTCCTTTGCTCTCTGCCCACCCATATTTCACCCCTGGTTCACCTGACTGCAGGTATTTGTGCTTTGGTGGTGGCTGCACGTCCTAGTACAGAGCTGTGATGACCACCCCCAGAGGGACCTCGGGTGGCGGCCTTGGCCGTGCCGCAGCCTCTGCGTGTTGACGTTGGCTCGGCCACGGCCTGCGCTGGGGCCTGCTGGGTTGGGAGCCGCAGGGGACTGGAAGTGCTGGTGTGGAAGGTGCCAAAGACACCACGAACAAGACGGAGGTGTCAGCGGGGGGAGTTGATTTTGGCAGCAGCTCCGTGAGGCCTGGTACCTGCAGAGCACTGAGGGGTGTGTGGGGCGGGAGGGTCCCCAGCAGCTGTGTGGGGAGGGCTGGGGGGGAGCAGGCAGATGGCAGCCTCAGCACCAGAGCGGAAAGATCATTATTTTTTAATTTTAAAGAGATTTCTCACAGGCAAGGGTTTGTTTCTGTTAGTGCATTCCAGGTTGAAGGGCTGTAAGGAGGGTGCGCTGCTGCTGTGCTTGTCTGCAGCCATGTGCCCTGTGAGGCCCAGCGTGCGCTGCTCCGACCCTCACACCATCCCTAAAACATCCCTGAGGGAGCCGGCACCAGACAAATGTCCCCGGGAAGGGGAGAAGACCTTGGACTTCTTGCTTGGTGACTAAGGGCTTCCCCCTCCACCCCTCCAGCTGCTGCTGGCAGCAAAATTTTCTATGTGGGCAAGGAGAATCTCGTCTTCCTGGGCAGCTGATGCAGCCATAGCAGGGAGGTGCATCGTGCCCCTCTGAACAGCCCAAACGCAGCACACATGCCCCAACCAGAGCTTTAGGATCTCCAAAAACTGGAAACCCTCCTTTCACGTAGCCTGTGTGTCAGCTGGGCTACAGCTTTGTCTGGACGAGCTTCGAAATCACTGTAGTCCTCTGAGAAGTTGTGCTTTGAAGCTTGGCAAGCTGTCAGCAGGGGAAGTGTCAGTTAAATGTGTTCTCTGAAATAAAAAGCTAATAAGGAAATATTTTTCATGTATAATAATATAGCACTGTAGCCCCAGATACACATTCTGAGAAAAAATTCCTCCTTTGAAGATGCTCTGTCTCCAGCTAAACTATTTAATAAGTAAATAATACTAGTATTTGAAACCGCTTCCATTAAAAATATTGGCCTTCCCAATTGTGCGTTTTTAAAATAACAATAAGACCCACATGTGTATCAGCCCTGTTGCAATTTCACACAGCGTGATGCTTGCAGTATATCTGAAGTCATTTCTTTTGCATGGCTTTGTGGTGGCAGCAGTAATTTCAAATAGTCACGTACGCACATGCATACAAAATATATGCATATGTATACAAAATATACATGTATTTACATTATCCAACAAAAGCTGTTCCCTGAGGTTCAGCTGATAAATTTTATCTGCAGAGCCTGGTGGGGTCACACTGGGAGAGGTCTGAGGACAAGCGGTGAGTGCTGGGGGGGTCACATAGCTGGTCTGGGTGCCAGGAGCGCAGTCAGCTTCACAGGGTTTGCTGGGCAAAAATCAACGCATTGCCTTTAAAAACTCCGGGTTGGTAACATATGGTGTTTTAATACACAGCGGTTTCTTTATCAGCCTATCTTGCTTTCGAGGTTGCTGAAGTCAGACATGTTCAGGGAAAACCTTGCTCCCTGTGAGATTCATGAGCTTGCAGAAGAAGGGGGAATTCAGGATCCCTGGAGGGGCTGAGCTCAGGTTGGTCTGGGTAAAATTTGTTCCTGCATCTTCACTTAAACCCTAGGAAATCTGGTGGGTGTGAATTAGGGGAATGTCCAGGAAAATGGGTTTTCCTGAGGCATGGGGTTGTAGCTTGCTTCATGTAAGAGATTTTCATGTTTTCCTTATTTTATATCCAAGCAAACCTCGTAACAGGAGCAGGGATGCACTGACACCACTGTAGACAACTTGACCTATCATCTGAACGGCAAGCATTTAGAGAAAAGGATGGCTGGGATTTGGATTTGATGTTTGGAGAGGAAGGGACCCCAGGCTCCTGAGATACGGGAGGTCAGAGCCCAATGTGTGCCCGTCCTTGTCCCGCCGCAGGGCGCCCGGTGTGACGTGCTGCAGGGAGTGGCCGTGCCCAAAGATTCCTGAAACATCTTTCTGAGTCTCCTGGCTTCCCTCCTGGTGCTTGAACATTTGGGAAGGGGGAGCAAAGCCTATTTTGCTTCTTCTCTGCCTGAGTCTGCTTCTTGAGCATGCAAAGGCTTTGGATGACGCACAGTTCTCGAGTGGTGGTGCAGGCGAGGGAGGGCGGACAGAGATTTTTTTTGGGAAAATCAATGAAAACTGGATTTCAGACGCACATTTGCTCAAATATAAGAGCCCAGGCTCTGTCTGCCACATGTCCCCATGTAGTCACTCTGTGCCATGTGCTGCCCTTCCCTGCAGAGCCATCATCCCGGCTGCCATCCACCCAAAACCTTCCCGAAAACCGATTTGATTCATACAGGCAGGCTTTAAGCCCTTCGCTTGGCTGGTCTGGCTCCAGAGGCATGCCAGATCCTGTGTGTGTGAGCCATGTGTAGGCAGGCTGTTCTTCTCAGCCTCTTTCTGCAGTTTCTCAGGGAACCAGGAGTTTCTGCCCTGTCTTCCCCTGCTCTAGTGCAGGGTGCTGGGGAGAGGGGCCAAGGATGTCTGTGCCTGGAGGGGCTGCCAGGAGCCACCTTCACCTGGGCCTGTCCTCTGCTTGCTGCTGAGCCAGGGTTTCCATCTGCTTTCTGGCACCCAGGTTAACGTCCCATGCGCTGCAGGTGGCACCAGTTCCTCTTGGGCTAAAATTAATAGAATAAAGAGGGAAAAATACAAAGCTTCCATGCGTAATGCAATGAGGCTGTGGGAGCGAGGTCCCATGTGTGTGTTTGTGGCCAGGAGAGAGAAGGCTGTGGCCCTTGCCCGGGGTGATGCTGAGCCCCCAGTGACAGCGGTTTGGGGCACACAGGGCAGGACCCGCTCCCCTTGCTGGGACAACTCCCCTGGGGTGGTGTCCAGCCAATTTCTTGCTTTTGCTGTGTTTCGCCAGTGCACGCAGAGCAGATAGCGCAAGGGGCTGGAAAGGGACATGTCTGGTTTTTAGTAACAGCGTCAGTTGCAATAAATAACGGAAGACAATCGTTTTGGTCTTAGTCACCTAATAGCAATGTTTTTGCTTAAAGATATGATTCAGATCCTGCAAGCAATTCTTCACCCTAAATTCTCCACGAAGCTTGGGAGGTGATGGAAGAGAAGGTTTATAGAAATACTCTTACACAGCGTGTATTTCATTTGTTTTTTGATATTTAATGTTCCTTAGGGTGTTAAATGGAGGTAGAAAACTTAAAAACAAAACAACAAACTGGAGTGCTGACATATTAGATCGGCCACTCCTGGCGTACAAATGAGGGTGTCTTTTTTTCCTATGTAATGGCTCAGTTGTCTGCATTAAAAACATGTTTTATAGCCAAGTTCCTAGCATTCATTCTTTCTTTGCATACATCAGTCTTGGAATTACAGAGCTCCATCTTTTTGTATGTGTATGTTTGATTATTACTTTTTGAGTTTAATGACAGCTTTGACAACCAGCTACCACTATATTCTTTGATAAAGACAGCTCAAACCCTCTGTGCATTCTCTAAGTGCTGCAGCCGGCGTCAGAAATACGGAGCTAAATATAAGCTGGATCGAGAGAGCGTTAGCTTGTGAAAAACGTTGAACTGGGGGCTGCAGGGCTCCCAGCCCCTTGGCTGCGTTGGTTGTCTCTCTGCCAAGATGTCAACTTGGCAGAAAAGTCACCTATTTTGCTGTAGACCAGAAGTTTTCCACTTGTTGCTGATTTTCACAGCACGCCATGCAGGTTACGCCTTCCCCTTCCATTCCCTGAAGTTAGAGGCGTGCTGTATTCGTCCCTGGAGAATCCAGGTTTCATGTGAAATTTGTATGAGGTGTGGAACATGTGAAACATTTGGAGCCTTGAATGAAGCTTGGCTTTGACTGAGTTCGGCCCACGCTCTGACAGTGTTTGCAGTGAGGAACAAGCTGGGCTGCGTGGTCCGTGTCTGCGCGGCTGCTCTGCAGCTGCAGCGGCGCTGGCAGTGTCGGGGCCTTCCTTCGTTCCGTGTGTGCTGTACCCAAAAATGCAAAGTGAGGGGGCTGAATGCAGGCTCCTGGGGCTCTGGCCATGCCCCAGTGCTTCCTCTCCATATCCTGCAGTGCCTGCGTGGTGCTGGACGGCGCCTGCTGCGTGGAACTGAGGGTGCCCCGGGGATGGGGATGGGGCTGCAGCCCCCCAGCCGTGGCCAAGTGCCCTCAGGGCAGGGGTTATCAGGGAGTTTGGGCACATCAGGACACCCTCTGACAAGATATTTATTTGGCTCCGGAGCACCGAGGCATGCCGGACTTCGTTAATTCGTTCCTCAGAAAATGACTTTCTCTCCTTCGTGCCTCTGACTCATCCCCGCCGCCGCCGCCTCCCACAGACTTATTTATTGCTCCTCCAGACACAAAGCGCCAGAGCCGAGCCCCTCCCCGGGCAGCCAGACTGGGGGGCTGTGCCCCCCTGTGCCCCCCTGTGCCCTGGGGAGGGGATGCCGTGGAGGGGCCGAGCGTCTGCCATCCTTTAATGAGCAATCGTGGTGGTGTTATCCACGGCTGCTGGGAAGGTGCAAGCTTTATCCCAGGGCATTGCGAGCTGGGAGCTGAATGTGTTTCCACAGATAAGTGAATCTTACTGCCATTAACCTCGGAGAGGTGCTGGCAGAGGGGAAGAGCAGCATCTCTGTGGCACTGCTGAGAACTGGGGAGCCGAGAGCCACAAATGCTGCCCAGCGGCAGGGGAAAGGCTGCAGGGAGGAGCGGGAGCGCTCAGCGGCACGCAGCCTGCCTCGCTTTCCGCAGCGCAAAGGAAGAGGCGCTCCGTGTGGCAGTGTGGCTCCAGGGGAGAAAACACGGGGTGAAAGCAGGCTCCTGAGGCCGTGGGAAGAGGCAGGATTGTAAGGTCTGGGAGCCGCAGTCAGACACATCCTGGTCCGGAGGAGGGGGGGAGGCTGAGCGTGGAGCGTGGCGGTGTGTGGGTGCGCCGAGGGAGAGGGATGCTGGCGGTCCCAGCACCCACGGACACCCTCCTGAAGGCTGAGCGTCTCACCAGGCATGGTGCTGCACCTCGATGCCCTTGGGGTTCAGCTCAGTGAGCTCCGGCCCAGCCCTCTCACACGGAGAGCGAAGGGGTCCCTGCGCCCACCGGGTCGGAGTTTCCCACGCAGTGGCCGCAGCATCCCCAGGCCCGGGAGCACGGGTGAGGGCAGCTGGTGCCTGTTCGTGGGGATGGCTGCCCTTCCTTGTGCCAACTGTAATTAAAACGTCCGTACAAAGTGGGGCAACCTTGTAGCTGAAAGCAATCCGTGCCTGAGCGAGGAGAGCTTCCCCGGTAGCTGTTTGCTTCCTCTGTGTGCCCAGACAGCCCCAGCGCCCCATTAATGTGCACAGACACCGCCGAGACGTGACTCCTGGCCAGGAGCTCACAAACAGCTTCAGGCTGCGGCAGGACATCTTCTCCCTCTCCCACCACCAGCCCGGCCGTCCCCGCTGCCCACACCTCATCTGGACAGCCTGGGCTCAGCACCCAGGCTGCTGCCTTTGCCCTTGGTTCAAGCCAGGAGCATGAAATCCTTGTCTCCCCCTCTCCCTTCAGATTGCGCATGTGTGTGGTTGGTGCTGACCGTACGTGCCCCCAGGAGGGTTTTCTTCCTTTAAACTCCTGTGTTGGAAGCAATGGGGGCAGTATTTTGTTTTTATTCCTTTAATTCCAGGCTGAGAAATGATTTGTTCCGGAGGTTCCCCTTGCACCCCCTCAGCAGGAGAAGGAGCCAGGAGTGGTGGTGCTGGGGGCAGTGCCGGGACTGGGGGCACCCCAAGCAGCCAGGTGCCCCCCAGGGACAGGCAGTGGTGGCAGTGGTGTCCCCCAGCGCGTGGCCTCTGCTCATGGCCGCAGCTCCTTGCAGACGTGGCTCTGCACCAGCCTCGCTGCTTGGGCTGCAGCACTCGGGTGGGGATGGGTTTCCTCTTCTGGCTCTTTCTCGTTCATTTTTTTTCACTTCTTTTTCCTTACAATCCACCCCCCCCCCCCCGTAACGTTTTAAATAATTCCTCCTCCACACCTGTGTTATCACCTCGCATGTCAATACGCTGCTGTGCCACCCGCCCCCTCTCCTCGCAGAGCTGCACGTTAACATTTTGCACCCGATAATGCGAGGCAATTAGTGAATGAAGAATAACTTTCCTTCTTAAAAGCATGATGGGCCGGGAAGCATCACACGGAAGGATCGCACAGGCAGCATTAATTGCTTTTCTCTCAAATGCCTCCTAGTGTAGGAGAGCCCATATGGAGAGAGAGGAGGAGGAAGGCATGCTGCAAGAGAAACAAAGTCTCCGCTCCCGGCGAGATGGGTAAACCCCGAAGCATCTGAGCGGGCTCGCCTGGAGCTGGGGGGCTGCAGCGAAGGGGCTCCGTGTGCTGCCACATCACCAGCTGGTGGCTGCCAGCCCTCGGGGCACGGCGTGCTCCTGGCCAGTGTCCCCCTCCCCTGGGTCTGGTCTATGTGGCTGTTGGCATTTGGGGTGAGCGCGGGAGGAGGAGCGTTGCAAGGCCGCTGGTTTTCTTTGCGAGGGTTTATTTTGCAATAAACGATGCTTGGCTGGGTGGGGGGGGGGGGGCACCTGGTCACCTCTGCTGCACGGCACACCGCGTTTTGGTCCCGCGGCGAGCACCCCGACGCCTGCACTACAGCGCGGGGCCTGGGAGAGAAATAAAGCAAGAAACCGACACGGCTGAGTGCGCCTGGGCTGGGGCAGAGCTGCTCCCCTGCCCACGGGGATTGGCTCGGCCATGGCGTCGTGTGTGGCACCGCATCACGCGTGGCACCGCATCGCGTGGCACTGCAACATGTGGCACCGCATCACGCGTGGCACCGCATCGCGTGGCACCGCATCACGCGTGGCACCGCATCACGCGTGGCACCGCATCGCGTGGCACCGCATCACGCGTGGCACCGCATCACGCGTGGCACCGCATCACGCGTGGCACCGCATCACGCGTGGCACCGCATCGCGTGGCACCGCATCACGCGTGGCACCGCATCACGCGTGGCACCGCATCGCGCGGGGCTGAACGCCCAGGGGACGGGGACAGAGGGCTCCCCCGGGCTCCCCTTAACCCCTTCCCGGCGGCTCCCGGCTCGTTTCCAGGCCCTTCCCCGCCCGGGGGCGGCTCCGTGTTATTGCAGCGGGGCCCCCCCGGGAGATCAGTGCCCGGCCGCTCCGCACGGCTCCGCACGGCTCCGCACGGCTCCGCACGGCTCGGCCGTTCGCTTCCAGCGCGCAGCACAAATATTGACGCGGCTCTGGCGGCCAAAAAAACAAAAATACAATCGACCAAAACCACGCAGCCCCCCCCCCCCCCCCCCCAAAACACACCCCCGGGGCGGGCGGCGGGGCCGGGCGCGGCCGGCAGGTGGCGGCGCGGTGCAGCGGCCGTGCCGAACCGAGCCGTGCCGAGCCGTGCTGAGCACTGCCGAACCGAGCCGTGCCGAGCCGTGCCACAGCCAGCCTCGGCGGGCAGCACCGGGGGAGGCGTGCCGAACCGAGCCGAGCCGTGCTGAGCACTGCCGAACCAAGCCGAGCCGAGCCGTGCCGTGCCGTGCTGAGCACTGCCGAACCGAGCCGTGCCGTGCCGTGCCGAGCCCCCACGCTTCAGACAAGCCCCCCCCCCGGGCCGCTCCCGCCCCCCCGGCAGCCTCCTCCCTCCGTTTCTCCCTCCCACCCTCCCGGCCCCGCAGCCCCCGGGGCCGAGATGCGGAGCTCCCGCGGGCTGCGGCGGCGGCGGGGCTCGCCGTGATGGGCGGCGGGCACCGGGAGCGGCACCGGGAGCGGCACCGGGAGCGGCACCGGGCGCCCATGCCCTGCTCCGAGCCGCTGCCCCCATGCCGCTCGCGGGCGAGGAGCGGAGCCTGCCCGGCAGCTACCGGCCGGCGGAGGGCAGGGCGGCCGGAGGCGCCCCGGGGTGCTCCGAGTGCTACACCAACAGCACCTTCCTCTACGACGATGGCAGCGCCCACAGGTGGGGTCGGGGGCCGCGGGGTCGGGAGGGAAGGGGAAGGGGAAGGGACAGAGAAAGGGAAGGGGAAGGGAAATGGGAAGAGAGAGGGAAGAGGAAGGGGAAGAGAAAGGGAAAAGGAAGGGGAAGGGGAAGAGAAAGAGAAAAGGAAGGGGAAGAGAAAGGGAAAGGAGTGCGGAAGGAAAAGGGGAAGGGGAAGGGGAAAGGAAGGGGTAGAGAAAGGGAAGGGAGAGGGGAAGGAAAAGGGGAAGGGGAAGGGAAGGGGGCACCGCCAGGACCCGTCGGGGCTCCGGCAGGCCCCCTCCCTGCTGTGATCCTATGAAAGTTTGTGCGGGACGTTTTCAGCCCCCCCCTACCCCACCCCACATCCCCCTCTGGGTGCCATCGCCCCAGGAAGGGGGCAGTGGGAGGCTGCTGGGGGCGGCGGTGCCCGGAGGCCCCTGTCACTGCTGCCCCACACGGAGGGGCCCCGAGGTGCGCAGGCTGGGCACGGATTTGGGGGAGCTGCCTCAGCTGAGCCCTGAACCGAGCCCGGGCTGAGGCCTGCGGAAGGGTCGCATCCTGGCCATGCTCTGTCCCCGTGTGGTCCTTGGCCAAAGTTACGGGGTGCGGGGCCAGGCAGGGGCTGCGGTGCAGCAGCGAAGAGCTGCTCCCCGGTGTGCCTAGGAGGAGCCTGTCTTGTGCCTGGGCAGGGGCAGACACTTTTCTTACAAGGGGACATGTGCTTGTTGCCGGAGTCTCCCAGCTTTTCCCGGTAACTCCGTTATATTGTCGACAGTCTGATTGCATTTACTGGTGCGGCTCTTCTGACTGTCACACTCAGCAAATGTCAGCTTCACCGAGCAAATCAAGTGTGTGCATCGGTTCTCTCTTGGCAGATGAGGACCTTGGCTGGGTTTGTGCCCAGAGCTGGACAACTGTAGTGGTGTGGTTGGTTTTTTTTGTTTTGTTTTGTTTTTTTTTTAATGTTTACATCTTCTCACTGATTTGGGCAGACCCTCTTTTATTCCTGAAAGACGAGATAGAAAAAGATGGAGCAGTGTAGTCAGTGAACTCTCTAACTTCAGAACATTGCCGCTGGCTGGGCAATCAGTAACGTCCTTGAGTTGCTGGGGGTGAGTCCCCCATCACTTCTCCCCCTGCTGTCCTCTCTGCAGAGGCACGGTGCCCGATGCAGCCCAGGCACTGCGGAGCCTCAGGACCAGGACCACCCAACTCCCCAAAGCACCGCTTGGAAGTCCGTCTGTCTGTCTGTCTGTCTGGGAGCCTTGGGCGTGCTGGGGCAGCCACGGGGCCGTAGTACCTTCACCTAAACCTGTTTCTTCGTTTTTCACCCGTACTCGGTGTGTTTGCAGACACAGTGTCCTCGATAAGGTTACCAAATGCGTCCATGTGTGCGCAGAGAGCAGTCAGGGGAGGCGGCTGGTGGGGGCCAACGACCCGGGACAACCACGAGCTCGGACAGCAGAGCTATTGCTCCTTTCTACTTGTTCTGCAATACTGCTCAGTGGAATTTATCCTCATCTAACACAACAAAATCCTTGTCCAAAGGTCCTCCCCTTTGTCTTTCTCAAGCTGAATAGAAGAGCTTGGGGTTTTAATTATGATTACACAGCTCCGTGTGTTTCTAACCCCCTCTGGCTCTGAAGAGGTTGAAATGCCATTGCTTTCCGTGGCTCCTCTCGCCTGCTTGCTGGGCACGGGCCTTTGCTGCCCTTCCAGAGGTACTAAACGAGCTGCCTCGAGCCCGCGGGACTTGGCAGTTTCCTGCAGCTGCCCATTTCCCAAGCTCTGGTGCAGCCTGGATCTCTAACGTAGGCTTGCAGTGCTGAAGGAGAAGGAAACGTTCACTGTAAACAGTGCAAAGAGAAACGCGCCGGAGCAACAAGCACCATCCCACCCTCTGGGTGGTCTGGGGGCCTGCTAGCTGCTCTGCTGCTTGGTTTCCCCCTGGGGCTGGGGGCGTGCATCGCTGCGGTGGGTGATCGCCTGTGCTCAGCACCTCCGCCTGTGCCGGGGCGAGACCTTCCTCCTCGCCTCCTGGGGCTCCTCCTCTGTCCAGCTGAGGCAGGGGGAGGCTCCCTGCTTGGTGCAGGGTTTGTGCCTGCTGAGCACAGCGTGCCTGGCACACACCAGGACCCCCGTGTGGGTTCCTGGCCCCGCTTCGTGTGCCTGGGTGCGTGCGGCTGTGGGGTGGTGGCAGACGAGCAGACCCGGCACCAGAGGTGTGTGCGGGGGATGTGATGTGAGAGCCGCGGTAGAGCTGAGCGGCAAAGACGTGTAGCACGTTAAATGTGCCTTCTGCCTAACATGCGTGTTCAATGGGACGTCAGCTGGGCTGGCCCCATTAAAATGGGTTGATGCCTCTGTTGTCCCCTTGCTCTGCAAATCTAGGGGTGACTTGGAAGCTGGTGGAGATAAACTCCATCTCCTTGGTCACCTGAGTGTGCAGGTGTGGGTGTAAGTGTCTGTGTGCTCTCTGCTGGTCCTCGTTGTAAGGGGACAATCATCCTGAAAGCTGTCGGAGAGCAAGGGGTTAACCATAAAAGCACTTAAAGGAATGTTTGGAGAACAAATACACATTTCTGGCACTTAGGGTACACATAGCCTAAATTTTACTTTCCTACCTCATGGGAAACATGGGTAAATGTTTGTACAAGGAGCTAGGCTGTCACTTAGGGGAATACAGGATTTCCTCCTGGCCAGAAGCTCTGCTTCCTCCGCCTTGCCCATGTAAGGGCACTCTGGCAAGGAGCAGTGATGGATGAGAGGCCATATGGAAGGGCTCACGCGAAAATACCCTGCACAAGCGAGGGGGCCTGCGAGAGAAGCAGACGTGCAAGAGCAGACGTGGCTTTTCCACCCGCTGCCTCCCGTCACCATGGCTTGTTTCAGAAGAAAAAGGCGAACCGAGAAGACATGCACGGTGATACCTGGAGAAGCCGTTTAGGAGGACCGCGGCCGTGCCTCAGACGTACGTGGCTTTTCTCGTGTCTGTTTTTGAAGCCTCCTCCAGGAGCGCTGTCTGTGCGCCGCCCGTCCCGTGCCGGCTGGGCACCTCGCCACGGCGTTGGGATCTGCTCCCAGTGGGATCCGCGGGGCACAGCAGCACCGGCAGCACCAGGGCGAGCCCTGGAGAGGCTGCAGCTGGGGGCTGGAGAGCTGCAGCCGGGGGGCCCGTTCGTGCTGCTGGTGTGGCACCGTGGGACCAGTCCCTGGGCTCCCCTGTGCCGTGGGGTGCGCTTCACTGCTGGGTTTGTTCGCCCTGAAGGCTGCTTGGGGGCTGTCGTGACTGTCCCCGTTACGGGGCAGCGTGTTGGTCCTTCATGCTTCCGCTGTGCCTCTGTGCTGCTGCCCTGGCTCCCGGGTCTCCTGGGTGGAGAGAGGCAGCCGCTTTCTGCTCTGTGCTCATGGAGGGGGCTTGGTCTCAATGGGGGCTGTGCCGCAGCGGGGTCTGCCCCCAGTCCCACCGGGCTGGCAGCCAGGATCGTGCTTGCTGTCCTGGAAGTCGCAGCCAGGCTGAAAGCAGCGGCAGCAAAAACTGCCTGGAGGCATCGCCTGCCTCTCTGGCAAGAGCCTCTGCTGGGGCCAGGCCAGCCGAGCGCCCGCTGTCCTTGGCTCTCCAGGGCTTCGTCTCGATGCGAGGGCTGATCTGAGTCCACGAAGGATGTGAAGGCAACAGAAAGACATTGACTAAAACTGGGCTCAGGCTCAATGCGCGCACTGCTCCAGGTGCAGGATGGCTCTCCCACGGCTTCTCCTGCCCCACACTGGGTCTGCCGAGTGACCTGGCTCGGTTCAGCAGAGGAGTGGTCCCCGTAGCTGGCAGCCTGTGGCTCTCTTTCCACTTCCTGGAAATGAGTGGCAAGATGCTTCCTTGGCAGAGCTCGCACTGAACCAGACCGTAGCTAATTAATGACCAGCTCTGCCAGGCTGGATTACTAGCTTAGACGTTTATCAGCTTCCAAAAAGCCAACCTTGTGGATTGCAACAACCGTTGTGGCTGTGGGGATCTTGGCCTCCCTGTTCCAGGAGAAATTGCAATAGGGAGCCGTAAAACTCCAGGGCCAAACACCACGTATTTTCAGTGTTTATGTAGCAGAGATAAGAAGGAATTCTGCTCTTGTTTTCCTCAGCTGCCTAGGATGGGACAGCGTGCAGGAGCCTGAAGTCCAGGGCTGGGCACGTCTGTCAGCAGGTGGTGCTGCTAAAACCACCACAGGAGAGCATCCCGCAGGACCCATCTGTCTCTAGAGAGGGGTTTCTGGAATGTCCCTGCTATTTAGTTCAATTAGAAAATGCCATTGGGTTCTAGCATGGCTGTGTCACCCTTCACTGGAGGGCAGCAAAGTAGGTCATTGCCTGTGTTCAAGGCTTTTTCTGCTCTGCAGAAATATTTGCAGCATCTATTTGGATCCTCCCAGCTCTCCAGCGGAGACCTCTTCCTGACCTCCACGCATGGTTCCCAAGTGCCGCACTCAATTTATTTTGGAGCCTTGTTAATATTTCTCTTGCGTCCCTGCCAAACTGTGCCGGACTGTGGAATATCTCATTCATCCTTCTTGTGAATAAAAACAGACAAGTGGCGGTACTGGGGTGAACCCAGGCGCCTCTGGTCCCTGTGTCCTGCGGCTGGTGGCAGGCGCTTGGGGCAGGCACAGCACAGCCCCCGGTTACGCTGCTGGGGCTGAGGCCGTGTCCCACGGCTGTGCAGAGCCGCAGGGACAGATGCCTCCCCGGGGACCTGCTTGGTCCCTCTTAAACCCATTACTTTCTGCCTCCACCAGAGGATGTGGCTTCTCTGAAGCGGTTGGTCTGTGTGAAAGCACGCTGCTTTCTGCTTGAGCCTGCTGCCCTGTAATTGCCCGGGGCTCCTGCAGCTCCTGTGATGTGCTCCTTGGTCGCTCTGTCTGATCTCGCCTCCCTTTCATCGCATCTCTTTCCAGGCATAAGGCTCCTCCTGATCTGTTTAGTCTCTCCTTGTACAAAGTGCTTTACATCCCCGTACTCCTCTCTGTCGCCCTTCTCTGAGCCACATCATCTCCGAGGAGGGGAACCAGAACCGTGCGCGGCTCCGCTGCGGGTTTGCCTGCAGCCCAACAGCCTCTGCTCAGGTTCTGCTTGTCTTCTCCGACCACCACTGCCAGGCTGCTGCCGACTGTGGTATTATCTGCAGTGACTTTGGCTCTTTTCTGGCTGCTCATTTGCTAGACCTTTTAGTGCCTGTGCAGGAATCCGTTGTCCCTTTCCTTCCCGTTTGGGATTAGTTGGCATTTATTGATGCTAATTTTCATCGGTATTTTATCATCAGGTCGCGCAGTACTGTAAGATCCTCCTGCAGCTCTTCACAGTCAGGTCCAGGTTTGGCCGTACTGGATAATTTGGATTCATCGCCATCACTTCTGAATTCGCGGAATAGCAGCGAGCCTTGTGGGACCCCACAAACAACGTTTGCTTCATGTTGCCCTTCTGTTTGTTTCCTGCCTCCTAAACCAGGAGACATCCCCCCCTTTGCCCCATTACAGCCCTGGTCTGGCAGGCAGGTTGACAAGCCTGCCTCTCGGGGTTTATTCCTGTAAGCCTTTGTATCCCCGAGCAATGTGAAAAGACTCTTCCTCCTCCCACGCCTCTCTATTATTTTCTGCTCTCAGTAGAAGGGAGCATTCTGCAGGGGTCTGGAGTGCCGAGAAGTTTCTTCTCTGTGCTTTGTTCCTGGCTGCTGATAGCAGAAGGGAGGCTTTTCCCAGCAGATCATTAGCAAGAATTAGCAGTGTCCTGATTTTGCAGCCTTTTTTTTTTTTTTTCTTTTTTCTTTTCTTTTTTTTTTTTTTTAATACGAGCCTGAAAAGTATTGGGCACTGGCAGATTTGGGAGGGCATGTAAGAGCTGGGGGCAGAAGGGCGAGTGAGAGGATCCTGTGCTGTGGGATACCTGGTGTGCCCTTGGTTCCTGAGAATAACGATCCCGGGGAGTAACGAGCTCTGCCTGGAGGGGCTCTCCTTGCTCACCCTGATGGCAGCTGGGAGCAGGTAGCTTTCTCCTGCCTGCAGCCAGGCGTCTGCCGAGATGAGGCTTTTGGCTGGCTCCCAAGGTGGGGTGGATGAAGTCGGTCCCAGGTAAGCTCCGCGTGGGGAAGGGAAGCCCCAGGAAAAAATAAATAAATAAAAGATTGGGCAACAGCAAGAGGGTAAAGGACTGTCAAGGCTCAGTTTGGCTGGAGGAAAGCTTTTCTGTGCCCCAGGCTGGAGGGAGAAGGTCTGCCTGCACCTGCAAAGGGGCGTGCTGGCAGGATGGAGCCTGCGATGGAGCGGTAGGATCTGTGGGGGATGAGAAGCGTCTGCCTGGGAGAGCTGGAAGTGGCCAAGACCCACTTGGCTTTCTGGGCTTCCTCACGATGTCAGCAGCTGGAGCAGGGTCCCCAGGGACAGCTGCTGGGTGTCGTGGGAAGGGTGACACGGGAAGGGTGACACGGGAAGGGTGACACGGGAAGGGTGACACGGGAAGGGACACAGCACGGCGAGATCGGGAGGCCGAGGAGCGCTCAGGCTGAGAGGTGTGGGAGCAGGCTGCAGACCCTGGGCCCGGAGCAGTCCTGCAGCCAGGAGGGTTTTTAGAGCATCTGAAAAGACCTCAAACCTTGGAAAAAGGGGACAGAGACCTGTGGGCGAGGTTCCTTACGGCATCTCCAGCTCGGGGACATATGGGCTGCCCTGGGGCTGGGCAGCGAGCATGGCCACATTGAGAAAAGCGACAGCTAAAGGAGGTGAGCAGAGGAGTCGCTGAGGTGCAGAGGCTTGTGGTGTTGCCGGTAGGAATTATATTCCCCTTCTTACACAGGGAATAGCAGAGGGTTGGCTAGTGGCTCCGGGAACAGAGCAGGGGGCTGTGACAAGTGCATTGCTCTCTTTTTAGTTTAATAATCTGATTCGGTTTAATTTTCGTTGTGGTTGTTTGGAGTGAATCGTGAGCCGCTTGTCCCTGCCCGTGACAGCATCCTGTCGTTGAAGGCCCGGTGATTTCAGGGAGCCCGGTGTGCGGGGCTTGGAAATCCCCGGCGGCGCCGAGGGGCCTCGTGGCGTGGGAGCGTGAGGGAGGGACAGCTCCTTACTCCCAGCAGCGGCCGTCCTTGTCTCTTGGCTTCTTGAACTTTGGGAGTGATTCTGCTTTTAAGTGAGCTTGCACGTGCTTCCAGGCCGCCTTGCAGACCCAACGTCGTGGTAAGGACAAAGGCTGCAGTCCTTGCTGGGAAGGGCTGAACTCGGGGAAACCTGCTCTTCGGCTGCAGCTTGTGAGGGGAAAATCCACTCTAATGGTGAAATCCATAAATAGCCCCGGAGATCGCCGGGCCAGCAGCTTCCCGGCAGGGTTAGCGACCTCGGCTCGCAGGCTGGGAGCGTTTCAGATCTGTCCTTCCTGCACAGGCTGCTCGTGGCTGAGGTGCCGGGAAGGGCTGGGCAGGACGGGTGGCCGCGGGCAGCACCGGGCTGGGGTGTCCTGCCTGTCCTCGCCTACACTGTTTGTGTCTAGGGGGCTTCAATCCCCCCAGATGGTAGGTGTAACTAGATGCATGTCACGAGTTGAAACCTGTTTCTATGCCTCGGTCTCGCTCCACTGCCGTGGCAGCCCCAGGCCAGGCTTGCGGAGGAGGGAGCCGCTCTGCTTGCCTGCCAGCAGCGGTGCGCGGGGTGTGCGGGCTCTGCTCCCCTCCTCCTTTCCCCCGGCGCTATTTCGGCTTTGCAGTCTCCTGGGGCATCAGCCCGACGTGTTTACCTCTGCCAGGAGCAATCGCTGCAGGCGCCGGGGCTGGGCCAGCGGAGCTTGGTGCCGGCTTGTGCCACTCGTGTGCCCGATGGGCGGCGTGTTTCTGCTGGGACAGAGGGGTGACAAGCCCTCTCGGCGGGGCTTCGGCTGCGGGGAGTTTTACCCTGCGGTACAAACTGTACGTGTGCATCAGGCCAGAAGGGAATGGGGATATGTGGCACTGAATTGCTAATACAGGGTTGTCTAATAAGAAAAACGACTCTGGACCTGGAAGGTACAATTTATACTTTTATCTTCTAGAAAATAGCATTGCCAGCGGGGAGAACGCTTGCGGAGTTGTGCACTGACTCACGCTTCCTGTTAGTTTTCAAAGTGAAATACACAACATGCTAAATTTTCTGCAAGGCCTGTGGAGCTAAATTGCCTCTGCTTGTTGAAAGCGAAGCAATAGATGGATTCGTCAGAGGTCTGAGCAGTTTTATGTAGAAGTTTTGAGCAACTGCAGCCCCTGCCGTGGACAGTGCGGCTGTCCAGGGGGATGCAAACGCGGATGGAAGAGTTAAATTTGGGAGACCGAGCACTTCATATCTTGCATGTGTGTGGGGATGTTCTGCACCCGCCGTACCCACTGAGCGTGGCCTGGGACAAGGCTGCCAAGAGCAGCTGGAGCAGTGGCACGGACATTATGAGGGGCCTCTTCATATCCTTTGGAGCACTTAAAACCCTTTTTGAATCAAGAAGTGTGACCATCGTACAAGCAACAAGAAGCTGATAAAAATTAAATGATGTGGAAGGTGTTTGCTTGTAGACACAGAAATGTTTACGAAGAAAATGGTCTTATAGAGGCAAACAGATTGCCCCCATCTTCTCCCGATTCCCTTTCTCTGTGTCAAGCTGAGGGCTGTAGCGCCTGGGTCCTCAGTGCCTGTCGTTTGAGCTCTTCTTCGTACATGATCATGGAGTGGCACTGCAAGCTCACCAGTTCATCGCTGCTGCCCCCACGCTTGGTCTGTGGAGTTGCCCTCCATGAACGCTCCTTTCAAGTGGTGTTTCATGAGGGCGTGCTGGGGAAGGCTCCGTTCGTGCATCCTGCAGCACTTTTGCTCCTCGTGGATTATTTTTAAGGCTGGGAGGCGTTCTGATTGCAATCGCTTACCTCTTGGCTATGAGACTTGTGTTTAGAAGACAGAAGAGATGTTTAAAACGTGTTTTGGGGGGAAAAGCCTTGTGTCCTGTGTGCGCTCTTCCCCAGCATGGCCCCTTGCAGAAGGGCACTCAGCTCCTGGCCAAGAGAGCGGCGCCCACGCGTGCAGCAGCAGCAGAGGGGCGCAGCCCAGCTCCGGAGGCAGCGCCTGCCTCTCCCTACGCGCTCGGGCCGTTAGGAGACCCCACAGGGATGTCACTCAGAAGGGAAAAAAAAAAAAAAAAGAGAAGAAGGGGTAATGACAACTGTAACCCGGTAACCATAAGAGCTGTGGGAGGAGAAGCAAATAAATGATGATTATATATATTTTAATAAATATAGAAAACGAAAGGGCAGAATTTCCTGCAGGGCTCTGTTCACAGGCAGCAGCTGATGGGACCAGGGCTGGGGGTGGGCCAGGAGCTTGGAAACCCACGTGCTCTTGTGGGACCTTGTTCTTCTTGCTGCGGGGGAAGAGAAGGGGATGGGACTCGCCTTCTGGAGGGGGAGCTCAGGGCTCAGAGAAGAGCTCCTGCTCCGAGGGTGAGAGATGGCACGGGCTGGCTGCCAAGCATGTCCTGCGCAGCATGCGAGGAAGCATCAGAGGAACTTGGGTTGTGTCCATCCTCATCATTGACGTATGCAGTCAAAAATAGTGGTAAAATCCTAAAACGCGCTGCAACAAGCTACCAGCCTGTGGGGTGTCCTCTGAGGCAAGGCTGTCTCTGGGTGCTAAGGACCAGAACCACATTCGATGAGCTCCGCAGGGCAGGTGGCTGGGCACAGCTGCAGCTGGTGCAGGCGGGCACCTGGGCTGTCACTGCTCTCTTCCGTGTGCCTTCGGTCTCTGGGGACCGCACTGCCAGCAGCAAAGATTCCCTGTGTGCCCTGTGGGGAAATAGAGTGAGGGAAGAAGGAAGGAGATCGCGACCAGCCCGTGCATGAGAACGCTTACCGAAGAAAACCAAGGCTGGTGCAGCTCTGAGACCTGGTGGAGCATGCTCCAAGGGGCAGTTGTGCTTGCTAAAATGGCACAGTGACTGTATCAGGCTGCAGTTTAGTGGTAGAAGAGAGCGACAGGGAGGTTTCGGGTGGATCACGCTCGGCTTGATCCCAGCTTCTGTGTTCCCAATACGCGGAGCAGTAGGGTGTCCCCCTCGCGGCGCGCTGCTTGCTGTGGGGAGCCGGCCAAGCTGGGGGAGAGACGGTGTCGTAGCGATGAAGTGGAATAGTGTTGAGGTTTCCATATGCTGATTACAGCGTGCATTTTTAGTTGTACGTGGCTCTGGAGGAAGGAAGGAAAGGCAAGATAAAAATAAAGCTGCAGTCCTGTATTTAGCTATAAACCACTTTGGGATTTTTTTTTTTTTTCAGTAGTATTTGAAGACTATGCAATAAGCAAGCTTGTTCATGAATTTTTTATTTTATACCACTATTGCTTGGAAGAACTGTCTGTGTTGCTGTGGCATTTCTATAGCTCAGAATCCCAATGTTTGGGCGGAGAGGAGGGTTGCAAATTCTCTGTACCGATGTAAGGAAATCTGTGTGCACTGCAGTAGCACTTTTTTTTTCTGAAACATTGATTTGCAACACATCTTAAAGTCAGTGTGTAAGAAAGACGTCTTTATCAAATAGGTGCATGCAATACTTGCCTTACCCAACCTTCATCTGAAGCCAGAATAAAGAAATGTGCCAAACTTTAAAAATTCTGAATGATTCTATACGTGAGAATAAACAAGGAATGTATGCAAAATGTAGGTGTTACTGTGGATGTGAGAACAAACTCAGAAGCAAATACATAGCAGAAATTGTGTTTCCAAAGATACTGTATCGCTGGATTTTATTACAGTTTCTTAGAAGTAATAAAGTACATTGGCAAATATTTGCTTTGCTTCATGAATTTGATGCATGGTCTGAGGCCAAAAGAGATGGATTAATTTGGTTTAAAAAGTGTGATGTTAAAGAAACAATCAAACAAAGGCTTGACGTTTGAAGAGGATGGCCGTGCACAGATAAGTGTGCCCTTAGCTTTCAGTGGGTGCAGGGTCACGGCAGCCCTGCCTACCCGCACCCTGCGTGCGTCAGGAAGGACGCGATGGCAGCTCTGCATAAAGGTGCCCTTTCCACATGGCAGTCGGTGTGTCCAGAGCTGAGCAGCCTTAGCTTTCTGCCTTTCCTCCGGGAAAGGAAGCAGCATGCTCGCTCCTTTAAACAGGCACCTAATAATCAAAGGCAATTACTGTGCGTAACAGTCCACTTCAAATGCAAATACAATTGCCCACAATTGGAGTCAGCACCTGGCTCCCCATTTTAAAGCATGCAGTATAATAAGTATATAAGTATAATAATGCTTTTTCTTATTTATTCTTATTTTTTCTCTCCTTGAAAGTCCAAGCTTAGGTTGCTGTCCTGGCCTCACAGCAACAATAAGTCTCAGCTGGACCTGCGCTTTGCTGGGGGTGGCCTGGGGAAAGTAGGCTTTTGACATAGCTATGGTTGAGCTCCAAGGGGAAAGACTTAATTGTGGCTTTGTGATTAGATTAGTGTTAGATCCTCTTTTGCAATGTGAGCTAGAGATGGACAGCTAACTTCTGTGCTTATATCAATTGATCCAGAGGGAGTCCTTGAGTTGACAGGAATTTGGTCTGATTTCTCTTAAAGACAAAGTTTCAGATCAATTTTTATCTTAGAATAACCTCCCTGAAGCCCAAGGCCCCGCACAGATGCATTACTCAGCACAGAGCCTCGGCTGCAGTGTGCATATGGTAGCTAAAAGGAACCGAAAAGCTCTGGGGGTGTAGAATTAAGTAGCAAAAAACCTAGTGAAAATCATCTGAAGTGCTGGGAGCGAGCTGGGCTGTCTTCTGGGGCTGTGTTCAGCAGAAATATTGCACGCTGGTTGCTCTTCCAGAAAGTTACGACCAGCAGCTGCTCAGGACTTCGGAACCTGGTCAGCTGGGGAGTTGCATATGGGGGTTGAGTTGTTAGAGGTAGGAGGTGATCTGGGGAGCCTCGGATCTCTGCAGCCTGCAGCAAGAAGTTAGATGTCTGTTGATAATCTACTGTTAAGCTATTTGAAGCTTTTATTTTTTTTTTTTTCCCCTTTTCCCCCCTGTATGAGCTTGTACACTATGTGCCGGAGGCCAAGCGATGGGAAGGTGGTAGGAGTGAGTCTTGGAGAGGCTTGGGGTGAGCCCCTTGGAAGTGCCCCTGGCAGGAGTTGGACCCTTTCAGCTGTTTGCATGCCTCTCACCTCAAGCTTACGTGTGAGGGCGAAGAATCGTCTTGCTGCAGAGGTGCCACATTCCCTCTTCTGAGCTCTCCCCCTCCATCCTGCTTTCCAAAAAGGGCCTGTGAAATTGGAGTGACTCTCATGGCGCAGATTAATTTGAAATTGAAATCAGGACCCAGAGGCTCAGGACCAGGGATCTTGCCTTGTGTGCCTGTACGTTGGCTCTACAGGATTGAATGGCTTCGTTGCCTTGTGAAATGAGCTTAACTCCCATCAGCTCTAATTAGCAGCTCTAGTGGACGTGGGGAGCGGTGTAGCACCCGTGTTCTGTTTGGTGAGTGTGGTTTGACAAAGGAGAGCAAAGACAAGCTCTTAGCCACCTCGAATGCCAGTCTGAGCGCTGGCTGAGCTTCGTCTCTTTGCTGTGTGGCAGGAACAGGCTGCGGGTAGGTGACCGTCCAAAGCCCTCTTTGTCTGAACAACCGCTCTGGATCTCTCCCAGGCTCCGCGATCCCCCGCGCCTCTGATCAGAGGCGTGAGCACGCCGAGGGCCCGGTGATATATCCTCTCGGCCATGACACTTGGCGGCTGGACGGATGACTGAGTCATCAGCCTTCGCGGTTTCTCATTTAATACCGGGACTGTCCGGGTGATTTAAGTGCCGGCAGCCTGGAGAGGAGGTTGTGCTTCTGCTCCCAGCACTGCCGGGGAGCCGTCTCCTTGCCTCTCCACCATCCTCACTTCTTTTTCCTTGGGGGGGGGGGGGGGGGAAGCGGAGGGGGAGGATCCGGCTCTCAGCTGTAGAGCTCCCCTGCGAGCTGTCTTTATTTCCCCTTGCCATTTCCAGTGGCTCCTCTCCTTGCGCTGCCCTGCGCAGCGAACCGAGCCGAGCCGGGGGGGGGGGCGGCCGAGCTCTGCCCCCTCCCCACGCCCGAGGCCGGCGGAGCCCCGCGGGCGCCCCCATGCCCCCGGGGGGGGCGCTCTGCCGGGGGGGCGCCGCCGCCGGCCCCGCAATGTAAATGCACGGGCGGTGCGTGCGGGGCTGCGGGGGGGTGGGAGGAGGTGCCGGGGGGGGGGGGGCGGGCAGGGCAGGGCCGGGCCGGGCAGTGCAGGGCAGGGAACCCCCCCCCCCCCCGCCCCCCAATCTCACCGCCGCTGCCCCCCCGTCTCCCGCAGGCTCTCGTCGCCCGGCGGCTGCGGGGGCCGCAGGAGCGGGCTCATCCTGGACATCGCCGCCCTGAAGATGACGGAGCTGGAGTCCGAGGTGCTGCCCCTGCCGCCCCGCTACCGCTTCCGCGACCTGCTGCTGGGCGACCAGTCCTTCCAGAGCGACGACAGGTTCGGGGGGCTCGGCCACGGGCTGGGGGGGGGGGGGGACACGGACCCGGGGGGGACTCGTGTACCGGGGTGGAGGACAAGTACCCGGGGGGGGGACACACACGTTCCTGGGGGGGTCAGATATCATGGGTGGGGGGGAGCCACGTCCCCGGGGGGGCACACACGTCCCCGGGGGGGGACACACGTACCTGCGGCCGGGGGTCGCATCGCGGGGCCCCGCAGAGCTCTCCGCGGTGCTGAGCGCGCCGGGCGCGGAGCTCTCCGCGGTGCTGGCGGCGGCCGGGGGTGGGCGCCGGGAGGCGTTGGGTGCATCGGGGTGCTGGGGTGGGCTTGGAGGAGCCGGGGGGGCAGGAGGAGGAGGAGGAGGAGGAGGGTGGGCCTGCGGGCTCGTCCCGGGCAGCTGGCGCTGCGGTGTGCGGGGGCACGGCTCGGGTGGGGGGCGCGGGGGCATGTTGGGCACGGAGTTGTGGGGGTACCGGGGCAGCAGACGTGGAGACTTGAGGGTCTGCCGGGCAGTCTGCCGTCCCTGGGAGTTCTGTTAAGGGATGGCGAGGATGCAAGGGGTTGCTCTCTGGGAGATGGATAGCGGACAGATGGCGAGGTGAGGGGCTGGTGAAACTCCCCGTTAAGCCGTGTGCGTGAGTGCGGACGTTTATTTGAGAAGTAAAGCTCAGCCAGCCTGTTCTCAGAGGCTGTCTTTGCGGCAGGGAATGCCGATAGGAGCAGATTGACTCGAAAGAGCTGCTGTGGATGAGGCACAACTCTCCCTTTCCTGGGCTGTCTAGGGAAATGGGCTTTGTGGCTTGAGCACGAAGCCTGCTGTTCCTTCCTGGCTGGCGGGGGCTTATTGCTAGGTTGACTGAGCTAAAGCGAGAGGAGGAATGTCATGAGTGGCAAGTGAATTCCGTTAAGAGGAGCAATCACATGGAGAACAACAAGAATAACTGTCCTTTCAAGTGTGTTCATATGATAAAAATCAAGGAACTACAGTGCCAGTGGGGAATCAAAAAGATTGTCATCTTTTCCCATCAACTGACTGCACGATGTGAACGGGGAGAGCTGTAACCTGTGTTGAAAATACCCCTTCCGTTGCTGCTGAGTTAGCTTTTGGGTAGCTGCTGTGTATCTGGTAGACCTGAAACAAAGCTTTTGTGCGTCTGTGTTAAAAGGTAGTCTCATTATTTCATGCATAAATGTCAGGCAAAATATATATGAATTTGGGTTTGAGAATGTGGGATTTACAAATGTTCTAAATAAGCACTCCTAACTTTTATAGCTGCATAAAAACTGGTCTTTCTCAAAAATGAGTCTGTGATCCTTATGCTTTTAAAGCTCAGATTTCCCTAACAGGCACTTAAATGTTAATATAGTCTTATGGTATCAAGTGACAGGTTGTTTGGAAATTCCTGCTGTAGAAAATATCTGAATTTCAGAGTGGTTATGATACGGTTCATTAGAATAAGTTTGAAGTTCAGCATTTCAGTAGTTTTCATATGTAAGTATTTTAATGGAACAGAAATGCAGAAGATAGCAATCACAGATTGTGTTTCTTCTGTGTTTCACTGTCATAACCCTTAGTTTTCCTTTTCATCTAGATTTGAATGTTTCTGATTCAGAATCTCTTTAATTTTAGTGTGGAGATACTGTGGATATTTAGTGTGGGTTATTTTGGCAAATTAGCCTTGTTTCTCAAGGTGTCTTTGTTTCACTGCCTATGTGGGCCGTTATGTTTACCTGTTTGGCTTTCCCTTCATTTAGAAAATAGCAACTTCACAGTGTTTGGAAGTGCAAATCTACGTGCACACCTCTGCTGCTTGCATGTGGTCTGCTTGACCCCACTGGGAGTTCGGTGAGCCACTGCTGAGGGTTTTTGGCAGTGTCACCGCTCGGCCTCCGTTTCTGTCCAAGTCCATAGTGGTTTTGGGACCTTAGAGGTGAAGCAAACCCTCCAGAGAAGCTGTGACTAGTAGGTTAATCTGTTCCAAACCAACTGAATCAGTGGCTGATTTAGGCCGGCAGAAGAAAAGCAGACAGCCTTTTAGGCTATGCTGTGCTTATAAATACCGAGCAGCTCGGAGATGTGCTTTGAAGTGCTTTGCTACAGCACTGAGATGACTGTGGTATATTTATTAATCCATCCTCATCAGAGAGGATGCTGAGGAGACACCAACCCTGATCCGAGGTAAAAGAATGAGGTAATGCTGGAGCTTGAGGAGATTGCTGGAGCTTGATGAGAGCTTGCTGGAACAAGTGGGTAATTAGAGAGATGTGGTGTGGCAGGAGGAGAGATCGTGTCCAGACAACCCACAGAACTGAAAGAACTAATCAGTGAATAGGCAGGTGGAAAACATGGTGCCTATTTTACTTCTATTTTTGGACTGTGAAAGGTGAAGATAGTCAATCTAACCAAGTAAGGTTTATCCTTTGGCAGGTAGACCGATTGACGGGAAAATTAAAATAATACTTTAAGTGTTGTGTGGAGGATGTTAATAAATCAGCCAGGAAACAAATAGGAAAAGACCGTCTAGAAGAGCAGTGGGGGAGGTAAGTGGATTTGTGCAATAGGGAGTGAAAAGCCTAATGACAAGCAAATCTAGAATTCTCAAATGGAAATGCTCCTTCCAACGTCTTCTTATTCGTGTTTGGAACTCGCTGCCGTGAGGCATCTGGAAGACTTGGGGCTTAGCTGTGCTTAAATGCAGTGCAGCTGTATTTAAATGCTGCGCTTGGCATTTTTGCAAGGCAGGTCATTTAGTTTATAGAAACAGGATTAACTGCCATTCAGTTCTACATTTCCAGAGGATACAAACTGCTGTCTCAAGGCAGAAATCTGTCTAATGGGGACTGGGAGGTAATTTCGCTGGGGACACTTCTCTTTGGGATCATAGGAGTTGCCTCACTCACCTTTTCCAAGTCCTGTCTAGTTTAGAAGTTTTTTTTCCCTCTTTTTAGAAGGTTTTGTCAATGTCAAAGATAAAGAGATTGGTTCTCCTCTGGGACGGCAGTGCTGCACGTCTTATCTCACTCGTGTTTTGCTGTCGTGAAAGTCATTCAGAGCCACTGGAACAGAGCAGTAAAGCCAGAGCTTGTGGTGTCGGGCCTGCAACAAAAAGAAGGTGTAGAAATGGGGGAACGAATCCTGCTTTTGCCTGGTTACCCTTTCACCCACTTGGCACACGACTCTTCGGATTATGGGAATCCTCTGTAACCATGTGTGTGTAGGAGCAAGGCCAAGGGCTGCTGGTGGAAGGGAGAAGGAGCCGAAGGTAGGACCCCACCGGTGCCGCAAGCCGGGGCTTCTCCAGCAAGGAGGGCTTCTGTTCCGAAGTGATCCCGGTGTTTGCTGATTAAAGGCAGCTGAGAAAGCACATCTGCTGAATTGATAAATATTGTTTCGTACCGCAAGCTGTGGCATCCCTTTGATCTTTGCTGCCCTGACTACAGCAGTTTTTGATCTCTTGTGTTCTCTTTTCTTGGGCAGCGTTGACAACTGGGTTGGGGCATGAATAAAAAAAAAAAAGCCCATAAATAAAATTAAACAGTATCTCAGAGCAGCACCATTAGGAACTTATTGTAGCCTAATTTAGATAGTCTGAATACTTTCCAGAAAATCATCACCATCACAAGCCACAGTCCTATTTACAGTAGCAAGAATTAATGGATATCACTTTGATTAAGTGCATTTTCTGAGACTAATTATCAGCAAAGAATCATTTTGATGGGTGAGGAAGCTTGGAAGAGCTGCTTGTGCAGAAGAATTCAGCAACATCTCTATAAAATTTTTAACGTCTCTCTTTCAAATCAAAGATTTTTCATGTGTTGCATAACCAGGAAAAGAGAAGGTTTTAGCAACTAGTGCAAATTCTTTTAAATTTCTGCTTCCAAGTTAGATAGATTTTGAAAGCTTCTCCCTCTGTTAAGAGGTGGCAGGTTAGATTATACAAGGCAAAAGCAAGCAGTAGTGCTGAAATATCACATTTGTAGAATCTTATCCTTGTAGTTTCATGCTAACATGCTCAAAGTGACATCCTCATCGGATGCATCATTACATTAATGAAAATGAGCCCAGTTTGGTGACTTTCTGTCAGGTTCCTTGAATATATCTGCAGCTGAATCCCCACTTCATTGCCATTTGATTTAATGGGTAATTCCTCTCATTTTATTTGGAAAATGTGGATAGTAATTGAAAAATCTCCATTTGTGTCCAGAAGCTAAGGACATTTATTTCTGTGATGGTGAGGTAATGGTCAATATTTTAGGTTTTGGCCTGCAGTGTCAGTTCAGGCTGTACTGGCTGTACTAAGTGGTAAAGGTTTGTGCTTGGATTTAGGAGATCCAGCTCTGCTGCCCCCCTCTGCCACAAAACTCCTCTGGCTGAGGCTCTCCATTTGCCAGAAGTTTGACCACTTGCTTGAGAAAGAAATATTTATCGCCTGGTACCCAGGTACATCAATAAGTCACTGTTAAGACCCTATTTTCACCAGCCCTGTGTGCAGAATCTCACAAGGGGTGACTCAGTCTCACTTGTGATGCCCGAGCCCTGCTCCAAATTGAGCAATAAATAACTCGGGGGAAGATGCTGGGATCCAAACCCGAAATGTGCAAGTGCCTGTGTGACCACTCGAATTGAATTGCATCTTCTCTGCTTTTGCCACCTGGCAAAGCAAAATCAAAACTTGTATTAATGGGATTAAGCTGTTTTCCTGAGCCAATGCTTTGTCAGAAAGCCTTGGCCTGGTGCTACTCAGGAAGGTACAGACTCGTGGAAGCTCAGGCAGCCCGTGGCCATAACACTTCTCCCCGAGCCAGCCCCTGTTGCCTTGCTAGAAAAGGCCGGGTGGGTGGTGAAGCTGCTCCCAGAGAAAATGCCAATGTGCCATCACGCCTGCAGCCCTGCTGTGCCAGCCGGGGCTGCGGATCAGACCCAGTTCAGTCCCCAGGTGCCGCCTGAGCTGTCAGGGGGCTGGACGCACTGCACGCCTCGTGGGGCTGCTGCCAGCTCCCAGCCAGCGGGCAGGGGCACCCTGGGCCACCAGCCGCCCGGGGGGAGGTGCATTTGGCCCCCGGCTGGGAGAGCTGACAGCGGTGCCCACAAACACATCCCAGGGCAGGGCGTTAGCGGGCTTAAATCTGCCGCCGGTCCCCTTCGGCACCTTGGCCCTGGGCAGCGGGTCCTCTGCAGCAGGGGGCTGCAGGGGGGGCTGCAGCAGCTCCTCGCCCTTCACACAGGCAACGCCAAAGAGCATTGCCGTGGGGTCCTCAGCCCAGCTCCTGGTGGGATGCGTGGGAGGGCAGAGCATGTTGGGAGCCTGGGGCGGCTTTATCAAACAGATATGGCTTTCCCTCTGTTTGTAGATGGTTTTTTTTTAATGATATATGGCCTTCTTAATTGCGGCTTGCTTTTTCAGTTGTTCTGAAAGGCTGTAGTGATGATTGCTAATGGGGTGTCTTAGCCGATGTGCTGCTCAGGGTTTTTTTGAATTGAGGTTTCCTTGCACCTATTGATGTACCGCTGAGTATTCATCTTAAGGCAAGAACCCCTGGACATCAGCAGGAATATTAGTAAAGTTATGAAAGTAATAGAGTAAGAGAAGAAACGCACTTCTCTTACAATTATATCTATTATTTTATAAACAAAATGTCATTACTCTTTTCAGGGATATTGCTTTTACTGTCAGCAACGGGCCCTTGCTGGCAATAAAAGCGAGTGCACATAGCAGCCTCGTGGAATGAGCGGAGGTGTCCCAGGAGTGATGCAGTACGTACAGCTGTGCCATGATGAAAGGGAAGCACAACATTGATTTTCAGTTATTTAGCACAACTTAACACTAAGGGCTCCAATTTCCAACCCTCCCTGGTGTATTTTCTCCGGCTTATTTACTTTCAGCTTGGTTTCCATTCAATTTGTTGGGAGTGCAGGGAGCAGAGCTCCCCGGGGGCGGCTGGGCTGGGCGGCGTGGCGTGGTGCAGGCAGTGTCACCCCAGCTGAGGATCCGTCCCCCAGCTCCCGCTGCGTGCTGGAGCAGAGGGGAAGAGCAGGGACCTGGGCACGCAGTCAGGGGAGCATCAGGCTCCCTGCAGGACAAAGAACCACGCTGACAAAAGGAGGATTTTTGCTCCCTTTGAGTTGTTAGGGCAGAATTGCCTTCCTGCTTGCTGCTTCCTGGAGCTCCTGGGCTCTGCCTGGCAGCCACTCGAACATGCTGGTAAAGAGCAGAAATCACACACAAGCCAGTGAGAGAAGCTTGGCTGTGTGTAAGATCTCGGCACAGATCTACATGGGACCTGGCTCCCTTTTGCACCAGGGAGGCATCAAGAATATGAGTCTGTGCCCATGGACCTGACAAAGCAATGATGATATTTGTCATCTCGGCAAACCCCTGTGCCTGCAGGAATTAATGGGAGGGCTGCCTCCGGCTTTGGGGGGGTTGGGAGGTCAGACCGAGACCGTGGTTGTCACATCTGCTGCAATGACAGCACGAGAAACAGCTTGGCAGCCGTAGCTGTAATTGCAGAGAACGCATTGCATTTTTTCTGCTGTGTTTTCCCACCACTTTAAGTCACAGTTGCATCTTTGTTCCCGAGGGAAATAATTCACTGCCATTCTGAAGGTGGTGCTCGTTCCTTTCCCTCTGCACCGCCTGCTTGGGGAGACGGGTGCTGGAGCCGCGGCCTCCTGCAGCCAGCCCGGCCCCTCTCGCAGACCTCGGCACGGTCACGGTAAAACGGATCAGAAGCAGATCCTAAATAAATTGGTCAGAAAATCCCCGTGTAAGGCGCAGCATCTCAGAGACCTCATTTTGTGCAGCAAACGGGTTTAGAGAGAAATAAGGGACCGCAATTTGAACTCTCTCTTTCTGAGACGTTCCACTCAGGGTTAATTTTATAATCTACTATTTTCAGCTCTGCTTATCAACAGGGAAGTGAACACATTGCCTGCTGAAACCCTGCAGCTAGTGCAGATTTCCTTGCCATGCTGCATTTGCCTCTGCTCCGTCGGCACCAGCTTGGATCTGTAGCAAAAACTATGGGTATTAATTTGCAAAGAAAATGCTTCACGTTCCTCTTTCCTGGCAGCTCAGTTAATGGGTTGTGCAGGCACCGTGCAAATTCTCCGAGCTACCTGTTGGGCTGTGCTGGCCGCAGTAGGCACAGGAGGGCTTTGCAGGGCCGGGCACTTCGAGGCTGAGCAGCACCAGCCCAGGAGCCACTGGAACCGGAGGTTTCTTCTGGCATCGTTTTGTTACTGGCTGGATTACATCGGTAGGAGACAGCTTGTCTTACATTCCTTCTTACCTGTCAGAGGGTTTGGAGCTAAGGATATACTGGTGCCTCTCACTTTGTATAAAACATGATGTTGAGTTTTGTGTGCTGTCATTACCTTCTTTCCTTTCTTTTTGGGAGCATTTAGCCGCTGTTACAGCGAGCACAGCTGCCTGTGCTACCGCAGGGGGCTGATCAAAGCCCAGCCAGCAGGAGAACACCGCTCCTACGGGGCTGACAGTCCCCAGGGAGGCAGCACCTCGGTGTCCCCGCCCCAGCACCTTACTTCGTGTCCTCACATCTCCCCTGTACAGCTGGGGGAGGAGGCTCCCCGGGCCGCAGGTCCCCTGGGTGCATTTCAGCATCACCCCTTGAATGTTTCTAGATGATAAATACTTGATAATGAAGGAGCTGGTGGTGACAGAGTTGAAATACTGGGCTTAAGTGTTGGGGGGGCAGATAGGTTGTGAACCTGAGTGCTTGACTAGAGGATTAAAGTAAAAAAAAAAGGCATGATCTCCAGATCTCTGACTCATAAAACCTCTCCTTCAAGCAGGAAGCCTGTGATGTTGGATCAAGCAATGCTCTGCACCAGTTATGTTAGCTTTCAAGCATCCTGAAGCGTTATTTTCCGTTCTAAAGATTACCTCAGACCATTCATTGCGGATGACAGATGTGCCCTGCAAGGGCCATCTGCAACTCTCTGGAAGAACCGCAGGAGCTCCGAGTCACTTTGCCCCCCTTGGGCTTGCCGTGGGGCCTCTGGTGCATGGTCCGTGCTTGTGTCCTGCAGGAAGGCAGACCACACCGATGGCTCCCCTTCCATCAGCTTTCTCTGGGGCCCCCCGGGGCCGTGGGGTTTCACTGCCAAACAGGACACGGAGGTGGTGTTTTATGGATGGAAGCTTCGGGATCGTGCCACCTTCCAAAACAGTTGCTAGGTGTTTAGTCCCGAAATGCTCAAAGCCCACTAGTTTGGGAACCGAAGTCTCTGCAGTTAGATGGGTTTTTCTGCACCCAGGTGCCCAGGAAAAAGCCAGTGGAAACCTGCCTGGACTTTTTCCCCTTGAACAGGCTCCCTCTTGAGACAGAGTGCTGCTCGCTCTCGCCCTCTCCCTGAGCAGATGCCGTCGTTGCTTTTCCCTGCCTGCTTTTTTTGTGGCCGTTGTGTGGGTGTGCAAGTGTGCGCCCGTGGTGTGCAAGAGCCATGGCTTGGGGAGCTCAGGCACGGCCGCAGGGAGGAGAGGTTGTGCAGGAGGCTGGGCTCACGGCGCGTGGGGTCAGCGGGAGAGCGTAGATACCGAAGAAGTGATTTGCTTCAAGGGTGAAAGACTTAAGTGCGGTGAGAGAAGGGGAGCACGCAGCCGGTTGCTCACTCAGTGAGGCAGAAAAGGGAGCAAGCTGCTTTGGGTGGCAGGGGGGCTCCCCTGGGGAGCCCCCAGGGGGCTCGTGGGGCACCTGTGTGCCGGGCCCTAGGTCATGTCTGCTCGTGTCAACGCTTTCTTTGTCACAAATGACTTTTGCTGCTGTTCTTTCATAACACCGTGGCAGAGCCCTCTTGAGGACAGCACAAACACGACTCCTGTCGGACCGAGCTCCCCGGGCCCCCGGTAAAACTGTGATTTTATTATTCCCTCCAGAACGTGTCACTGTCATCTGTCTTCTAGCGTCTGGCTGCGGCTTCGCACACAGCTGGCAGAGGTGGGTTGAACTCGCTGTCTGTGGCGTGCAGGGGGAGCCTGGTGCTGTTGTCGTCCTGGCTGTGGTTGCTGAAGCTCTTGGAGTTAAGTGTGGAAGTTGAGCTTGTGCTCCCCCTTCCTCCTGCGCCTCCTGCTTTTCTTCGCACGTTGGGTATTTGTTTCTAGTTCTCAGACGGCTGCGATGGGAACCCCGGGCCCTCCCTCTAACGCTGATAACTGATGCTGCCTGTTACAATAGTAGGAGTTAAAAAAAAAGTCATTTTTAGGTTGGGTTAAACCCTCCCATCTTCTGCGACTGAAGATCCTGGGAATTCAAAGAAAGACCGACGCCGCTGGGAATTCAGTCATGTTGGGTTTTGTTAAGGAGATGCTGTTTGGGTGGGGATTTCACCTGCGTGCGTGCCGCGATGCTCTGCTGGCACTGCTGCCACGTGTGACTGTCACCCGCGGCGCCACGCGTCGAAGGCCCCGGCTTTGCAGTGCCCTTGGGCAGGGATCCGCGGGGGCGCGCAGGGAGCGACTGCGCTCCAGCGGCTGTGCTTAGATCAGTGACTGCTCCTCCTGCAACCCACGCAGGCTCGAGCAGGAGCAGGATTATTGCTTGGCGAACGTAGCAGCTACCTTCAGGCAGGGAGTGATTGCTGTCTGGGCTGCGAGTTTCCCCTCTGGGCCGCGGGTAGGGCGGTCGCAGAGCTGTTCTGTGTGTCTCGCGGCTGTCCCTGGGCTCTGGTGGTGGCTGCTAGCAAAGTCATTGCTTTCGTCGGTCCTTGCTGCACTCGGTTCCTGACCTTGGGTTGATGCAGGGGGTTAATTCAGGAGCAGGGCTTCCCGATGCTGTGCTGCTGCTGTGGCCCTGCTGGCCCTCTGCGAGCCATGGCCACGGGCTCGGTGCCCCAGCAGGCCAGGCATTGCTTGCAGGGTGCCAAGCACAAGGCGCAGCTCCCCGGTGGCAGGAGCTGCCGAGGAGAACGTTTCCTCTGTCGAGGAGAGGGGCGTTTCTGGGGAGCAGGTGGTGAAGATGCTCAGCAAATGTCAGCTTGAGACCTTGCCATTCTGTGGGCAGGAGTGACATCGCTGAGAAATGTGCTATCCTGTCATAAAGCAGGAAAAAAAAATAAAAAAATCAAACAGCTCAATGTTTACGAGGAAGGGAGGCCTTTGCCAAAAGCGGCTGTTTTTCCGCCCCTGGGACTGGTGGAGCGAGCGCTTCACGTGGGAGCCCCGCGCCGGCAGGCGGGCAGGTGGCAGCGGCACGGCCAGGACGCGGCACATCGGTGGCCATGCCAGGCACCGGCCCCTTGCCATGGGGCCAGCTCCTCTCCTTGTTTTTCCTTGCTCCCAGCTTCACCCAGCTCCATCCCTGGTGCAGGAGGCAGCTGAGGCTCGGGCGGTGCTGCCGCTGGTGGCTGACACCAACGTGAGCTCTGTGGCTCCCCGTGGGGCAGCCGGCAGCTCGCGCCTTCAAGGAAGGATCTCAGATCTCTGGCTGTTAGGACGTCAGCGTCGGGCCAGACCGTGCTGCAGCACTTCTGAACGCCTTAATAAATCACCACGAGCTATTTAATTGGAAACTGTCCTTCTCGCTGCACGCAGCGTGCTGCTTGGTGTGTGTGCGACAAAGCTTAAACAGAGAGCTCTTCTGCAGACAGATGCTAAATACATTTTTTCAAAGCTAAAATGCTTTCTACACTGTCTAAACTTTTCCTTTCAGACAGGCTCCGGGTGTGATTGAGGGACTGGGGCTGGGGAGAGCTGCACAGCCCTAAAGAAACTCATCCACCCAGTGTCCACGTGTCAAAGTGTGAAGTGTGTAATTACCTCAGGGCTAATAGCTCCGTACGGGAGTATTGCTTGAAAAATTTCTAATTTAATAAAATGGGTAGTAATTGGTTATTAGAAGAGAGCTTAATTGAAATAATTGCAATGCATGCTAGTGTACTAATTTAGCTTGGTATTTATAATGCACAGTCACATTGTTTGTTCAGGGCTAGAGGAAAGGGTATTAGGAGGTGCTCATATTTCTCAGCAAGAAGTTACAGCTGGTCCCTGGAAAGACATTTATTCGGTGAAGCTATTTAGTCACTGTTCCCAAGCTTGGATTTTGAAGACGGGCTCGCTTCATTACAGTTTGATGCAATTACGCCCACGCTGTTGAGAGTGGAGGCCTTCTCTGACACTTCAGTTCCCACTTCGGATGACTTTGGATTGGTCTTTCTAGTCATCCGGAGCAGCGCCGCCTCTCTGGCGCGGTGACATACACTTCCTGACACGCTCACGCACACATACGTGCATGAATGTGCTCGCCCACCAGCCGGCATGCAAGCAGGAAAGGGGACGTTTGTCTTTGCTGTGCACCTTCTCATCCCCTCTTGCCTCAAGTTCATCACTGCCTACATACGTGTCTTCAGTTCCAGTTCGCCAAATTGGCACCGCGAGGTTTCCCCATGCAGAGGAAGAATTCAGAGAATCCCTCTGGGGCTGATCCCTCGTGCCACCGTTGCCGAGCCGTCGTACAGGTGTGGCTGTGAGCTGGAAAGCTCTGCTGCAGGAGCTGATGACCTGCTGGGTCACTGAGAGTGCTGCGTGGCAGAGGGACGGCGGCACGAAGAGCCGTGAGGTCTCATGAGCCTCGTTCACCGCTGGCATCCAACAATTGCTCCTCTTCGTCTTTCTCCAAAGTGCTTTTAGCGCTCAATATTGTCACTTTGCTCGGACTTCCCACAGCATCTGCACTTAGAACGGCCCAGTGCTGATGGAGAGGTTTATTGCCAGCAGCCATTGGGCTAAAACTGAGAGGAAAAACAATTTCTGGCCTGCTCTTGTTATGGTCTCTAATGGGAGATATTTCTTTCTTACTAGGAACTTTGCTTGTAAATGCGTTTTAATGCCGGATGCAATGCTTTGTGGCTAAGAAACGTTCAGAGCTGCCTTCCAGGGTCAAAAGTGGTGCTACAAAGATTTCTGCTCACGGACGTGCACAGAGCACATTGCGCATGTACGAAGGACAGATGCTTCCCAATGGTGTGAGATAAAAACAGGCAGAAAAACAAAAAGCTGTGAAAAAGAGCAAAGCCCAGCTATCAAATCCTTGAGAAAACTGAACCCAATGGCTCCCTCTTGGGTGCCCAGGGCCATTCTGGTGGCTCGTGGCAGGGACGGCAGGCGTGGAGCCGGGGTGCAGGCTGCAGCAGCAGGACGGTGCCAAAGGACACACGCTGCCCATGCTGCGGCTGCGGAGCTGGTGCTCAGTTCAGGGTCAAGGCAGGAATCCGTCCTGGCATTTGCACCGTGCCCCAGGGGGTTGGTTAGGTGCATCCAGGGAGATCCTTTGCACAGAGAAGCTGTTCTGCCTCTGTGCTCTACAGGGAAGCGTCGTCTTCTCCTGCGATGCGCGTTGTTTTTTCCAGAGCTGGGGATGCGCTGTGCCGCAGGCAGGCATTCCAGCTTAGGATTTCAGGCACAAATTTTGTTCAGCGTGTAACTTCGCTGAAGCAAGTGGCACCATGCCACGCATGGATTTGCCCTGCCGAATGCTGCTACTCCCATCCCCACGGGCTGCTTTGCCGCCTGGTTCTGTGCGCGGCTCAGATCGGAGGGACCGTCCTCCAGAGCCAGCGGAGCGGAACACGGCCCCGCCGGGCTTTTGGGGAGGGAGGAGGCAAAGGAGGGCCCTTATCGTCTCTGCTGCAGGGGAATCTTTAGAATGAGGATAGAATGAGATGAAACGCACGTTTGGATGAGTCCCATGCCCTTTTCCAGCACCGTGGGTGCTTTTTGGTGTGCCCATGTTCGCTTCGAATGATTTAAGAGAGCACAGCGGGTGCTGCTGCTGGTCGGGTGCGTTAGTGAGCGTGGGAGGGCACAGAAATCGGCTTTGGGACCTGGTGGCTGCTTTTCTTGAGCAACTTTTAGGAGTTTTAACTATTAAGACACCTTCTAAGGCCTTTTTCCTCTCTAAGCTGCTCTGTTTCCCACTGCCAGGTCTTAGGGAGAGAAGGGAGAACAACTGAAAGGGCTGGTTCAGATGTTAACAAACTCATGATATAATTTAATCTTGATCACATTAAACAAACTTAATGACCAGAGAGTTTCTCACTTGCTTTAATGGACTCATTTCCAGATGATGAGACTGCAAGATCAGAGACGTATGTTGTAGATGTCTGTTTATTAAACAGTCTTTCTTCCTAAAAGCTTCTGCCTGCCGAGAACGAGTGTAAGTGGAGGGATGCTGAGAAATAACAGTTTGCAGCTAAATCTTTGTGGAGGCACTGTTTAAAAAATGGGGGTCTGTTGCTTTTTATTTACGCGTGTCCTTATACGAGATATGAGAATAGGCCAAGAATTTTATCTTTTTACGTGTGCTTTTTACTCTAAATGTATGCAGCGAAGATGAGGTGTCCGCGAGGCAGCACCTGCTGTCAGACCAGCCCCTGGCAGGGACGTCCCCGTCCCCATCCCTGTCCCCGTGCAGGACTTGGTTATGGGGTTGAGCAGAAGCCGCCAGCAGACGAGCAGCAGCGTGGAGCCTCCTGGCTGGCTGCTGCCCACGGCTGTCGCTCAGCTCGCGCTCCTCGGCAGAAGGCAGCGCTCGGCTCCTCGGGGAGAACTTCAGGGGTTGTGCAGGGGGGGCTCCAGGGGCCTCTCATGTCAGGTGCATGGTTCCTCATGCAGCGCTCCACCTGTTTTACTCGCTTTTTGCCAGAACATGCCAAATGCAGCGATAGCCAAAGACTGTCTCCATCCCATCAGTGCTGTGTGTAAGGCTTTAGGAACTCTGTTCGTGCTGGTGGTTCTCATGGCCGAACAGCACACAGGGAATATTTCTTCTCCTTTCCATGTCCTGGTGCTGATCCCTGCTCTTGGCTGTGGGTGTGAATAGAGGGAGCCTGCTTGTGCCCCCTGATGGTACCTGGGCACAGCACGAGTCTTGTCATTGCACGTCGCCTGGACGTTGAGTGATGCCTGGCTCGTGGCAGAGCTCAGCTACAGCACGCTGTTTGCTGGTAAGCAGAACTTCCTCACTGAATTTAAAATAAGAAATGTACTTGGAGGTCACTGGTCTGGTACAAACCCTGTTCCTGTCCTTCCCACACAGCCCGACGAGGCTGTCAGAAACTCCACGGAGTTCATGCCTCATTTCTGCAGCGCATCGTGAATCTGTTTTTGTAGGGACTTGCAGTTTTCTCCATCTTATATAATGTATTAGAAAAACGAATGGTGACAGATACTGGAAATGTATGGCAAATGGTACGTCAAATGATCCAGCGGCCCTGGGGACAGAGGAAGTTTTTATTACCGTGAGACACAGTTGGCAGAGCTGATGGAGAGCCCTAAGGCCTAAATTTCTCCTTTGAAGATTCATCTTTAAAAAAAAAAAAAAAAAAAAACTTTAAGGAAAGCTTCTAGATGCCAAAATTCCCCACATTTTAAGCAGAACCTTGGAGCCATTTTGTCAGTAAATACTGTTTTACGGTTTAAAGGTCATTTCATTAGAATTTTAATAGTTTAATTACAAAGTTTCTGGGGAAAAAAACTCATGCAGAAAAGGCTCAGAGTCCTTTAAAATTGCAAATTGGGAGCCACTTTGTCATTTTGAAAGTCTCTGTGGTGCGTGTTAGCAGCTCCGTGTCCTGCAAGCCCACCCCATGCCACGCACCCACCCCGGCCACAGGGACGTCTGCGTCCCTGCTGCACCGAGCCGCACCGAGCAGTGTTTGCGAGGCATTCCCTGGTTCATGGGGAAAAGGCACCACGCAAATGCTCGGGGTAACAAACACCAACAGTGCAAAGTTCGTTACGGCCGGCAGGCAGCGGGTTGCTGCTAATGGCAGGCAGTGCAGGGGGAGCGGGTCCGCAGCTGTCGTGCCGCCCGTGCCACGCGGGGATCGCTCGCCACGAGCACCGCCGTGCAGCCCCGATGGTATCGGATTCGTCACTGCTCCCATTTAAACCCTGAGAGGTTGGTTGGTAGCAGCCTTGTTACGTGCTCGCCTGGAAAAGGGACTCAGCCGTGCCGGGTTGCTCTGCGCTAGCCGGAGAGTTTTCGTGCTTGCTTGCAGATATATATTTAGATTTTACCCCAGGGCTTTTAATTTCCTCACTGACTCCAGGAGCTGTGACAGGTATACAGATACGTGCCCTTTTTCCCCTGGCCGTTTTAACCTGGCATCAGCTTTGTCAAGAAAATTGGGAAGAGATCACTGTCAGGCTCTGGGGCCTCATTGCTCCGCTCCTGAGCATGTAAAATGCACCAAGAAATAGGAACCCAGTGCCGGAGGCGTCACGGCTTGGTAGGGATATTTATTCAGCATCTCTTCATGTCTGCTCTATTTCTTCTTCCGAAAGGCTCCGCCGAGCAGTCCCGAGTTAACATGCTGGTTTTGCAGCTTTCATGCTCGTCGCTGACGAGCCACACTTAGGGAGGTAAAAATGGGTTTGTAAAGGCTGCAATGACAGTTTTGGGATTCGGCACACGCGGCGCTCACGTCCCCGCTGTTACGTAAGCCCTGGCTCTGCGGGCACCACAGTCAGAGGGACGAGGGACCTGGGGCCAGGGACCCGCAGCCCCTGGCACGGAGCCGCGGAGCCCGGCTGCATGGTGCTGGGCCCTGCTGGAGCCCTGGGCGTTCAGGGGAGATGCTCTCCCCCGTTGTACATGTGAACATTTGGGGATTGTTAGCGTTGGAAATGTTAACGTGGAGAAGTGGGGAAGAGAAGTGAAATCAAAGGCTCTTCTGCAATCAGACACACCGTCCCCCTCTGGGCTTGCAGCTTGCCTGCCAGCTCGGCGCGCGTTTTCTTGCTGTACGTAGTTTTCCCATCCATATCCAGCAGCCAGGCTCTTCAAAGGCTTCCTTCTATTTCCAGCCCTCTTGCTGCTGCTAAATATGCTCCCCTCCGTTTCTGAAGCGTTCTTCCCCGAAACCGCAGCGCTCCAGTTTATCACAGAAGTCTCCCAGCTCCGCTGAGCAGACCCCGCCAGGCCGAGAGCCCCTGCTGGAAGCTGCTCCCGGGGCTCTGCAATCGCCTTGGCTGGTTGCACTGCCGGGACTAAATGGGGGGAGCGAGTGAAGAAAAAAGCAGCCTGCACGGTCACGCTAATCTCCTGTGCGCCTTCGAGCGTCCGGTGTCTGCTGCGGTACCGAAGGCTCGGGCAGCTGCCAGGGGATGTGGTGGACAGTGGCACGCTGCTGCTCTGGGCTCTCTGGCCGGGCTCTTTTGGGTGCCCCCCCTTACCCGGCCCGTCCCGGTGGGGGCTGATCCCTGGGCACAGCGCGGGTAAGGGGCTTACAGCTTACCCTGGCACTGCCCAAGGTGCAGGTGCCCCAGCAGAGGCTGCTGAAGGCAACGGGGTCTTGTCGCACGGCTGGCGCTTTTGGCAGTATCCGCTGAGCTGAACTGCCCTCCCGGCAGCTGCTGCGACGACCGAAATCCCTGCGGTTTTATGAACTTCTCCTGAAATGCTTTTAATGACAGTTTAATAATAACACTTAGCGCTCTGAACAGAGCTTCTCAGGCTGGGTACTTAAACGCTTTGCTGGGAAGGGTAAGGACCATTATCCCCCATACTCACAGAGGGGGGAATAGCTGGATTTTATTTGTGAGAATAATTATAACAAGTGGAAGTAATCAACTTTTCATATGAATGGCGTTGCTTTTAAAAAGACAAATGTCAGGAAAGAGTCCCGGATACAAAAGGAGAGCTCGCAGTGGTATAGATCCATCCAGCTGCTTCTCAGGGAACTTCTCAGGGTCCTGTTGTGCACAGGAATTAACCCTGCCAAGGCAGTGCGTGGAGGGGCCAGAAGCTGGTGGAAATGGCTGCGAGACTGGGCACACCCCGTTCACTTGCTTGTGCTTTAGGGGTTGGTGCGCGGGCACTGCAGAGAGAGCTGCTTTGCCCTGATCCCCCCGTGAGCATCACTCCCCTGCACCTTGCCTCTCCGGTCGCTCCAAGCCTGGTTTGGGATTCGCAGCTCCTGGCACTGAAAATCCTCGTGTGGGGAGCAGTGACATTGAAATACTTACTGGCTTCTTAGCTGGAGGGCTCAAAGAGGCCAAAATTTCTGAGCAAGCTCCTGGGAAGGGGTTTTCATCCCCCTTCTCTGTCCTGCCACGTGTTCCCCCTTGCACCCCAACTCTGGTCAGAGTTCAGGCTTGCAGGGGCCTAGCTTGCTGCTCTGTGCTTGTGCCGAACCCAGGAGAGCCGAGGCTTGTTTTGGCTGGGACCTCTCGGTGTGACAGTAATGCAAATGGAGAATAATAACGCCTCTGTGCACAGCGAACGCGGGGGGGAGAGTCATTGAAATGCTTCCTCCTGCTGCGTGCAGCCCATTGCTGGATCTCTTTATGAGGCTGCCAAGACACGGGGTCACTGCAAAGAAAGCCAAAGTCCTGGGAAACCCCCCCAGTGCCTCTGGCAATCTGCTGCCCCGGGAAGAGAGGGAAGGTTGGGAGCTGCCGTGTGCCAGGTGCGGGGCTTCACACGTGCTTAGCTGCAAACCACGTCCCAGGTGCGTTGAATTGCCAGGCGCCGTGGTGGCCTCGCCCTTGGCATCCCTGGGTGCTGGCTTGGAGCCTCCAGCCAGCCCCTGCCTTTCCCCCAGCCCCTGCAGCACGTTTGGGTTATTTCTCTCCTGAACCCCGGTGCTCGTGGCGCGCTCCTTGCCCAGAAGGACCTGCTGGCTCCCCGCAGCAGCTGGGCGCTGGGCTCCCGCTCCCGTGCTGTGCCGGATGGGCTTCCACCCCTCACTGATGGAAGGGACATGGAGAGAGGTTTTCAGATCGATCCAGGATCAATATAGGCAGTATTTTCTAAGCCTGATTATCAATAGACAAGCACGTCCTCGCTGTTCAGGGAAGATTCCCAGGCATCTCGTGTATATTCTAATCTCTCTGCAATTCTGAAGTAATCAATGTATTGGTATCGTATTTTCGACTGTAAAAGGAACTGAGGCTCTTTGGCTTCAGCCCTACCGTTAACCGCAACTCCATCTGCTGTTGGATGGACAAAAATACGGGCAGGAGGATCTGGCTTGTTTGGAAAAGAATTGCTTGGGTCAGTGTTGCACATGGTGAGCAGCTCGGGTGCTCCCGGGGAGCCTCTGGGCTCGCTGCCTGCACCGCGGCGCTGGGAGGATGAGAAGCGCTGGCACCCCACGGAGATGGAAGGGATGCGTCCCACGCAGAGAAAGAAAAGGGAGCATCAACACATTTTTTTCTTTTTGACAAATTTGTTGTTTTAACTGTAACAAATGTCAGAGGAAAAAGATATTCTAGTGAGGAAGCCAAACCTCAGTCTTCTGCAATTTTAATTTCCCTTTGGAAAAGAGGAAAAAAAAATGGTAAATAGAAAAAAAAAATCTTTAAATCTCCTGAAAAATACTGACATTTGCAGCCAGCTCAGTTGAAGAGAGGTGCCTCTGCCGGTGTTTAGCAGCTCTTCTTCATGCCTCTCCACGCCAGGCTGGCTGCAGGAGCCTTGCGGAGCCACTGGCTTTGCAGGGCTGTGCACTAGCCTTGAGGCACTGGCAGGTTTTGAAATGCTGTTTGCAAAATGCATTGTGGAAATGTAGGGCATTCCCCGGTGACTAACGGGCGGATCCGGCCTGGGTTGTCTTCTTGAAAAACACTTCAGCAAATGGCTTGGCCGGGGAAATTCGTAATGGTTGTCAAGTATTAGGGGTGTTCTGAAGTTTACTAAAGTGCTAATGTCATGCTGTTAAACTTGTAGGGCCCTTGAAATTTTAGTAGCGCTGCATCTGCTGAAGAGTTTGTGATGGTTAAAATTGCGTGGGACCTTGCTTTTCCTCGGAGTCGTGGCACGAAGCGGTGACGGCTGCCCTGCGAGGGCAGGATGCGGCCCGGTGCGGAGCTGGGCAGCCTGGGCCAGCAGGGGTGGTCCTGGAGCAGCTCCCAGCGCTCCCCAGAACTTGGGGGTTTGCCAGTGATCCGGTAACGAGCCTTAATTAGTCTTCATTTCCCTGTAGCCCTGCTGGCAGCAGCAGGGCTATGGGTGCTGGCGTCTCTCCGGTGCGGTGCTGCTGCAGCCGTGAGCACAGGGGTTTTCTGGCAAAATGCGCACCCTACACGACCGAGTTACCTTTTGTGGTTGCCTGAAGTCTTCCTACATGGAGTGCGTGCCTTTCAGGGTGACTTCTCCAGGTTCTTAAAGGTATTAAACCGTCTTTTCTTGCAGAAGCCTGTCATGCTAACACTTTTAGGTCTTGTCTGAGTATAATGGGTTTACTTGCCAGAAGAATTTGAAAAAAAACCCACCTTCCCGTTTCATCAGCTACTTACAATAAGCTAGATCATGCTTTATTATTAATATGTTGAACCGGTGCGTAAAAGGAGTTTTGGCAGTTGGGACTGAAAGCTACCTGGATAAAAGGGAAATATCTAATGAGACAGTTGCTGTGGATTCAATTAAGACTAAGGAAAAATCTGCTGCTTTTTTAAAATCATATCTTAAGAAATATTATTATGACTGCAACTGCTGCTGAGCAATTCCGAGCCATTTCCCTAGACCCTGGCACAGCAGTGGTCTCTGCATAATGCAGGCCCCGGAATGAGAGCTCAGCAGTTTGTAATGGGTTCTCAAACTAAAATTAAACCCTGGCTTCCTGGCTTGCAGCCGGATGTTTGGCACTCGTTTAACCGGGCAAATATTTCTGGGCCGGAGGAATTCTGGTTCGGCCCGTGAAGTTACCGGGGCTGTGTTTCGGTGGCTTTCCTTCTCCGCGGTCCCGTGCTTGGGGGTGTCCTTTGCCTTCTCGTACCGTGTGCTTTGGGCCGCATCTTACAGCCATTGCTCTTTCTAGGAACATGCAACTTCCCAGCAAGAACGGGCATTCTGGACACCGCTCATTATATATTGAGTGCTGCCTTTTGGCTGTTGCGTTGTCTGAATTCTGGGTAAGCCTCTAACAGCCATAAACTGGCATCAGCAGCACAGGGGACCTGCAATTAGTCTTAACCGTCTTTTGCTGAGTAACAGACCTTCGCTTTCCGAGCTGCAGCACTCAGTGCGAGCCCTTCCCCTCTTACAGACAGCATCGTGCTCCACCAGCGACCTGGCAGCCAAGTGCTTCTTTGATTTTTTTTTCCCCTCGCCAGCAGCTTGGCTTCCTGTGCTGCAGCCTGAAGAACAGCGCACAGCCCTGACCGGCTCTGGAGGACCTGGCAGCCTCCGGGAGGTTTTTTCGGCTTCGGACGGCCTCTTTCCTGCCTCGGAAGGGAAGCGGCGGGTCAGAACAGCAGCCCTGCGTCCTGTTTCTTGTGACCCTGCGTTGGATCGCTCCTCTCTCTCCTGGTTTTCGTGCCTTGGCTTGTGTTAAGTGCTTAATGGAAGAGGTGTCTTCAGGTAGAGGCTCCCACAGGCAGGAGCTGAGTGTCTCAAGGGGCTCGGCTGCGTGCTTTTTGTCACCTCCTATACAACAAAAGTGTGACAGGAGGGCTTCAATTTTCTGCTAAAATTCCCCAAGCCTTTCCCTAATAATACCTCTGTATCCCCATGCTTGATGCATCAGTGCCGGGGTTAGAAATTCAGCCTAAGCCACTTTTCCCATCAAACCTCGATGCTGAACGTAATATTCCTCTGGAGCTGGGGGCACCACGCGGAGCAGAACCTACAGTTACCTATAGGACAGGAGTTGTCCTGCTGCCCCAGCCCCTGGCCCTTCTTGGCCAGGAGGGCACAAAGCAGAGCGATGCGGTGGGTCCGGGGCAGGGGCTGGGGGGGGCTGAAGCAAGCCCCGAGGCGGGCAGGAGCGGCTCGGTGAGGAACCGGGCGCATTGATCTGATGAATCATTTTGAGGCAAAAGGAGAAATTAAATGTGCGCTGAAAGCTGGCACATTAGTAAATGGGTTGCGGTTTTTTATCCATTTTACATTTCAAAATGCTGAAATAAAATACGTCTTACGGAGAAGTCCCATTAAGAAATTACTCGCCGAGCAGGCGAACGTGGGTTTTGTTAACAGGAGGCAGGGACTTGGTTTCTCTTCCCCACCAGCCCGGGACTGCCTCTGTGTCCCGGGACGAGGCCCCTCGAGGCACCGACAGCGGGGAGGAGAGCTGCCAGCAGAGCATGGGCTCAATGGGCCCCTGGCACGGCAGAGAAAGGAGGTGGCCGGCCAGTTTTGGGGTGCTCTGTGGGGTGGTTTGGGGGCTCTCCATGGGGCGGTGTTGGGGCACCTCTGTCCGTGGTGCTGTGGCGCCGTCCCCATGAGCTCTGGCACCGCCGAGGCCGGCTGGAAGATGCTTTTTGTGGAGAGCACCCGTCAAGCGTGAGATGAGTAGGAGCAGCGATGGGCTGGTGGCACCCCCAGAAAGAGGACGAGATGCATGACCCCCTCTTTCCAGCCCTGCACGGGGGGACGGATGGATTTCTCTCTCGGCAGGGGCTCCCCTGGCCATGAAGATTTCCCTGCTCTGTTTGATGTCTGGAGAAATGGATGCCAAGCGAGTTCAAGGAGCAGCAGCTCGGGCTCTCGCCTGGGGAGGGAAAGCCACGCTGAGCTGGCACAGCACCTTTCTGGGCGCTGCCTGAGCACCTCCGGGTGGGCAGGGTGGGCGCGCTGGGTGCCCGCTGCCCGCTCAGAGGGACGCAGCGGGGGGTTCCCCCCGCTCAGCTCGCCGCGGGTACGTTTAGGAGGAACCTTGCTCTGCTGCTTTGTGTCTGCGAGCCAAGCACGCTGCGTCCGTTCCCTGGCATCCAGTCCACACACGCTGCTCTTTACACAGAGGGGTAAGATAAAATAGCTTCCTCCCCCTCGTGTCGCTACTGAAAAACAGGGATGGGGGGAAAAAATAATCCCTCGTCCCCTGCCCAGCTTGTGGTGATAAGAGTAATGCAATCATCTGTTTTTTAAAGGCGGCTGCCAAGGCAATTGCGTTATTTGCTGAACAAAGCCATTTCAGAGCTTTCCGCATTGTGAATGTTTCCCCGGTCGTTTTGCACCGACTTGGTTGCAGCAGCAAGGCCAGAGAGTTTGCCTTGACTCCCCTCACTACCAAAATAAATGCACAGGGCAGGATTGTTCCACTGGGCTGCTGCGAGTGGGGAGAGGGAAGGAGGAAGGAGATGGTACGTGCCGACGGCTCTGAACTGAATGCGGTGAGGATTGCTATGTACGGGAGAGTTCAGGGGGGAAAGAGGAGGGAGTCTCGGAGCAGCTGAGGCTCGCAGGATGGCGAGAGCCAAGCTGAAGAATTCCCCTTCCGAGAGCAACTCGCACGTGAAAACCGTCCCACCGGCAACGGCCGAGGATGTCCACGGGGTGAGCCCCTTGTTACCGGCTCGGAGGATGGGATCCCTGGGGAGCGATGTCGGACAAAGGTATTGCAGGACTGCAGTGGTGCGTGGGTTTTGGGGTGGGGGAGGCAGCACGGTTTGTCTTTCGAATAAGGGGGAAAGGATTAGTGCCACTGGGGGCCGGAGGGGTGGCAGATGAAATCCTTCTGCGAGCGATGTTAAAGAGCCACAGCAGCTCGAAAGTTGTATTATGAAATAGGTAGCTGGAGCAGAAGAAAGCCAGTTCCTTTACATTTTTTATAAGTGTTCCATGTTTTTTTAATATGCCATAAGCGTGTGTGAATGGCAGCCCTACGACTGTAGGGCTGCTACATGACACTGTTAACTTGTATTGCACCTTATCTGTGCGGTACAAGACTGAAGCTTACTTACACTGCCTACACCACAGCACGCACTGTGCAGAAGCACCATGTTTGCAGTTGGGAGAAAAGATGCTTGATCCCCCTTCTGAGGAATAATTTATTTACAACTAGGGAAAAAAAAAAAAAAAAGCTGCCATAGGAAATGCTGCAGCCTCTTTCTGCAAGCACACAACCGATATGTACAGGCAGAAACGTGCTATTTTTTAGGAGGATAAAAACGATTTACATTGCACAGTGTTTCAGAAGAAGCTGGGTCCCCTCATTATAACGAGGATGCATATGTCAGTAATTCAGTTCTCGTTCTGTTTATTCTTTTTTTTTCTTTTTTTTCTTTTTATTTTTTTTATCCATCTCTTCAACATTTCAGCCCATCCGTGCTCTCTTCCCTCTCAGCAAAAATTGCCTCACCTGTGGTTGTGTGCTGTGTGTCTCCCAGGATGTGATTTGGTGCTGTTTCTAGCTCTGGTTTCCAGTGCAAATTAGCACAGCAGGAAGGCCCCTGCTCACAGCAAATTTTACTTGCTTGGCGTTAGACTGGAAGGAATTAACTGCCTCGGCTGCAGCATCCTCCCGTAGCCCCGTGGTGGGCTGGCAGAGGTAGCAACAAGCAAGGATTAGGAGATGCAGCCCCTTGGGAGGGGGCACAGGCAGGGCTGGCAGCGCCACTGACCCCCCCCCGGCGCCGCGCTGGGCCCGGTGCCTGCTTTGGGCACTGGGCCCGGGAGGCAGAGTCCCGCTGTGCCCACATTGCTCGGAGTGCAGGTCTCTGCCCGGGCGCGATGTGCCAGCTCTCCAGATGGCACCGGCGGTGATTTTTGGGTGGGCTTGCTGCCTTCTGACTTCGTGAGGCTGGGGCTGGCGCGTCCGAAAGCTGCAAACGTGCGGGAGGCTGCAGCTGGGCGTCGTGCGGGTACACGGGAACCACGTCCCTGATTTTGGGGGTGTCATCGCGCTTCGACAGGCGACCTCAGTCTGTGCTCCCCGGGGTGCCTTCTCTGGTTTTATGCCTTCCTTCTGACCAGCAGGGCAGGCTGGCCCACCCGGGCACCGTGCGCTTCCCGGCGCCCCTGCATGCGCTGCGATGTGCCCCTCAGCACGGCGCCAGGCCTCTCAAACCCAGACGTGCCGGGGCTGGGACAAGGCTCGCTCCTGCAGCTGGGGGACTCGAACGAAATCATCCCAACCCCTGCTAATCAGCTACGGTTAAACACAGGGGGGTTCCTGCCCAGGACCGTGGGGCCACAGCTCCATGCCCAGGGCTGGCCCCTCCGCGCGCCTTGGCAGGGAGCGTGGCACGAGGGGGACGCTGCAAGGCAGCGCTGGATCCAGGGGCACGGGGACAACAGCTCCCAAAGTCACAGAGCTGCAGCTTGCAGTGGACCAGTTGCCAGAAGGCCGAGTGTGCGGAGCACAACAGGGCACCTCAGGGCTTCATAAAGACCCAGCGTTGACCCCAGGACCCTGGGTTTCCCTGGAAGTCACGGGTTTTGCTGCAGTCCTGTTGTAAGGAACCGGTTGTGCCATGGACACTGCTGGTGAGAGGTGAAGTTGATGGCAACACTTCTGTGCTCCTCTGGCAGCCAGCTGAGCCCGAATTCCTTGACTGCTGAGCTCTCCTGCGCTGCTCCTTGGTAATTGAGTTGGCTGTTATGAGCGAGATTTGTGCACTTGTATTGCACTGCGTATGCAGGCAACAAAGGAAGGAAGATTGCTTCTGAAATTATGAATACGTCTGAGACGCTTCGTCTCCTCCAAAGCCAGACAGAAGCAGCGTTACTGAGTTAGCAGTAATGATTGTTGCTGGGAGTTTGGGGTGAAATTGCAAGGTGGCGGTGGAAGAAGATGTGAGTTACAGGATGTTCCCGGGGATGCAAAGCAGCTCTCCAGACGGCTGAAGCCAGGGAATTTTGTTCTCACCTACTTTATTTGCCTCTTGCTCTGTCTCTCAGTCACTGCAGCGCCTCAAAGCTTTCAGGGGTTCTCGGTCACAACGAGAGAAAAGGATTTGGGGAGGGATCTGGGAGCAGAGCACTCCGCAGCCCCAACATTGCGCACCATGAGGCCACCAAAGGGCGCACGGGGCTGGCCCGGGGGGACCGGTGTGAGCGGGCTGGGGCCAGCTGGGCAGCTCTGGGAGAGACGGCTTCATTCCCAAATGAGGGGGGACTGGTGCTGGGGGGGACTCAGGGAGGGGGAGGCATAAAGGTGGGACAAAATCACAGGGAAGCCAAATTCTCCGCTGTGCTCTCCGTAGAGCGCTGCGGTGTTGCAGGCTGAGGGCTCTGTCTTTGGGAGGCAGCTGCTGGCAGCCGTGAGGATATGTAAATCTCCGTGCTCGGATCTCGTTCCGTGTGCTGTTGATCTCTCTGTATCACCGGACATGCGGACTTTTTTTTTTTTTAATATTTTTACAAGATATTTGTGTCCTGTTTATGCAGCTCTGCTGGGAAGTAGGGGAAATTCTGGCCACTATGCATCCCGGGGCAAACTGATATTCTTAAGGGACTGTAAACATACCCGTAACGGCTCCGGGTTTGAAGATCTGCCCAAAAAGCCGGGAGGGCCAGGGCCCAGCAGCGGTCCTCCTGCCCCGGATGGCGCAGAGGTCGGGCACGGAGCTCCGCAGAGCTTTGGCGCGGCCCAGGGCGAGCTCCCCAGGTGCTCTGGGCACTGCACAAGCACGCTGCACGAGTCCTGAACTCAGGCTGCAGGACCACCAGGTGCTGTTGTTTGAAACCGAATGAGGCTGCTAAGGTTTGGGGGAGAAAATGAGAATTGTGGACTAGTTCAGGTTGGAAGGGGCGGTGGGAGGCCTGCGCTCCAACCCGCTGCTCAAGGGACGAAGGCCGAGGTTGGATCAGGTTGCTCAGGACCGATCCGGCCAAGTTTTGGAAACCTCCCAGGACGGAGCTTTCTCAGCCTCTCTGCCTGCCTATCGCGGTGCTTAATCACTCTGAGGGTGAATATTTTTTCTTTATATCTAGTCAAAATTTCCCTTGCTGCGTCGTGTGACTGCTCCCTCCTGTCCTTTCACCACGCGGAGAGGAGTCTGGCTGCCTCTCGCCCCGCAGCCTCCCGTCGGGTAGCTGAAGGCAGCAATTAGCTCCTTCCCTCACCTCTCCTCTGCAGGCTCCGCGGTCCCACCGCCCCCAGCCTCTCCTCGTCTGGCGGTTGCGGTATTTTTGGCACCAAGAAGTGGGGCTTCGCCTTCAGCCATGTTACAGGGAACTGAGCAGCAACCCGGTGAGAAATAGCAGCACGCTGGTGGGAGAGTTTAACCCAAGGCTTCTTGGATGCCGAGCGCTTCAGAGAGCGAGAAAACCTCCCAGACGTGTTTGAAAATGTAATTCCTAAGCAATCGATGCGTGTTCTCCCAGGGGGCCGCCAGGCGTTGACAAACAGCTCTTGCTGGGTGTGTGTTTGTCGCCTGATGCCCAGACACGAGCAGAGCTGCGCAAGGGCCCGGTCGGGCTGCTGGGACCATGAAAACCGCTCCGTTTAACAGCCGGGTTGCTCGGCGATGGTCTCCATGGCAGGTCTCGGGAACAAGCGCCGGGTGCAAGTTCCACCTGCAGCTGAATGTGTTGCCAGGCTGAACCCCCACCCCCCCACCCCGGGGGAAGGCAAGAAGCCAAAAGTGATATTTTTCCAAATTTCTTTTGGTTTTGCTTCAATAAAAGCCGCGTGTTGCTTGTGCACCAGCCTCAGGTGAGGCGATTCTGGGGAAAAAAGGGCTGTCTGCAGAGGGGACAGAGGGCCCTTCCCAGGGCTTGCCCACCTCTGTGGTCCCTCCTTGGCTCGTCTGCTGATGCTATTTGGCTGTGGCCCCCAGCAGGGAGCTCTTGGAGGGGCTGTGCTGGAGGGTCTGTGTGTCTCTGTGTCTGCCTGTGTCCAGCTGTTTGAGCGCTGCCTTTGCCATGGCAAAAATCTGCCCCCGGCAGCCCCAGCTCTCCGCTACCAGGGGCTGAGCCCCACTTCTCAGAACCTTCTACCAGAAACGGAGCAGTGCTGGGGCGGGAGGCACCCAGACCGTGTGCTTAGTGGAGTGTTTTTGCATCTGTGCCGGGCACGGCTCCTGCCCTGCTCCTCTGGGGGCCGGGACCGGCGGTGCCAGGCGGTGCGGGCGGCGCTGAGCTGTGCCCCCGCAGCGCTGGGCGTGCAGAAAGCCGTAGTGCTGCGGGCTGTGCTGCTGCGAGCCGTCACGGAGGTGACCTGAAAAAGAGCCTGGCTGGCTCCCTAGGGTTTTGCCTGGGAATCTGGAAGGGCTTTGCCCTAAAGGGGAGCGGTGGGGATGTCCCACAGAGCTGGGCACGGGGCATCTCCACAGCCTGCCCCAGCACAGCGAGCACACCGGGGGTGTCCTCCATCTGGGATCTGCCTCGTGCTCAGCATCCCGGGGATCCCGCAGCACCTCTTTGTGCTCGGGTTGTTCTCCTGTGCACCGCTGGGATGCTCTGCTGAGGGTTGTGCATGGCAGAGCAGGGCAAGGGGCTGGGATGTGCCCAGCGTAGGGACTGGGGGGGCTTGGCACCCCTCTCCACCTTGGAGACTGTTGTCGGGAGGAGCTGGTGTGTGCATTTTGCTTGGGCATCTCCTTCCTCCACAGGGCAGGTGATTGCTCTGCCGTCCCAGCGGTGTGGCACTGAACGGGCCCCAGCGGAGTCCCGTTGCAGAAACGGGCGCGGTGCCCGATGGCTTAGATCCCGAGCAGCACCGGGCTGTGAGCGCGCCGTTGGTCCTGGCAGAGAGGCAGCAGCCCCGGGTCCCGGCTGGCGGCACAGGGAGCTGCCAGCTGCCAGCAGTCGCGCCGAGCAGAGGGGTTGTAAACACAGCCTGCGACTGTCACTGGCTCAAGCCAGGTGGGCTTGGGGCTGCCTGGTTCCTGCGCTCACCCTAGAGCTGCTCCGTGGTAGTGCTCACCATCCCTGTTTGGTCCCCAGGTCGCCGTGTCCTGCCGAGGGCTCAGCTCCCGACTCCCTCCTGCAGGGTTTGGACGTGTTTTGGTCTGTGTTTGTGCTCCCGGTCCCTGCAGGTCCTGCTGGGCTCATCCCCGGCACGCTCCTCCCGCACGGCGCCGTGCCCTATATAGGCACTGAGATGTGGATGCGGTGCCAAGCCTAAGGACGCCCACGCTCGAAACGTGCGCTTGGGTTTTTGCCCTGTTTATTTTTGGTCTCATACCCATCAGGGCCCGGCGGGGCGTGGGGGCACAGCATTGCTGCGGAGGAGGAGGCTGACCTGCCCGGTACGGTGCGAGTGAGCAGGACAGACCCTGAGCACTGCCGGGGGAGCATCCCTGCGGGTGGCACAAGCTGTCCCCACTGCCAGCCCCACTGCAGGTGGCACAGGGCTGCAGCAAGCGGGGACACGTGGAGCTGGGGTGCAGCACTGCCTCCCCGGGGCTCAGCAGGGCCGCAGGGAACCGCTCAGCCCATCAGGGAAGGCAGGGAGACGTGCATTAGGAGCCACCCGCGCCTCTCAGGGCATCTTTGCCCAGTGGGCTTGGCACGCGCGCGAGCCAAGCATTTCTGCAAGGGCAGGGCTGGCAGCACCAGCAGCCGCTGGGCACCGGCTGCAAGTGGCTCGTAATGCAATCCCCATCCCAGCCCCTGCGATGCAGCTGCCTTGCCCGGGCTCTGAGCACGCTGTGAGCCGCGGAGCCACCGGGGCTGCTCCGTCCCATCCCGCACGTGTTGGTGGCCAGACGTGTGCCTGCTCCGCTCGCTTCTCCCTTCCTCTTTCTCACTCTTTCTCCCCCTCTTTGCTTTCCTTTTTCGTCTCCTCCCATCTGTCCTTCTCACATCGGGCTATTTTTGTGGATTAGTTTCTCACTGTCAGTATGGTAAGAACCGTGGTGCATCTCCTCTCTTAGAGGCGCTTTGGGAAGCCTTCCCCAGCAGTTACCTCACATAGTTCACATTCGTCCCCCTGCCTTGCCCCGTCTCCTCCCCAGGAGGACAGACCTGTCCAAGCTGGGGGTTCCCTTAGCCGCCGACCTCGAGATGCCTCTGAGCTTGGCAGGTGATAACTGAGCAGCCTGAAGCTGAGTGTGGTGCTGGCGGGCGACCACTGGTGCCCTGGGGTCGTCCAGGGGCTCCTAGTCGAGGCGGGGGCTCTTTGCTTGGAAATGATAGGAAGTTCACAACCAGAAGTGAATTTTAATACCCATCGTTTACCAAAATACCTCCCAGAAAACTGCAAGATGGCAGAGAATGCGCTGGGAACTGGCTGGGGGGAAGAGACCTGAGTGAGCTGAGCGCAGGCGCTGCGTGCGCCCGGCAAAGCTGTGCCTTTCCCCCGTCTCCTCCATCTTCAAGCACCGTACACACAGTGTAGGCATTTCGCCCCAAACTACCCGCGAGAGGCAGGGGAGCTGAATGCCTCCACGCTCCCTCGAGGTGCCGCAGCCTCGGGTGTGCAGCTGGAGCAGGACAGTGCCGAGCAGCTGCGGTGCAGCATGGGCGGGCAGGTGCTCGCTCGCTCCTGTACACAAGCAAGGTTCCTCGGTTGCCTTTGTTCTAATAATAAACGTGCCATTGTCTCTTCCCCTCCCAGTAAAGCCCTGCCCTCTGCGAGGGGCTGCAGCTCCAGGAGCAGATGACAGAGCTGTCTGCGGCAGCGAAGTTCCTTTCTTTGCTCTGTCTCTGCTGTCACTGTAGGAGTGCCTCTGCCACCAGCCTGCAGGGAGCCGGGGGTGAGCACCCTGCTGGCTGCCTCCCGGCTGGGGCTCGCCAGGGTATGGGCAGGAGAGGGGTGCAGCGACGCTCGGGAAGGCTGATCTGGAGGAAATAAACAGGTGAACTTGAAGTACGTTGCTTAAAACACATTAAAACACATTGCCCGGAGAAGCAGTGCTGCGCCCTGTGGGTCCTCCTGTCCGTCCCGCTCCCTGCAGAACGCGGGCCCGGCCCTCCTGTAGTAAGCTGAGCCCGCCAGCTTTCTGTTAAGTTTTTGATGTGTGGAAAACAACCCTTTTTCAGGTGAGAATTGGAGTGGGGTTTAGTTTTCCTTAAAAATTATTTTACGTATTTTCTCAGCAATTAGACGGTTTTTGTGAATTCGGGTGCCTGGTGGGGAGAGGGAAAGTTTCAGTGTAACACCTCGGGGTTGCTTCTTGCTCTGTGAGCTGGACAAAGAGGTGCTTTGCTTTGGCTGCCGCGAGCACCTGCTGCTGGGTTCTCATTGCAGTGCTTCAGCTCTGGGGGCTGCCCGTCCCTCTGAGCCCCTTTTTGCGGTGCCTTTCGGGGAGCTGCAGCTCCCTGGGGGAGCCCGGGGCTCCATGGCCAGCAGAGCCCGGTGCGACTCAGTGCCCCGTGGCCAGGTGCTGCTCGGGAGCCTTCGTCCCCTGCCGTGGGGAGCGGGGTCTGGAGCAACCCCCTCTTTGTGCCAGCCTCTCACCAGCCGGCCGCCAGCTGCCGGTGTATTAGGAGAAAACCAATTCATTTGCTGTTTCTTGCCCATAACGTGTCTGCGAGGCACGGACACGTCCTGTGCAAAACCCAGCGCGTGCGGGGGGGGGCTGGAGCAGCCCCTGCCACTGTGTTAATCCGATTTTATGCGAGGGGAGCGGGGCTGGCTGGGCGCCTTCCTGCGCTCTCCTCGCCTGCGCTCTGCAGCTGGAGGAGCTCGGGGATGTTTGTCCTCAAGCCCTGGGGTCCGTCTCTGCTGGGACGGGTGGCACGAGAGCCTCAGGTGGGGGTGAGAAGCTGCAGGGCAGGGAGCGGGGCTGGGGAGGGCCGGGTCTGCATCCCGGGGGTTTGGGGGGGCTGCTCTGCCTTTGTGCTGTGTGGTGAGGGAGGGCTCCAGCCTCACACCTCGGCTTCTCGCTGCCTGCCTGCTCGGACATCCGCGAGCCCTCGTGGGGCAGCCGGCACACAGATAACAGCGGAGGCAGAACAGCAAAGTCAATATGCGGCAGGGAGGCTTCTCTGTTTGCTGGGTAGCTGGGGAGTGAATTAGCTTTCTGTTGGACTCGCGTTTTAATTGAAACGAGGATTTATTGCTTTTATATTGTTTGGACTGTACTAGAGCGCTGTGGGCTCATAAAGCGTGAGGCGAAATAAAAGAAAATCTCCCCAAGCTGTACCTGCCCCTTTTTCTTTGGCGGTAGTGCCTGCTTGCCCTGATCAGGTGAAACAAGGCTGCCTCCCCCAGAAGGCAGGAGGGCACTGACTGTGTGGGGGCTCCCACGGGGTCACGTCCATCCCCTACTGAAAGGGGCATCATTTTGGCACGGGGGATTCTTTCCTTCCTGGCTGTATTGCCCAGCACCGCGCTGCTGTGCGTTATTTCAGCCCGGGGAAGGGTTATTGCCCACGGATGGCAGCAGGGCAGTGCTGTGTGGGGCTGTGGGGCTGCTCCCCAGCTTGGGGCAGCCGCTGGGGGATTTCCTTCAGCTGGGGTGGGCTCTGCTGGGACCTGCAGGGGCACGGTGGGGCGTGAAGCTGGTACCTTCTGCAGTGCCCCATGCTCTTGCCCATCTTTATGCTCTCTCCCGCCATGCCATTGACACCCCATGTCACCGTCATTGTTCCTTTGTGTTCTTTTGTTTTTGGTTTGTTTTCGTTTTTCTCATCACCGACCGTGAGCGCAAGCTCAGCTCTCTGAAGGTGCGCAGGGATCCCACGGTGCCAGGCGCCCAGCAGCACCCCGGGCGGCACCTTCCAGAATGTAAATTCTTTGCACAAAGTGTGAAATTGATTCGAGACAGAGCAGAGCCTCATCAAAGAAAACCCAGAGAGCATACGTAAAGGTTTTTATTTGTGGAGCTGAGCCCGTAGAAGAGCCGGGTGCCCACAAAGCCACCCAAGCATCCCCAGGTGCCCGACAAGGGACCCCAGGGTGTCCCCGAGAGGTCCCAGGGCTCGGTGCCAGCTTTCCCCGGCGCTGGCTGGCCGCCGTGCCATTTGTTGGACACTGACCTCGCCCCTTGTGATGCTCTCGCCCCGTAGGCCCCACGCCGAGGATTTCAGCGTGGATTCCTCCTTCTCGCAGTAAGTGCCGTGCATGCCTGCATGTCGTGTCGGGAGCGGCGCGAGCAGGACGTGCTGCCACGAGCGGTGCTCAGGGTGCTCCGGGCTGCCCCAGCTCCTTCCTTGGCTGCTCTTGGCACCAAGGGTGGCGGGCAGTGCCTGCAAAGCTTCCTGACACCGAAATGGGTCCCGCCACGGGGAGCAATATCTGCTCGGCTCCTTCCTGGGGAAGGAGTGATATCTTGGCAGCAAACTGGTGATTGCCCATTAGCGACGAGCTCCGTGCGCAGACTCTAATTAAACAATCCAGAGTCATCAGAAGAAGCAATTATCGGAGCAGATTCCTGAGTGTCAATCTCCAATGTTGCAAAACAAATAAGGCAAACAAAGCACAGCATGTTATTCTGTTGCTTTTTCTCTTTCTGGTTTTTCATCTTTTTTTTATTTATTATTGAGAGCAACGGTGCGGCTGCGGGGCAGCGTGGGGCTGGGTTCCCCGTGTGGTCGATGCAGGGATGAGTGTGTCCCCGCCTGGGCTCGTGCTGCCCGGGTGTGTGAGGAGGAAAATCCCCTTCCTCACCACCTGGAGTTATCACCTGGAGAGGAACCGCAGCGTCCTCCAGGGCACCACAAGCCGGTCAGCTCTTGCAACATAAAACTCCAATTCCCCAGCAGCCTCCCCAGTGAACAACAAGGAGGAAAATAAGTTCAGCAGCAGATCTCTGCTCTATTGGTACACTTTTCTGCAGCATGGGTAGGGGCTGAGCCATTCCACCTGGCGGCACGGAGACATTTGTGGAGCTGGTGGATGGGGCAGCGATGGGTGGCTGGGAGGACCAGCCTCACGAGGTGCAGCTGCCCTTGCTCGTGGGCAGCGCCTTTCCAGAAGCAGCTGCTTGGAGCCTGCTTTTTACCAGAATCTTAAAAAATCTGTAGTGTTCCCTGTTGGAGCCAGGGTGGCATTATCCGAGTCCAGCTGTGTTTAATTTGCCATGGAGAGATTGGCAATATCGCTTCATTCCCTTGGGCACAAAGCACAAATCTCCTGTAATAAAACAGGAGATACCTTTTTTTTTCCCAGTTTATTCCCATGGTGAATGGAGGAAATTTTGAGGAAGCCCCTTTCTGAGCCAGTCCTGGAGCTCAGTGTGCCATGTCCCTTGGGGGCTCTATCTCTCAGTGGCTTTGCCATGCGTGCTGTGCCTCAGGAGTGGCACCGGGCATCTGCCGGTGCTGGGGCATCGGCGTCTCGTGGCCATCGGAGCTCCTCTGCAGCATGGAGTGCTGTGCTGCCCTGCTTAACCGCGCTCCAGAGGTTTCCCGCAGAAGCTGGTGTCGTGAGAAATGCTGGGGGGTGTGTGGCAGCCCCCAGAGAAGCTGAGATGTTCACGGGGAGGCACACTTAACCGCGGCGCCGGGTGAGCACGCTGGGCCCCGTTTCGAAGCCGCTGCCTTGCCTGCTCCCGGGGCTGAGCCGTGCGGGCGGTGCGGAGCCGCGGTGCCCCCCCCTACTCCGAGCAATTGTTCAATTACCGCTGATGGAGCGCGGGGGCAGCCTGCGCCGCGCGTCTCGCTCTGGCAGGCGCCCAGGTGCTATATATATGCACCTGATACATGCACCTGATGTGCAGACGTGCGCCCATCTCCCCTTCCCATGCTCGCACCGTGCTCGTGGCAGAGCTCGTGTCCGTCTGTCCTGCGCGAGCACCACTGCCTCTCCCAGCCCCAGGTGTGCAGCGCTGGCTGTCCCCTCCACTGTCCCCGTCAGCTCCCCGTGGTGGCTCCCGGTGCCCCCACATGTGCTGCTCGCCTCCTCCTGTCTTGAGAAATTCCCTGGGTGAGAACGGTGCTCCCCAGCCAGCTGCAGCATGGGAGCAAGGAGAGGAGGCGCAGAGAGGTGCTGATACTTTTTCCTCCCTTTCAAGAGCCACGCTTATTCGAAGATGCATTTCTCACGGCAAAATGTTTTGATCCTTGTGAAACAGAGCAAAAGCATCCCATGCACGTAAACCCCTCCTCGGGGAGCAGCGGGGCAGCGGCGAGATTTTGGGCAGCATCCAGGCGGCGCTGGGCCCTGGGACCCTGCTGGGCACCTGTTCTCGGGGCCGGCTCGGTTTTCAGGCAGCTGTCAGCTGCGGGGCCGGAGAGGAGCCGCTGCGCCCACCGCGCCCCCCGGGCCCCATGGGGATGAGGAGCTCGGGGTACGGCCCCGGCCCCCCACGGTGAGCCCCGGCGTGGAGCCGTGCTTGTCGCCGTCACGGGTGGGTTGGTGGTGGGGTGGGGGGCGCGTGGGGCCAGGGGGGGTGCGGGTGGGGGCTGGCGGCTGGCCGGGCTCCTCCTCGCCTGTTGTAACGCCGTTGAGCAGGGCTGTGCCCGTTTCGGTCTCGTACCCTGCGCTTTTCAGAACAAATTATTGTGTCTTTTTTTTCGGGATCTCATCGTCTTAGAACAAATTGTCTCTAATCTTAGATTAATAAAGCACAGTAAATAACCGGGCGAAGAAAATGAAATTGCTCAGGCATTATGAAGTGCATAATAGCAGTAATTACACTGCCAAGCGAGGGCTTGTAACCAAACTTGTACCTCGATGCTTATCGGGGCGGCTGGCGCGGCTGAGCTGCTGCCGCCCCCCCAGGGCACGGCCCCGCGGAGCTGCTGGGTGCTGGGAGGGCACGATCTGGTGCAAACCCTGCAGACAGGGGTCCTGGGGGGCTGGGGCTCCTCGCTGGGTGCTGTGGGCCCAGCCGGGCTCCGGGGAGAGCAGCTTGGGTGAGCCAGGCAGCGGGGACGCAGAATCGGGGCTGCGAGCGGCGTGGTAGCGCAGCCGGGGTGTGCCGCGGGCACACCGATTTTTATTTTAAGCTAAATTCTTGACGGGGAAATTAAAGGATGTGCTCTGAATGATCTGATCGCCTTCTCTTGGCTGGAAGTGGAGAAGGATCCGTTGTGCTTTCTGGTGACTGCTGCCCGGTAAAGGCACCTCTTGCTCGCCGTGGGACGCGCGGCTCGGCCGGTGCCTGGCCCGGCCCCGCGCTGCTCGCACCGGGGCTGCCAGACCCAGCAGCGGTGGGGGCCTGCACACAAAGTCTCCTTCCCATCCTCTGCCTGCCCCGTGGCAGCAGCCAGCACCCACCTCCCCCCGGATCCATTTCAGCTGCTTTCCCAGTGCTGCCTCTTCCCGTTGCCATTTTTACTGGGAGGTGTATGGCTACTTCGTCATCGGAGAGATCTCTCCTAATCATTCACTTCTTTTATCCACCAGCGTTTATATTCACAGTCCTGCGGTGGGCTGCAGTGCTAGAGAGCAGCTAACCATCTGGCTGCCCCCAGGGATTTGTGCTGCTCATGGCGGGGAGCTGAGCGGTGTCCCCGAGGTCCCCCCGCTCTGGGCATTTTGGGGATGTTTTTAACACGGAGAAGGAGCAATTACCTCGTGCGTGCAGCATCGCGAGCTGCCTGATTTATGCCCTGGCACAGCTGAATTATTTGCAAAGTCTGGCTTTGGAAAAGGTTAATGTAAATGTGTGTCTGAGCTTTGCTTGCAAAGTTCCTCATCCCCCGCTGCCAGCCCCTGAGGTTCTGCTGCCATCCCGGCCGCTGCGGGGTGCAGGTGTTGGGGTTTGCGTTGCTCCGGGGCCAGAGGGACACATTTGGCAACTGAAAGTTTGATAGCCCTTATAAAATATTATCCCAACTATCATGCCTGAGGCAAAGGTTTTCTCTCCGTGCTCTTGCTTTTTGTGCATAAGAAGCTTGTGAAGTAAAAGCCTGCCTCTCCAACCTGACAAGCAGCTCTCGAAGGGATGCCACGCTCCTGCGAGCGAGGCCGGCTGCTAAATGCCAGCATCACAGCACGGGGTCCCAACAGTGGGGGGGCTCCTGCGCCTTCCCCAGTTCCCTGCCCTCTCAGCTCAGTGTTCACACACGGCGAAGGTTTGTTTTCCCGTCTACCACATGAGCCTGGCAGCTGCTGCCCAATAAATCACGTCCTCGGGGCCGTGTTCGGCTGCAGCCTGCGCCACGTGGGCACGGGGGCCGCAGAGGTGGAAGGCACGGGGCGGGGGGTCTCGGGGTCTGACACCGTGGTTTGGTCCCCGTGGTCTGCGCCTCGCCTGGCAACGTGCCTTGGTGACCTCCAAGCAATTAAAAACCAGTAATAATAGCAGCATTTCAGGGGCTTAGCAAATAGAGCGAGAGAGGGGAAATGGCTAAATCTTGGCACTTGGCCCCGTTATCAGCTGTGGCGTTGAAGAACGGACCCTGTCCTGCCGGGAACCTAAAGCAGAGCATCGGGAACCGATCCCTGCCGGGCCGCACTGAGCAGGCAGTGTGACTTGTAGCCCTGCCCACGGGAGTGATTCGGGGCTGGGTTCTGGCTTTGGGCATGCAAGGGGGAGCTGTGGTGGGGGAGACGCGTCTGGGATGGGAGCAGCCGTGCCCAGCGGGGCCGGAGTGAGCGGGGTTGGCTTGGTCCCTTGTTCCTCCTGGCTCCGACCCTGTCTGGGAGAAGCCCCCGGTGGTGGCTGTCCCTCGCCTCACCCCAGTGCCACCAGCCACCAAGGGATGCTCGGGGCTGGCTGGCAGCTCCTGGCTTCTTCTGGAATGGCCAAATGCGGTTTCTTAGCAACACGGGGAATTTTCCTCCTTTTAGATCAGATTTGGTTCTTAACAGCTTCGCTGCCGAGTGTTGCTCCAGCACGGGTAAGGCCGGGGCGTGGGACATGGCCCTGGCTGGCTGCAGCCCTGCGAGCGGGCAGGGGGACGGAGCTGGGGGGATACAGGGGTGAGGAGAGCTGCAGGGTGCATGGCAGGGGAGGCGTTTGCCCCCCAGGCTCCAGCCTGGTGCACCTGAATGAGAGCAGAGCCCTTCACCCAAGCTGCAGCCATGCTGTGGGGCACTGGGATGCCACCGGTGGGTGCTGGGCCGCCCTGGGGGCACTGGGACTGCTGGGGGCGGCTCGGGGGGGACCCAGCTTGCAGGGGCCAGGGCTGGGTGCCAGGGGTCCTGCCCGTGCCCCCCTCACTGACCAGCCCCACGGGCGCTGTCCCCGCAGGGTGCAGGTGGAGTTCTACGTGAATGAGAACACCTTCAAGGAGCGCCTGAAGCTCTTCTTCATCAAAAACCAGCGGTCGAGTGAGTGCTCCCCGCCCGCGCGGAGGTGGGGACGAGAAGCCATTGCCATCTGCTGGCAGCCGGCCCCGTCCGGCCCCGGTGCTGAGCCAGGTTGTGGTGCCCAGCCCGGGGCTGCTGCCACCCCCTGCCCTGTCCCCAGCTGGAGCTGGGGGTCCCCATAGCCCCCTGGAACTCCCCTATCCTCCCTTCGGCCCTGCAGATGAGCTGTCCCTTGACTAATGGTGTTGGAAGCTGTTTTCTCATCAGCTGTCCGGAGGGAGCCCGCTCGTTAATTTATTAGCTCACATTTTCCTTTCCTCCCTGCATCCTGCCGGCTCGTTAAAAAGCTGGAGCGTGGCACAACAGGGTGCCCGCGGGGAAGTTTTTAATGAAAATGTGATGAATTCCTCACTTGCACTTTGAGTAATAACCCGATAAACCGGCTGCGGAGGGAGCGTGGATGGAGCGGATTTGCTCGGCGCCCCTCCTGCACGCTGCACAGGCCCTGCCCGTCCCGTGCTTTTCGTGGGTGATGGTTAACGAGGGGGATACAGCCCAGCAGCTCCCCGATTTGTCCTGCATCCACTGGGGCTGGTGAGCAGCTGTCTCTCCAGTATTTATGTCTGTAATGCTGCGCTACACCCGACACGGGTGGGCAAAGCGTGGGTGCCCCGGGGGTGGCTGTGCAGGGGGGGGCTCATGCTGAACCCCACGAGGGATGTCCCAGCAGCGCAGTGCTGCTGCGTCTGCTCCTCCTCCTCTGCACACGCTGTGCCGTGGTGCTGTGCCATGGTGCTGTGCCGTGGTGCTGTGCCATGGTGCTGTGCCGTGGGGCCGTGCCGTGGGGCCGTGCCGTGGGGCCGTGCCGTGGGGCGCTGCCATGCCCACGCCGTGCCCCCTCCGCCGCAGGTCTGAGGATCCGGCTCTTCAACTTCTCGCTGAAGCTGCTCACCTGCCTGCTCTACATCGTCCGCGTCCTGCTCGACAACCCGGAGGAGGGCATAGGCTGGTGAGTGCCACCGCCACCATGGTGCCACCACGGTGCCACCACGGCACCAAGCCCCCCCCCGGTCAGTGGTGAGAGCTGGCGCCGGGCGCTCACTCCCCCCGGTGCGCGCACCCAGAGGCATAGGTGGTTTTTCTCACTCCGTCCTCTCTCTCCCTGTACCAACAGGTGGTTTAGCAAAACTGTTGGTCCCCGAGTGCTTCTCTCGCTGTTTCAAATAAAGGCATGCAGGCGTGCTGGCCCTGCACAATGCACGGGGCAAAGGTGGTGGAAAAATCCAAGGTCGGTGCAGGGGCAGTTTCTGCACCGAGAGCCCGAGCAGAAGTGGTGCCACCGCGCTGGGGCGGCTCTGCTGCGGGCTGCCTGCGGCTGGGGCTCCAAAAACTGGGGCGCAGAGCCCACCCTGCCTGCCGGCCCAGGCACGTGCTCGTGGCTTCAGTGCATGGCCAGGCAGGTGTTTTCTGAATAGCGACGCCCTTGAAGACACTTCTGCTAAATCCCATTTAAGAGTTTGGGAATGAAATGCGTTTTGCCACTTAGATCCCCGAGGTGACAGATGATTCCATCTAGCAGCTCTGCTCTGGGTTTCGGCATAGCCCTGTTTTTAATATGTCCTTGCTTTGTTTATCTCACATGCTGATTTTTTTTTTTTTTTCAAAGGGCTAGGGCGCTCTATGAGAGTTAGCAGTTTAATTTTCTCTTTGGAAAGGTTGCAGACGGCCAAGGACATCTGCACTGCCCAAAAGTGGTTGCAGCCCTGTGAGAATTAAGAGCGACATGGACAGGCAGCCTTGCGAGGTTTAACACAGCTGCGATTTGGGGAAGCCTCCCCGTTAGCTGGGGGACATCAGCCCCTTTGGGTGTGCCTGTGGTAAAGCAGATGCTGGCTGGTGGGAGCACATCCCTCGCCAGCAGGGCAGGGCGAGACCTCGGCATGGGAGCAGTGAAGTGTTCAACACTGCCGGAGCGAGTTAGGGTCCTGCAGAAATCACCAGAATGGGGACCAGAATGAGCCTGACCCCATAGGATGTTGTCCTAGGACCTCTCCCGGTGTCAGGACAGATTGGAGATGGCATCCCCTGAGCTGGGGAGCCAAAGCCCGCACCTCTTGTCCGTCCTTCTGTCCTTCCACTGTCCCACTGACGGCTCTCTCCTGGTTTATGTTTCTATTCCAGCTGGGAATGCGAAAAGCAGAACTACACGCTCTTCAACCAGTCCACGAAGATAAACTGGTGAGCTGTGGGATGCTCGCGGCGCTGGGTCTGGCTCTGCCGTGACAGCGGGGACGCAGGCGGTGGGCGCGGAGCCTCCCAGTGAGGAGCGGGCTGGGAAGGGCCTGGGGCTGCTGGTGGGACCGGAGCTGTGCTGGGAGGGCTCACAGGAGCTTGGGGACTGTCAGACCCGGCTTCAGGCTCTGCATGGAGCAACACCAGTAACGAGCCTGCCTTGGATGAAGTCAGAGATGGCCTCGGGTTGGCAGGCAGTGAGAAGTAAAAGCGCTGCTAATTAAGCTACGGTTCGGATCCATCTGGCATGTTCTTTGCAGGTCACATATCTTCTGGGTGGATAGAAAACTGCCACTGTGGGCTGTTCAGGTGAGTGGCCGGCCACGCAGAGGTAACGGTGCTGGGCGCCCGCCGACGCACCAGACGGGTGCAGGAAAAGGAGGCTGAGGCTGAGGTGTGCGGCAGCCACCGCCGCTGGGGGCGGCTGCAGGAGCGCACCCTGAGCAGCGCCTGCTGTCTGTCTCCGCAGGTCAGCATAGCTCTGATCAGCTTCCTGGAGACCATGCTGCTCATCTATCTCAGCTACAAGGTGAGCACCGCGCCGCGAGGTTGTGGTCACTGCGGCCGCTTGTCCTTCGTGTGCCCGTCCCGCTGCTGCCAGCGGGCACCGCCCCGGGGCACACCGGGGACGGGGGCGAGCTGGCTCCTTGAGCTGGCCAAGGGTAGGGACCTTAGCAAACGGCATCTCCTCGCAGTCCTCGGGAGAGTTTTTCATGGTTTTGTGTGGCTGGTGGAGATATTTCTCTGGCTCCGGCCCATCGGTGGCTGGTTCCTGGCCCTGGGGGCAGAAAAGGCTCAGCCCCGGCGTCCCCCACGTTGTTTGAGTCAGAGGTTTGTGTTCGTTGCTGCCTTCAGTCCTTACACGAAGCGTTGCTGACCCCAGCTTTTGTCAGGGACAGCCACCGACAGAGGTGCCACCCGCCTGGGAGAGAACCGGGCGTTTTGGGAAGTTTTGTCTGGCACCAGCACCGCGACTCGCAGGCAAAGCGCGGCATCACCCTGCCTGCGCTAGCGTCCTTCTCACATCTAGCAGGGACCTGGGCACTGGGAGCGTCTTAATTGGCCTTTGGCATACTTTCAAGCTTTTTAATTAGTTGTTGTTACTTTTGATTCCTCAGGGGAACATCTGGGAACAGATTTTCCGCATTTCTTTCATCCTCGAGATGATCAACACAGTGCCCTTCATTATCACGGTGTGTAGTCCCCGGGGTCACTTAAAGCAACTTTAACACATACTGCGGTTTTGGTGGTGAAATATAGAAAAGCAGGTGTCTGGCCAAGCAGCATTTAACGCTGGCAGTTATTTTTGGTAAAGAACTCGGTTGCTCTGAGTCCTTTGCAAGTCAGCCTGCGAGAAACTCTTGCTTTTCTAGATATTCTGGCCTCCTCTGCGGAATTTGTTCATCCCCGTTTTTCTGAACTGCTGGCTTGCCAAGTACGCCCTGGAAAACATGATAGTAAGTGACCAGCCGTGTCCCTGCTGGGCATCCTAGCTCCTCTGCCGTAGGAACTAAAAGCACATGAAGCTGTCCTGCCTGAGCCCTGGCAGCCGGCCGTGCCGCAACCCGGCATCAGGGTGCCCTGGGGCAGATTTGGGGCAGAGTTTCAGGTGCTGGGGTGAAGTTTGTGGGGTTGAGGCTTGGCCAGCCGCCTCCTGGTGAGGCTGGGCTGCGGATCGGGTCCCTTCGGTGCGTGAGCAGGGGATGCCCACCTGCTCTGCCTGCCCCCGGCCCCGTGGCACAGCCCGGCCCTGGGCCAAGCATCGTGGCTCTGCACAGAAGTGCCCAACCCTGCCGAGGATGGCACGTTTCTGGAGCCTGCAGGCAGCTGCAGGGGCTGTGGCTGTGCTCCTGCGGCCTCTCGGCTCGTGAGAGCTGCTGAGGCTCCTGTCCCGTCCCCAGAACGACCTGCACCGAGCCATCCAGCGGACCCAGTCAGCGATGTTCAACCAGGTGCTCATCCTGATCTGCACCCTGCTCTGTCTCGTTTTCACGGGGTGAGTGTCGCGCCTCGTGTCACCGAACCCCCGCCACCGCGCCTCTGAGCAGCTCGTTTGTAGGCCCAGCTAATTAACAGGGCCCTTACCCTGTGCTTGGCCAACAGCAGGGGCAGGTTTCCGAAAGGAGCCCTGCTCCGGGTGGGTGCTTAGCTCTGAATCAGGCTTCTGGAGCTTTCCTCCCGTCCCCTTGCTCTGCATTTGAAGCATATAATATCAATTCAGTTGCTGAGAGGAGAGGAAATGAAGCTTTTGGGCTCGTGAGTCTCTGACAGCGAAGGCAATCTTCTCAGATGAGCGGCTAATGCAATTTCTGAGCTCAGCGGGCTCCTCGCCTGCGGCACCTCCTGCCCGCTGTGGCCCCTGCGATGCTCAGTGCTGTCCGTGCTTTATCGCAATGTGTCCCCCAGCACCTCGGCTTCCCACCGTGGTTTTGATGAGCAGCCACGTCAAACTAACTCCTTAATCTGTTCGTGCCGTGAGCCGAATCCTTTTTATTGGTGCTGTAAATGCACTTCTGATGCAGGCAGCATATTGCAGGCAAATTTCCCCTGAGGACAGAAGTGGAAGTCACCTTCGAAGGCCCCCTGCTGCCTTCGCAGAGCAAAGGGCAGCGCCAGGCTGCAGGCAGGGAGCGCTGCTGTTTGCCTGGTGCGGGTGCCCGAGGGACCTGTGCTTTCTCCCTGCAGCACCTGCGGCATCCAGCATTTAGAAAGAGCAGGTGAGAAGCTCTCCCTCTTCAAGTCCTTCTACTTCTGCATCGTCACCTTTTCCACGGTGGGCTACGGAGACGTGACACCAAAGATCTGGCCTTCCCAGCTCCTCGTCGTCATCATGATCTGCGTCGCCCTGGTCGTGCTGCCGCTGCAGGTCAGAGCCGGGGCCGGGGAGGCAGGACACCGAGCCTGGGCTGGACACGGGGACGTTCCCCGCGTCCCCAGGGCTCTCCAGCTGCCCGCTGCCATCAGCCACCCCACGGACCGTGTCTGGGAGGCAGCAAAGCCCCCCGGCCTGCCTCCCCGCCCTGCTGCTCGGACATCAGCCCTCGGCTTTTGCTTGCAGTTCGAGGAGCTCGTGTACCTGTGGATGGAGCGGCAGAAGTCGGGAGGCAACTACAGCCGTCACCGGGCCCAGACGGAGAAGCACGTTGTGCTGTGCGTCAGCTCCCTCAAGATCGACCTCCTCATGGACTTCCTCAACGAGTTCTACGCCCACCCGCGCCTGCAGGTCAGGGCCGGGCCCGTGCCCGTGCTCACTGCTGCTGTGTTTTGCCCGTGCTGGGCTTCAGGGGTGCTGGGCATGGCCGGGCCGCACCGGCTGAGCCCGGCTCTTGTTTTGCCTGATCTGCCCTGGTTTTGTGGGCAGGCCTCTTACAGCTCTGTGTATGTGTGGGGAAGCCTGGGTGGACTTCTGTAAGGATGTCTCCAGTGGATGGAGTCTTACACAGGAACAGAGTGTGTAACTGCAAAACCCCGGGGGATTTACCTGACTGGAATATCCCCGCTTAATTAGTGATCTCCTAGCATATGACTGCGCCTTTCCGTTTCCATGGGGCGCCAGCACTGCAGAGCTGCTTCAGATTGGCATTTCCTTTGCAAAACTCACCTACACTTCATTACCAATGCTCAGCCTTCATTCCATACATTCAGTTTTAAAACTCCTGCTCACTTCTGTCTTCAGGCGTGCGGGACGCCAGCCCACAAGGTGACACGAGCCTCTCTCTCTTTCAGGACTACTACGTGGTGATACTGTGCCCCACGGAGATGGATATCCAGGTGCGGCGGGTCCTGCAGATCCCGCTGTGGTCGCAGCGGGTCATCTACCTCCAGGGCTCCGCGCTGAAGGACCAGGACCTCATGAGAGCCAAGTGAGCAGCGGGACAGGGGGATTGCAGGCAGCCACGGGGGGGTACTGGGCTGGGGCTGAAACGCTGCTGCCGGGGACGCTCGGCTGCTGCCTGTGCTGCCCACTAATCCCTAAACATGAAATACTCCTCGGGGGGATGCAGGACGGCTGCAAGCACTGTGTAATTCAGCCACACGCGTCCCCAGCAGTGCCACTGGCTGGGTGACGATGGCCACGCTGACATCTCTGCGGGCGCCCCGGGTGGTGCCTGCAGGCTCCCGGCGTGGCCGGGCTGGGTGGTGCACGGGCGCTGCTCTCTGTTTGCAGGATGGACAACGGAGAAGCCTGCTTCATCCTCAGCAGCCGAAACGAGGTGGACCGCACGGCGGCGGTAAGCTGCTTTGTAGTTCGTCCTAGCCACGGAAGCTTTGGGGGAAATAAGCTGCCAGGAGCTAGCCCGTGCTTTGCTCTTCTGTTAGGACCACCAGACCATCCTGAGAGCCTGGGCTGTGAAAGATTTTGCTCCAAATTGCCCTCTCTATGTTCAGATCTTAAAGCCGGAGAACAAGTTTCACGTGAAGTTTGCCGGTGAGTCTGCGGGGCTGTCCTCCATGAGCTGGAGGAACAGCTTTTTCGGACCAGCTGATGCTTCCAGGGGGGAGCCCATGTCCTCAGAGCCCACAAGGGGCAGGTTTGCAGACCAGGGGTTCAAAGGAGCGGAGGGAGGTGCCTGTATGGAGGGAGGGCCGTGGGTTCCCATCCCGTCTACAGGGCCAGCATGTTCCCCTGTCCCCTTCCGCCACCACAGTGTGCTTTTCAGACCCCGACACCTCTCTGCCCTCCTCAGCACGGCACAAGGCACCGTGAGCTGCTTGGGTTTGCACCCCGAGACCCCCGGGTGATGCAAGCAGAGGCAGCCGGTGCCCTGACGGCCCCTCCGCTTCCTTGCAGATCACGTCGTCTGCGAGGAGGAGTGCAAGTACGCCATGCTGGCACTCAACTGCGTCTGCCCCGCCACCTCCACGCTCATCACGCTGCTGGTGCACACCTCCCGAGGCCAGTGAGTGCTGCCCATGTGGGGTGGGGGGACCGGGCACCCACGGCACAGGCAGCGCCGTGTCTGCACCCCCGGGGCTCCTGTCTTGGCAAAATACCACCCGAGTCGCAGCCCGGAGTCTTCTTCTTCCAGCCAGAGATTAGTGGTGGGAGGTACTGGGGGCACTGCCTTCGGCGGCAGCCCCGGGGCGCACAGCCTGGTTGTTCCTGTGCAGATTGCCTTGCTGGAGGCCAGGAGTAAAACATCTTGTTTGTACCGAGCTGATCCCGCTGGCAGGAAGCTTGATTTACAAACCGCAAGGCTGGAGCCTGCAGGTTGTTTTGCGGGTTTGTATAAAGTGCAGCTGGAAGCAGCTAGGTGGGCCCTGGCGCGGGCCCCTTGCCCCTTAGCAGAGCCAGGACTTGCTGTGCTTTGTTAAAGTGAAATCAAAGAGTTACAAAACATCCTTCCCAGAGCTTCTCGCCCCATGCTCTGAGCTGTTTGCCAACACTGGCTCTCAGCCCTGCCTCCGCCGCTCCCCTGGGAGCCCTCATTAAATAAAAAGGCACTTAAAGTCAGAGATCTAAATGAGCTCAGCCTCAGCCTGGAAGCGCTGACAGCTCATCACCGCCACCTCCCTGCTGTTGGACCGGGTGGCAGCCTCAGCACCCCTGGGTGCTCCCGCAGAGCAGGATGGCGCTGTGCCGGCTGCGGCCCCGTCCCGGCACGCGGCTCTGTGCTTGCAGGGAGGGCCAGGAGTCCCCAGAGCAGTGGCAGAGGATGTACGGGCGCTGCTCAGGCAATGAGGTCTACCACATCCGCATGGGCGACAGCAAGTTCTTCATGGAGTACGAGGGGAAAAGCTTCACCTACGCCGCCTTCCACGCGCACAAGAAGTGAGGACTGGGGGGTGGCAGGCAGAGCTGGGGTCAGGGACAAGGTGCTGGGAGCAGCACCGGGGCTGGAGGGTGCTTTGAGGTCCCTTCTGCAGGGACGAGGCCCTTGGAGAGGCTTTTCTCTGGCTTTGAATGCCCGCACCACGCTCCCATCACAGGTACGGCGTCTGCCTGATCGGCATCCGGAGGGAGGAGAACAAGAGCATCCTGCTGAACCCCGGCCCGCGGCACATCATGGCTGCGTCCGACACCTGCTTCTACATCAACATCACCAAGGAGGAGAACTCTGCCTTCATCTTCAAGCAGGAGGAGAAGCAGAAGAAGAAGGGCTTTGCGGGCAGGGGCACCTACGACGGCCCCTCCCGCCTGCCCGTGCACAGCATCATCGCCAGCATGGGTGAGTCCACGGGGCCCCCTTCTCCACCCCCTCCCAGATCACCCCACCAGCAAAATACACACAGGTCCCTGCTCCTAGCATCCTGGGTGCTCTCAGCAAGCCCAAAAAAAAATCACCATTAGAGCTTGTGATACCCATTACCATTAAGGATATTTGTCTGCAGAAATCCCCCACGTCCTGGCTGGAAGAATGAATGCTGTTGGCCTCCTCTTAAATCATGTTTATGATTCACAACCCGATGAGCAGCGTGGTTTGCTCTGCAGCGAGTGGTGCAGTTTCTCAAATAAAAAAATGCCATGAGTCATTGCTCCCAGCCTGCAGCTGGGAAGACCAAGTTGTGGGGTTGTCCGGAGAGGCTGCGCTGCAATAGCACATTGTACTTCAGGCAAATAATTTATGCATTTATATTCATGAGCAGCAATTTGCGTGATTATCCCACAGCAAGCCACAGAGCGCTTTGCTGAGCAGCGCTCGTCAATGTTCTCGTTAGGTGGCTTGTTCGCAGAGGGACTTTTTCAGAAAGTGCAATGAGAGAGAAATTGCCCAAGTGCGAGCGGGCCCAGCCCCACGGCTACTGGGGGAGGAGGGCACCCAGCCCCGTGCTTGGCTTGCTGTGGAGCTCCCGGCTTTCACACCCATCTGAAAGTAACTATTTGGTGAAGATTCAGATGACAGCCTTGGCTGGGGTTTCCAACTGAGGCCAAAACCTTGATGGCCATGATTAATAATCCATAAATACATCTGGTTTTTAGGAGGTGCTGGAGCATGGGGGCATCCAGCTTCTCTGGTTCACCTTGAAGGTCTTGGGTGGGCGGGGTGCGTGGTCCCCCCAGGGCTGACGGGCTCAATGCTGTGCTGTCTCAGCTCCTTCCCCTCCTCATAGAGCGCGCTGTGCTTCCTTCCCCGCCGCGTCCAGGTACAGTGGCCATGGACCTGCAGAACACCGAGTGCCGCCCCGCCAACAGCAGCAAGCTGGCGCTGCCGGCGGAGAACGGCTCGGGCAACCGCCGGCCCAGCATCGCGCCCGTCCTCGAGCTGGCCGACACCTCGTCCCTGCTGCCCTGCGACCTGCTCAGCGACCAGTCGGAAGACGAGATGACGCAGTCGGACGAGGAGGGCTCGGCAGTGGTGGAGTGAGTTGCCCGCATTCGGTCGCGCCATCCCTCATTGCAGAGAGGCACAGACGCTTTTTAATTTGTGCCCATCTTTAAATGAAAATTGCTGCTTGTGGTTTGATCAGAAATGCACGTTACGAGTTGTTAACCAAAACCAAATCTAAAAATGGGCCTGGAGGTCTTTGCTTCTTTGTATGGCTTAGCGTCCCCCTCCTCTCCTGGAGTTCACTGTCCTGTCTCCCTTGAGCCATGCTTGCTGCTCCTACCTGCTGTGTTCTCTGCCTGTGCTGGGAACATTGCCTATTTGCAATCTCAGGACCCTTTGCAAAACAAAAATCGTTCCTAAGTATGTGTCTTTTTGGACATTCCTATCTGATGCAGGAGAGTTTTGCAAAACATTTGCCAGTGATGTGTATGAGTCCTGGGTCTATAACTCTAAAGGTTTTTCCAAGTGTCTGAGTGCTGCAATTTTTCTCTGCTGCAGGTACGTGAAAGGCTACCCACCGAACTCCCCCTACATCGGGAGCTCCCCAACCCTGTGCCACCTTTTACCCGAGAAGGCCCCGTTCTGCTGCCTGAGGCTGGACAAGGTGAGTGGCAGCGCTGGGGCTGAGGTGGGTGATGGCCGGGGGCTGCCACGGGTCCCCGAGCTGCCTCCCCTCCCCGCAGGGCTGCAAGCACAACAGCTTCGAAGACGCCAAGGCCTATGGGTTTAAGAACAAGCTGATCATCGTGTCGGCAGAGACCGCTGGCAACGGACTGTATAACTTCATTGTCCCCCTTCGTGCGTACTACCGGTCCCGCAAAGAGTTAAACCCGATTGTGTTGCTTCTGGACAACAAGCAAGTACTTCTCCGCAGATGCTTTCCATTGCACCGAGCCCTTCCCTGTAATACCTGGGGCATTTCACACCGCGTGGGGACCGGGCAGTGGGGCAGGGGAGGCAGCGGCACTGCCAGGGTGCCCCTCGGCCGGCGGTGGGGACACCGCTGTGCACGGTGCTGTGCGCGGTGCTGTGCGCGGCCCCTTACTCCATGCAGCTGCTGACCCCCTTGCTTTCTGTTGCTCTCCCTGCAGGCCAGAGCACCACTTTCTGGAAGCCATCTGCTGTTTCCCCATGGTTTACTACATGGAAGGCACGATCGATAAGTAGGTGTTTCTGCCCGTGGCCGTTGTTAATGGCATTGCTGTCTAAAGGCACTGCATTTACCCAGTCCTGACACCTGCATGCTGGGGGGGAAGATGTGCTCCCAGCCCCTCACCCTCCCGTCCCATGGGTCGGGTGCCTCAGAGCCGACCCCGCCGTGGGTTTCTCGGGTTGTGGAGCAACCGGTAGCTGGGTTGTGGCCGGTAGCTGGGTGCTGGTGGCGAGGAGGCGGCTGGGTGCGCGTCGCAGCGCGCTGCCTCCCTGTGTCCTTCCCAAGGGCTGACCCCGCGCTCTTCTCTTTGGGGACTGCCCAGCCTGGACAGCTTGCTGCAGTGCGGCATCATCTACGCCGACAACCTGGTGGTGGTGGACAAGGAGAGCACGATGAGCGCGGAGGAGGACTACATGGCCGATGCCAAGACGATCGTCAACGTCCAGACCATGTTCAGGTTGGGGGGGGCAGCCACGGCCGAGCCCAGGGGGTACAGGTGCTGCGGGGAGAGGTCACAGCGGCGCTGGGAAGACACAAATCTCTCCCACTATTTCTGATCTCAGAAGGGCATGGGGGAGGTTTGGGTTTTCCTCGGGCTGTACGTGCGGGCAGTCCCCCGCTTCTGAGGCGGCCGCTGGACCTCAGGTCTCTTCCCATCGCAGGCTCTTTCCCAGCCTCAGCATCATCACGGAGCTGACCCACCCCTCCAACATGAGGTTCATGCAGTTCAGAGCGAAGGACAGTTACTCGTTAGCCCTTTCCAAGCTAGAAAAGGTAAGGGAAAGGCTTTGCTTCCTGGGAAGGCAGTGCTGGGTGCAGGGATGCTGAGCAGTGGCTCTGACTGCAGCGCAGTGACTGTGCTGAGGTCTTCTGGCAAGGGGGAAATGCCCCTAAACCACACACTGAGGCACATCAAAGCACCACATCCAGCCCGTGTCCAAAAAAAAAAACAAACCGGTGATGATGTCTCACACGTTTCCATGGAGAAAATCCCTCTTTCACCCAGTATGAGGGATGCTTCCCCGCCTCCCTGCTGGCACCTCCGGAGTCACTCAGCTGGTGTCCTCCCATTCGCACTGCGCGTGGGGGAGGCCGTGGGGTTTTGCTTCTCTAAATGCCCCGGGAGGACGGGAACAAAATCGCACCGAGGGCGCTCCCCAGACCCCTTCTGCTTCCAGAAAGAGCGCGAGAACGGCTCCAACCTGGCCTTCATGTTCCGCCTGCCCTTCGCGGCCGGCCGGGTCTTCAGCATCAGCATGCTGGACACGCTGCTCTACCAGGTGAGCGCCGCGGGAGCCCGGCGGCGGGGGGCAGCGCGTCCCCCTGCGAGTGCCCCTGCAAACCTTTTCCCCGCCTTCCTGCCCAAACGTCTCCCCGCAGTCGTTCGTGAAGGACTACATGATCACCATCACCAGGCTGCTGCTGGGCCTCGACACCACGCCGGGCTCCGGCTACCTCTGCGCGGTAGGCGCCAAGGCTGCGCGTGCGGGCATGGGGGGGTCCCCTTCTGGGGGAGCGGGGTGGGGGGCAAAATGGAGCAAAAAGGGGCAGCTCATCGCTCCCAGCATCGCGTGTGGGCAATCTCAGGGCTCCCAGAGCCCCGAAGTCATACAACCACAGGATCATTCAGGTTGGAATGGACCCGTAAGATCCCCAAGTCCAACCACCTCCTAACACTGCCATGTCCACCTCTGAGCCACGTCCCAAGCCCCACAGCCGTACGTCCTCCTTTCGGACGGGAGCTGCCCCTGATCTTTTTGGGGCTTCCTTTAGGGTCTGGGACTGCTGTGCCTGGGGGAAGCCCAGACGCAGCCCCAGGCGCTGACGGCGGTCGCTGTTTGTGCTCTGCTGCTCAGATGAAGATCACGGAGGACGACCTGTGGATCCGGACGTACGGCCGCCTCTTCCAGAAGCTCTGCTCCTCCAGCGCGGAGATTCCCATCGGCATCTACCGCACGGAGTCGCACATGTTCGCCACCTCCGAGGCAAGGGGCAGCGTGTGCAGGAAGGGGCTGGGGGTGTTCCCGGCCCCATCCACAACTTGGGGGCGTTTTCTGGCTCCTGGGGCCAGCTCGGTGCAAATGCTCCTATCTAAAAGAGAAGCATCTCAAAGAGGTGCCTGCAGGCGAGCAGGGGTGGCCTTTATCAGCAATCCAGCACGTCATGTCATTAAATTCCCAGGGGCCAGGGGATGCTGCACAGTGGGGATGCCCATTTCCTGTGCTGACCCGTCTTTCCCCTCTTTTTTCCCCAATTGCAGCCCCACGACATCAGAGCGCAGGTGAGTACCGTTTGCTCCCAGTCTTTGGGCGCTAGGTCGGTGGTGGGGAATTCCCTTGGGATTATCAGCTCCTCTGCCAGGCCCCCCGCAGCATGGGCGCTGCTCCGTGGGCAATGTTGGGGCTGGTTTGTGTGCACCTGGAGCCCTCCCCTCGCCTTGAGCCCCTCCTGCGGCTCCGGCACGGCCCCGGCAGCCGGGAGGTGTAATTACACAGCACGGGGAGCAGGAGCGAGCCTGGCCCCACTGTGAATACCTTTGGTTTTGAGCTTTGTAGAAGCAGCTGCAGGGAGCTGGATGCTGACATTTAATTAAATACGATCCTGTTCGTTCTTAGAGGTGCTTTAATCCACTTTATTCGAAAATTAGTGCTTACCAGCGGGGCTTTCTGTGTCAGATGTGGCAGCGCATCTGCTGCAAGATGTCGGAGAGGAAGACGAGGGCAATTCTGCCACTTGGGCAGCCAAGAGAGAATTGTGCTAGTGGAGATTAGCTAGCAGGCACCCATTATGCCCCATGGCCGGTGGTGTTCTGGAGTGCTTACCCCACACCTGCTGCCCGTGCAGCTTTAGCAGCACCGAGATGATGTGCTGGAGGAGCATGGAGGTGGGATCCCAGCCCACCGGAGACGTCCTACCCTGTCAAGAGACAGGACTGGCTCTTCTTGCATGGCCAGGGTGCTAAGAAGCAGCCGTTCCCGAGGCAGGCTCCGTCCCGAGGACGGGTCCCGTGGTGTGGGGTGGGCCGGGAGGCAGCAGCCCCCGCACGTGCCCCTGGGTGCTCCGTCACCCTGCTCCCCCCGTCACCTGCCGGGCTTCCAGTCACAGATCTCCATCAATGTTGAGGACTGCGAGGACACGAAGGACGTGAAGGAGCACTGGGGCATCAAGACGAGCCACCACAGGAACTCGTGCTCCAGCGACCAGTCCGAGCACCCGCTGCTGCGGCGCAAGAGCATGCAGTGGGCGCGCCGGCTGAGCAGGAAGGGCAACAAGCACTCCAGCAAGACGGCCGAGTGGATCAGCCAGCAGCGGCTCAGCCTGTACCGGCGCTCGGAGAGGCAGGAGCTGTCGGAGCTCGTCAAAAACCGCATGAAGCACCTGGGCCTGCCCACCACCGGGTACGGTAAGTGCCGCTCGGTCGCGCTTCCCTGCAGCAACGCGCCCCGTGGGCTCCGCAGGTAACTCCAGCGTGCCCGAGCCCCATGGATGATGCCGGGGCCCGTCTCCATTTGCAGTCCTGTCCCTTGGGGTGGGCGCACTTCTGGTCAGCTGCCAGCCCTCCTCCTGCACGCCCTGCGCTGCTCCGGGCGGTGACCACCATTCCCAGGACAGCCCCGGCGGGGATCTGAGCCTGCGGATGGATGGGGGGTCACTGGGCAGCCTGTAACACAGAGCCCAGGTTGGCTCAGCGTTTGGCCCGGCAGAAATGGCGTTAAGGAGACACCAAACCCACTGCCCTTAAATCAGCAAAACCCGAGAGTCCCGCCCCGTAGCGCCACAGGGAGAAGTGACCCCCGGTGGGCTGGTGCAGGGCCCCGGTGTCGGTGTTGGCTCCTCACCCTTCACCAAGCGTCCGCAGAGGGGGTTTCGGTAGCGGCAGGGCCGAGGGCTTTGCTTCATTGCGTGTGACCGCAGTGTGTGTCGCTGTGCGTGCGGCTTCGTGGTGTCGTCAGCGCGCAGGGTCCCTCTGTGCAGCCGCCTTCCTCGTGGGGTCTGCCGCCCAGCGCCGCTGCTGGAGCCTGTCTGCCTCCCCGGGCGGGTCCCCGGCCCCCGGTCCCGACGAAGCCCTCACCCCGCGGCTTTCTTGGTTCGTTTCGTCCTCTCTTTCCTTCGAGCCATCCTGTGCTGCTGCCTGTCTGCTCCATGCTGGACGAGCTTCCATCGCCACGGCCAGGCCCCCGTGCACGGCGCCGACCCGGGGCCCCCCCCGGGGTTTTGCTGCCCGCCGCTGGCTGATCCTTGCAGCCCGCAGGCGAAGTGAATGACTGTGGGGCTCTGCAGCGCTGGGTGCTGGGCACTGGGTGCTGGGCACTGGGTGCTGAGCGCTGGGCGCCTCCCCACCCCAGGGCTGCTGGACACGGGGCGTGCGGGAGCAGTGGGGACAGGGCCGCGTGCAGCTCGCAGCGTAGCGTTCGCCTCTCTGTGTCCCTAAGTGGTCCCCGGAGCTCCTGCGGCTCATCCCGGGAGCCTCCCAGCTCCCTTCGGCTCTGCTTCAGGGCCTGCAGCGCGGCTGATGGCACTCGCTGCCTGGAACGCTGCTGCAGGCGGGCAGCTCCACGCAGCTCCAGCACCCCCGGCCCCGCAGAGAGCACGGCAGGGAAGGGCCGTCGGTGGGGATGGAAAGCTCCCCGGCCACCCCGGGACAGCGCAGGGACACGACGTGTCGCCTGCCAGCCTGGACGCCGTGGCGTTTTTGGAAGAACACCTTGCTGTGCCTGCTCTCCCCTGCCTTGGTCTTTTGCTCATTTAATTGCTGAAGTGCAGGAGCTCGTCTCTAATATTTGCCGAATCATGGCTTGCTGACCTCTCTCTCTCTCTCTGTTTATGTCTGTGCCTTTCCCTGTATGTTCTGTAGAGGATGTAGCAAATTTAACAGCCAGTGATGTGATGAATCGGGTAAACCTGGGATATTTGCAAGGTAATGCTCTTTCCCTGGGAGTCACGCGTGACTCACGGCGTACAGCGTCCAACAAGATCATGCCAGCTAAGCCCAATCCACACCCTTGCCGTTTTTCACCTTAGATATTCGAGCCTTTCACACGCTCATTTGTTGGGTGGAGGTGGAAAACCAAAGACCGTCCTGCAGCTGCGGGGCAGACGCAAGGCTCTGTGGAGTCAGGAGACAAAGAGCACAATTTCCCTAGCCGAATTCGTGCAAGGAAGTCACAGCCCGCAGCTGTCATTAACAGCCACCTCCTTGCATTGCTCTGCAAGTTGGCGTTGATCTGTAAAGCCAGAGGCATTTCTAGGAGGGGATTTTGGGCTCCTGGTGGGCAAACCAGCGCCATGTGCGCTGGGGATGGAGCGGGACGGCAGAGTGCGGCCGCTCGCCTCCGTGCTGCCTGCATCTCGCTGTGAGCTCCATGGCTCTGTAGGGTTTGGAAAGCCCTGCTTCATCCCAGGTTTGTGTTTGGGAGAACACCGTGTTTGGCAGCCCACAGGTCCCAGCAGTCCCCCCAGGCCCAGCTCGGGGCTGGGAGGGAAGGGTCGCGGGGCAGCCGTGTGGGCCCAGCCCTGCTGTGGGCGGCTCGGCACTCGGCTCTCGTGCTCGGGTCTCGTGCTCGGCACACGGCTTCGTGCGGCGGGGCTCGGGAGAGCCTAGAGGTCAGCCACAGCCCAACCGATCCATATTTTAGGCTTCGCTAGCCCATGCTTAAGGTGAAAAGTTGGCATTTTCCTATCAACCGCGTCCATCACCAGAGAACCAGCCCAGCCGTGGCTCATGGAAGCCCCGCTCCAACTCGGTATATTGCCAGCTGCTCTGCGGAGCTCAGACCTCGCTGCTTTTCCCCCCCCCTCCCTCGGCAGCGTTTTGGCTCCGTGAGCCGCGCTGCGGGGTCCTGGCACCGGGAGCCCACCGGGAGCCACCCCCACCAGCACCCGTCTGCAGCGGGCGCATCGCTAGCGTGGGAGCAGGAGCTGCAGATCCCCCCTACCCCCCAAAAAAAAAACCTACCTGAGGGTGCCGATGGGCCGAGCCCTGCCTGGGTGCAAGGGACACTGTGGCAATATACATGGTGGGTTTGGCAGCGCTGCATGGGGGGGGGGGGGGGAAGGAAAAGGTGCTTCCATGGCGCAGGAGAACCTGCGGTGCCCTGGGGACCCCCGTCACGGCGCACCCCGCGGGTCCCGAGCTCTGTGTGCGCCCCAGCATCGCCATTCCCCGTCCCCGCCTCGCTGTAAGGCTGGGCACTGGGACGGCCGAGGGCTCTCAGCGGTGGTGGGACCGATGAGAGCAGCAAAGGTGGCCCCTGGGGAGGGGATGAGCAGCAAAAAGCAGGAAGGGGGGCAGGGAGGGGGTCCATGCACAGACCCTTCCCACATCCCCCTGCCCGCCCTGTGCCGGAGGTTGCAGCCTGGACCCAAGCTGCTCCTCACCCACCGTGCACCACCGAGCACGCGCCCCATGGAGCTCGATGTGTCCCAATGCCCCCCCCCCCAGTGCTGCTCGGGGGGGTGGGGTGGGGGGGGTCACGCAGAGCCACCCGTGCCGGCGTCCCGGTGAGCAGCCTTGCAGCGAGCCCGTGTCCCGCCGCGCTCATCCCGCCACCCCCGCGCCCGTCTGTCCCCCGCCATCCCCTTCGTCCTGTCCATCGCACGCCCTCGCTGTGCTCCCGCTGCTACTTGTGTCCCCTGCCCCTCCCTGGTGCCTGCTCCCCCCCCCCCCCCCATGATCTTGTTTGGTAGCGAAGGGCCCCGCGTGCTCGGGCAGGCGTCGCGGCGGCTCCGTGCCTTAGGGCCGTCCCCAAAGGGCATCGGTGGCTGGGAGGCGCCACGGCAGCGGTGTCCCCCGGGCAGGAGCAGGGAGCGATGGCTGAGCGTAGCGCTCTTGCTGGAGGGTGATAAATTCAGCAGTGCGGCGAGGGAAGGAGGTGGCAAACCGTTGTCGCGGCCCTGGGGCTGGGGGTGGAGGGGGGGGGGGGGGTTGAGGTGCCCTGAGCAGGTGCTTGGAGGCGTTGCGCTGTACTTAACGCGGCAAAACTAACGTCTTTCCTTCTTTTGCACTAAAACAAGGTAAGACACCTTTACTTATTCCTTTTGGGGGGGATTTTTAAGCGAAGAGTCTGCGAGTCCCCTGGCTGGGGAGTGGCTGCGGGGCACGGGAGGAGGTGGTGTCAGTGTTCCTGGTGCTCGCCGGGCGCAGTGGCACGGCCCCGCAAAGGGACCCACGTGCTGTCGTGGGGACCGGCTGTGACCCCGCTGGGCTGGGGATGCTGCAGGGGGCTGTGGGAGCCGGGGCTGTCAGGTTGTCCTCTGGGGTGTCCATTGGGATGTCCGCTGGGGCATCCATCGGGGCGCCCGTTGGCACGGCCACCAGGGCACGGTGCCGGCCCCGCTCGCCCTCACCATCCCCTTCCCTCCCCTGGCAGACGAGATGAACGACCACCAGAACACCTTGTCCTACGTCCTGATCAATCCTCCCCCGGACACGCGGCTGGAGCTCAACGACATCGTGTAGGTGCCACCCACCAACCCCCCAGGCCAACCCCCAAATTGGGGGGGGGGTCTCCACGCACGGGGCTGAGGTGCAGCCCTGCAGCGTGCCCGGTTTCTGCCCCGCAGGTACCTGATCCGCTCGGACCCGCTGGCGCACGTGGCCAACGACGGGCACAGCCGCAAGAGCAGCTGCAGCAACAAGCTGGGCCCCTGCAACCCCGAGACGCGGGACGAGACCCAGCTCTGAGCACAGCCCCGGGGCCCGGGGGCGAAGGGAAAGGAAGGGAAGGGAAGGAAAGAAGGAAGGAAGGAAGGCTGCTGCCCCGCGCTGGAGCCGGGCAATGCCCAGCCTGGCTGAGAAACGCCCCGGAGGGACGGGACAGACGGCCAGCTGGCAGTCACCCGCGTGGGTGTTTTTAACATTTTCTATGAATACCGCAACTAGTGAGAACGTCTTCGCTGGTGCTGGTGGGATGTGTCTGAAACCACAACTGAGGCTGCTCAGCAGGAGGATGCAGGTCGTTCGCAATTTTTGGGGCACCGCTGATACAAGAGAAGCCACCCTGTGCTCACCCTGCTCCTCTTTTGCCAGACATCCCCGAGGGATACCCAAAATGTGGCTTTTTCACCCCAGCGTTCCCCCTGTCGGCTTGCTGGGTGCTGCCGGGAGCTGCGCGGAGGCGCTGGGGAGGACGGGGCAGGTCGTTGCAGCCCCCTGCAGCGCCCTGGCGGCATCTCCAGAAACCAAACCACACCAAAAAGACAAAAACGGACCCAAAGCCGTGCCAGACGTCTGCCACGGGCCTTGTCGCACGTGCCCAGGCGTAGCCAAACCCTGGCTGCAGCGGCTGCCACGCCGGGTGTCGCGGTGGCTCTTGGCAGGGCGCGCGATGCTGGCACCGGCCACTGCTCCTGGGGCTCAGCACCAAAGGCACCGAGGGCAGGGATGTGTCCCCATGCTGCCCCTTCCCCTCGCCCCCCCCCCTTCCCAGGTCCTCGCAGTGCTGTTTGTAACCAGACCCCGCATGCCAGCGGCTCCTGCCCGCGGTGGCGGTGCGTGGACGCACGGCCCGGCCTCGCCGCGGCACCGCGCTGCCGCCCGCCCGCCCCGGCTGAGCGGCACAGACCTCTGCAGCAGAACACGAGATGTATTTTCCATCTATTTTTGCACACTTTACAATGTCGACGTGTAAAGGTTTTCTTTGACTGCCAAGTAAAATACCGAGCTGGTAACTTTATATACTTTTACATTCATATGTTAAAACTTAAATGTGATTTTTTTTTTTTAATTTTTTTTTTTTTGGATGAGAAGCCTGTAAAGCACAATGTGGCCGTGCCATCCCGGCAGCATCCCAGTCGCTGCCAGGCGGGTGGGCTTTTGCCGTTACCATCTGCCAGTCCTTCTCCATGACACACAATAAAAGCTGTTTACAAAAAAAAACCTGTTAAAAACTGCGGCACCTCGCAAAGTGGGTTGAGCCAGGCCAGACCTTTGTGGCACCTGAAAAAGGAGGAAAATTCCAGCCCTGTGGAAGCTGTTAGAGGCCTTTGGGAGGAGGAAAAAAAAAAAAAAAAAGGCCAGCTGGTAGTCAGTAGGGCTTCTGCATGCTGATGGTTGGACAGGCTCTGGGCTTGGTCTTGTTGTAATCCTAATTTTTGCCGGTTTGCTGGCCACGAGGCCCTGCACGACCTGCAGCCAGGCAGCCCTGCCCCTTCCCCTGCGCTTAGACATGGGCACAAACAGAACCATTTCCGATGCTTTTTACTTTTTTTTTTTTATTTGTTTGTTTGTTTTTAACTATTTTTTTTTATCTTGTTGGCTCTGGCAGACACACGTTTTATTTATTTCCGTTTGTACCTTGTCATGCCAAAAAATCTGAAAAAGGTTTTTGCAGGCAGAACGGCAAGAGCAGCTGGGGGGGGACAGAAGCGCGAGGGGGGGGGGCTGCGCCACGTGAGCCTCGCGACGCTCTGCCACCGCCAGAAGCGGTGCGGTTGGGTGAGCCTAGGGAAGAGCCCCAAGAGTTTCCAGCCCTGCTTAGCCCCTGGGGACAGCAGAGCAAAGCAGAGCTACGGAACCAAAACTCGGCGTGGGTGATGCGATGCTCCACGTGCCGACCCCCTCGAAGGGCCCGTCCTGTGTCCGGCTGCGGTGTGCGCGGGGCCAAACGCCTCCGGTCGGCTCAGCGGAGCTATGTGGGGCACCCACAGCCCCACGGCCCCAGGTTCAGCCACGTCAACCCTCCTTAAACCCTCCTAGCACGGCGGGGGAGGCTGCAGGGGCTTCGTGAGCGTGCCGAGACAGCCGCCCTCGCTGTGCCTGCGTGCCACCAATGCTTCTGTTTAATGTATAAATACGTGTATTTAAAGAGAAAAAGCTGCGTGTATAAATCCTACTCATTTTGCATACGTTATTTCTATGGTGTAAATTTATAGCTGACATTCTAATGGGATGTTTAAAAAAAAAAATAAATCCTGTAGATACTTACCTGTGGTCAATGCAAGTCTAAGAACAAATGTTTAATTTTTTTCTAATTCTTTAGACTCGGTTACAATACTAATGTAAAAACAGGAATATTTATTTTTGTAACGGTCCTGGAAACACTGATGCATCAAAAAGAGTTGTTTCTGCTTATAAAAGGGCTGTCGTAGAGGGGCAAGCGCTGACAAAGTCGCACTCTTCAGTGGGGTTTGCGTGCTCTGGTGTGCGGCGGGTGCTGCAGAAGCAGCAAGAAGCAGGAGGTAGGGTGCACGGTGTGATGGCATGCCAGTTTTGCTTAAACCCAGTGGCTAAGCCATAACTCACCACGATACAAATATATATATATATATATGTATATATATATATATACATGATAAATATATATATATATATATATAAAAAATCAGGTGGTTATTCTCATTTTTTTTTCCAGTTTACCTAGCAAAAAAAATGGCTTAACTATTCATGACCACGTGCCGAGGGATCAGCCCGGGAACAGCCAGCCCAGTCCCTGCAGGTTGTCACAGGTGGCACAGTTTTGGATAAAGGCCAGCTGGAAACGATAACCAAACGCAGAGCAGGTGCTGTGGGCTTTACCCCCACCTGGGGTGTCAGAAAGCAATCCTAAATCCTGGGGCCACCCGGGGTCCCTGGAGCAGCGCGGGCACCCCAGAGCGCGTGCAGCTCGGCCCTCCTGCAGCTTCTGTGGGAGAGGAAATGCCCTGCTATTGCTCCCAGTGTTAGGGAATAAACTTAGGAAAATGTAGCTTTCTAAAGGAAATATTTGTGCTTTGACGCGGACACAAAAGGCCCTGGGAACACAGAAATAGGCGAGAGCCGGGTGGGTGCGGTATTTCAGGTTTACTGGCAAACAACCCCGTTGCATGTTACACGTCCACTAACAGCTTCATCCTCTAAATATGGACTAAATCCATATATCGTGCATTAAAGCAAAACCAAGTATTCAAACAAATGTTAGGATATATTTATCTCCCGTTAACCCCCTTTCTACTTCAGCCTATATAAACATGTTTTTATTTCCCGAGTGAGGGACCTGTCATCTCTCAAGGTCAGCTCGTGCATGGGTTTTTATCAGCCACGGCAGATAAAAATCACTTCTTTCCCTCTCTGAGACCTAATTTTGTGACATGTTCTTCTGGGATGCACTGTAGACAGCCAACTGGAGATGTTTTTGTACAATTATTGTGAAGATGCTTCACATTTCTGTAAAGACAAATTAAAATAAAAGAGCTGCATGCAGCAACAATAGAAAGTGCTGTCCTGCCTGGTGGTTTCAGATTATTATTTTTTTAAGACATTCTAGAAAAATACTGCAAAAATTACAATATATTTATTTGCTACTACAGGGAAAGACACAAATACTGAAGGTAATTTGAGGATTAACAAACATGTACAAAGGAGAAATTCAGCGAAGCCATCAAGTCACCCTGTTGTAAACTCTTCCTGGTCAAGGAGGAAAGCAGCACTGCAGCTCCCTGTTAAAATTATATCTTAATTGTTGTCTTTAAACAAAAAGTTGGTGAAATGGCTTCCAGTACAGCTGCACTGTGACGGTCACAACCAGCAGAGGAGCCGGTGCCCGGGGTTGTTTCCACCAGCACCAAAGCAGCCCAGGCTGCTCCGGAAAGCTGCTGAGCAATCCCATGGGGGTGGTGTCCTGGGGGGGGCCCACTTTGCTCCCCGTTGTTCCAGCTGGGAAGCAACAGCAGCCAGGCAGAGCTGCGTTTTGAAGGACTGCAGATCACGCAGAAGCTTCCAACTTCATCGCTTCTGCCCTTTCCAGCAGGGGGTGGGAGCTCTCCCGAGCACCGCGCTCCTCGGCCTGCCCGGAGCTCTCGTCTCAGCAATTCCTCGCCTCGCTTCACGTCCCACAGCAACAGGCACAGAAGGAGAAGAAGAGGAAACAATACCGCCAAGTAACCAAAATTAATTTTAAAACTTTGCCATAGTTGAGAAAAATTAGTTTAACACTGAAAACTTCTTTCAGACAGGAAAAATCTAGAGCACTAAAATATACATTAGAAAGAAACAGTAATGGTAATGTTATCAAGAAGCAAAAAAGCAAACTAAAACCATGAAAGCTATTTCACTTTAGTGTAAATTCAGTTTTAATAGAGGTATTCCCTGAAAGACATACATCCAAAGGAAATAAGTTCGCTCTTCAGTAAGATTTTCATGTAATGCTGTGCTAATTCTAGGGTTTTTCTAAGCTTCAAACCATTCTTTCAAGGGGCTCATTTGAATTTAACAAATGCTGTATATTGAATTTTTAATCATCCCTGCTGCATACATCAGTTTAAAAAGCTTTCCCCAGAGTTTTTGTCCCCCTATTATAATAAATGTTATTTCTGAACAAGTTCAGAGAATTTATTAGACGTTACTGTGTAAGCCAGTATTTCAGCACCAAGATGTAATTTGAAAGTTGATTTATTTTAGAACAAACAAGGGACATTCTCTGAATTGCGATCCAAAGAAAACAGCAAAATTTCAGATGCGGCACGTGCAAGGTACGCACATTTTATTACATGTGCGTTCCTCTTGCAACTCACAAAATCCGGGTCCCGTTCTCGCTGCACTTCTTGTATATTTGCCCTGAGAGTTTGCCTGAGATAAAGCCTGGATGCCATGCGCTTCTGTCAGACAGCAAGTCGAGGCTCACTGTTTCCATCTTGGAGTTTCTGAAGCCCACGACAGAGGTGGATTTAATTGGGATTAAATTGCCTTCGTGTTGTGAGCGCTGACGGCTGCCTGTGGAGCCCCTCGTAGGATCTGTCACATCCACGCACCTGGGTGCTGCAAGAATGTGTTAAAACTAAAGCCAGGATCAGAATCGCCAGCCACAGAAAATTTAGGTCTCGTAACAAATAGGTAACACAAGAAAAAAATTAAAGGTAATTAAAGGTGAGATGAATTCAACTTTTTTCTCCCGTTTTTAATACTCATTCTTCATAAATATATACATATATATATATATATGTATGATTCAACAAAAGAACATCTGATCGATGAAAGAGAGAACAAGAATTCAGTTCTTTTGGCTTTAATGTACCGAAAGATGCATTTTTAGACCTCTAAAAAAAATATACTCGTCAACCACAGGAATAGCTCAAATTATTTCAAAGCGTCCTGAAGAGCGTTATATAAAAGTCTTCAGGAGCACACGCAAAACACCTCCCCCACAGAACACCTCACAGATGTCTCAGTTCTGCACAGCAGTAGAACGGGTACGAAATCAGTCCCCCAAAACCCCTCTTTGCACCTCACTGCCGAGTGGTTTCCTTTGAGTGCCCCGGAGCAGCAGCTCCATCTCAGCTCCTGGAGTTCAGGCACTGCCTGCCGCCTTGCCCGCTAAATCCCCCGCAGGCGTTTGGGGACACTTAGTGCCGTTTAGTACCTGGCAGCTTCTCCCCACCATCGCCTTCTTCAATCACACTGGGACACCCCAACCACCCACGCCTTGCTGAACTGCTAAAAAAAATGAACGTAAAACTCTAAATAACAGAGGTGCTTAATTAGGTAAGCGTAGCATGAATAGCAGCTTCATACATAGCCATGATGAGAGATTGGTTATACTAATTTAAGGTGGAGGAAATAAGAGCCCAGGTGTGATCCTGGTGTCAGGAGGTACGCTGGATCCCCAACCCCAAGGGCAGCAGGTTGGGAGTGAAGACGCCGCATCTTGGTCGCTGGGTTTGTTTAAGGGGTGCTGGTAGGGGATTGTTGAGTGTTTTGTGCTGCCACTTGGGTCAGAGGTGAATGGAAAACTCAGGTCCTGAGAACTCATTCACGTTTCTCTGCCCTTCCTCTCTCCCCAAAGCAGTGGTGGCAGTAGTGACAACTCCCAAGGGAGGAGCGGTTTGGGTACCCCTATCTCCCTAATGTAACAGGGAGGAAAGGCAGGTTTATTTTTGTGTGTGCAACCTTCCTAATAATACAGCATAGTGTTGAACCGTAGAAAGGTTTTCAAGACAAGCAAATATTTTCAAAGCTTGGATTATTCTTGCTTGAACCAGGGCGCATGATGAAGATGAGACACAGACACATTAACCACAAAAGCAAAACAGTACCCGTAAATAAATACACAGCACACTGAAGTATGAAAGTTTGAGAAAAAGAAATTGCACTTAAAAGCACTTTAAAGATGTACATTCTTGTATTTATTACAAAGAAACAAGCAAGAAATTGAGAGAGGTCAAAAGACAGATCCACATTGATGCTGCTCGGTGCTGATTACCTAGCTCAGAGGCAATGCAGCAAGGGAGCTGCAGCCCCTTCCATGGAGTGCTACAGAAGTCTCTGAAGATTCAGGGAAACAAGCCCCTTGCTTTCAGGAAGCTATTGCAATTTATTTCCCTTCTGTCAGGAGGCAGAAGCTGGTACCGCAGCTACATCCCAGCTCCCGTCCTCCCCTCCTGCCAAAGCTCCTGGGAAGGAGTTCAGTCATTTAAAGTTTTGGTCATTTAAAGTGAAGCATTACAAGTGATTTCACTAGAAACAATGAGAAACCCTATATATTCAGAATTTGTTAAACTTGACATAAAAAATGCTAACAAAGATAGTCATGGTCCTGCACTCACATTTTACCCCAGCCTGACACTGAACACATTTGACATTTATAGCCACAGATTGTGCAAAACGTTTTTAAGTCTATGAATTGTTCTCCCTTCTACAAAGCAGGGCCTGTTTGCCTACACAAAGCTACGGGTTCCCTACATTGCTCTGCACGCACACCCACGAAGTCAAGGTTATATCCTTTGCAAACAAGCTTCCTGCCTTTTGGACTGAATTAATGCACCACGTTCCTTACCAAGCTATTAAGGATTAACACTTTTTGGTAACTATGCTCTGCAGACTACGTAAGTGTCAGACAATTCCATCTCTTCTCTCCTTCCCCTGTGATCCTCGGAACTAGACGCTGCCTACAGATGAAGCGCTCCCAGCTCCTCTCCCTCTCCAAGCAGACGTTGCCTCCTGTTGCTCCCAGTAGTAAACGAAACCACACTGCAGCAGGGAGAGTAAGGACATGACCTAGCACAACGAGACCCAGGACACTGGAGGTGCCACAACCTTTTTGTAGTCCAGTCCTTTCTACAGGCAGCAAGATTTCAGTCTGCATGAAATACAGAAGACTGAAAAAAATAATGTTAAATTTTTTTTGAAAAACTACGAAACTATTTTTGTATGAAAAAAGTCAGTTACAGAAAATTATTTCTACATTGGAAAAATTATAGCTTTGAGAATGAAAACTTGATTTTTGTGCAACATATCTAGATGCATTATGATGCTTAAATCGCCTGCTTATTCAGGCAACCTGCCTATAAAAATCACAAGCAAGGTAACACCGAGAAGTCTGGCAAAATACATTCCCTTGGTGCTTCTAAAGTTCTGGCACTACCTGAATACTGAAGAGATCAAAGAAAACCTACCAGCCAGATTCAAGAGCCTGAGGACTGATGAAATAAAAACATAAAAAGACTACTAAATAAATTTCCAATTTTCCAAAAGCCTTTTGGTCAAATTCTTGCACATTTCAATCAAGGTCAGGAGAACGAAGCTCTCGTTTATGACAAGTTATTGGAGCTACTTGCAGGTGAAGCTTTCTAAGAGCGTAACTAAACACAGAATAGCACATCTTTAAAGCATGTTAGTTCTTTGACGGGATGAAGTGTCACAACAACAAAGGTACACGTGAAATAAAAAGGAAATCAGTTAATGATTTTTATTAAATTTCAGTGCTTTCATAAAATAAATATGGTATATAATATCAAACAGTGAGAAATAAAGCACAAGCATGAAAAGCATGGTAACAAAAGTTACACACACGATGGTGTTTAATACTTAGCACTTTAGAAACCATAAAGCCTTTAATTATTTACAAGCAGCAAACTATCTAACATAATTTACAAAGTTGCAGCAGCCTAGTCAAGAAGTACTGGAAGGGGAAAAAATGGAGAGACCGCAATGGAAGACCTTCACTTTGCTCTATCTAGTTAGTTAGCACTTTATTACGTACCCTATTTTCTCCTTATGTACATAACTCGTTGCAACTTCCATTACTCTCTAGGTTTAATAATTACACTGTATTGTATTTTAGAGCTCAGTTCATCTCTAGGATTGGTGTAGTGCCTTCTGCACCGAACAGGTATTTTCAAGTAACACTTCAAATAAAAGTAAACATGTGCAAACCAAAGTTACGAACCTCCATGACCCTCAGGTAGCAGTGTCCAACCGGATGGAGCAGCCGCACGTTAGCAGATTAAGTTATGAAATAGCTACAGAAAGCTACTCAGAAGTCCAGCCCGGGCAAAAAATGGAAATGGGAGTTTTTCTTTTTAAATGGAACTGAACTGCAAATATACCCTGTTACCACAGACAAAAATTTAATCTGCTGAAACACAAAGATCTTTAAGGTCATAACTCAAGATTTAATATTTCAACATGAAAAGAAATCCAAGCCATTCGACTTATTTGGGCTTCTGAAACAAATGCAAATGTCTCTGTTTAAAAATTGCTTTTAAATGAGAAAAACAAATCAATAATATATTAATATATCACCCAAAATAAAAAACATACACACTCTTCATTTTAGAGCATGCTGCTCATTCAGAAGAAAGACAGGACAAAGAAAGTAGAATTACATTTCATGATGTAATAAAAACATTAAAATTTGTGATCATTAAGTGCACCATCGTACAGGATTAGCGTGCTCAGAGTGGAAATGTTCTATACCTACCAGAATCCATTTTTATTAAAGCAAACAAATCTTTAGGACACTACCTGAAACTGAAATCGATAACAACTGTGCTCCATTCAGCTTGCCTCAAGTTTCAGTCAGGCATGTTCCAGCCAGTAGCACCTGTATGCCTCTTCATGATTGTATTCCAGAAATCTTTAAATTTGCAAACAATTTTTTTTTATTTTTTTATTTCTAAAAAAAGACTGGCTTTTGCAATCCTTGCAATGCTTATCCTAAACAGATACTGCAAGTAAAACTGTTCTGAGCAGCACAAGTTGGGGCTTTTTTCAGAAATCTGAGAGCTGGACTTACGTTGGCAGTAGATACAGTACAACAATTTGATGTATTAAACAGTTCCTCAAAAGGGTCTGAAAGGAAGATTTCCCTAAAGACTGTTTAAAAAACCAAACCAAACCCAAAACACTTCACCCAAGATCTGTTCAATCTTCTACTGAAGTTCAGAGCTTGCCAACTTTAAGAATGACAGGAAGGAGGAGGGAATGAGGCGGAGAGGAAACAGAACTAAATTCCCAATTTGTACCGATGAAAAGCTTCAAGTAAAAGGAAATCCACTTGTTAAAGATCTTGCTACATGCACAGTCCCTCATCAGTTGAAAGCCACAGTAGTTAGCATTGGGTGTAACAGCAGATTTATCATTTGTAAAAAACACCGACAATGTTCCTTCATTCTTAATAACTTGCATCCATGGTTTCTGTTTAGAAGCTTCTTAAAAAATGTTTATGGTTCTGCACATTTCATACCAAACTGTAGGGAAATGTCTTCATTTGCTGCAATCCCACTCAGCAATCTTCTCCCCAAGAGCTCAGTGTCATTTACGAGTCTGAGTCTTCTTTGGCACTGCAGGTCGCTTGGCTTGCCACAAGTGGTTATGAATAGTAAGAGCATCCACACTGACAGACATGGTTTTGGCTGGAATTACATTAAACTGTTTTCTATCTGAACTGTATTTATAAAGTTTGTCAATCATTTTCTTGGTGATGCTCTTTGGCCCTGTTCCAGTCAGCTTGTAGATTTCTTCAGTGTCAGGATAGTAGCAATAAAGTGCTCTGAACTGGCAGCCAGCATCACGGAACAAAATGATGTAGTGGTTGGCATCGCATTTTTCAAGTTCCTGCATTAAAAATAAATAAGCAAACATACACACAAGATTGTTCAGTGAAAAATCTCACCTTATGCCCAGCTTTCAGCTTTCACATATAGATAAATAAGTGTTAAAGTATTTTTGAAACACTAGACAAGTTACTGACAACATTTCTCATTTCACAGGTACGTTTTGGGAAATGGTATTCACTGCAGTGCATCAGTAGGATTACAAAGGGAGTATTGCGGACAAAATTTACTGTGAGCGCATTGATGATTTTATATTTTATTGCTTACCTCTAATATTGAGTTCTTATGTGGCTCATTCACTTTTCCAGCAAGGCAGCAATGAGATATAGCATTGTGAATAATCGGTTTGTTTGATTTGCTGCTGGGTTCCTTAAATAACTTTGGACCTAAAGGAAGATAGATCAGTAAACTTTTTGCCCAACGCTTATGATTTTTATTCATCAGAGCTGTAAAAAAAGTAACCATTTTTCTCCAATAACTTACTTTTAAACAGAACAAATTAGGCGTGACAACTTCCCAAAAGTAACAAATCACACCAAATATATCAGAACTTTTTATGACCTGCTATTTGTAACAAACACTCAAATAGTCACCTGTGTATTCTGCCACTGAAGCAATGGAAGATGCTGTTGAAGCGTTCTCCCAGTCTCTTTCTGTGTTTCTGCTAGGATTTCTGCTCAGTATTGGTAAGGACTCCATTGATTCAACTCTGTCAGGGAGTAACAGGGAAAATAATTATGATACACCAAGTTCCAACCCCCTGTCAAATCTTGAATAAATTGTCACTAGCCCTGAATGAACAGAATATTGTCCCTCCTCCTCCCCAGAATTGTCAGACTGTGCCTGCCAGATTATAGAGGCAAGATTCTATTATTCTTTTAGGGAAAAGCAAAACAAAATGTCAAGTTTGTACAGGCCATCAAACTTGGCAGCCACATAAAATAGAACATGAATTCACCTAATTATTGTTGTGCCTCTATGATGGCAAACTGAAGTAAACAACACTGAATCCCAACACTATTTCATAACAGAGGCTTAACCTTCACTTATTTATTTTCAAATATCTTTACCTCTGAGATGGTGTGCCACCGGAATGTACACTTTCAGGTTCGGTTGTTGCTGCTGAGGCCAAAGAAAGACTGGAACCAGACTGAGCACTGCTTAAATTATCAGCTGCAAAACAGAAGATAAAATGTGAAACATTTTATTAAAGCAGATTTGCAGACTCATTGAGAACAAAACTCAGAATTCTTACGGGTGGAAGAGCACTTTGTCCCTGAATCACTGTAAGATTCTTCACGATGGACTGACTTTGGCCTGGGCTTCTTGGGCTTTGATTTGGGCTTTCCAAGTCCCTGCTCCTCCAAGATTTGTTGCTGTTTTTTCCTTAGATACTCTTGCTTGATCAGTTCTCTACGAGCTTTCTCTTCTTCTTTGCGTATTCGGTCCTCCTCAGCTTTGCGACTGAAAAACAAACACAATGTTTAACATAAAAAAAATTTCCTCATCTTAAAGAGGAGATGTAGTATCCCTTTCCACATGTTATTACCGAGCTTCATCTCTTTTTTGCTCAACTTCAGCCTCCAGCTGCTGTTTCCGAATCCGAGCCTCCTCAGCTTTGCGCTGCTGTTTTAAAAGGAACGCTGCACGTTTTTTTGCCAACTCATCTTCTGCTTTCTGTTCATCCTGCAAGATTCATAAGGATAGAAGGCTTTAAAGAATACAAGAAAATACATTGAACTGGACATCACAAAATTGCTGAGGATTCCAGAAAGATTTTTAGGAAAACATAAGCTAATGCTTTTGGAAATCCTTAGTTTTACGATTGACAAGCATAAGAAAACCACCTCGAATTTTTTAGTGCTTAGGAGAACTTTGACATGAAGCTTTCCTTTAACTCCATGAGAAGAAAAGAAGATATGGTCTCAGCTTACTCTGACTTGTTTTAATTTTGCTTACCCAGCACAAAACTGCAAAGTATCACGGAACTACGAAGTTGCCTAGGATGGAGCATAAATAAACCCAGCATAAATGCTAACCTTTAAGTCATTCAATATGAATAATACTATACAAAATCAGAAGTCAAATTCACTGAGGTTGACACTGCCTACCTGGACTTTTTTGAACCAGAAATTTAAAAAGAAATGTCATGCCAGCACATCGTAGATATTTACAGTAACCATTGCTAAGCACAAATAAAGACACTAAATGTTTTGATACTGGTGCTGGACTAGAACAAGTGATATTTAAAAAAACATCCAAGCCACCAACATATGAAATACCACCAGACTCTAAAAACAAAAGCTTAACAAGCCTTTTCCCAAGCCAGAGTTGAGTGTAAAATGGGATAAATTACTTACATTTAACACATTTTTGTAATGAGATCTACACACCACCATCACAAGACAAAAACGAAAACTGCACGAAAGACAACAATTTCTTCCAACAGTGCCTTTGAGCATCTGATTTGTTGCTTGTATCTACAGTCATACAACTAAGTTACCCGTTAGAGCCCTTGATTTTTTAGGCTGCTAGCCCACTCAAAAACCGGAGAAGCTCAGTTGCAAATGAACAAAAACCCTAATTCAGATGCTCAGCTCCCCGATAAGCTTTAAAACCTGTTCAGCAAGCTCTGATTAGAAACCTGCCCATGTTCTGTCAGAATTTTTTCTTTCAGTTGATGCAGGTTCACAGAATGCTCGGATTTCAAAATGGTAAATTCTTCTCATTACATTCTGTGATTTTTTGTGCTGAGTATTTACAAAATGTTTGCATGTTTGTCTGTGTATGTTTGTCCGTTACTCACATAGAAAAAACTAAAGGGAAAGAAGAAAAGCAAGGTTAGCCCTGGTTCCTAGTAAAGTTAACAGTAGATTGCTCTCAATTTCAGGAGACTGATTTCATAGATGGTCATTTTTTTTTTCCTCTGCAAGCAACTCTTTTCAAATGCATTCTTTTTAAAGTGATAGTATTGCAACCAAAACATATTCAGAAGATGCAAGAATGAAGTGGGAAAAAAATTCTAATGCTGGACAAACGTGTACAAATAACAAAACATACAAAGGTAACATATTTACCTTGAAGAAAAATCCCACACCAGACTTCTGATCACCTTCACTAATTATATCTGTAGAGCTATCCTGGTTCTCAAGTTCTCCTTCATCTGGAGCTTTTAAGTCAGACAAATCTACTTCAATGAGATTAGCCTTGCTTCTCAGTGGCTCATCCACTGGGACATTTTCTTTTCCTGAGCCATCAGAAGAATTCAACCCTGTTTCTTTGAAGCTGTTATTCACCTCCTTGCTCATTTCCGAAATGATATTTTCATCTTTGGAGGTGGAGAGAACAAGTGCCCGTTGATTACTCTCATCGTGAAGTCTATAGGTATCAAAGAAACACTTTTCTTGAGAAACACTTCCCTGATCAGGACTATTTTCCAAGCTTATTTCTGTTGGTGTCTTTGACAAGCTATTGGATGGGAACGGTCTTAAATGCGGTAAGGTTTCTAGACTTTGTGTTGGAGTTTTAACACGTGCTGAATTTTGTTGCCTCTCTTTAGGGACTTTCAAATCAGACGGTCTTCCCGATCGAGGACTCCTTCCTTGACCAAATCGAGGTGGTTTACGAAGATTGTTCATTCCAGTTGGTGAGAGGGGCTCAACAAAATGAATCGATGGTTTTACCTTTTGGTCCTGAGTGTTACTTCTGGTTCCTGGTGATGGCACTGTTGGAGATTTCATAAGTAGTTCCTGTTGCTGAGAAATCTTTAATATAGCCTGCTGAAGCGTGCTGATTGTTTCATTCAGTTTTTCAATAGAAAGATCACATTCATTAATATCTACTTCTGTAACACTGTCTTCTAGGAGGGCAGCAGAAATAATTTTACTTTTTTCCAATTCATGTATAGCAGCAGAGTCTTTAGGTTTATGTTGCTCAACAAAAGCTATGCTTTCTTGCATTTTCACTTTTGCCACTTCTTGAGCATCGTTCAGCATTTCTTCTCTCTCCTCCTCCTTCACAAAAAAATCCTCAGACTTGGAACCCAAAGAGACTTCATCCAAATCTTCACCATTGTGCCGAGGATATTCTTTTGGAAAATGCTCTGGTTTAAGCGGTTGTGGGACATCAGGAGATTTCCCTTTTTTAACAACATGCAAGAAAGCTGCCTTGCCCAATTTTAGTCGCTGCCTTGCTGATAAGGCTTCCATCTTCTTCTTCTGAGCTTCTATTGCTCTTCGTTTCTCTTCCAACTGCATATGAAGCTGCACCAATTCAGAAGCCAAAAGATTAACATTATCTTTATTTTGCCTGTTGGGGCTTTGCTCTCGCTTCTGTTTCCACGTGGTCAGTGGTGCTGGACAGCTTTCTGACCCGTCCGGCGTGGTCTTCTGTGAACTACTTGTGCTGGACTTTGTTTCGTAGCTATTAAGCCTCTGAAGCTTTCGTTCTGCGAAATTGGTCATTCGGACACTCCCACTAGCCATTGACACGCTGCTAACTTGAGAAATTGTACTCAAACATGGGCTGGAACGTCCACTTGCATCATCCTTATCTTCATGTTCTTTTACCTTCATATCTTCCTGCAATTTTGCAGATTCTTCCTCGCCTATGTATTTAGCGACTATAGGATGGTCATCTATGACTACCAAGTCCTGTTCAGTGTCTTCTATGTCTAAGAGATCTGAATCAGAGTCCTGTCTCACCATAGTCCACGTAGTATCTGGAACATGTGAATTAAGACTTTTCACGTAACTTACGTTGACTTTACTTGCTATGTCATCATCAGATTTAGCAGCATGAAGAAAAAATCCTCCAGTAGGCTGATCCTGAACAGAAGGATCCAAACTGCTACTAGCCAAAGGTCTGGAAGCTTCTAACCCTGCCTCCAGCAGTGCTACTGAGTCTGCAGTACCAGAGTCTGCAACTGAAGTGAAATCCGAACTAGAAATTGGAGTAAAAGTCCTATTGAGATCATGGTCACCATGACTGCTGCTTGTTTTCTTGCGGATCAAAGGCAAGTGTCCCTCATTTAATCTCTTTGTTATAAAACTCCTTTGTTTCCCCTCCCCACATTCATCCTCTTTATTGATTATCTGCTTTTCCTTTGCTGGTTTTAGAACTGCAGGCATTAAGGGCTCCAAGTAAAAACTGTCTGGTTTGCTTTCTAAAGTCTCGCTATTTATTTTTGGAGACCACGCTGTCGCAACTATGCTGGGTACCCTGGCTGACGCATTCTGCAATTCAAGATCACCACGGTTTGGCCTTTCTTCAGATTTGATTATTGCAATAAGCTCTTCGTCTTCATCCTCAATTTCAACATTGTTCAGCAAGCTCTTCCCATTAGTTTTCATTGATGGAGGATGGGGCTGGTTTTTGGGAGTTACATTAACAATATTTGAAGCAAGACTGTCTTTGCTGATTGATCTAGCCAGACTAATGCTATCACCAGATCCAGGGTCCACATCAGTACTGGCAGAATGATGAAGAGCAAATGGTGTTGGCTGAGACAGAGGCCTAGAAAAGAGAATAACATGATGCTTATGCACAAGAAGTTACAAATTGTTGAATTAAGGACTATAATAAACGCAGCTAAAATTTTTGCTCCACTTAAAAAAAAATGTAACCAGCAGAAAAAGTGACCAGCAATGGTAAATAGCAACTTCAGATACTTAAATTTTTAACAGTGCTTAATGAAAATCATGTTTAAAGTATTTTCAGTTCAAAACCTAAATCCAGGCATCTGTGAAAATGGAGTTTAAAAAAAAAAAAGGCAAGTCTAAATCCAGGACATGATACTATATTACTGCAATGAAATTGTCACAGTATGGCAGTATTCTTCCATTAAACAGTATTGTAATACTTAAAAGCACCCATTACCTGGGTTTCTTCTCTGGCCATGCAAGAACTGAACCTCGTGGCTGCCCATCAACACGGGTCAGAGAATTAGAACGATGTCGATGACCTGAAATATTTTTAAACAGTTAATGTTTCAGAAACTGTCTTTCAAATAGGAATTTCATTTTCTTTTATAGCAAACATAACACATTGTTCCACCAAGAGATGGCAGCAGAAAACAGATTTGCTGGAATATTCAAAGAAAATAAAAGCCTAATACAATGAAAAGTGACACTGAATGTGTGTGCATATATACACACACACACTCCTATATATACATTTTTATACACACACACAACTTTTGGGTTTCCAAGCGTGGAAGTGTTTAATTTGCTAAAATTCGAATCATTTGAAAACACACAGAAAGAACCAACACAGAAAACAAAACACAAATTATAACCGTGTCTGTATAAATACTACCAAAAATAAATTTTATTCTATTTATTTAGAAAATATCTTTTTTCATTTGTTACTATACTGACAGGAATGCTAATTGTCTGTTGAAATGTAAATTCAAGGTAGACTTACCAGGGCTGTCTTCTCCCTGTAAAGATTTTTGTTGTTTTTGTCTCAAAGGGAGCAGTGGATGGGAAGGGCTAAAGGCAGGGCTTCCTCCTTTGCCACTAATTCAGGAAAACAACAACTTGTTAGTACAAGAATTTTTTTCTATAACAAGAGAAGAAAGCAATACAGTAGGGGAAGATACACTGGTAATAGGTAACCCTTTTCCTCCTCTAAAACACAAGAACATATAATTAACTCTAACGTTAAAGAAGTTACCTAAAGAGAAATAAAGGTTTTCACATGTAACAACGGAAAAGTAAACTATTACTTGAAATCAAAGTGTTTTTACATTTTTAAATACAGTGACTTTAATGTACTGTTACACAAGCTACATTTTAGAGACAAAGTAAAGGCTGAATTAACTTGCTAGTTCCCCTCAAACTTAGTTCAGCTGAAAATCTTTGTCATTGACCTGCTTGTATATTAGATCATAGTGTTTTTTGTTGTTTTTTTTTTCATACTACCGCTTAGAGAATATGGTCAGTAAAGATGAAATGCTTGGACAATTTTCACATTTCATGTTTTCTTCAAAACAGAAATAAGAATTTCTTCTATAACACAACGGTGACATTTAGTGGTGAGGTTTAGTAGAATTTGCCAAAGATTGAACATAACAGTGCCAAGCATTTCTTTGAGCTTGAGAATATTTTACAAATTGAGTGAATTCACATTACGTGCAGAAAATTTGTAGCAAAATCTGAACATTTAACAGCTAAAATTCCTATGTTACTCAAATGGAAGCATAAATCAGAAGATTAATCTCAACAACATGAAAACAAACTTACAGGTAGTCAGGTTCTTCCGGGTGCAGGTAGTATCTGCTGCAAGCTTCAGAGCCTGTCTGAGCTGTGGGATGCAAGTCTGCTGGAGTTGTACTAGCAGGGCTAGCCATGAAACTTCGCTTGGTTGCATTGGAAATAGGAACAGGTGGACGACTGCTCTTCTGCTGCAACACTGTTTTAACTGTGCATATATTTATAACATTAACACAACTTCTACTAACCATTGAAATAACAGAACAGAAAGATTTCAGACTGCAGTACATTTAAGTGAAAACTTTACAACACAAAACTAAAATGAATCCTGAAATAACAACCTGCATTTAAAATATATATCTTACAATGACCTTAATGAAAAGGAAGTAAATAATTAGTGGTTTTAGAGAAAAAATTCTATCTATTTTGCCAGTGTCATTCCAAAATTTAGAACTCAAACCACAAGTGGATCTAGGACTAATCCTGCCTCCATTTTTACTGCTTTCAAAGAACCCCCAGCCAGCAGAAGGCTCAAGTAGAAACAAAACTATAAAGGAAACATCTCTGTGCAACAGTTTCATTATAATGTAAATATTTTTAAATAACATGCTAATATTTATGAAACATTAAAAACTTACCATCTTTTATTTCCTGAATATCTCTCGGTTGTACAAAGTCTGGTTTGACATTCTCAAACCACCAGAAGAGTTCCGCAATGAATACCATGACGTTAGGCTAGAAAAAAAAGAAAAAAGTACACGTCACAATAACAAAATACATGCTAATGACTTACCTATGTTTTATTTAAAAGTATAACCCTTATTATGTTTCTTACCTTTAAAACCAAAGGAGCGTATAACATGTCCTCCAATGTGAGATAAAAGCATTTGTTTAGATACTCATTTGAGAATTCTCTCAAAAGTTGAATATTATATAGGCTGTCTGCAATTGACGTTACCTCCTTCAAACAAATATCTAGAAAGGTGAGAAAGAATAGTTTTGACACTACCCCAGAGAATTAACCCCCCATCCACCATTAACAGAAATACTGTGTACAGGAACTTCAGAGTGCTTATATACCATTCAATATTTATTGGCTAGCAGTGACATCTCTACCTTTTAAGTACCAGAGGGATAGGAAAAGGAGGGAGGGGAAGAAAAGCACAACACATTATTAATTTCGCATTCATTTTAGAATCCATATATAATTCTATCACAGTCACAGAAAAGGTAAACAGGCTACAGAATACAAACATAATAACAAACTAAAAAATAAGAACAGATTTGTAAATAATACAAGGTTACTCCTAGGATTTACAGTTCTGGTTCTTTCTAAACCATTCAGCATCTCTGTAAGACTCAACATATCTAAGAATTTAAAAAAATAATACAAAATATTGACTTGCAGAATTTAAATAGAATAAGGGCATTGAATTATTAAGAAAATATTTTCTAGGGAAGAGATTATGTTCAATATGCTGACGAGTGACAATTACTGAAGAGCAGTAGAACCTGTTTTCAATCTAGATTCAATTCTAGATCAGAAATCAAAAAGGTGTTTGTTTTTTAATACATTGATTTTATACAGATCTCATACGTAACCTAATTTGGTATAGATCACCACCTAGTAGATGTGCTGCTTTTTTATTTGATAATGCATTTCTAGTTCAACTTTCAAAGACTTCAGAATATTTATTTATTTAAAAAACCTTTATTACATACCATCCAGTTTCATTTGCTCTGGACAATAATAGTGTATCACAGCTAAAAGAGCAGCACCATCGCTACCATCCTTCATCAAGTCTTCAAGCAAAGGAAAGTAAGGTAGTTGCCTGCTTGAAAGATGGTCTCTTCGGTAACGCACCTAAAAAAGAAAACTAGTGTTCATGTGATGCCTAGGAAAGCAGCAATTCTTGTTCAGTACTGTAAACTCTTTACGGTGGATCCTTTACAGCATTTTGCTTTATCTAAGTCAAAAACAGTGTACGAGGTTATATTATACTCTTCTCTCAATGGAAGCCAATTCAGAAGAACACGGTGCTTCCTCTTTAAACATTCTCCTCATATCTGGAAGCAATCCGTGCTGCTGAATTCTTAGCTTCATACGCACATTTTAATTTATTACAAGCAATTTCAGCCAAAACCCTTCCACACAGATGCATGAACGCAGCAGATCCAAAGAAAGAGACACAGATAACTACATGTAAACACTTAAAGCTTTGGGGAAAAGAAATTAAGATGAGCTAGCGATTTCTCACGTGTTACCCACATTCAGACTTGCCATCATGTCCACAGAGAGCAAAGTTTTCTTGGAGAGATGCAGAATATCTGGCAAGCCAGTACACAATACTAATGTGTAAAGCAGAAAACCATGGCTTTTTCCAAGAATGCTCTGCAAGAAGAGCTTTTAAAGATCAATGGCAAAACTCTCCTCGATTTCACTCTAGATCAACATCAAACTCTTCTGCCATCCAGCCCCTGCCCCTCACACAGCTTTGAGCATACCTGATGAGTATCTAAAGCCAACCAGCTAAGGAACAAATCTTGCATTGCTTCTTGCAATTTTTGCAAGAAGAGTTTTGCTGTTGATATTTAACAAAGAATCTATGTGCTAGACTAGAAGGCCGTATCCAAGTCCCAGCAGCAAAATGATGCGGCAAGCAAAAGAACAATACACTGCATTGCTTGCAGAAATGGCTTCCAGTGTTGGAAAACAATCCTTTTACACTGTAGGGCATTAACATCACTTAACATCCACTACGCTACATAGCTGTATGTTACGCCAGTGCAGTAGCCAATATAGAGTGTTTTTAATGATGAGAAGGAATTTTGATTTTACCAATGGTATTATACACTTTCCAAGACAACCTGGGAGAGCTCTCTGTACACACACACACACTCATTCATATGCGTCAATTGAGGATGGCATAGGCTGAGAAAAATTCTATTTGAAAGAATGAAGGTCACTTATAATCCGAGTAATAAGAACCTGTTTCATTTATTTACTTTCCACATACATAAACATGTTATGTTAAGTTTCCCTGGCAAGTATCTCTAAAAGCTATGTCTACATGCTAATGCTCTTTTTCCTCTCCTTTTACCAGGTGCAAATTATCTTTTTCCCCAGCCTAGAGCACTCCACAAATACGTAATGGAATGTGAATCATACTGTACCACACGAGCATATTCCACTGGTTCCAGCATGCAGTGCGATATGGCATGCATCAGATCAGGCTTACGCAAAAAGAAATAGTGAGATACACGATGGCGGTTATTCAAACACGGAACAAATCAAATGCATTAGCAACATCCATTATGCACTGGAAAAGCCGTCATTAAGTCTGATAAAATAAGTATGCACACTAAGGTGATCTGGTTAGCTTAAAAGGTTCATCATTTATCCACTTAGTCGAAGTAAGCAAATTAAAAGACAAACTTCAGAAACTTCTTTTTAAATGTTAGTTGCTCCTGTATTTGAAGGAGAAACATACTTCCTTTCCAATAGATTTAAATGGAATTTAAACCAACCACAGTCAATACCGAGAAATAACATCTAAAATCTGTAAGTACCTCTTCTTTATTTAAGCTTTGAAAACACACAATATCAAGGTGGTTTTTTTCATTTAATTTTTTTTTGCCCTACTCAATTCTCTTCACCATTCAGTCTGTTACAATGACAATTCTAAATTATTCTGTATATTCTGAGGTTTGAGATTTATTTATTTATTAAATAAATGGCATCTGTATGCATTGAAGTACAAAAACAGGTGCTGCTGAACCAAAAAGAGATAACTACATATGCTAAGAAAAAAAAAAAATCACAGAAGAAAAAAAAATAGGGGAGAGGTGGCACAGCGTAAGAACTACTAAGGAGACTGCAAAATCACCAGTAAACCAGGATAATCTAAGGGGTACTGAACTAGCAGAAAGATGACTTCTATTTATTCCTTCCTTTACCACCAGCTTGCTCAATGGTATCATGCAAGTCAATTCCACTCCTGTAGCTATTTCTTCTACTCTCACCCAGTTGTCTCTTTGAACAAAACATAATCCATGAAATTTAGAATTGCTATCAAATGTAGGCCTCCAATACAGATGTGATCTTTGGGCACACACAAACCTACATGATAAGCACTAGGGCAACACTTCGTTACACTGTCATGAGTCATTAAATGAGGCTGGAAGACAGGGCTCTGGTGCAGGTTTAATTAGCCAGCAGGTCCCCACTCACACTTCCTTTATTTCGGATATTTAAAGTTTTTACTATGGGCCATAGATTCAGTTCAAACAAGTACTGGATTGTGAGCCAGAAGGGCGAGACTGAGCTCTCTGGGGAAAGGCAGAGACTGTGGGATAGGTGACTGCCAGATCACACCTGCCTTTTCCAACAGTGCTGCTCTCTGGAATTTGCAACTTAGACAACAGCTCTCATCTTCCCAGGCAGAAAAGCACCAAATCCAGCAAGCGGAGGAGAAAAGGTATCAAGGAAAAGCACCGGAAGAAAGAAGAATCTCTGCAAGTTCAAACAAACCCAGGAAGCTCAGCCAAAAGCAAGCAGGTTTGTATACTATAACATCAATCCCACTATATATATATATATTTTAAACTTTCATTTTCACACTACATCAAAAAGAAAATATTTTGTTTTGATATGTAAAATGTTACTTCTGTTTTTCCTCCCATTACGCCAGCTTCAGTTTCCTCACTTCGCCACACAATTCCACTGGCTGTAGTAATGGGCCCAAACTGGTTTGTCAAATCTTCTAACCTCATCTCAATGAATAACGGTGTTCTGGTTTGGACAGATTTACCTGCCATGGGAGTGCAAGAGCACTACAAAATGAACTAATGCAAACATCTGCGTATCTTAACTATAGATTCAAAGATCAAGCAACCATTTAAACCGACCAGCTTTGATATCACCTTAGTGCTGTGATCAATTACCTACTTGCGATAAAAATAGTAAATACAGATATTTCCACCATTGTTAATTTCCTAGTTTTTGGCTTGTATTTCATATTCGTCACTCCTGCACCACGGAAATAATTCTGAAGTGCTGTAAAGTGATTATGCTATATGCTGTACAGTATGCAAAAGTCAGGTTATGAAAATTAAGCCTGATGAGCCAAAAGCTTACACAGAGGGTTTAAGTTTCCTTTTTTTTTTTTTTTTAAAGGCTGAATAAGAAGCATTGTAAATGGAAGCAAACAATCTGAAGAAATTTTAAAAAGCCATGATTTTGTGGATGACAACTGGTGTAAAAGTAGTTCACTTACAGGTACTAATTTCCAATACCATTTGGAAGGAGACTGCTCAGGAAGCAAGGAAAGGAATGCAGGAATAGGAAAGGAACATCAGCAATGCAAGTTATAAGCAGCAGTACTTAAATGCACTTCAGCAATAAACACTTTCATATTTTAGAGGGGCTGTAGTCTAGAAGCTTAATTTTAAAATATTAAAATGAGACCCAAAAGTCAATAGAAGGTTAAAGGGATCCTTCAGACCATACAGCAACTTGTAAATTAAACAGCTCTTAAGTCCCTTATCATTGAAGGATATGGTTTTATATAAAGTACATAAACTTTGACACCAACATGAAAGTTAAGTAATTGTGCCTTGTTCACGTTAAAATTTATCCTCTTTGCACAGCAATGCCAACAAGAGAGAAGAGCACAGCAGAGCTTTTCTAAAGGTTCTATTAAATCATAAATCGGAAGCATGGATAGCTGGTGTATGTTACATTTTAGAAAAATATTATTTTACATTCTCCAGAAATGAAAGTGTTTTGTGTTTTTGCAGCGTTAGTGCATTGTGATATAACTTCAAGACAAAGTGGGGGGGAGGGAGATCACAAACACACACCTATAACAGCTGAATGCTAGGAGTATGCTTACTAGATAGAACTTGAATAAGCCTCTGAATTTACATTAGACAATAAATTCATGTAAAACGAATATGCCCCAAAAGCTTTCAAAATATATGCTATATATTTTGTGCTTTGAAAGCTAAGCGAAGTTTTCTAAAAACATTAAACTGAAGCAAGTTATTTTAGTTGAACTAAAACTTAAAAGAAAGTCAAAAGATACTACAGGGACTGAAAGGTAAGGAAGGGCTCTGGTGGTACACACGGAACAGACTGCATGCACAAAATCTCGGGTTTTCCAAGGACTGGACGCCTCATGTTTTCTGACAAAGAAAATGCTGACATGTTTATATTTAAATCCATTAATCACTAATACAAAAAATTATGACTGAAGATAAATTTGTTTTACCTTTTGATGCCCTGGACTTTCCATTAATTGCTGTTTTAACTTAATCTCTTTCTCTGTTATTTCTCTCATTTTAAGGTTCACCTAAAAGGGCACAGCATAGAAAGGATATATTGAGACACATTTTAATATGTTTCCTTCCACAAGTTGTTGTTTTTTTCCATCTTCTCCTCAATTTAGCGGTCAATCCATTCTGAAAATACAGAAAGCTTATAGAATAATTTATTACAAGTAAATAAGGGAACCTTCTGTGTTTTCTCCTTCAGTGGTGAAAGTTTCTCACGGACATACAAATCTGCTTCTGAATTCAAATAGATCTCCTTGAATCACAAGGATATTTAGACCAACATAAGATTTACACACACAAGCAGTATCAGAGACATCAGCAGCATTAGTTTTCAAGACCAACTACCTTATTAACAGTAGCTGTAATAGCTTTCCCTCTAAGACTGGCAAAGCTTAGGTTAAAAAAAAAAGCATAAACGTATAAAATCGATAAAAATATAAATGGGTGAATGAACTTAGCTTATTATGTATCTCATTAATACACAATAGATAACTTTTCTACTGGATACCTAAGAAAACAAATATTTTCAGAACTATTTGGTAAAAAAAAAAAAAAGAAGTGTATATTTTCTAAAATTATCAAAGGAAAACCTGGGTTTGCAAAGGATACATTCTCTTTAGAATGCAGCTCTGTTGTCATTCAAAAGGTTTCCACAAACTTAACTTTTACCTTTGAAAAGTTTCAGGATTTCTGTTAAATAGCATTAAAGTTACTCAGAATTAATCTACCTTCTTGTTTAACAGGAAACAGTGCTTTACCTAAAGAATCTCACAGCAACTTGTCTGAAAACAAAGAACCCAATTCCTAGAGTTTTCCAATTTAATTCTTAATTATCTTCTCTATTTTAAAGTTCACCTTGAAAAATTTACCAGCTCTATCATAGCAACCCTACGAAAAAGAAATTGCATTTCCCTGCTAATCTGATTCTCTTTCCAATCCATATGAAAACCTTGAGAAGCCAAACAGGAAGATGAAATTAAAATTGGTCTCATTGGTTGCAATAATAAGGAATCAAATACCATCAATAACATCCTCCTGCTACAGATCATTACATCCAGCTACAGCTGGACTTCAGTTAACAAGTTACAAAATAATTAAAAGCAGTTCTCTTTGTCTGAAGTGGAAAAGACGATAGAAAAGCACAGGTAAGAGAGACAATCATCAGAACTTCTGGAAAAATTTGAAAGTTGCCAATAAGGAACAGACACACATCTTGAAGTAAATTTTACCTTGTTAATCCAGAAAACCATTGCATCCTCCAAATCATAGGGCAGTTCTTTCGAGGCACTGAATGTAGAGAAACGCTTGACACTAGCGACCACCTTTTCAATGCTGATCATTTCTACAGTATAGGCCATCATGAGAGCATCAATCATTGCCATATGCGAACTCTAAAGGAAGAATGCAGAAAGTATTGAAAAATGAAATCCTTTAGGAAAAAACTTTGTATACTCTAACTGTATTTACAATGAAAAAATCACAAGGTTAGTGACCTAGAAATGAAAAGCTCTTCATTCCCTTAACTATTTAAAATGGTGTTAAATAAAAAGATCATTAGGTGGATTTAATTAAGCTAACCATTTTGATTGGTGCACAGCCCAGGTCAGATTCAGACACAGGTGTATCATCGCTCTCCATGACGTAAATCCCTTTTCGAGACAGAGCCTGGATCACTGACTGGTGTCCCTGCAGAGCAGCCACCTGATCCCCCTTCAGGATGAGGCTGCAGACACGACAGTACAGCTCGCTGGACAGCAGCAGCTTGATGACGGGTGGTTTAATGTGTTCTTGCTCATACTGATCTATGTAAAACGGGTCCTTCAGCTCCTCCGGGACATTGTCTGAAACAAAGAAAGTTTCATCGAGTGACATCAGTAAGTGCCACCAGGTAGGGACTGAAGTAAAAAGTTCTTCCTTTTGTTCAAAAGGCAGCATATGAAAGGAGAAAATCAAGCGCTGAAGATACTGAATGCAGTAGGCCTGCAGCTCCATATCACAAATGGTTTTCAATAGGTCTTTTTGCTTTATTTTGACTACGCAAAGCATACATGTAGTTCAGAAAAAATCCTACTCATTACCTGGTAACTTTCCTAAATAACTAGAGCCCCATTTCACAGAAGCACTTCAACACAGACTGAGGGTCCATTGCCCTCTGTGCATCTCTAGCTGTTCCTTGGGAAAGACCCAGCTCAATCACAACAATGCACTGTTACCTCTACCAATTACTGCATACAATTGGCATTTTAATTTTTTCCTGAATTTTAAGTTATTTACTTAGATCACAGGCTAGCAGGCTCCGTGTATCAGATTGACAAAATATGTATGCCTTCCAAGCAAAGTTTACAGCTACTTCAAGCAACATCCCCAAACAGCTGGGCACAGCAGTTAAATAACTGCAACAGTCACCAAGAGCACTTGGCTCAACATTCTCAGACCGAAAAAGAGAACAAGCCACCTGTTTTTGGATTCGGTGCTAATCAATGGACAAAGATAGAAATTCTAAGGTGCCAAAGTTCATAAAAGGACCAAAGTATCTAGCACCTAAAGCATTTTTACAAATATTTGGCAAACTAAGTCTTCAATAGCTGATTGTGTTTTTGAAGACGAGAGCACTGAAGCAAATTATGGCAGATTTTCAGTCTTCAAACAAAAGCTTCTGAAGCAAAGCCATTCCACTTGGATTTGGATTTAACGTGAATTTTACACCAAATCTAGAACTTACGTGCACTGACAAAACAGAAGGCTTCATCCCTGCACACCAGCTCCCATCCCTAATGAAGACTTACACAGCTGCTGGTGGCTGGCAGGAAAGGCAGGCACCAACAACTGATATTGCCATCACTCGAAGTAGGTCTAACACATCTCAGATCCACCCGCTGCCTTCCGAAGCGCTGTCAGTGCTAAAGGCTGACACGCTACGACACAAGGCAAATGCCAACAGGCTGTGACAGTCCGAGGTGGAAGGAAAAGGTCTTGCAAGCGATACTACCTTGGTATCAGGGGAAGGGTATAAAACAAATTAAAATTAGGTAAATCCCAAAATAAACACTTCTACTCGTGTTCAATAATCAGAATGGAAGCTATGGATCTTGCAATGGCTGTGAGTACAGCAGTCTTCAACTCCAGGAAACATACTTGCCAGCCTCGAGTGCATTGTTTTAATAGAAGGCAGACATTTCATTATTTGCAGACATGAATTTGGATCCTACGTCATCCAATCACTGCGAAGGTCTTCCCCTGAAGCCACCTCAGTAATTCATCTCAGTAAGTACATCTACAGTTAGAAGAATTACTAATTTGGCGACTTTTTGACTTTCAGCTCATTTCCAGCATAAATTAATTTCTCCGTTGAACACACTCCTACCCAAAGCATATCTTTGGGCCACAAAACAAGCCACGCAGTATTGGTATGCTGCGGAGCACTTGGTGTTCATAAAAATGAGAAACTGAGACAGAACGCTACCAATTACGTGAGCTAGAAGTAACCTCACTTAAATAAAACTGCGTAGTAAACCAGTGTTGTCGTAACAGCCCTAACAGGGCCTTGCAGTTACTCATACAATACTGCCCCTATTTTGCAAAATTGAAAGCTTTCTGAAGTTTATTAAAAAGAACATTTTTCCCTTAAGGGACACTGAATGCTGCGCTATACAGACTATATATCGAAGACGGCAGGAAATACAATAAAACCTCACAGGCACCACATAAGCGGTATTTGTTAACAAGGTTGTCCATTTTTCAGTGAAATAGGTAGTAAATGCAAATATTTTTAATCTCCTTAACATTAGTCAACCTGACCTAAAAATCAAAGGCTGTTGAAAGGTAATTCCATTTAACGGCCGCTGCCAATTCCAGGAGGAGAAAAGGAGCTTCCATTTCTAATGACTGGGGAAGGATCCACAGCTCAAAATGCAAAGCAGCTTGTATTATTCAACATTTTAGCTTCATTACAAGCAGATACACCTTTAGCAATCTAAGACATATTGCTTTTCAGTAAAATTATTTGTAAAAGGGAATAATAGAACACCAGCTCACAGAAAACCTATGACGAAGTACATTCTGGTAAGAGTATTAGCATCACTCCAAGTTTTAAATGATTAAAAACATCAAAAAATTGAAACCTATGCAAGTTCTAAACACCTGAAACGTGCAGTACTTGTTCGCCATGGTGGTTTTGGTAGGAAGGTGTGCCCCCAGCTCCTCGGAGCACCTCGAGCAGGGAATTGAGGTGACAGCCTGCAGCTGCTGGCTGGAGCTGCGTGCCCAGCCATCCCATCCCTGCACCAAGGCCCAGCAGCTCAGCTACCTGGGCACCAAGGCATGAGCAACAAACGGCTCTCTTCAGCTTTTCTGCAGGTTCCTTCTCCACAAGGCAGGTGGTTGTTTTATGGACTACAACAAAATAAGTCACTATTTCCATTGCAGCAGCAAACAGAGGCGTTATTGGTTGGTATTCCGATTGTGGTAGCGCAATTCCACGTTTGCCAATAGTACAAACAGATTATATTTATCTTTTTCCTACCGTGGCATTTAGTTACACTGCTGTTCAGGAAGAACTGTGGGTGCAGTCTTTGACATAATGCAAAATCCAGACCACATCCATCTATAAAAGGTGTCAGCGGCACACATCTGCACGTTAATTTACATAGTATGCTGCCCTCTCTTGTAGGGCCGACAGTTTTCAGTTTGGTGCTACGGTAAATCAAGTTAGCCTAAAGACTCAACAATCCATAATATGTAAAATAAAATTTGGAAGAATAGTAGAAAGACAAAAATTAGGATTTGCACAATTCAAAAAGGCTTTTAAAAGTGCTCAGATGAGCACAATATACAACAGTCCCTGTCTAACTTGCATCATAAAAACTGCTGCCAAGACTTCTCCCTCAAGACATTCAACTGATGAACTTCAAAGAGAAGGAAAAACAAACCAAACAGAACAAAAAAAACCACAAATGTTGGGAAAAGGATCCTATTTACTACCTTTTAAATGGTGACGCAATGTTAGGCATCTATATTTGCACAGTTGCTAATGAAGGCAAAAAGCTTTCTCTCCACCACTAACACACAACAGGCACAACCCATCGGGGTGGGATTTTTCCACCCTTATCAAAACAGAAGACACTACTGGAACGTGACGCTCAGCTTCCTGCCTAACAAAGGCAGTGAAATCCCCCCCACTAGTTTTTGTTTAAACTAGCAATATTTGCAAAGATTTTTAAAATTCTTGTCTAGCAATAAATTGACCCAGTTCTCAGCAATGAGATCCCATGTCTCACTGACGTAAATACACTCAAGGTTCTTTCTTTCTTTAAAAAAATACACATCTTGTATCTTGGCTACTGTTCTTTAGCCTGAACTTCCAGACAAGAGATCCCAAATCATTCTACACTGAAGAACCCTCTGGCTTCCTGTTTCCGATCTCCTGTAACTGCTCACAGACTGGATGGAGTATAACGTGACCAGGATTGAAGATACAGGGGAGAAAAGAACAACTTCTAGTAGCAGGACTAATTATTTAAATAGGATCATTTAAAGTTATTCATAAACATTAATTGCCCAATACTTGCAATTTATTTCACCATAAGCACTTGCCAAGCTTTATTTCCTACATTCTTGGTGTATCCAAGACTTCTGCTAGCTAAGTTTGGAGACCAATGCCTATCTGTTACAGCAGGGAACAGTACTGCAAATACAGTGATATCCCAACTAGAGGCCACATTGAAAATTTCAGATATAAATACTTCAGTGCTGAAGAGTGGAATTATTAGCTTTACTATTTAATTCAGATTTACTTCATACTCTCCTTGTGGACATGAACATATTACCCACACGGCAGGGACAAACGAAAAATAAATGGTAGAAAAGGCTGTAATGCAAAAAGGATGCTACAGAAGCAACTCTGTGTTGAGGAACTTGCACGCATCGCAGTTGCAGATGCCCTGTCCGCCATGCAGTCAGCTCAAGCTAGGGATAACACGGCCTTCCTAGTCAGGAGCATCCAACAAAAAGCGATTTAATTGTGAGATTGATCTTCAAAATTTGAAATCTGTACCTAAAAGTGCAATGCAGGAGACCCGCCTTTCACATCTCTGCTAATTAGTCTTATCTCTAGTACAATGCCACGTAAAACAATCACTTGCAGCACCCAGGTCTGCTCGTTCTCCCCTTACAAGCGCCAAGATTCCCAACTGTCAAAGTCTCAGAAATACGCTGTCAGTTTTAGAACAATTCAACACCAACAAGAATTAACCTAACGCTGGTTTCACCTCTAGTAGCTGATTTCATCTCCATCTCCACAGGTAGCCACAGACACCCCGACAGATTGCCCAACCCCTGCCGTGGGGAGTAACGCCATCTCCAAACATGCCACACACTTTTTGCTTGCCTCACTGCTGAATGTGTCAATGCTCCTTTTGAAGAAAATGTCCCAGCCTCTCCAAGTCCCAGTTTCCATAAGCATCTTTTTCAACACCTTACTTTCACGACCTATAACTGTACTTAGATGTAAGAACACTGTGTGTTCACCAAAACTTGTGCTTCTACGCATTTGTGCTTTCAAATTCTGAAAATCAACTGGAAAAATTTAATTCTGAGCAAATGCCTGAGATACAGCTACAAGAAGTTCAGCTTGAGCAGAGTTTAACAAATTCTACTAAAGCAAAACAAAACAAAATAATTAAACCATGTCCTTTCGTTGCTTATATTGCAGTCTCCAATACCATCCTAACTCCACAAGGAAGCCACTTGTATGTTACTACTGCGTGTTACCAAAAAGTTTGCAAATGCCTTCTGCTTTTCCTAACCTGCTCTCTCAGTAGTTACCTCTAGGAAAATATTAGCATCAACTCCAATGCAAGCTTTACAGAAGCATTTTCAAGCTTTTTGAAAGAAGTATAACAAAAACTACCAGTGTTTCTATAGCAACTTCAAAATGAGATGGCATGCAACCTGATAATCAGATCTGTCAAAGTGCATACGTAATAATTCAGTTTGTCCTACGTTTTTGTTAAGAATTGTCAAAGAATTCACCACGTTACATTCAGTACCTGAGCTGACTGGACACTGATTTTATGCAAATGTTGCAAATGGTTGCGTGCAGTTGACTCATAGAGCAAAGACGTCCAGTATTGCTATCTCCAACACCTATAAAAACACAATAACATTTCTCCAACTTTCAGCAGCAAAAACTCTTAGGTCTTCTTGTCCCCTTGAGTCTAGTGCAGAGATATCTGTACTGGCTATTTTTATAAAAGATGAAGCACTCAAAAATAAGCCAGCATAACTCCTCATTAAGCGATTCTTTTGGTACCCTGTCGGTGAATTCTAATCTCTCAAAAAAACCTGTCAGTTCCAAGTATAAATCATTCTGCATACAAGGTAGTTTACAGGATTACAAAAATAACTTCACATGTAACAACAGCGAGAAAGACAATTATTTCCAGACTCTCCCCTCCTTGCTTTAGGGTAGGGACCATTTCTTTACCATCTCACTTACAAACACCCGTTCAGAGACGATTAGCTGATTACAATTTGATAAAGAAAAATAAAGCAATCCCGAACAAATTTGTCTTACCCCTTGAACTGAAGAAGTGGATGCCAGCCAGATCTGACTTTACCTCGAGAAGCATGAAGAACTGGTTTCACATGGAAAGAGAGCCAAAGCATCACGGTAAACAGAACGAAGCTTATTCAAATTGTGAGTAAGATTTCATTAGTATCAGTATCTGTTCACAGAATTATTTAGTGCTGCATGATGTCCTCTAAGCTGCAGAACAAAGCAGACGCTACACTTTCCCAGCAACTAAGACCATGTACATTATAACAAAAACATTCTTTGTTGGTTCTCATTACAGAACTCTATTATAAACTCCAGAAGTGATCTCTAATATTAGACACAAAAATTTATGGAAAATGGGTAGAAAAAAAACAAGCGAAAGAGTTTGTGTACTGCTGGTGAGAGTGACTGCGCTTTTATTATCCTATCTTTTGATCAGGCAGAAAGCCACAAATGTGGATAAACAGAAAAAAGAAAAGAATTACAGAACTCTTCACCTTGTAAACTTCACACAAGTAAGATCCAGTGTTTATGAAACAGGCATTATTAAAGAAACAAAACGTTTAACTACTAGAATATTTGCAAAACACAACAGCTTTCATAAAAATATTTTTATTACAGACCAGAGAAGAAAGCTGGCAGAATAGGAACAGGGAACACAGGGGTTTACTTAGCCAAGTTTAGCCCAGGAAACATTTTCTCAGTGCCCCTACCAACTGGCAACTGTGGGTAGCTATTACAGTACTGTAAAACCTTATTTAACAGGTAAGTATTAAAGTACTTCAAAGACAAGAAAAGCCACAACTTGCATTTCCTCTACAATGGATTACATTAACACTTGGCTCTCCTGCCTGTATCTCGCTCAACGTCTCGGGCTCCTGTTAGCAGTAAGCCTGGAGTCCACGTAAAGCATGCTAGGCCATGGAAAGGTGTAAATAAGCAAAGCCCACCAGGTTCATTTGGAACAACCTGAATTTTACAAGCTGTGATGAAGCAGCAGCAACATTTGATATGGAAATGCTGGAAACAACACACTTGCTCACAGCAAAATGCAACACACCAAGGCAGACAACACTTTGCTATGCTCCTTACATATCTAAGTTTTATCACAACCACGATGATGGAAATCAATTTCTATGCGTAAATTAATGCTGGCGTAGCTCAATCCACCGAGAAATCAAAGTTCTCCGTTGCCACTGCCTATTTTCCCAAGGTGCAGCACAAGAAGTCAGCGCGGGACTCGGCTGCTGCTCCACAACCTGCTTCATCCGACCGACTGGGGAAGAGCGATCGCTCCCAAGGATGGCTTGCCGAGCTGCTCGAAGCCTCCTACGCTCCCTTCTGCAAGGTCAGAACAAAGTTTTCAAAGGGACTGAAGCACCCTGTGAACTCAGGTACCGCAGAAACCCAGTGGCACCCGTGCTCCTAGGCCACTTAACCCTTCAGAGTTGTGTTTTCACACTGCTGCTAGAATTCCCTAAAGTGGACATTTGGTTCTAATCAAAGATTGCTGATGGAAAAGGTTATTCTGTTCTAATCAATTTTCCTCTCAGCTGAATGGACATTATAGTCTTCCAGGTGTGCAGGTTTCCAGATCCTTGTCCAGAGATTTTTACAGAGATCCGTGACATGCTCCCAGATTTATTTGGGGAAAGGGAGGGGGGTGACAGCAAATGGGGGAACACCTTCCTTCACAGCTCCACTCACTTTTCTTTTCTATAATTCGGGCAAACAGTTGTAAAATCCACCCATGGAATCCATGTGTGACAACCAGGCAGCCACCAGAGACAGGCAGGAGGAGCCACGTGCTGCCAGAAACAAAGCATTCAGCTCCATTCCTATTCAAAAAGGGGAGTTCTCACTCTAGCGGTATTTTGTGCTGAAGAGGGAAGGTAGCTGCGCGCAGCTGTTTGGCTACCAAAATTCTCGTTTCACGGGCAGAAGAGAAAAAAGAAAGAACACATCATCAAAGGAAACAAATCCCAAACTAAGACCTCAAATCCAAATTATGTAAGGTATGCCCTCAGCAATTTGTCCTTGGGAAAAAGAAAAACACAAAGGATGAAGAATTTTTCTATTTAGATGCCAGCTTAGATATGGAAAATTCAAATATCCTGCAACAGTAAATAGAAAATACAGTTTTGGGTAAAATCTATAGTGAAGAATGATTATTAGCAACAGTCCACACTAGAACCTAATTCCTGTTCTTGACCACTTTCACACTTAAGCATGAGCTTAGCCCTACTCAGGTGAAAATGAAATCCAGGATATGAACCAGCATTTGCAAGATGAAGGCACAAAATTATGTCAACTCATAACGTCAATTCCAAATCTAACATTTCAGAAAAACACTCTTTACTCAGCCACTTGAAGACAGTTATGGAAACCCTATCAGACAAGAATTACTTCGGAACATAAAAGAGCGCTTTAATATGATTAACAGAGAGCCTTTCTTTTTTCACCAAACTGACTAGAATTAAGCCTAATGTAACAAAAAGACCCCCCAAAAAATATCTGCACAGTGAGATTTTATACTTGGAAAAATGGAATCCCAATTGCTCGGTAGCTGCCCAACACTCACTGAACATCCAATATATTACGATAAAACAACAAAAAAACAGAGAGATGACAAGTAACATATTAAGTTCAAATATTACTCAAAATGGTAATCATGTAGAAAGCTTCTTTAAACCCATCTCTCTCTGAATTAAAGAGGCTTATAAATTTCTAAGTATTCTGCAATGCCATGCTAGAAGCAATGGTTACTATGTGACGACTGCAGAAGCCATTTCAAAAATCAAACCAAATTTCCACGGGCCACGGTTCTGAAAAGATACACGCACACAAAACAGAACAAAACGTATGCACTGGAGCTAACCACGAACGCAACCCCAAGAGTCCCAGCAAAAATATGTGCTCAAGGCATTTAATTTCTGTTAACGTATAATCTGAACAAGCCTAAATACAAACGGAAAATCTGGCAAATGCTGCTGCAGCCCTCCGTACACCACTGCCATCATGACAGGTGGGTTTCTCTCTCAAAATTCTTTGAGAAAGGAAAGCCAAGTACTTTACTCAATGCAAGTCCACGCTGTCAAGTGCACACACAGATTTGTTCCCACCACACTGATCCAAGACCTACAGTCACAACCCTGAGTCCGGAGCCCCAGAAGACACTACCCAGAAACACGAGGCCACAAAGTTTTCCCTGCAGCACAGGACCTATGCCAGTCAAACCTAACTCAGGATTAGCTTCCATTTGAAACCAAGTCGTGATATAAACGGTGCATCTTCCTGGCCTGAATATCTATTTTCTCTCTAACCAACAGCATTACAAACAAATGCAGCGACTGCAAAATACGTATGAGAAGAAACACCTGTTTACTTCTTCAGAGTTATCAACATTTCCTTAACACCCTCCCCAAATCCCCACATTTTTAAGCTTCATTTAATAAACGTATTTTTTGTCTCTTGGTGCTCGTATTAAAATACCTTCACTAATTTTAAATGTTACAAAAGCACAATTTTCTTTCTATTTTCCCCGCTGTCATTAATGTGGTCAGACCACTAACAGAGCTGGTAATATTAAAGAAAAATAATTTAGAAAATCTTTCAAAAAGGGTAATATTTAACTGCAGGAATGAATGCACTGCTTTTCTCCAGCCTTGTCACAAAATAAGCTAGAGCTAATCCATTAAGCATATTATGAGTTTGTCGAATTAGACTTAGATTAACAGGGCTACCTCATTTTCCAAAACAAGATTCTGCAGATGCTTTTGTTATATGTTTTGGATAAACAAAAACAAACGCTCCAGCATATTCCTTCATAATGAAGCTACTTAAACACAAGAGGCACCCAGCAGCAATAACTCAAAATAGACAGGTAGATCAGGTTCCAAACAAAAAAGCGAATTTCAACAGATGCCAGGAAGATACTGTACGAATGTGACTCCAGAACTCTTTCTTTTTCCACGTTTGGCTGTAATGGTTTATACCAACATCTGGGAAGGAAGAACTCCTCCTCCATCACCCACACCTTGCTGCCACAGAACACAGACGAACTGTATCTGCTCATGCAACGTTTCTTTCACATAAAAGACTTTTTCCAATCATAAATGGCTTGGTTTTTAGTGCATTCTGAAACCAGTAACGCAGCCTGGCAGAACAAAACAGAAACCACCTAGCCGAGCATACAAAGAGCATCTAGCTCTTCGCATCTGTTGGCAGAGATGACTAGACAAGGAAGCACACCACAGCCTCCACAACCTGATGGGATTCGAGGCCTGCAAGTACTGAGAGTCCACGTGGCTAAAACGAGGATTTAAACGTTGCGAGATGTGCATTTTTCATAATAAATAATAACGATAACAACAATAACCACAGTAAATGTTACTGGTGAGCATTCGCTGTCTGGTTTGCTGATTCGGAGCGGCTCACACAGGTCCATTATTCCTGGTGGAGGTACCAGGAAACACGTAACGTTACAAGGGAACGGTCTGTCACGTTATCGATATTTAAAACAAAGGCGATTTCGGCTTAATTTGATTACTCCTGGAAAGGGGGGGGGGGGGGGGAGAGCGGAGACGGCGAGCACACCCGCGCACGCCCTCCTGACAGCGGCGACCTCACCTATTCCGTAGGCTTTCGCGCAGATCCACTGTAGATTAGCAGCTATTTTTGCTCGGGCTGAATCATAGAGCTCCAAGGGGACGATCTCCACGGCGCTATCCGCCAGGGCATCCATTTTTCTCCTGGCGCCGTCTCCGCCCGCGCCGACCTCAGCATCCACCATCTGGAAGGACAACAAAAGACCGCGGGCCTGACGGGGGGCTCGGCGCCCCCCCCGGCGGCTCCGCAACCCCGGGGGCAGCACCTGGGGCTCCGTCCCCCGCCGGGCCCGGGAGAGGCAGCACAGCTCCCTCACGCCCATGCTCCGGGAGGACGGGGAGCAGCAGCAGCAGGAGGAGGAGGACGAGGAGGAGGAGGAGGAGGAGGAAGGCAGGGGACCGGCGGCTCCCCCTCCCCTCCCCGCCGCGGCCCTGCCCGCCTCCCCGCCCCCACCCTGAGGAGGAGGAGGAGGAGGGGGGGGGAGAGGAAGGCAGCAGCCCACCCCCCCCACCCCCCCGACTCCCCGCAGGCCCCGCCGCCTCACCTTGCTACCGCCGCCTCATCCCCGGGCACGGCGGCCGCCGCCTCAGCCAGCGGAGCCCCGGCGGCGCCTCGGGGGGCGGCGGCTGAGGGGGGAGGAGGAGGAGGAGAGGAGGAGGAGGAAGGCTGGGCCGGGGGAGGAGGAGGAAGAAGAGGAGGAGGAGGAGGAGGGGGAGGAAGGCAGCAGCCGCCGCCGCCGCCGGGCCGGGGCTGGCAACGCTCGGGACCGCGCGCGCGCGCATGCGCCCGCCCCGCGCGCGCTCCCGTGCCCCCCCCCGCCCGCCTGCCCGCCCGCTCGCTCCCGGCCCGCGGCGGCGTGCGCGCGCGCGCTCGGCGGGCGGCCACTGCGCAGGCGCCGCCGCCCCGCCGGTTCTGCCGCCCGCGGCCCTCGCTTGGCAACCGTCGCCATGGCGACCGCGAGCCCGGCCCGCGGCGGGCCGCGGCCTGCGCTCCGCGGGGCGATGGCGGCCCCGGCACGGTGCCCCCCACCCACACCCGGGGGCCTTCACCTCACGGGCTCGGTGCCCCGTGGTGATGTGCGCGGCCAAGCGCTCGGTGTTAAAAAAAAAGAGTCTGCACACTAGGGAGAGCACAAAGAAAGGCCCCGGGCCTGCCCCGGCCCCCGGGGTTTCCCCTCACGAAATGGGCTCCAGCCGCCACCCCGGTACTGCCTCAGCTCTTGTTGAGGTCTCCTGGCCCTGGCTGTGGTTCCTGAGCAGCTGGGTGCTGCGTGGTGGAGCTGTGATGGTCCCTGAGGTGGTCCCCGAGGTGGCCCTGAGACGGCCCCCAAGATGGTCCCTGAGACGGTCCCCAAGCTGAGCCTTTCAGCTGAAAACTTTGATGACGGCCATAACCGCCCAGGCCGCTTCCCCTCCCTGTTTGCACAACAGAGGTGTCAGAAGGCCCCATGCCACCCGCCTGCGATCCTACGGGCACGCAGGGCTCGTGCAGGCCGTGTTAACAGACAAAAGTGCAGAATCGGAGGTTTTAGGGTGACTCACGTCGAGCTCGAGGCCTGCCACAGGCAGCCCATTGTTCGCGTGTTTGCTCTGACAGCCGTGTTGTTCTCGGTGCTGTCTCACCACGTTTTGCAGTTGTCAGTTGGGCCTCCTTTATCATGCAGGGAAGAATATGAATGCCCAAGAATTTCTGTCTTCTGACTGTAAATCATTAACCAGGAAAACCTTTGGGTACACAATAACTTCCACAGTAGTAAAATCGGACATTTGCTTCATGCTATCTTTCTTGCCAGGCAGCCAGCCACCCTTGACAAAACATCAGAACTGCCAGTGTTTGATCATCAGCAATACCTTTCTCCAGGTCATTACAACCAATTTCCCCCAAGACTTGATCTGTTAATATCTGATCACGATCAAAGGATGCCAAAGGTGGTTTCCATGCAGAAGACCGGCTTATGTATCCCGTGTATTTCAAAACAAATGGAGAATTTGATCACCTGGTTTATGTCATGACACATAGAAAGCAGCAAGTAATGTTTGACAAGTATAAAAAGGTTTGTTTGTTTATCTTTTTGGGTGCAGGTAGACTATCCCAAGTTCCTTAGAGTTCTTTTGCTGCTGGTGGTCTACCAGCCACCATCTGAAGGCCCGCAGGCTCATAGGTACTGCTGGAACCAGCAAGTGCATCCCTGTACGGTGCGTGGTGGGTTCGTGATCAAAACAAGATCCTTCAGGTTGACTGACTTGACAAGTTGCATTACTGGAAGCAGGGCTCATGTCAAAAGTGAAGTTACCTGATGAAGAGAGTTGAGCCTTCAACGCATGCACTGGATCGATGAATTACCTCAATATCCTTCTTACGAAAAAGTGATTATAAGCTTAGGCACACAACAATGATAGCAGACTGGCCTTATTCTTCCTAATTTTATTTGTTATGATTCTCATAAACTATTTTTTGTTACACATAACTGGTAGACTGTATAAACGTTTCAAAAAATTTTAAAGATTAATTTAGGTCTGTCTTAAGATTCAACATTTATTTCCCTATATCTTTTTGTAATGCAAATGCAGGGCAATCTGTTTCATGTCATCAGGAAATATGATCTGATGTTCAAAGGTTATCCCAGCCTACTTAATTGCAAGATTGTATGCAATTAAAGTAGATGTCCCTTGCAAATAACTTGCTAGTTGTTTTATAATCTCTGAAGAGTTTGGTTTTCAATAGCTTTTTACAGGCTGTTGATTTGTGACGCTATCATTATAACAAGCTGCTTTTGTTTTTAGATTAAGGCCCAATCCAAATCCCCTTAAACTCAAGAAGAATGTTTTCATTTACGTAGTGGATTGGGCATTAAACGCACTGCAGAAACAGAATGACCCTTTGACTCTTAGAGCAGGTGACCTGTATCCGAGGGCAAAGGTGCACACTGGGAGAAAATTGTCCTACTTTTTTCTCTGATATATTTTTGCTATAGATAAAGAATGGATCTAGTTGTTCAACTTATCAGAATGACTTAGAAACAAAATATGTTTTAAGATGGTGGAAGACTACCTTGGCAAAGCAAAGCCAATATTACCAAGACCCCTGAAACTCTCAGGGTAAAAAAGTAGAAACATTTGGCTCAAGAAAATGAGCACTGTGGAGAAAAAGCATAAGGGGAAGTCCAGTGGCAAAGAGAATGCCATTCTTTTACAGGCTGATGTTGAACTAAAGACCCTGACTTAGTACTACCTTCTTTTCCCTTTTAATTTATATTGTGTTATCCTCTGGATTTGCATTTATTTATCACTGTTTTCCAGTCCCAGTGTGAAACGTGCTGTGGCTTCTTCCTCTATGGTAATATCCTGTAGCTGTTACTTAGGGCATTTGGGTGTCCTTAAGCAAAAACTCAAATTGATGTTTTGGGAAACTTTGCAGTTGATAATGAAGTGGTTTGGCCAGAGCTCAGCACCACCAACATCAGCACCCTCAAAATTGTCCTGCAGGTAAAAAGCCTACATTTCAAGTAGGAGGATCACCAGTAGATTGCTAAACGTGTTTCCTTTTCATGAGAAAATAAACCTCTTCTATATTCAATAGCAGTAAATTCATCTTTAATTTGCATACCACTTGTTTCTTTCTTGCACTCCATACAAAACATCCTTTATGGCATTTCTTCTCGAAAAAAATAATACAATGGTTTTCTATACAAAATAATTTTCCTATTAGAGCATTCTCCTGGATTTCTTAATCGTTCAGAGTGGGCGTACACGTGAACCGACAAATACTGCACGACCTGTCTTACAGCAGAACTCTGAGATTAATTACTAGGAGGTAATACCTTTGACAAATTACCATATTCAAGTGTGACACCTATTACATGCAACAAAGCTAAACCCACGTGCTTGTTTTCAGCCTTACTGGAGGAATGCCTGGGATTTCAGTTTCTTCCACCATGTTTCATTTATCAATATGGGAGACAACACGTAAAATAAGAATATCAGTTCTTTGTCATCCTGAGGACGTCAGATCCAAGTTTATATTGTAAAATAATATATAGCCTGTAGAAATATAAATGTGCTGTGCACTGGGAACGTATAGGGCAGGGATACTTCCTGGGTATGTAGAAAAAGCAAGAGCTAACCCATCAGTGGCGCTAATTAGCACCCTCTGGTTAGAAAGGCCAACAGTGAATTGGGATTCTCCCTCACCATTACAAAAACCACCTTCAGAAGAAGGAAAACGTGCATCTGCAGGAGGCTGCACAGAAAGCCTATGCTTCGCTGTCTCCCTGTAGCTATTTATGGAGAGGGAAGACTCCATCCAATGTCGCTACCAGTCAGATAATGCTCTGAGCGTTAAAATCAGCAAAAAAAAGCAGCAGGGCAAGGGACTACGACTTGGGAATTTTGGCACATTGGGTAGCTCATCTGTATCACATATAGCCCGATTCCTGCTCAGCTTACTTTCCCCTAATAGGGCTCACCACACTTTCCAAAGGTTGGTAATTTCCCATCTTTCACTTCCTTTCCCCAGGAAAAGCACGGTTATTAGCAGAAGAGAGATACTTTTCCCCCACCAACTCCTTTAAGATTGCCCACAATCAAGCAAGGCTTACCATACCCAGAGCATAAACACTATAAAGATCGGCTTGCTTCAGGCAGCACAGCCGCCGAGCAAACGAGGAGAAACCACGCTGGTCTCGTTTGTGCTGCGCGCTCTCTCCCCTCCAGCTGGTTTATAACCCGCATCCCCCAGGGACCGAGCTCCCGCTGCCAGCGCGGCTCATTAGCATTGCTGGGGGAGCTGATCCACCCCTGCTCTGCCGCGGCGTAGCAAGGTGGGTGGCTCCAGCCGGGAAGAGCTTCAGCTGCTCGCTTGCCATCTCAGGAGCAGCGAGAGAAGAGGATGGAAGAAATCAACAGGGTTTTTTTTCCCCCGTTATCCTTGCAAATTCCAAGCGGCCCCCAGCTCCATTCTTGGGGCTCTATTTTCAGCCGTGGGCTAATGGTGAATGCGGCTCTATCTGCTTCCCTGTGCTTAGCTCTGCAGGGCCTCGTTTGCCCCGGTGCTGAGCGCTTTATATGCCCTGCCAGAATCGACTTAGAGCCAGGCCACTGCTCGAGGTCACTGCTGGGCTCGGGGCTGCACCAGGACTGCTGGCCGTGCGAGGCCAAGAGCTGTCTTCTCCATCTCCCCTCAAACCCAGGAGTCCCAGCACATGCCACAAGGGTTTGTTTTTTTTTAAAGAAAGTTGTATCTTACTCAAAATTCACCAGGTAAAAAGAGATGTGGTCAGAAAGGCATCTCAAGTGTCCCGTGAATGAATGGATGAAGCCAGGGTAGAGTAACGTGAGGATGAAATGAGGGAAGGGGCAGGCTCCTAACTCAGCCGCTGCTCTACCAGCTTCAAAATGCTTCTGTCCCTGTTACGAAATAGTTCCCCATGACAGTTTTTCATGTATTCAACCTTTAGAAAGAGGGAGCTGAGTATTATTCTTAGCAATAGAACAGTCACCTCAGTGCAATTACCAACAACACGGGAGCGGTTTCCATAGCGTACTGCAGCTATCAGTAATTACTTACATTCGGTTCTGCAACTCATGAAGAATGAGCACTACAACAGACTTGTGCATCGGGGAACCACATGCAACGAGCGATATTTTTCATGTAAATAAAGAAAACCAATTAAGCACAGACAGCGGTACCCCATTTCCTTCATTCACTTGTATTATTCTAAAGGCAACGTGCATGTAGTTGCGCTGTGTTGCTGACGGGGTGCAATGCTAATTCAGCTTGCTTTCTTCTCCCTTTCCGTAAAATGCCCGATGTGCTTCAAGCGATGGCAGGGGAAGGGCCATCTCGCGCCTCCACCTGCCGGGCCACAATGCCAAGGTTTCCTCCTGCTGTGCCCAGCGAGACCCAGGGACTGGGGGCACACGAGGCAGGGGTGCTGGTGGCCCTGGTCCCTGCGGACAGGGCCTCTCCTCCCGCCTGCTGTGCTCCGCCTGAATTTAAAATAATACCTGTACTCAGCGCCTATCTTCGCAGCGCTGAACAAACATTAATTAATGACTTTATTGCCGGGGGGAGACGGCAGAGGGAGGGGTGACAAGCCCTTGCCCGCGTGTCTCTGGAGGCCGGAGCGCCTGCTGCCAGCTGCCAGGCGTGCGGGGCTCCCTCACCCCGCTCGCCGCTATCGGCAGCACGTCCTGCTCGGGCAGCGAGGGCAGAGGATTTAGGTGCCTGCTTTCATAATAGGTGTTTTGAAAAATAAACCATGTTAGAGATGAAGTCCCAGGACTAGTTTTAGGAGGATGGGGCAATGCCATTTACAGCCCAACAGGTTTTCCAGGCAGACTTCGATAAGCAGAGACCTGGTCCCATATTCATTATATTCATTAAATCCTTATTAGCAGTTGTATTTGGGTAGCGTTCAGACAGCAATCAATTTTGATGGGAACCGTTGCTTTGCTTTACCCGGATGATTTCTTTTAAAACACGATTTTTTTTCCCGAGGACACTTTCGAAAAGTAAAACTCCATTTACTGCGAATGTGTAACTGTGCAAAGAGAGACAGACGTATCTCCAACTTTTTCACCACTACTTAAACATTATTGGAAAGCAATGAACAACTGAAAGGCAGAATAAAATATTAAAAAAAATAATAACTACACTGCCTCCCAGCCCTGCTGCTGGCTGCGCTCCACATGGTGAAGCCACGAGCACGACCGGGCCCAGCGAACGCCGGCACCGAGCGCTGGTGGCCTCACTTCAGGACGCGACGCAGAACCATCGCCCACGAGAGGAGAGCCTGGTGGAGAACGCACCCACGCGCTCCAGCACCGTCGGAGCCGGGCAGGGTCCCGCAGCACCCATCACCCCTCCCGCGGGCTGGGGCAGAGCCCCCCACCGGGTGACTTTGGGTTTGTTTTCGCCAGCGGTGCCGCATCACCAGCAGCCTGCTTGTCCCCAAACCCTGCTCTCACCAGCACCCAGCAGCAACCGCAAGGCTGGACTCCCACCGCCTGGCACCCACCCGGGGCCACGCCAGCTCCCACGCAAGCCCTGGCGGTCCTCCCCAGCTCCCAGCGCAGCCGAGCTGGGTCCCACAGCCCAGGCAGCGCACTCGAGGCAGCGCCGAGGAGGCAGGCCCCCTCCTCGGGGGATGAACAATTTTTTGTCCAGGTTGCTGCCATGCCACAGCCACGAGGTCGGGGCACGCCTCGGGGACGCCATAGCGGTGACAAAGCTGCCAACGCTCACAACGCAGCGGCGCTGGGGGCTTCCCGATGCATTGAGTCATTCTGCCTCAGTATTTTTAACTTCTGCTGTTTTGACAGGACGCTGCTCCTGGTTCGCGGCCGGCTTGCAGAGCCCCTTCCCGTGGCCAGCACCTCACCGCCAGCCCCGTGCCGCAGCCGAGCTCCTCACCTGGCAGCCCCGGCCCCTCTCATCCCGCCTCGAGTCGTGCCAAAACAAACACTGAAATCGCCTCACGCCCTTGGGTCCCTGCCAGCTTGCACATGTTGCACATTAATGCTCTTAAAATCTGTAGCCAGAGAACTACGCTAACGCGCAAACCAGTCACAGCGATGGGAACGTCTCAATCCTGCTGATCCAGGTCCTGTTTGCAACGAAAAACTTTAGGGCTGTGAAACTCCAGCACCGAGCAGGAAACAAAGCCAGGGCAGCACCGGCAGCAGAGCTGAGGCCAGCGCCGCTGGGCAGGGGCTGGGGGCCCCGCAGGGCTGCCGACAGCCTGGGGTGCACGTCCCGTCCCTCCCCGCTGCCAGGCCTGGCACGCAGGGGAGACACCCAGAGCAAGGTAGTGCCTTTGATCACGTACAAAGGATTTAGCACGCGCCAGGGGTTATGGAGACAGACTTCCTACCGGGTGCAGCGCGGCTCCGAGCAGGCAGGGCTGGGTCTAAGCACGGGGTGCGTGACCCCGCTGTCCCCACTGCACGGTGCCGCTGACCCCGGCCATCAGGCACCGGTGGCACCCCCACGGACCCCGCGCAGACCCCAGACCCATTCCGTGCCTCTGTGCTCCCCCTGAGAGCAGCCTGTACCCCCCCCAGCTCTGGGGATTTGGGGCACGAGACCCCCGGGGCTGCCAGGAGCACACGGAGAGGGTCACGCTGCGAAGGACACCCTGCGTTCCTGGGGGTGCATGCGTGCAGCTGCCCGCCCCACCAGGAGAGCCACACGGATGCTGTAAGACCCCACCAGAAGCCCCCCTCCCAGACAGCTAAATCCCTGGCAGCGCTGACTTACCGGTGCTGTTTGCCAGCATCCTCACAGCCGTGGGGGTTTTGGGGGGCTCTGGGTGGCAGCCAGCAGCATGGGAGCCCATGGTGGGGCCGGGGGCTCAGCGCCGGGGGGCTCGGCCCCCTCTGCTCCCCAGGCAGGGCAGGGGCAGGGGCAGCACGGCCGCGCTCCCCAGCATCACCCCGCTCCCCAGCATCGCTGCCGTTGCCACAGAAACTGGGGGATGACTCAGGAGCCGCGCCGCTGACATCAGAAGTGACGAGGAAGGGGCTGGGGGGCAGATGTTCCTCGGTCGGTTTTGCTCATTAAAGCCGGAACGCTTTGTCCAAGGAAAACATTCAGCCCCCCACCCCCCCGGGGGGGGATCCTGGGAAACATCTGGTCCCTCAGGGTGCGGGGTTTGGTGATTTCCAGGAGGTCGGTGTAACGGCGATGGGGAGAGACCTGGAGCCCTCCACACGTTGGCTTTGCTCTGCCGAAAGCTGCCTGGCCCCAAAGCCCCAGCGCAGGGGCTGGCACCGAGCAGCCCCCCCAGGGCATCAGAAAATAACCGCGGGGAGGAAACCCACCTAGAAGCGGCTTTGCCTGGTGCCGGAGCGCAGGGCAGGCGTTTGGGAGCCAGGGGCAGGGGGATGCGGCTCCGGCTGATGCCCTGACCCTGCCACGGCACGGGGACGAGGGCTGTTGGTGAACGGTGCTGAGCGCCGCGTTGCTGGAGTGATCCCAGCCGGAGGAGCAGGACATCGACTGTGCCGCCCGGCCCCATCACAGCCCAGCCTGCGAGAGGCAGCTTCAGCCTCTTTTTTGTATAATCTTTGCCAATTTTCTTGCAATGGCTTTAAATAACCACCAAGCAAAATGACTTAAAGCCAAGGGGGCCCGGGGCCACCCCTCCTGCTGCACCCCGAGCACCGTTTCAGCCCGCAGTGGCCGTGCCCAGGACAAGGACACAGAGGAGGCAGCAGAGCGCGATCAGCTGCTCCCCCGCTGTTTCATAGGACAGAGCTATTTTTGAAAAGCAGTAAATTAATGCACTTTTCCACTTCGTGCTTGAGCGCGGTGCTGAGACGTCCTGGCTGGGTACCGAACCATTGTGCTGTCTGCTGGCCAGCCAGCGGCCCAGGTTAGAAACTAGTTAAACTTAACCAGTAACTTGGAAATTAGTTAAAATCAGGGAGAAATTTTATCTGTGCATAGACACAGGAGAGCTTAGGCATCACCCCAGGCACACACTCTGCATCTGGACACAAACGTGGGCATTTTGGTAGTGCCGTGCAGGGATTTGTTACGCAACGAAGCGCCGACGCTTCGTTATCTCCCGCTTACAGGCGTTGTTAGATCTAGCCCAGTATGACACACTGAAATATTTTTAGTGAGATGAGAGTCCCGCAAGAGATGCCTCGGTCAGTGAGAGCAGCGACTGATCCCAGAAATGCCACAGCCCCATGAACTCCGTCAAGAAAGAAACTCCCCAGTCGCCCGCAAAAGCAGCCCCGGGGCCAGCGCTGAGCCCTTGCCCCCAGCCGCCTCCCGGGGGGGGCTCCGTGTGGCCCTGGCGCAAGCCCAGGATCAGGGAACCGAACGCCCAGGGCTTTTATTTTTAGCACAGCAAGCTATAAATACAGCCCGCGGTAACCCACGGAAATGTGATGGACTTGGGATCAGGAAGTGACGGCAGCGGGGAACCCCGGAGCTGCGGGACGGGGAGCGCCCTGTCCGGGCGGGCTGGAAGCAAACCACGCACAAATACACCCAAACGGGCAAAGAGGGCACCTCTGCACAGAGCAGGGGCATGGTGGGATCATGCAGGGCACAGATTTCTTGGGGTTTTGCGCTTTTTTCCCCTCTCCTTGGAGAGTGTCTGCGGGTGGGAGCGAGGAGGAAGCCAAGCGCTGCCGTGCGCCGAGCAGCCCGTGATTCATCGCACGCAGCCTGGCAACAAGCTCGAGTACGGGGGAAAACACAGATGGAAGGGGCCTGCTGTGATGGAGAGCCAGCAGCTCGGAAAGTGGTGGCTGGTGGCCTTCTCAGGGTAATTTAGAAGAGCCCAAACTATTTTCCTTTTCCTGCACATCACGGGGAGGGGCCGTGCGGGGCTGGCAGCCTGCACTGCCTGGCTTGCAGCCGGCCTGGCTGCTGCCCCTCTGCCAGGACCATGCAGAACGGAGCAAAAATCAGACCCTCAATGCCAAGAAATCCAGGGAGATGTCCCCAGGGAGATGTCCCAAACCCTCATGGCCTTCGTGCAAGGTGGACAGACTGAGGAGGCTGCGCGCCGGCACGTCACAGCCAGCAGCTACAGCGCGGCACTGCGGGCTGCGCTCTTCCAAGGGCTGCTGCATGCCACAGCGACGAGGAGGAGCTGAATAATTCAACCAAATCCTGGGCGTGTGGGAGCTGCCGCGGGCACGAGACTGCCGGGCCCGCGTTCCCTGCAGAGCAGCCCTTCGGCAGAGGGCACACGGAGGCTGGCTTTAACATAAGTGTGGTTTATGCCCAGGCTACAGCTCATAAAAGCCACGTAACCGCACCATGCATAAGCGCCACAAGTCTTCCATGAATAATTTCTTCAGGACGCCCTGCTCACACCCGTGCAGCACAACCAGAACAGGGGAAACGATCAAGCAGCGCTTGCCAAGCGCGAGGAGCAAAGCTTCGGCAGCCGCTGCCTGCGGCAGGCGCGGAGCCCTCGCCTTTAACCAGCTCGACCAGCCCAGCGCTCCCACGTGCTGCGTCCCAACGTGCTCCTTGTGCAACCACCGGTGGCATCATCGGCCCGGCTGCATTTCACAAACCCTGCTGGAGATCGCAGCTCTTCCCCGTGACAGCCCCGGGAAGCGGCAGTACAGCGCCCTGGGTGCAGGATCCGTGCAGGACCCCCCGCCACTGAGCCCAGGTCTGTCGTCTGGGCACCGCTCCCCAGCTGGGCATCTAAGTTTACACCCCGGGTTTGAGGGCGCTGGGAAGGCGCTGGCCACCTCTCCAGTTTTATTTTGGTGCAGGACATCTCGAGTTACTGACGTCCCTCCCCCACCTCCACAAGTGACAGATTCCCGGTGACACGGGACACCCAGGGCTGGCACTGCGCTCTCAGGTCACCCCGCCTGGCAGCGTTACACCAGCGCTGCTGTCGTGCACACACGCACGCCAGAGACCTGCCTGTTTCAAGCCATTTTCCAGGACCACACTGCAGAAGCTACAGTTCAGCTGACAAGTGCAAGTCTTGCATTTCAAGTTCAGGTTTTGAGTTAGGAGAACAGAAAAGAAAAAAAAAAAAAAGAATTAGTTCCATTAATTCTGCCCCAAACCTACCACCCCTGTAGCAAGACATCCTCAGCAGCTTCCACAGCCGCAGGTTCTTTTGGAAGACTCCCCTCTTACAGGAAGATCACTACGAAATAGCAGGATCAAGCATGGAACAAGTTACCAGATTGCTGCATCCTGTACAGAGGGGGCTGCAGCCCTGATCTGACCGCGCTGGGCTGCCAGGCTGCCAGAGCTCACACGGGCAGCAGCTGCTGCTTCCTTCTGTCCCTGCTGGAAGCCAGAGCAGGCAGGTATGTTCGAGGAGCCAGCTAGGTAGTTCTACACCGTCCTGCTGCTTCCTGAGGGTTAGTGCTCCTGCTGACCTTCAGTTCGTGGGAGAAGAGCGTGTGCATGGAACGAAAAAGCCAGGACACTGAACAGCTTGCTGGGAGAAGCTACAGCAACCAGCCCCTGAGGAAACTGGAACAACTCTTGCCACACCGATTCTGTTGGTGCTGGCAAGGCGAGACATTACTAATGAGTTGGATTTCCACAGCCAAGTGCAGCCTGTACTTACCTTTCCTTTGTAGTGCAGGCTGAGGCTTTGATGGGAGCTGGAGGTAACGCTCGGGCCACGGCAGCAGGAGCGTTCCCCTTTATCGCTGGGGAAGAATGCAGGTGGCACCTCTCCGTGCTGAAGGCACGCAGCTCATCTCCTGCGAACACTGTGCCAATTACAGCCCATCTCGTCGCTGAGATAGCAGGCACTTTTTAATTTTGTAAGGTGTGGATTTCTGCCTAGACCTGCTGTACCAGTTTCGGTACACAAGTACCATTATCTAATGATATACCACAAGCTGCTCGCAGAGTTTTATTTGCTTTTGTTTTAATTTAAATCACTGGAGAGAGGGACTCTGAAGTGTCCTGCAGCCTGCTGCTAATCTGTGCACTGAAGGAAATTTAAGTCAGTGGCCACCTGGCACCAAGAGAATACCTGCATTTAATAACACTGCATTCAAAAACCTGCACTGAATAGCAAGGACTTGGATGCCTCGCGCTGTAATCCTCCATCTTTCACGGGATATAATGAAAAGATATAATGAAAATTATTCTGAGCTCCTCACAAGTGGCTGGAAAATGCGCTAAACAAACAGGCTGCTGGCAGGTGCTCTCCCTTGCCCTGAACATTGTGTAAAAATGCTGATAACCCCACCTTATTCTTCGGAGAAAAAACCTCACACATTTACACTCTTAATCAGTTGCCTCCAAGGCAACCACAAACACGTGGGCAAAGCTCAGAGGAGCTTCCAAGTTCATTGCCAGAGAGCCAGCAGCAGCACTGCTGCTACATAAGCGCGAACAGCGTTTTGGTACAGTCGTGTGCAAGTTGCTGCATCCCACCACAGTGCCAGCTGCTGTTTGCTCAAACTATTTTCCTTAATGAGAGTTCCCTTACTGAGAAAGCAAATTCCAATTTATCAGTCAACGCATTCAAGACAAATCCTTCTTAAATAGCATCAGTCCACCACAGGGGATCACTAAAATCTCGTTTCATGTCGCCCCTTGCGATGAATCCTACCAATGCAACTTTGTTCTGGGAAATGGAGAAATAGTTTCCAGGTGCAAAAACAGTTATTGAACAAGGATTTGTCCCTCAAGTTCTGTTATAGCTAATCTATAACCCTACAAAATACCTTATTTCTTGAGAAACAACTCCAGCAGTCTCCAAGGAACCCGACTCCAGATTTTTCATAAGCCTTTGCTACTTCTGAAAATGATGTTTCGGAACACCTTGTAATAAATCAAAAAAAACTTTATTTTTAAGATATATTATAAATTTACAGCATACAACATCAGTGTCTTTAGTGTGTATGTGTGAGCAGGCTTAAAGACTCAGCATTCATTCTAGTCTCGCTTGTGGGGATGCTTTCTCCACATGCTAAAGGTACGCAACAGTTCCAGTTTGAATGGGTCTGGCTTTGCTAACGACCTCAATAACTTCTAGGGGCATGTTTCAGTAGACAACAGCGACTGTTCAGAAGGATAACAAATCGGTAGCACTTCTTACTCGCTGCCTGGAGGGCTCCTGTATCAAAGCAAAGCCTGCTGGTCTCCCCAGCCAGGGAGAAGTCATTGACCCACGCGAACGTGTCCAGAATGAACGCTGAATTCACAGGCTCAGTGATGTCTGCCCTAGTTAAGCTTCATAAAAGTAACATTACATCTTAGAAACAGCTGTGCATGCCACACATCAGTGTCAGCTCCATATAAAAATTATCGTATGCTGTACCTAATTATTTTATACACAGGTGAAATGAAAAACGTTAAGTCAGTACCTTGCAATATAATTTTACCGGTGCTGCCTTGTGGTAAGTGCTGGATAGCAAATCATTCTTGTACAGTTCATTAACTATGATAAAAATATGCAAATTAAAAATCTCTATAGGCCCCTGTTACCTGCTGTAACAAAGACACTGTTTTGTGGGGCTTTGTTTAAAACATGATCCAATTTCTTCCCTCTCCCCAGAGCACGATATAAAACTATATCCAAATTCAGAAAGAATTTAATACATTTATTGAAGTTCACATGCTGCAAACAGGATCTGCATTGAAGATCTTTAAATCTAGGGCAAGAGGTCCTTAAAAAAATTTGTAGTTATACCCAGATGTTAGGATGTAGATGAGCACAACCACCACGACAACACATTCATGTAGACATAAAGTACACTGCTTGCTTTTTCCTCTGCAGGAACATTGGGGTTGCAACCCTGGCCAAGCTCACCAACCGTCCGAACTCCGACAAGGGCCAAGACAAATGCTTCAGAAAAATAACCAGCCCCAGAGAGGACAGTCAGTGGCTTGCTTATGCCTCAAAGCATAACAAGTTACAGTTGAATGGAAATACCCAGCTGCAAGTGCTGCTCTTCTGCCAGTTAATAAAAATGCTACTTATTAAAAGTAGAAAAATGGGCTACTACCTTGGATGAAACACTCACTATCCTGTGCACAATACTTTAGGAAAATTGCTGCTGAAGTTGAGATCCCTGGGAACCTCTCCTCTCTTCTACAGGCAACATTTGCTGACAGTGTCACAATACATTCATTTGGTGCAATGCTTATTTAAACAACTTTCAAAATACATTAAAGATCCTCAGCCCGTGAATCGTTACGTGGAAAAAAAATGAGTCCCAACTAAAAAGGATTTCAATAACCACTTAAGCATTTCTTGGATATGAAGATCAATCTCCAAAAGACAAGCTTGGTTCCAGGACAGCGAGGAACGAAATGGGGGTCAAGGTTCTGGGACACATCTGTGACAAAGGCTGCGAGCAGCCAAGCAGCAGCAATTAGCTGCAGGCTTCAGAGTTCTTGCAGGAACAAACCTCACACTTCCCCAGAAGAGCAGAAGTGCAATGACTGCTTTAGAAACAGTGCAAGTTAATTTTCCAGCTGCGTGGAGAACAGAAGCGTTCTTGAAAAGGTGTAAAGATCAGCGAACTGTGAAGGGGCTGGGTAATCTCGTGTGACCACTTCCATATGATGATGCAGCAATCTTAAAGGAAGACTCATGCCACTGCTCTCACGGAGAAAAAAGACTGGCAGATTCTTTGGACTGTACCTAACACAAGAGGTTTATCAGGAGCGTTACGCTAGCTTGGTCTCTCAGGTCAAGACCAACCAAGGTCCAAGCTGCAAAGTGGCCACTGGCATTTTTTCCAAATACATCCTTTTAAATGCATCCCCCCTACAGAGTATAAACATGAAGCCCTGAGAACAAACTTCCATATAGTACATTTCTATTAAAAATATCAGTGTTTTGATGACAAAATTATAAATTACATATATTTAAATAAATAGCTAGCTTTCAAGAGTCATGTAATATCAAAAGGCAGAAGATTGTCTTTATTAATGTATGGGGCAAAGAGCTAAAACTATAAGAAACAGACACTGCACTGTAAGAGCCACCTGGCACCCCACTTCCTCGATTCCTTACTTTTCCTTGATTTTGCAGGCTTCCAAATATTCCCTTGACCATGTTATAAGACACTTAAGCATGACATGTCTTTGCTAGTCTTAACTTGAACACCAGAGACAAGCACAGGACCTGAACCTGTAAATCCTTATTCCTCACAAAATTAGCTTTTTTTACAAAATTTATTTTTAACAAAAACTTCTATGCCAAATTGCTTAGGGACCTCTCACTGGCTTGCAGACCAGATCCACCAGTCCTCTAGCCTTCAGCCACAGAATAGGACAATTCGCCCCCAGGCAGCACTCCTACCACATACGCTGTGCCTGGAGACCTGCCTATGCACACTGACTAAATAGCAGTGATCCTTCAGTATTTTGCAGGTTTCGTAAAAATTGCTACAGTCGATACTCTTGCAAGCACAATGGACTTAGCTTCCCTCAACCCACCTTTAACTGATGAAGCAGCAATACACCCACACGTTGCAAGGACACACAGCTCCCTAAGCCCTCTACTATTTCATACTCACAGGACAACACTGATTACTTGATCAATTCCTCAAAGGGTTTGTTTAACCTAAGGGGTAGTTGTTTCTTCTAGATCAACTCTTACGCCTTGCTGTGAACACCACACCTCGTAAGTTCTGGCCTCTTTCAGGGACTGCCCAGTGGAAGCTTAAGTTCTCACAAGACAAGCAGCCATACCAAGCAACAAGCTGCTTTGGCAGATTGGAAGAACACGCTCACCAACACTTCAGCTGTGTAATTGCCAAGCTCTGAAATGAGAAAAGCCAGAAACAACCACATTCTCAAGCCTTCGAGCATTTTAAAGATGCAGTATTCCTTTATCTGTACAGTTTCTAACTGTTGCTACAACGTTAGGTCATGTTGTTGGAGCTGGGTATCCTGTCTCTTATGTGTGCGTGTGCCTCATTTTACTCATGCTTTTTTCCTTATACGATGGTCAGTGGCACTGATCCTGTTCTGACATACCAAGGGAGGCAGCTCCGATGGCCTTTATCACCCCTACCGAACTGACATTGAAAGAACCTGCTCAGTAGCAGCTCCTGGCAGCACCACGCTGCAGAAATGCACAAGCAGCGAACTTCCACCCTTACAAGTGGCCGCTCTGCTCCTCTGAAGGAGGTCAGACAGCAAATCAGGAGCACACTCAGTTTCAACCACCTAAAAATTAGACAGCTGGTTCAAACTCATCCTCCACATTGTCACAGCAGAGCCAACAGACGGTCCCAGGGGCAGCTCCTCCCGTGCCAGTGCAGGCAACGTGGGTTGCGTCCTCCTGCCATGTGGCCACTCACCCAGGTTTTGCTAGCAAACCAGAGGCCAAGGGTTTAGAAGAATTTAAAGCTGACAGGGGATTCTCACCTGGTCTGTCTGGAAGCTCTGCAGCCACTCTAGAGTCTGATCATGTACCACCGAAACCAAAAGCAGCACAGAAATGGTCTTTTGACAAGTCTTTACGATATTCCAAGAGCAAAAGACAGCTTCCCAAGTATTTATTCAGTAATTCTGAACCTCTAGCTTACTCATTCAGAAGCTAAAACCCACCCAAACTACAGGATAGTCTTTTCCCAGCATTGTCTTTTAAAAACTCATCTTTCATTATGCTACAACCTTCAATCACAACTAGCCACGAGTATTTGTGAACTTACTGGGTTGCTGAATCAGGTTCCTTGCTTTTAGTACTGTAAGACAAAGTAACAACTTCAAGTCATGCTGTCAATCTGTTCTTAGCAAGAATCCAGGAAAATGTTTTTACTGTCCAATTTGAACAAACATCTCTAAATCTTAGAAATTCTAAATGTAAAAGTAAATATTTCTGCTGTCGTGAACTGTAAAGCTTAATATGAATTTACAGATAACAAATGAAAAAATCCTGGGATAGTAAGCTGAGATAAAATCTCATGCTGTTTTGGTTTCCCCACCCTTCATACTAATTATGTGAAATTGGCAACTTCAGTGCCTTGACTGCATAATAGCACAGATTAGATGCCAAGTTCAGGCCAAAACTTGTTACAAAGGTTTCGGGTTGCATCTTGTTACATTTTTGTTTAAAAAAAATAAAATAACTGCACAAAACCAGTTGTAAAATAAAGGTGACTAGCAGAGTTATTTAGGATCTATTTGACAGACACCTCTGTGCTATTTAAGGATAAGGTCTCCTCCTGATTGAACTGCACTTTGGAGGAGCAGGTCTCGCCTCGCCTGCCTTTCCAAGGCAAGACACAGCAAGGATTATGACAGACATCAACCAGGTTTCACTAACTTGAAAACAAACATTTTTTGTTCAGCCTGTATAAAGAAGTGACACCCGCGTAGCCCAATCGCAACGACTAGCTGGCTATTCACCGGTGAGTTCTCTCCTTAATAAGCTCACAACCGCTGTCTGAAATCTTAAGTCAATCTTCTGACAAAACTAGCAAAGACACAGCCTGACTTTCTTGGTATTTCCAAGGTGAAAGAGTCGAGAAGAAACACTTCCATCTCAAAGTAGATAATTTTAAGCGTGCTTTTAAATATGGTAAACAAGATAAAAACCTACGTGTTTCTGCGTCTTTGCAGATCACCGTTCACTGAAAACCCATGCAAATTAGTTGCCTTTTTTTTTTTTTGCAAACCGTTTGAAACAAAGTCACAAGTCCCCCTTTCCAAAACCGTGCACACAAAAATGGAAAAGATTCAACGTGAAGATATCCTCTTTGCGCTACGATATGGCATAGTGTAAACTGATGAACTGCAGCCTACTTGAGAATCCAAGGGTCGGTGTAGTAAGTTCTGTTGCGAAAGAGATACTGCATCTTTAACGTAGCTGGCAGAGAACCTCATAGAAGTGTAACTGCTGCGGGACTGGAACAACACTAACGCAGAAAATAAATAGGAAAAAGTAATGCTATTTATTAAAAGAATTCCATCTATGAATTATTCTGTTTAAATTATAATGCAAGACAGACAAGTTTGGATAGAAATGTGCTTGCTCTCCCAATATTTGGACTTTTAAAAAACGTTTCCTAAGAATCAATTTTAAAAAGCGTTTTATAATTTGATATAGCCATAAATTAATACTGCATGGAGATGATTAATATCCTATGCTAGTGGTCAGTGACCTTTTGTAAACATTAGCCAGACGCTAGTAAAACTGGCTAGAAAACTACTGTCACAGGCCTTTTTGACAAGCAATATCGTATTTCTTTCCAACAGATTCTTAATTGTTTTCACAAAACCTTTTCCTATTTTTGATATACTTTATTTTTAACCTAATACCTGAAAAAACATAAACAAGTCTTCAAACCTCTTCCACTAACACTAAATCCACAAGGCAATTAATTGCAGTTGGCCGTTAACTACATACCCCGTGCGAGACACCCCCTCGGCCAGAATCTGCCCCCTCCTGCCCCTTCCACCCCCCACCCCCCCCAACAACCCATGCACCCTCCTGTGAGGAGAAGGTGACACGAGGGACAGAAGGAAGTGGCACAGTGGACTGGCATCCCCCTCTACGTGCGATTCAGCGTCTGGAAGATTCGGGAGATCTGTAGCATGACAGGCCCCGTTTCGGGATCATTCATCCACTGAGTGCTGTTCAGGGGGTTTTCAAGCATATCCTCGAAGGCTGCCAAGAGATGGAAAGCACAACGTGTTTAGGCTTGTAGTCAGCAGATGCCTCCACGTTTGGGATGCTTCAACGACAGGAGAGTTAGAAATAGCTAAAACTTACCTAACGCAGTGGGCAAGCACCCCCCCCACGGTGAGAACACATCATACACTTACCATTCGTACTCCCAAATCTCCACAGACCGGGATGCTACAGGCTGTTACACTTCCCTCACTCCTTTGCATCAAATTCATTGCGGGCAGAGGCTGATTAAATACTCAGCCTGGATTATAAACCATTTTACAAAGCCTCAAGGACACGGGCTTGAAGAGCTAAACACTTCACAAACATTTACTCTGGTTACTCTTATAACATCTCAGAAGGGGAAACTAAGCCAGCAAAATAAGAAGTAGGTATGGCAAAGGCTACCTAGGAATGAGCAGCAGAGCCAGCCCCCAGATCTCAGGGCTCTATCTTTTCACGGAGGCCCCTGGAGCCAGAAGGGAAGCAGCATCTTCCCTCTGAACAGTGTGTGCGCTCTCCTTCCTGCCATCTGGAGGGCTGAGGACATCGGGGAGCATGTCAGGGGACAGGGGGAACAGCCAGGCCTACCTGCCTAGACACAGACAGAAGGGGAAAGGCTGTCTGTGCAGAACGACTGCCTCTATTTTTGAACAGTGACAGAGATCCAAATACTTAAGAGCAATTTTTATTCTTTCTATACGGAGCTGTTTTTACACTAAGATTTTTTTTTTTTGCATGCCAATTTTCCCTCTTCTACTTATTTTGAAGGAACCAGGCATCTAGTGCAAGAGCTAAGCCACAACTTTGGCAAAAGAACGATCCACGAAATAATTTATAACCTTTACGACAGACCCTGCGCTGGACTACTGGACATTTGGAGCAGTCATTACGGAACAGGACTAAAAAAGCAGTTGCACATCTGATCTATTCAGGAGTCACCAAAAGGTCAGTGTGACAAGAGTCTGGCAGACCAGCACGAGGGGCAGTGTCTTCGCTTTCCCAGGAACGTACAAAGTGTTAGTCTACAAAGCTCTAACGACATTAGTGCGAGCCATAAGCACCAAGCACCTCTGAAAGGCTCATCATTAATACCTTGCTCAAGGTCACGCACCATGCCTGCTGCAAAGCCCAGAATAAAGTACAGATCTCACCTTTCACCACTCTGTATTCTTTTACACAGACTCAAGAGCTTAAACCTAAAGATTTATCTACATTCTTTAAATATCTAATTAAATGCAAACATTGTTAAAATCTGTGACATAAGCAATCTGCAGATGTATCCTCTGATGTTCATCCAAGCCTTACAAGCACATATAATGGCATTTCGTTTTCTATTTATATTCTGAGCTGCAGTGTGGAACCCTCTTTGGAAATGAAGAGACCATTTGTTCAGAAATGAGGGTGGGAAGGTTCTGCTCTTGAATTATTTAAAGACCTGCAAACTCTCCTGATTGCATTTAAAGAAGTATTTTTAAAAGCTCTCCTGACAGAGCTGCGCACACATCCTTTATTTCAAAGGAAGTGTTCAAATGAGTTTTGAAGCCAAACACTAAAACGCAAAATTTGATGAACACAACATAGAGCCTATGTCACTCTTCTGTACTCTAGTCCAGTGTCAGACATACCAATCCAACAAAGACTTACTTTTCACCATCAGGTTCATCAGCCGAGTACTTGCCATGCTCACCGCATTTTTGACCAAGAAAACGGGCTTTACCACAAACAGGGAAAAATATATTTTCACAAACGCTATCTCGATTTTGATAAGCAAGGCCTTAGCTTTGACTTCTTGTTTGGTTACACTTTCACAAGTTATCTTCCATTCCAATGATCAGGCTGCAGCTCACAGTAAGCTGTACAGCAGGAGACAGCCTTGTGTTTTTTTTTCTGTGAACTCATCAGGGTTCTAAACAGACATTCCATTTTTTTCTCCCATAGCCAAAAGGGAGCACACAAAAGGTCTCCTAAATCCACAAAAACATTGCAGCCAGCAGCTATTGAAGTTCTGAGTTCAGCAAGTGTAAACCAGCAGCCTAGGGAATTAGTGTCGTTTCTGGGACAGCCCCAAGTTCTGCTGGTGGTACAGCTGAGCTGCAAAATGAAGCAAGCGAACAATACAGCTGCTGAAAGCGAGGAAAAGGGTACAGAGCTGTGCACATCTCACCATGTGTGCTGTCATCATCCTGTCTCTGTTCTCATTTGCTAAGAAATGCAGAGACAGTGTATATTTATCAGGAACCCAAATTATCAGGACTTACCTAGTAGAGTTTTGGGGTTTGTTAACCCTAACTGTACCACTGGATTTTCTAAGATGGCTTGGAAGAGAGGGCTATTGGTGTCGATTCCCTTATCTAGTTCCTCTGGAGAAGGCTTTCTGTCTCCTAGCAGCCATTCACACTGAAAGAAATCACCAAACACAACATATTTAATGGTTGATTCCATTAAAATGAGTCTGCCAAAGCATTTGACAATGCATGATAAAATATTTTTCCTCTCACAGAAGCATTGAACTATACATTTCTTTTCACTCTAGATCACTATTCATTTGTGTGTTGCTCTGACAGAAATCAACCTTTTCAAGAGGACAACAGCAGTGCCTGGTATGGTAATAAAATGATACCAGCTTTGTGTGTTTCAAAGCTCAGCAAAGACGCATGGTGTCATGCAGATGCATGGCCTCATAGGAACTCCATCAGCATGGTCACATTAGGTCATCTGGAAGAGCCATGCGGCCCAACATCCTCTCTGATAGTAGCTAGCACTGGATGCTTGAGAAGGTTCCTTGACTGCCAGCTGCGTCCACACCTTTCTGCGTAATATACCCACTAATCCATCTTCGAAAACCTTCTTATTTTTGGATTCCACCAATTCTGGAATGCATTGGTGCCAAACATTAGTTCATATGCTGCGTGGCCTGAATCTCTTGCCTGATTTATTCCTGTCCTTTAGTCAGTTATTTATTGGGAATACCTTTTCCTTCTACACAATAGCATAATCTCTTCTGAAGCCTCTGGTGAAGGAGCTTCCCTAAAGCTTTTTGAAAATCCACATATGCAACATGAACCAGATCAGCCTCAAGCTCATGCATGCTGAGTTCCTCTAAAAAATCTAAAACCTTTGTATTCTTACTATGTATCTAACTGAAAAAGGCACAGAATAGAGGGTTCATTTCATCTCCAGTAGCAGCTGAGCTTTATGATAAATCAAAACATCAATCAGTGAGGAAAAAATCAGTTGAACAGATGATTATGGCAATAAGGAACAAATGACATTGTACTCACGGCTGCATTTTGCTGGTTGTTGTTTACTCTGAGTGCATCTACCACTTCTTTTTCATCAAATCCCATCTCCATCAGGGCAATGACAGCCTGTAAGATTTGCACAGCTTCATAAATACAATATTTAAAACAAATGAAGAAGTGAAATATTTAAAACAATCACATCCTCCACCTTCTGTCCAGATTTTTTTGGGGGTAAAAAAAACATTGTTTCCATTTGCAGACTACTAAGCAATCTTAGCTACAGAGTTTTCAAACACTGTCTATCCAAAGATTTATTCCTTTTCCATAATAAAGACACTTAAGAATGAGACTGAAGGTAGTTCCTGTTGTCGTTACTGAAAGCTGAATGCAAGGCAAAGAGCGAGTAGCTGGTATGGGAAGGAGAACAGGATGGAAACACCTCATTTTAAAACTTCTCTTGTGTCACAAGGCTTTGATTGATCTCTCACTGACAAATTAAGCTCCACAAGCTCCAAGATCTCGTGCATTTGTAGTTCTATTCACTGAATTTAAGTTTTACTTCTGGGATTTATTATATTGCTAGAGAGCATTACATATTTAGACAAATGTACCTAGATATTGTTATGAGAACATTTAATCATTTAAAAATCGTACCCAGGTCATCAAATCCTACTTTTGCAGCTTGCAACTAAGATCACAAAAAACATTTACTGTAAAAGTGAAGTGACAGATTCTAAAGAGCACCTCCTGGTGAATTTACAGTGTGATAACAGCACGTATTTTCACTTCAGCTAGTATTGTGCTCTGAAAAAATGATAACTTCTGCCTTTGATGCAAGACTTAAAGACTTAACTGCTGGTGATACTTTTCCTTATCCCCTAAATACAACAATGCTCTTCTGTCCTTTTCTACAGCAAAAAGGACAATACTGTCCTGCAACCCTTCCTTGATGCCAGACAGTGCTTTTTATGACTGTCATATCAGTAGCATCGACTAATTTTCACGTGTAAAGTGTCAGTAATTTAGATACTGTTAACCGAGACAGTAGTGGTAATATCCCTTTCAGCAACCTGAATTCAAGCAGCCCCTGCAGACTTCCGCTAAAATACTGTCACACCAGCATAACGTACATCTGCACGCTTGTCCCATTCCATTTATTAAACGAGCATTTGTTTGGATTCTGTGATGCCAACCCAGTCCCTTTCAGTTCTAACAGTTAACAAATAGCAAGAGAGACACCACGTACTCGTGGGTCTGGACGAAACTCTCTTTTCCTCCGGATCTTCTTGAATATTTCTGTCAGCTCATCCTTGGCCTCTTCCCCACCTGCTTCTGAACTAGGACCCGCAGTTGCTTCAGCAGAGGATGCACCAGCTTCGGCCGGGGCTTCTGATGGAGTCTGGCCTGGCAGCGGAGCATCTACTGCAGGGTCATCCGCGTGTTCTATCAACCACTCCATGGCCTGTGTCACCGACATACTGAAAAGAAAATTAAAACAAAAGGGATGAGGAACACTCCAGAGGTGGTGTTACACATACAATTTCCTTTGCATTTATTCCTGGTGGTATCTTGACTTAATGATTAATTAGTATCTGAATTGTCATAAATACAGTTTTGGAGCAAACCTCGGAGCACCTTAATTCTACATGCACTCAGGGCCCCAGAGTCATCACTCATCTGTCATCCTGGCTTCAGAGAAGTACAATTTGGGCAGCTGCATCCCAGATTTTAAAAGGCATTTCTAAGGCAGTCACCTTATTCTCCAAATCATCTGCTTTATTGCACAACAGACAAATACTGACTATTCGCAACTGCTGACAAAACTGCAAAGTGTGTTCCAAATTTACATGGAACCACAGCTCAGACAGAAGCTGCTTTGTTGCTTCTTACAGAGATCTCTCAGACTTCTAGCGATAAAGGAATGCCATTAACAACAGAAGAAAGTGGGACAACATGTGCACAATATATCTCGAGCGAGAGCAAAATTCAATGCAGGCAATTGCACTAGGATGCGTACCACTCATCTCTTCCTCTACTGACTCAAGAAGGAATCGGCGATCCCTCAAAGGAGCGGCCACCTCCGGGGAGACCAACAGGACGCCACGATCATAACCCAGCCAACTGCTGGACTGCAAGTACCCAAGCTAAGGGATCTTGAGGGAGACCCAGCACATGCCTTCCCAATGAATACACAGGAAGCAAAGATAACGACAGCGTACCTGAATGTGCAATTTCATTTGACTGCACGGTAATTACATGTTCTAAGAAAGGGAAGCCTTTGACTACTTGGCTTTTCACTTACAACATGAAAGATGGAGGACATCGGGGGAAAGTCCTCCTAAGCCCAAAGGGAGAGAGGCTGGAAAAGAATGACTGGAATATTTTGTTGATTCTCTATCATTAGAAATTTTTTACGAATGGCCTAAGAAACCCCCTCTCAGAAACGAGGCAGCACAGCTGTTTCATCTTAGAGCATGAGAAGAACTGTGTTACCTCCTCTTTTCCTACAGTTGCTATCTGGACTTTATAATATTCTTGGAATGTTTTTAAAAGATCAGCAGAAAGTATTTTTGCTACAGCTGAAAGACCAATCTGGATGGGCTAGGCTTGCTTTTTTCCCCTCTAAAATTTTAAAGTAGAAAATGTGACTTTAATACTCAGAAACAGTGCCAGCCTGACAGCCTTGTGAACTGCAGACAAGCTATTCTTTCCAGAACAAGTACAACACTGTTTCCCCTTTCCTGGGCCATCTGCACCTGCACGTTGCCTGTGCACAGAAGTGTTCTTTGAACTACTGCTTTGTTCAAACCTAGTTTTAGGTGACCCACATAAGGAGGCTTCTGAAAAAAATGCTTTTTTTTAAAAACCGTATCGAATAATTTACAGGCAGTGTGCTCAGTACACTTACTGATTTAATCGAAGGGCTTTGACAGCTCTGCTCTCTGGAAACCCCATTTCTGTAAGCTGCCGCAGAGCTATCTCATCCACTCTGTCTTCCTCATCCTCATCCAGCATGGCTAGATATACACAAACAAAACAACGTTCAGACTGACTTTGAGCTAAAATACAACCCTTTCTCAGTGGAGTGGCATGTGTTAAGTTCAAACCCCATTCCTCTCTTCCATCCCTGCTTTTGTTTCTGCCCCGAATTTGCTATCTCACCATTTAGTTTGCTGCACTCAGCTCAATCAGGCTCAGATAGAGTCTTCCAGGACAAAGACTTTGTCCAGATTTGTTCAAGATCTCTAGTAACAGACAAACTTTTGCATGACTATATGCTCACATAATTAAATATATGGGAGACTCACTGAAGATTTGCTTATCAATCATCTAGAAAGCTGGATCCAGTCCTAGCAAATCTCAAGGGCATTTCCCATGCTGAACCTACAGCTAAAATTTCTCCCCGCTTTACCATCTCCGTGTGCATTTTCAACTATTTTTTACCAAGTCTTGCAAAGTTTTCCAACCATTTCGCTGCTACTGGTTTTAGTTTTAAATGAAACTTCTCATCTATCTCAAAGGGACCTTATAAATTCCTTCGTTTTATAAAACTTGTACCACAAGTTGAGATCTTTGCCACAAAGTTATTATTAGCTCTATTACATTAATGTCTGGAATTAACTCTGCAAGGCTACTCTTTTGCTACGTAAGAAAACAAATTCCTAGGATAAAACTAATAACTATAAAGATGTGTTCATACCATTTGCCTTCTTAAATAGTTCAACCGCATCTGGATTCAGTGCTAGCAATTTCTGTGCAACTTCAATGAGAGAAACTAAGATTTTCCGGAGCTCTGTCTGGAACTGCAAGAAAAGAAGCTGTGAAAACACTCGGACAGGAAAAAAAACAGGCATCATTAAGTGTTAACATGGCTGTTGTCAGTATCTCTGCTATAGCCTGGCCCCTTGTACAGAGTGCTGTTCACTGCATTGTGCGCCTACTTGTACAGAAGTGTAAAAAGAGTCCCCACACTGCTGAAGACACAGCTAGAAATACTACAGACAGCACTCAACTACTGAAGTCAACATTTATGACTCTCTTCAAAACTGCGGAAGAGGAAAAAAATTGCAAACACCTGAACTATGGAAGACTGAAACCTAACTGCACATCTGCCAGATCTCGAGAAGTATTTACTGAGGCTTTCCCATGGACACATAAAACATTTGAAAGCCACTCTGTTCTGAATTATGGTTTTAATCACTAAATGACTTAAGATTTACACACAGGTTGTACTATCTACTTTAATATACATTTATACACACCTGAATTTCTCTTACAGAGAAAGGCTAATCACATTCATATGGAAAAGAAGAGGTTATACGAGATAAAAGCCTACTTGGATATTAGCGTAGGAGTTAAAAGGTCTAATACTTACATCCCTCATGTTGTGATGTGCCACAGTGCGATCTACATTGCGAGAGGGCAGATTTGCAGTTGCTTTGAGAATAGCATCCTTATCAGGAGCTTTCTGCTCTTGTTTCCTCTGAAGGATGGGAAACAGGATCAGGTTTCATAACCCATTATCCACAGAACAAAGAACATAGTATAGCTGAGAGCAGTTTCATATTCTTCACCAAGGCATCAAGCAGTGCTCTGCAACTTGCAACTATGAGAAACAGCAGTCTAGCAATACAACGGATTAACAGCGCTAACATTTTGCGATTATAGAGCAGAACTGGACCTGTTGGGTTGCCCCACTTTCAGTCCTTTTTAAAAATTTATTTCTGTTATCTAAACAAGTGGGGAAATCCCAGCACAAAGAGGGAAAGTGATGCACCAAACATGGAGAGAAACTGGAAGCCTCAATTCCCAGGACTGTACGCTACTCCACATGGCCTGCTCAGAGCACACTCTCTTCAAACCCATGGTTTGTTGGGAGATGTACCAACACTAACACTTAACTGCTTCACAGGGGAAGTGCTTTACTGCTTGCAAGTATCATGCAGAGATATATGGTGCCTTGGATTTTCAGTACATGCTTATAGACCAGGAGAAAACGTAGCAGGGTACGAACTATAAATATTTCCCAGTCTTGTATCTTAGGTTCTTACGGTGACGTTCTGCACAGCAAGACCGTAATGGAGACAGAGACATACACCAATACCTACAGGAAGGGATACAGAGACAAACACCAATACCTACAGAAAGCAAGAAAACACAAAGCTTTGCAAGGAGGGGGTGGAGAGACCTAGGAATTCACAGTGTCAGGCACAAGCATTGCTCAAGTGTTTATGCACTAATGTCAACTGCAGCGCCACTCACGTCTAGGTGTCACCCTGGATATCACTGACCCTCAGTAACAATTATGTTGTGAGAAGAAAACAAAACAAGAGTAGCAAGGGGCCAACACTTCAGCTCTAGGGACCTGGTTAGAGGGTGATAAGCCACTCATTGCTAAAGACATACGACAGCCAGAAAGCCAATCAATAGATCTCTGTGGAGTTTTCAAAAGAGAAAAGGCAGTTGCTGAAGTATGCTTATACAGTTACCAGACATTTTTTTTCCCAAAGATAAGTCTATCCCACTTCCACAGAATGCACCTGCATGTCTTATTCTGAGGCAAATGTTCTCACAATCCAAGTTAAAAATGTAAAATCAGTTTCCCCAAAGTTTGGAAGAAAGACAAAATAATTTCCCTGGAGTTTAGCTGGCTGTATTTGCCAGTTAAAGAGTAAAACAAAACAAATAGAGTAGACCACAACAATCCTTCTGTAGCTCATTAATAAAGTAGTTAATCAAAATGGCCAAACCAAGAAATCATTTCAAACTCACTTTCTCCTCTGCTGACACATCTGCCATCTTGGGGAGTGGAGGTGGTGCACGCTTCTTGATTAAGAGCAAGACATCTGGAAAGAGAATGATACCAAAATACATTAGAAAGTAATGTGAAAACAGTCCTTGTACGATACCTCACAAATTCAAGTTTTCCTAGAGATTAATTCTGTATTAATTCCACTGTAGCATCAGACCTTTTTCTCACTTAAACTGCAGGGCTTTACACATCCCCCTTAGGCGTTTGCTATTCCATAGCGTGCTGAACGCAAAACATGCTCCATCATTAGTTACACTTTGTTACTGGCTTCTCCTCCTCACACAATACCCTTAAAGAAAGGGTAGGAAAAGCTCCAGGTGTTTTGTATGATTACGTTAATAGTAGAGTGATTAGCCCATCATAATAACAACGCATCAGCACCTCCACTGAGGAGGAAACAGTAGAGACCGGCCATGTCACGGCTTTTGGTCCAACCTAGGGCCTTCCTTCAACTGCAGGGAGTCAAGTGCCAAGCTTTGAAGCCAATTTCAGTACCAGGACGAAGCTCACCTTTGCATGTAGAGCAATTCACTGCCTACCATGGGGCTGCATCACTGAGCCAACTGAGGCAAGCCTCAAGGGCAAACAAGTCTTCAGTCCCAGATAACCCACACCACGAGGCATGAGCTTGCTTAAGGCTTTTGGACTAATACTTTCCCCTTTCAAGGCACCCTTTTTTCTAGAAATCATATGATGGTTTAGAAGTTTCTAGCACCTGAGTTATTACCCCACACATAAAGATGTCTGTGTCATTGCACCGCTCTGAGCCCAGAGCAGGCCTGCACGGCATCTGCAGTCCTTCAGCCAGACAGAGCAGTTTTTAGCCCAGCACATTAAGCAGGTAAAAAGCAAACAAATCCTGCTTTGTGCAACAAGTTTCCTTGGTCTGGCTCAGCACAGAACAGCCAGGAGCAACAGCTGGCGAGGGCTGTTAACCCTCCCTCACCCAGCTGACGAGAACATGAAAGGACCCACGTGCTGCCTTTTGGCTGTCCTGTGCAGCGGCAAGCGGAGCCAGCCAGCAGCAGTCAGCTGTCGGCTGCGATCTCGCCTCCCTGACAGCAGCAGGGCACTTAAAAGGCAGAGCACATTGCAGGGGAAGGAGGAACGGAGAGGCATTCGCATGACAGCTCAGTACTGCTTCGCTGCCGTACGCTGCAATTCAAAGCTCCGGAGGAGCTGGTGCCTTGCCTAGAAATAACCCCCCACCGAGCAGCAAAAAAGCTGCCCCTCGCCTCTGCCTAAGACGGCAGCTCTCAACTCCTGGTCAGCTCTGGAGGCGATAGGTGACGCTGCCTTGGAAGAGAAAGAGACCAAACTGCTGCTCACGATTCCAGGAACAGCTCTCCAACCCGTGTGAGCTCCGGCAAAACCAGAACACTACTGCTGTAGAGCTTCTGGCTCAGACAATGCTCCATTCTACAGCAGCCCTGCTTCTCACACCTCCTGGAACACGGCCTGTCATCTCCAGCAGGGACCAGGAGCTTAAGCTGTCCTGTAAAAACTGACTCCAGCAATCCCGACAGCTTTTACCTTTAGATCTTTTGTTTCACATTAATCCTCCACACCTTTAAGGTTCAGGAGCACATACACACCTCACGTACGCTACTGTGGTCAGCGACACTACAGTGTGAGGAATTCTGCCCCACACTTGCAGAGGACTGAATAAGATATAAACTGTGGACACTTGGACACGCTTCAGCAAACATCCTTCTGCTTGACCTGGAGACCTCAAGAAAATCCCCAAGAAGTTTTTGGGTTGTTTTGTAACTCGAAAGGAACAGTTAAGGAAAGCAAACTGCTCATTGTACGTTATCGGGGGAAGGTATTTTTCCCCCCCCCTTCTTTTGCCTGCCACCTAATTAGCTTCCTATGCTGAAGCAGAGTGTAGATATTAAAAAGAAAATTGGAATTCAAGTAGTTAAACAGTCTTCCATGTCCAGGCTGGTAGGATAAGAAAGACAATCTTACCTCTATCTTGAATGTTTTCCTCCAACACTGTTTTTGTGTCTGTCAGCACCTTCTCGGAAGTAGCGTGTATCAACTTATGATGCGTCACAGTTTTTGGATCCTCCAAGCTCCCAGGTACACACTGCAGAAGATAAATACTGAAGATCAGAGACAGAAATAAGCCTTCTACATGAATCACGGCGCTGCGCACTTAGGATTCTGCGCATACAAACGGTGCCATCGGTTATGAGCTTCTTAACGCCTTAAGAAATGGCACGCTCTGCTAGAGGCCAGCACACAGGACACGTGTTATTAAAGAAACCGAGGCTTGAATCGTGCTGTGACGATGCTCTGTGGTAGGTTCCTGCCTGCATATCCAAGCTGCTGGCTGGGATGAATAATCAACAAAAGGAAGGATTCCAGCCTGCCTTCCTCGATGCTGTTAATAGCTGCCATTAAGTTCAACAGATTGTGATACTCTAAAAAACTTCCCTACAACAGTCAAAGACTTCATGTTACATCCACGTCACCCCAAACAAACCCTTCAAGGGCACCGAGCCCGTCTATACAGGTGGATTTATACTTCTGCAGCACAGTACATCTGCATCACGCTTTATTTTGAGTGCCTGGTCCTATGCTCAGGCCCGTGCAGACTCGGAACAAACATGGATACCCCAGGACCCACAGCTCCGTCAGTTCTTCACCAGATCACTACGGTAGCGCCAAGTCCGGGGGTAGCAACGAGCACGACACCGGAGTGGAAATCTCCCGTGAGCACCCTGTGCTTCTGCAGAAGGGGAAGCTGCAATAATGCAGCAGGTTTCTCATTTGTAACTAGCGTCGAAAGAGAAGAGAGCTTCTCTGCTTCATCTTGTAATTACTGTTTACAGGCACTGTCAGAGCACGCAAGCCACTGCCAGCAGTGAATTCGGTACACTTGACCTCAAGCTGGGAAGGAGGCAGCGTCTGCGCCCTGTTTCGAGGTGCAGAACGAAATCAACAGGCTGGGCTCCTGGAGCCCTAACCTTGGCTCTTGCTGGAAGTGCTGAACCGAAGTTACATTCCCAACTTTTCTCCCAGCCAGAAATTACCAACATACGCTAATTTTTTTCCACGTATGAACGTTTTGTTCTATATTTTGTTACAATTCTAAATTGCACGTCGATTAATTCACTACAAGAATCAAGCTCAAATCCCAAAAGCTTACAACACGAGCACTGTCAGAGGTTTGTTCTGTGACTGCACCAGGTATATCCACACACGTAGGCACAAACAACGCCCTACCTCTTTCCTGGCACAAAGATTCAGGTCCACAGAACTGCTCCCCAGTACCAAATCCATGTTCTGCCTACAGCTCCGAAGTTCTGCTGTCACTGAGCCTGACGGACCTGTGCTACCCCAGCAGCAAGGCAAAGGACCCCCCTTTTTCATCTGGGCTTCTAAGACAGCTCCAAGCTGAAATGCCACGCTACTTACCTAAATAAGCATCAGCCTCCCAGCGCCCGTGCCCCCGCAGAGCTTTACAAAGTTTGGGTTAGCGTTTAAACTTCCTGGCATTTTGGTGCTGCAGCAGGAAATGAAGCAGGGAGCGCGCACAGACCTTGAACTGACTCATCTTCACACACGAGTGGCTCACGGATCCACAGCGAGAGACTTCAAGAGCATTACATCAGCGCATTGAGAGACTTCTAATTTGTTTGAGTGGAAAAAGCAAGCGTAATGGCTGCAATTCCAGAAAGGCAGAATTAAAAATAACCGCCTACCAACCCATGAAATTGAGGCTGTTGTTCTCACCACAAAATAGGCCACTTAACGCTGACCTCACCTCTCCCGCTCACGGGAAATGGCTCTCGGTGACACTTCTTTCAAAGCACATTGCTACGGAGCCACTTCTGCCCTGTCTGCAGAGCACCGCGTTCGCCCCTCAGGTGACAGAGCCATTCCAGAAACCCCGCTGACATCGGTGCTGCACTTCAAACGTGGCACTTAGTCCTGGTAACTACACCGCGTGCCGCCAGCCTCCTTCAAAGGAATCTTTAGAGGCCGTCATCGCTTTTCCTGGTGTGCCTGCAGCTGCTGGAGAACTCAGGTTCTTGTTCTTTTTCCAAAGATAACACGCTTGTTTTCAGCGTGGCTCTTCAGCTCCTCATCTGAACTCGGGTACGGTTCTGATGCCTCAGCAGGACGGAGGTGAGGGCGTTCGAGCCCTGCTTTGTCTAACAGGAGCTTCTTACTAATCCCTCAGCATATTAACTGCTGAATGAACGCCAAAGAATGCATTAAGGCTTAGAAGGGACTGGGAGCAGCTACTGAAATTGATCTGAGAAGTTACCCAAAAGGCGTAAAAGCACACCAGTGGAACATCTCTCCGAACAAACTCAAAATAGTATTTTTACACATTCTTAGGGTCGGACTCCAAAAGGAAGAACTTGAAAACGGGAGCTGGGAGGCACCCTGATGGGGGCAGGAGGACACGACACGTACCTACTATTTATTTTCTCCCTGGCGCACAAAGCTGTGCATGCAATCACAGTATTTACTAATAACATCTAAGCGCATGTGAAAAACTAGAGGTTGCAGGTAACCACTCAGTCACCCCTAACACCCCAGGAATTCATAAGGAAGCTCTTTTAAAAGAGAAGTCCTTGGGACACCTATTCCTATTTCCCGTTCCCCTGACCAGTATGTGACAACTGCAGAGACCAGTGAGGCATACACAAACAGAACCTCTAGCAAAGGGAACGCTGAGTGAAATATTTAGCATATCTTAGCCTATTTTAGCATGCCCTGGAAACAGGAAGGCCTCCTCGGAAGGCAGTGCCTCTGCTGGCTCTCAGCAAACCACCACGAACCTCCACCAATAACGATGAGACCTCGCTGGGGAGCCTTGCTTCATGAGAACATCTGAGAAAACGCAGGATTTTTGTATCAAATACAATGCTTTAAAGCGTAACTGAAGACATCTTCCTGCCCAGAACAGGAGCAGTAACCCACAGGAAGGGCAGGGAGGGGGGAGAGGAAGCCCCCAGGGCTCACCCCACGGGCGCTGCTCCACCAGCAGAGGTGAGCACACTCTGGAAGGTGAGCTCTCCTGCTTCTTCTTGTACAAAAGGAGTTTTAAGGAAGGGATCTGCTGTTTCATGGTTTTGCTTCCAGCGTAAATATTTGCATTTCCTTTTAGCGCTGGAATTTACAGCAGGCTGCTGTGCCAGGCAGGTGAGAAACCTTTGTTCGCAGATGCCTGAGCCACGGCTGAGCTTGCAAGCCCCGGTGCTGCTGAGTGCTCTCTGCAGAGCTTGGAATCCTGCTCAACCACAAGGCTTTCTCCTTGCTTTTTTTTTTTTTTTTGCTTTTATTAACAGAAACATTCAAAAATAGTACTGCCCCTCCCTACTACTAAGCTTGGGTGGCTTAAACCATCCGCTTCCCTCAAAACACGCACAGAGGAGGCCTCCGGGGCACGAACCCACCGTGCCTTTGCACACTGAGCACCTCGCACCTCTGTTCCACGGGGACTCCTCAGCACATCCCGACAGCCAGGCGGGCAGCGCTGAGGCAGCTTCAGGAGAAGGGGAGCAGAAGCACGGGAGCACGAGAAGCTCGCCCCACGACGCCACAAGAACCACAGGTGGGGCTTAAGCATACAGACAGCTCGCACCCGTGCGCCCAGGTGCGCTTTTGAAGGAGGCCACAGAGCGTGGGGCCCGATGCTGCCTGCTGCACTGCACACGGACCTCGGCCTGGGACCTCACGCTGAGAAAAGTCACCGCTCCAAGAAACCCGAGTTCAAAAAAAATAGCTAGGAAGGGAAGCAATTTGCTGTCAGGTATTTATTTATTCACAGACTAGGCAGTGCCACCGAAGGCAGCAGTTTAATGGCACGTAATCGCCATTACATTGTTACAGGTCAACAGATAAGGCAAAAAAAAACCCCTCCCGCTGGTTTTTATCCGTAGCAAAAACACCCACCAAATTCAGCAAAATATACATCAAAAGTGACACTTCAGAGCTCAGTAAGCATTTGAACGTCAGAGGGACAGAGCGTCCACCTTCCTAATTGAGAAGTGGGCACCCTTATGGATATTATCTTCCTCCGCCTCCTGCAGGGAGGATTTCAAGGACTTTAGAGAATATATTAATCAGCATCTTGTGAGAGATGGCTGCATAAATTATCTCAAGGTGCTATCAAGATTCACTGCAACACACCCGTGATCAGGAGACATGATTTTTCCATTTCTATTTTTCCCCTCCATAAAACTCCATATTATCCATAATGGTTATGCAAATCCATACCATTAGCACGGAGCAGCTGAGAAAATGAAATCAAATGTCTTGCCAAGTTATCAATTGTCTTCTGCCCTGACTTGCACTGCAACGCAAGCATCTATTCAATTATGTTTCCTGATAATTAAAGGCCTTTCAGCTCTGCACATATGCATGTAATCATTACCCCACCCTATTTTGGCAGCCTTTGTTTAATCCCTCAGCTGCACCGAAGAGGGGACAAGACAGGAGCAGGAGACTTCTTCCAGGAACACTACAGCGGGGGGAGCCCCACGCTCAGCTCTTTTCAGCAGGGCACCCTCATTTTGCCTCACGGAGGATCCCACCTACCTCAACCGAAGCAAATCCATTTGCAGCTGCTCTCCTCTCCAAATCAAAAAGCACTTAAAAAAGGCTCGGGCTCCAGAAAAACAAAGCGTACCGTGACCTGGAGTTTCCCGGGGTTGTAGCTGAAAGCAAACAGCCAGAGGGCACGATGCAGAGGGCACCTGGGCTGCCCGCCACCTTCACTTCACAGCACGCTCCTTCCAAAAATAAAACCTGCTAGTCTCCAAACAGCCAAGTCACTACACATTACGGGCATGTTCTCGTACCGTAGCGTTGTTTTACTACAACAAAGAACATTTCTTAACATCTTTGTAATGGTTTGAAGACAAAAATCACTACTGAATGCAGCTGATAAAGCTCCACTCCCGGGGACTGGATTTGCTTTTTGAAATGAGAAGCCAAGGGGCTCTCGGCGGCTGCCCACCCAGGCTGCCGGACATGGCTGCAGAAGGGAGGCCTGAGGTCAGGCCCGGTCACGGGTCCAGCTTGATGTTTTTGCTTTAAACTAAAAGTCATGGCGGATCTCTGAAATTCGGCCTAACAGTCCTGCAACCGCTGGTTTTACCATTTAGCGCCCACGAACAGAAGCGGGAGTTGAGCGAGCGAGCACAAAGAGCCTGTGTCTTCCAGCTCACCTTTCACAGACCGTATTTTTATGCATTTTTATGCGTTTTCTCTTCCAGACAGCGACTGGTAATTTACCCTTTGGACACGTCCATTAAGCCTTAGTGCTCAGAGCACAGGAAGAGCACTAGAGAAGCCCGTTACCTCCCCGCAGAGAACCCCACCAGCTACTGCGCCAACCCAGGGGCAGGCAGCGCTGAGCATGGTGTCAGAAAAGGGAAGCTCCCACCGCACTTACCATTTTAACTGCTTGTTAAACGCGAAGAAGAACCAAAGCAGGGGGCTCGGAGGGGAAGCCCTCAGAGGCCAGACACACCTGTGCCTTACGGCCTGTGCTCAGCGGCCCATAAAGCGCACGGAGAGGGGCTGCTGGGGCGGGCACGCTGCAGCGGGGAACCGCAGGTGGGAAAGGTCTCCCCCGCACCAAGCCGTCCTTCAGCACTGCACAGAGCCCTCAGATCGGCGATTTCTTTCTGCGGGGACCTTGCTCACAATTCAGGGGCCGAGAAAGCTGGCAGAGATGGCCAACGAGGGGCAGCGGTGCACAAAACCCCCGGCCTAGTCCAGCTCAGCGTTACTTTAAAGGCACTCAGAGGGCGCTGGGGGAACCCCCTCCCCTCTCACAGCCCCCCCCAGCCCCCCACTTCTCCTCGCCCCCCCCCCCCCAAGCGGGGCGGCTCCTTACGTGCTTGAGGCAGCGCTCCTTCAGCTTCTCCACCGTCGTGTCCTCGGGGACCTCCTCCAGCCACTCGGCGCCCTCCATGGTGCACACGCGGAGCCTCAGCACCTTCCCGGCGAAGATCTTCTCCTCCTGCACGAACATGGCGCCGGGCGGCCCATGCAGGGCCCGGGGCCGCCTCAGGGAGCTCGGAGGCCCCGCTCCGCCCGGCCCGGCCCGGGGACGGGGGGGGGGGGGGGAAGGGGGACGGCGGGGGCGCAACGGAGGCGGCGGGCGGAAGCGGAAGGAGAGGTGGAGGCGGCGCGGGGCGTGCTGGGAGTTGTAGTTTATTTCCCCCCTCTCATGAAGGGGAAGCCGCGGTGGGAGCCGCGGATGCTGGGAGCCGCCAGGGGGTGTCTCTGCTGTTTCGCTGTGGTTTTAAAAGTAATAGTAATGTCTCGTTTTCCCAGTGGGAATCGCGGAGCCTCCTCCCCCCCCCCCCCGAAGCGCTCTGGGAAGTGTAGTCCTCCCGCCGCGGTGCGCGCTGGGAGTTGTAGTCCGGCCGCTCCGGCGCCCCCCCGCGGCCCAGGGCGAGGCCGGGCCCGGGGCTCGGTGCCCGTGGTCGGCAGTGGGCTCGGTGCCCAGCTCCTGCCAGCACCCCGGCAGGCTGATTTTTTTATTATTATTATTTTTTTTTATTTCTTTTAAATACCCTGCTAAAAGGAGCTGGGAGCGGACACGGCGCCCCAGCTACCGCTGCGGTTTATTTGTGTGTCACACAGTCATAAATGTTGGAAAACACCTCCAGGATAACCTGCTCCAACCGTCCCCTGCCACCAATGTCACCACTAAACCCTGTCCCCAAGCACCACATCCAACCTTTCCTCGAACACCCCCAGGGGCGGGGACTCCACCACCTCCTGGGTGAACGAACGCACCGAGCCATACTGGGCCGGCACGGATGGGGTCGTGGCGGCGGCACGCTGCTCGGCCTGGAGCCGGCTGAGGGGCAGCGAGAGCCCGGTGGGGGAAATAAACCCAGGCACAAACAGAACTGGGGCAATAACGGGGCTAGGGGAGAAAATCAGGGGCAATAACAGGGCTAGGCGAGAGGATCAGGGGCAATAACGGGGCTAGGCGAGAGGATCAGGGGAAATGATGGGGCTAGCTGAGAGAATCAGGGGCAATAACGGGGCTAGAGGAGAAAATCACGGGCAATAACGGGGCTAGGCAAGAGGATCAGGGGCAATAATGGGGCTAGCTGAGAGAATCAGGGGCAATAACAGGGCTAGGTGAGAGAAACGGGCAATAATGGGGCTAGGTGAAAGACCCGGTGAGCCACTGTGTGGTGCCACCAACAGGGAGGGCTCCCGACCGCGCAGAGATGGTCTCCGAGAGACCACGACAAGGAGAAAATCCCTGAATGGCTCCGCTTGTGGTGAACGGCGTCGTTTGCTCGCTGGAACTTGCGCTGCTTCACCAGCGGAGCTGGGAGTCTGGGCGCCGATTTGGGAAGGTGACACGGTGACACCGGCACGGCTGCCCCTGCGGCGTGCCAGTCGCCCCGCAGTTTTGTCAGGAGGTGCTTCGAAACGGCAAAGAAACGGCCGGTGATTTCCAGGCAGGTCAAATTCAGCCGTGAGCTCGTAGTGCAGGGAGAAGGCATGGATGTTACACGGCCATCAGGGGGGCTCTTAGCCGTCCTTACTGCAAGTCGAAGCAATATTTGGAGATGAAACTGGAGCTGCTGCAGAAAGAAAATGAAAAAAAAAAGATTTCTGCTGGCCAGCCATATCTTGCATCAAAACAGTACTTGCCTAACACAAGTGGAATACTTTATTTTCTTGCTTTGAATGCAGCTCCTGTGTGCTTGATAAAATGTAGCCATAAAATTGCAAATACAAGGCAATTTGACTATTGATGGCTAATGCATCATAATGGCTAAGGAAATGCGAGCATTTAAAAATATCCCATTTAAACGTGGGGCATTACCTCCTTTACTTGCACCATAGCAGAATAAATAAACAATATATGTTTATTATGTTAATATTGTCCAAAGCCAAAAGAATGAGTGCACAATGTGTTGCTTGCCTCCTATGACTGATACATTATGCCCAGAGACGAGCGCGTGAATGCGAAAAGGTGGAAATCAACATCTCTTTTCCTTTGAGAAATGGCTTCTATTGTTTTATGTCTCCGGATGAATTATTTTATGTGATTGCAGCTAGCAGCAGGAATCTCCTGCAGTACCGAGGGCAATACCAGCCACACGAAGACAGCGGCAAAACTCCCATGGATTCGGTGACTGCGGGCATTGGCCCAGGGATTCCTGCATGACAGCGGGGACAGTGACCCAGACTAGGGGGGGACCGAGCCCACCACAGCCAAAAGAAGCCCCGCAGTGCCCGGGTCTGGCTGGGCTGCAGCCGGGGAGCAGCCTAACGCCGGTGCCAGCTCCTGCAGGAACCAAAGGGGAGCGTGGTGGAGCTGGCGACACTGCCGAGGCTCTCCTTTGGTGCGAATCAGAGCAGTTTTGGGGCTGCTGCCATGCCTGAAATTGGTCCTCTGGGGGGGTGACATGTCCAAGGACTCCTCCACATGCACTGGGCTCAGCCCTGGGCTGATTTCTGCTGGAGGGCCCCCAAGGAGCTGGTTCCAGACCCCCCAGTGCTGGAGGAGCAGGGAAGTCTCCACCAGGGACCTTCCAGCAAGCCCGTAATCTCTTCTAAATTGTCTGAGAGTGGGAGGAATAAACGAGAGTGAAAATTACCACCATCCCCCCTCCCCCCTCCAGTATTTCTGGGCACTCTCCGAATGTATTGAGACAAGTCCTGCGGGATGCTCCATCATGTCATCCAAGACTTCCGTATTGACTCTCTTTTCCTGCTGCAGCTGAGTGAAGAAATATGATAGCGGGAGGGATAATGAAGCAGACATGTTTTCTTCAAATCAAACCGATTTTCTCCTAAGACGGGATAAAAGGGTAAAGAACTTTCCCTTCACAATATTTTTCCCGGTAATGTGTTTTGACAATTTAATTTAGAAGTCATAGAGTAGCGAAGACAAAGTCACCCGGTGGGTGGACATCGGAGAGTTCAGGTGCCTTTGTGATGAATTGGTGATAGTACAGAGATGACAAAACAACACAGGGGGACAAGAAGGAGGCTGGCAGCACTGTCGGTAACATGCACAGGATAAATTGAACACTACACTTCATCCAGGATCTTCAGTAGTCCCAGGCGTCCCAACATAATTTATGAATTGCAATTAGCATTTTGTTAGGCTCGTGTAGGCTACGTACCTAGCATGGCTTGGGCTCGGGTCTGCCAAAAGTTGCAGAGTTAAGTTTTTGTAAGTTTAAAGTAACCGTTTATTTAAATGAAAGCAATAAATGTGCTCGAGTTGCTGCTTTCCTGTTCCTAACCTGCAGAGGGTAAGAGCGCGGGTTCCTTGCAGGGCTCCCATGGGCGCAGAGGAGCGCTGGCTCCCGCGTCCCTTCCTCGCCCTGGCTCCGGCTTTGTGCCCGCATCTCCTGCTGGCCTCGGGCAGCCTGCTTGGGGAAAGCCGTGGGACCCAGACCGGGAACGCCAGGAAGAAGCTGTGGGAAGCAGTGGGATCTGTCCCTAGAACGGGATCTGCATCACGGGCTCCCCGTCCAGCGGTGCGGGTCCTGAGCCCTGTCCTGGTGCTTCGAAACCCATGGGTCCTGGGTTTCTCCTTTCCTAAGACTAAGAAACTTCTGCCTCTTGCCCCTTGACAACTTCCCTGGGGCAGAGAGGGGAGCAAGAGCTCCTCCTGGGTGCCCCCGGGGCTGCCCCACGGCACCAGCCCTGCTCCCCCGCCCTGCACCCCGCAGCTCCTGTCCCATCGCGCTCCCCCTGCAGCGGCTGCGGCTGGCACCCCCGCACTGAGAAACATCCCCGAGTACAATTCAGCTCCCGAATCACTCTGAGAGGCCCCTGACTGTGCTCCGAACGACTCGGTAGGTTGTTATAAATATACAAAGCTTTTTTTTTTGTGGGGATATTCATGAAATTCTATCACCACTTACCCTGGCTGGTAATGGCCTTGTTTATGTATGGTCTCCATACCTGGCTTTGCAGCCTCTCCAAACACAATTCCATTACCGCGCGTAACTGCTCCATCAGCGCCGTGCTTAGCGCTCGCTGCTCCCCAGCACCGCTCCTTAATGGCCGGGGAAGGTATTAAGGCACTGCTGCTTGGGAGTGCTCAGAGGAAAGTTCAAATCTCACAATGTCTTTATTTTAAAATTCATGGAATTTGTAAGTACCAACTTTTAAGCCATGACCAAATAGTCGTTTCTTCCTTAAACAACCTTTTATTTCCCTCTGCTTCCCCCCCACCAGTTACCTGTGGCTTCCCCTCCCAGCCCATCGCGAGCCTCTCCCACTTTCCTCGCGGGCTTTGGCAGAATGTCACAATTTAATTGTTGAAAACAAGAGCAGGAAATATTAGCAGCACCAGCACAATAGGATTTTAATTTAGCTTCAGGATAGAAATGGGTCTCTAGCAGAGTGCCAGGCTCCGGGATTGCCTTCAAGTGCGAGGAGCCTGGAGTTTGGCTAATAGTTTGCACAACCGGGGTAATTCTGTAGGGATGCGAGGGACTTAATTGGGCTCATGCTTAAACACCCTCATAATGCGAGGCACACTGCGTGCTCTGAGCATTATTATTAAACAGCCCATTTCCCTTTTTAATGATCATCTTGGATCACCGTAACAGTGATCATCAAATAATCCCGGGCAAATAAACATCTGTCTTTGGCATCTGCACGGCGGGGCTGCCACCGGGCATGGGAACGGCCGTGTCCCAGCCCCACGGCGGCCCCACGGCAGCCCCACGCACCCAGCACCCCTCATGGGACCGGGATGTTCAAGGGCCACGGTTTGTCCTCGTCCCCGTTGTCCCCTCGGGTTGTCACCCCAGCCCCAAACACCGCCGGGCTGCACGGGAGGGCGTCGCCGCCCGCCCTGACGTGGAGGTAAAATACGGGGCACCGCTGAATTATTCAGCTGGCGAGAGGGGCTCTCAGGATGGTGTGTTGCTCTTCTGCAGTGTAATTAATAGTCTTTAGATTAAATATGAAATCATTCCTCGTCATTAATAATTTAGCCGCAGCGTGGCGATCTTTAGAGAGCGGCGCGCTTCATATTCTTCTCAAGTATGTTGCCTGAAACGCTTTGGGGGAAGCCGGACGCCTTTTCATCCATCTCAATTACAAGCACTGGCTGCTCATTTCCTTCTCGAGCATTGTTGTGCAAAGGTGCAAAAACTCTTCCGCTTCCTCCTGTCGGGGTTTAACAGCCCGGGCATGTCCTGGAAGCGAGGCGAGGCGCTGTACATCGACGACGATTTGCCATAAAGCACCGAGCCTCACCTGGGACCTCCAGCGCCTCCCCAGCCGTGCCCGTGCCCGACCCCAGCAGGTGCCCAGGAGGCTTTGGGCAGGATTGAGCCGGGTCCAGCTCCAGCGCCCTGCCCACGGGACCAGGAGCGGGGTGAGAGCCCTGCGCTGCCCAGCCCGGCCGTGCTGCGGGGTCTCCCCTCTCCCACCTCCTTACTGGACCTGGATGAAGCCATTTGGGACCCGGGCTGGTTGGGGTGGCTCCGATGCTGCTGGTGAACCTCTGGGAACCATCAGTCCCAGTGCGCTGCCACGGGCAGCCCCACGCCACGCAGGAAACCTCTCCTGTGCCCTCACCCAGCACAATCATGGGTTATTGCGGGGGGATAAAAATGGGGAAGGGGGGAAAAAACAGCACCTGTGTCTCCCTACAATGCTTATCGGCTCCAGTCGGAGGGCAGGAGGGGGCTGTGGGAGGGGGGCTCGGCCCTTCGCAGCTCCCCAGGGCCAGCAGACGCCGCGGGGATGCTCTGGGCCGCGGGGCTGGGAGGGATGCAGCGTTTCGCCCCGCTCCGGGACTCCCGTTTCCAAACAGCACGCAGCTGCCAGGCAGCTGCCGCATGGAAATGTCAAAGCCACGCCAAGCCCCCAGGGTGCGAGGGGCAGGATGAGGCCGGCCCCGGGGCAGCGGCTTCGCGGGGTCCCAGCGGGGACTCGTGGGCTCCCCGGGGGGGATCGGCCTCGGCACAGGCAGGCACCAAATGTCACGTCTCCCCGGGAGCCCTAAATGACACCGTAACCTTTCCGCAGCGCCCGTGATTCATGCGCTCGCTGCTACAATAGAATAAACTTGTTTGCACACCTGGCAGTGTTTTAAATAGGTCGAATCCCTCGGCGCCTCCCGCAGCCTCCTCCGACGGCTGCTGGCTCGGCAGCCGCTGGGGCTGAGCGCTGCCGATGAAACGTGGTCCTGGGCCTGCCGGGGGGCGGGGGGGTCCTGAGCCTCAATCCCCTGAATTGTGGCTGGTGATGGGCGCGGGGTCTGGGTACGGGTGCCCACGTACCAAGGGAGAGCGGCCTCGGTGCAGAAATCCCTTCTGGCAGCGGGCACGCCGCGGGCAGGGCACCCCCGCTTCACCTGGGGGAGCTGCTGGCCCCTTAGGGGCAGCCTCGGCGCGCTGCGGGGGGGTGTAAAAATAGGAGCATAAGGGAGCACATTAATGAATATGGAAACCTTCTTTTCTGGTATTGCGCGCTCATAAATGAATCCACTTTATAGAGCCATAGCAGAGAGGAAATGACTATTCGGAGCCTGATTTATCTGCTCAAATGCTTTGTAGTACTTCAGATTAATAAAAATATTTAATAAAGAATCAAGATGGTTTATCTGTAATGCAAAGAGAATCACATCCCCTGTATTTTTACTACTGAAAAATTGGAAGCGGGAAGAAATAATGATATAAGCTACTGTATAAATGACAAAAATACCCATTCTAGTTATACGCATTGCTGTACAATCTTTTTCTGTCCTATAAACATAATATATTCTTATGCCTATTTCAACTGATTCAGTAGTCATATGCTGCATTGTGTGGTTTAATACCATCCCATCCTCAACAGCTCTGGCAAGTGATTAAATAAGAAATAAATTTTGCTGTCATTGCATTTAAAATCAAATCAAGGATCATTTGTTACCCCAAACGAACCAGTTATCCTTCTCTGCTCGTAAGTAGGCTGCTGTTTGCTGAAGCATTTAGAAATGTATATATAGTAAACTCTTTGCATAATGGCTTGTACTGTAATATGATCTTTATGAGCCTGCCGCTCCAGAGACACTTGCAGGAACCAATAAACAGTACATTGCTTTTTTAATTTAAAGTTATAGGTAGGAGACATTTCCTATCCCCCTTGTATCCATCTGAGTCTTGTTGGCCGTGCCGTGGAGCTGGGGCCAAAACTTTGCTCCTCGCCCGCGCCCCGCACATCGGTTTGGCACCGGTGCCCCCCCCCAGCCCCGTGCCAACACCAAGGAGCCCCCGGCCCCGCACACCCCCGGCCCCACACGGCCCCGGTCCCACGGCACTGCCCAGCCCCGGAGCGGGGCCGGGAGGCAGAGACAAACGCCTCGGCCACCAAGCACATCGCATTTCACGTCACCGCCTCGTTAATGGCCCCTCGCGTTGTAACGTGTGATATAAACTTAGAAATTAATTGCGGCACCTTCTACAGCTTCTTTAACTGCCTGCGGAATGAAACCTGGCTAATAACCGTAATTTTAAAGGCTGTTCTTGTTCAGAGATGGTGTCTGACCGAATCCCTTTGGCTGGCTTTGGTTTTTGCTTTAATTTCTTTGCTCCCCGTTGCTGTTTTCGGACTCCCTTGTGCAACCCCATTTCGGACACTGCTGAAGAGCAGCCGGTATTTATTGGGACCCCCACCGATGGCCAACCGTGCACAGCTTGGCCTGATGGACTGATGCTAACATAGGAAAAAGCCTGCTATGGGGATCTTTTTTCTTAGAAAGGCTAAGAAATGACCACTGTAAGAGCCGCAAGGTGTCCCGGGGCCCCGCACGGCCCCGCCGCCCACCCCGCGCCTGCCACGAGCCCCGCCGAACCCAGCGGGGAAATTGTTTGTTGCAAATTATTTGCTCAGCTTTAATTATCAAGTTTTGGCACCCATTAGTTAAACCGGTTAATTTTATTACAGAGAAAACAACAAATCACAAGGCTGACAATAATGAGGATGAACAGGCATTTAATTATCCTTGTTCTAGACAGAACAATTATTAATTTTAAATTGCAAAAACTCATTTGAAAAGTTTGGAGTCTGGAGAATTATCACGGGGAACGCGGTATTGCTGCGGGAGATCTACGGTCAGATGTTTCATTAATACCAGTAAATCAAGCAAATCAATTCCTTCACCGGCCTCTTCCTCCCCGTTGCAGAATGCAGAAATAAAACAAATAAACCATGGCGTGGGGTCGGGTTGCAGAATGGGAAACATGGGCTTGAGAGAGGCTCTGGAGGGACGTGGTGCCAGGGGAGGAAGGGGAGAAGATTTCTGGTGGCCTGAGAACAGGACGGGGCAGTGGGGTGGACACCGACCCCGGCCAATTTTGGGAGCCCCTGGACTGAGCAGCACCCGTGGGTGTCCCTTGGGGTGAGCGCTGTCCCCTCTGCAGCAATCGCTGCCTGTCCTGGGGGTGAGGCAGGTGGGATGTCCCCATGTGCAGTGTCCCGGGGGACAAAGTGAGTTGAGATGTCCCCATGCGCAGTGTCCCCCTGCCCATGGGGTGGGAGCAGGGTGCTGCCTGTCCCGACCACTTTGGGACCCTTCAGTTCCCTTCCGAGGCTTAAAAGCCCCACAGCCCCCAGGACTGTGGCCACGAGCCCAATGTGCAAGGTGCCACCACCACCACCAGGGTGACACGTGGCCCTGGGTGTCACATCGAGGGTCCCTTTTGGGGTCCCCCAAAGCCCTTCCCCTCTGCTCCCGCAGGCGTTCAGCCGCCGGCAGCTCCTCGCCCGGCCGAGCCAGGGGCAAGCGGCAGGAACAACAATCAGAGAGAAAAGTTGGCAAAAAGAATCTCAAGCTCGGAGAAACAAATGAAACCTCATCATTTATCCCCAGTGGTCAGTGGCACAGATAACATTTTTCAAAGTGTAATTGCAGTCAATTGTACTTTCCCCCCAGTGCCCGTCAGCTCATCTTAGCCGGTGTGATAAATGCTAGCTTTTAAGCAAGAATGGATTGATTATTAATAGCTTAGATACCAGTTACAGGAACTGCAATAAAACTAGATTTTAATTTCCCTCTCTATTAAGGAATCTCATGTTTCATTCAACGTAGGGAGAAAATAGGGTTTTTTGCACAGATATTAGATTTACTGCCGCTATAAAAGATCATTGATGCACCTAACTCCGGTTTATGTCTGAGCAGCTTTTAAACAAAAGCCAGGCTGCTGGGACACCCCGAGAAGGGATGGGGGGACACGCAGCTCCCCGGGGTGCTGGGAACCCCTGGGGGGGTCCCGAACCACCCGGCACCCCCCAGACAGAGCTTTCCACCCTCAGGTGCCTCTGATGCTGGCAGGGCCCAGAGCCTGCTCCTGCTCCCCCACCTCCCTCCCGTGTGCTCCTGTTTGCCATTAGAAAAAAAATCCCTGCAGAAAATCACTTAATCAGGGCAGGGATGTTTCGGCTGTGATTTGTGTCTAAATCAGGAGAAAAAGCATAAAAGCTGCCTCGACTGAAGAACATAGTTGTGCATTTTAATCTCTTATAACTTACTTTTATGATGTAATTCTGAATTATGTTATTGCATTTGTATTTAGAGAGCACACCAGATGGTGCATGCAGTAACACTTTAAATTAGGGTTTCCCAAATACACATTAAATTTAGATTTAATAAGACAGTTATCACATGGGAATTAAATACCAATTGATTATTTATAAAATATCCCGGCTCAGCAAAGTGTGCGGCTCAGCCATCCCGGCGCACAGCAGCTGGTGCGGAGAAAAGGCCCCTTCACCCACTAAATGGGGTCTCACCTGCTGGCCGTGTGGGTGCCACCAGCCTCCCGCGTCCTTGCTGGCCTCCCTGGCACTCTTTTGGGCATCCCCTGAGGCCACGGCCCTCCATTTCCCCCCATTAAAGCTCCGTCCAATTTCATGAAACCATTTCAGGCCCCGTGCTGCCACTGATTTATTATTATTATTATTATTATTATTATTATTATTATTATTATTATTATTATTATTATTATTATTATTCAGCCCCACAACGTGCTGCTCAAACGCTCCAGGCAGTTTACTTTTCTAATCAAATCGATTTCCATTCAGATGAATCCTCCTGTCCATCCCTGTTCCAGTAATGTTATTTTAAGCACAAGCCGTGCCTTGGTACCAACGTGCAATCAGGCGGCGCGATGCGGAGGGCATGGCGGTGCTTTATGGCGAATCAAACAGAAGTGAAATTATAGAAGCTTTTAGGAGCCGTAATTTATGTATTGTAACTTCTGCTTGGGCCCGGTGAGTGAGATTACATTCCCCTCCTAGATTTATCTGTCCTCTCGGTTTGTGGCTTGGCATTTTTTCCTTTTTTTTATGTAACTTTTGTCCCTGCATTGCACTGAGCGGATCCGATTGCTGCCGGGGGGAGCGAGCCCCAAACCCCGTCAGCCTCGGGCTCACCCCGCAGCCTCCACCCCACGTCCCACCGTGGGACGGGCACTGTGGGAGCGGCCTCACGTTAATTACCTGCGTTAATTACCTGCCTGCTGGCGGCGGCTTCGCTCCAGGAACCCGCTAATTGCCGCAGCGATGCTGCCTGTCGCTGCTCCGGCGCAACCCCGAGAGCATCAAATCCATCACGGCCCCGCCACGGCCACCGCCAGCCGTCACCCACGGCCGGGGCGTTATCATCACCGCTTTATTATCGCTCCTAAGGTACCCTGCAATAACGCTCCAAAGACAGCGCCCGCTGCCCCTGCTCGGGGGCTGATTTATGGGCCCAGGGGCGAGCTTAATTCAGTGCCGCTGCACCCGAGTCAGCGCCGCCGAGCAGCACGGGCACGGCGGCGCGCGCTGGGAATGATGCAGTTCCTACCCTTCACCCTTTATTTGTATTTTCTGTCCTGCACGATATATATCAGCCATCGCCGGCGCTGGAGTGCTGCTTCACAGTCTATTATAAAATGGCTCGGTGCAAAAGACGCATATAAATAAGAGAAGCCGTGAAGTGTTCCTCAGCCGCTGATGCAGGCAGCGATCGCGGCCGTGATTTATGGCAGCTGCTCGGTGCCGCTCCCTGACATAAATCTTGCCCTTCCTTCATATGTGTGAGGCTGCGGAGGGGCAGCGGGGGCACCCCCAGCACCCATGGGTGCGCACCCCGGGGCAGCAGCCTTGGGGCAGGGCCTGTCCCGAGCGGTTTGGCCCCGGCTGATCTCGCTGCTGGGCCTGGGTGAGTTGGAAATTCAGGGCCATATCCGAAACCATCCCCACGCAGCCGGGGCAGGCTCGCTTCTTCGGGGTTTGTTTCGGGCTAGGTGTCGCAGTCGGGGTTGTGTGGTACTTACAGCGTCCTGTGAAGCTGATAAAGGCAGGACTTTAACAGCCCCAGCGCTGTTGGGCCTTGCTGCGGCCAGGCTCGGCTCCTGCTCGCTCCTCTTTCCCCGGCAGCTGAGGGCAGCGATGGCAAAGCCAAGGCCGTGTGCCACGGCCTGCGCTGCCGGCCGTGCTCGGGGCCGTCTGCCCTGAGTGCCGCACACCGCCAGGAGCCGGGGCAGCTGGAGAAGAGAAGCTTAACTCCAAAAAAAAAACAAGAAGCAGCCCACATCGTCAGCCCAGCGGGGCCTGCTGCAAGCAGAGCAGCTTTCTCTCGGTTTGTTCTCCTGGTGGAGGGGCAGCAGCCGAGAGCAGAGCCGCGGGTTTCTTCTCCCGCTGCCCCCAGCTCCGGCAACCAGCCACGGACCCCCCCCAGCTCCCCGTGCCACCCCACTTTGGTCCCTCTGCGGCACCCAAGGGGATCTGGGTGCTCCCGTAGCCCCGTGGCACTACCAACGGGGTGCACCCGGCGCTGCCAAAACCCCATCCCGGGGCAGGAGGGGCGTGTGGGGCACCTCACAACCGCAGCAAGTGCCATTAGTGCCAACAGATCTCCCTCCTCTCGCCCCGGCTCTGCCCCAGCCGGAGCTGCCAGGGTACTCGAGCTGCCTGGCTTCGGGGCCGGCCCTCCCCCCGCACGTTCTCCCTCTGCACATTTCTACAGCAACGTCGTTTACTTGGTTAAATAACTCATTTATCTTTTTATACTCTCTGCAGATCATAATACACCCACTCTGACAATACCGCACACCAAAGACCTAATTTTAGAAATGGTGTTTATAAGTAATCAGTTTGAAATATTGGAGCAGTCGTATGACGGTTTTTTTCTGAAATACTGACGTTTGCAAGAAAGCTGCTCATAAGGAAAATTCTGATTATAACAACTCATTTAGAATAAATCAGTTTGAAATGGTTTATATAACACGGCGGTATGTGCTGCGCACGAGCATCCAAGTTTCTGTGTTTTTCCTTTCAGTAAGATGAGATTAAATGAAACCCCAAATGCAAGTGGTTTGGGGCACCTTTTTTTTTTTTTTTTTTTTTCCTCAAAGCAGAGGAAATGCAGCTTCTCAGCAATTTTATGGCCAATTTGGTTGGGGAAGAAAAAAAAAAAAAGACAAAAACGACAGCGAGCAGAATTACCTCCCCGTCAGCCCACCCCGCTGCTGCTCATCCCACTGCCTCGGTCACCTCGCTGGCGTGGGGGTCTCAGCTCGCCCCCAGCTGCGCTTTCCTTGCCCGTCCCGATGCTCAGGCCCCCGTGCCGAAGCATCCTCCGTGCCCACGCTGGGTACCACGGCACCCAGACACGCCAGCACCCCGCTCAGCAGGGACCCCGTGCACCGGGGTGTTTCGTGCATTGCCCCCGCCCTGTGCCACCCCATTTTACCTCGAGCCTGCCGAATGTCTTCTTCCTTTATGAGCAGTGCTCAGCAGATGAAAGGGGCCTCGTGTTCTGGCTGACACTGCATCCTTCTCGACCCCAGCCCTTGAGCCTGACCAAGGGCCGGATCCGGCTGCGGGGCTGCGGGTGGGATTTAAAGCACAACAACCAGAGAGCAGCCGAGGAGGAGCGTGTGATGTGTGGGGGGTGTCAAACCCAAAGCCAGAAGACCCGCCAGCCCGGCCAGGCGAAGTGCGGGGAGGACCCTCTGAAACCCCAAATGCTGGGAGAACCGCTCGAGTGACAGCGGTGGCATCGCGTGGCGCTCTTCCACATCCACACCCCGAAGCCGAGCCTGGTCCCTTCTCCCCCCGTCACACCCAGCTGGGGGTCCCGCGGCTCGTGGGGAGCCCGTGCTGCCCCTGAGTCCCCAGAAACCTGTTGCATCGTGCCCCAGGGACCCGTCCCAGGGCCATGGGATGCCCTGCCAGCACCCTCCTCGTCGGTACGAGGCATTTAGGGCATCGCCCCTGCACCGGACATCGCCCCTGCACCGGGCATCCCCTACCTGCAGCACTGGTAACATCCATCGCCGATTAGTGACCTCCAGAAAACAGAGCAAACAGAGCGAAGGAAGGCTTTTAATTGTAATTTACTTTATTATTTTGTAAATGTGAATTTTACAAAGCGTTTTACAATTAATGATCACGTTTTTGTTGTTTGTTTTTTTTTTAATGGATTTTTCATCATATGAAAACAGCTATGAGCACAGTTTCAACTGGGGGGGGGGTCCTTAATCCTTTTTTTTGTTTTTAGTTACTGATATATCGTGTCAGCCATGGCTACAAAATAACAGTCTTAACTATACAGAGTAAGAGCACATAAATACTAGTGAATAATGCACGATAAAAAAAAAAAAAGCTAGCATCTTTCGTGGCTGAGACAGTTGAGAAACATAATTCAGTGGTACTGTGAGATTTTTCTTACAGCACAGAAAGTATTTTTAACAGTCATGAATTACAGTACTACTTAATACCCTATGAAGACGCTTTAAAAACAACCTTGTACTTTTAAGTCCTTTTTCCCAAACATCCTGTCCAAAGGATTAATGTTCTATTTGAATCAAGTGCCATCCAAATGTTCAAGTCAAAAATATTTTATACATTTATACTTAGTTGTTTATTTATTTATTTATTTATTTTTTTGTCTGCTAAAAATAGTATTGCAAGTTTTGGCTTTTATTTTGACATAAAAATCACAATGGTGTGCAAAACGCTTACAGTGGAAGAAACTCGTCAGAACACTTGAAGGTTTTTCCAATTCGAGCGCGCTCGACTTCGCGGATCCAGTTTGTCGGCTGCTGGGGCACTTTCTGCTTGTTTGCTACAAAACTCCCTCATTCTGAGAGCCACCTTACAGCAAGCCCCGGCTGTCTCGGGCAGGGTAATACGCACGTTTGCAGCTTGCTCGCTGACAAAATGACAAATTTATACAGCAGGAACACTTTGAAACAGCAGTTGGAGCCCAAGACAGCTATGAACTCTCAATTTTGTGTTTAGGATTTACTGCCGGCAGAGGCAAACAGGGCTTGTCTCTTAGTTTTCAGTTGGTTAATGGGCCATACACCCTTCTCCACTCGCAGCGAGTTATTTCCATAAAAATAAGCAATCGAACAAAACCTTAGCAGTAAAGCGGCCGAGGACAGGCGCCGCCAGTCCTTCGCAGAGCACCACGCCCGCGATGCGGCGCTCGGAGGCGCGAAGCGGTGCGCGGCGAGCCCCCCCGACCACGGGACCCCCATCCCAGGCACCCCACGAGCTGGCCCTGCCCCGCCGTCATCGCCCCCGTGCCCACCAGCACCGGAGCCACCGCCAAGCACCGTCCCCAAGCATCAGCCGAAGCATGAGGAGCGTGGCAGCGAGGCCGAAGGCCATGCAAGCCCTTCGGCAAGTGGCGGCACGGGGACGGCACGGGGACACCCGGTGCCACGGGGGGGGACGGGGGCCGGCGGCCACGCGCCGCGACGGCTGCGCGGAGCTCGTACGCTCACGCTGCGATTTCTTTAAAGGTGCTTGGTATAACTTTAGATATATAATATACATGTAATATTGCTAATAGTCAAGCATAGGAATAAAGGTGCAGACATACCATAAATACTGATGCTTCGATTTTACACTATCAGACCTAGATGAATGCAGTTTCCTATTCACATTATAAAGCAGCCCCAAGTTCTATAATTTAATATAGTGTCGTAAACAAAGAGGAGGAAGGAGTCGGTTATGATCTGATTCTCTTAATTTGTTTTCCTTGGAAAAAAATGATCAAAAAATTCTAAGGCACTCAGGAAAGCCGCATACAATCGATGGACTGCTCTGTTCTCACGTTACATTCAGTATTTTAAAGGGGTTACTTTTTTTGTTTTGTTTTTCGGAAGAATACAATCATTATCCATATAACATTTTCAAACATATCATTAATCCTCCACACACAGGAAACATTAGTGCAAAATGCTTGCCCTCATCTACCAGATAAGGAAAAACCCAACGCCCTTCACATTTTAGAAGTTTGCCTTCCTAATAATAATAATTAATAAAACAAACAAACCCAAATCAAAAAAAAAAAAAAGAAAAAAGGAAAAAAAAAAAAAGAAAGAAAAAATGAAAGAAAGAACCCCAAAAATATACAGGAAGTTGTGCTAGGTATAAAAATATATATTTTCACTGTGCAACTCGACTCTCTTCAGATTCTCTGTCCTAAGCCATTCAAGTACTGCTGCCGCTGTCCCCCGGGGACGCCCGTCTGGGAGCTGGTTTGGTCCAGGACACCTTGAGCCGGCCGGGAGCCCCAAAGTGCCGAAGGGGAGGAGAACCCTTCCCGCTGCCCACCCGCTGCCCACGGCCGCGGGCGTTTCGTTTGACGTGGGTAAAGTGCAAACAGGGCCCGGGCTGTGCCGGTCCCGCGGCCCTGCGGCATCGCGCCCGGCTCCGCACGGGGCCGGGGGCACCGGCTGCCCCCCGAGCCCGGCCACACCGCGGGGCGAGGGGGAGGCAGAGGGGAGCCCCGCGTTCATTTGTCTGAGGGCAAAGAGCAGTGGAACGCACGAAGTGCCGGACAGCTTCGTTATCACGATGCAAAAAAACAGCTTCAAGTATCGAAGAAAACAAAACACGCGGCCAAAGGCTGGGTCAGCCTCTCACCCCTCCCCTTCCCTAACTCAAACACAAAGACGGAAGAAAACCCTGAGCAAAGCGCTGTCTGGATTCAGGAACCAAAGCAGGAAAGAAACAGAAGAACACAGCCACAGGAGCCTTCAAAAGTGACTATTTGTGCACTTGTTCAGAGATCCACACTTATTACAGGACAAACTGTAAATACCTTTAAAGCAGGCCTGTTAGTCACAGTAAAAATAAAAAATAATAATAATAAAAAAAAAAAAGCCATACTTGGCTTTCACATGGCTGCCCCCATCCTCAGCATCATCACGCACGAGCCTGGTGCCCGCGGGCACCCCATATTTCCCCATCCCAAGCTGGGGTGTATGGGGCCGGGCAGCGAGGCCGCACCGAGCCGCGGCTTTGGGGACGATGGAACGGGATCCCTCGGGGGATGCCCCGCAGCACGGCTGGGTGCCCTCGTGGATCCGTCCTCGCCCAGCTGGGTATCCGCAGGCAGCCCGGCCCGGGGACAGCAGCTCTGAACCACAAGCAGGCGGATAAATCACACAGGGCTTCTTCCCAGGAGGGCCCGTCTGGAGGACGAGCCAGAGGCGAAACACCTCCTCCTCCCAGCGACCACTTCATGGAGGGGCACAAAGCTAATTAAAAAAAAAAAAGAAACACAAAACGACCCTTTTTGTACCCAATACACTGCAGCTAAAGACGGAAGAGCAGACTGCTGGCCCCAGCGAGGTCCCAGCCTACGGCAGCCACCAAGGGAGGCGGCTTTGGCAGCCCCCCCATGGGGCGCCGAGCAAGGAGAAGCAGACAAGGAGCCGCTCGGGGCGGGAGAGCGAGAGGAACGAAACCCAGAACCCAGCCGCATCGAGAAACAACACCAAAGGAAAAAGGGCAGGGCTCAGCCTGCAGCCCACGCATCCTCCCTGCACGCACGCCTGGACGCGGGGGCAGCCCCCGCTCCCTGCGCCGGGTCCTTCGCCGACCTTCCACCGACAGAAGCGTTGAACAATTTCCCCCACCCTGTGCCACTTGGCTAGAGCCGTTCCGCGAGAGAAAATCCTTGCCAGTCAAACCACTCGTACCCTAACACATCTTGCTTTCCTGTGAAGCGACGGTGAAACTCTCTTTTCAAGGAAAAGGTTAACGATGGCTTTACTTCTGAGCTGAGTAATGGATGGGGTGGTGATGGCGGGGGTGGTTGGGGGGGTGTCTAGCTTTTCTCCTCCCCTTCTTAAAAAAAAAAAAAAAAGGAAAAAAAAAAGGAAAAAGCTACAATCTTATAGACTAACCTCAGGAATATCAAAAAAGGAGCCCAATAGTTTTTTCTTTTTTTAAGTAGGTCGCCACAGACCTAGTCGTTTACAGTATAACGAATGCGATTATTTCCTTCATAAATTTTAAATACAAGCAGAATAAAAATCACATTTTTTTCAGGCAACAGTAGCAGTTCAGTAGGTAAGTGGCTTGATCACATTTTTGTTTTGTATTAGTAATGCATGCAAGCAGCTTTAGTATTACAGATCCCTTATAGGTCACAAAACGTTTGCTCTCTTTATAAAGTCCCTCCGTAAGTACCATCTTGTCTTCTCACTGGAGTTTCGGGCCGGCTGGAGGAGCCAGAACCTTGTTCAAAAGGTTGCGGAGTGCTTTGGGTATCCGATGCCATAGCATCTGTGGCAGCTGCCTCTTGTATAACAGAGCCAGCCCCTTCGGCATCCTCGCTCTGTTCAAAGGACTGGCTGGATCCATTGCTTAGATCTACGTTCACCGTGTTAGTTCTCAGAGCTACTATAGTTCCTGAATCGCTCCTCCTTTCTGCATAGATTCGCTGCTCAAAGACCTGAGCAGAGTTGGGCTGGAATTCGGGATCCAGGGGGACACTGTTTGTGGTGGAGCCCATGACCGTGCGGTACATCTCCATCCCCTCCGGCAGCATGGACTTAATCTTCGGGAGCCAGCGCTTGCGGACCCGGCGGGCGTTGGTGCACATATCGGCCGCTATAACATTCATCTCGCTTTCCTTAAAGCTCGGGGCAAAATTCTGACAATACACTGCAAAGACAGGGATACACAGAGCTGAGGAGTCAGAGAAGCAGCACCATGAGGCCGAGAGACTGCAGCCTCGCCCGACCTGCACACGCGCCGATCGCCGGCGGGTGCTCCCGGGCGGAGGAGCTGGGACCCGCAGAAAAGGACTCCTCAGCTCCAGGGATAGCTGGGAAGGGATGCAGTGGGAAGGCACAGAAACCCCAAAGGGACTGGAGGAGGTGGGGTGGAGAAAGACCAAGCACTCCCTGGGGACCTGGAGAGCCCTGGCGTCACAAAGCTCCTGACCACCGGCCCCAGCCGCCAGCAGGGAAAGCCCAGAGGAGAACGGGGTGCACAAGAGGGCAATGGAGGCTCTTGAAAACTCATCAATGGCTCCGAGGACCACAGCACTGCATGGCTAATGGGAAGGGGTGAGCTTCAGCATGCCACCACGTGCATGGGGACGGGCCAGGACTTTCCCTAGCCAAGCCCTGCAGCACCTCGGGCAGCCCTGCTCTCCGTGCGGGTCAGGCTCCTGACGCTGTGGAGCAAGGTCCAAGTGCTGCCTTCACAAACAGCCACCAGCTGCAGCTTGTGCACTGGCTGCTTCTAAAACTCAAGAAATCTTACGCCCTGCACACAACAGCGTGCTGCAGGCACTGTCACTGGACAACGAAGCCTTTCCAACCTCCAAAATGACCTCTGAGCCTCAACAGGGAGCACAGCTTGGCTGAAACGCTGCCTGCCCGGGCTGCCGGGGGGCTCTCGGAGAGCTCCACGCACAGGCAATGGGCAAGCGCCAACAGCGCTGCCTAGTGATTTTCTCTTCATGTAGTGAACATCTGCTGGTTTATCCCTTTCCTCCACGTGCTGCAGGTCTCAGAGGGTGGCTGGAAGGCCCCTGGAGTTCAGCAGCACAGCAACAATCAGGGAGAGAAAAAGATTTATCTTCCAAATCTCTCTCTCTCAAAAAAAAAAAAAAAAAGCTTAGAGTTTCATTTTCCAGCACAATATTTACATAAAGATTTACTATCCAGAATCCAGCGAGGGTGAGAGAACATTTGCTTTCCACCATATATCAAGCACGCGCTGGATGGGCTCCGCTGTGCCGACCGTCAGCGCCGCCCGCAGCACCGCGCTGCTCCGGCTCCAGCCGGCGCCGTGTCGGCAGCGCCCCGGCACGCAGGGGGAGCTCGGTGGTCACCTTTAACCACGGGTTTCTGCCGCAGATAACTGAACCACCCCGGTGCGAGTAACACAACTTTCTTTTATCAGCACTGGCTGCTGGGCACAAGCTCGCCAAGCGAAGGGCAATCCGTCAGGCACCCCACACTGGCTCCAAAGTCAGAGCGCGGTGTAAGCCGTGAAACACGGGGACCTTACCTGCACGACGGGGGAAGGGGTGCTCATTTTGAACAGCTGAACCTTTCGGGCCCCAGCTCTAAGGCGGCCCAGCTGCTCTACGGACAGACCTGCTGAGCCACGCGGCACGATGCAGGGCTTTGTTTGGGGTTCAAACGTTAAAAACAGAAGCTAGTGCTGCTTTACGCAGTCTTTTAAAGAGGAAATTATTTGCAGCAGGGCTCCCTTCAATCGTTTAAAAAAAAGTCTATAAAGCATATCCAAGAAAAAAAATTGTAAAACTGAAGAAACATTGCCAGGGAGATGGTGAGAGCAGCTTATCCCATGCTACACTGGCCAGAGCAGCCAGAGGACCCCTCCAGCCAGGGACCCCTTTATTGCTCAAGACCAACAGCAGCAGAAGCTCGGGGCACCGAAACACGGCCAGGGCACAGCTGGGCCGGGAGCGGCACCCAGGGCTGCACCGAGGGCAGGTTGGGGCTGGATTCGAGCTGCACGCTCTGCTCCTGCAAATCAGCGTGCTGGGCAGATCCCTGCACTCGGATGAACTTGAATGCGAGCCTGAGCCCTAGGGCAATAAAAGCCAGGGCACGGAGACCTGGTCCTGCAGTATCAAGCTCCGCTTGATGCCAAAAGCTTGATTTTGATTTCCTTCTTAGAGCACCCAATAATTAACTGGGAAATTTTGGTCTTGAAACATAGCAAAACAGTTAAGCAGCAATAATGCTTTCTGTTCAGATACTGCCAAACAACAAAAAAAAATCAGACCCAAAAAATGACATGAAAAATTAATTTCCCTGTAACCTAATTTCACCATATAAGTTCCCCCTATAGCGCAACAGAGAGGGCCTTCCCTGCTGAGGTTTCGGCTTTGCTCCCGGCATGCTGTTCCAACACAGCAGCAGTAAACCTCTCTCCTTACATTTCACTGCATTAAGGACCCTGCTGTCCAGGGGCTTCCTGCTAGGGTCGCTGGTGGAGGACCGGATTCCAGTTCCGCAGCTATTGGCAAGGGTGTTCCTGCAAGAGAGGCAAAGGAAGATCCTTACGCTGGGGACTCCGGGCCCAGCAGCCGTCCGAAGCCCCGCACAAAGACACCGGCCTCTTCTACTTAGTTTGTGCAGGGGGCACCAGGCTACGAGATTTTAAGGCGCAGAATTGGAAAACCTGGTGTCGAGGCTCAGGCATTGCTGAGAAACAGCAGAGAAAGGAGCGTGGCATACACAGAGGATGGCGTGCTCACACATCATCTGCTAACGTAGTTAAACCACCAGAAAATAAACTGAATCCCTCGAGGGAGCACGGGCTGCGAGAGGACATACCGATCAAAGAACGTGGCCAGAAGACGTCTCAGGAGGACCTTGTGTTTGACACCGGCACATAAGTGGCAATTCATCAGCTGCCCCCGCGTGATGTAAACACCTGAGCCTGGAAGAGAGGGAGAATTCAAAGTTAAGTCCTAGTGCTGCTGACAGGGGCTGCCTTCGACCCGGGATTTCTGCTTTGCTGCTCGGTCACAGCCCCAACACAGCCCAGAAGGGAGCGTGCAGCCAGCAGGGGCCTGGGCAAGCCTGGTGGGGTCGCTACCGCAGCCCCTGGGGGTCTTGGCAAGAGCCAGGTAGTGGCATTCCCAATTTCAGCCACGCAGGAAGGAGGTCTGTGGAAGTCAAATGAGTGGAATTTTTCTCTCTCTTTTTTTTTTTCCAAAGGCACACAGGACAAGGCTTTATCCTGTGATTCTATATATACAACCAGATTATCTATTCTTTCTGAAGGAAGAAAACCCCAAACCGTTTGGCATTTTCTTTTCTCCAGTGAAAGATCGAAGAACACAACTAAACTGAAAACAAAAAACCCACCTAGCACAGAAGGCAGCACTCATTAAGCTACAGATCTAACCGTTTCCAAAAATCCCAGCCCGTAACCTCTTGATACTTCTGGTGAGCTGGGAATTTTTGCTTCTAATGCACAGAACTGCTGACTTCGAAACACACGGGCTTTAAGGATGTTCTCCGGCAGCTGGAGGAGCCCTGCCAAAGCGGCTTTACCCGTGCAGAGGTTTGGCAGCAGACCCTGCAGCTTCCTTCCCCTTCCCTACCGAGCGCCCAGCGGACAGGAGCACACTGCCCCGGGGGCAGGGGGAAACTGGGGCTTGGGGCTGGGGCTTGCTTTTAATTAGGGTTAAATAACGGGCGATAGCAAGATCCAGTACACCCTACGCTCTCGAGATATAAAAACATCCACCGGAGGAATAAAATTACCTCCTGGATTTCCAGCACAGCCTTCAGATTACTGTCCTTAATCTCCGGGATGAAGGCAGAACTGCAGAGGGGGGTGGCTGTGCTGGGGGAAGGCAGCACCCCCGGCTGGGGGGGCCCCGGTTCTGCTGCTGCATGGGGCAGTGTGCCCACTGAGCCCGGGGGCGCTGGAGCCCGACCTTCGTGGAAAAAAGCTTGCAGAAGGCGAGCGAGCACCAGTGCGGGTTTCAGAGCAGCTCCGCGCACTGCATCTGCCCGTCGGATTTACTGTGATCACTGCAAGGCTGGTTTAAGACCCTCTCAGAGAAAGCTGCTGAAGTTTGCAGAATCAGTTATGGCACGAAAAATCCGAGACAAAGGAAAATGCTCGGAACGGAGAGTTTACACGAGCCCTGGGTCCGGCCCCCCCGGCTTGGGGACAGCACTTAGCCGCGGCGCCTTTCTGCCCCCAGTAGCAGTATTTTAACACATGAGCCAGAGAGAACGCCAGACCCTACCAAGGGTAACTTCACTTTAATAAATAAAAAATAACCCAGGCAGCCGCTATCAGTTAGAGATATTAATCTACTTTTTTCCAGATTGAAAAATGTAAATCAAGCAGAGCTGCCTCGAGCCAATTTGCAGCTCGCACTGTGAAAATAACCTGCACCACTTGATGTTTTTAAGAAGTCTCACATAAAATGTAAATGGGTACAAAATGAATATTCCAGATACAAAATAAATACTGGTGGCTTTGTGCTGCGTTATGGTGAGTGCTTTTCACTCCTGCCTGCCCCTGCAAACCCACCGTTGATCAGACAGGAGCCGTTCTGGGCAATCCCTGAAATTAAGATTCCCTCTGCAAACCGAAGACAAAACCCTGCTACTCACCCAGAGATAAGAGGCCAGAGGGAAGGGACTGCTGGTTTGGATTGATTGCGCTGCCGTACCTCCTTTTTACGGCAAGAGCTTTGCAGGTGTAAATGAGGCTGCAGGTAAGGGACGTGGCACACAGGGCACCTCACCCACACAGCTACACTGGGGGAAAACAGGCAACTGCCACGCTGTGGGGGCAGCAAAAAGGATCTGGGGGTGCTTCCCGAAGGGGACTGTAGCTCTTCACACCAGATTTGATGCGGACACTGCAGCACGGCCGCTCTGCCCTGCCCTGTGCCCAGCCCTGCAGCACGGGGACCCCCGCAAGCTGAAGAGCACCACCTCCCACCCCAACGCCCCTACGTCCCTCACAGAGCAGCCCTGAATTCTCCAGGGACTGTAAATTGCCCCCAAACCCGAAAATAAAGATGCATGAAAGGACCAAGCAAAATTGATTCCTTCTCCTCCTTCCAACCGCAGCGTACGACAGCTTAAAACATCCCCCATTTAAAAAAAAAAAACTTCGACAGGTTTTTCAAAGCTTGTTCACTGACACAGATTTAATTTCTATTGCTTTGTAAATCTTATAGTGTGATGATTTTTTTTTTTTTTAAGATCTGTGCATCTAAATCAAAATACAATTGCAATGCAGCCCACACCAATCAGGAAGAACACAAGCTGCAGAATTCAATTAAAATGCTAAATTAATTCAATTGAATAAATCCTGTTAATGACACATTTTTCTATCAGCAAATTAAAGGAAACTTAGAACTTTTTTTTTTTAAAAAAGATGATTGGTGATGAATAATCCAGAAAGACACTGCAAGGGCACACAAAGCACACGGCTCCAGCAATGGCGCAAGATGAAGAACGCATTTCAAGAAGAAAAGTATCAGTGATCTCCAGCAATTGCCAAGCCAAGGAAAGTTCCCCCCTTATTACCTGCAACGAGCTCGAGTTTCTCTCCAGGATCTCCCTCTGAGTAGAGTTTTGGGTGGCAGCGGTATCCAATTTGACTGATAAGACTGGCTGGGAGAGCAACTAAATCCCGGCGTATGAGGACACAGGAGCGGTTCTCCAGCGGGATCTGCTCTGGCTTTTCTTGAGCAACTTCAGAATTAAAAGGGAAAGACATTAACACGGATAATTAGGCAGGCACAACGTTAAGAGAAGGTCAGGTTTCAGCTTTTCACAGAGCTCCTGGAGTCACCCCTCCCTCCAGCGGCCGCTGCCTCGGGTCCGCAGCCCCATGTGGAGGCCCACCGGGCTCTCCACGGGCGGCAGCAGCCTCGCGGTTGTGCCTGGATGCTGCGAGAGGGACTCCTGGAGCCTAATTACACTTTAACTGGTTCTAGGTTAATCATTTATGAAAGTGGGCAGCTCTGCACACCTGCCGCCAGTCTGGAAATGAAGCATGCAGCGCCGGCTTCCCCGAGCACTCGCAGAAGAAGAGGATGGCAATCCAACAGCGGTCTCTAACACTGCCACTAAACTGCCCGGATTTCATAAATATCTACCTCAGTACCGTAACTGCTTCTCCTGATGTTTTCCCCGCTGAAGTTACGGTCAGGCTTCGCAGGCACACACCGCCCCAGGGACAGTCACCAGCTCACCTCCCTCGCCACGACAAAGCGTGACCCCAACCAACAGACCAAAAAGTGGCGTTGAGCGGCGGCTGCAGGACCCAGTTACACGGCTGCCATTTCCCTGCTGCCACCCCTGCAGCACCTCCAGAGCCCACCACTGCCCATCAGCAAACACCGGTGCTGGAAAGCCCACGCAAATGCTTGAAAGTACAAATCCCAGCAGAACAGGGCTGACACGGGCGTACAGGGACTGCGGATGCACCGGGACAGGCTGGGAGCAGCTACAGCTCCTGGGTTTCATCCCAGCAGTACAGCGATCTGTCCTTTCCCCCCAGGAAGGGCTGATAACGTGGCAAGCGCCGTGCACGAAATCAAGTCCAGCTCTATGCTGCGATACCCGTGAATACCGATAAAAGAAAGACCAGCAATTAAGAGTTTCTGAACTCGAGACGTTCCCTCCTCAGGAGGCGACGTGCTCCGCAGCCGCGACGCCCTGTGGGCCGTGCTTCCTCTCTGCAGATAAACCGGCCGGTTTTGCAGGCCTGTTGCTGCAGTAACGGCACAAAGGGTCAGTGTTCCAGCTGGGACGTGCCCACCGTATCCAGTTGCTCCCTGCCACCACCGCAGGGGCCGGACCCGTCGGCGCCCTCCTCCCTGCAGCACCAAGACCCTGCGCTGGGGCTGCGAGGGGTGCACGGCTCTTCCCTATGCCCCGCACCGCGCTTCCTTGTGTGACTCAGGACCGATGGCAGCAGCACAACCCACGTGCACACCCTCACGCCCGTGCCCCTCACCATCGCAGCCCCGTTACCCGCACAAAGTGGCCGTGCTCCGTCCTGCTGCCGTGCGGGTTTGCGGGCAGGAGACCTGATGGACCTGTGTGCCCCGACGGGGATGGGCAGAGCGCATCCCATTCGGCACAGAGCAAACAAACCAAAAGCAGAGGGGTGCAAATATCCTATTTATACCAGGAAGAAGAAAAACAGCCAGCTCCGCCGTCCTTCAGACACTTGGTTCCGGCCACAGAAGCACTACGGCAGCACAAAGGCCCCCGTGAAATAAACACAAATGTGGAGGGGGAGAGGATGAGCAGCTCCTGGGAGGCACCGCAGGAAGCTCCCGGCCAGCGTCCCCCACGTGCTTCTCTGCCACGTACAAACCGAACCAGACTCCATCACGTTCAGATTCCATGGGCCACACACAGCACTTGTTCTGCTGATAAGTCCCAGCAACCTTGGGATGTCCAAGGTCTTTAACAGCAGCAATGGGAGAAAGGCAAACCATGCTGCTGGGGTAAGCGGCTGCCGACAGCTGCCAACAGCTTTCTGTCTTGCATGCACGACCCTGAACCAGCGGGTCACAAGGCAGAGGTGACAATGGGGCCACGTCGGCGCACATGGCTTGTGATAATTGCGATAATTGTGATAAATGCTGAGAGGGAGAGCATGCCTGCTCCCAATCCTCTCTGCACACGCACGGCGTCCACGCTGCCGAGCAGAAAACCACCACAAAACCCCACCACGAACAGAAGCAAGATGCTCTGCCCTATTTGTGTGAAACCACACTTTAATTTATTTTTTTAAACTAATGACTCAGGTAAGAATTCCCCGAGATATTTATCACCACCTACAAACTAGCAGATCTTAGGCTGCTGAAGAGAAGCTGGGCAGATACCGATGCTCAGGAAGGTTTTTAGAGGCCTCCAGTGATTTTTTTTTTTTTTTTTGCAGGTATGAAGGCTGCAGGTCTCCAGAGGAAGCAATTGCAATCAATACAAACACTTCAGAGCAGAAGGGACAGCCAGAAGGTCCTCACTACTTCTGAGCTAATACTTCTATAATTGAAAAAAATAAAAAAATAAAAAGAAGTCAGGCTTGGGACTGAAATAGCAACGGGTTGCTGTTGTGATCACACCGGTGTTCCTTCAGATGGCTGCGTTGGGTAAAACCCGCTGGCAGCACCAGGAGCAGGCAGAGCTGCAGGGGTGCCGCGTGGCGCCGGCCGTCCATCGCGGCACATGGGGGCTGAGGGGCTGACGGGGCTGACGGGGCTGGGGGGCTCCTTTCGCCCCACAGCACCCACCCGGTGGTGCCCCGCACCCCTGCGGCCCTGCCCTCCTCAGCTCGGCCCGGCTGAAGAACCGGAGCTCCTTTGGTGCGTTACCAGGCGAGGCCAGGCCCACCTCCTCCACCTCCCGCCGCACGCAACCGCTCCACATAAAACCAGGCTGGGGCACCACAGAGCCCAGCGTAGCAATAACGAGGCACACAGGAGGGAAGAGAACAAGCGCTGCATCAGCACTTTTCCTGGAGAAATTTCAAAGAATGAGGTGCCAAACCCGCTTCTTGAAGGAAAAGCGGCTTTTGAGGGAAACAGCGGCGACGCGCGGAAACCCGCACCGGGGAGAGCTGGTGGCAATCCTGCCTCACGAGCACTCCTTGCTTTTGAAGTCAGTTCGTCTTACACACATGGAGCCACGGAGAAGTTAACGTTTCTTCTGGCGAAATCAAATACTTCTCAAAAACAACCCAAAATCTGATCTGAAAAGACCAAGCACGCCTGAACGCACTATTATAATTTGGGCACATCTCTCCTGCCGTCTACAAACCCCTCACTAAACATGCGCACAACCGATTTTTGGAATTCGTCTCGATTCAAGCATTAGCACAAATTCAATGCCGCCAAAGAAAAATTAGCAAAGATTGAGGGCTTTCAGCTCCCCCAGCCAGCAGATAGCCATCGCCGCGCACAGAACAGTTATGTAAAGCCACGGGACACAAGGGACACTTTGGTCCCATGTTCTCAAAGAAAGCAAGTCTGTTTGGCCTCTGTGCGCGGAAGAACAGGATAGTATTCGCTTCTAATTAATGTGTATCTTCGGAGGGCAGCAGCTCCTTCCCTTTCAATGGAAGGGCAAACAATGCGAAGGATTGTTTGGTGCAGTTTTGTCCTCGACCAAGAAAGCAGCCTACCCGCGGCCTGCAGGAAATCGCTGCAGAGGAAGCAGCGACGGCCGCACGTCGGACGCTGAGGGATTTTATTTTTTTTCAAATACACACTTTCTTCTGAAACTTGTAGGGATGCTGCAGCTTGTCATGAGCAGTGTGGGGTGGGAAACGTGGTGAGGCTGCAGCAGGCGCCCAGCGTCTGCTCCTGGCTCGTGCCCTCCCTGCCACGTCCCAGAACCGCTCCCGAGCCCCCGCTTCCCAGCCTGCGCTCTCCTCTTGGCCATTCGCTGAACATAAACCACACCAGCGGGCAGGGAACGGCAACTTTTCGTTTAGGGATGGGAATCTGAGACGCAGAAAGACTGGAGCGATGAACCCTCACCAAAAGCTCACCAAAATCCAGATGACAGAGCCACAAGTCGCGAGCCCACTGCCACCAAATCACCTCCATCCGCTCTGCGCCAACACTTGGATAATTTCCCCCGTTCTCTCCTGAGAAGTTCCTTTCCAAACGGCGGTGCTTTACCAACGTTTGTATCCCGCTAGCCCATTTTCCCCCAAAATACACCACCCTAAAAATAGCACCCCCTGGCACGGCGGCCCTGCGGGGAGCGGCTGCCCGGAGCCTGGTGTGCCTGCCCGCACCGGCCGCACGCGTGGGCTGGGTGTGCGATGCAGACCCAGCCGGGACAGTTTACATTTTACAAATGGTACATTTATAACAGCGCGCTAGAATGCAGAGATTTGATTTGTGACCTATTTATACAGGGAGGTAATCTGGAATTAGTATAGGAAAAATATTACTGGTTTATAAATACCCCTATCTTGCCTTGCTGCAGACCTCAGCCAGGAGTGAAACATCTGCCAGCCTAAAATTAAACATCTGTGCTTTACGGTGCGGAAACCGGGACCAGTTCACTGCCTAAAAAGGGCAGCGGCTGCCTGACCCTGGGGCTGGCTCTGTCCCCTGTCCCCAGCCCGGGGACGTGCTCCTGTGGCAGGGGGCAGGTTTGTCACCCTCACCAGCACCTCCGCACCCGCAGCTCGCAGCCCTGAGAAGCCCCCGCGCAAAGCCAGAGCAAAAGCACTCTGGGTAACACCCAGGGCATGCCCTTGGGAGCGCTTTGGTTCCTAAAAAACGCACAAATCCTTTGCTCAGGGCATCCTCCTGCCCACGGCACCAGTGTCTGACCGGCCCCTGGACCGTGCTGCTCCCGGCTGCGCCACGCGCCGGCTCCACAGCTAACACCAGCTACTTTATTCCGAGCGCAATTAGCTGGCTGCGAGATGTTAATGGGTTCTTCGCTACTGGCTGCGACTTCAATTGTTGCAGCGTTTCTCTTCGTAGCTCAGTTTGGGATACTTCGCAGCCTGCGCCGGAGCCGCTCATTACAGATTCTGGGTTGTTTCTTGCCCTCTTTCCTTACTGTCAGGAATCAGAGGCCAGGAGAGAAAACTATTCTCTCAGCTAATTACCACAACTATTCTATAATGGCTATTTTAGATGAATTTTTAATGAAGCGTGCTCTTGTCAGTTCGGGATTTCATAACTTTCAAGTCCAGCCTTTACATCCCAGCGATTTGCTGCATAAAGATTTCTTCTCCCCTGCAAAGGAGTGCTCGGCGAGCGGGAGGGAAGGGGGACCCTCGCCTCGCGCAACCTCGCCGCTGCCTGTCAAAATCGAATTAAAGGCATCTGCTAAGCAGCAAGCTGACTGACAGGAACGCAGAAACCACGCCAAGCATCTGCAAGTCCTGCTGCAGCCCACTTCAGAGCAGGCCCACGGCGCTGTAATTAAGAAGGATAAAAATACTTTGCTTTTGTTTAATATTTTCCCCGAGTTGTGCATTCCTCTGATCAGATGCTAGGAGCCTCAGCAGCCTCCCCAGCGTCCTCCAGGCCTGTGTTCTCCAGGTCCAGACCAACGTACGGGATCAGGAGCCACGCGGCACGCCACCCATGCTTAAGGTGTGGACTTGCCCTTGCATTTATCTGCAGCCCCTTCTGCACGCCCTGTGCTTTTTCCTGTGCATGCCACCGCTGCTGCAAGATCCCCGTCGCTGCGCGAGGCTCTCTCCTGCTCCCCCTTCCACCACCCTTTGCCAAGGTCGAGATGTGCTCGTCGCCTCTTGGATCCCAGCCTCGGAGAGCGTTTCTGAATGCAAAAAGGGGGCGAAGAAGAACAGATGAGAAAGCCCACGGTTGGGACTTGGTGCTGCCCCGGCCAGGCGTGGGCGAAACCCGCGGCTGGGGCCGGCACCAGCACCCAGGCCCAGCGCCGCTGCTGCTGGGCGGGGAGAAAGTGCAGAAAGAGAGGGGAAAAAAAAAATCTCGGAAATTCAGGGCTTAAGCTGCTGTGCTCTTCTCTGGCTTTGTTTTTGTTTTTACAAATGGGGCTCCTGGAAACCTTGGCAATCTGTTTTAAGCGGCTCCCCCCTCCCCCAGGCCTTTGTGAGGCTGCGGGCTCTACATGCCAGCAGCAGGATTAGCTGGCTCGCTCTCTTCCATCTTACGGTGTTGTTATTCTGCACCTTTTGAGGGTACAGTTTATCCCGAGTAATTAAAACACAGTTAGCTGTACAAGTCCCAGCCATAATGGAATAGCTTAGATTTTTTGTTGTTGTTGTTTAATCTCTTTTTTGTGTGCCCTGTTTTCCAGGAAGCCTGATACTATAGCTGGCTTATTTAAAACAGGAAACTCCCTTGAAATGTGCTGGTGCGGAAGAGACATTTTAGCAGAAATGTGGGATAGCGCAGCCTCGCCGGGGCTGCTCGGCGCGGGGCAGAGCCACGGCTGGGGCGCTGCCCACCTCGTGCCAGCTCCTGGCGCATCCGAGCGGTCCCAGGCTTCTCCCTGCAGGAGCCAGGCAGGAAAACCTTCCTTCCCTGGGACGACCAGCTCCCACGTGAGGGCTGGACGGCTGAAGCGCTGCCAGCGACGCCCAAGAAAGCTGCTCGCCTTTGCAGTTCTCCAGCTGGAAGCACGCTGGTGGCGCGGCAGCGAGAATCGGGCACCATCGCCCGCCTGGGTAATAGCTGCCTCCTGCTCCATCCCGCGGCTTTGTCCTGCCACAGCCTCCTGGCGTCCTGCAGAATTGGTTTTGTTCTGCTGCTATATAAACTGGCCCCATGACAGAGAAAGGCAAACACAGCGTACAAGGCTATAATCCCATTTCTCTGAAGAATAATGCTCCAAGCGCTCAGCACTGAGGACAAGCCCATATTACTCACTGCGTGCTCTACAGTGGGAAAACACAAAACAAAATAAAAACAAAACCAGCATGCGGGAAAACAGCCTTAATTCTGCTCGGCTCGACACCAGCGTCGGAGTGCCGGCTGCTGGCACAGCCCCGTGCCCAGCGGGCACCCGGCCGCGGGACACCCTGTCCCCATCTGCCCGGCACGGGTGGCGTGGACACTGCTCAGAGCGCGGCGGAGAAAGCAGAGAGGCTTTAGAGGCTCGTTTTCTCAGCAGATATTTGTGATCTTGAAATAGCATCACTGCCACTAGCGTGCCTTCCCCCTTTTGCATAGGGTTTAGGAATTACCGCTCATCTGTTTGCTGCCTGGCAGGCGGACGTGCCGAGGGAAGTTCGGGCTCCTGCTCTTTGGGAAGGGGTGGGACATCGCCAAGCCTCAGGACCAGGCGAAGCAGGCTTTGGGCAGGGGAAAAGGTGGCGTTTGTCAAGTCTTTTCCCTTGCTTAAGAATAAAACCAAACGGCTTTGAGGAAAGCATGCCAGCTCCTCAACAAACGAGTTCAATATTTGCAAAATTAGCCCAGCAATCACAGCAAAGCAGCGGCACGCAGAGGCGGCCCCAGGCTCGGGGCCACCAGACCCAGCGGCTCGCTCAGCCCGTGGAGACGGCCCTGGAAGCACACACAGACAGTCCTGGAAGCACACACAGACCCGAGCCGCCGCCGCTGGCACCCCTCGGTCCCGCGCCCCCCAGCCCTGCACCATGCCCGGGCAGCAGGACCGGCAGCCTCACCCAGCCAGAGGGGAAAGAGAGGGATTCCAGTTAGTTATGGGCACAGCGGTTCTAATACAGAAATAAAACGTTATCAATTTGCTTTTCCCTGCTCGACTACAATGCGCCAGGCTGCTCTGGCACAGGAAACGGGTGCTACTGCAAGCAGGGGGGAGCAAAGCCTCCCTGCTTTCCTTTCTGCAGATATCCCTAACGAGCATCTTCTGTGAAGATGATTTATTCGATGACGTTCGGAGGAAGGCAGAAGAACACACTTGCCACTTATTTCAAAGGGCCAGGACAGAGGGAGGGTGCCTCACACCCCACGGCCCAGCCAGGCTGCCTTGGGCTGATGCCGCCCTCCACGGGCGCCCCACGGGTGCCCCACGGGTGCCCCACAGCACAGGGGATCGGCCGCGGGGACAGGCGCCCACTGCGCGGCGCTCACCAACGGCCTGCTTGGAGGCTGACGAGCCCAGTTTGGGTGACGTAGCCTCTGACCTAAAGTGTCCCAGCTGGGGACACGGCACGTGAGCGGTGGCACCGGGGGACCTGCCCACGCCATACCAGGACAGAGGCTTCCACCGCCCCAGGCTGCTGAGCTCAGATGTCCCCCGGCACCGAGCCCACCGCCGGCGCTGCGCTCTGCAACGCACGTGAACGAGCAAAGCGCCCGAAGCCAACAGCCTGACAACAGCCCCCAGCTACCTGCACTGCCTGGAAAAGGACCGAGCGAAAACTTGGGGAGAGCAGAAAACCAAAGGACAGAGACGGTTCGTTACCAGAGTAGCCTCCCGAGGACTTGATGTACATCTGCCCGTACTGCTCCTCCACCATGGTGTCGTACGCCTCGTCGTCTTCCTCGTCCTCCTCGTTGTGGTAGGACGTGGGGCTGTCGGTGGTGGGAATGCTGCTGGCGCCGGGGCTGGTCCGCTCCCCCTGCGAGTACTGCACCTGCTGCACGTTGGGCAGGAGGGTGGCCAGGTTGGGCACCCCATAGTAGGAGACGCGGGACAGCTTCAGCGGGCCGGCGGCGGGGCCGCCGCCTCCCGCGCCGTCCCGGGCGGCCGGCTCGAGGGGTCGCTTGGTTGCCAAGCTGGGCACGGCGGCCGCCTGCAGCTCCAGGTTCTCGTGCTTGACGCGGGTGAGGAGCGGGATGGGCATGGAGGGGGACATGACGTAGGGCGCCGAGGCCGACTGCAGCTGGTTGCAGGGGCTCTGCGGCTCCGAGCTGGGGTCTTCGATCATGGCGGTCTGAGAGTCACAGTGGGGAGAGCTCACCTTGAACATCAAGTCTGTCCCTTTCTCCACGATGTGCTGGATCTGCAGGAAGCCCGCCGTGTACATCACCACCAGCTGCTCGCTCGCAGCCATGGTGAGCTTGCCGGTGTAGCAAAAGGAGAGGATCTGCTGGAAGCAAGCGGGGGGCACCGTCCCCGGCAGCTCGAAGGCGTTTTTGCTGTTCCCACTGAACAAGTCTCGGAAGTAGAGGCTGCTGGCGGCCAGCACCGCCCGGTGAGCCTTGAAGGCTTGGCCCTTCACCACGATGGAGACATCGCAGTACAGCCCCAGCAGCCGCTGCTCGTTCAGGCAGCCCAGAACGGTGTTCCCGAAGTTGGGAATCTCTATGTGCAACATCTGCGACATGGCTCAGGATCAGCTGGAGCTCCTCAGACATTCAATGCAGGGATATCCAAAGTAGGGCACATCTGAAAAAGGGAGAAGGCAGGGAGAAAGGAACAGCGTTTTTAGACAGTCCACCGGCACACGCAGAAGCAGAGGAACCAGCCTCGCCGCACATCAAAGGCTCCGAACTCAGCTTAGAGCCAATGCAGAAAAGCAATTGCTTATAAAATCACTTATCGATGTTTCTAAACAATGCTGAAAATGCTATTGGAGGATGGCAAGGGATATTCCAAAATTCAAATATTTTCTTAAAGTTGTGGTCTGTTTAAATAAACACCACTGATTTATTCCCCCCGGGGTTTACTTTATGCAGGAAAATCTGAACCGTAATGGGAGAGGAGAGAACAGTAAAGCACACGTAAAATAGACAGACCTTGGGCAGCATTATATAAGAAACACAACAACAACCACCGGCGATGTCGAAACTACAGAAAAGATATTTATAAAGCACCGTGCCATTTTGCCTGAAACAAATACAGGATTCTGTCGGAGCAACAGCTCCCATGAAAAAGCACTCCACAAAGCGACCTTCCCATTTGCGCCAGAAAGAGGAAGCGTTTCGACAGTCAACCCCCCTTCCCGACAGAATCACCCCGAACCAAACGGCGCTCGTCTCCAAATTCAGGCAGACGGGTGCTGCGGGAGCTGCCCACCGGCCGCCGGACCCCCCCGGACACGTGCCCTGGGGTTGGGGGTCCCGGCACAGCCTGGGACAGCCCCCCCCCCCCCTCTTTCTGTCCCCCCACCCCGGTACCTTCCTGCGGCGGGGGCAATTCCGCCTCTCACATCCCAGGGGAAGGCTTGTCCGAACGCGGAGCCGGTGCGCGAGCCCTGCGCGACGCCGAGGCGGTTAATTTTAGTGCATTCTGGGCACTAAAACTCCGGCGAAGCAAAAGCACTGCGTATTCAGCGGCACGCAGCCATAGCCCAGGACCCCCCCACCCCATCCACCCCCCGCGAGCTCCGTGCCACGGTCCAGGAGATTTAAAATCCACCCCCCCCCCCGGCCTTCAACGCTGCTGAACAAAAACTACGTTTAACTAGTACCGAAAGATCACAAGACCATCATTAAAAATAATAATAATAATAAAAAAAGAAGTTCATCAGAGAAAGATCAAAAAAAATAAATAAATCTGTTCCGAAAAGAGAATAACCCACAAAGAGCTGCTCTGTTCCCAGTGCTGGGGAATTAAAAAAAAAAAAAAGGGGGAAAAAAAAAAAAAGAGTCCTATCTGCAAGGCCACGGGGTAACAGGAAGAAAAGGGAACGCGCTCAGAGCCAATTTAATTGTATCTGCATGGTTAAAAAAAAAATTCTTCCGAGCGAGGAACTTCTCGGTCCCCTCGCCGCCTGCGCGGGCACGTACCTTACAGACCGCACATCCAGCGCCCGCCGGAGGGTCCCCGGCCCCTCCTTATCGCCCCGCCGGCTGCGCTCTGTGCGGCGACGGCGATTGCTCAGGGGGAAAAAAAAAAAAAATAGTATCAGCCCCTCCGTTTGTATCTGCTGTAGCTCAAGCTTTTACCAAGTCAAATCTCCACGGCAGTGCACAGCATCTAAATGAATAGGCCGGATGCAGATTAACATTCAGGCTGCTCTCTGCAATGAATAGAGCCCTTTGATTAGGGACCTGAAGTAAATGCCAGTTTCAAACCGAAGCTTTAAAAACAGAGAAATATCAGTGCCAGAGGAATGCTCTCAGTGTTGGTACAAGACAGACTTTTGATGAGTCACTGCAATGCAAACAAAGATGGCAGAAATACTGTACTGTATGCTGATGAAATGCTTAGTGGTGCCACGGCAACTGAGACAGGTTTTAAATTTATAGTGCAGTTTTGCATATGAATTACGCTGTAAACTGCCTCCCCTGCCATCTAGTACATCCAGAGTGTCAAAGCATTTAAACTATTCCAAACAGTCTGCAGCGCTGGCACTGCTGCTGGTAACTCCTCGGGCTGGGGAAGGGGCGGCGAGCACAGCATCCCGCACCCCAGCACCCCCACCCCGCACCCCAGCACCCCCACCCCGCACCCCAGCGCCCCAAAATCCTGCCCTGAGCCCCAGCATCCCCCTGCCGCCACCCCAAAGGGGCGCAGGAATGCCCAGGTCAGCAGGAAATAAAGAAATAAAGGTGCTCTGTGGGCAGCCACAGGCATGGCCCACCTCCCGCCAGCCCCCCCCCCCTCCCCGAACATACAAGAAAGCCTTTCAAATGCAGGAAAAATGTTTACCCCTTGGGGAAAGCTTCTTTCAGTCTGTGGCTGAATCCACTAAAAGCAAATCCATTTGCTTAAGTAATGAAATCCTAGTCACATTGTCTCCTGGATTCAGATTTTAAATTACCTTCGCATTTATTGAGCATGTTTGGTGCTATTTTCTGGGAAAGAGGGTGGGGCCTTACTTTGCTTACTTATCTCCTGCCCAGAGCATTTTTATCTCAATTATTGCTCTAGGATTTGTTTCAATGGCTCTGCTCAGATGGTCACACGCAGTTCGAATTTAAGAGATTAAAGATCGAGCCACCCTTAGACAAGGACAACAGAAGTGCAGACACGGCCTGTGGCACTCCATCTTGGTCCGTCCCCAGATTTTTGGCCCACATCTCCGCTTTGCTGCCCCGGTACCTGCCTGGTGAACCGAGCGGTGCCCCCAGGACCGCGGCGAGCCGCCCCCATCCCCATGTGGGTGCCCGCCCTCAAACACGGTGACTTCCCCACGTCCCCCAGCACCGCCACCGCCCGGCAGAGCTCCCAGTTCGGCCCAGGTCGCCTCTGCCTCTTGCCGATGAGGGAAGTAAAGGCGTGGGGAGGTGGCCAAGGCGACCACACATCGCCACAAGGAGGTTGGAGAAGACACCGCAATGGCCAAGCCCAAAGGCCTCCTCCAACCACGACGCTGACAACTCGTCCAAAAAGTCACTGAGCCTCCCCCAGCAAACGCAGGTTGACTCCAGATCTGTAAAAATTCCTGAATTTTTACATGTGTTTTACGCTTTCTGCTTTCGTCACATCAGCTGGGGTGGCAGGAGGGGACATGGAGCGAAGGCGGCCTCATCCCCATCCAGCCTCACCTCAGAGCAGTGCCCACGGGTCCCCAGGCCCGGCAGGGCTTGGGCAGGCCGTGTTTTGGGGTTTTAAGTCAAAAACTGACATTTAAGCGAGGGATCCTTTCTGGCAGCTCAGGGCAAAGGTCTCCATGGGGTGCGAGTCCCTGCTCCCCCACCAGTCCCCCCCGGCCCACGCCGGCCCCATAGCAAGCCTCCTTCTGAGGTCCGGCCTCCACGGGGAGGCTTGCTTAGGGGAGTCAGCCCCGGTGGCACAGAACGAACTAACTTAAAACAGATAAGAATTATTACCATTGCTTCGAATTTACTCTACGAACAGGCCAGGCATGCCAGGAGGCACCCACGGCTCAAAAATAACCAGAATTGTGCTGGTTCGGGATATGTCTACGCCGGCGAGTCAATGAAACCAGTGCCCCAGCCTAGCAAATTACTGGCAGATTTCATTTTAAACTTGCCATGAAGCATCAGAGTTTGAAGCAAGATGCTCTCTCCATTCCCCCCCTGCTCCCGGCAGGTTTCTGCTCACAAACCAGCCGGACCCCACCAGGTGAGCGCCCGCACTGCCAGCCCCTGGCAGAGAAAGGCTCCGGCAAATGAAGAAATAATGGTAAAAGCAGCGACACCACCCGATGTCTGGTCTGGAAACACTACCCAGAACACAAGCAAACACTAAAGAGCTTTCAGAAGCCCAGATGACTTAAATTGCAGGCCAGGAGTGGTGGTTTTTTGTTTCTTCCTCCTCTTTTACCTCACCTCTTCGTGGCAGGACTACGGGTAACCAAAATAAGACCAAGAAATGAGATAATGTCGTCTTGGAAGCCAAGCAGAAGCTGCCCACCACCACACCTCGCATCCCCTAAAACCAGCAGCAACCAGCCATCACCACAGCGAGAGGGTGAAGCAGCAAGTCCCTGTAGGGTGATCAGACTTCTCCCAACCCCAGAACCCTTGGACAAAACCAGACCGAAAACAAACAAACCACCCCCTCCTAATTATTTAAGGTATGTGACAACCGAAACAAAACATCGTTTTGTTTTCTAATGGAAGCCTCTTACGTGAGCTGTTAGATATACCAGGACAATTTGTACGTTTCTGCATGACTTCTGTAAAGCCACAGCCTTTGTCACAAGAAGTTCATAAAAAATTCAGCTGTCATTTGATACAACTTCTGTGAGAGTTTCCAGGTTCTGCATTCACATGCTTTGGGGGGAAAAAAAAAAGCAGGTTTGCTCTGTCCTGAAGTATTTTTCTGCTCAAAGGCCTGAAATGTCAGGGCTAGACAACAACAAAGAAAAATGCATCGACCTGGAATATGATGCTGGCATCAGATCTCCCACGGGAGTAATCAGAAATAATTAGATAATTTATTTAAATTGTCTTTTCCTTAGCCAACAGGGAAAGGGGAGTCGCAGACTCAACCAAAAAAAAGAAAAAAAAGGCAAAAAGGGTTCCTAAAAAAGGGTCCCTCCCGTAACTTTCTGGGAGGTGAGGTGGCCGAGGCAGCAGCGGGACTGCGGGAGGACAAAGGCAGCAGAAACCCTCCGGCGGCCGGGGACAAAGCGCCGCAGAGGGCTGCCCCGGCCGTCCCAGGAGCACAAGAAAACAGCTGAAAAGTCCGGCCCTGGAGGGCCCCAACGGGTCAAAAGAAACTTCCCTTTCTTCTGTGAATGAGGAGAGGGAGGGAAAATAATAAATGATTATAATAATCAAATTTTTAAAAATCGCACCCCTGGGCTTCAGGCTGCCGGGGCTGGAGCTGGGAGGTGCCGATGGCGCGGGGCCGTCTCTGCTGGCAGCAGGGATGCTCGCTGACGGCCCGGCTCCGGCTGCAGGGTTTGGGGCTGTTTTCCCCCTTTTCGTGAGGAGGGAATGCGCTTTTTTACCCGAGGGGGAGCATGCACAAGCGTGCTGCTCAGTGCCAGAGCCGTGCTGTTGCCACTCCTGGGGGGACAAAACGTGCTGGGCGGGTGCTGCGCACCCCTCCCAGGATGTGCCTGCAGCAGGAGACACAGAAGAAAAAAAAAAAAAAAAGTATTTATCCTCCCCCCCACCCAAAAAAAAAAAAGAAAAAAAAAAGGGGTATGCCCCCCCATTTTGGAAGTCCCGGTTTGGGGCAGGGACACGAGGGGAAGGGACTGGGGTCACAGATGCAAAGCATCTGCCACATCTGTGGCAGGGGAAAGGAGCCAAGGTTAAGTTTGGTGCTCGGGTGCCAGGCACGGCGAGCCGGCTCCGTGCTGCGGCACTGGGGCTCCCGCAGCTCCAAAGCGCCTGGGTTCGAGCGGCTGCGAGTGGCAAGCGGGGCCCCGAGCTAACAGCCCCCGGCTTCAGTCTGGCAGCCGGCGGCGAGCGGCGAAGCGAGCTTATTTCTGGTCCGTTATTAAGGCAGGAGAAAGGGAATGTGCAAAGCTGGGTAAGTAAGAGAAGCGGCGTGCGCAGGGCGGGCGCAGCACAGCCGGCTGCTCCTGGAAGTTCGCACGGAAAGCGGGGAGCGGGCGGCTCGGGATGCTGCTCCCGGGGGGAGCGGTGGCAGCGCCGGTGGCAGCGTGTCCCCGCGGGGAGCGCTTCTCCCGGCAGCGCCCGGCGCTCCCTCCCGCTGCAGCGCTGGCAGCGGGGCTGCAGGATGCGTCCTGCTGCAAGGTGAGTCACTCGCAGCCTCCGTGAGCCGCCGCCGCTCGAGGTCACGGACCCGGGCAGGCTCCTGCCTCCCAAGCGCAGCGGTTCGGCCAAGGCGAGGCGCGTTGCTGCCATTATTTTTTTAATTAGCTTTTTTTTTTTTTTTTTCCTCCTTATCTACCGCTGGTTTTAAGAGCTCGCAAAGCAAGGACATGCAAAAATAGAAAATGCAACATCTAATTTTTCTTTTTCGGATTACTACAGGGAAAGGGGTAAAAGAAAGACATGGTTAGAAAATAAAACTATTTTGCAGAATTTCATTTTTTTTTACAACCTAACACAGCTCCTCAAGATCCAGCCAAAGTTACAAGCCCCTGAAGCACCAGAAAGCACGCAGCACCCCGTTACCACGCCTGCTGCAAAACCGTGCATTTCCTGCATCCCGTCACAAACACTAATTCACCTCCGTAACGCATCAAAAAGACAAGTGTCATGCTGAATCGTATTCTCCTCACTCCTCGCACACAACAGCAGAGCTAGCAATATATAACATGCATGACTCAGTCCTACCACCATGCCACTACGGAACAGAAAGCCTTAAAATAAAGTAAATATCTTAAAAGGTCAATTAAGAAAAGCTTACAAAACATCAGACGCTGCTTCTTGCTAGAGCTCATTACCTAGTATGGTGGAGCTGCCTGTGTGTTTTTTTTCTTGTGCAAGTTAGTCTGTGAGTCAGCATTAACACACATGAGAACATCAGGAATACTGCCTAGTTCTGATGCAATGGAGGTTGTAAAAAAAAAAAAAAATCGCGCTCCGTTTGGACAGGAGCCTGTAATTCAATTGCCTTTACTTTTCAATTACTGCATAGCCTACCGTTACCAAACTGCATAGGGGAAGGAAACTTTGCTTACATCTCTGTCTCAAAATTAATGACTTCTTACTTTTGGCTACAGTTTATTCTCCCTGCTTTCAAAAAAAAAAAAAGTAGGCATAATATAAATTAACCCTTTGAGGGCAGCTGAGCCCCTGGAGCTAGCAGGACCTCCATGTTTTGGGAGGAATTTTAGCACTGGGGAGTGATACTGCCAAAAAGTTCTGGCGAAGGCAGACATTTACACATTAAACTTTTAGTACTCTATAAAGCGAAGCTACAATTGCATCTGAGCTTGATCCTTAATGGAAATATAAGCTTGCAGATAAGGAAAGTTACATACTGCAGCCATTTAACTCTGTACTCGCAGGCTTACAGCAGCAAACACGAGGTTGCGCGGGATGTTTTGGAGAAGCGGCGCTGCTGGGCACGGGGCAAAGCCACCGACAAAGCTGGAGGCGCCGTCACTGGCAGGATGGGATGCGAGGTGGTCGCTGCAGCCCACGATGCCTGCGCTTTGCTGCACCTCCATGAGTGCCACAAGGTTCCTGTGAGCCCATGAAGCCGCTAATGAAGCTTGTAGGGGCGCTGATTGCAGCCCGCCTCGTGCCTTGGGGCAGCGGCCCCGGGGAGCCCCGGGCACCTCCCAGCCAGAGCCACCTTGGGCATCACAAGCAGACTCCACACCCCACTTCGGGTTGTTGCTCTTTTTTTTTTTTAATGAAAACGCAAGCACTAAAAATTTCTTGTTTCTTTACGCACAAGACGTTATTAATGCTCATTAACCAAGACGGAAGCCCCCCAATATTACAGACCTATCTTTCTGCAGCTTCGCTGGCACGCAGCTCTGCCTCAGGCCAGCTGAGCCCTGGGTTTTTCCCCAAGCATGTGGGACACTTGCATACAGATGAATTGAGTTTTAAAGGAAAAAAAAACCCAAGCAGCAACTCCCGGGCCAAGTTCTCGCGTGCCAAACTTCCCAACCGCCGCGGCGCGGCTCGACAGCGTTTCAAAAGAATTCCAGCGCTGTTTTGAATACTGCTGACAATCTTCCTCGTCAAAATTTGTAATTTAAATACCTCCAACGCGAGAAGCGCACGGCTCCCTGGGGTGCACCCAGCTCCCCCCGCCCCAGCCCTGCTCTGGGATCAGCGATGGAGGGATCGGCATCCCACAGCATCCCCAATCGCCCCCCATCGTCCTTGGGCACCACGGGGGATCCGCCGCACGGTTCTCCGGCCACAAAAAGCCTCCACGATGGTTCTCCAGATTACTGGGGGACGAACCGGCCCCGCACACCGCAGCGCCCAGACCCCAATTCTCCCCTTTTCCCCATACTTTAGGGGAGCACCCATGCGAACCGCCCGGATTCCTACAGCAAGGAAGGGTTAAGCCGAGGAGCCCCAGTGCCCAGCCCCGCGCTAACCAGCAGTTAAGATGTTCCTTCACATGACTTCGGATGTGTCAATAAACCAAAAATAATTCTATGCAAATAAGTCTAATTGGGGAGGAATGGCAAAATTAATTTCTTCGGGCACACGCAGTTTGAGAGGAAGCAGCTCCATTTTGGCTGAAGCATGTTTAAGATTCCCTCCCGGTGCTGCAGAGCACCTTGAAAGGTCGACGAGCACTTTCATATTCTCGGATCCATCTACAACACTGCAGCAGATGAAACGGATTGACCTATACGAGAACCGAAACGGGCTCTGTGAAATAATCCATCAACACCCTTTTCCAGCCGCAGCAGCGTTTGTCATGGGCACGTTTGGAAATAGCACCTACCTCCTGCAGCTGATACAGGGCTCGATAGGTTTTAAATAATGGCCACGCTCCCACGGGATGTAACCAAACACGGCATAAATAGCTGCAGAGCAGCGGAGCCGGTACGCAACATAAAATACGTCCATATTAAAGTGTGCACGAAGCCTGTGCCCATTACTGAACTCATTAAAGACAGTGATACTTTGTAACATACTCTAATCTTTAATATTCATAGCTTGCTTAATTTGCATATCATGCCATAAATAGTTGAAGCAGAGGTAAAACACAAAGCGCTCTACTTGCATTTCTAATTATGCCTAAAATCAAATGTAAATCACAGCACATCCAAGACAGAAAATATTAAATTTGCTGTCTCTCCATTAAAATATTAAAATAAATTACAAAAAAAAAACCAAAACAATCCAATTATTTTTTAGGAAGAAAATCCAAAGCGGCTTATAAGCACGGGGCCAGGATGACCCTATTCTGAGCGAGGGCTGCCGTGCCGGAGCTGGGCCCGTCGCCGTGTGCCTGGATGTGGCTGCAGCGACCCCGCCACCCGTCCCGTTGTCCCCTGGGCCTGGTGCTCGCCCCAGGTTTGTGCCGTGTTTGCTTCCCTGTTTTCCTGTGCCTCACACGCCCAAGAACTGCATCTACCACCCAGCCGTGCTGCAGCCGCTCCTTTGACCTTGGGCTCTGAGGGAACAAAAGCAGCCCTTCTCCCCAGGGCGGCCGGGAAATCTTAACCCGAGGAGGCGAATTTGGAGAATCGGATTGAAATCTAACTTGTGCTGCAGTGCTGCAGGCTGCTGCTGGCGGTGCGGGTGCGGAGGGACACACAGCCCTTACGGACGGACACCTCACGGCTGGGGAGCGGCCTCAAAGCCCACAGCTGGGTGCTCAGCACCACGTCTGGGTGGCTCTGGGAGACCTCCAGCACCCACGGCCCTGTAAGCATCCCCCCAGCCCTGCCACACCTTGTGGCAAAGCTGCTCCCAGCACCCAGGGCTGCTGCCTGGGGATGCCCAGAGCCTTCCTCCCCATCCTCCTCCTCCTCCTCTGCTCCCAAGTTGCTGCTAACAACAAGGAAGTGCAGCGACCGCGGCACTCTGAATGAAGTTCTGCAGATCCATGCCCAACAATTTCATTAAAATGTACCTAACCAGGTTCCAGAAAAGTGGGGCAAAAACTGCTTCTGCAAAAAGGCGTTTTTGGAAGCACCCAGACCCATGTGCAGGACAGAGGAGGGCAGCCCAGGGCTCACTGCCCAGCGATACCATCAACCACCTCTGTGCTCACCTTTCTTTTACCACTGGGCCCCCAGCTGCACACCGTGGCGTAAGGAAGGGCTGCCAAGGGTAGCTGTCCTCAGGGAAAAATGCACTTTTAAGTCACTTCAGCTGGGACTGACTCTTGAGACAGAGCAACCTGAAGCTCACCAGAGGCAGAAAGGCAACCGGCAGCTGCCTCGGCTGAAAACAGGGATCCGAGCCACAGAGTCCCCCTGGTTGGATTTCCCCAGCTTACAAAAGCACACGCATCATTGCCACGCTCTGCTCCCAGCCCCATGCTGCGCTTGCAGCACCCCAAGATCCCCTCGCTGGCGGGCTCAGAGCCTTTTGCCACCCCCAGGCTCCTGTATGACACCAGCGCTTCTTCCTGCTGCCTCGCCAGGCTTCTTCCCAGTTCAAGAAAAATACCGTATTTGTTCTACCACAGAGCTAAAGTATCTTTTCTGCAATATCTAGCTCCAAAGAATTCCAGAGAAGTAATTAAATTTAACCCCGAAAGGTGAGTGTTTACTCCTTTGTCCCGGTTAATACAGCTGGCATACAGAGAGAAGTGAAAGCGAGCTGCTCAGTGTGCAGAGCTTTTTTGCTGTTCATATGTACCCTGGCATTTTGCCCGGACCTATTTTTAAGCCCATTTACTAGAAATCCCACAAATTAAAGGAAATACGGATAATGTTGTAAGAATCCTTTGGGCCAAATAAAAGCTACACATAATTTTCCTGGTGCATCAGACTAAGATCCTTAACCACAAAAACCAGATTTCCCCAAAGCTCTTTCGCAACTGCGAGAGAATCTCGTTTTGTAAAAAAAAAAAAAAAAGAAAAGAAAAAAGAAAAAAAAAAAAAGGTGCTCCGATTCACGGCTGGATGCCGAGGGGCGGCGCGGCCGCGCTGCCTGCGGGCCGGGGGACAGCAGGCGGCACGAGGCGCGAACCGGACGCCGCCAGGCCCGGCAAGGCCGCTGGTGATGGCAGCGGAGCCTTCAGGGTGTGCTCGTAGGGGAGCCATGAGATGTGCCTTGCGGAGTTTTTGTCTGCACGGAGAGATGTGTGGTCTCGAGAGGTGTGCGGCCTCGAGAGGTGTGAGGCCTTGCTTCCCAGCTTGGCCCCAGCCATGTGTGGCGCACGCAGGCCATCGTACCGCAGCGAGGCCCCAGTACATCCCAGTCCTGCCCAGCTCGGCCTGGTCCCAGTGGCAAAGCAGCCGCTGACGGTGCCAGCTGGCTCCTTGTCCTGTCCGCCCACCAAGCCGCAGGGAGCTCCACGCCCCCATGGAGCCCAAACCTGACCCAGCCCAGCCGGGACCCACTGCAGGACCCAGCCCCAAAATGTGCACTGAGGACGGTGACAGGAGTCACCGAACGGTTTGGGTGAGCCCAGCCAGTGCCACCCCTGCCGTGGGCAAGACCCCACCAGCCCAGGCTGCCCAAAGCCCCCCCAGCCTGGCCCCGGGCACTGCCAGGAACGGGGCAGCCACAGCTCCTCAGGGCGGCCTGGGCCTCGCCTCATAGCAAAGAATTTCTTCCTAGTATCTGACCTAAACCTCCCCTCTTTTAGCTTAAAACCATCCCTGCCACCCCCAGCTCATAAAACCAGGAACTGCTCTAATCAAGCTCTAACGAAGCCATTCTCTGCGCCTTTAGCAGATGGGAGTCCAGTGATAAGAAACGGGTGAGAGAAGTGCCCGCAGCCAGGGCCGGGCTGGAGGCAGCCAGATCTGTGCTGACCCCAGGGAGGGACTTCGGTGGGAGCAAACTGCAGGCGTTGAAACAAATCCAAACCAAACCCAAGCCAACACACGCACACCTGGGATTTAAAAGGAAGCTAGCAACCAGGTACGTTTCAATAGAATTCATAAAACAAGCATAAAAAGCCCCAAACCACACCAGTAAACACGGCATTTGGCGTTAGTCCTTGTGGGAGGGGGCTTCGCTCCCAGCAGCTGTGCAGCAGCAAGGTGAAGCAACCCTCATTAAACCTGCTTCTCCTTTTGGCCTCGCTCATCCCCAGCAGTCTCCGAAAACGTCCTGCTCACAAACGTTTCAACCTCCTTTTAAAAAAGAAAAATCATTAGGCAGGGGAATAAACACTCCCATTCTACAAACGCACAGAAGTGAGCAGTTAAACACGCAACTTCGGGAACTTTTCCAAGATTTATATGTTTTGCATGAAAAGCAAATGTTTTTTTCCTGCCTGGGAAAACATTGAAATGCCACGCTTAGGAAGCCAAGTCCATTTGTTCCCGCTCGGTGCCGCTTCTTGGGCAGAACCCAACCCGAGCCTCGCACAGCGCAGGGACTGGTGCCGGTGCTGGTTCCCAACCTGTGGCCAAGTCCCCACAGACCCTGCACATATGGGGCTCATCAGTGCCGCCCTCCTCGCTCCCCCCACGTGGCCGGATTCAGCCCAGACGTGGGGTTTTCCACCCCTGCCCTCCGAGCAGAGGACGCTCTGCAAACCTGGAGCCTTCCCCTGGGTCACAGCCCAACTGGGCCACGACCCAACGCCGTTCTGCTTTCCTGGGAAGAGGAGGAGGAGGAGCTGGGAAGGAAGGGTGAAGCTGAGCCCGGGAAGAAGGCAGGAGGATGCTTTACTTTTATTTCTCTCTATCCTACTCGATTTTTAATCGGCAATAAATTGAACCAGCTCTGGCCATGTCGGTAGCCATGAGCTACCTCCCCACGGGGCAGGGCTGCCCCCCGGGCTCAGCTCCCCTTCCTGCGGCTCTGCCCCCCGAGGGACACCAGCAAGACCCTAAAACGTGGAGCTCTGCTCAACCCCAAGTGCCAAGTCCTCACTGGGAGACCTGGACGCTTGTCACCGCAAAGCCCTCCTGCTTTTTGCAACAACACGGCAAGTGATTTCCCTCTATTTTCCCACTTATTTCTATATTTTTAAAATCTTTCTGGCCAGTTAGACCAGAACCATCACAATTGCGAAATCCAGGAAATGTGCTGCAACACTCTGTAATACTTGCAAGGCAATTAGCCAAAAACCTCACACAAATAAGCTTTTTTGCCACACCATTCTAACCACCAAGCATTAACCCATTTCTTAGGAAACGACATCTGCTGAAATAACTTCCTAATCTAGGAGCAGGCATGGAAAAAGAGCCGCCGCAGTATCTCTAGCCCGTGGTAAACAACATCTCCAGCCAGAGCAGCTCCACCAGAAGACCTCGAAGTCACCCTGGCTGAGTGCACGGCTTGTCCTGGGCCCTGTCCCCAGCGCATCAGCTCCTCAGGAAAACTGGCACGCGGGGAGTTTTCCCCGCAACACCCGGGCACCGGTGTATGGAACGATGGCGCTTCCTCAGGGAGCCCACGGCGGAGGCGATGGCAGGAGCAGCCAGGGGATTCGGGATGGGGGTTTGCACCGCTGAGCTCTGCCTCTGTAGGACCCGGGCTGAACCCTATTGCGTTAGAAATAAATCACGGCACAGGCAGGACAGCTCCCAGGCAGTAATTGGGAAGAATAAAGAAGCCACTGGGCAACAACGCAGACAGCTTGGTTCAATTTCAAACCTCAGCGTTTACAGGGCTCTTTTTTTTTCTTGGGAAGATGTCAAAATATAAGAAAAATTAAGGTTCATGATTTGCCCTAGGAAACAGTTATCATCTACAGATAAACTGAGGCAGAGCACGATAACATAACCAGCACCACACATTGAACTAGAGCTCACAGGCAGCCAGACACAATTATGCTCAAATATCTTTCCCTATTCCAGATTAAAATAGCAGCTACGGTTCTGCGTTATTTATTATAACTCATTCCCACTCTCATTCTCTCTCCCTGCTTTTCCCTCTCCCCCATCCTAAAAAGCCAATAAAATAAAATAAAAAGCTTCCTTTTGGGAACGCGGTGGTAATAACGCCGCTACCATCTGTTGATAAGTCCAAGGACCTGCATGGGGAGGAAGCAGAGTGCGCAGCTGAAAGGGAGTCAAATGTTTGCATGGTTTTATTGAGAAATGAAATCCAGCTTTAAACATAGTAAATCGGAGACTATTCTGAATCACCTCTTGAATTTTTTAATGCTACTCCTGGGAGCACTGAAGGTAAATATGTTAATTTGACTTCAATCACGGTTCAGGAAAAAAAGCGCACTGTATTAGTTTAGGGTACCAAGTCTTAAAACTATTCATGCATTTCTGCATATTTTATACTCAGCAAATAAAGTTCCAAGGTTCTATAAGGAGGCTGAGAAATTATTCTGAGTAAGCAATAATGAGGCGTGCATTATATAAGGCTGATACTAATGGTAATCTATTATTAAAATTTAAGAGTTATAGCAGCTACATCCCGCGCAGCCCTGCGACTTTCCCCCGGCAGGATGGGGAGGCAGCACCCGGGGGGCAGCGGGGCCCCCAAAATTCCTCCCAGCCAGCTGCCTGTCGTGCAGAGGCAGCACGGGTCCCTGTGGCTTCACGTTCCTTGCACCACGCTTCGGCTGATGCTTCGGCGTAACGGATCTCCCAGAACATGTTGGCATTAAAAAATTTACGAGGTTTCAAGTTTGCGCGCCTTAGCGATCCTTGCGGCTCCCTTGACCCTTGATTTCTGCCGCGATACCCCACTCTGGTGGCAAGGAGGACGGAAATTTGACTGGCACGGTAAAAACTTATGTGCTTTCCTTCGTGTGCTCACGTGGGACAGACCACGGCCACCGTGCCACAGCTCTGCCCTGTCCCACACGTAAGCACCGGTGTGCCGAACCACCACAAAAAGCAGCATCACGACATAGGGGGGCTGAATTGGCACTCAAAAGAGCTCCGGGAGGAACAGGGTAACTACACCCTAGTGCTGCTAACAAAGCGAGCTCCTGACTTCATTAAAAAAAAAAGGCACCAACCCAGAATTTGGCTCAGTTTCCTCTTTCCTACATCTTTCGGTGAGCGCCACGAGGAGTCTCTGGGGCTGTCAATCTGTATGTGACAAGCACACACAGAAATAGTCGCGGCAGGAGGGCTCAGGAGCAGCAGCAGAGCAGTGCCTCCACGCTTAACTTGTTGCAGGCTCCGCTGGCTGCTACCCTCAGCCCCGCAGAGGGGCTGGGCACGCAGGGACCCACTGCACTGCACGCCCTGTGGAGGGAAGGCCCCTTCCCCTGAAATGCAAAATTACATTTTAGCTGCGTTTCAGAGCGTACTGCTGGCGTGCAGCAGAGTCATTTTTTAAAGGAATGTTTAAGTTTAGCCCTGACAGGCAATGTTCTGCCCAAAGCAAAGGATACGGGAGCACAGCAATTGCAGAAGCATGCTTCGTTGGGACCCTTCTACACCAAAAAGGGTGGCAGGCAGCTTCACGGTGCTTTCTGATTGACAGGCTGCTGGGAGCCATGTGGCAGGGACGGACAGACGGACGGACGGGGCACTGAGCACCACCATCCCCTGGGCACGTGCAGCTCCCGTCACCAAAGGAGCAAGCTGCTTTAAAACCAAGCGGCACAGGCCCCAGCCCCTGCAGGGCCTCGCGGGGCAGGAGACGTCCCCTTTGCTCAGCCAACCCACCAGGGCTCCCCGACTCCCGTTCTGAGGTGGATAACCAAGATATCCGCACCCGGCTCCGTACTTCTTTCAGGAACCACCTTTATATGCTGGAAGAACAGCTACGGGGCACCTCACACAGCGCAGCCGAAACGGGACGCGGTGAAACAAACCATTCCTGAGCCATTTGCAGGAGGACGGCCTGGCCCCAGCTGCTCGCCCCTGCTCTGAGGTGGGCTGGATGCAGCCATCGCGGCCCTTCAGCCAGCGGGAGCTCGGCACCGCCAGGCCCGACGGGGGAGCAGGAGGCTCCAGGCCGTCCTCGCCCGCACAAATGGTGCCCACCAAAGGCCACAGTGAAGCAGAGCTTGGCTCAGCCCGACCTCCGCTCCCCCCCGACCCCGCCGCGCCACCCGTCCGCAGAAAGGCGGCTTTTCAACCCAAAACAGCCGAGAGAAAGGAGCCGGCACCGGTGGGCGCTCGCTGCCTGCCCCAGAGGCGGGAGGCAGCAGGGCCCCGAGCGCAGCGCGCCGCTGTGCCGATTCACACGCCGGCCCCTTGGTATTTTTTCCCAGAAGGAAAAACAGAAGATGCTTTCCATAAGCAGACGATTTCAGCAGCTAATTTTACCATCACTTATGGTCGACTTTATGACTAAGATTTCATGCTGACTATATTAATCCTGTCAAATCTCAGAGTGAGAGAGAAATGATACTGTATATTTTATGGCTGCAATAACTTCTAAGCCATTAGACATGCATGCTGACATGAAAGTAATCAAATTGATTTTTTCCCCTATTACAATGAAGAACTTTGCATGAGCATATAGACTCTCTGGCAGAGGAATGAAACCCCAAGAACCTTGTGCTCGCTCAGGAAATTAAGAAATCACCACAAGACATTGTTCAGAAATTTGGGTATTCTGCTTACTTGCATGTTGCTGTCACTAAAGCAGAAAGGCACACGCTCGTCGAGCAAACGATCAACAAAAGACAATGCGAGGAATAATTTGAGGTTTTGGAAACAAGGCAAACATTACAGCAGTTGCAATTAATTGCCTTCCGAGCATCAAAGGCTCCGGCGTGCCGTTGTTAACCTCGCCAGGCTCACCGAGCCCCTCACACAGCTTCCTTGCCACGTTCTCAGGTGTTAAATATAAAAGCGAGAGCAGATCAGAGGAAGTTCAGAGGACTTCTCGGGAAGCCCCGAAGACCTGGAGGCACTGACGGATGCAGCACAGTGCCGCTGAAACCCCCCCTGAAGCCGAGCACTGGGAGAGCCGGGGCCAGACCCAGGCGCTCGCAGCGGCAGCATCTCCATCCAGCCCTGCAGCACGGCCGGGCTGCGCCGGGGGAATTGGCAGGCGGTGCTCAGCTGTCACCCCGCAAAAAGCCACTTTTCTCCTGGGGAAAAAAGCAGCTTATCCCCAGGGGCGAGAGGAGAGCTTAGATCCGCAGGCAGAAGCGCTGCTGGAAGCTCGCGCCGGCAGCAGGAGCCCACCGAAGGCAGGGACGGGACCGTGCTGCAGGCAGGAGCCCTCTGCTCCCCCGTGCTGCTGTCCCCTTGTAGTTACACGGGCAGGAAAAAAGAGATCATTAAAAATAATTGTTAAAAATGTAAATAGGCCTTTAGTTTTAAATTACACTTGCTCTGTGGTTGTTTTTTTTTTTTTTTTTAAAACCCAACTCATAATTACACCTGGAACCACGAAACCTTTCCTTAACTACAGCAATTACCCAGGATTATAATTTAAGACCTTTAAACTGAGAGACTTGTAAAGTTCTGCACAAAGTCAGGTCGCAGCCATCCATCCCTGTGACGGGCAGGCAAGGCCCGGGACAAGGGGTGCTGGTGCAGGGTGTTTTTTATTTTATTTATTATATATATTTTTTAAATATGGATGTGTGTGTGTGTGTGTGTGTACAGCTTCTCTGGGCTAGCAAAAGAATTCTGCATTTAACCCGCACATGCGTTTAGTTGCAAATCAAAATGCTTCAGCGGCTCTCTACCAACAGCAATCAGTTCTGTCTTTTTTTTTGGTTCTAACCAAAAACTTGGACGCACAGAAACGTAAAACCACAACTACAAGGATCACTTCAACCGAGACTTGCAAAATGCCAGCTCTAGTGAATTAATTCAGCCTGTTACCCAAGGCATCTGTAACGTCATCTGAGCTGCTGCTGCAGTCCAAGCATGCAAAAGGTTTTCATAAAAGTTATTAAACAGAAGAAACTACTTTTTGGGTAACTTTTTAGTTCAGTTCAATCCAAATTTAAGAGTTAGCACCTCTCCCCTGTGACAGCTCACAAAAGCAGAGACTCACCCTTGTACCTTTAAAGCCTCATTGCTCACCCCCTCAAATGCACTTTGTTTTCCACTCCTTTATTTTTTACCTTTCAAAACCCGAATAAAGGCAGCCTGCGACTTCCCCATCATCTCCTTCGGGCTCTGCCCGGGCAGCGGGACAGAAGCCCTGCTTTGCTGCTCGCGCCACTTCTGCCCGTGTTTACCGACCACATATTTTTTAAATGACCCCCGCCCGCACGGCGCGCTGGGAGCGGCCGCGCTGCACGCGTGACTCGCGGCGTTACGGCCCAGCACCAAGCTTGTCTCTCTGCCCACATTCCTCGGCAGTGACCGCATCCCCCAGCGCCGTCCTCGCACGGACCCGTGCCCTGCCACGTTACCCGTGGCCACGGGGGACCGGGGCTGGCACCCAGCGCACCAGGGGCGGCCGCGAGGGCTTGCTCCTGCTGCTGCTGCACCTCCTGCAATCGAGAAAGCACTTTTTTCTTTCTTTTTTTTAACTGTGTATAAGCAAAGGCTTTCCCAACAGAAGGGGACCGAGTGACACCTGCAAGCTGTGGTGCTCCCAGCCACCCAGTACAAACTGGGGCCATTTGGGCAGCCCGGCACTGGGCCCCGCTGCGGAGCGCGGCGCTTGTTTTGGGGCGGTGCGGTGACTGTCCTCCCACACGCCCCTCCCGGGCTGGCCACAACCGCCTCGCTCAGAACACAAGCACGCTATTCACCAGAGGGTCCTTTTTAGCCAAACTGTGACAAAATTATGCTTTAAAGTTATTAGACAAAACACCCAAACCCATAGTTTCGCAAAGGTAGACAAGGTCTCCCGGGAGAGGCAGCGAACAATATCAATGAGTTTCTCATGACCTTACAGAGATTGCCATGACAACACGGTTTCAATCCTCCAAACATGGATATATTCATTTGCACCAGTGTGATTGAGAATAATTAGAGCGAGATTCTCCGCGCTGGGGAGACCGGGAGCCACAAAGCGGCGGCGACGCCGCGGCCGCACAGCCCTGTACGGAGCTCAGCCCGCGCCGCGCGATGGGGGAAGCGCTCACATTGAAATGTAAAAAAGAAAACCCACAACACTCTTTAGAGCCGTGTGACCTAATTCATTATAAAGAATGTCAGTTAGCAAACCTCTTAAATAAAACATTAAGCTAGAGGTAATTTGAAGCCTTGTGGATTTTGTTTTACTCAATTATTTTCTAATGCTTCAAGTTGAAGAATAAATATGCAGAAATAAAAAAAAAAATACCAAGGGTTTCATTTAATTCTTTTGCAAAAGAAATGAAGACATTCATACTAAAACAAAATACCCTCTACCAAGCCAGATTTTTAATTAAAACTTTTAAGTCCTACAAGATTCTTCAAGGTTGCAATATCTGCTTTGGTTTCTCTGGGCTGAAGCTCAGCCGTCCGCTGATGCCAGGCTCTGAGTCAAGGTTCTTCCACCCCAGCCAAGGGCACCAGGGAAAGGCAGGGGCCGGGCAGCAGCGGGGCAGGTGGGGACAAAGCCTGCAGAAGAGCAGCAGGGGACAGAGGACGCTCCTGATGTGCACGATCTAACGCCAGGTTAACTGGGAAGTGGGGAAAAACAACAGGGGGGAACTTGGTGGTCAGTGCTGCCGATGCTCTTCTAGGAAACACCATCAAACCCAAGGAAACTTGCCTCTTTCTACTGCAGCCTTCACGCAGAGCTTAGGCTTACCTATAAGAAAAGTAAGTTAGAGGCCAGAAAATTCTGCCTTTAGCTTAAATCTCCTGGGCAGGGTTTCCTGAGCCCTTGCCTCCGTCCCCGGGCACCCAGAGCGGGTGCGATGCACATGAGGACGGGGAGTTGTGGCCACCACCCCCAGCCTCCCCCAAGTAGCATTCCCGAGGCTTCCATTTACAGGCTTTTCCAAAAGAAAAGGAAAATCGGCCATTTATATGCAGGAGCGTTGTTTTATTCTCTAACTGCAGCAGTTCAGGGGAGCAAACTTCCCTCTGCCCCATTTACAGCCCACATTCCTGGATAAAGACGCTGCGCAGAGCATCCCTGCTGCCTCCGTGGCGCAGCACCGGCAGCTGCTTGGTGGCGAACGGCAACAGCGCGGCAATTTAGGAAGAAGGACGGCTCCTGCGTCCGGCCGAAAATACAAGGGGAACACTGGGAAACGGAAATTAATGGTCTGGTGCGACAGATTATCCTGCTGTCTGGGCGAACCCAGCACCGAACACGTGCACGAGGGCACGGGTGCTGCATCAACGCCCCAGCCCAGCTCCGGCCCTGGGGACGGATCCTGCCCGAGCTGCAGCAGACACGTGCAGCATTTCTTCCAGCCCTGCGTGATCTGCAGGGATGGGGGCTCTTGGCAGGGCAGCTGCCCACCAGCCCCCAACCCGCACCGCGGGATGAGCACGTGCCAGCAGAAGAGCCTTGGAGCAGAAACGGGGAGGCTTGGAGCTGTGCTTGGACGTGTGCGTGGCAGCGTCACCGTTTTCAAGGGGACACCAGGAAGAGGTTCGCAGAAACGCGCTCCGCAGAGCTCCCCCGACAAACCCGCGCTGCGAGGGGAAACATCCAGGAAACGAAAACCCCGAAGATCAGATATTCCTTCCTGCCACCGCGGTTAGAGCAAAACACCTCGCCGCTTTGATTCATCCTTTACACAAACCAAACAAAAGAAAACAAAACAAAAAAAGACCCAAACCAAACACTGCTTTCCCGAAACTCAGCAAACAGGCTGCAGGGAAATGCCCGGGGCCGACCACAGGCCAGCTGCTGCCACCCCTTGCCCCTGTCACCCCTCACCACTGCAGCATCTGCACCCCGCAGACACTTTTGGGGTGCCACAAGTTCTCCTGAGCGGTGTTACCCGGCACAGGCGGCGGCACCCAGCTGAGCATCGGCGCACACGCGTCCTTCCAAGATGGACAGGCCCCGACGGATCTGCTCCTCTGCACACTGCAGCAGAGCAGGAACAAGGATTAGTATTCACCCGCTCATAACGGGGAAACCCTGCAGCTAGAGGTGGAGTCGGTCGGTGCCTGAGCATCCAGCCTAAGTTGCTTGATGAATGCTAACTATGACTTCCAGCTTATTTATCTAATTTGGTTTGATTCTAAAATATTGAGTTATCTAACCAGACAAAAAAAATAGTCTGAAAATTTCCCATGCTGGTGAAAACTCACTCTGCCGTTTTACGACAGGATAATTCAATATATATCTCTGAATATTACTGACCTTTCTCAATCGCATTTGTATTGAGAAATGCCTAAAGAAATTTCAGGACAAAGGCTACGGTTTTTCAAAATGATCTGAAGTGCCTGAAAAACGGGGTTCTGCAGTGAATCAACTTTTTCAGCACCCACTGCCATCCACAGCCTGTAAATATTTTAGCCATATGAGCTGGTTACAATATTCATTAGGGTCTATTTTTGTCAATCAATCCATACAGCAGCAGAACATCCGATACCTATAGCACGACCCAGTGGAGTCTGGTTTCTGCATCAGGAGCAGCTCTGAACCGATACAAGGAGTTTCCAACAAAAAAAATAATGGAGGAGGGATGAAGTCGGCGGCCAATTCACCGTGACTTCAGCAAGGGCTGGGGTTTCCTGCAGGAACGTGCTGATGCCCAGAAACACGAAGCGGGCAGGGCTGGAGCGGCTCGGGGCAGGACGAGCCCTCGGGCCGCAGGTGGACGCCTCCCACTGCCCCTCGCTGGGGATGCTCCAGCCTGCGACAGGCCGCCAAGGCTGCCACGCCGTGCGCTGTGCTGGAATTTGGGGAATCTGGTGCTGTTCGATGTGCCTGAGCCCTCGATGTGCGCTGGTGGCTGCAGCCTGATGCTCAGCTCGACGCTCAGAGCCACGCGAGCCCCACGCCGATCACTGCCACAGCCCACAGCGACCATTCACGGGGGCTTGAAGCAATGACCTGAGCACACGAGTTCTCCCCCTCCCTCCCCGAACCCACGAGGTACAATATCCCCCCCTCGCGCAACCCTGCCCTGGTTTTAAAATTCATAGTTTATCAGCTTGAGTTGAGAAAATCCAGCAGAAAGGCACAAATGGATTGTGCTAGTAAGCAGAAAAACTGTTACATCTTCTGAATGTAATTTTGCCAAAAGCTTCTGCACAATTTTTTTTTGTCACGCTTTGCATTATGAAGGAAATTTCTTTTTAGAAGAACAGGAGAGTGATTTGCATAATATTCTTTGCAAGTTAATATCAGCCTCTGATAATGATCTCTGCATAATGCAAAAACGTTTGAGAAGACTGTTACAACACTAAGTAATCATATTTTAAATTATGTTTCCCTTTATAGAAAGGTGTTGCAAAAACACACAGACATGAAATCTGTCTGTTGAAGTCCTCAGAACCACCTGACCATCTTCCCACTATTCTACTGTTACATATTGCAACACCGCCTTTCAAAATCTTACAAAACAAATTACGCTGCAACAGTCTGGCTTCACAGAAGGCAGAGCTTTTTCCTGTGCCGATGCTACAGCACATTAGATTTCACAAGAGCTTCTGATGTTCTCCGCGAGTTAAGCAAGGAGCCACAAATTAAGCCGTAACACAATTAGGCACGCCGCATCAGCTCGGGCGCGCTCCCCGCACCGGGCCGGTGGCGGCAGCGCGGCTCCGTGCCCGTGACACCCCCAGTAGGCCGCAGAGCCCCTTGCGGGCGCTGGAAATGGGGACCCTACAACCCCTGACACTTTGTCTGGGATGCTCCCGACCCCGAGCTGCCTGCTGGCAGCCCCCCGAGTCCCCCAGCAGCTCGCCGGGTGCCGCCGAGGCCTCTGCTGGTGTTAATCGGGCCGGGAGCTGGCCGTGACGAGGGGAGGGCCGGGAGGAGGCCGCCTGCTCCAGCAGCCCCATGGCAGCTCCTGGATGTGGGCACGAAGCATTCCCCTCTTGCCTGCACCAAATGGGGGACGCGGGTGGGAAGGTAACGGACTGGTGTGTTACACGCGTAACGTGCCTTACAGCTACAGCCAAGCGGCTCAAACCGGAGCCAACCTTCCCCAAACGAAAATCGAGAGGTGGGAGGGGTTCAGATGGGTTCCTGGGACAAGCCTTGCACGAGACCATCAAATATCAAAGCTGTGAACTTCAATTAAGCAGAGACGGGCAGCGTCCCACCCAGCCATCTCGCCCCACGACCGAGGAGATGCGGGAGGCAGCGGGAGGCGGGCTGCACGGCGAAGCCCCTGCGGGCATCCCAGCCGCCGTCCTCGGGAGCAGAGTGGGCAACACCAGCGTCCCGCCAGCACAACCCACGTCTCCAGCACACGGCGGGGCAGAACGCAGCGCTGAGGGTGTGTTGCTGGGTTTCTCACCTCTGCTTTGGGGCTGCACACCCGGCGGCGGCTCCAGCTGGCCTGCGGAAGGGAATCGATGCAGACAGTGTGGGGTGGGCGACGGGTTTGCCCCCTGCAAGCCTCAAGACCAGTTGGGAAGCTCATAAACTGCTTCACCAACACGGGAGGAATGAGCAGTTTTTGCAGGTGGGAGGCCTGCACTGGTTTTTCAAGGCCGTTTAAATAAGTCACGACCTTCACTATTTAAAACCTTAAAACCTTACAAAACGGTAATAAATGCTACCGGAATGTTTCTGACGTTTGAAAAAATCACTTCGAAAAGCACCATCAGACACCGCACCACCGAGCACACGTACAGCTGCAGCGGTCCTCCCTGCTTTGCTGGTGGCCACGTGAAGAAATGATGCTCCGAGCTCTGCTGAGGCTGCGGCGGGGGGCACGGCCGAGCCGGACGGCCTCACACTGCAGGCTCTGCTCGAGATGCAGCCCACAAGCGAGCCCCAGAGCTCAGCCGGTGTCCAGCGAGCGATCCTTACCCGGTGGTCTGGGTAAGATCTGGGAGCCTCGATAAAAGCTGAACAGCTCTGGGCTGCCTGCAGAGAAGGATCTATCTGTGCAGGCAGCTCCCAGGCAGCAGACGCGAGCCCTCCCTCTGCATCGCTCCTTACACGAGGAAACTTCCTAAATTTGACTGTGAAAATATTCACGAAGATATCGAGTGGCTGGGAACTTGCAGCCACTCTCTTCAGGAGTGCCCACTGAGGAGGAAGCGCGCACACACGCCTTGGAAGCAGGCACACCTGGCTCCTCTCCACGATGGGCGGGAGCACAATGGGCAACACGAGGGAAAAGCCCCCCCGGCCGTTCCATCAGTCATCAGGGCTACAGGACAGAAACCCCAACAATGCTGTGTAAGGTTATAAAACGGCCTGCGTGCCAAACTTGGCATTGCAGGCTGGGAACTGGAGCATCACCAGCACCGGTGGGTCCGAAACCCGGCGCAGAGCCGAGCCGAGATGCCTCGGCTCTGCCCTGACTGCAGGTATCGCAATCCTGCTCGCTGCTTGCGCTGCAAAGCCGGAGCACTAGATGCAGATTGAGGCCAAAGTAACATGTTTACAGTTGCGCAACGGAAAAAGAGAGGAAAGAAGTAAACAGTTGTCTGAAAAAGAGGGTTATTGGATTTCTTGAAGTGACTCAAAATGAAATTTCCACAGATTTTATTGGGCTGCTCGGGTATTGATTCTGGCGTGCTTCTTTTCAGGTCTGCAGCGCAGAAGCCCACCTCGCTAGAAGCCGCGCTCGCTCGCCGCGCCAGCAGCGCGCGTGGGGGGGGGGGGGGACATTTGGGGTTGCTTTGTTCTGCTCCCTCTCCTTGGCCTACGACTGCACATCGCTGAAGTGAGCCAGGGATTTCCAACAGCGACGCCTTTGTTCCCTGCCCGCAGGCACCAGCCACCGCTCGGAGGTGGGAGAGAGCAGGGGAGAGCAGGGGAAGCCCCCGTGCCCCAGGGGAAGGGGTGCGCAAACCCCCGCGGCCCCCAGCGCCTCCCGGGGCCGGCCCCATGCCCTGGGGGTGCTGTACTGGCTGGGATACACCAGGGACACACCGGGACAGCCCGCTGCCACCTCCCTGCCAAAGGCAGCCTGCTCGACCAGCAGAAGAGCCTCGGGCTTCGCCCATGGGTGCTGCACTCGTGTGCACGCCCGCGGCCGGCAGGACGTCACGAGCTCGTTTGACCCACGGAGCTGCGCCGAGGTGGAGCTACGCTCCGTTACCCTCGGGTTCGCGTCACACGAGATGACTTTGAATCCTTGTCCTGAATTCTCAGGTTATAAATTCAGGCGATGCCTAACCACTTGACACGGAACAACAACGTTATAAATTATTTACCCACTTCAAAAGGAGAGATAAAACACTTAAAAATCTGCCCTTTGCTGCACGCGAACAGCGAGCTCAGAGCTCAAGGCGGCCCCTGGATCACCCAACGCCGTCCAACGCGGGATTCCTTGTGGGGACCTGCTCGGTGCTCACGGCTCCACAGGACGCAAACTCGGCCCCAAGCAGTCACCACCGCTTTCCCTCCGGCCCTGCAGAAGTCCCAGCTCCAGATGGTTTGGGGGCTCAGGAGGCTCCTGCTCAGCACCACACCACCACCTGCCCCGCACGGGCAGGCCCGCTGCCCTGCGACCTCCCAGTTCCCACGTAGCTTCCCTGAACCCGCGCTCGCAGCACAGACACGAGCTGGGCTGGGACGCCGCTCCCCTCGGCTGCCAGCCAGCTCCCTCATCGGGACGCGCTCATCCTTTGACTTCATGGCTGATCCCCTCACGGTACCGCCTCATTCAGCGGCACACCCAGCCCATTGCCAAGCCTATTGCCAAGCCCATGCCCCGTCCCGGCGCTGAGAAAGCTTTCGCCAGGAGATCCGCGCTCACAACCCTCCCCAACACCCTGCAAGAGGTGCAGGCGACGGGAAGCTCTTAGCACAGAAGGAAAACGGCCAGAAACCTTCAAGAGAAGGCGCCCAGAAAGCGAGCACGGCTCGGGCTGAGCAGCACAGAGTGTTCTAGATGGGCTGGAGGCTTGGCAGGGCTCGAACGGCCAGGCGCAGCCCATGGACCTGGAGAAGCCATGGCACGGTTCCTAGGAGCTGTCTGATGAGTCAAGAAGTCCCGTTGTTCGACTCACTGCACGGCCCGAGAATTAGTCAACCCTTCTCTTTAGCCTACCCCGGAGCCGGGGGGGGGGGGGGCGCACTGGCCCCCATCCAAATATTGTGTAAACTGCAGAAAACCTATTAAAAATAATTAGTAATAATTATCGCTCAACCTCTAGAAACACCATTTTGGAGGACGGGAGAAAACACAAAGCCATACAGCGAATTATTTGCTCTTCTCACGCGCCTTTCTTCCAGGGGCCTCGCAAACTCACCACCACCCGACGCGACGCCCTCACCGTGCACAGCCCCGCGGGCAGCAGGACCCCCGCATCTCGTGGGCTTTTTATTCCTACAGACACCCCCAGAGAGCCAAAGCGAACTTCCCAGCTTCCGCTTTCTAAAAGGCTTCCCCCTCTCCCTCCTTTTCTTCCCCCACTCTTTTAAAATCCAATTATAGCGCAGCTCTCTCAGCAGGGGTCAGTGTAGAATAAGAATCGCCAGAGTTAATGGACACAGGACCAAAAAAAGATTAATGCCTAAATGGTTTCAAAAGTTGTATGATGCAGATTTCATTAACATTTTAATTGTAACGTATCTTTTTAATCTGCTTTCACACTAATGGTTTTACAGGCTTCAAAAAAGAAAAAAAACTGCTGACAACAAAAATATCAACATACAAAAATTAACAGACAGAACTTCGGGCTGTAATGGGAAACGAACGAAATGCAGAAAGCCGTGTTAATGATGCATTAAGAGCAGAGATTGTGCTTAAACAAGAGTCAAAAACTGAGCGCTACAATCGCACGCCCGAGGCGCCCCTTCCCCAGGCAGCCTCAGCCTCCTAGCAGGCCCCGGGCAGCACGACCGGAGGTAGGCACACTTTTATGGAAAAAAAAGCATTTTAAACTTGTCAATTCACCTGATTTATTCCCGGTGATATACCAGACCGGGGTACGGGCTTTTTTCTGCTGTCGTTCTCTACGGCCCTGTGCACGGATGGCTTCGTCCCTGCTCTGCAGGCTCAGGTACCGTGGCCACGGCGGCGCTCACACGTGAGGAACGCGGTTATAACCCCCGCGCAAACTTTACTCTTAACTGGAAGACAGCTAAAGCTGAGCAGCGATGTTCCGGTAAGCGCAGGCATGCACCCATGACGTCTGTGTGTACGAAGAGGAGGGAGCTGCAGAGCGGGCAGATGAAGTTTCACACAACTTTGTCTTTGTGCGGAGCAGGGACCAAATGGCACGGCCCCCGCCCGGGAGGCTGGCCGGCAGCTCAGACACGCTGCAAAAACTATCGCCTTACTTTGCAGCCTTTTACTTCGGAGTCTGTCAAAACTTGTCAGGAGGGCTGAGATCAGTCGGAGCCATTCAAACCCTCCGTACGGCTGTTAGCAAACCACAGAAACCTGGGTCTGCGGTGAGAACATGATCCCGAAAGGTAACCCACGGCACATCACCCCGCTCACATCTGCTCCTGCGAAGGCAGCTCCTGCTGGCGCAGCCCTCCGAAAGCTTTCCAGGGAACAAACACCTACGGGGAGGGTGAGCCCCTGCTCGTGGGCACCCCGATCCCACCGGCTGTGAAGGTTCAGCCCGGCACCTCCGTGAGACGCCTGTGCCCACGGGGCCACGTGGGTGCCGGGGCAGCGGGTGGGTGCCTCCCGCCCCACGCTGCCCGGCCCCAGCTGCCTCTGCCCTCCCAAACCGAGCCCTTCCAGCCACCTCCAAGTGTGCAAAACCTCTCTCCCCGTCTCTGTCAGGCCACTGCCTTCCACGTGGGATGCCCTGAAACGCCAGCCGCGTGTTTACACACCTGCACCTCGCACCTCTGCGCAGCGTAATCCCTTCACAGCTTGGCACGCTGGAAAGCACTGAGGACGGAACATTATCGCTCCTCGGTTTTGCCACTGCTGTATCTTCGCTAAACAGCGTCTTTTGCAACATCTCTGCAGGAAATTATGGTATTCTCCAACCCTGCTCTTGTTTTTCTAATGCCTCATACAATCGGAGCGTAAATGTTTGTCCTATGACAGCGAGAACTGGCATGTGAAATATGTACCCCCACACAATATATATAACCGAGGCTGCCATATGCTTCCCCAGTGGATATCATGATACGAACGCGCTCGTGGAGCCCAGCCAGCGCTGGCACCGGAACACAGGACCCTTTCCACACAACTGCGCTGCCATCGGGCCCACGAGCCTGACGAAGCACAAGCTCGGTCACATTTAACCCGCAACGCTTCGCACACGCTATTCCTCAACCTGCCGCCGAAATTCCAGCTCCAGACACCCCGGGATGAAACACATCCGTCTCCTCCCCCGGCCCGACAGATCCCGAAGAGCCCCGCTCGCCCCAGATCGGACGCCGCGAGGAAGGAGGATTTTTCTCCTTTTTTCCCCTCGCGATTCACAGACCCCGATGCCGGCCGTATCTCGGCGGGGTGACGGCGAGGCGAGGCGCTGCATCTCGCCCCGGTGCCTATATATGGCCACCCCGACGGGGCCACCTCCCCGCCGCGCCGCTGCTGCCCGCTCCTGGCGCCGCGCTCGGCGGCCGGCCGGCAGCGCCGGGCACGCAGCCACCCCACGCTCCCCCCCCACCCCGGCACGTCAGGAAGCTTCGCCGGGAGGGGAGAGCGAGGAAAAAGCACGTTTCGAGACTGTCCCGTAGAGAATCATTGCGTCAGGATGGGGTGGGACCTGCCAAGTTACTTATGTTTAAGTGGACAGATCGGAATCGCCCAGAAGTTTGAAAACCCGTCTTTTTTTCTGAAAACCGTACCCGTTTATGCAGCCCCCCCCCCACGCCGGTTTGTTGCTGGAGGGCAGCCGGTGGCTGCTGAAGCAGCAGCGGCAGCGATTTCTCCGCCCCGTCCACCCACCTAAGGGAAAAAATGCACTGAAATATTTGCCTTGATAGGAAACGAAAACATAAAAATGTACTTGACATGCAAATTTAAAAAAGAAAAAAAAGTCTGATGCGAGGACCTGCAGAAGGCTGAAGCAGAAGCAGGCTGCCTGCAAGCAGCGCTGGGAGCACATGGAGCACCGAGCCCGTGCCAAGAGCTATTTATCTTCATTGCAAGGGGCGGCGAGCTTCGGAGGGTCTCCGTCACCGCACCGAACAAACGACCGCGCTCGGCACGCGCGTGGCCCAAGTCCTGCGAGCAGCTGCAGGCGCCCGTCCCGCCGCTGTCCCCGGGGGCTTCAGCCCACCGAGACCCCTCCGGCCGAGGAAGGGAGCCCGGCGAGCTCCCTCCATCCACCCGCAGCTCCTCGCGGCACAGGCTGTCCCCGCAGGATGATTTTTATTACCTCCGTCCCCATTTAGGAGCCATCACATGACAAAAAGGAGCGCAACGCCGCCCAGCCGAGCTCTCCCCGGGACTGCTTCTCCCTGCCCGGGATCGTGTCACGTTAACAAGTTTTCCCTTAACGGCAGCATTTGTGGGTACAAACGCTGTAGGATTTAATGTATTTTTTTTTTTTTTTAATTTTCTGTTCTGCCTCCAAACATTTGCTTAAAAACAAGTTGAACTTAAAAAAATCGCTAATGAATCACAGTTCCTAGCAAATGAGCAATTGCAGTTGACACAATGAATTATGCCTGAAGCAAGCTGGGAAGCATATTTTGCAAATGATCTCATCCACAGGCAAACCTGGCATGACACTTGATTTGCTAAAAAAGACACAAAGGCTGTCAAAATTCCTGTCACTTCGCAAATAAAGTCAGGTAGAGAAAACCAACAGCCTCACCCTCTTTAGCATGCTTAACCTATTTCTCAATTTCTGCACAGGCTCGATTAAGAAGAGCCCTGCGCCACACACGCCCTTTAGGTGTTTCCATCCAAACTTGTTTAAGCCTGGTGAGAGCGGGAGGCCATCGGCCCTGCCTCGACCTCCCGAGGTGCTGCAGACCCCGAGGGATGCTCAGGTGGCAAAAAGCCCCCGGCCCAACCCCAGGGCTGGCTGCAGCACGGTGCGGAGCTCTCCGGCCGTTAGGTACGCTGGGGAACTTCCAATGCAGTTTATTTTCCTGATAAAATTTTATTTTATTTTTATATTTCAGCGGAATGTTTGCATTTTGCTTCTTTCATTTCATTCGACTAGACTCAAAGAAATGTAAAATAAAATTAGAAAAGAAAAGAAAAAGCAACTAAAGTGCGGCCCTTCCCTTCAGTTCTTCTGCCCCGCGCTCCTCAGCATCACTGGGGCTCCCCGGGACCCACTCCTTTCAGCCCAGCCCCGCTGTTTTCCCCGCTGCAGGTCCCACTAAAAATCCGCCTGGCTCATAAAACCTGGGAAAAACTCAGACCTAAGGCTGAAGCCTCATTCTAACCCCATTTTGTCAGGCCTGGGTATTTTTAAACACAGGCATTGTACAGAGCAAACCACCGGCACAGTCACATCATCGTTTTGCGGGGTTGTTTTGCTATGTTTATCCACAATCCAATGGTTCCACACAATCCTTTATAACACGCCCGCCTATCGCATCCGAGAGCCATGTACCAATTTAAGTGCTATTATGTCAATAAAGCCAGCTTTCAAATAAAGTACATATCTGCAGAGGTACGCAGCCCAGCTCCAGCCCTCCAGAAGGCCTGGCAGGGAAATCTGACTTTATAATAAGACGGTCTAAAATAAATATTTCCATTCCAGCGCGAGATGGTTTGCATCCCGACTCGGATAAGCACACACAAGTCCAGAGGTTTCTCTGAAGCAAACCCAAACCCCTCCCGGCCTGCAAAGAGCAGGCCCTCGCGGGAGCTTTTTGGCCCTTCCCCGTGCACCCAGCAGCGGTGCCGCTGACCACGAGCCGCGTGGCTCAGCACCGCAGCTCCAGGTCTTGGCCCGACCCCCCCTGAGCTTTGCAGAAGGGCTTGGGCAGGGCGAGAGGATTTCTGTTCTCTGGACTCGTGTAAGCAGCCGCTGTTGGAGTTCACCCGACACGGGATCTTATTTAACCGTGCCCATCTCCCGGTGACGGGCAGGGTGGCTGAGAAAGGAAGGAGGAGCTCTGAGCAAACCAAACCTGTAAAAACCCAGCGAGGGCAACTCGAGGATGGGGACACCACCCCACGGCCACCCCCAGGTGGTGTGCAGGGCCCTTTGCCCACGCAGGAGCCTGGAAACGAAGCTCCCCGCGCCCGGAGCACCGGAACCCACCCGGTGCCGGTGCCCTCGGCGGCAAAACCCAGCGGCACCGGGCGGGCGCTCCCAGGCAGGCTCGGTTCTGGCAGCTGCAAAAGTTTGGTTTAAAAGAGAGCGTGAACACCGGGGTTTGGAAGCACAGGTGTCCTTGGGAAAGCCGTGCAAGTGCCCAGGCTCTTCCAAAGACAAGCGACACGCTTTGCCACAGCGGGCCCCGTGCAGCTACGCGGAGACCTCCCGTTTATGCACTTACTGCAATCTGATTTCTCTCCAACTGTTTGAATTATTTAGCAAGCGCTGGAAGTTTTCTCCCAGAAATTCTAAGTTTGAGAAATCCCTCCCTACCCTTTAACGTTCAAATATCTCAACTTTGCTCCCAGAAGCCTTAATTACAAGACCTCTACAGGAGAATAAAAGAACCTACGACAGCCACAGCTGTCTTCGGCGCACCGCAGACGGACATTTGTTCTCAGAAGGAGGAGGTCAAGATCCCTAATTATTTTACATTTGCTGCTTACTTCAGATCGGACTATTATTACCTCCATTATCCACACCTTGAGGTCATGTACTGACCGTCCCAGGCAAGGCAAGCAACATAAATTCAACTAATCAGCAAGCGTCTGGCTTTATTCTTTCTCGTCGGAGCGTCGCGTGGAGCGGGGAGCTTCCCGAGCCGCGTGTCCCGGGCGGTTCCTGCGGGAAGCCGTGGCTCTGGAAGCCCCCCACGACGCGACCCCATCCTCCAGGGCAGGCGCTGGGAGGAGGCGGCGCTGCCTCCCGGTTTGTTTGCCGCCCGCGCCTCCTACTACCGTTTAATATTTCAGCTCGAGAAGGTGCAGCGGCGTGCCGGAGAGCGTCGATTACGCAGGACGCGAGGCAATGGCACGGCAGGCTCGGAGCTCGGACCCGGCCCGGCTTTTCCCCGCCGTCCTTTTGCTTTTGTTTTTCTGCTCCTCCGCAGCCCCCCCCCCCCCCCAGTTCTCCCCCCTCTCCCCGTGTGCCCGCAGCCCCCCGGCTGCCAACCACCAACGCGCCCCCCCCCCCCCCCGCAGCCCACGGAGCGGGACACGCGTGGGGACCCCCCCGCACCCCCATAACCCCTTACCCCTTATAACCCCCCCCACACACACACACACCCTCCGGTACACCGCATCCCCGGTGGGTGCAGGGGGGGTCCCAAGGGGTGCACCCCCCCTCAGGACGGGGACACGGAGCGGGACACGCGTGGGGACCCCCCCACACCCCCATAACCCCCCACCTCTTATAACCCCCCCCAGGTCCCCGCACCACACCGCATCCCCAGGAGGACAGGAGTGGTGGTGGTGGTGGGGGGGGGGGGGGTCCCAAAGGGCTGCGCCCCCCCCCCCAGCACCACGGGGACACGCCGCGCCCCCCAACCCCGCGAGGAGGGAGAGGAGGAAGAGGAGGAGGAGGAGGAGGAGGAAGGCTGCCGGGGGGGGCGGGGGGGGGCTCACCTGCGGGGCGCCGGCCCCATGGACGCGCGGCGCGGCGCTGCCCGGGGCCTAGCGGCGGCAGGAAGTGATTCCAGCCGCTCCTCGCCCCGGCCGGCCCCGGCCTCGCCCAGCGCCGCCGGGCGCCGCGCACAGGCGGCCCCGCCGGGCCGGCCCCGCCGGGGGAGGGGAGGGGAGGGGCGGGGGGGGGGGCGGGGGAGGACCGGGGGGGGGCGGGGGAGGACCGGGGGGGGGGTGAGGGGGGGGCACCCGGCCCCGCTCCGCCGCCCGTGGGGTGCCGGGGGGTCGCGGTCCCGGGAATGAGGGGGGGGGGGGTTGGGGGGCGCGGTGCTGGCTGCGGTCCCCTCGGGAAGGCCCCGTCCGGAGGTGGTTTTGGGGAAGGAAAAGGGGAAAGTGTGAAGGGAGTGGGGGGGTGGGGGTGGGGGGGGTGGTTCTGGGACCCCCCCACAGAGCTGGTGTGGCGGAGTGGAGGTGCTGTGCGGGATCCCGCTGTTGTGTGAGGACCGGGATTAAAAACTGGAAAAGGTGCTGCACGGCACGGCACGGCATGGCACGGCACGGCACGGCACGGCACTGCACTGCATTGCACAGCACAGCACAGCACAGCACTGCATTGCACGGCACAGCACTGCACGGCACAGCACGCCACTGCACAGCATGGCATGGCACGGCACTGCACGGCACGGCACTGCGCTGCATTGCACAGCACAGCACGGCACTGCATTGCATGGCACAGCACGGCACTGCACTGCCCTGCATTGCACAGCACTGCATTACACGGCACTGCACTGCCCTGCATTGCACAGCACTGCATTACACGGCACAGCGCGGCACTGCACAGCATGGCATGGCACGGCACTGCACAGGACTGCACAGCACAGCCCAGCATGGCACGGCACGGTACAGCACAGTACCGCACTGCATGGCACTGGGCAGCACAGCACTGCGCTGCATTGCACAGCGCAGCACAGCACAGCACTGCAGTGCATTGCGCAGCGCAGCACGGCACAGCCCACTTGCCGGCAGCGCTCACAGGGCCGTTTCCTGTGACAAGGTGGGCTGCGGTGCAGGGGGCACTCGCTGCTCTGCCCCCTCGCCTGTGCCCATCGCTCACCTGAGATTTGTGGTTTTGGGATCGGGGATCGGGGACCAGGCAGGAGCTCGTGAGCCGCCCCAAGCGCCGCATGGCCGTGCTCGGTGGCTGGGATGCTCCAGCGCAGCTCCCACGTGCAGGCCAGCTCCAGCGCTGTCCCCTCGGAGAGGAAATCCTGCAGGACTCACTCGGAGGTCGCGCTGAAGGACAGGACGGCGCAACCTGCACGTGTCCCCAGGTCGCAGCCCTGAACTACCCGCTGTCTGCAGCAATCCCGTTTGCTGCCACCACCAAAGCCAGCGCGGTGGTTTCCCAGCACCTTATCTGGTTTGTTTTTGTCATTAAGTCTGTCTTGCCACCTACGACTTCCCGCTTTCATTTGCTCCTACCTGTGCTATCACAGTCGGTCCTGGGCACGTTCCCCAGTCTGGGCCCTGCTCCTATGAACACTTGCGCAAACGTCCCACGGAGGGGGCACGACCCACAGGGGGGCTCCCCCGGGCGGGGGGCACTGGCAGGACCCCAGCATCCCAAGGGACGGGGCTTGGAGTGAACGTGTGCAGCACCTGCTCTCGCTGGGGAAGGGGCGAGCGAGCTGCGGCGCTGGCACGAGAGCACGGATGCTGCCTCCCCATAAATCGCGGGGGAATTTGTTTTTGACAAAGTCCCGCAGCCCAGACTTCAGCGTCCGCAGTAAGCTGACACCTGCGCTGACCTCTAACTGCAATCGCGGGCTAGAGCCCGGCCGGCCCCGTGTGCACGGCCTCGGCTCTGCCGGCTGCCTCCAGCTCTGCCCCTTTCCTCCGCGCCGTTTCCCTGCCACAAAAAGCCTTGGAAGCATCACAAAGAAAAGCAGAATTATCCAAAGTAGCACTGCTCGAGACTTGGGAACACGAGGAAATTTTCATTCCAAATTTCACTCTACAGCCTAAAAAGTCTTGTTTTGTTTTCTTGCTTCTCTAAGCCCTAAGCATTAAAATCAGTGAACCTATTTGCATGATTAAAGTGAGCAGTGTTAGCCCTATGCCTTCGAAATAAATTTCAAAGGAATAACAAAAACCTCTTTAAAGTATGAGCCTCTTTCTGTCTGCTTTGCATATAAGATTGTGTCAGAACTTCTTTGAATCTGGAAGTTTCTTTTCTCTCACACATTTATCATTTTGAGGCTGCCTTAAAATCTGCAAAGAAATATCCCCATATTTTAAAAATCAACATCGGATCCTTAGAGCTGCTCAAGGCTGAGGAATTTCATTAGCACTCGACACTTTAAAAAACAGTGTCAGGTCAGGACAAACACATTTTCTTTGCTGCGCAAGATAAAATTGTTTTTTTTTTAGAAATGATGCATGAGAAATATGTCCCCATACCGCGCTCGGAGATAAAGCAATCCTAGCCCCTTAAACGTGACATTCCCCGCTCCTCTTCCCCGTGCTTCATTGAGGGATCTCACCGCGATGCTCCAGGTCTGTCTGCACCCACCCAGGCGCCCGCTCGCTGGCTCACGGGGGGCAAACGGGGCGCGCAGCCCACCCCGGGGGCACGGAGCAGCCAGGGGGGGCTGGGGAAGTCCTGCCCTTCCCCGGGTGCTTACGTGGGACAGAAAATGCGGCTTGCCCAGGGCCTTCCCTTGGCATTGGAGGAGAGCAGGAAGCCTGCTAATGCGCCAGCCCGGAGACCGCCGCTGCTCCCTTCAGCCATGGGCATTTTAAAAACGTTCTGTGATGGAGAAAGAAACATTTCTTAAGTACCATTTGATGTCTCAGAATGGCTCCAGGGCTAGAGAAAACATGTTTATTTACTACTGTGCTGAATTTAATGCAAAAGATTGGTTCAGAGACTAGAGGAAACAAAATAGGCAACATTTTCCGTAATGTCTGCAAAGTGTTCTTGGGCTGACGAAAATATTTTCTTTCTTTCTCGCTCTTCCCTGCATTTTTTTTAATCAAGCATTTCAAATTGAAGAACGGCTTGAGGGCTGAAGAAATCACTTGATAAAACACCCAACATTTACATTCTTGCAGGAGACAAGCTAACGTTTTATTTTTTTTCCATCTGAACAGTAGTTAGTGCAGCATAGGAAATAAAACTGCAGCACGGCACATCTGCGTTAACCCTTCCTGGCTGCGGCTCTCATGTTAAACGTTAGCCATCCACTGCAAGGCTTTAGAGAAGATGTTGTTCCCTCTCCAAATCCCAGCCTGGAAGGACACTGAGGGTAGTTGAGATTCTCTTTATGGCGCTTCCCAGCTTTACTTCTAAACACCTGCACGAGGGAGCTGGGCTGCCTGGGTACCCCACCTGGAGCTGCCAGGGAGCCTATGGCAAAATCGTGTTGCACCACGACTCTGAACAAACCCAGGGAAAACCAACTCGTTTTGTAGAGGTGTGGCTTTCAAGCAAACTCCATAATGAACAAGACCCACAGGATCTTTCCAATCCTCACACCTTCAGAGGGCTGAAAACCAGATCCGTTGCCGTAACAGGACGCATTCTTGTAGCTGGGACACAAGTTTGCTTTGTGGGTAGAAAAAGCGATATCTACTTAGTCCAACACGTGCAACCGGTGTTTGTCTTGCACTGTGAACTACCAGGCAATCTGGAAAGGAGAGAAAATTACTTGCTACCAGAAACCTTTCTTTTGATGGTACATTTAGCTAACACTTCAGCGTAATTGGTATTCATACGAGAGGAGAGGACACAGCAGCTGTATTACAGCCGTGCAAAGTGCATGGGGATTAACATACCATCATGGATAGCAGTAAACGGCAAAGCAAAATGTATCCGAAACCCTTGTTTACATATTTTATTTGTTTATGGCAGAGGGATTTGCCTGTTCCTCTCCCCACCACACCAGACAGGTGAGCTTGGCTGGGTGATGAGTGCCGGGTGCCCTGCTCCAGCCTGCAAGAGCAGGGACAGCCTTACACGTCCCTGCGCAGAGCCCGGCCACCCGAAGGGAGGAAAGTGTGGGATCCCGGGGGTTTGCTGTGGGAAGACACACAGGTTCTGGCCATGGGGAGCTGTGCAGGCACCCAGTTACACCCCGCTCAGCCACGAAGCTCGAAATGGGCCTGCAGTTAGGCACTACGCCCGCCTCTCCCTTCGGACCTGGAGATAAAGAGGTTAAATGGCAACCCGGGACCATGACAGGAATCCATCCGGCCGCTCTGCAGCCTTCGTCTTTTGCTCCTCGACTGCCCCGTGGTGTCTTCATTTCGCTTCCCCCCCCGGAGCTAGGCCCCGCTCCCATCAGGGAGCCCTGCCGGCACGGATCTCACTGGGAAAGCTTCAACCCCGCCGCAGTGAATCTCCCCCCCGGGGGCACCGGGGGTCTCACTCCGGGCAGTGATGGTTGCCTGCCAGCCTCCCCGCGGCGTTGTCCCTCCTCGGCGTGAAGGCCGGGCCCTCCAGCCCGCGCGGTGCCGGGCAGGGAGCGTGGGCAGCGTGGCCTGGTGCCTCCTGCAGCTCCCGGGCAGGGCCTCCTCCTGCATCGCCACTCACACAGAGAAGTCGCTCGCGGAACAAGGCTCTGCCCGGCGAGAATTGGACTGTAAGAGTCGTCGGTTTTTAGAAATAAAGCTCCTTCTGCGGAGCAGCAAGGCAAGGCGCAGGCATCTCAGTGATACACAGCACGCTGCGAGCGGCGGTTGTTTGGACTACGGCCAGGCTTATTGTTTTACATTAAAATGATTAGGAATAAGTTAAAATAAACAGAATTTGGGAGTGCCTCCAAGGGGTCTGCATTGTCCTGACTAAGCCGGTACAAGGTCGTGTGTAAAAAGGCTTTACTTCTTTGTACATGCAGAAAGCCTTGAGCTCCTGTCATGAGAATTGCTCCAGAAGTGCCTGGCATTGCTTCTTTCCTTTCTGGGCCTCCCAAGAGACGAGGGTATGACAATAACAAAAATAATGTATCATTGGCCTTTTAAATAGCCGTTCATTACGTAATGGTACAGTGACCGTGAAACAGGAGAAGAGAAAACCTGGCCCCAGGAGGCATTTTCACTTTGGCTGCATTAATTCACACACCAGGGGCTGAATGCCTCGGTTTGCTGAATTTCCTGGGCTCCGATGCTGGAAGGAAGCACCGCAGCTCCCGACCTCCCTGTACACAGGCTGCAGGCTCCTCTCCCAGGAGCAGCATTAAAACAAATTTTTCAGAAAAATATCTACTTTCATCTTGAAGATGCAAAGTGTTTGTGGATAGATACCTCTTCTTGTAAATGATCCTGATGGTTAATTGCCTTTACTGCTCAGAAATTTTATTTAATTTGACTTGGCACAATTCACGAGATTAAAATACCTTCGCTTTCAGATGCTTCTTCCACGCCCAGGGACCCAGCTGCTCAACTTTCTCTTCAGTTAAATGAAAGAACTGAGCTCGTCAGCTTGTTTCCCAGCCCCAGCTCTTCTGGCGATGCTCTGCTGAGCTCCCCGCGCGCCTCCTGGCCCATCTCGAAGCCTGGGCATCTCTTTGGGACGCAGCTTCCTGCATTCAATCTCACCCATCCTGAAGCACTCGCCGCTTGCTGTAGGACGTCCCTACAAGTCCTCTCCTCTCCTCCACAAGCCCTAAGGTCTGGCTGTGCTCTCTGCTCCCCACACGTGTGACAACATGTCTACAGCGTGAGTGCCTTGCCAAACCGCCCGCTGACCGCAGTGATACGTGGCAGGTCTGGCTCCTGCTGCGTTGTGTTGTATTTGGGGTCATTTGTTTGCTCTAAGGAGTCCGAAGCTCGAGCAAGGAGCAGAATGTGGGCTGGGCTCTGTGTCCCTGTGTAGTGCAGAGGGGTGTTTGCTGCCAGTTCGGGGCTTTTGGGGACACGGAGCAGCACCGATGATGTATCTCACACCCCAACTCCCTGCAGCATGTTGCTGACACAGCCAACACTTTTTCAATGTCTTTCTTGAACCGCAATTCCAATTAACTTAAAAAGCCCAAAAGAGACCACTAAGCAACTAACTGCAGGGTGTTCAGCCTCTCCCTAAAGATTCCCTTCCATCCCTCACCGTTTTGCGATTTAGATGCACAGCAACACAACCAAAATGCTTAAAATCGGGCAGCTTGGGGTGCATTTGGAGGGGCAAGTAATGCTGGCCAGGTGGGTTTGTGTCCGTGCTGCAGGAGACAGCCCCATCACCAGCAGGAAGGTAAAACTGCCCGGGGTGAAGTCAGGCGGTTAATTTTTGCCAGTTAAGCACGTAAATGACAGACTGGTATAATTGGTCTGTGTTCCCCGTTCCTTTCTGCAGAAGAACATTTGGGCTTGAAACGCCTGTGATGCGGCAGGTACAGCGAGTCGCTCGTGTCGCAGCGGCAGCTCCCAGGCGGTATTTGGGTGCTGGAGGAGCAAACAGCACCCCTGGCTCAGGGCGGGCTGCAAGCCCAGGGGGCCCGTGCTTGGTGTCCCCATCAGATGCTGCAGGGAAGAAGCTGTTTCACCCCTGGAAACGGGCTCACACTAACACTGACACTCACCAAAGATTTTATCTAGTAACGTTGGCATGTGGAGAGCTAAAGCAGCAGGTCTGGGCTGGCCAGTACTTTTGTACTGAGACAAGCAGGGCAGGAGAAAACACACTGCATCGTGCAGCGCCTTCCCATTTGCATACCGATACGGGCAGAGGTCGTTCTGCCGGGACGGCCAGCTGCAAGCAACCATAAAACGGGGCACAGACCCCAGGCACCTGGAAAAACAAGAGAGGCTGAAATTTACCTGCGGGCCTCATCTCGCCGCTGCTCCCCAGCTGCCCGTGGCACTGCAAGGCCGCTCCTGTGAAGCCCTCCCGGGAAGCCGGGAGTTACGGTATTTGGTTTCAGTCACACCAACTTCTCCCCAGGATAAACGTTCCACATCATTTGTTCTGCAGAGCTGACGGAGGTTTTTAAAACGGCAGATCCCAAAGATGACCTCTCTTATAATCTTGGTGCACTGCACGCAAAAGATTTCCAAAACGACTCCTGCTGCTGAAGCCAAGCCAAAACTCCTAATGTTTTCTACACAAACAGTACGATCTTATCACGGGAGCTGCAGTCAGGGCCCGCACGTTGGCACAGCCACTTCACTATTGTAGGGAAAATCTCAATTTGAGAAATTTTCGAGTAGCGGTGATCGCTCCTGAAGCGCGGCGTTACTCTTTGTTCTGTTCTCTCTCTGGACAATGCTGCGAGTGGTGAGAAAACTCCACCAGCCCGAGGCCTACTGGAAAGAAGACTTCAGCCTATTAATTCTCCAGATTTCCCACAATAGTTTGAGAGCTTTTTTTTCCCACTGTTAAAGGGGGATTTAATTCTGATCTACTCCTCCTTGGAAGCTCAGCAGAGACACGACGTCCTGCCCGGTCCCTGGCTTGTCCATCACCACGGGACAACACATACCTGCTTGAGGTGCTGCTGCTCCTGGTCGGCACCGAGGGAATCAGAGGGCCTGGTTGCGCACAGGGAAGCGTGGAAAAAACCCTACGTGATTTACCCACACGAGGTTCAATAAACATTAGATCTGATGGCATTCATCGTTTTTTCATAGCATGCTCGATTACTGCCTCAGTTATTGCTCAAATGACATCATTCCTGGCACAGGAATTGATTGATTTTTTAATGAATATTCATATGGCATTTCAGCCAGGAGTAGGCATTAATATTCCAAGAAAGAAGAATGAAACGTACATCCTAATTTAATGAATGATTGTAAATATGTATCTGATGGATAATGTGACGACGAACATTTAAAAAGGCATCCATAGTCACCTCTGACGCTTCCCTGAGGAACAAAGGGAAAACCAGGGTGCAGGCAGGGCAAACAGGATGAGGTGGGACCTGGGCACCCCTCAGGGTGCTCTCACCCAGCCCGGCCCGGCCCCAAATTCCCGTTGCTGAGGCTGAGGCAGGTCAGGACTCTGCACCTCTCAGCCTATGTCCTCGGTGGCCCGAGCTGTCCCCAGAGCATTGCTACTCCACGGACAGCACCTCCCGACCTGGGTGATGCTGGTGCTGCAACACAACCGGCACACGGCGAGCTCCTGCTTCCTCTGAAGCTCTCCGTGGGGAGGCAGGAGGCGAGGAGAGGAGAAGGCAGAGAGCTCCGACCCCGTGTCCTCGCCGTCCCCGTCCCACGCCACGGGAGACCTGGGGCCTTTCCCTCCGCCGTGGCAGGAGGCACAGCGCCGGCTCCGTCCTCCGGGCCGCCCTGTCATGTTCGATACGCCTCACCGTGTTAGGAATTCAAGGCTCGCGGTCCCCGCATGTACATATATTTGTCAGACACTCTTAAGATGTCTCCCTGCTCCGAGCGCTGATCCTTTGTGAAGGCGACAGTTGTAGTGCTTAAAGAGAGGCAGCGGGCCCGCTTCTCCCCCGGCTCGTGCCAGTCCCAGCCCAGGAAAGCATTAAAACACGGGCTTAGCGTGTCGCCTCTTAAACACACGTTTAATTTAACTATGTGCTCAGGCCCCTGGGGACGGTGCACACCTGAAGCATCCTCTGGAAGCAGGGCTTAAATCAGGGCATCGCCGTTAAAGTCACCGAGGTGACAGGCATGAAAGGCTATTTATACCCAGCGGCTTTCCATTGTGCAAGGGAGAGAACAGCCCCTTCTGCTGACGAAGCAGAAACGCGCCTCATCCCCACATGAAATGGAAAAAAGCAATACCCTAAATTCGCCGCAACCTTTCCAGAATCACAGCCACAACCGTGCTGAGGTCTCCCCTGGATCGAGGAGGAGGAGCCGGGACCCCAACGGGTGCTGAACTTGTTCTTTTTTTTTTTTTTTCCCCTCTCTCCAATCAAACCAACCACTTGCTATTCCTCTCAGCAGCTGGCAGCTGGCAGGGAAAAAAAAAGATACCTTTGCAGGCCAGCTCCTGAAAATCTGACTTAAGCAAGCAGCCGGGGCACATGGCTCTGTTCCCCCAGCGCTCCCAAGAGCAGCCCTGCAGCCAGGGCTCTTGTTTGCACATCTCGATGCGTGGGACCGAGTTTGCCGATAAAAATATATACAAAGTTATGCTTGGTATGGAACAAGCAGGCAGTAGCTGCTGAAGACTTCACAACATCCTGCTGCTGGCGCGCCTCCAAAATACCAAAACAAAACAAAATTCAGTTGGCATCTCTGCAGATTGAAGCGAGTTTTCTTTTTGCGGCAATTGCTGAACAAACGTTTCGGTGCTGTGCAGCCTCCCCCGCCCCTGCCTTCTCCCCCGAATCATGTGCTGCAAGGATGCAGAAGATGTTCAAGGTCGTGGGAGGCCGGCGAGCGAACCCCCCCCTGCCCATCTCTCGCGCCACCGCGGTGCCTTCTCCCAAGGGGTTCACCCCAGGGCTTCGGCTTCCCACCGCGCCGTGTGCTTTTGGACCCCGCCACGGCGGTGCAGCGTGCACAGGTCTGAATTCAAGCCCTTGTGTTTGCCTTTCACACGTAAAAAAACAAGCTCCTTTTCCTGCCGAGGGTCCCACCCGTGCAGAGCCAGCCGGGTTTTTTGATGCCAGCCGCGAGCTCCAAGGGCGGCACAGCCAGCCTGGGGCAAAACCCGCAGCGGTGGCCTGCAGCGAGGGACTTCAGGATTTGGCCTCATATTTCTTGCGGTACGCGCTGACACAAATCAGAGTACACCTTCTGTATGTACGCACATTGCGACTTGACCTTACGAGCATCGCTTTCAAATGTTTTATTTATTTCCCCGAGAACAGGCAGTTTTGTTCGAGGAGAACGCAAGGTGAAATTCCGACCTCGCTGAAAGCACTGAGGGTTTGCCATTGACTCCAGCGGAACCAGACGTTTATCCCGAGCTATAACCAGGTTACAGGTCTCGGTTCCTGCTTCACTTCTTAGCTGACGTTTGATGCTTTAAAGGAAGACTCCACAAATCCTCTAGCCCTTTCGTGCACGCCCAACGTTCCCAAAGAAAGAAAAAAGCAGCATCAGTCCCCTCCTGCCCTCCTGGGGAGGCACTTATGGGTCTTGAGGCGTGAAAATTGTTCGCCCTCATCGTAGCACATCGCTATCACGTTGCTACCGATCACAAAAATCACCCTGTTTTCTCGAAACCAAGCAGCGCATTCATCTCCTTCTGAAGGCATTCATAACGTGTGAATATAGGCGTAATTTAAACAATCTCTGCAGAAACCAACATTTTTGCTCTCACAAAGAGAGGCGGGCCCCTGGCTTTGGGCAGCCAGGTTTCAGAACCACACCGCCAGCTGCCCTGGCTGCGATCACGACCTGGCTGGCACCGCCGAGCCCCGCAGAGCAGCCCCCGGGCACACCGCGGTATCTGCCGTGCTAGCGGCTTCGCCTGGACCCCGAGGAGCTCCCTTTGTGTGCCCTCTTAATCAGCACATAAAATGCTCTCAGCGAAATGCTGCCTTCTTCTGTTTATTTGTCACAACTGATGCTCTGGTGAACAGTAAATAGGAAATTTGTCGGCAAATCAGCGCTGCCGGCCTGGTTTGTTAGGAGAGTCTGGAGGAAGGGAGGGCGGCGCGCAGTGCCCGCAGAAACGGGACGGACCCGCGGTTCTGGAGGCTCAGCAAGTTTCACAGACCCCGAGGACACACAAATCTCCTAAACCGAACCTGGCGAAACTGAGAGGCCGCGTTTGGGCAGCCCTTAGCAATAAGGATCGGGCTGTTAACAGGACACAGGCTGAGTAATTCCACATGTCCTCAACAAGAATTTCTATCGGCTTCGCTACGGAAACCTCGCGGGGAAGGCTCGGCGCGTCTGAGCCACGTGGGCTGCTCCCCGCTCGCCCCCAGCCCCGCGGCGTTGCACAATGCCCGGTTTCGTGTTTGCCTCCAGACACAGCTTCACGGGGAAAAGAAGGAAGTTGCAGTGCCTACACCGCACACGGCTGCAAGCAAACGCATTTCCAAGAAACTATTCGGCAGCTTTCATTTGAAGTTTACATGAAAAAAAAAAAAGAAGGAAAAAAAAAAAAGAAAGAAAACCTTGGAAGAATTTTTCTTGGCTTGGAGCTTTTTTACGAAATGCAGATTTGAAGTGAGACGTGCCCGTGGTGCCGCAGAGCCAGGCGGCGCACAGCCAGGGGCCATCCTGGGCTCTGACAGAGGCAGCAGGGGTCCAAGCTGTCCCCACGCAGCCACCCACGGGTCCCCTCCATCCCCAGCCGCTGTCCCCTTGCGGCAGGGCCGGCAGGACCGACCCCAGCAGATCCCAGCACCCCGACGTGCCCCCATCCACGACCACGGCGCCTGCCCCAGCCCAAAGGCCCTGGGGGGCTGAGGGTCCCCCCGGCACCTCTCGGAGCCACCTCTGCCTGCCCGGGGTGGCTCGGTGTGAGCGGGTCCCGGGGCCGCGTGGGTCCCTGAGGACAGGGGTGCTGGTGGCGGAGAGGTGTACAATGGCACCTTTGTGACAGCAGGGACACCATCCATGAAGCACACAGCAGCAGTCAGCCCTTCCAAGGTCTGCGTGCACCCCCCACTGTCCCCCTGCAGCTTCAGCCCCCCTCGATGCCAGGACAACCGAGCAGGCATCGTCGCAGCAGTCGCATTAGGATTTTAAAACACAGAGCGCCGTAATTTCTGTTTCAAACCGCTGCTCGCTTTTTCGAGGCAGGGAGATAAGGCTCCTATGAAAAAACCTCTTCGCCCATCTAAATTCTCCCCATTACTGAGCAAATGGTTTGCAACAGCAAATTTATTCCGCAGCGTCTCCTGTGCTCTTTTTTTTTTCTTTTTGTTTGAAAAAGCCACAAACAGATTGTGATTTTCTCTAACGGATTCACCATCTGGGAAATTTTTCATGCAACTCCTTTCCTCAGTGGGAGCAAGTTACTCAGAGGGGAATTCCCAGCAGAGAGCAGAATCTGAAGGGATGGGTGGTTCATTTAATTAGCATGCATAATCCCGACGTCCTTACTCAGGCAAAACTCTCACCAGGGCCAACGGGAGATTTATTTTTTATTTTTCTGAAAGAACCAGCTAAGGCCTTTGGTATTTGTCTCTTGGTGTTATATACGGCATTTTCCATGCAAGGGAAAGTTGGCTTTCGCGCGCCTTAGCGGCTCTGATTTACTCCAGCCTGGCGCGCCCAAGGTCAGGATGCGGCCCTCGGAGGCTCCGTCACGCGGCCGGGCGCTGGCGGGGAGCTCCGGGAGCTGCTCCCTTTCGCACACTTCCCAGCTGGGCCAACGTCGCACACTTCTGACCACGCTCCGCGGCCCGGGAGTGCGGGCTGGAGGTCAGCAGGGAAAAAGAGGCTCTCTGAGACCTCGGCTCGGGCCAGCGCAGAGTTTGCACAGCCCCAGGGCAAGTCTGGTGCTCGTTTTCCCTCGCAGATGAATTCGCTGCTCGGGAAAGGAAGAGGAGACGCGGGCAAGCTCCTTTTATCCGTGCTGAGAAGCTGGTAAAGCAGCGCGGAGCCCAGCCACCCGAGCAGGGAGCTCAGAGCAGGCCCTGACAGCGCGGCTCTGCCTCACCCCGGCGCAGTTTGGAGAGCTGCACAAGCTCTTACGCTGAGCAATTCTCACTGACTCATTACCGGACAAAACTTCGCTTTGAAGTGACATTTTCTGGGCACGACGACTGCTTTGAAGCAGGAAGACAAAATTAGTGCAGAGAGTTGGCAGGTGAAGAAATGAGAATTTTTTTTTTTTTTCCCCCTCCCGGCAGCAGAGCTGTCCAGGAGCTATGGAAACCTTGTTTGGCTAAATCAAATCATGGAAAGATAACAGGGCTTCATATTTTCCAGCAACGTCTTCCCTGGAACAGCACGCTATCTGTGTGTGCTAGAGCCTCCACAACAGCCAAAGCAGTTCCTGAAAGTAAATGCGCCACACCGCTTTCTGTGACTGGGAATAAATGCTGCCTCCTCCTGCCCCACAGAGGGGAAAGAAAAAAAAAAAAATCACAGCCTTTGGAGAGCCCTGGGAAGAATTACAACGAGCTCTTAGCCAGCTAAGGCCCTTTAAGGCAGGGGCTTCCAGTGCCTTTCCAAGACGTATGCCTACAGATTGTGTCAGAATCCCGCCTGAAATTGCTTTTTTGCAAAATGCAACCCTGATCCTGAAGCTGTACAGACAGAAGGCAAAGGCTCAGCTTTTGGAGCAGGCTCAGGGAGTAAGCGGAATGTGCTGGCACAGCACAGAGCCTGCATGTGAAGAAACCCCGAGGCCGCTGCCCACGGACCCTTCGGGTTGGGGGCGCCCCGAGGTGCCCGGGTAGGTGCTCACTGTAGGGACTGAGCAAACAAGGCCTTCCCTAGGAGATGGCAAAGGCTCGTGTATTTAAATACAACATTAATAATAGAAATTGCATTCTTATACAATACTTCCCCGAGCCTTTTACTGTCGTTGAGCACGACGCTCCACAGCACCCAACCAACGTTGCCATCTGCCACCAGGCACATTTTTGAGCACTGCTTACTGCTCCTCATGCAGTCCTAAAAAGGAGAATACATCCATCCTTGCCCAAGCCATCCCGTGTTGCAAACCTTCTTCCCCTTTCTTTCGAGTCCTCCACTGTGATTCTTCAGCTGCTCGGTTCGGAGCATCTCTTCCACGCGGAGGGCCGTGGCTGCTCTAGCCACACAAATTCCTCTCCAGGAGTTGAGCCCCAGTGCCATCCGCAACGGCCCTCTCTGTGCCTTGCCAGTCACCGGTGAGCAAATCCCGTCTGTTTTATGGATTTTACGTTGCTGCACACCACGGTAGTACCTTCCACGTAAGAGCAATAGGAATTACGACGTCCATCAGAGCAGGACCGCTCTTTACTTGCCCCAGGAAACGTCGCTGCTGCATTCTGAAGCAGCGCAGCTCTGCGCCGCGGCTCAGCGCCATGCACCGGAGGAAGGAGCTCCTCCAGCGAGTAACCAACGTGCGCCCCAACAAGAAGCGACAGCCCTTCGAATCACTCCAGCGCCCATGATGGGCAAACACAGGCTGCCTGCTAGAGCCAAAGCCTAGGAGCTAGAAATCTGGGCTGTACCCGGCCCTCCCAGCGCATCAGTGAACGCCCTTTCAAGGAGATAAAAGCAGCATTTTCCCCACCTCAGTTATGTTTCTGAGCCATAACCACAGAGAGCCTGATTCTCCTCTGCCGTGCTCCTGCTGCCTTTGCACCAGCACAGAGAGGAAGAGGATGTCAGCTACTCCCGCATCAGAACGATACCAGCACCACAGAACTGTTCCTTTTTCTCCACAAACAATCGACCCATCAGCGTGTTATAAAAAAAATAAGTTTAATGTAGGTGGCGTGTTCCATACAGAATTTAACAGGCACCCAAAACACCAACTGTTTTCATATTGTGAAGCGTTAACAAGGTGAAGCTCCAACACTTGGGTCTCGTTTGTGCATTCCCAGGCTAGACGAGAGGCCGAGGCAGCTTTGTCACCGCACACACCGGCATTTCCCTGCCCGCACCGCGCTCGGCACCTGGGGAGCTCCGGTGGGCAGGAGGCGCTGGGGAAGCCCTCCCGAGGGGCAGGGCAGCGCTGGCGCGGGGCCGGGAGGGACACGCTCCCCCAGATCAGCACTTCTGGTATTTTTCCTAAGTGCCCTTAAGGCCGTTTTCAGGCCGGTAAGTACAATAGCAATATTTAAAGCCCAAACACGGCAGCAAGAAAACAAACAAACAAAAAAGCATGAGGGGGAACAAACTAGCTGCTCTCGCTGTTCAGGACGGCATCAGCGTGAAGGAATGCTAAAATGTAAATTCCAAAAGATTTTGAAGTTGTAGCCATTTAAATAGCTAGACAGGGAAGACAACGTACTTCAGAGCCTGGTCTACCCCTTCCAGCATCAATGAGTTTGGAAAGAGTAAAAAAAAATCCCAACAGAGCACAAACTTCCCCACAGCTGCCAGTACCTGCTTCGCATTAGGCGTTGCTGGCAAGGAGCACTACGAGCCATTTGTCTGACTCTTGAAAAGCAGAAAGTCCAGCTCCCATCCGTTTCCTTATTTGCCGTATTATAGCAAATGTTTTTCCCCTCTTTATTAAAAATGCCAGGTTTCTCAATGAAAATATTATGGGGAAAATAAACAGCTTGTTCTTTGCACATACTTAACATTTATTCTGCCTTTTCCTCCCACCCTGTTGTGGCTTGGCTCCCCTTAAGCTTGTAAGGAACTTGTAGAATCTCAACTCCTTGAGAAAAAAATGTTTTGGCAAAGCAATCCTAAAAGCTTTAAAAAAAAAATATCTCAAAAACACTGAATTTAAATTCTGAATCATTACCAAGATCTTACTTATTCCGCAATCTCCTGGGGATGTTGTGAGGTTTAATTAGCTCTAGCTGGAAAACGCTCTGAAGAAAAGTGCCGTAAAGGTGCCAAATGCTGCTCTACTCATGTAGATCTAAAATGTTCAAATTATTACATCATAAAACAAATCATTTGAAAATTAACTCCTCTTCCTTGCCAGCGTGACTTCAAAGGGAGCTCCTTTCCCCCCGCAGGCTGGTCGTATCAGACTGCCTGAGCGCTGCAAGGCGTCCAAGTGCTGGTAACGACCAAGAAGGAGAGTATTTTGAACCTCACCTTGCCTCCAAGGTCTCCTCCTCAATTATTTAATCTTCAGGTTGTCTGTCTTTGTGCGCAGCCGCGCTCAAGATTCAGGGCGTTCTGACAGCAGACGTTTGGCTATGTTTGCAGAAGAACGGGCGATCGCTTCCCACTGTCTTCTAAGCAACCTCTCCCCGAGCTCTCTCTCGAGGAACAGTTGAAGATTTGGCAAACGCTCCTTTTTTTGTGATTTGGTGGGGATTTGTACTTGTTCCTCGGTATGCGCTATCAAATCGGGATGCAGAGGGCTGGCGGGAAGCCCACGCGACAAAGCTGATCTTGTTTGGGCTGTCGCTGCTGCGGGAGCAGCCAGCAGCTGGGGCAGGTGCGGGTGGGGAGCACAGCAGCACCCACAGGCACCGCGGGTCACCTTTTCACCCATCATTAGAGGGTGAAACACGGTCCTACCTTCAACTGGTGCCCGTGCTGCTTGACCCAGAGGGCGAGGGAGAGCTGCTGCTGGGCTCCTGGCTGCCCTCTCAGTGCCTCCTGGGGCTGTTTGCTCTCTGGCTGCAATTCCCTGCAGGAATTCCCTCGCGCAGCCACCCCAGGATGCCCACAGCCCGCACGGTGCTGCGGGCCGACAGCCGTACTGGGGAGGAGGAAAGCACCGGGCTGGGAATTACTGGGAACTGCTGGGAATTGCCTCTGCCCACAGAGCGGGCTGCAGCTGGGACCTGCAGGACACGAGGTCCCGTGGTCCCCAGCGTGGTCCCAGCACGGAGCCCTGGGGAGCTCCAAGGTTAGGAGGAAACTTCCAGACACCGCAGCTTGCGGCGTGCGCTGCGCTACGTCCTTCCTGCAGGAACAGCCTCTGGCTCTCACGGGGCTAATCTAAAGTTCACGCCAGCGTTGCCCATTATTTATTCAGCTCTGTGTGTTCAGACTGCATTATCCGTAATGCTCGATAATGAGATAATTTCTGGTTTTGCTTTAGCTTAGGGCTTCAGACAGAAGCTTCCCTATTTTGCATCTGTAAGCCTACAAATCAAAGTATGTCAGCAAAAGGCTCCACTACGCGCACTGAAAACACTCACAGGCTGAAATATTGAGTGGCCTCCCCTGGGCGCACGCTGACTTTGTTCTCACCCACACTCCTATGGCAAAGCGAAGATCGTTAGGGAACGGTCACGTACCTCCAGTCTTGCTTATTCTACTGCGATTGACTCCAATGATTTCAGGGGGAAAAAAAGGAGGGTCTCATTTTTACCAACTGGTTTTTAGCAGTTCTTTAAAGAAAAAGAGCAATATTCCATTACAAGAAACAAAACCAAACCATATAAAACAGAATCAAAATGAACTTTAGAACAGGTTCTGGTCTCCGTAAATACAGAGTTATTTAACTGACTGCAGAGGAACAGTCTGAGATCTTAGACCGAGACCATTAAAACCAAGCTTAATGCTTAATTCTCTGCCTCGGCTGCTAGCAAAGCTCTCCAGGCGCACTGCCACAAAGGTAGGGGTTTTCTGTAACTGCGGAGAACCACCACTGCCACTGCAGACAGCACAACGCTTTCAAGCTCTCCTAGGTCAGCCAGCCTCACCCCGCTGCGCTCCGTAAGACAGGAGCACCTCTGTGAGGAGACCGCAGCTAGTCAATCCAGGGAAAAACAGAACCAACCACCAAGATCTGAACGCTAAGGACCACCGCAAAGGGTTCCCAGAATCGCTGCAAGATGATAACGTCTTTGCTACGACTGGGAATTTCAAGAGCACTGACACTGAACTCTGCTCCCCTCACTCCAGTGGATTCGCTCTGCCGGGGGGAAGACTCCAATTGCTCAGCCCTAACTGCCTGAAAAGGACAAAACCATCCAAATCACAGTAAAGCGAACAAAACGATACAGTGTTGAATGCAAGTCTCGCATAAAACTTAAAAAAAAAAACAAAAAAACAAACAAAACCAAACAAAACAAAGAAACAAAACCAGTCTGTTGAATTTGGCCCTGTATTCTTAGTTGGGAATATGCAAAAAGCAAACTACACAGAGAAAGGACAGCACTGGTCAGACAGGATACACGTTACATGCCTGAGACATGGAGGAACATTTTTTTTTTTAAAAAGGGTGAAGACCAATTCAGAGCGTGGGGCGCAAAGTTATCTGGCTTCTTTCCCTCCAGAAAAACCACTGCTTTTTTACAGGAACAGCAGCAAACGCAGGCGCCTACGGACAAGAAGAAGTGTCTATTAACTTGCACTACGCAAAGAAAAAACACCCAATCAAGTGTTGCACTTCGATAATCGAAATGGCACCTTAACCCTCAAAAAAAAAATACAAGTTCCAGAGACAAGTACATTAATTTATCAATAAAAAGTAGCACTGATAAATAAATTAATTTATATAAAAAAGAAAAGAGGATAATTGACACATTTGGGGGTAGAAGAAAAGTCACCTTCTTAGCCCACATGCGCTTGGTTTATTTACATATCCACAAATACCATGAAGCACCATCCCAGCCCCCCCACTAGCAGCATGGTCACATGAATTCCGTAGATGAGCAGTTCATTCAGGAGGCTGAAGTCTACCCGCCTTCGCCCCAGTAAGAGGAGGATGATGGAGAGTTTGTACTGGAAACGCAGAAAGATCCGGATGCCAAGGTACTGAAGGCAAAACAAGATCGAGAGTGCCACCCAGAGGATGGAGGTAAACAGGCTGCAGCTGAAGTACAGCAGGAAACGGATGAATCCGTACATCCATCGGGATTTCAGATAGATGTCGAAATTGTTGTACTTGGTGCGCACCAAGTGAGTGGTCCTCACCGGGCCACAGGCCGAATGCAGGCAGGTCGTGTGGGGGCCGTGGAACGAGCGGACCCGGCGGGGAATGGGGATTACAGGCATCGGGCACCCCACCGCTCACCGAGTCCCAGGGCAGGACTTACAGGGCACATAGCAAATATCATCCGTTAACACGGAAGAGCTCCAACAGCCTGGGAACGCTAACTCTTTGCTGAGTTTCCAGGAAGGAAGGGACCTGCAGGAAGGCAGAGAAGGAAAACACGTTTAAGTAGCCCCAGCAGGGGGACGCACGGCAGGACAGACGCTCCGCAGCTCGGCGGTTACGTACAGCTGCCTTGCACAACTCCACGTCTTCGCTTACAACAACCTTGCTAACACCTTACAGCTCACCAGACAGACATGCAGCAACACAATTCCGTTTGTCATCACCCAGGCAGATCCCCAGAAGCACCCAAGCAGCAGCACCAGCTATAACCTGTTACAAGCCTTACAGTGCCAATGGAGGAAAGAAGGGAGCTTTGTTCCGGAACTATCCTGGCTAATTAGGGCTCTTCTTAATCAGACAGAAGTCCTGCAACAGCCCACCAACGCAAAAAGTAATATTAACGTGTGCGTTTGCATTGGATCAGTTTTCAGTTGTTTTGTTTCTGAAGAAGTTCTCCAAGTGCTTTTGCAAGCGAGTTCTACGGCCCAGACACGGCCGTGCTTCTACATTTCTGCCCACTGCAGATCCTGGTAAAGCTTCACCGAATAAACAAACCGAAAATAATGGAAGGTCCCGCACGAACAATGAGGCAATCGTGTTTTTCACACTCTACAGGATGCGCCTCCCCTGCTCAGATGAGCCTTGCGGTCCCGGTGTCCTTGCACCCAATGACAAGCCAGCACCTCAAAGATACCCAACAGTTTATTTCTCCTGTTGTGACCTGCAGAGACACATGAAATATCTTGATCTTCTGGAGTGTTTAGAATTTACCATCTTAACATCCTTCCACACGCCCACTGTTGTTATCGGAGTGATGAGCGGCAGCCTGTTAGCTGCTCTCTGCTTCACCCCAGGCTTAGGATGTGCCAAATTCCGGGAATTATGAAATGACAATGCACTCATCAGATAATGCTGGAGAACAACAGGGACTTCCCCAGCCTCCTCGCACACCCAGGCTCTCAGACCTTTGTTCAACAAGAGATCCTATCACTGTTAAAATGAGAGCAATTTAAAAGTTAATTCAGTTTTTTTGTTGTTGTTGTTACTAACTAAACTAATCACAGAGTAAACGATAAGGCTAAAGGCAACTGTAGTTTGATAACAAAAACCTTCTCTGCAGCAACGTGTGCCACTGAGTAAATCTTTTCACTGCTCCCTGCCTCAAATTACAGAGGCGTGGAAATAACAGCTCTGAGCACTTCTGCAAGGTCCCAGGTTTAATTACCTAAAATTTCCGTAACAGAGAAAAGGAATCTGTTGGCTCTACACAAACCGAGCTAATGAAAAGGAGTAAGAGTTAACTTATGATTAAGGAATTGTGATAATTGAGGTCTGTTCTCAACTACCAAAACGACCCGTGTAATTTAAGTGCCTCCTTGCCATAATTTCCTGCCGGTGAAGAGGAAATGCTCGGTAGCTCGGAAGTATGTTACACGGATGTATTTTGCAAGGCATATAAGGCGGTCAGACGCTAACCCAACACTGCTTAAGGACAACAGCTTTGTGCCTGGAGCGTGCAGCGGAGCATGCCTGCCACGTGCTGTGCATCAGCTGCTCAGTGTCTGTCTTCAGAGATGCTTTCGGAGGAATAAACTAACAAGATAAGTTAAAAATTCATATACTGGGGACTTAGAGCATTGCATTTCTGGTAACACCGCCTCTTCTTACAACCTCTTTTACTGGGACATGAAGGCAGCTTATCGTTTCCAGCAAACTCCGGCACAGCTACTTATCCTGACTCCCTGAGCAGCCACGGAGAAATCAGTGCGAACACAAGAAAACACTCGGCGAGACCACGCCTGAGCAGCGGAGCACAACCCCCATGGGCATAAGCTACGGTTTCTGGGGCAAATTCAGCACGCCGGCCTCGCGTCTGATCAGTTTTAAAGAGGAGTTCAGGTTCTCTCTGCCAAAACCTTCAATAGGTGAATCTGAGAGAACTGCTCAGCTCCAGAACTTATTTGGTGTGAACAGCAGCGACTGGTTCACATTTGCTGTGCCCACCACATAAATAAACAGCCTCTGGGAGCTTGGTATCTTCAGATAAACTGAAACGCCAATACCGTGCCAGCCACAAACAGAGGGATGCTGTGCAAATAGGAAACTTTCTGAAGTATTACATTGCTAATGGCGCTGCCATCCACCCAGCAGGTCGATAATCCGCTGCTGTTCCCGGGTGCCACTTAATTCTTGCGATAAAAAAGCGCGGCTTTCCTGAGACCCCCGGCCTTCTAGGAGGAGGGAAAGAAACGGCTAAGGCGCTTCACAGACCCACAACATCCTACACATGAGTTGATCTAAAAGATAAAAGGAGAGATTAGGTTGCAGTTTGCTCATTTTGTGCGTTAACAAGTTCAGAATCGCAAGGTCTGCCTCCAAGCGTGATTTTTTAACCTCACAATGATTTTCAGAAGCACGATGTACTCGGTAACCAATATATTGCAGCTTACTGATGCACGTCGGACAGAATCACCTAGCCCGTGCCAAAAACAAAGAGAGGTACGAGAAAATTACAGGGAAGGAACCCCCGCAGGTCGCCTCCTTTCATCGCGGAAGCGCTCACCTAGGCCAACACCGAACACCGCGGCGAGCACACGCTGCCGAGGGTTAAGAACGGGACGGGCCCAGGAGCGGGCCCAGCCCGTAGGGGAGGAAGGCGGCAGGCCGCCCGCTGCTCGGGGGCTCCGTTGGGGCCTTCCTGCCCCACAGCACCCTGCCCCTGCCCATGCCCCGAAGGACTTCGGTACGGGCAGCAGGAGCCGCGCTGCCGCTGCCCGGGGCCCCGCGGCCGCTTTTAGCGGGGGACCTTCGGGGTCTGACCGCCGGGCGGGCTCCCGGCCCTCCTCCTCCTCCACCAACAACGAGAGGCCGGGGCACACCGGCACACCCCCGCATCCCCCGGCAGCGCCTCAGGAAGGGGCCGCGGCCTCCCCCGGTGCCTCCCCGTGCCCCCCCCGGTGCCTCCCCGCTTCCCCCGGCCCTGCCCCGCCGCCCCGTCCCGCACTCACCGCCGTGCCCATGGCCTCCCGCCGGGCGGCGGCCGCCGAGCCCGAGCGTCCCGGGCCCGGGCTGACGGCGGGCCCGGGCCTAGTGGCGGGCGCCGCACTGCGCATGTGCGGGGAGCGGCCGCGCTCCGGTTCCGGCCCGCGGCGGCGGCGGCGGCGGCGACGGCGACGGGGAGGGAGCGGCCGGGGCGGCGCGCGGTGATGGCGTCATCACGCAGCGCCCGCAAGGCGGAAGCGGGAAGGGCGGCGCGTCGCCATGGTAACGAGGCCTGGCAGGCTTCAGGCCGCGGGGACCGGGCCTAGGCCTCGGGGAGGGGGGGGGGGCACCGGGACGGGGCGGAGCTGTCCCCGGAGCACCGAGCCCCTCGGGGGTGGTTCGGGCAGGCGCGGAGGAGCCAGGTTGTTAGTCACGGTGTGAGCGACCCAGGCTTCTGGGGAGGCCAAAAAGACGCCAAAAAGACACCAAAAGTTCCTAAAACACACACAGGGGGAGGACAGGTCAGAGGCGAAATAAAAAGAAGGAAAAAAAAAAACAACACATCCTCCCTTTTGTTTCCCTTTAGATTTAATTAGGAATTACTTTCTCTAATGGAAAGAACACAAAACTTTTTTTTTAATTTTTTTTTTATTGGCCCCCTGCCCCACTTGCCATCTAGGCATTATCGCGGTGGAAAAACATTAAATAATAATAACGCGAGCCATCTGCCAGCAATAAGCCGTGCCGCGCTGCACAGGCAGTTGAAGGCACGAGGCCAAATACCTCCGAGCGCACCAACTGGCTCCGACGCACGCGCCCCGCTCTGGGCGCTCCCTGCTCGCTCGCAGCAGCCTCTGCCCCGCAGAGCATTTTTGTTCCGCAAACACAACGAGGGGCCCGAGGTGCTGGATGTACAGCGAGGGAAAATTACAGCCAAGGCGAGGTGCGGGGTTTTCTCCTCGTAAATTGCCCGTTTCTGTTCTCCCACGTACCTTCTGGCGGGAGGGAGAAGGGGAGGTGTGGAGCTGATGCATTTTCCCAGTAGCACGAAATGGGAACATCTGTTCGGTGACTAAGATTAGCACGAGAGCCACGTTTCATTGATTTCGCTCCACCATTGCCTGGAACAGGGAGCCAGGGATGGGAATTTCAGCCCAAGCAACAGCATTATGAGGGTACTTAGATCTTTCCAGCTTGGCTTGGAGAACGATGGGGATGCTGCTGAATGCGAGCGCTGCAGAGGGGGCTCCGGGCTTCGCACAGGAACTGCTCCAGGCAGGCAAGGTCTGCCATTGCCTCCAGGAACACCCAGAGAGCTCCACTGCCCAACCCAAAACCCGTACACAAGCACAAGGGGGTGACACCGCAACATCAGTGCTGAGACCGACCCTTTTCATTTCTTAGGTCGGGATGACAAAAAGCAAGGCGGCACTATTCAGCCTGAAATACATTGACCACTTCACTGCTTAAATAAATGTGTATCATCTTAAAAAATATACAGTCCCCGGGTCAGGCATGAATTGGAGCTTTGACATTCAAAGAGGTGAGGTCCTAAGCAAATGCTTGTGGTGCAGCCCGAAGAGAACCCGCCCACAGCACTCCAGCGGGGCTCTCGGTTGTATTTCTTGCCTGTGCTAATTTTACTAAAGACACAACTCATATTCCTGTTGATTGAACAGTTTTGTGTTGACAGCGTTGAAGATTTGTGATGAAACTTATCATCAGCCCAGAGAGCGGGCCATTAGTACTAGTCACAGCGGCCAGCCAGCGCTGATATATTTTATGGCACGCTTCGAAGACAAACATACACATTTATATGTCACTTGTTGCAATATAAATGCTAACTTGTACTTCTTTCAAAACTTTTAATGAATTGTATACATTTCATGAGATTTATAGCATGAACCGAATTGCTCAAAATATTACTTTAAACATATTTGTCACTTTGGCAACAGAACAAAAAAAATCTGGAAGATATTGCGTTTAGAAATAAATCATAAATATATGCATCTTAAAAGAGTTTATTTCAGTCATTAATAGTTGATGCCCCCCCCCAGTGCAGGATTTAAAGTTAAATTATGCAAAATCAAAAACAAACCTTATAATACTTAATCAAACATGCATAAAACTGTCAGGGCCAAATAAATTCTCTCAATTAACTTGCTTCAGATTGTGATTGCATTTACTAATTTAATCAACACTAGAATAATTTGGAGACTGGGTAATGATAAATTACTATGGTGCTGCACATGAAGAGCCGCTAAGGTAGTGTGCTAAGACAAGAATGCAAGAAATGCTTGCTAGGCTGAGGGAAAAAAGTAGCAGCCGAGTTATCACAAACATTTATAATGGAAACATCTTTTTAGCCCGATTTTTGGGGGAGACTTCTTTTCAGTAAAAACCTAAAACATCTCTCATGGATAGATCTTGTCTGGATGCATGGCTTTAACGTTAGTCCACTGAGTCAATCCCATTTCAATCTGAGATGACTTAAGAGGTGAAACAGTTCAATGTAGACATTCGCTCCACATTTCTTGCTCATTTTGTGAATGTGATCTTTTGCTCTGAACACAAGGCAAGGGACTGCGACTTCCAGTCCTGCTTGCTGGCACCGCTTCACACTTTGGCCTCAGTCAAGTCGTTTAGGCTGGAGCTGGAGTAACAACCCTCTAATATCGAGATGTCCTTTAGCTCCATCCTTTTGCACTTAGAATGGATCTGCACTTTCTGACCCCTGTCTAGAAAAAGCTTTCAATACTATTACTTGTGGAGAGCTAAACATTTGATTTTTGCAAGCGTAAGCAAGGTTTTATGGAGAGGTTCTCATATAGAGGTTCATTTGAAGGAGGCTGTAAGGTATTCAACCCTGTAAAATACCTGGACCTCTGAAAATCAGACCCTTATTTGGTCTGCAACCTTTCTACATCTGTTTTACAAAAAATAACAATGCCCGTATTGCTACTGTGGGAATTAACTCATTATTGCAATATTCTTCCTCTCTCTCTTTTTTTCCCTTTCTGCAAAATATAGCCTCCAGTGGCTAGCTTTACATTTCTGAAAGCTTTTCTTTGAAACAGGGGTGCTGTGTACATTTATATATGTATAGCACCTAGTACTGTTTGGCTACCAGCATAAATCTGTAAACCTGCATGCTGAAAAGTATATCCAGAAAGGTAGCTAACAAGTTCCCTTCAGTGACCCAGAAACAACTACCTGCACAGTAAGTCTATAGCCGTATAGATAGCCATAGTTTCAGAGGTCTTAAAGATAATAAACATGTTAACGGGATATTTTCAAGCCAGCATTCACTGCTGGCAACCTGTCACATCCAAAAACACCATCCAAAACCAACGGCATCTTGTGCAAATTCCCTTGGGTTTTGCTGAACCGGTCTGTAAAGCTGAAATATAACAAACTGAGGAATTAATTCTTTCCTTTTCCTTAAAGGAGATTTAGGGTCAAGTCTGGACCTTAAATTTTAAACATAATCGATCCACCCTGCAAATCCTTGTGAAATAATTTTGCCTTATTACTTCTTTCCAGATCTGATCTCTTAGTTTAAATGCCAGTTTTAATCAGTTGGAAGAGATTTGCATGTGGTAAATAATAACACAGTGTATTAGACTAATCAAATAAAAATATAAGTGGCAGAAAGCGGAACCGATTCCCACTTCTGCAGCACTGCCCTACCGGTGTGCAACCCCCGCGGCACTCAGAGCCCCGGGCTCCCCGGCAGGGCAGCGGGGCTGCGGAGCTTGTGGGGTTATTCAGGGTCCAGCAGCAGCGTAAACGGAGGGAGCAGAGGGAAGGAGTGGAGTCCATGCATCAGCACGCCCCGACGAACACAGCCGCCCGCAGCACGCCTCTCCCTCCTCACTGCAGAGCTGGGCACAGCAGTGCCAGGTACCAATGACAAGCACAGATGGTGAGGTTGCAGTGCACTGTGGTTTCCCTGCAGGAGTCCTAGCTCCTGTAACACTTTTATACGTATATATTTTAGAGGTGACTTGTGAAATATAAAACCGGACCAGTCTGCAGTTTGTAAAGAAATAAATGATACACGGTTCACGTGAGGCATGGTGAGACAGTAACGGTTGATGTATTCAATATACGTGACACATCAGCATGTTTTCTGGCATGATAAGCAGTCTGCCCACTGCTGCCACGAGCCTTCACGACAATAAACAGGAGGCGAGCCTGGGGGATGCTCGGTGGGGTTCGGGACAGCCTCCTTCCCTCTGCCCCCACAAACAGCTCGTGGGGGCTCCCCCGCCACGTGGAACAGCATGCAAAGAGAAAGGCTCATGCTGGTGTGGGTGGGATGCCAGTGAACCCCCCCAAATTTGATACACATAAGAAAATGTGCATTGTTCTGCAGTGGGGACACTTAACTGCCCGGATAACGTAGCGAAACACGCAGCTTTCCCAGCCCGGCTTCCCCCCCACGGCCGGGGAACAGGCAGTGGTTATTCTGGAGACGCTGGAGTCATGGAAAGATTCCTGCTGACCTCCGGGGGCTGGGGCGGGAGCCAGCTGCACACATATGGTGGGAGAGGAACTGTCTCTAAAACAAATGAAAATAGAATTGGCCACTTTGCCAGGGACAGGCCTCCTGCCAACGCTTGTTGCTGCATCATGCTGGCTAGCCCCGACCCGGCTGGTGTCAGAACTGCCGATTATGCAGAAAACTCTCGCAGAGAAGTGTCAGTACTGCCTTCTGTTCATCAGTAGGCTAGGCCTAGGGGAAGCGTGCGGCATTGTCCCAGACCCAGCCCATACCTCCCATGGGAAGCGGGGGGCTGGTGGGCACACTTGGGGGGCATGCAAAGCCCTTTCAGGGCACCGCGTCTCCTCGAGAAGCAGGAGGGTGGCATTTCAGGGCAAAGGAAACATTTTCTCTGGGAATCTCAGCTCCTCGGGTTTCGATTCCTTAATAACGTGTCCCAGTTCGTATCATGGTGGTAGCGGGCGGGTCCTCTTAAGCACATTGCATAGATCCATCAGGTCTGAGCCGGGATCGATCTGCTCTGAGGTCATTTTAACATCAGCAACCTGGCCCCCGGGTCAGCAGCAGAGCTGGGACAGGTCTGGTCTCTGGTGCACTGTTTTCAGAGGGATTCGGACACCCCAGGTGGGCGCCCAGCACCACACCAGCACTTAGATCAGAAGGGCTTTGGGGCAGGGAGTTTGCAGGGCCACAGCCAGCACCTCCAGCAGCTGCATGCTACCGGCCGCCCCGGGGCCCTGGGGAGAGGGCTCAGGCCGAGCTCCGCAGCCAGAAGATGCAGAGCAGCTCCCACTCCATCATTCCCCAACAATTTCCTGGAGAAATACAGATGGTGAGGGAAAAACACCTATGACCCCAAGATGCCCAGGCAGACTCTCACTGTTACCCCAGCCAGTTCTTTTTAAGTCCCTCTCCAGATGCTTAAGCCTCAGTTTTCCATCTCCCCCCACCTGCATTCAAGCTTAAAAATGCCAAAGCCCCCTTGTCTGCCCCCTGCTCTCCGTTCCCCTCTGGAAAAGGGCAGGTGCTTGGGAAAGATGGAGAGTGACAGGAGAGAGCGGAGACAAACCTCCGCTTGCCAAAGGTGTGTTTCCCCGAGCTCCCCCCGCCTCCGTCCCTCCGATGCGAATCAATGGAGCCATCTACTCCGTGCATTGGCTAAACGTCAAATTTAGAGACAGCATTCATTTTTCTGAGATCAATGGAAAGCGGAGTTTGCCTGTATTTCTTAAGCATCATTACAGGGCATCAGTCAGTGCCCAAACCCACCACTCGCCGGGATTAGCTGCGATGGCAGCTTTTCCAGCGCTAGGGGGTCCACTGCGTCAGGAATCCTCCAGTGCTTTCCATCAGGGTGCACAAAATGCGTCCACGCTGTTGGAAGGTAAATTATTGCAAGAGTTCTTTTCTTTTCCTATTTTTTTCCCCTTCTGATTACTGTTTTGAAATCACCAGCTGACCGGATGAGTCCAAACCCCAGCACAGCACCGCAGCCTGCATGGAGCAGCCCTGGGCCCTGCTGTCACCGCAGGGCTGGGGGCGCAGAGGGACCGGGGGGGCACAGAGGGACCAGGGGGGCACAGAGGGACTGGGGGGGTGAGTGTGGCCACCACACTGTCCCTGTGGAGGAGCCACAGGGCAGAAGCAGGGGAAGGGAAACAATCAAAGAAGCAAACAAACATCATCAACAGCAGGTGCTCACCTCTGTCCTCAGCCCCACGGTGGTGGGGGTGTCCTGTCCTGTCCTGTCCCGTCCCGTCCCGTCCCTCCTGGAGTACCAAAGGTGTGAGATGGGAGCGGGGTGCAGGAGGGAAGGACCCCGTGCATCCTCCCTGGCCCCTGAGCCATCTCCACCTCTTTGGCTCCTGGGGGTAAAACAAACTCTTGCATTCGTGTTGGGCGAACTGCTCCCTCTGTCCGGCTGGATTTTGCCGCTGCGTTCTCACGGGAAGTGGCACCGGCTGCCCACGGTGTCCAAGGAAGAGTTCGGCCCCGACGCAGAGAAATGCCTTGCTGGAGGCTGAGAGAAACTTCTGGTGCTCAGCACGTGTCGGGAGTCTTTTTGACCTTGCTTATGTTCAGACTACGTCCTGCAAAGGAGAAAATGACTTTCCAGCATCATTACAGCAGCGGCATCCTTATCAATAAAAACGATCAGGAAAAAAGGAACAAAGGATTTATAAGGCAAAACCATCTTCAATTATATCCGTATTTAATAACAGTATATTTCCAAATGGGGGAAAACTACTGCAATGGTCAAAGCTGATTTTGCTGTAAGATTGGAGCACTGCCCCTCTCCTTATAATTACCTCCAAACTGGGGAAATGTGGGTCTCCACGACAAACTGCACCTCCTGCAATAAGAAATATCATTTTATCACTGCAGGGAGCAGAGGAATAAAAGCTGGGAACATTTCTTCTGAAAATGGAACACGGAAGTCTGCTCGGTGGCCATATTTACCTATTTCTCAGCTGTGTGCCTGCATTTTTCAAGGTATGAGAGTCAGATCTGGTAAGTAAAGTGACCCCAATAAACACCCCAAAAGCCACGTAGGTGGCAGCCCCACTGCCTGATGCCAGTGCCTGCACCGCTGCCTTGGCAGAGCCGGGAGGGGACCCCACAATGCCCAGCTCGGGATGCACAGCGGGGCAAATCGCACTCCTTTCTCCCTAACTTCCCTCGTCTGTCGCCAGCAGACCAGCCCGTAACTTAACAGCACTTTGCTGGTGAGAACACAGAGAAGAGAAAAAACCAAAGCCCTCATCAATCACAGCCTGGCTGCGGGTACAATTAGCAAGTTCTATTATCTTAAGAATGACACTTGTAGCACAGAGCAAAGCATGGCGCACCTCGTATTATAATACCGCATGCAAAAAAGGGAAGGCTTGAATTGCATTAGCATTGCATTAGATTCCCATGACTTTCTATATCAGCACTTGTGAGTTATTTATGAATTCATTTATTTACAAGGACAGCCCTTTCTGCATTCAGTTGCCATGGTTGCTTTAACTCCTGTATCCTATTAATTCTGGATGTTATGAAATAAATATAGATCAGACAATCATTGTGTGCTGCTTTTTTTTTATTATTATTATTATTTTACAGTTTGATTCCCCGTGTCCTGGCCAGAAAGGCTTCTCTGTGGTGCATCCACTGTCCCTCACTGAGTGGAAATGCCCCCCGAGAGCCAAAAGCTTGGTTCTGTTGGCCAAGGACCTCATATGTGTGTCCCCCATCCCTTGGAGAGGGCAGAGGCACCGATCAGGGAGGAGGACGGTCCTGGGGCCGGGATCCCAAAGCCAGCGTGCTTGGAAGTGTTTTGTAATAGAATTCCACAAGAAAATTAAATCAATTACTGAGTCTAATAAAGCTCTCAAGGTTTTTAATTAAACTAAGTTTTAATTAAAGCAGCATGAGCCCGTGCTCTTTTGATATTCTGCATCAGACCCCAGAGGATTGCAACTCCTTTTTGTAATTTACGTGGGCTGGATCAATCACGAGAGTCACGAAAATGCGAGAACTTTGTCAATTTTACAGGCTGAAATACTGTACGCCAGGCGGGAACCTCGGGCAGCTCGGGGCTGGGGCAGACAGACAGGTTGGGGTCACCTTTCCAGCCCTCAGCGGCGAGGAGAACAGCTCTCTCTGAGCAAACTCCCGCAGTCCTGTCCGCAGCAGAGAGCTGAGCAGCGGTGTGATGAGTTGTGGTACAGCTGCAGGCACCGGAGAGCCCAGAGCACGGCCATGGTGCCCTCCTGGTGCTCCTTGCGACCTGCAGCCCTGCTGTGGGGCTGCTGAAAAGGTGCCGTCACCCTGAGCAGGGCTCGGCATCTCCCCACACCACGCCAGAGCCCTGTGCCTGCACAAGGACCTGTCCCGTGTGCCTGCTCCGGGCAGGCGAGACCCAGATCATCCAACCTGCACGTCTGGTAAGTGGCCCAGGGATGTTCTGCCTCTATTTTAGGCTTGTTTTGTACACAATATGCCCCAAACATGCTTTTTTTTTTTTTTTTCCTTAAGGAGATAAGGATCTTTATGTAACCCATTTTTCCTTAACGCTAAGTCCTTTGTCAGGATTAAAGAATCCTAAAACATCTGCACAGGCTTGGGCGGCAGATGCATGAAGAAAGCGGCCTAAAATAACATAGAATATTAACCTACTAAATGAGGTATTTAGAAAATAGAAGGACCCTCCTGCGTCCTTACTTACAGCCGCTTCCCCCAGCTACGCGATGCAGGTGAGTAACAACAGCATGCCACCCGCCGTGATTTCCATCCCAGGTTTTTTACCTGATGCCAGGACTTGGCTTTGCCAGGAGTCTCGGCTGTGCCGGAGGAGCGGAGCTGCCCTGGCCGCGGTCTGGGCCCTCCTGAGCCGCCCAGGGCTGCGACCGTTCCCCAGAGGGGGGACGAGAGCCTCCCATGTTCCCAGGGAAAACACCCCGAGGGGCTGAAAATAACCCAGCCAAAATATCTGCCAAGCCTTTCAGGGAAGGGACGTGCTAAGTGCCAGGCAGCATTAATTCCTCTTGTTCCGCCTGGAAGTCAACGTTACCTGCCTGGGGCTGCTCAGGGAGACTTTAGGGTGTATTGGGTTTCTTCCCTCTTGTTTTTAGGGATTACTGCAGGGAGCAAGCAATTCGTCCTTCCTCCAAGGAAAGAGTTCATGAGACGTGCGTTTGCTTAAAAAAGTGAGCGAGGAGGGGCGGCAGGGGCTTGGTGCGGGATGGCCGAGAGCACTCCCCAAGCTCTCCCAGCCGCTGCCTCCCCAAAGGTTTGCCAGGAACCGAGGTCAAACCTGATTCGGATGAGAGTCCACAGAGCAGGTCAGCAATGACCCACAGCACCCCGGCCAGCTGGAGCAGGCTGTCAGCACCTCAGCCGTCCCCATCTCCCGGCCCGCTTCCAGCCATCCATCGCGGCCCGTCCGTCCTGGCCGCAGCCAGCCCCCGGCCAGCCAGGGCCATTAGTGTGATTACTGGGGGTCGTGAAGTTCAAACCAAAATGTCAATTTTCATCTGGAAGAATGGTCCCATTTTAGGAGCAGAGGGATTTCTTTTCTCTCTCTCAGAGCCCCCGCCTGTGAAATCATTGCTCCCCAAAGACTTGCAAATTTCTGGCCAGCGAAAGGTGCCAATAGCTGCTGGAGCCAATAAAAAGATTAACAAGGGTCACCGTTCTTTCCTTTTTGCCTGCACTCGAAGGCTCTGGGGCCTATTTTGAAGATATTAACCGTTGCCTTTACCTCCTGCACGTTCATCACAGGTTTGGGGTCTGTATGGATTTATCGACGAGACGTTGCCATCAATCTCACCCGCAGAATGCCAGCCTGGGAGTCACTGGGTTACATCATCCCACCAGCAGCAGCATTTAGCCAGGAAAGTTCTGGAAGGAGGACAGAAATAGGACAAAGCAGATGCTGGGGCTGCGGGTGCTGCTCTGGGGCAGGGGCAGCGTCACCCTGGTGCCACCGAGCGCAGGGACTGAGCCTGGGGGAGCATCGATCCCAGGGGGCCAGGATGCAGCCCCTGTGCTGCGGGGTTCGGGAGCCTAAAGGGTGATCCAGGAGGACAGTGGGATGATGAGGGGCCGGCACTGACCCCACTGGGATGTCCCCAGCAGGGCACTGCAGTAAATTGGAAATTGGAGAGGTCCCTGTTGTGGAGAAACTTGAAATAGCTGCAGGTGGCCTGGTCACGGCCCGATGGCACCACGGGGTGGCACGTGGCAGTGCTGGGGGGACACAGCGGCAGCATGTCTGCGGTCACCCCGTGCCTGGCGTGCAGGCAGGGAGGCAGAAATGGGCTGGGGGGGGACATGTGGGATCCCCCCACCCAGGGACTGGCCCCGTGGGGCACCCGGGGCACCCTGCCCCGGAGCCGCTCAGCCCACCTCGGAGGTGTCACGCGTTTCAGGTGGGTTTTTTCTTCTGTGTCATTGTGTTAAATAATTAAGTCTGCTCCATCTTTACCTACTGACAATGTGGCACTTAATTAAGTGGTTTAATTAGACGCTGGCAACTTTAATTAAGTTTAGGACGGTGGAGGTGACTGGGAGCCTCCGGATGAGTTGCGGAGCCTTTCCCTGGGGGTGCGACGTGGGAGAAGCTTTCAATCCTGGGTCCGGCCTCCAGGGAGGGACCCAAGGGACCCACCACAGCATCCGTCCCCCAAATCGCCCCACCTCGGAGCGGGTGGCTGCTCTGGGCACCCTTTGCTCAGACGTTTCAGGTAGCTGAGGCCTGCCCTGGGACCGCGACGCAGAGGCAGGAGGGAGGGATACGGACAGGGGCTGCACAGGAGGGGGTGTCAGGAGCCCCGGGCTCTGCTCGGTGGGTGCCCACATCCCCCTGGGTGCTGTCTGATCCTGCTGAGCACTGGGCCGGGCCGCTGGGAGTGGGACAGGGCCAGGGGGAGGCTGCGGCAGGCTGAGGAGCAGCATCTGCAATTCTAGACCATGCACGGGGCTGTCTAAAAGACGTATTGCTTTTTAATAATGTAAATATGTAAATATTACCGAGGTGCCATTAATCGTCGTTGCCTCAACATGATACCACTCTTAAGAACAAATGTAATAAGATATTATTAATATGCAAAGCTATAGCACGTTAACCTGACTAACACCGATAAATTGCAGAGCTTAGCACAACACGAGAAGCTCTGGGGAGCCCCCGCACCCCACAACCTCATAGGAAAAGGGGCTTTGTCCTTGCTGGCCGCTGAGAGACCTGCCCCGGGTAAAGCGGGTGGGAGCAGGCTGAGCTGGGCAGGCCCTGCTCCTGCTGCCCTTCTTCTGGAGCCGCTGAGGATCCTTATTCAAAGCCTCGCACATTCTTCTGGAGGATTTCCTGACCACCCTCATAACAGACTTGGTTTAAATCCCGCTGCAGGTGTGTGAGAGGAGGGGGAGCCTGGACGGTCCCAGGAGCCGAGGCATTAGCTGCGGTTTTGTGCCAGGGCTTGCCACGAGGCAGCTGAGCCCTCATCCTGTGGGCTGTCGGGTTTCCTCCCCAACAGGCTGGGTCTTTGCTCACAGCCCCAAAAACCCCAAGCCCCCCAGCCTGGCCCGGCACAGCCCTGCTCTCACTGCCTGCTTTGGTGGTGAATTTCCTCCTGAAATACAGGCTCACAGTGGGATTAAAAGCTGGAACAAGTGTCCTGATTTATATTTGCCAGGCTAGGAGCGCCGGTGTGGCCGCCAATCCTCAGACCCAGCAGGGCAGCCCCCAGTTAGAAGCCCTGCAAGGTGCGACTGGGAGCAGGGGGAGAGCACGCGGCTGAGGCAAAGGAGCAGGGGAAGCCATAAAGTCTGAATTTAGGACTTGAAAGGGAAATTATTCTGCGCAAATGGCTGCTTCAGTTCAAATCCGCCCTGCCTTGTAAATCCTGCTCATCCTTCTCACAAGGGAAAGTCGGTGAAAGAACCAATATTTCAGCAGCACGCAGCCTCCTGGAGACCTTCACCTCCCGGTGTCCTCTGAGCCCCACACCCAGGCCCAGGCCTGGAGAGCAATTCAGGCCTGAACACGGCCATGGTTTATGCAAAAATTAACCTGTTGCCCTTGCTTGGGTCAAAGTAATTCCATTTAATTTGGTAATCTGGGCCCTTTATCATTAATGAGTCCTTGGGGGGTGGGGGTCAGAGCATCTCTTTTTTGGCTGAAGAGAGCAGCAGAGATTATTGTTAATATTCAGGCTGCTCAATAAAGCACAAAGACCTTTTGCTATTGACAGCACTGTTGGTTTTCACCTCATTGGTGAATGGAAATTGCCAAATTAATCTCTCATTAGATCTGAAGTTAATCCTCAATTTCATGATTAATGAACCCCCGAACCACAGATTTACCTGCGCAAAGTGTATTGAGAACGTGCATGCAGTAAATGTCCGCAAATAATCAAGACTGTATCCAAGAAAAGAAGTAAAAATAATTATTTTCTGTTCCCCTCTGTACAAGAATTAACTGGTAAGCAGTAAAACTATCAGGCCGTAGGCTGTAATTTTTTCCCCCCAGATCATTGACGGGCTGTGGCGCTCACTGCTGGAGGATGTCGTGTAAGTCATTGCTAAGAGGGAGCTAAACAAAAGACCATGCAAATTTGTGCATTACGTGCCCAGCTGCGGCTTTCAGGCCAGGAGGTCTCTAGCCGACGGGCTGCTGAGAGCAGCAGCGGGGTTGCCCTTCTGGCCAGCTCCTCGCCCGGCACCTGCTGGCGTGGGGCTGGCGAGCAGGACAGGCTGCATCGGCTTGCAGGGATATCAATTAAACCACTCCAAACTCATCTGGGTAAAGCTGCAGGCCAACCAGCGGGGCCCGGGTTTATCTGCCTGAGCTGTCTTCTGTCTGCCTCTCACCGAGGCCTCCTCGTGTGCTCCACCAGGGCCCCGTGCCCCCTCTCTCCTCTGGGGGCTGAGCGGGGCAGGCGGCTGGAGCTGCGGTGTGCCAAGTGCCCGTCCCTCCCCAGCCGTGACCCCTTCCTTTCCTCCCAGGGTTTTTTTTATGCATCATCGCTTTAGCAGGGCCATTGTACTGGAAATCTGTTTGCCACATGTTAGCTGGAGCTCATCTGCTAGGATCCTCGGTTAAATATTTATGGTGAGGTAGCCATTAAACTGGGGGCGAGAACTCAGGTTACACGGAGGAGATGAGGAGAAGGCTGCGCTGGCAGAGGAGACAGACTCAATATCAAGTTAAGAACCCGCGTGGAAATGATTCACCCCACATAAGGTCTGGGCATGGAGCGGTAGGAAAAAATCCCGTTCTTGTTGTGCTGCTGAGACGCGTTGGTTACCTCGGTGAGATGGGCACAGCGGTGTGTTGGGCGTTCCGGAGCCCCGAAACGCTCCTCCGGTAGGACCTGAAGTCCTGCACGAGTCTGTGGGCACTGAAGAAGCAAGAGAGAATTTCCAAATGGGTTGAGTTTTTGAGATGGGCAGAAAAAGGCAGTGTGTTTGGATGGGATCGGGGCCTGCGGCTTCGCACGTGCATGGGGCAAGGAGAGGAGCTGGGCAGGGAACTGCATCCGCCCTGCCCTCGGGCTGCAGGCGAGCGACTTGGAGCGGTGCTGCAGCGAGGAGGCGATGCTCGAGCAGGGCAGGGGACGGTGCCTGAGCCACTGCAGGGGGACGCTGGGGACGGACCACCCAGCACGACACCGGCCATGGACTCCTGCAACGCGGGGGCAGGAACAGGCAGGGCAAAAGGACAAGAGGGCAGAAGTCAGGCTGGGGGTGTCGGGTGACCGGTTACCTGAGCCCTGCCTAAAGGTGACTTCCTCATGAATAGCCCAGCAGCGCTGCCGCGAACACCAACGCGCCAAGCTGGTGAATTATGCAGGGCACCGGGCTGTGCGAGCAGATGGCATCGCTGCTGTAACGTGAGCAGCCGCACCAGACAAAACGCAAAGCCCAGCAATTAACCTTTTTGAAGGTTTCCTCTTGTCTCGGGGATTAAACCTCCTCCAGCCCCCCTGCGCTCCACTCCTACCCAAGAGAGAAGAGTAATCCCCCAAACAAACAAGGGAAATGGACTTCCACAGCCCCGGCAGCCCCGAGCCGGGCTTCCAGGCCTCCACCCTAATACCAGCAGCTCTGAAGCAGCCTGCGCACACAAGCAATGCGACATCGCGGCTCGGGAGCTTGTTGCTGCCCGGAGCCCATGCCATATATCCTGTTATTTTTCTTTGAGATGAATCTGCGGCTCCAGAGGCTGCCTGGAAACTGTTTGGGATGCAGTTTTTATTTACATCCCCAAGCTTCAGCATTTTATTCTTTTCAGAGCCTGCCCTCCTGGAGCCTTGGCCAGGGTTGATTTATGAGAGGGAAATAAAAGGAGAATAAATCATTTTTTAAATGAAGAGAGCAAATTGATCTTTTCGTCTCGGAGTGAAAGAGATCCCACTATTCCCAATACAAAGGTATATGGCTGTGATTACTGGGCTAGGAGAAGGATGGACAAAAGAGGGAGAAGGGTGCCGGGGGATAGCAGCCCTCCACGTCCCAGCGCAGGTGAGGGTTTTGTTTGTGAGCCTGCTCCCTCCAGGACTGGCCTTATTGGAGTAGGCAGCACTCAGAAACCTGTGAGGCTCCATCTTGTGCTCAGAAAAGAGGCAGCATGGGGTTCATCCTTTGAAAAGCCACGGCAAAGAGGGTTTGAGTGGGCTGGAGATGGGAAATCTGGGGCACGGTCCCTTTTCCCTTTCGCCACCCCTGGGCTCCACCTTCTCAGCAGCTTGGTGCCCACACGGTGCTCTAGGGAAGGACGTGAGCAATGATTTACTATTTAGGGGGAAAAAAAAAACATATTCCGTGCCAGGCTCTCACCTTGGTGTATGGCAAAAGCTAATATTTTAACTGTGATACTCAATACTCTTCATAATTAAACTGATTAATTCCCAACAATGGAGTCTATATTGCCTAATACTTTTAATTAACAAAGTGTCGTACATATACTGGCAAAGCATTACTGGCACGCTTCCTATGCAATACACTTAATTCCATAATAAATTATTAGTACCAAAGACTAAGATACATTGCACCCTGGAAGAGGCTGTCAAGAGAGGAGGACTCCAGGCTCGTGGTCGCGGGTTGGACCAGTGTGGGGCAGAAGAGATGTCAGATCCTGTCCTTGTTTCCTCTGGTGTCCCGCAGTCAGGACAGTGCCTGTCCCTGCTGGGGACCTCAGTGCCTTTGCACAGTTCTGCTCTAGACCTTAGAGAAAGCCAAGACAGCTGCTTCACGGCCTTCCCGTGGTCCTGCCCACAGAAGTGCCAGGACAACACTTATGTCAGCACAAGAGAAGGGTCCCTGAAGGGTGGGTGCTTTGTGCCACTTCACGCAGAGGCTTTGCTTGTGGTTTTTGTGCTGACATCTGAATCTGAGTCACGCACTCAGGCTGCGACACGCACAGGGATTTTGCCTGCAGCAGCTTTTAAGATCTGGATTTTTGCTGCTAAACCATTTCTCATTCAGGATCTCCTTCAGAGAGAGGAACATTGCGAGGTACAAAAATGAGTGGGTGAAATCAGTGCACCAAGGTCAGGGACGGATGAAAGTCAGTTTTGCAGTTAGCATAAGTTTAAAGTGGAATAATCAGTCAGCTCAGGAGGGCACCTGGGGAAGGCGACAGGAAGGCAGCTCTGTGCACAACTACAGCGATGCTGCCGGCTGCAGCACCTCCAGAAAAGCCGGCTGCAGAGCCAATTCTGCTCCCACGAGTCCCAGAGCACACAACATGAGCTTGGGTCAGCAGCCAACACAGGGCGAGAGAAAACAGCAAGGACAGGGCGGGCTTACAAGGAGAAGCAAGCACCCCGAATGGAACCAGCCCCCAGCAAAGCCACACTGGGCCCTCAGGGCTTGTTGGGCTTCAGGGCAGGGGGATACATCTCTGCCAGCAGCTGTGCCCCTAAAAATCTGCTTTATGGCCACTGGAGGAGCTTTCCTGGGTGGGCATGCTTGAGCATCTGTCAAGTCCTGCGCCTGCCCGCGGCAGAGCAGCCCGTGTCCTGTTGCCGAGCCACGAGGTTAGAGGTGAGCGATGCTTTTATGAATGGTCATTACATCCGAGGAGGAAAGTGGGTCTTGTAAAGTCAGGATATGAAGGTTAATGGAAGGATTCTATGTTTTCCCAGGTTTCTTACAAATTAGTTAAGAGACAAATACCCTGGGGCCACATGCAAAGCAAACTTCATTCCTACAGCTTTTATTGGATCACAGCGGAGGAACCTGGCGGTCAGAGGTCATCGGTGGTGCTTTAAGACACAGTCACCGGGGTCAGACTAATTAGCACCGCAGATCACACTGCCGGCTTTTCCCTTTTCTCTTTGTTTCCAAGTCCTGGGGTCAGAGCCTCCCAGTCCCACCGGTTTGCAGGGACCTGGCTGTGCTGGGCTTCGCAGACCCCTGCCTTAGCCCGAGGCATTGGGGAGGTGGCTGGAAGACAAAGGGAACGTGCTCTCGCTTTCCTGTTTTGTTATTTTTCTTATTATGGGCACTCATGAGCTGCTGCTGGAGAGACATACCCGTACCAGCTAACAGTGGTAAGACCACCACAGCCCAAGGGCTTTCAGCCACATCCAAGCGCATGTCAAGGCTGGGTCCCTGCCCACATTTCCCCCGGGATCTCTCCGCAGTGACCAGGACGTTGCCTGCATGCCGGCACCGCAGGCTGGCACCGCGTCTCTCTGACGGGCAGATCTGAGCCCACCGCCTTCGGTCGGCACGTCACGATGATGAGTTTCATGCAAAAGCTGAGCCCAGCTCCCCGTCTCATAAATTTGTTGTGCATTACATCCAATTAATGTAAATTATTACAGTGACTAAATAACGGCTCTGCCATCGGGATAAGGGAATAATCATAAGCGAGCCTGCAACTTCCCCAGGTCCCAGCTGAATTAACCCTTTCCCCTGACTCCACCAGACCTGGGATCAGAGCTGGGTGCCAGCCCTGCTCCTTTCACTGTGGGAGCCGAGCCCATCCGTCCCATTGCCCCAACCTCCATCCACGAGGGCCTGGCAACACCAGAGCCATCGCAGTAGCTGCAGCTGCCTGCCAACAACCCCAGCATCCCTCCTTTCCACCACCGAGCGAAGGACACCCTTCTCCTGCACCCCTTGCTGGGCTCCATTCCCCAGGGAGCACAGCCAGTAGGCATCGACCCAACACCCCCAGCCCACGGGGCTCTCCCCCTCCAGGGTGCAGGACACCCCGTGCCCCCGGGGGAACGCTGCTCGGGGGGTACAGAGCATCACCCAGCGGGGCAAAAGGGAAACGTGGCTGCGTGCTGGCAGCCAGCTGCCCCAGGCTCATCAGAAATGCCTCCGGGTGCCTGTGCTGCCGAGACCTGGAGGGACCCCCGGCATGTTTGTCAAGGCAGAAGTGATCATCAATGTTTGCAATAATTCCCGGGCTCAGATTAAACGGAATGAAGGAACGAGTTCAGGGCAATAAATAAATAGTCCTCTCCCTGCCTCGGCGTGCTTCTCCTGGATTCATTCGTAAGCTTTCCTGCACTGTGTTCCTCCCTGGCTCGCTCGTGCCCAGCTGCTAGCGGTACCCGTTTTACCTTGGCAGAGCAGCCCACAAATCATGTTGACACACCAATCAAGAGATCTGGATTTTCTTTTACACTGCTCTGCCTCTTGAAAGATAAGTCACCTTCTGCACTACGTTCCTGGGCACCCAGATAAATCTGTCACAAACTTCTCCTTCCTCCAGGGTGCAAAATTCCTTCCCTTTTCCTCTGGGGCTGTATTTCCTCTCTTTAAGCTCCTCTTCCTGCCCCGGCACACATTCACACCCCTCAGCCATCTCAGTATATTTCTCCCTTTGTTCCTGTTTCACTGACAACTTCATCCTAATAGTCTCCTCAAAGGAATGATGAATGCATAAGCTGCATATTGATCACTGCAGTGATTGATTACTAGATCTCTTTGACAGATGAGCCTACTACGGTGGTTGCCAATATGGAGGTATGGATGGCAGGGCCCCCTTGTACAACAGTCTAATGGTATCTGACCTGATAGGGCAGAAAGGCAACTCCCTCATTTCAGCAGGAAGAAAGGCCTCTTTATACTCTTTATAAAATAATTCATAGGAAACTTAAAACACTCAGACACGGAGAGATTGCAAATGGGGAAATATGATGGATTATGGGTTGAAAGGAGCCGACTTCTGGAAGCTAAATTGATCCCCAGGAAAATGTTTTTGTCTGCTGTGAAAAATGGGCAATATCTCAGCAGCTCTGGAGGGCTATAATCTGGAAAATAATTTGCTTTTGATTTCCTTTAGTTTCAGGCTTTTTTTTTCTTTTTTTCTTTTTTTTTTTTTTTTTTTTTTTTAAAGTTGGTTCCTTGCAGGCTTTGTTGCTCAGCTGGGAGAATCAGTGATGAAACAGGCGAGGGATTAGCCATGAGCTGATCCCTACTTTATGGTTATAAAGCCCTCACCCCACCCTTTGTCACTTATTCCGGTGGAGATGTTACATCCCCTGCAAGAGGAAGCGCTCCGCCGAGCAAAAATAGAAAAGCCAAGCACATAATTGCATACGAGCGTATGTGCGGAGTAAGGGGATCTCCAGACAGGATCCCGCAGAGCCCTGCAATCATCTGCTGCACGTAGGCGTTACACACTCACGCTCATTTTCTGAACGTTTCTGCGTACCTGGCTCCCGAGGAAGAGGACGGCGCCCAGGGGCTGCTCGGTCAGAGCACCCTGTGAACTGGAGGAAGGCTTTGGCTCAGCAGCCGCTTTATTTAGTTCTTTATTTCTGCGCTCCGGTCCGAAGGGTGTCCCAGAACCACAGACCATCAGGGATTGGAAGGGACCGTGTCCTGCCCCCGGCTTTGGGGCTGGGAAGGGGGCGTCAGATCAGTTGTCGAAGCACGTTTAGCAGCTTCCTTTCAAGTTGGAATTTCTCCTGCTCTCACTTTTTAGTCAGCCTCCCGCCTTTACTGCTAAGAATGAGAATGTTATTTTGTCAACAATTAGAAGAGTTTCCTCCGGGTTCAAGATGCAAAGATGAAAATTTATAGAGAATTAGCTACAGCCTCCCCCTGCCTGGAAATTCCTTTGCTCCGGAGAAATATTGAGTCAATGGCAGGCTAAGGGCTCAGGAGCCTCCTACAATAACATGCATGCCTCGAGTGCAGACAATCGATAGCTCAGCAGGGTGCAGCTACCCAAACACAACAACAAATTAGTTAGATTTCCATAGACTTTACATTTGGTGAGTAATAATCAGTAAGTAGAAATGAACCTAGCCTGGAGAGACCACTGAGCCAAATGGAGATCTTTTATTCATGCCTTCAGCCACTGCACTCACCGAGCAGAACGTTTGGGCAGGGCTCCAACCCTGCAAACGCCCGCGTGCATGTCTGACTTTACACATATTCCTACTGAGCTCACTTATTTTATTGCTAACGGACTCCTGTTTGCAGAGGTTTTTCAGAGGTCCAGCACTGCGAGACCGTCAGGCTTAAATTTAACTCATCTTATTTGCATATTCCTCCTTTGAGGTGCAGCCAAGGTGCCCTCTGCCTATCGATAAATGGTCCAGAGGTCAAATCTTTCCCAGCTTACACATTACTGCTGCTGCCTTATGTTCTTAGAAGCCAGCCAGAACTGACCTCTGGCTGCATAAAGCACCTTGAGCGCGAGTCCTCAGAACAGCACGACTGCAAATCACCGGATCAAAGTATTGCAAACAGTTTTGAAGCTACTTCCCTGGTATCTATACAGCCAAACTGCTTCATTGGAGACATCCAGACTTACTTCTCTCCCTCTAGAATAAATATCACTGTCATTTCTTTTTTAATCAGCAGATACCTACCTAGAATTAACAGAAGCTCTAGCAATACGATGCTGGTTGACCAAAGCTAAGTGATAAAGAAAAGCTTGCAGAAGTGCCCGTGACACCCACGCCCCCCAGATGAATTCCTTCAGGCCACCGCCGCTGGCCTGCCCCTCGCAGCCCGGCGTCGCGGTGGCAGCCCGTCACATTTCACCTGACACCCTCACAGGAGAGGGGGCAACAAACGACCATCTAAATTACGCTTGGCTAAACTCAGAGCACCTCAACTTCTTCACCTAAATGAGAATTAGATCAGAAAGTAGCTCCAAAACATTAGAATTTTAAATGTTTCCCACACTCGTTCGGTAGGCAATTTCAGAGGAGCCAGATTTCACACACCGGTAGCTGATTTTATTTGCTCAGGTATTAAAAACTCCTTTTCTTGACAGACTTTAAGGAGCTTTTTTTTTCCGGATACAAGGTTTTATTTAGCAGCAATTCTTCCTTTAGAGCAAAAGGAAGTTTAATTTACTCAGATCCTTATAGCTCAGAGTTTCTGTAGGGTATTCCTTTAAACTAACACAACTTACAGTTACCAGCAATACCTAGTGTACTTATTCACACTCCTTTAAAATAAAGATAATTCCTGAAATCCTCCTAAGATCGTACCTTCCAGCAGAACCAGCCTCACCAGTACAGAGAATAATATTCAGTAACTTATAACTTATTCAGTATCCACTCAGAAAGGAGAGAAAAGGCCGCACAAGCCCCCACTACCTGCTGGCAGCAGAAGCACCATCGCCTGCCGGTCTCGAAGGCTGGTGGAAGCGGTGAGCAGGGCTCACCTGGAGGCATCCACACAGGTGTAAACTGCAATGAGAGCTGCAGGTCCCTGCCCAGACCTTCCTCTGCAGAGCAGTTCAGTAAGCAGCTCTAATAACCTACTTTGTACCGAATTTATTAGAATTTTGCTAGCTAGTGAGGAAATGGCTTTGCATCTGAATGTTGTCGTGCCTGCTCTAATTTGTGTTGCTACCTCAAGCACAAATACCAAGCGGGGTGTTTTATAGAGACACGTTAGCTTATTGCATTTAGTAAAGCCTACATGGCGATTGCAGGCTCTTTAGAGAAGGGACTTCTGTGTTAGAAGCCGCCTTCAGCAGGGGAGGTCGTTCCTAGGCTGTGAGATTAGAGGGTCAGAAAAGCTGTTAATGACGTGGTCCTCCGTCTGACTGGATCTCACGAGTGGCTACACCTGCAGAGGACACCAACCAGAGCAGTGAATGAGTATATAGTTGCTTGTGCTTGTTTTGGTTTTGTGTTCATTGCTTACTTATTTTTCGTTTGCGAGAAGCATCACTTTCCAACCAAAATAAGAATCCTTACGCTACCCCCAAACTTCCAGTCTTTTCTCAGCTGTCCCTGCACCACACTCGCTCAATCTGAGAACAGGCAAGAAGGAAGGATTTTATCTTGAAATGAAGATGTTAAATATAAAGCTGTGCCTATCAGAATATACATTAAGTGGCTCCAAAAACAGATGTACCTATGGGGTGTTGGGGAGGGCCCAAAATTGTGAATTTCATTTCAAAGAAGCATTTTCATATGTATGTAGGGAGGCATTCGGCAGCATCACGAGGTGATCTATGTCTCTTGCTGCCGGCAGCACTGGCACAGTCCAGGCACGAGCACTGCAGTGAACTTACACACTCGTGCACGTGGAACTATTTTTCATGGAATTGATGAATTCTGCAACGATGTTCATAGCAGTAGGACACATTATTGCTGCAATATATGACTACCAGTAACACCTACAAGCCTTTAATATTCTGCAGCTGAACTGTGGAAACAGAAGAAAGTTGCCTGTAAATGACTAATTTGCGGTTTAACTGGGTTGTCCATCAACATAACTTTCAGATGTGGAGCTTCAGGTAGGAAGCCTGAAAATCAGAAGGATGCGAGGAACTTCTTGATGAATGTTAAAAGCATTTTGGAGAAGGTGAAAACTATCAGAATACTTTTCTGCATTCATCCTCATCACTGAGAGTTTCAATTAGCTGTGTCTGTACAGCTGTCTAATTGCAGGCTTCCTGGAGTCCTAGCAGCTCTGTTACCCGCACGGTAAATATAGATTTAAGTGATGGGGCCTGGTGGGCAGAATATGGTAAAAAGGATTCTGCCCTTCATTTCCTCACTTCTAGAAACATTTCTTGCATATTTCTATTTCACAGTTCACTTGTTTTGATGGAAGCGCTGGTTAATTTTGCTGTGCTTCTTGATTTGCAGCTGCACTCACTGTTTCTATCCTTACCTCTACAGATAATGGTGCTCTGTCAAAGAGCTCAGCCACTCTCAGGCACAAATGGAGGCCCCCAAATCTACACTTCTGAGCAAGCATCCAAATTGGTGTCAGGAGAATCATGGACTTTGAGCAGAAATGGATGGAACAGAAGGGTTACAGCACAAAAACAAACAAACCTAAAAACCAGCCTGTTGTGTTATGTGAAGGAATCCCACTCATGCCTGATCCAGCTGCAGGCCTGCAGCAGAATCAAGGCGATCCGGAGCCTTTGGGTTCACCAGGCTCTGCCTGCCTCCTCCTCTGTTTGTCCTGCACCCAGCACCGTGCTGTCAGCACGAAGCGAGCTGTCCGTGGCTGGAGGGAGCTGCCCCCTCCAGAAGTGCAGCCGCCCAGCGGGCCACATCTCGGTTTGCATTCCCGTCATTTGAGTCGCCAGATAGTTCGCTGCATGAAACATCGGCCAAGGCTTTGGCAGGAACTTGTGCTTAACGGCAGGCTCTCATAGGAGGCACTTGATTATATTAGACAGATAATTATTGATCCAGCTATAGTTTATCCTTGCTGCCTAATTTCAATAAACAGCAGCTTGGGAGAATTAGCAAGGGATTCTGTTCCCCCCTCCCCCTGCTTCTTCAGGATTTGTCAGAAACAAGATGATTTATGTGTATTCCAGTAAGATTCTCGTTTGTTGGCAGGCTGCAGGGATTGTTTGGGGTTGGAAGTACTAAGCTTTTATATTTAAATGCTTCTGTGCGAGTATTCATGGGTCTCACTGCCTTGCATTGTAATATCTGAATAATAACTGTGACTTATGCAAACCAGTTTTCAGCTGTTCACTATGATCAATTTTTCATTTTAAGCAACTCCCTGCCATCCCAGGGAAAAAAAAAAAAAATCTGATAGGCGAGAAGAGTGAGATTCAAGGAAGGTAGTAATACTCTTCCCTTTTTAAATAATGCACAACTCATTTCTGGAGCAGCTTCAAATGTGTTGCTTTCTATTAAGTACGGATAATATTCTGAAGATGTTCCCCCCCGTTTCAGGTGAGGCTTTCGGAATAACAAAGCAGAAGAACACGGCTCTGCCTGCTACAGCACAGGCCAAAGCCCGGCTGGGCAAACACCCACGAAGGACACGCAGGACTGCCACGCTCTGTGTCTGGCATAAAGGTGACCTAAGGGAGACTCACCCCCTAGTGCTGCGTGGGGGCACAGCGGCTGCTCCACCCCACCCAGGAAACACCCACCAGCAATGAGCTTTTCTAGAACCGGTGGCAATGCATGAAAAGCGCTGCACAGACACAGACACGTCACAGCAGGATTTTCTTAAAGCAGATGCGGTGCCGGACCGTCTCTCTTGCAGGATGCTAGTTTAGCCTAAAGAGCATGATTGGTGTCAAACAAGGAAAGGATTAGGAAAATATTCTCTCCCCGACAATATTCAAGACGGCCATATCTTTTAATGAGGACAGGCTCTCCTGTTAGCAGACGTGATGCTTAACCAGGTAATTTCACTTGATAAATGTGAGCATCCGAGACTACTTCACCTGAACGTGAGCCTGTGGTCATTCTCCCAGGCTGATTTCACAAGTGTGCAGCGGATGTCTTTGAATTTCACTCACACGATGATAAATAACTTCAGTTCCTTCAGGGAACACCTCAGTGTCTTTTCTCTGTTTTCAGAAAACCTCCCGCATGGGAAGTGAAAGAAAAATGTCATCACTAAAGATCTTTATACCAGTGCTGGTGAAACAAGTTTAAAAAATTCTTGGCTTTGTTTTATGTCTAATTCCTACCTCATTTGGGATCCCAAGCTGCTGCTAGGGATTTAGTTCTATCTTACTAGTAAAATTTGGAAATTTGCTGTATGAAAAACATGTCATTAAGTATGAGACTGATGCATCGTGACAAGATTTACAGATGAGTGCTTGGAAATACTCCACTCACTTCCAGGTCCGGGCTTCCCAATGGGAGCCAGATTACTATTTGCAGTTTTCTCAAGGCCAGTTAGATTGATGCTCTGGTATTTTACCTTATACCCAAGAGTCATAGTAGCCAAAAATCTTTCCTGAGCTGCCAGGTAGAAAGGTCACATAGAAAATGACTTTCATGTGCATCTGTGAAAAATCCGCAAGTCAGCAATATTCACATACTTCCAGTGTGAGGCACTTCAGCTCTCTGGAGTTAGGAGGAGCCTGGACTTCTGCAGGCATCAGCAAGGAGCCCTTTTGGCCAGCAAGATATAAGACAGACTCTACACACAAAATTCAATATTTCATACTGTCACTTGATTAGTTACTTTACCTTCAAGAAAGGTTTCAGGACAATCCTTTTACTGCAGTAACCTTTAAAAACTGAAAACTAAAAATAAATAAATAAATAAATAAAAACAACTAGAAAAAATAAAAAAGAAGCAGAAGTTTCTTTCCATTTTAATATTGAGGGCTTCTTACTCCTAAATCATAGCTCTTATTATTAATTACAAATGTTGCTTAAAATTATGATGAGAGAATGATCTGTTGTAGCTGGGAATCCCAGAAGAAGCTGCCAGGCTGGGCTGGCACAGCTTGCCCATTTCCTTTGACGTCTCACAAAAGGACTGAAGTCCTCCCCAGGAGCTTTTGCAGTGGTTGATCAAGAGAGCAACCTTCTGACAGGCACCTGAACTTGATTTAGGCTTTAGTGGTGAACATCACCACAGCCCATGGAAAGCGAACCCAGCAGTGCATCACTAGCACAGCACTGCCTGACAAATGTAACAGGTTCGGTTAAAAGTTATTGGAGTGAGGTGGATTTCACAGACAAAATATTGAGGCTCTTTTAGAAAAGATCCTGTGTTATTTTTCACTTTCTTGCAGTACAGGAGTCTAGGATCTCCTGCGCTGCATATTTAGTGAACAGCATCTGCAGCATCTTAATTACAGTAGCTGTTCTCATCTTAATCTCTTGCTTCAGAATAAGGTTAAGTGTAATCTGTCCTAGATTCTTATACAGATGGTTCATTTCTTAACTACTTGAGAAGAGTTTAGTCAATCCTTAATTCTTTAATCTGGGCAACAAGACCAACCAAACTGATTCTGAGTGATATTTTACCAGATTTTACAAGAAAAATATAACAGCCCCCAGCCCCCTCCAACAGGGGTTGATTTCTTTTTTCTGTTTTTTCATTGTAATGAAAGTTGCTGGAGGGAAGAAGATCCACGCACGGTTCTCCCTTCATCCCATTAATCCCAATAACTACACAGTATCATGGATAAAGAGCATCTGAATGTCAGGAGAAGGTAGCAAGTGCCTTTTTCTTTACTTGAAACATGGCAGTTTCTAAACAGTTCAATACTATGTTCAGCTGCTCTGTTCATGTATAGCCAGATTGCTGGCATCACCAAAGAAATACAAAGCACGATTGGACACATTTCTTTCCTGCAAGAAAACTGCGTTTAACCAATTATGATTCTGGTAAGGACCAGACTAGGACACACAATGAAAAGGCACTTTTCAGTTCAGTTCATATTGAAACACAGCATGATTACAGCTGGGAAAAAATGCTGATTAAAAAAAATTTAAAAAATTGAATTTCCCAGCTGTTAACTTGTGCTTATGATTTCAAGATATGCATTCAGTAAGAACTTAAAGGAAGCTCAAGAAATAAGTTCTCCAATGCAGTCATTTCTCTTTGTAAACTTCCAGAAAGAGACTCTGACTATGTTGTCCTTTAGCAAGCCTCTGGGGAGGGCATTTTGACATCCTTTCTAGCAATTCTGGCAGCTCCAATAACCGAGAAGCTTTATTTCCCCTGACATAAAAACTGTGTTTGTTTTGTAGGCATTTAAAAAAATAACCATAATTATGCTCTGAACACTGCTCTGTGTTAACAGCAGCTGGCTCTGGAGAGCCCTTGAGATGTTCCCATTAAATGTGATGGTCACAGGCTTCTGCAGCACACCAAATTGGCACATGGCAAGGGCATGCTGGCTGCTGCAAGCACAGCTGGGTTTCCCAGTTATCAGCAAGGCCCTGTCAGTACCATGTCTCCTTTCTCCTAGGACGATTTTTGAGCTTCAGTTTCCTCAAGGGGTAGGTTTGAAGCCTCATACAAGAATGTGAGCAGACACGAACTCCAGTAGAGCTGTGATCCATGAGAAGTGAAGTGAACCTGCTTAGAAATACATGTAAGCTCAAAGGCAGCACTTTGAACTGGGGGGAAGTCAACATATAAAAAGGGTTAAATTTCCTCTTTTATTCAGTATCCCAATCTCAAGCACTTACAAATCTGAACTCAGCTTGGCCCTTCTGCTGCTTCTGTGCTAGCACATTTGCAAGCAGTTTCCTTCTTTCAGCATTTACCCAATTTTCCTCCCACAGGTCTGGAGGTTGTTGTACGGGCTTTTCAGGCAAGACTTGTGACACAGAGATATAGCAGAGAGGAAAAGCTTCATGACACACCGAGTGTTGGCAGCGGTACGTGGTCACAGGTCTGCAGCCCTGCCTTTGTGCTTCTGGGTGCTGCGATAAAACTGACTGACCGTGAGTGCAGCAGGCAGAAGGGCGGGTGGCTGCAGACTCCTGCGGGTGCTGTTGTTCCATCCTGTGCTCTAGAGCACCATATACAGTTGCTGAACAGCCCTGCTGGTGCTTAATCCAGTTCGAGAAAGAGTACCTAGATATTCTATGTAAAAGGTACCTCAGTCACTACAAATGTTTTAGAAAACAGGGGATATCACCGGGACAGACTCGTGCAGGGGAAGCAGGTGCCCACCAGCGTGCAGTGGCAGAGCTGGAGGCCTCCTCGTTGCCCCTTTCCCGTGTCAGAACCAAATGTTGGACACCAAGCATCCCCTCACCGCCCCTGGATGCCTCAGAGCCGCCTGTATCCCCTCATCACTCTCAGAGGTAGCAGCAGCCTTTATTTCTTCCCTTGACAAACCAGCAGCTCCTCGGCCAAAGCCGCTGGACCCTCCTGTGACCCTGCCTGCAGAGGCGCTTTGTGGCAGCCCCTTCCCCCCACACGCCCTCAACTTCCCCAACTTCCTAATGTGCCTCTTGGCAAGCAGCAATTTTTCTCCGAGATTATAAATTTCAGCTGTTGCCCTGATGCAGCAGATGTTGGTCTTCGAGCTCTCCTCGATTGGTCCCCGGTGACAGGAGCCGATCGATTTTTCGCCTCAGACCGCGCGGGCGGATTAACACCGTGATAAATGGCTAAGGATTGATTTGCACTTAATTGACAATTTGGTGAACCTGTTTTAAAACCCCGAGGTTTGGCCCCGGGAGCGAGCAGGCCGGGGTAATATACGGCCCGATCGATGGGGCCCGGCGCGGCCCCGCCGCCCGCGCTGAGGCGCCGCGGGCCGACAGGGGGCAGCAGAGGCTGCGGGAGGGCGGGGCCCGGCTCCTGCTGCGACCGTTGGAACCGTTAGGGCCGTTACAGCCGTTAGAGCCGTTACAGCTGTTACAGCCGTTAGAGCCGTTACAGCCTTTGAAAGCGGCCAGGCGCTTCCCCGCGCCCTCCTGAGGCGCTCCGCCGGCCTCCCGCTTCCCCTCAGCTCGCCGGAGCCCGGCTCGTTCCCCCCCATCCCCACCCCACGTTTCGGGCTCCGTGTTGTTCCTCTCCGAATAAATGCCTCCCCCTCAGGGCACGTCCTGCCCTGTCACACCTGGCCAGCACCCCTCGTTGATACAGGGGCAGAGAAAGCCCCCAGCCCGGTCACCCCAACCCCACACAGCACCCTCCTGCCCTGCTGGGCCCTTTTTTCCCCATGGCCCAGCTCTTCAACGAGCCCCATTTTGTGTTCTGCCTCGGTAGCAGGGGGATAAATCCCACCCGGCCAGGCTCGGCGTGGTGCTGCTCCCCTTGCCCAGCTGCTCAGGGAGTGGTTGCAAACTCATTACCGCTGGCTTACCTGCAGCTTTGTGTTTATCTGACATGTAACACAAACTGCCCCCAGGATCAGGCACTGTGACTACTGGGCTTTGCGGACAAAGCCGTGAATTGGATTGCTGGCAATAGTGAAAGTAAGGGCCAAGGAGGAAGTTAATTAACAAAAACCCTAAACTCCACTTGCCTTTTCTGTCATCTTTTGTTCTTTCCTTCAGTCGTGCCAAATCCCAGAGCTTTTACCCAAGTAATAGCCCCACTACATTGTCTGCATTGAGACGATAAAAGCTCTGTGCAATTCATGACAGCAGAGCAACACTATCCTCCACTATTTAATTATTTATCAGTACTTACTTTTAGAGTTGACAAGAGAAGCAGTGTGAAGTCAAGCTACTGAACACCTTGACTCAGTCCCACATTGTGCACCCAAATTGTCTGGAGGGCTGTTTAACTGTGAATTGCTGCGTCCCTCACAGTGAGCATGGCCCAATCATACCCTAAACATAAAGGATGCCTGAATTCAGATTTTTCCCAATAACTTTTAAACTCCAGCTAACCTGTGTTTCACCTCCAGCAACATCACCCAGAGCCACCTCTGGTTTGCAGCCTCTAGGTTACAACTAGTATGTTGAGTCTGGTAGGGTAAGCTGCAAACAAAGCTAAACCCTTCATCCTGAAGAGTGACCTCAGGCATCCTCTTCCTGTATGCCCTGGCTCCATCACACCCCATTGAAGCTGGCATAAACTCTGCAATGAACATGGAACAAACACAGGGCACCAGCCTTGGTGAGCCAACAGCTTGGTGCAGCGCTGTGGATGCCGCATTCCCATAACCATGCTGTGCACACACACAGGGCCCCTATTCTGGAATTGCAGAGCTCCTCTGAGTAATGGAAGCTCTGAAACTAATTACGAGGACTGCAGCATGCGTCCCCCTTCCAATGGGCTCTGACACTGCTCGGCAGGCCTTCCTCTAGGGCGATTGGACTTTGCAGAGCACAGAAATGAGGTGGTGGTAAGGCTCTGATTGAGGGCAGTGAGCTTAAATTACATCTGCCTGCTGCATGCCTAACTTGCAAACCTCAGCTGCTCACCAAATTCAGCTTCTGTCTTTGGGATAGAACTATTAGTGTTTTCCCTACTGTTTTCTCCTTTACTGCATCTCTTGGCTTTGAAAGTGCCCAAGTGCCAGCCCCTGACCACACACTTTACATCTGTTTTGAAGCTATGAAGAGAGACTTCACTAGCGCAAAAACTTCAGGGCAAGGAAAGATGAAGGTTTCGCAGATTTTTGTGTGTTCCTCTTAAACGCTTATCTCAAATACAAGTCAATAAGTGTGTTTTTCAGAACTGCAGGACTTCTCTTCAGCTCTGCTTCAACCAAGGAGGTCCTGTACTACCAAAAAATTAGCCCCACTATCCTTGTAATGCAGTCCTCTGTGCTATTTTGTTACACTGGTTATATGGTGGAATGGAGACACAGAGGCAATTAATTATGTGGGAGAAAGAAAAGTTCTTTTTAATGTCACCTGTAGCTTTGTGGCATCTCTGTATTGATTACACCAAGGGGAAAACAGTAGATTACAAGCCAAGTTGGAGCACACCATCAATACATTTAATTGGAAATGAAAAGACAAGTTTGCTGGTTAATTAAGGACCATATCAAAAGAAGGCTAAAATTACTTGGAAAGAAAAAACTTTAAAAATTTCTCTGGCCCCAGAATGACCTCTATTCCTGTCCTAAGCTTTCTTTTGTACTCAGGGTAGCCAAATCTCTGTGTCTTTGCATGGAGAAACAGGAGCATAACTGATAGTGCCAGTAAGTAGAATAGCTCAGTATTCATTTAGTATGCCAGCGATTGTTATAACTCCTTAGCATAGAGAGGGTTTAAATAATTTCATCTGCAATTTTAATTCCCTATGCAAGAATAACTGGGCTATATGAAAGGCCTGTGCTGCTGATACTGCTAGAATGAAACAGCATCTTCTGATAGTTTCAGCATGGTAAAAGTTGGTGAGTGCTGTGCATTAGCGTTTTAATTATTGGATACACACAAATCATTTATTAGACATTGATTTGTTTTTTAAGAATGTTCTAGTAGTGTGAAAATAGCTGGTAATTAACCCATGATTAGATAGATTTACCTCCCTTAGAAAAGCAGGGGAATCTCTGAAGGCTTACATTCATCAACCATTTCACTGTTCATCCTAAAAAGTCCAAAGTGCATATGAGACAAAGAAACGTTCCTTTGGAAAGAATCAAACAAATCCTCCAGAATTCTGCCTGGAAAAAAATGAGAATAAGGATTTCAGATGTGTAAGATTTAGGATTGTGCTTGTGATTTTATTAGATTCTTAAGCTGTATCCAAAGGAGCAGACAGCTAATTGGATACTAGATGTTCATTAGCTGTTTAGAAAAGCAATATTGGTAGAGAAAAACCAAATCCTAAGAACAGCTTGAGCTGTTGGTTTGATAGAGTTTCACATAATATATCACAGCATCAAGTTCTAAATTCTACAGTGGTCCTGAGTCCGGCAGCTGCTGATAGCCAGTACTTCTGGGGAAAATACAATTTATCAAACGTGTGAGCACAGGGAGAGAAGAAAAGACACAGAAAACATCAAGCACTATCTCTATTCATCCAAAAACGGGATGTTATTTCCATTAGGCAGTTACTCTTGGTGCCTATTTCAGCTGCAGCTTTCCCTGTGGTAAAGTTCACTGTTCTCATTGTTCTGGATGGGAAAGTCTGGAGGGAAATGTCAGTGGAGTGACAACAGTGCCTAGTGTGAGTTCACCTTCTGAAGTTGGAGGTGTGAGGTTGCAGCCTCTAAATTTGTGCATTCAAATAATCGTGGAAGAATTATTATTTCCATTTCCACAACAGCTTTCACCCAAGGACTTCAAATCACCTACTCGCCACAGATGAATTAAATTTCCACCTGGCAGGTACAGAAATATTATTATCCATCATGTTAGAAAAGGGAGGTTTTGTAGCAGTGCACAGCTAGGGAACACCCCACACTTTCCAGCTCTCTCTGTCCCGTCTCATTCCCAGGATCTCCCTTGTGGGGTGCAGGTTCAAATTTAGGGATCTTGGATAAAAATCCTGGGCTCACCAAAAACAAGGGACAGGCTTCTGCTGGCTCCTATGTCGCTGGGATTTCACCCTGTAGCTCAGCTTGTCAGCTGAGAAATTATTATATTTACTGCACTTTTACAATGGAGCTCTTAACAAAGAGACTTTCCTTTAAAAGCAAAGGAGAAAGAACGGAAATGAGCCACATAGTAATCAGATGAGTTTGTGTGGCAAACAAGACTGGCTGGCTTGAATTTCTCATTCGGATGCTTTTCAATGCCACTGTTATTTCTGAGCACGATGGTGCAGCCAAGTCTGGAAATGGAGGGATTTGAAAAACAACAGGGAGAAATTCCATATCCCCTACCTGCCCTTGTGAAATGTTATGAGAGACCTGGGGATAATTATTAAAGGACTGTACCGATTGCAATCTGCGTCTGCACCAGGTGACAAGGGGTTAAGCCTGAGTTATTTTGAGCAATAGATTTTACTTTATTTTCCTGTGTTTCCTACTTTGCAGACTTACATTCTGTGGCTTTACTACTTAATCCCCACTGTAGTAATAAAAATTTTTTAATCCTGTGTTTAAAATATGAGATTTACTTGTCAAAATCTGGATATACAGCAGGAATTATAATCGCTGTTCAGCAAAAGCAATTCGCCTCAAGTTCAGGCTGGTGTTTGGAAGAGTTTGTCAGGTGCTTTATGTTAGCGCTGGAGGTATGCTGATTGCCGAGCTTCCCCCTGGTGCTGGGGATAAGAGAAGTTCCCAAGCATTTCACAGGTACCAGCTCAGGTTTCCCCTTTTTTTTCCCCTCTTTTTTATTTTGGTGGTGCTAACAGTAACATCAGCTCCCTCAGACAGCACCTGCCAGGCAATTACTGCCGGACAATTAATGTGTAAAGTCTCTCTCCAGAACCGAAACGCAGAGCCAGTTTGCCATGTCAGCACCTCGCAGCCACCGCTGGGCACCACGTAGTGAGGCCTTTTATTACACAAGACATCAGTCGGGGCACTTTAGGTAGGGAAGTGCTGCCAGGAGCACCCTGCAAGCCATAGACAGGGCCTGGCCACTTCAATATTAAACTTGAAATATATTCTTCTCTTGAAGAAAATTTATTGTCTTTGCCCGATATTTATTCAGAGCAGATTTGGAATGTGCTGCCCACACCTGTCATATAGTGATGTGACTGAAATGATTAAACTCTTTTATATTTTCATGTGGTAAAAATTAATACCGATATTCCTGAGCTGTTTAGTGAATTCTTAAATAGCAGTGAGTTCTCATACCTACATCTGCACCTAGTAAACGCTTATTGGCATAATTCTGTTTCCCACAGAAGCAACTCTAGGAAAAAGGGTACAGTGCCACTTTATCAGCTGTTACATCTGATTTTCTTATGTTTGGTTGGTTCCCAGCAAATAAGCTGGGAATGAATTTGTCACAACGCCTCCCAGCGCTGATCATATCCCACTTGGAACAAAAGAACACTGCGTGGATTTGTTCCTTTGGTTGTTGTTCATTTTTGTTTTGTTTTGCTTTCTTTTTTTTTTTTCACCTCTCCAGTTCATCTCACTTTATTGATTCAAGAATTTGGTGCCTGGAGAGGAAAGAAACGCCATGCTGTGAGCTAACCTGCACGTGTGGCAGGGGAGGCTGGTTGTTCTGGGGTTAGTCCTTACTGGATAGCTGCTTATTTCAGCATTGCTTTGAGATTATACCTAAATGAGCTACTCTTTCAACAGAACATCCCTTTGTCTTGTGCAATGGCAAGAATGTTTTCCCTGTCTGGCTAAAAGAAGGCTTAAATCTAGACGAGGGAGAAAAATCTGAGAAAAAATAATCACTAGTCCTAATGGAAAAATGTAAGTAACTATCAACTAAATCATCCCTCATGCTAGACATGACAGGCTTAAGCAGTTTGAAATGATTTGTTTTTAAATGATATTATGATTTTGTGGTTGGAACCGTAATACTTGGTGCATCACCAGGCCCTGCACATCAGCCCCCTTCCTCACCCAGCAGAGACGCCATCAAGTAGCGATTGTGGACACGTTACTAGCCGTGGAGACAAAATTACACGTTTTTGTTTGAATAATGCCCACTGCAGTGCCAGCTGACACACACTGCGTGGGGCTGGCTTTACCCAGGGGACAGAGCTGCCCTGGTGGCATCTTCCTGGCCAGGCCACGGGCGCACAGCTGCTGGCTGTCCCAGCCACATCACACCTGCCTCCAGGTTTTCTCCCTGTTGGTTAAGCTTTTTGCTTTGTTCGTGCAAACACACTTCAAGAAACACGTCAAAACCCTTTAAAGTGCAATCAGCCCACAGTTGAAAATCATCATCCCTGCTCAGGCCTCCTGAGCTGAACACCTGTGTCACAGGAGGGGCACTTCCAGCTCCAGCAGCTTGAAAAAAAACAAAGATATTTTCCTGCCTCTTTGAGCCCAGCACAAACTCCCTTCCCAGCAAGTCCAGCAGCATCTTTATCCAAATACTGTGACCTAAACTGCAACAAATGCAGCCAACCCTTCCATCAAGAAAGGCTTAATTTATTGTGAGCAAAGAACAACAAATCATGGACTTTCAGATTTATGGCCCCCAGGATCTGAATTGACCGTACAGCAAAGCAGCCTTTCCAGCACTCTATTCATTTCTTTAATAAAGTTGAAAATGTAAAATATGCATGCATGCAGAGCCACCCGATCTGAATTTTATGTAAAGTGCACAATAAGTTTATGGATGGTAGCAACATATGACTCCTTGTAATTTCATTATGTAAAAAGACACAGTTGGGATCTCTTAGGCCCCTACTTAAACATTTATGAATTAAATAACAGAACGCGTGCAAGACCAGGATTGGAGAACATCGTTTTCCAACAGGCAGAATTGATGGGGAAGGGTCTCAGTGGTTTGAGGCTGTAAGAGTCTCTTTGTCACCCAGTTAGGAGAGAGAATCTGACAGGGAAACAAACAAACAAGAGCAGAAACCTGACGAGATAGGGAGAAAGAAAAATGTAATGCAAATTTAGGACCCTTGAACAGTCCCACCCTGAGCTTCGGTAGTTCTAGAGTCAAACCCGGGTGCAAACGTTAACACTTGCATCCGTCACCCCTAATGGATGCATGAGGGCAGGCTCTTGCTTTCCTCGGTGTGTTACTAGCACAGCATCAAAGTCGCACAGCAGGCAGAAGATCCCTGTCAAACTGACAACGCAAAAAGGAAGGCACCAGAGAGCTGAAAACCAACCAAGAGGCCGCTGACGATGTGCAAAGACTTAGTTGGCGTGCCACGCTCGGACACCACGCAGCAGCGAACACGGGACACGTACCACGGAGCAGAGCAGGGAACCCTGCAGCGCTGTTTGCAGCGCAAATCCATCCTCACTGAGCTCCCCATCCCTTGGCTCTCCATTCCAGATCTCTCCCTGAATCCCCACAGGAGCAGATGACACAAATTCATCACCTTGTGACACTGACGCGTGAGCTTCTCCATGGCCCTTCCCAGAGGAAATTTAAGGACACCATCAGGCACATCCAGCTAGCTCCACTCAACCCGCACCCTGCTCTTGGGACCTCGTGGGACTGATGGCAGCACCCAACAGCCACAGACGGACCCCCACAGCTCCAATCTGTCACTTCAGAGCATCTAACGGTTACTACCTCAGCTGCACGCATACACTATGTACAAGCCTTTACAATGTTGTCAGAGAAAAATAAATATTCTTGCCCCCGCCTCCCTGGTCTTACCCCCTGCCCTGACAAAAAATTCGTGCGTTTAATTCCATTAAGCACCTATCTCAAGTGCCTTTGTAAAATAGTTTGATCACAGTGGCAGTATAACCAAGGAAGGAAAACGATTGAGTACATTTTGGTGTTATGATGGTATGCACGGGACATTTCATACCCTGAGTTAAGTAAACTCTAACCTGCTTGGGCAATACTTTTCGGTCAATAGAAATGCCATTATTTAGACTATCACAATCAATAAATTGGATTTTGCTTTTGCAAGTGAAAGGGCTGTTATTTTTCATACAGTTTGTCAATAAGCTCTAGGTTATGAGATATATGAAAGATATTCTACGCAGGCCAGAGAGTTATGAGCTCTCAGGTGGATGAATTATTTAAGTTCTTTTCACTTCTATAAAAAATAAATACAGGGATGGTCAAAACGGATGCCATAAATTGTGCTTTTGATGTAGGATTTCCATCTTTTCTTGTCTGTTCTAAAAAGCCTGGGCTCTTTGTACTAAAAAACCTTTCGCCATTTGCATCCATGCAGGGAAAGATGTTATTATATACTGAAATAGCCTCCCTCGAACTGGACTTACAGGTGAAGACTTACTACATATGAGAACTGAGAGGCAAAAGAAGAGTGCACTTCTGGCTGGAAGGAACAGTGCAGGCTGCCTAAGCTGAAAAGCCTTTTCTCCTCCAGTAAGGTTGGCTTCCAAACCAATACGGGGGTGCTGCTCTCTACAGATAAGAAGCACTGCCTCCTAACGAAGAGCTCTGGCAGCCTTCCCGCAGGACACCACGCTGGGTGCTGGGGGTCCTGTTGCATCCCCTGGCACTCGTGCACCCAACCTTGGAGTACGAGGAGGGGATGAAGCTCGCTGCCGCCAGCCTGGCCCAAGCTGCATCGGCTGGGGAGCTGCAGCAACTGAGGACATTGATTCCCTCCCCCTTGTTCCTTCCAGGAAGGCTCACAGCCACACTCCCAGCGTATCTAGGGCAGGAAAAAGGCAAAAGGGCAGAATTTACCTGCCATTTTTCCTTGACAGCTCCCCCTGTCATTCCTGTGGCTTTGCCACAGTCTGGAGATTACCTGTCCCCATGAGCTATTGTAAGGAAACCCCAGCAAAGGAAACTGCAATTCATTGCAAATAGAAATGAGTTATTCAATGCTACAATAAAACCTGTGTAATATGGACAGGGAGCTCTTATGTTGCCCTGGTTTGAAATCTGTCTTGTGGTCTGCCCCTTCTCTTCGGCTCCAGTAATTCTCTCCAGCCCTCGCTCACCAGTTCAGCAGAGCTCTCTGCCCTAGCACTCCACTCTGACATGATCCATTATTTAGCCTTAATGTGCTCTGTATACCTCATCAGCACGTTCGATATATATATATATTTTCATTCACAAGTGTGCTCAGAAGAGCCAGGTCAGAGAACGGGGCCTCCTTGTTGCCAGATGCTGCAGGGACAGGAGGGGAGTTCTCACGTCCGATCTCACATTAGGATATTGCTTCCTTCTCCCCACCAGCACGCACTTGAAGCCTGCTCTGTCCTTGCCGTTTCCTTACCAATCCACTCTAGTTAATACCTTTTTCATAAGGAGTTTTAAATTATAAGTCTAAATGAGGCCAATAAATTATACTTCATAAAATTCTGTGCACATCATTTTCTGGCAGAAAAGGCTCCAAAGAAATATTTTCTATGCCACCACCTATGTTCCCATCCCTTTGCAATATAACATTTATTCTAATATTAAAATGGCAGCTGCTCTATAAATTGTGAATCATTAGCACTCTTCATTGATTTTTCCCTTGCAGCCTGCAACCCTGGGCAGCGACTGTGTGTGAATATCAGTCTATTGGATTGAGATTCATATCCTATTTGAGGGTCAAAGACCGAGACCTCATGAGCTTGAACTTCTATCAGCCTAAAGCTGATCAATACCTGGAGATATATTTGATCCTGGCTGCTAGCACAGATTAAGTGGCCATAAATACAATCAAAAACATGAGGCTGCTGGGATAAGCGCCGGGGGAGTGGGAGCACGGCAGCGCCAATGCCAGCTCTGGGGGGCTTCCCTGGGGGCTGCGCTTGCAGGGAGCGGGCTGGAGGCTCAGCCTGGCACCCAGCCCTGCTGACGGAGGAGGGAAGGAGGATTTGGCGCTTCAGGGACCTTACAAACACCATGGGGTGCCTCACTGCTTTCTAGGATCAGCGTCCGGGCTTGGGCATAGCAGCCCTCCTGGGCACAGAGCAGGCAGGAGCCTGGAGGCGAGGAGGACCGCAGACAGAGGGTGCCAGAGCCAGCCACAGCCACCGCTGCGCCCGGTGCGGGCACACCAGGAAGGCTGACCAGGAAACATCGGATGGATTGAATAATTTCACTTTTTTCTGCCTCTTTCCTCGCACCCTCCTCCGCCATCTGACCAAGAGAAACTTTAAATATGTGATTAAAATGACCTATTAAAGAGGAGAGACTTGTTCCATTTGAGTGTATTAATGGTGATTCTGTACTGGCTGAGGTAGAAAAAAATCCATAATCATAAGCCTTATTAAAGAACAATATCCTTCAAGAGCTTTTTGTTTTCCCCTTTAGATAATGCGAAGCCTTGAAAAATAGACATAGAAAGAAATAGAGACATAGTGTGGCACTGCTACAGAGACGATGGCACTCAGGGAAATTGCCTTCCCATTTTTAGGCATGTTTACAACACGCCTATTTGCAGTATTACCTTTGATCCTAAACTCTAATTTAAAGGATTCTTTTTATAAGCCTGGGAGACCCAGAACGGAAATAATTAGAAACATGACATGAAGTCAATGGGACTCTTTGGAGAAAGCAAGGGACTCACTCTGTATAAAGCGGTTGCAAGAGGGGCCGTAGGATGTGATCTGTGTCTGGATGGGGCAAAGGGCAGAAGCCACCGCTTGCCACGTGTGGGGAAGGAACCACGGCAGTCATGTGCAGGGCACAGCATCCTAAACCAGCACCTCCTCAGCTGATGTCGGGGAGCAGCACCGCCCGGTCACACATAAATGCAGCCTGGTGTTTATGTTTACGTGGCTCCATGTCCTTGTGGTGTCCTTGTGGGAAGAGACTTCATTATCATAAAGAATATGTTTTTATTCCACTACATAAGTACTACTTATTATAGTCTCATATATTTTCTGACACAACCAAGGGGTCTTTATTGTTGTACATCAAGGTCACTGACAAGTAATATATTCAATCTATTAAGTTATTAGGAGATAAATAATTTGGATGCAAGCTGAACTCTGAACTTTTACCTTTTCCCCTGACAGACGGGTAGTTTCTTGGCGTTCATCCTAATCTCGCCTGTGCTTGAATAGTAATTCCATTAGGGTTATGGCTGCAGCTGTACATATGCAATGACCTCAAATACAATTTCTTTATGGAGATGGGCAATAGGAATATTAAAATTTTAAGCCAAAGAGGATGTAATTTAACTTTACATTATTTATTGTGGACACAAATCCTTTATAATATTAAAGGATAAAGAATTAATAAAAGAAAGATCCCATAAACAATCCATAAAGTCAAATGTAGTTCTTGATTTAATGCAATTGCTTTTTAGTGTCTTCTGGTTACAGACTCGCACCTCATTAAAAAAAACAAAACAGTCGGGAATCAAGAGCATCCTGGCAGACTTGAGGGTCCCTGGGTGTTTTAGGAAGCTCCACTGCAGCTGCTAAGCAGGGTGTGGCTCTCTGCAGGCCCTCAGAGCTGGCCCACACAAGGTAGGTCCTGGCATTGCCAGGAGCCCTTGGGCTAGGCAGCGTCCCAGGCTGGATCACCACTATTTGGGAGCTCTGATTTTTTCCGCAGCCTAATGCTCTACCAAAAAGTTTTCATTCTTGATACGACTTAGCTGCAGAAACTGCGTGCCTTGGAGGTTTCAATAGGTGGACGTCATGGGCTGACTTTGGAGCATCGTCCCCAAGTGCCATGGCAGGGAGGTGGCTGTGGCCTGGACTGACGTTATCCTGCACAAAATCGCAATCCTGGTGTCAAGAAAGCCAAAAATCACATCGTGTATTTAATAGGAGTTGACAACCAATGCATTAAAGCTGTTTTCATATCAATCCTTTCTAATTCAGACATGCCCTCCTCAATCAGGGAATTTGCAACTGGGTAAATAAAGCGCCCGCAGCACTGCCCAGGGAGCTTTGGGTGCAGCTGCAGGTTGGCAGGGCGCTGGGCAGGAGGGAGCCCCCCAAACCACGAGCACAGGCAGTAAAACACACTCCTCTCACAGGATGCTTCCACAGCTCCTCCAGCCTGGCTGCACGGGGCCATTTCCAGAAGCGAGGACAGCGGGTTGTGTCACCTGGACCCTAGGGTTCCTACACACGGTGCTGTAGTGCACAACAAGGAAATAGCTGTGATTATTACTTTTTACTCCGCCCACTTACACCACAGTTTAGCTTTTACATATGACAAAGATGCTGTTCTAATTACCTCCTGGGCTTTCTAGAACCATCATTAACTCATTTTACGTTTCTCTCCCAAGAGCTAGCTTTGTGAGTCCTGCCTCTAACTGCTGGTGCTGCTTTATTCCTCCTGCTGAAAGCAGGAGTCAGCCCCATCTGGGGGGTAACGCTACTGCAGCCAGAGTTCACGCTCTCCTTTTCACATTCTCCATTCTTGCCTCCTTTTCCCCCCTCCTCCTCATTTATCATCCCCTGCCCACACCCTTTCACCACTCCTTAGGGTCTTCCTCTGACCAGAAGTCCCCTGGGCACCAGCCCCCAGTGCCCAGCTCCTACAGCTGGCACAGGGGCGTCCCTCAGCCCCCAGGAAGTGGGAGCTTTGCCCGCAGACAACATTTGTGAATGTTTTCACACCGCTATGGGACAATAAATCAGTTTGATTCAAACTTGATGTTTTTATCAGGTTGTATTTCCCCCCTCCCCCCCCTCCAGTGTCTGTTGGGCATTTGGGCTGTCCAGCTCTGCTGCTGTTACAAACACCAGCTTTTGTACTGCAAGTGATAAGCGAATTTTGCTTAACACTACTTTACCACTTTTAAATCAAATCTCCCACATGCACTATTAATTTAGATCCAATCAAAACTACTGCACATGGAATAATTACCCATTGATTACAAGGGACATATTTATTGGAGATAAATCATACCTAGTATATTACGTGGCTGTTAATCCTCCTCTGGCATGCTTTAAATAATTAATTGGTGGTTATTGAACTCGCTAAAAGAGTCATTGAGTAGTTAGACTGCAGAGAAGTTGTTCTGTGTGGTATTGCTCTTGCTTTTGAGAGCGGACACGTGAAGCCAAGCAGGGCAAAGAGCTTCAGGACTCTGAGCAGCCGGTCCCTCACCGAGTCTGATATTCAATAAAGCCACACCGGCAGCAGACAGGGGCCCTCAATACAGCACTGATAACCGGACTCGCTGCCCAGAGACTCCCTGTGATGGTCTCAGGCCCTTCTGAGTGCTGCCCAACGCGGGTCTGCAGCTGGGGAGCTGGGTGGGAGCTGCCCGGGGCTGGGGAGCACAGGCACTCGCTCTGATAGAGGCAGGGGTTGGCTTTGCTGCCGCAAATCAGAAGAATGACACGGATTTGTGGCCTATCATCTTTGGCAGCCTCCTTTAAACTGCTTATTTTAAAACAGGATAAACAGAGGATTAATAACCTTGTCGAGCACAGACAGCCCGGTTCCTCCCAGGTCAAAGGGAGCAGGGAAACCTCCGCAGCATCCTCCCCCCCTCATCCCCAGCAGCTGGGTGACAGCTTTGCCCCCAGTTCCAGCACCCTGCCTGCCTCCCCCCTGCTCCTGCCCCCTCCCCAGCAGCATGCCTGGCACAGCCGGGGGCACAGCCCTGCTCCCAGGGGGGCACAGCTTCCCCCCATCACCCCTGTGCCCACTGATGCTTCCCACATAAGGTCTGGAGGAACAGTGCAATCCCAGGGCACCTGCAAGTGTCCAAGGAAAGCTCTACTCCCAAAGGAAGACCTGGCCCCAAAAAACGTGCCCCAAAGGTGAGCCATGTCCACCCCAGCCCCCAGAAGGGTGTCCTGCGGGCACAGGGCATGCCCCGATTCAGCTGTAGGAATGAGGCCGTGCTGACAGCCAGCTTTCCCCTGCACCGCTCGGATTAGGTGGGTGAGATTTATGGGAATCAATCTGAATATTTTATGAATCTTCAAAATAAAATCATTTCAAGGTCAAGTCATTTTCCAGAGGGATCGAGACTTTGCTTCCCCTCCTTCCCTCCCCCCGCCCAAGTTGGGTAGCAATGCAGGTTCAGAACACATTTGCAAGTTAAAGCTGTCACTAAATGCACCATCTCACCCGCTAAACACAAACAAGTACTTGCTAGTGAGCAACTGCGCAGCATAAGGGGTTATTTCATGCAAGTGCCTGCATCGCTCACTCATTTCAGGGCAGATTTTCCACCTAGCACCAGTGGAGAGCCCCAGAGAGACTCCGGGCAGGGTGGAGGGGTGGGTGAGGATGAGCAGGAAGGTCCCTTTCACACTTCTCCTGCAAGACCTTGCTGACTTGGAAATGCCACATTTTCAGCAAAGCAGCAGCACATCCAATAAATCACATCTGCACACGGCTTTATTCAGAGGCACTGACAGTTTAGGATTGACGACACCCAGGGCAACCTCGCGTCAAGCACTCCTAATGAAAACTATCCCATTTTGCTCCAGTAGTAGCAGCTGCCAACAGACATAATCTACTGGCATATGGAGAAGGCCATGCTAATCCCTGCAAGGTCATTAACAAGAGGGTGAAAATTACATGCAAAGCACCAGCTGTGGCATCCCCTGCTCCCTCACACTTGATGTAGCAGGGGCAGCAGAGGTGAAAAATGCAAGTACATCTCAGCAGGCCGAGCGTTTCTGTTAAGAGCGCAGCTATTTTCTCCCTTCCCCAGACCAAGGTTTGGTCCCGCTGAAATTCCTGCCGTGCAGGAGAGCTGCTGCCTTTTTAGGAGAGCTGCCTTTTACCAGCATTGCCTGGATTTGCAGTCAGAAGTGACTCAGGAGTCCTGCAGGGACCTCATCTTCTGTGTCCGTGCAGTGCTTTGCACTCGTAAACTCTTTGCACAGATACATGCAACCCCCAAACACTCGTTCGTGCCCTGGCTGGCCGGGACACCAGAGCACTGCACTGCCAGGCCTGCAGAGCACAGTGGTCCGATATTGCAGCGAGGAGCAGCACTAGACAGGGCAAACGGGAAACATCTGCACCCCATCTTCCCTGCAGCCCTTAATTTGTGAATAAACTCTGTCCCTGTGGGCTTCCCTCAGATGTGCGTACTGTAACATTGACATGCACGTGAGCTCTGCTTCCGTCATCCCAAACTCCCTCCCGAAGAATACCCTACCCTCATATTTGCTTGGGAACTCAGGTTCTGTTTTCGTCTTTCCATTACACCACACAAACATTTTTATAAGCAATAAATCAAGGAGTCTGTTAAACAACCCCAGCGACTACCTAAAACAAATCTTTTCCAATTTAAATCCCAGCCTGCCTAATGATCGATCCCATAAACCCCATTATTGTTAACATTACTTTGGGTAATGTTTAAAAACATTAATTTAAAAAAATGTAATAGGAAAAAAGCTCTTTAAATAGGCAAAAAGATAAATGGTCTCCAGCAGCATGACCTTTTTCCATACCACAGTGACATTGAATCATTTTAAAAGATATTTACATTTTCACTCTTCCTTGGAAAAATGTTGACAAGGCTTTCACGGGCCATAATGGATACCCGCAGCATCTATGGAAAGTGTAACTGCATCAAGAGCCCTTCCTCAATTCCTCTTCCCTGCTTCACGCAAAACAGCTTTAATTAATGGAGGCGAGGTGACTTCAGAGCGAGGCTTCTCATTAGCACGACTGATCTGTGGGAGGTGACACAGCTCCCCAAAACACACCGAATGCAACCTGCAGCTATTCTTTAGCACCAGCATCTTTCTACCTCAAGCACATGTGTTTTTAGCTCTGCTTTTCAGGGCTGGATTTGACCTCAGGGCCTGTAGCTGCCCTCGGGCTGTGGGTCTGTCTGTGACAGCTGAAGAATACCCGAGATAAGGAACGCCTGGCCTCGCTTTCCAGCCCACCGGTGAGGGCGGCACCGTGGCACATCACACAGGACACAGAGTTCAGCAGACGCACGGGGTACATAACTCGTATGCACACAGGGAGCAGAGAAACCTTTCAGAAATGATGCCCGCACACCCGCGTGGCCTGGAGCAGCAGGCTGGAGCCATGGCTCTGCCCACAGAGGTACCACACCAAGACCCGCAGCTCCACAAAGCCTCTCCCCGTGCAGGGCACCTTCCCGTGCTCGGGCAGGGCCAGGGACAGCTTTGAAAGCACTGGGACCCGGGTGGTTTTCCCTCTCCCCATGCCCTGATGGAGGACAATCACTCAGGTCCTTTCACTGAGAAGGAAAGGATCTCCCTGGGGAGGCAGGTGCTGGCTCCAGGCCTTCATCAGCCCCAGCCACGTCTCCCTGCCCTCTGCCTCAGCCCCAGCAGGGAGCGCACAGCCCTACCAGGGCTCCCTGCGCTGCAACTCGATCCCTGCGTGCCCTGATACAATATTTATGGAAGGAGCACGCCAGCCCACGGAGCCACAGAAGCTATCGCTTTCCAGCTGTGCTATGCCTGCAGGAGCAGCAGGGGCTCGCCTCGACTGCGGCGTGCCCCAGCCCTACAGACACACACAGGTACAGAACCACCTCGCACCTGGATCTACTGCCCCCAGTCCCAGGCAGGTTTTGGGGCACAGGGACACCTCTTGGGCTGCAAACCCGAGGCAGCGCCAATACCAAGCACCAGCTGCAAAACTGCAAGCTTTAATATTTCAGTGGCAGCTTCTGTGAGTGCCATGGGTCATGGGGAAATGCAGGAGCCTGTGGTGCTCTGCTTGGTCCGAGCAGTGCAGCTCACACAGAGGACATAACCCTCCCTTTTATACTGAAGGGTGAAAGAAATACCCCATCTGATCAAAGCATATCCAATTAGTGCTCCTGAGTTAATGAGATGCTTCAACTAACACAAGGGATTATTTATTTATTTCCCCCTGAAAATGATGATTGTCCTGTTGGCAAATCCAGTGATAACAAAGCCTGCACAAATCTGTTCTGATGGGTCTGGGCTACTGCTGTGCCTCCAGACCCAGCCACTGCTGTCCCACGGCCCTGTTGCTGCAGCACAGCTAATGTCGGCATCCCACAATTAGCAGGCAGCATATTAATCCGTGCAAATAAATGAGTCTGGTCCTCTAGTCCAGAAAAACACTTGGGGGACCAATTCTTTATTTCTGAGTGTATGATTAGTACAAATTAAAACCAGAATAAGTTTTAATTCTGCCATATCGGGCAGCTTCATCAGAACAATCTTATCCCCCAGAGCCAAGTCCCAGTAAGAGCGTAACGGGGAACATTTCAACAACCAGCATGATTAGGATACTCCAGGAAAATTAATTTTTAAGCTCACAGCAACCTCCTGTCAGGAACAGGGCACAGCGAGGACGCCACGATCAGAGAGTGAAAACGAGAAGGCTGTGCCAAGTGCTGCCGGTGGCAAGGAGCAGAAGCAGGGCCTGGCTCTGCCCCAGCTGAATCACGCTCATAAAAGGCCCATTTACTATGGGGCCAATTCGTAAGGATAAACTCAACAAATGGAGCCCCATCCCCACACGCTGAGGCCTCACATGGCCTGGGGCTGCCCACGTCCCTCTGTCTTGCAACGCAGGGGTTGCTTCTGAGACAACAAAACAAACACCAGTAAATCCTGGCCCAGGCTGTGGCACGCAGAAGGAAAACCAGCCACATTTGTGTCCTCACAAAATGGAGCCATTGAACAACTGCAGCCCCTCAAACCACGGCTGTGTTAAAGGGCAGGCCTGTCGTACACCCAGCCATCATCACCTGAGCTGAGCTTTTTGTCGTTGTTACTCTTCCATTTACAGTTCAGAAAGTCACAAGTTGGGACCCAACCTCCCCGTGGATAGAAGTCACACATCGCTCAAACCATGGCCCACACGAAGGCCAGGATGACCCCAGGGAGGGCCCAAGCACCCCAGGGAAAGCCTAAGCACCACGACCCAGAGCTGAAACCAGCCCCAACCCATGCCTCTGGGACAAGCCCCACAGCCCCCCACTGACCTGCGGTACCGAGAACAGGCTGAGGCCCGAGTCCAACACAGGCACCGAGGCTGAGCCCGTGCTGTGGGAGGGATGTGGTGGAGCAGTGAGGACACAGCCCAGGGGAAGGGGGGAGGCAGCAAGAGCCATTAAATGCCCCCGGCCTCACCTGCAGAGCCCAGGTGGCAGTGGTTGAGGCGGGTCCCTCCTTAGGGAGGCTGGGGAGGATCAGCCCTCGCAGGTGGGAACCAGGCTTCCACCCCAAACACGACACAGCCCCCGGGGCCCATTTCACCCCGCTGCTGCTCTGTACCTCAGCTAAATGCCCCCTGATTTACCCCGGTGTAAGAGGGGGGAGCCTGGCGCTGCACCCCCACGCCTGCCGGTACTGAGTATTCCCCCGACGTGCTCCTTCCATAGATCGAGACCCACATCCTCCCTCGGCAAAACAGAAGTGATTCCTGAATTAATTTAGATTTCCCGCTGCCTTGTTAGACCAGCTGGATATGGCACGCTTCATCTTCTCTGCAAACAGTGCCGCCGTCCCTCCGGGACACTCAGCACTTTATAAACCTGTCAAGCCCTTAAAGCAGGCGACCGTGAGGCTTCACCACACAACGCGTGGAGGTTTGTGGCCACACACACGCTGGCCAGCCCCGGAGAGCAGAACCAGCACCGAGGGCTTTGCGAGTTTGGGGACGTTGTTTTGTGCCACGGTTTCATTTAGGAGCAAGAAAAAAAAAATGCACTGCATGATTTATTTTAAAGCATCCAAGCTGCTGCAAACTGCAGCGCTTTGAGAGCATATGTATATACATGGGAAAGAGGAGATTGTCTCCAAAGCCATTTGCATTCGTTCCCCTCCCTCCCTAACGCGGTGTTTTGCAAAGGACTCATCCTGGAGACAGCGGGAGTACCTGCAACTTCTGCGGGCATCAGAGACCTCCGGGTGCACAGCACCCGATCCAGAAGGTGTTCATTTGCAAAACACGCTGTCCCGCCAGCTCCCCTGCCAGCACCTCCAAGGCTGATTTATTTCCTCTCCTCTTCCCGCAAGCTTCCCCAGACATGTTTTGCATGACCAGCATCGATCCGGCATCTCGCCACCTGCCTCGGGACGAGGGCTCCCTGCCACCCCTGGTGCTCCCGGGGGGTCCCCGGAGGGGTGCGGGTGACGCGTGCCCCACGCGTGTCCCCGGGGCTGCTGCTGCTGCTGCTGCTGGGCCCAACGCGGGGTCTGGCTGCTGGATAGAGCCCAGCTGGAGCAGCCGCCTCGCCGCCCCCGCAGCCGTTTGCGCAGCCGAACAGGTCGGCGTCTGATGGAGGCTCTGCCGTTTGGGTCCCCGAGGGATTACGATGTGACTGCAGCAGGTCCCGGCTATTCTCCGCGGCCCGGCGTGTTGTTGCTTCATTAAACGCCAAATTGTTACATTAATTCTAACTGCCCTGTAGAGATGTAGCTGTCAGGAATGATTTACTCGCCTCCAGCTGACTCAAAGACTTTCTCCAGGCTCCTGCAGGCGGAGGAGCCGGGGAGGGCAGAGCCTGGGGACGCGGGACGCGTGTCCAGCCGGGCAGCGGCAGCAAGTGGCTGCAACATCCCTGAGGAGACAGAGACGCTTCTCAGACCGCAGTGGAAAAATAACCGGGGAGCTAAAAAAAAAATAGAAAAGGTGTGGAGTTTGTTTGTGTTTGGGCTGGGGACCAAGGCTGCCCGGTTAAAGCAGCATCGTTCTTGCGACACTCACCGAGCCGCCTCTGTCCCAAGCCTGCGATTGCTGCTTCGCCCCGGGGAGGGGGACGGTCACGCACCGTGTCCCAAACCACCTCTGCTTCCCCCCCCTACTTTCCTTGGGTTCAGAGCAGGAATCCCAGTGCCTCACAAACTGGGATCAGCCGTGCAGGGAGGAGGCAGCCGGGTCTCCTCCGATCGGATCCGCAGCACCAGGGTCTGTTTCATCCACTATTGGAAATTACCTGCGTCTTCATTTAAAGTGGAAAGAGAAATCATGTACAGAACCTGTGTTCTAACACGGAGAACTTCATTTAAATCCAGAAGCCTCACATACTTGGTTATTAAAATATTTTTCATCACCACGTTGCGAAATGCTGAGCACAAAAGCAGCGACTGCTTCGTGCGCCCTAAATCAACGCCTTCGCTGGGCTCTGTTCCCTGTCCACTACATCTGTGCCAACAAACGCCTGCATGTGTGCTTCAGCACAAAATGCATCCCGCTTAGAGACATGATAAAGATGTCAGAAAGAAAAAAAAAAACTAATTTAAACACCTTTGCTTTTTTTTTTTTTTTTCCAGCATATTTTTGCTCGTTTGGTTTTCCTGTCATGTTTTAACAAAGCCATTTGCTGCCTGTAAATGTTGTTTCGGTGCATAAATTGTGCAGGTCTCCGCTTTCCTGCCTTCCCTGAGCCGTGCAGGCTTCGCCGCGTCAGGTTACGGCCGCGAGGAGTTGGCTCCGCTCCGCCGTGAGCAGGTTGCAGAGTCCGTGGAAACTGAAAAAACTCAGACAAAAGGGTGGCGGGGCTCTCGCCTGGCCTGAGGGGTCTGCCTCTCACAGGGAATCAGGATGAGGACAAATTAGTTATTTCTGCTGTTTGGCATGAAACCTAAACATTTTCTGCGTCTGTAGGGAACACGAGTTCAGGGCACAAGGGCTCATACAATGTGAAATCGCTGTTCAGAAAAAAGATTCATACGTTAGATTTTCCTCCCAGAGAGCATGAAAAAAGCCTTACCTCCCGTCATGCACTCACACGAACCAGCGGAGGGTATAAAGCCCCCCTGCAAACCGAGCAGTGCAAAGCCCCTCTTCCTAATTCCGTCTGGGCTTTACAAGCTGTCAGTCAGTTGCATGCTGTTAGTTTTATTTGCTTCTTCCAAATTGGTTTTCTTTTTAACAGGAGGAAAGCATTTATATTAATGGCACCCCTGGGCCTCAGCCCTGGAAAGAGAGCAACCCCCGACTCCTGTGGGATGGGACGGGACGGGACGGGATGGTCGGGGAGCTGCTCGGGACAGGGCTTTTGGGGAGCTTCTCTCTGCGTGCAGGCGACTGGGAGCACCGGGACCTTCCAGCCCCTTCTGCCGTTCAGCAAAGCACAAAGGAACAGGGGGAATTTGCATTTCTTCTTTTCTTAAATCCAGGTATCCCCGGGCAATTCCCCGAGCGAGAGGAACAGTGCCGGGTGTTTGCTGTGAGGGAAACCAGGAAAAAAATCTACAGCATACTTGTTCGGTAATTACAGTCTCTAGACGGTGGTTTTATAACAGCATCATCAGCCTAAAGTAAACTACATTTTTGTCTTTCTGCTCGTTTTCTTCTCTTTAAAATCAGTCTTTTCTATGAAATTATTATTTATACTTTAAGTGGCAAATGTCTCAATGTAAAACAATTAGCCTGATTTGGAGGGGGTGTTTCTAGACAAGAGAAATAGAATAGGAAAAAAAAAAAAAAAGAAGAATTATTGACAACAAGAACTCTTTTCTTCTTGGGTGAAGCTTTGTCAACTGATTTTTAAAATCCTATAAATTTCTGACTAATCCTTATGGTTCAGTAAGAAACATCCCTGCAACGTGGCCCCGAGCTAGCAGCAACAGTTGTCCCGTCCCTGTTCAGTTCTGGTGCAGGCAGAGAGCAGCTCCTGAGCCCTGCTGCCGAGCCCAGCTCCGGCCTCGGGCCTGGCCGAGGCTGAATTCAGCATCACCCGCCTGAGATCTCCCCTGGGAGCTGGGGCATGAGGGCTTTCACACCAACAGCCACGCGGTGCCGCACCCCAGGGTTTCTCCCTGCCTTGCCATAGCCCTTGGACTGGGTCTCCTGCAAAAAGAGCGAATTCCGCGCCCGCACCCGTTGCGCTTTGGGTGCTTTAGCCCCAGTCCCGGTGGCAGCAAACACCCAGGAGCTGGGTGCTGGCAGCTCTCCCTGCAGCAGGCAGCAGCCGTGGGCATGGCGCGGGCTCACAGCTCAGCCCCGGCAGGCTGCCGGCAGCGCGCAGCGAGCGCAGGCTGGACGTGCTGCTGCTCCTCAGATGTGATGTGTGTAAGGGGAGACGCTTGCGCAGCACTGCTGGCTAACTGTGTTTTGTAAGCAGAAACAATTCTGCAACTACTGCCAGCACCTGCTGGCTTCCAGAGACATCGCTGTCGCGCCCTCACCGGTGTGCTACAGCCAGCGTGTGTCCGCCCGCGGCTGCACAGCAGCAAGGGCTGCCGTAGGGCGAGATCAGAGACAAAGGGCACGGCGCCTGCTCCTGCAGGCGAAGGGAAGGGGCACAAACCCTGGGCACCTGCCCGGGCACAGCGCAGCGCTTCCCTGCCCGGCTGCCCCCTGCGGAGCCGCCTGCGCTGCCCGCCGGGCTGCGGGCGCTCGGAGCTGCTCACAAAGGTGCCCCAGCCTCCCGGGGCAGGGAGAGGCTGGAAGCCCACGTGCTTTAAAAAATATCTCCCACCTGCTTCTTAAATCAGACTTCAGCAGAGCGCTTCCCTCTGCTCCGAGCTGCCTGACCGCAGGAATTTGTATAGGAAGACACGCGTGTGCACATGCCTCTCACGCGCGTGTATGCACACAGGGGATGTGTGTGTTTGGCCAAACTTAATTCCTTTTTTTTTCCCCTGATTTCTCTTTGAAATATTCCAATCTACGTTTTACTGTTCCCTGTGCACAACTTCCAGTTCACAGCTGTTCAACATCAGGCTCCGGTAATTGCTCTTGCTTTGTCGCCACAACTTTCTGCCTTACATATTTCTAACTTTGCAATGAATGCTGAAAAATAACCAGGACCCACCAAAAATGATCAGGGGCTGTGCCTGCATGGAGCAATGCTGTTTGGATCTCCCAAGGGCTGCCAGCCTCTAAAACCATCATTTTTTTGTTTCTGCTTATCAAGGCATTTTTACATCAGTGGGATTGCTGCTGTATTGCTGGGAAGAGTGCGCTTTGATGCTTTGGTGAATCACAGCCTCAAGTTTTGGAGGCTTTTACTTTTATTTCCAGGTGTGGTGTTTACCTATGTTGATGCTTTTGATGTGAATTTAGCAAAAGACTATTTAAAGCTTAGCTGACAAATTTATTTGTAGTCTTGAAGTATTTGATCATCAGAGAGAAAGCGAGAATATAAATAAAAGACACGGGACGTTCACATAATCTACAGTAAATTCAACCATTTTTACAGGTAACAATATACATAATGCCTTGCCTTTCCTCACGATCGGCTCGCGCCGTATCTGCAGGATGACACAAATGCCTCAGACAGAGAAGTGCCACCAGGGAGGCGAGCACTCGCCACGACAAGGAGCGGCTGAAACGGAGCCACCGGCCCCTGCCCAGAGCCCTCCTGGGAAGGAATTTGGCAACAAGACATCAGGACGAGTCTGAGACGCTTTGCAGTAAAACTCTTGCAAAGGGATTTTAAAGAAAAGCAGGAAATTCACAACCCAGAGCCACTGGTGTTCCCGGGCCAAGAAAAAACACCTCTTGCCCTCGGGAAAAAAGTGTAGTCATTTGGTAATAAATACAGCTATTCACGGTTTAATGCTTATCTGGAAGAATAAAACTAGGAATCTACAAATTAAAAAGATGAGAAGCAGAGTTAACATGATCTTCACTTTACAAAGGAGAAGAGTTGCTGATCAGTGATTGGCATATTAAAGAGCATTTCATTTTAGAAAAGTGAACGTAAATTGGAAATAAAACCAAACATACCCCATCGGTGCGCTTTTAAAAAATCTGCTGGAAGAACAGAGAGGTTTTCTACCACGGATTTCTGAAGTGATTCACTATCAACATTTCTCCTATAGAAATATAGACATTGTCACACCTTTTACTGTGGATGAGGACTTTATTTTCTCTTAAAAAGGTTTTCGGCGTGGATGGGTGATGAAGCAAGTCCTCGCTTTGGAGAATGCACCGACAACAGAAAGCAAAATACCTTCTATCAAATCTGTAAAGCACAAGTCTCGGTGTTTAGTAAAGACACAATGACCGGTTCGTTTGGACGTCCCTTATGCTGTGGTCTCCCTTTGACCGCTGTCCGCTGCTGACGCACCGCCGGGTCGCCTCCGAAAGCCCGTCGGCGCTCGCCGTGCCGGCGCCTTCCTGCCCCGCTCGGCCTCAGGGCCTGTCCGTGCCTTTTCTCCGGGAGCAGACGGCGTTTGAGAGCGACGGGTCCTTCCCCTTCCCACTGCACGGTGGCGGATCCTGTATCAAAACTGAGCGTGGTCGACTTCGTCCAGCCACGAGGCCGGGCTGGCAGGAAAATCCGGGTACCCCCCGCTGCTGCCGGTGGAGAGGTCGGAGCTGGGTCCGTTCCCGGCCAGGACCCTCATGGGCTGGGGCACCCCCTGTCCGCCTTGTCCCATGATGCCCAGGCTGCTGTCGGGGTAAACCAAGCTGGAGATTAAAGGCTGGTGGCCCGGCAGCGCTTGCAAGGAGGCTGGTGACTGGGGTATCCCGTAGGGGCTGTTGGAGCGCAGGTCGTGGTACTGGTCCTGAGCTGGGATGCCGCTGTGATCCAGAGCAAAGCTCCCGTTGGTCCCAGCCTGCCTCCCCAGAGCCGGGGACGCCTCGCTGAGGTTGCTGTAAATCCCGTTGGAGTGGCTCATCTCGGACATGGAGGGCTCGTCTGAAAGGGAAGCGCACTGGTTTTACTGGGAGAGCGCCGGCACCGCCGGCAGCAGTGCGGGAGCTCCGCGAGCCCCGGGTATAAACAGATGAGATGGATGGAGCTGAGCAGCCACGCGCTCGCTACTTGTAATTCCTTATTATTCCTGTCCTTGCTGTCTCCGTAGAAGGCCACGGGATTATTTTGTCTGAGTACAAATGTCTAATACATTCTGGATCTAAAAAATGTGCACAAAGAGCACGAAAAGCACATATTAAAATGTAAGACTGTGATTTAGAAATAATCCTTTGAAGGGCAATGTGAGTTCAAGATCTTTCATTTCTGCATTTCTGCCTGGCTTTGAGGTTTATCTTGAATTTTGCTGTCTTTTTTAGGAGCTACCTGAGCCCTCGCCAGCTCAAGAAAAACTTTCCATTGCCCAGAAAAAAAAAATAAAATGAAAAACTATTAAATCTCAGCAGTATTTGTTGGCTCAGGAACAGGCTAATGAAATGTATTTGTACAACTTAAGAATACTTCTGAAAAATATTTTTTAAGGTGCCAGCAAAAATTGTTTGCTTTCATCAGGGGTTTTACGGACAGCGAGAGCCGCTCTGTTGCCTAGGATACAAACCTGTTTCTGGCATCAAGCTATCAATAATTGTTCAACATTTTTTAGTTATTATTTATAGTATATTCATATTTAATGACGCTGGTGCGCGGTGTGTATACACAGGCTTGAAAATCAAACAGTATTTAGGAACGCAGGAGAGAAGCTGGAGCAGGGAGCCGTGTGAGCAGGAGCACACGTGCCCTACAGACGGACGGGCACAGGTTTGCATCTCAGCTGCTCTCCTGTGCTCGTGGGAGCGACGCTCACACCGACCCGCACGGCTGAGCCCTGCAGTAACGCAGCCCAGAAACCCTCGGCAGAGACCCCGCGGTGCTGGGGCTGCTCTGGGCGCAAGCCGGGGCCGTGCAGGATGCGGCCCCTGGGCAGCAGCAGCCCCCAGCGCAGGGCCGCATCCTGCTCCTGCAGCGAGCTGCCCTGGGTCTGGAGAGCCCGGGCTAAGGCCGTGCAGGTGAGAGCAAACGCAGGTGGGGTCTGCCCCAAAAACGGGGCCCTGCGACCCCGACATCCTGCACAGAGCCACCTCCCTTGCGCGCGGAGCAGAGGGGCAGCTGCTTCTCGGTTCTGTGGGGGCTGCTGACTTGTGACCACACGACTAAAACTGCCTCTGAGGAGGATTAAACAAAATCTACGTGCTTTTACCGATCCTTCAGCTCAGTGCTTCTGGGCTCTGGGATTTGTATGCCTAAGAGCCCCTCGGAAAGGCCGCAGCCGGGAGCTCTCCCTGCTCCCCCCGCACCGGAGGCAGCCCCCAGGGGGACGGGTCCTGCACCCCGCGGCTCCCCCACCGCGGCAACCCCCGAGCTCAGCACCTCTCCCCCCCAGCCCCCCTCTCCCGGGGAACCCGCTTCCACCCCGCACATTCCGGCCGCAAATTGCTGTCGGGACGATAAAAGGAAGGCGAAATGAAAAGCAAAGCCCCGTCGGGGACCGACCTGTGAAGGAGACCTCGGCGTCGCTGTCGGGGCCCTCCTCCTGGATGCTGTCCTTGTCGGACTTGGGGGCGCCCCGGGAGCGCTTCATGTTCCTGAAGTACTGCCCCCACCGCTGCCTCCCCGCGTCCTTCTTCAGCCTCTTCTCCTTGGCCCGGCGGTTCTGGAACCACACCTGCGAGCGGGGCAGGCCGGCAGCTCGCTCCGCACCGCGCCGGATGCGGCCCCGCCGCCCCCCCCCCCCCCCCCCTCCATCAGGGTGCCCCCCCCGGGCCCTCACCTGCACCACCCGCATGTCCAGCCCGGTCTCCGACGAGAGCTGCTCCCGGACGTGCCGCGCCGGCTTGGGCGAGTTGTTGTAGGCGTTTTTCAGGGTCTCCAGCTGCTTGGCCGTGATGGTGGTGCGGGGCCGCTTGGCCGTCGACTCAGCCTCTGACGGCGGGGGGGGGGATCAGCAGCCGGGTCCCCGAGGGGAGCCGGGACCCCCGGCCTCCCCCAGCGCCACCCCCGACGGCAGCGGCTGCCGGCCCCGCTCCCCACCCCCCCGTTGCTCGGGCGGCTCCCGACGGGCAGGGGGGGCCCGGGCCGGGCCTCTCCTGCCCCCGGGGGTGTAGGGGACGGGGCGGGGGTACCTCTCTGCTTGGCCGTCTCGTAGTCGGCCTTGCAGACCAGCCTGCTGTCCTCCATCAGGTAGAACTCGTCGCCGGTGGCCAGCTGCCGCTTGCAGACGATGCAGGCGAAGCAGTGCAGGTGGTACACGAAGTCCTGCGCCCGCCGCACCACCTGGGTCGGGGGGATGCCCTGCTGGCAGGCGGCACACTTCGTCCCGAAGCGCCTGGGCGGGGGGGGGGGGGGGGACAAGCGGCGGCCGCTGAGAGCGGAGGCGGCGGCTGGGGGGGGGAACGGCGGCGGCTGGGCCGCTCCCCGCGGGGCTACTACACCTCGGGGCTACCACCCCTCGGGGTTACTACACCTCGGGGCTGCCACCCCTCGGGGATACTACACCTCGGGGCTACCACCCCTCGGGGATACTACACCTCGGGGCTACCACCCCTCGGGGATACCGCACCTCGGGGCTACCACCCCTCGGGGATACTACACCTCGGGGCTACCGCACCTCGGGGCTACCGCATCTCGGGGCTACCGCACCTCGGGGCTACCACCCCTCGGGGTTACTACACCTCGGGGCTACCACCCCTCGGGGCTACCGCACCTCGGGGCTACCGCACCTCGGGGTTACTACACCTCGGGGCTACCACCCCTCGGGGTTACTACACCTCGGGGCTACCACCCCTCGGGGCTACTACACCTCGGGGCTACCACCCCTCGGGGCTACCACCCCTCGGGGTTACTACACCTCAGGGCTACCACCCCTCGGGGCTACCGCACCTCGGGGCTACCGCACCTCGGGGTTACTACACCTCGGGGCTACCACCCCTCGGGGCTACTACACCTCGGGGCTACCACCCCTCGGGGTTGCTACACCTCGGTGCTCCTACCCCTCGGGGATACTACACCTCGGGGCTACCGCACCTCGAAGCTACCACCCCTCGGGTTACCCTGCCGTGCCGCCCCCTCGGGGCTACCCCTCGGGGTTACTACCCCTCGGTGCTCCTACCCCTCGGGGCTACCCCTGGGATTACCCCGCCGCCCCCTCGGGGCTGCCCCTCCATGGTTCCCCCTCGGGGCTACCCCGCCGTGCGGCCCCTTCGGTCCTGCCCCTCGGTCCTGCCCCCTCGAGGGTTCCCTCTCGGTTCTGCCCCCCCGGTTCTGCCCCCTGCCCCACGCACTTGAAGAAGTCCTCCTTGCAGTACACGCCGTCCCCGCGGCTGAAGCACTTCTCGGCCAGCTGCGTCTGGCAGTCGGAGCATTTCAGGCACTTGCTGTGCCAGTGCCGGTCCAGGACCTTGAGGATGAACCTGTCCACGATGTGCTGGTTGCAGCCGGCGCACAGCGGGATCTCTGCGGGAGGCAGCCCCCCGTCAGCCGCCGCCCCCACGGCCCCGCTGCCCCCCCGCCCGACCCCGGCCCGGTTCTCCCCGGGTCCCCCCTCCCCCGTGGGGGCGGCCGGGGACCGGCACGAAAAAATGTCCTTTTCGGTCAATTTCGTTGGCGCTGCGCCGTGCGAGCCCCTGCCCGCAGCCGCGGCCCCGAGCCGAGCCCCCTCTGCGAAGAGCCCGGGGGCGCCGGGGAAAATAAGAAGGGAGGTGACGGGGGGGGGGGGGGAATAAACCCGGGCCGAGCCGAAAATCCCGAGAGTCGGGTCGCAGTTATTCCGGGCTTTTTTTTTTTTCTTTTTTTTTTCTCTTTTTTTTTGCTTTTCCTACGCTTCGAAATTTCACCTGCGAATAACGGCGGGGTAGCGTAGTCGGGGTGGGGAAAAATCTGATAAAAATAACGGAAATCGTACTGAAAATAAAATGCAGCAGGATTGTCTCGTCGCCCTACAGATATCGGCAGAGATGATACAGAAAAATCTGATATAGAGATACGGATAGAGATAGAGAGAGATAAAAACGAACGGAGACGTAGATGGAAAATGAAAATGTACGGACGTATAGCCGTAAATACACGGATATCGATATTTAGGCACAGGTGGGTAAAATGTAGATACGGAGGTACATAAATACAGCTGCATCGCTGTAGGTACAGCCGGAGGGAACACCCGGAGCCAGCCGAGCAGATGTAGGTAAAGGCGGCCCCGGCGGGTCCGTACGCGGAGATAACCGCACGGAGCGGCACGGCCGGGCAGGGGCGGAGGCGGCGTCGTTACAGCGGAATCCTCCCCGCAACACCCGGCCGCGTCCGGGCGAGAAGAGCCCGCGCTAAAAATGCCCGAGAACCGAAAAAAAAAAAAAAAGCCCGAGCAAAAAACTCCCGAGCAAAAAATCGCCCGGGCTAAAAATCTCCCGCAACGGCTGCGATCCGGGCGGCGGCGGCGGCCGGCTCCGAGCTGCCCGCAGAGACCGGGATGCCACCGGCACGGCCACCGCCACCGTCCCCGTCCCCGTCCCGGTCCCGGTCCCTGTCCCGGTCCCTTACGCTGCTGCATGGTGCCCCCGGCGGCTCGGCGCACTCAGGCGGGGCGCAGCCACCCGCGCATCTTCCGCGCCCGCCGCCTCCGCAGGCGCCGCCCGTCCCGTCGCGGCCGGGGCTCGGAACCGGGCGCTGCCCCCCCCCTTCCCCCCCCCCGGCCCTCCCCGGCCCCCCGGGACCGCGGCGGCGCTGGAGCCCCCCCCGGCCGCTGCCACCCCCGCGGCTCCGGGGCTCGAGGCGGCCGCAGCGCGGTATTTTCAGCCGCCGGCCGTGCCCGCCGGTGCCGCTCCGAGCGGCGGGCAGGGCATCGCTGCGAGCCGTATTTAACCCCCCCGGGCCGGCGGCACGTCCCCCCCGCCCCCCCCCCCCGCCGCCCCTTACTTCCCGGCTGGGCACGGCGGGAGGGCGACGGCTCCGGGGTGCCCGGAAACGAAAGCCGGGCGGGGCCGCCCCCCGACGGGGCAGGGAACGGGCAGGGGGCCGAGACGGGTCCGGGGGCACCGCCGGGGGGTTGTCGGGGGGGGCAGAGGCGGCCGGTGCACGGATTTCGTTGTGCGCCGCCGAGCGAGGGCTTTGCCGAGGGAAAACAGCACCGCGCGGCTCCGCACCCCGGGGGCACTGAACGGACACCCCCCCCGGGTCCGGCACCCCGGCACGGTGAGCCCCCCCCCAGCTCCCCGAGCCCCCCCAGAGCCCCGCCGAGCCCCTCGCGGTGCCTCCCCGGCCCCCGGCCCTATTTACGGGCATCGCGTCCCGCGGGGAGCCGGCGGTGCGGTGCGGTTCCTTCCCCCGGGGATTGGCCCCGCGCCGGTTTTCGCCTCCTGCCCTCGGGGCCGAACGCGCAGCGACCGCGGGGAGCCGCCGGGGGGGGCCGCGGGGCGGCGGAGCGGGCGCTAAGCGGCGGCAGCGGCCCGACGGCGGGGGGCTGCCGGGCTGACCGCGGCCCCGCTGCCCCGACGGCTCCGTCCCCGTCCCGGTCCCCGTCCCCGTCCCGGTCCCCGTCCCCGTCCCCGCCGCGCCTCCCCCCTGCTTTCGTTCGAAGCCCCCGCGCCGAGGGAGCGCGGCCCCGTTCCCTCCCGCCCCGACGTCTCCGCCGTTTGTTAAAGCGGGGGGAAAACGCCATTACGGGAGGAATTACCGGGAGCCTTTCCAGACGGGGACAGAACCGGGGGAGGTGGCGCGGGGGGTGGCGGCCGCCGGGGAGGAGCGGCCGGGCGGGAGCCCCTCATTTTGTCCGGTAGCAGCCGCTGAGCCCCGCCGGGACGGACCCGACGGCAACGGAGGGACCGAAACGGGATCCTGGGGCGGGGGCGGCTGGGACCCACCGGGGATGCCACGGGGAAACGGAAGCAGCGGACGGCGGGGCTGGGCCCTCCCGGGTGCCGTCGGGGCGTCCCCAGCTCCCCGCAGCCAGCCCCGGCCGCGTCCCGTGGGTGCCCCGGGGGTGCGCGGAACCGGGGGCTCCGGGGGGGCTCCCGGTGTGTCCGCGGGGCTCCGAGCGCCCCTCCCCGCACCTCACCTGGGCTCCGGGGGAAGGGGCAGAGCTCCGCTGCCTTCTCCGAGCCGGCGCGGACCCGCTCCAGCAGCATCGCGGCGCCGTCCGAGGTGCGCGGGGGCTGCGCGCTTGTGGCGGAGCCGCGCGGAGCGGAGCGGGGAGCGCCGGGGGCTTGGCCGCCGCCCGGGGCGGAGCGGGGAGAGCCGGGGGGGGGGTGGGGGGGAGGCGGGCCGGGGGCGGCACCGAGCCGTCGGGCCGGGCACAGCTGGGCCGCGGTGCACCGAGGGGCTCTTTAGCATCACAAAAGAGCTCGGGGAGGGAGGGACCGGGGTGGGGGGGGGGGTAGAGGAACGGGGCCGTCCCCCCACGTCCCACTCGTGTCCGGGGCTGTCGGCACCGGCAGCCGCCGCCCCCGGGTGCCAAAAGGCGCCGGGCCCCCCGCCAGGCCCCCGCGGGGGAACCGCGCTGCGGCCGGGGCCCGAGGGAGCCGCCGTCGGGTGCAGCCCCCCCCCCCCCCCCCCCGGGCCGGCCGCCCCCCCGCTGCCCCCGAGCCCGGATTTCGTTTGTCCCCGCGGGGCCGGCATCCCCCGACGGCAGCCGTGGGGTGCCGGGGGGCTCGGCCCCCTCCTCTAATTAGTTAATGAGCGGGGAGAGGACGCATGTCCGACCCGTGGCGATCAGCGCCCTGCGGCTGGCAGGGGTTAATTGCGTTAATTGAGGACGGGGAGGACGTGGAGTTGTGTGTGTATGTGTGTGTGTGCATGTGCGTGTATGTGTGTGTGTGTGCTTTTGTGTGTGTGTGTGCATTTGTGTGTGTGTTGTGTATTTGTGTGTGTGCATCTGTGTGCGTGTGCATTGACGTGTGCACGCGTGTGCAGGGTGCACATGTGCAGGGCTGGGGTGCGTGCACGTAGGCTCAGGGCTGTGCACGCTCAGGGCTGTACATACAGCTGTGTGTGCACGTGGGTGTGCGTGCGTCCCCACGCAGGCTGCGTGTGCCTGTGCCAGGCTGTGCTTGGGTGTGCGGGGCCGTGTGGCAGCCGCTGTATCCCCCGGGGGTGTGCGGGTTTGTGTCTGCACACGGCTGCGCGTGCCCGTGCCAGCCTGAGTCTGCCCTCGTGCTTGTGCTTGGATGATGCCGGAGGTCTTCTCCAACCCCAATGGTTCTGTGCTGTATTGAGGGGATGTTTGTGTGTGTGTGCACGTGTGTGTGTGTATGGGGGGGGTGTTTGTGTGCATGCAGGGGGTGCATGTGTCCGTGCGTGTCCGTGTGCAGCCCGGTGGGTGCGTGCGTGCGCGCTGCTTGTCCCAGGCAGCCGGAGCTGATAATTGTGGTTGTTACTATGAGCCCGCTAATCCCCCGAATCCCTTTACCTCCTGCTCGCAGGGGATTACAAATTAATAAAAGCAGCTTAGGGGCGGGAGCCTCCAAGCACACATATGTTCCTGCTGGAGGGCAGCACGGGGACTTTCGCCCGGCGGTGGGGACAGCCGGGGAGCAGGGCCCGCGTCGGCCCTGCACAGTCCCCGGGCATCCCGGGGGGCCAGGCTCCCTTCCACCCGCTCCCCTCCTGCGGCTCCTGCGTGGTGCAGAGCTGTGGAGGGTGATGCCCGCGTGGCCGGGGGACAGATCCCAGCCTTGGGGACAGATCAGTCCCATAGGGTTGGATGATAAAGCGGGGAGACATTTTGGGGAGTGGGATCTGGGGTCCCCAAATAAACCGGGCTGGAATGCAGCCAGGGCACAGCTGGAGCTGGCGGAGCATCGCCAGCACCGTGCCCCAGTAGTGCTGGGTACAAGGCCGAGTCCAACTGGGTACCACTGGCACCGGCTGCACCGGGGCTCCCCGACAGCCCCCCACGGCCACAAACAGCTCCTGGGGGTGGACGAGGGGGGCAGGTGATGAGCCACGCAGTCTCTTTTAAGCTTGGTTTTATAAGTGGATTTTTAGTCTGATCCTCTAAGGAAGCAGTTTAAGAAAGCAGGCAGGCGTGTTTCATGCGGCTGCGGCTGTTTCTCATGCACATGGTGCTGGGCATGGTCCTGGCAGCTGTGGCTTCATGGGACGAGGGGCAGCAGCCCCTTGGCTTTATGGGACAAGGTGACTCCACACCGTGGCACCATTTCCGCAGGTTTCCACAAAAGCCCCTTTGGATGTAAAAATAATTGGTCAGAAGCCAACAGCTTTTCTGTCACTCCTGAAAAAGTTTACCAGTGTTTTACAAAGTTATGAGAACCGTGGAAAAAAAATGGAATAAAATTTGCATGCTCCTGGCGCTTTTTAAGATTAAGTACCTACATAAAATAACGGTTATGATTGGCAATGGGTGTGTCTATGAGCTGTCCTTGCAATATAGTTTAGCTAAAAAGAACTTGAAAATATAGATAAAATCCCAAAACGCAGCACTTTGCCCAAATGTTTGCAATTTATTTGTAACAAGCACATTAGTTTACAGTTTAGTACAAAATGTTCACTTTTCCTTCCTAGAGAGAGTTTAAAAAACAAAAACAACCCTCCCAAAAGAATAGACATGAAAGCAGCAAGTTACTGAATTAAAATAAATAAAACATTTAAATTACCGAACTGTTATAGTCACTACTTTCAACACCTCATATGCGATGCACACGCCTAGAGAACACACTTTGGGCCTTTTGTTGAGCCGGCGGTTCCCACCCAGTTCTGAGTAAGAACAGCAGGACGGATACAGCGCTGGAAAACAAAAATTAGAGTTCTCGGGAATAACATAGTCAGGTTTCTTTAGCACTTGCACCTTTTCTTTCTCTCACCAGCCACATCGCACAGTATTCCTTTCATTTTCCATGCAGCTTTAGTATTTCCTCTTTAGGAGACTGTGAATTACAAAGGGCCAGAAATCCTTACTGGAAGCATTAATAGCATTGCAGAAACTTCTTATACGATACAATGCAGAAACAGAAGTCCCAGGACTAAGGAGAAGGTGGTGTGAAGCCTCTTTGAAAAGGAAACACTTCCTCGTGACACTGATAGTGCAGTGGGGCGATGCAGCATCACACACTCCCCAGCAGACATAACACATCTTTACAACCAAAGTACTTCAAAGGACACAAAATTCATTATAAAGATACAAAATAAGAACAAGTAAACCAAGATTTACACAACTGAGTCCAAAGTCGAGAAAACCTTTCCAGCTGAGGTCGCTACTAGCAATTAAAGTGAAAGCCTGAGCCAGTTAAATGGCAACACTGAGTTACTGCACCGACACAATCGACATCTTAATTTCATGCTTTTACACTCTTAAGAAATAAAAAAACATCACTGGAAATCTGCGAAGCTGTTCATTTTGTCATGTTTCCAGCAGGGCCACAGTAACATGATAGTTATTGGTATGTAGCAAAAAAAAACAACCCTAAAACTTATTCTGACAACGCATTTGCTGCTGTTTTAATGGCAAAATTACCACTACAAACCTTCAAAAGCTTTTTGTTTTCCTGCGTAGATGAAAATACAATTAACGAGTCAAAGCTAACAAACTCAGGTTAATATATTCAGTACATTTTGAACAGCAGGCGTAATTTCTGCTTTTCTACTGCAAAATGTGCAATGATACTGATGGCAGGAAATTCACGGTCCCATAGAAACTGAGAAAATTTTCTATACCTAATATTTGCTGTGCTTTTTTTGTGCTGTGCCTTTTGCTGATGTTGTTTTGTTGTTATTGTTTGTTTCTGTGGGTGGGTGGTTTGTTTGTTTTTTTGAGAAATTGGACTTCTTTGATTGTTGGCTGATATCAAGATTTCCCCAAATTAGGTCAGTTAGAAGTTAACTATTTTTCAAGCTTAAATTTGGCAAGTCTGGGCTTTCCCCTCAACTCGGGTCCTCCGGGGACCTCTCACTGGATTCCAGCAAGAAGCACAGCAGCAGAGATCAACCAGGCTGGACAACCTGCCACCCTCGGGTAAATTTCCAGTTGCTTACAAGTTGTTTTAGTACTCAAGCCCAGGTGCTATAATTATAGTGACCCTTACAAATCTATAAAGGAAGTAGAAACCCACAATACCTCGTTGCATCAGAACTCTTAAAACTGTGAGGATCCTTAAAAAGCCCAGACTTGATGTTGCCGTGTCAGAATTACAGAAGTCTGGACGAGAGGACATGCAGAAGACAGCTTCCAGCAGGGAGCTACAGTCCCCATGGGGTCAAATTTCTAGCATGGGAGCAAGAGCCATCAGGTCCATAAATGAACTTAAAGGTGCCTTAAAGGAACTGCAGATAATGGACCTCTGTGCACATCAGACTAACAGTGTCATGCGAAGGGAGGTTTTTCTTCTGCCATGTTTACAGTAACTACACAGGGTTGCACTACTTCATGTGCATTTTTAAGTTATTTTGACACTTAAAGGAAAAAGGATCAATCAACTTTGGCTCAATTTTGTTATTCCAAGTCGAAGCTGCAGAAACTCTGGTCAGAAATGCTCAGTTTTGTGAATAAACAAGATTTGGTTATGAAAAAATACCCTTTTTGATTTTTTTTGTGCTAATTTTTAGACTTTTTTTGTGGCTGAGCTTTAAACTTTCTGTGCTGGGACTTATGATGGAAGTAAGACGACGACACACTACCAGCGTAGATGCAAGAATGAACCGGCCAGAGCCTATCTACCCCTTCTCACGTAGCAGAAGAGCTAGTGAACATTCAATTAAATTAAAAGTTGGAAACGTAGAATTGAAAGGAAAAGCCTTTTTATATAACATAATTAATCTGTAGAACTCACTGCCACAAGAAAACATTGAGGCCAAAACCTATTAGGATTAACTAAAGATTAGGTAATGGATAACTAGAACATGCTCAATTACATTGGATAGGATTATAAACTTCACTATCCAGGACGTGAGTTATCCTCCACAGCTAGGAGCAGAAAGGAACTCCTATTCTGAACGGTAATTTTATAACTGTTTTCATGCTGTCTTGTAATTGCTCTCAGCTAGGATCCCAGACAGTCAGACAGATCTGTAAAAGCAACTGCCACATTCCCAATTGCTGCCACATCCCAGAATGGAGCAGCTCCTGGACTTGACCATAGTTAAAACCTTTCTTGACCCAAACAGCAGCGCACTCCAGCACAAGAACAACAGAAATCAGCTGCTCTAAGTGCTGTACAGCCAGCTTTACAGCTGGCAGGTGGCATTCCCTCTGATCTTAGAGCCAGCACTACCAAACGAAGCATTTGTGCTGACTCACAGGAAGAAAAATTACTGTAAGGTAACAGAACTATTCAGGCATCCTAACAAACCTAGTATTTCCAGATCTACAAATTTGCTCTGGCTTACTGATGCAAACAGAGCCTCACTTATTCTTCAGTAAAAACAGCATTTCCCTTTACTGGAGTCCATCAGAATTGGCACCTGGATAACACACTATTTACTCAGCTACTTCTCTGGTTCATAGATGAGTGAGGTGAGTTGTACAGTGCTCCGTTAACACACCAGTAGAGGAGCAAGTAAAGCACTGGGTCTGCGTTTGCTGTTACTTACACCTGAACTCCCTTAGAATGGATGACAGCATCAGCAATCAGAATCTGGCTGCTTATAGAGATGCCTGCTGCCCCAAACCTCTCATCCTAGCAGCGGCTATCCTTGGCTGGAACATGAGAGAATGGAAGATCTACTTGAAGATGTAATGCCTTCCACTTTAAATATGCAGTGTAAATAATATTGGAGAAAGTCACAAGGTTTAGAATTGATTTAATCAAAATAGAACTCTTGTTTCCTGGAGGAAAAAACAAAACACCAAAAAAAAATACAAAACCAATTCTTGCTTCTCCAAATGAAGAAGTCAAGGTAACAGTAACTGTTCAGTACTCTGGTAGGTAAAATCAGCTCTGGATAAGTTTTTTAAAAATGGCTTGACGTACACGAAACAATATCCAATTTCTTTCCAAAACCAGGCACAGTTGATTGCATAATGTAATGTTTACTCTGCAAATGAGTAACGGACGTAGGCGGTAAGTCATGGAAAATCTGAACTGAAAAATGCAATGCTTTCCTCACTGGGTACTTTATGACAGCACCATGTGCCTCAGAGTCAAAGAGGGTTCTTACAGCAAGCTCCATATATTAAGCTAGAACACTTGTGAAATGACTTGGGAAGAAAGGGTTTTAGAACGAAGAATACTGTATATAAAATCCCTGATCATAAATATTAAAGCTGTATCTGGTACTGAACAGCCACGTACATTGAAAATGTTGTTTCCAATTTAAACATCTATACAGATGAACGATAATGCTTCACTTTCCACCGTTTAGATCTCATTCGGAAAAAAAAGTACATTATCATTAAAAATAAGGACGATGCTACGTACAGTACGACACACAGACTCATGTCTATGTTGGAAAATCCAATCCCTAAGAAAGATACAGACTGCCTGCTCTCTTCACGGTTAACCGATTCAACTGCATTTTTACCTCTGTCTTTTACAGGTCCATGATTCCCTATTAGTTTATCTAACACCTTAGATTCTGAATCTCGTATGTTTTCTTGGTCCAGGATGTTATTTTCTCTGTTTCCACTTGGTTTCTTCAGTAGATTTTTGTCTTTTACCTCCCTTGTATCTCCCACTTCAGATTCACTGGAGCCAGTCTGGCTTTCAGTGTATTTATATAGAATATTTTCACTGTTATAGTGATACTTCATGAACTGTAGAACCTGGTCCTCATTCCAGCTGTGTAATCCTTTAATTTCTTCATGACATGCAGGACAAAGGTCTGGAGTTGGCCACTGAACTTTGGGAAATTTTGGGTCTTCAGTCAAATCACCTAATTGACAGGAGGGAAAAAAATCAGAAGTGAATGAACTAGGAAAAGCGAACCACTGGAAAACAGAAAATATGTTTCACTTATAAACAGTGATGTTGGCAAAAAAAGCCAGCACAATAACATTTGTATTAAACTAAAGACAATCATGAACAAATTAGGAAATTCATGAGTTTCCTTACGGATGCTTCCTCTTTCCTTTACAAACACAATCAATTATTTTCCTTTTCTCTCAGTAAAAGCTGTAGCATTCAAATTCTAATGCAACAGGATCCCACAAGTGCTATGTTTTTAGACGGCATGAAAACACCGCCATCTGGGCCTTTCAGGGGTTAATTTGAGTTATGGTTCAAAACAAACTGCTCTTTTGCTCTCAATACTCTTTAATCTTGAAGCGTGGTTTGCAGTAAGCCATTTCAAGGCCAGTGACTTGCAGCTATTTTCGTGTTTCTATATTGTGAATTATTCCATCCCAAGCTAAGCTTGCTTTTTCATAGCTCATTTCATTACTATAACAAACTATTTCCAGTACTTTAAAAACCATTATCATATTTAAGGTGTATTTTTCAGTTTGCTTTTTAGCATTTAAACGTAACACTACCTTGAACGAGATCCCATTTTAACGTTTCAGTTGCTCATAGCTCCGGCCACCATTCTGTCTTGATGGCAAAGAGCTGAACACTGTAGCTAGTGTTTTTGTTTTATACTTTGCTCTAACAAAACCAAAATATTTAAATACTTCTAAACCAAAAATCTCTACAGCATAAAAAAAGCTAATTTATATGTTATCAGTATACTAATGCTTAAAATATCTGCAAAATAAATATAGATTCTTATTTGATTATTTTTATCTTTTTAAAGGCTGGAAACTTCTCCAGGATTTTGACCAAAATATTGTTGAAGGATCCAAAGAATAATTAAAAAAATGTCTCTGATACTTACAAGCAAAGAGCAAGTTTGTAATAAAAATCGCTCACTAATAAATTTGTTTCAGAAGAGAAGGCAAAAAACAAAACAACTTGTGGTATGATTACAAACAGAAGACTTACTGTATTTCATGTTCCCCTGCCAAAAAGAGTGCCATAAATTTTGTACACTTTAAAGCGACAGGAAATAATTAATTAGGGCAGAACCATATACAACAGTCTCATGGCCCACATTTAAAGGTTCTGCCAAGGCATTTTCATTGACCAACCATTATTTCTCATCGGAAGCTACATATATTACCAGAAATACAGATGCAGCTTTTAGGGATTAAAATAAGTCACTGTCCCAAAGAGAAATTTTAGAAAACTTAAAATGCATAATTTGACACTATTATTTATTCCAGTATTTTTATACTTCTTACTAAAAGGGTGTTTTAGCCAGCTGTTGCATTATTTAAATTAATATCCATGTGAGTCTTCCAATAACTTAATGTTTAAAATAAGTTCATTGTTCCACCACTTAGCAACTTCAAGTCAGCAAGACTACTTTTTTCTGTGTTCAGCCTGGCAACAGTAACAAACGTTAAGGGGGATGATTTTATTTAATACCTCATCCTGTACTTCTTTCTCCCTGGAGAAAGGAGACTAACTGTTTATACACACAACAGTATTTAATACTTCATAAATCGTGGGAATTCAGCTTAACCACAATATAAACACAATATAGCATATTTAAATTGTAACTAATGCTACATTACACAGATCCATAACAGCAGACAGGGATTAAGTGCAAAGAGAAACCAATTTTCTTTAGTGCTTTAGTTATTTGATATCCCCATAACAGAAAAGATTAAATACAACCCAGTATTTTAACTCTATTTTTAGTCTAGCTGAAAACATAGCAATTGACGGGGGAAACAGGTATTCTTCACACAGTAATTTTATTTTGTTCAGTTGTTGATCTACTAATAGCTTAGGCTCTTTTATCCTGAGAAATCCTCCTCTTCAATTATCACCATTTTCTATATAGCATCTCTCCAGAACAAAATGAAGAAACTAAGAAAAGTTTTAATACCCGTTTAAACTGTAATGGAAGGAAATTTAATTATTTCTATCCACTGAGAAGTAATCAAAGTAACCAACCTTTTTCGCTCCTTTCTGAAAAGGCTTTTGATTTGTACTTCAGAAAGAAATCTCACCAAGCAACAGGTGAAATTTCAGAAGAAACAGTATCTTTGCAAATGATGAAGATTTTTCATTATGTATCATAAGAAAAGAACTGCACTACTGGAGTGTATCTCAAGTGTATGTATTTCTCAGTCACTCTAAAGGTACCGTGTTGATCTTTGGAGTTACAGCTGACCAGGACACTATTTTGCTCTGTATAAACATCCTTAAGGTTGGTAGCCTGGTACACCAGTGTAAACGTGGAGTTTGTCTTCTCAAGCCAGAATTTAATAAAGGAATGTTAAGCTGAAGTAACAGTAACCATTGTTTTAAACTCATGTTACAGAGCATAATTTGATAGCTATTTGTTCCAATATAAACTGCATTGTATGAAGTGACATAGCCTTGTCTTTCAGACACAGCGACCTTGGGTGGGTTCTCCTAAGCAAGGTCTTCCATACCTGCAAGTCTGTTATTCACTACGTTGTGTTTCTCCCAGAGCCAGAGAACAGCCTTGTCTAATGTTTTAACAGAATCCATGGATTCTTTAGCCATTTCCTCAAAATGCTGAGCACAAGCCTTGCATCCAAAGAAGTGATGAATGTATCTCCGCATGATCTGAAGTACTATCTGGGGATTGTCTTCAAGACCTAGAAAGACAGATGACATCCAGTTAGCACCATCTGGACAAACATAGCTTCCATATGCTATGCATAACATACTGAAAACTGAACCGTAGGAAAAGGGAAGGAAACATTGCTACCTTTTCATTCCATGCGTATTTACACCTTCGACGTAAAAGCGATCAAAAGCTTCACACATTTCTTAGAAGAAATACCCCTCCCCAACAAAATACATTTTTTAATATCGTTCCTGAGCAGTCTCAAGGTGACACATCTATTTATTCACTACCAAATAATTTGGTTTCTAATATAGAGGTTAAAGTGATCTCAAACAGTATCTTTCAGAACAGTATGTTTTGAAAGACTGGGATATCAGACAACTACAAGTAAATTATTTCCAACACACAGAGGCTCAAAAATGCTAAGAGTGACAGTGCTATTAAAATGTGGAGTAACTACTTATACCAATATATTGCTATGTATTTAGCCCATTCAATTGTGCTTAAAGTTGCCCTGAACACCATGTTACCATGTTAAATACAACAGTTAAAAGGCCAAATATTCCTTTTAGTGACATGTCTCCTACAGAAAAGTATTTACAAGCTGAAGGGGAAACTTACTCGGACAAATGAGCATCAGACAGTAAAAAAAAAAATTCTCAAAAGCGCGTAAGTACATTCTGAAATTGTTAAAATATGCAAAGTCCATGCTATCTATATTACAAGTAATTCTTCTTGAAGCAGAGACTTACTTCAGTATCTTGCCCAATAATTAAATGAATATGTTATGCATTCACCATTACGTTCATGCATAGGTGCTAAAGTTATGGTCAGTTTGCTACCAAGCCGCCAAGAGTCAAAAACCCTCTGAAAAATATTTCACGAGATACCTGTGATATCCATCTGTTACACCACAACCCCAAGGTATTACAGAGTACCAGAATCTCATTACAGTTATTAATGGCACAGCTTTTCTGGCTGGCAATGAGCGCACACACCTAATAGCTATTTAGCAACAATTGAAAGTTCAAGTGCAACTCAGGAATTCCTCCTAAAAATAAATACAAACACATTTTTCTTTCCGTAACAGCCACACTCTTACACTAATAATGACAAAAAAGTCATTATTTTATTCAGAAGCAGGCTAAAGTCTTTACAGATTGAGGACTTTGTCTTGGGCCTTTATTGTGACAGCAGGTAGCCCCTACATCGACAAGCGACTCAAAAATCGTGTTACTTGCTAAAATCCTTATGCTTCATTTCTGTCTCAGATTTTCTGATTTATGTTTAATTGATCTAATAAATTGTGTCAAAATGTATTTACAAATTCATGCGTTATCTCAAAAAAAATTGTCAAAGGAAACACATTTTGTGACGCAGTGTCCTGGATTGATCAAACTACTGACTGCTGCAGCTAAAAGTAATTTTAGTCTACCTAAAAGTAATTTGCAATACAAGTTTTAGAGATTACATGGTGAAGGGTTACAAAGCTCACTGTTCTATTCTGGTAGCGAATAACAAAGTCTAGTAGCACATATGCCCTCCATACATGCATTATTTCTTGGAAAAAAACCCTTAGCAAAAAACCTATTCAAAACTATCAGAATATTTACCTGTTAACTACGTAAGAAATGTATGTCAGATTGTCATAACACACCTTTATTTAGAACAGTGATATTATAGTCTTAAACGTGGGGGTAAAAAGTCTTCAAAACCAAAACGAAATAATAAAAAGCAAACAATCTCTACTCAGACATTCAATATCTGTGATTGAATAGGCATGTATAAATAAAAGCTATGAGATTAAAGCAGATTAAAATACAGTATTAAAAGAAAGGCTGAAAAATAATTTTAGAAAGTTGAAGTGAATTTCAGGCAAAAGAGTGTTATCACATACACTGAATATGAATTTAGGAAAAAAACATTCAAAATAACTACCAGCAAACAACCTCTTAAAACAGAGATTCATACACAAATTTAATTATTCTCCTGTGCAGTGTTACATTCTTGAAGGTCCCCTCAAAGTTCATTTTCTAGGGAAGGCTTTCTAATTTAGCAACAGATTAAAAAGAATTCATATATATATATATTTTTTAAATCCACAAGCCGGTCTTATTCACCCCAATAGATCCTATTAACTGAAAACACATTTCATACAATTAAGTACACCTAGGATGTAATTTCTACAACGATTTTATACACCCTCTGATGTGACCAATTATATTCAAAGTTCCTTTGGATTCCTTTATGCTGATCCCACTGCAGGTTCAAATTACACAGGTCAACGTTAAAAGACATCAAATACAAAACAATAAAAACATTATATCAAGAAAGCCATCGCAAGTTCACACGGCTAGACTCTGCAAGCAGGGGAAACTACCAAGAAAAATACATCTGGTTTAAAAAGAAAACAAACAATTGCAAAATGGCTCATTTTGTTTGTTTTTCTTTTATCAGCCCAGAGATGAATCTTCTATTAACATCTGCCATGTATCATCGTGTAATCCTCCTTTTCTCTTTCCTCCCAAACTACAGCAATTCAGGGTAACCCTAATCTTTAAAGTGGACAAGAACCATAAAACCCTACCTGTGGTGGGAAGGATTAGGGAGTACATCATGCTTTTTAGTAGATGGGATTTAAACAAGCAATAAGGAGAGGAAAACCTCCCAAGACATAATCCGACAGTCTCAGACTGACCCAATTCTTTCGCCGTAAGAAGTGATCATCACATATCTGCCCCGATTTAAATCAATGCTTAAGTGTGCCGAAGAGTTTTCAGGTTCCACAGTGTATTTTTAACTTCAGACTGACTAAAGCTCACAACTGAAACATGGAAGCAATTTAAGATGCAATTTTGCATAGTTAGATATTAAGAACATTTATAAATTTAATTAGAACAGTTTGGGCAGTTCAAATGAAAGGGGAAATTTAACTTATGCATGATGCTGTTGAACAGCTAATGTATCACGCAGCACAAAAAAACCTCGTGTGGCAGAGCACAGCACTAACTTAAAGGGATTCAACCTACCGTGCCGACAATAACGAACAAAACAGAGAAAAAAAAATCATATAAAGGATGATTAGCTATTCTTAAATTCCTATTTTGCAGGAGGTTCAACACTAAGAATTGAGAGTTTATCACTGTGATTGCAAGTAATGCTGGAAAAATATATGTATCTATAATTTGATTTTTTTTTTTTATTTAATGTACAAACAACCAGAAAATTGCAAATTTCTGAGTAAGTAGGCCAGGTAACATCCCATAAAGCATTTCTTGCAAAAGACATCAAGAGAACTTTAAAGAATAAAAACCAAATGGAACTACAATCAAACAATGCACTGTCGTGACAAGAATGAAATCATATGGGGAGTGATACTTTAGCATTTTATTTTTATTTGTGCTAAGAAGACTAGGAATCAACACCAGACCATTAACAGTTTCAGAATATAATGCAAGTCTAAAAAGAAGGGATTTTACTAAGTGTTTGCAAAGAAGTGAGTACATCACACTGCACAGATTAAGGGACACTATGTAAATTCATCTGAAAACAAACGTGTCATGACATTGATTGGATTGGCTAATGGTTATATAGTTTTTATAGCTACTAAATTCTACGGTTACATCTTATTCTTTTCACATTAATAGTGCCACCTCAGATAACAATCTTCTTCCCATTTCAGATAGTTCAGAATTTCTTTTTTTTTTTTTTTTTTAAACTACTCCCCTCTCTTGTTTTCTTACTCACATCTTTAGGGCAACATATTTTATTTACCACATTTCTAAGCAAGGACAAATTGACACACTTTCGTTCAAAGCCACCACAATAAAGCTATGCTCTGACCCCTGCTGGTATAAAACTGAAAACTAAGCTTCAAAAGCCACTGTCCGTGAATGTATTAGTTGAGAATTGAATGGATTAGAGAAATCTTTTCCTGTACTTTTTCTATTGCATAGCAGAAATGCTACACACTTATTTGTCTTGTCCTTCAAGTGTCTCACATAACTGCTGCTTACCTGTATTTATCAATGCTTTTGGTCGCAGCGCAGCTTGAACAGTTAGGGTATGAAACAGCTTCCAAAGGGAGCAGGTATAACCTCTCAGCTCTGGTCTGCTGCCCTGACATCCGACCCACTCAATTCTCTTAGTGAGAAATATCCCAGAAATCTGAAAATAATGTGTATTTAAGATATACGCAGCTTTGGTACCTAAATTAAACAATTTTGGAAATGACACTTCACTACTCAACACAGCAAGTATGTTTAAGAGATTCAAAGTCCCTAAAATTTGCTTGCATTTTTACATATTTTTTTTTTTCACATGGTTACCCACAAGCTAGTTCACTACTGAACGCCCAAACACACATTATACACACAGGAAATTGCAAAGAACTTGAGACAGGCAAACTCACATAGCCAAACACATACAAGCAATCCTGTTGCAGATAGAAGCACAACATTTCTACCTAAATAAGACCTGTGTTTAAATAGGCTTAGTATTTTCATGAGACACCACTTATCAAAACACAGTGCATTCCCCCTCTCTCTTATTAGAATGTTCAGTCCAGAAAGGAGAGGCCCAACCCCAAAGGATAAAGGCTTTGAATTCTCAGTTGAAACAGGGAGGAAATATGCCTCTTAAACATTCAGTACATTTCCAGATCAGCCCCTAAGTTTTTCAACTAGCGTTAACAGCAATGACAATTCATCCTGAAACTGAGGAGATCCAAGTATAAAGGATAGTAAATTATTCTCTGCACTTGTTGTTAATGAATTCATGCTTAAGGCAAACAAATTGTAACCTTGGAACAATCCTTAAGTCTGAGATACTCTGATGCACCATTATTAAACTCATCCCTCTTGCAAGCGTATTACGTGATACACAGTGTACAATCACTGATGTTAAACCTACCAAGATGCACATCAGAAATGTCCGATTAGTCTGCCGGAGCATATTAAGTAGCTTAACTTGTAAAGATTTTATTTCAAGCCCAGCATGAAAATAAACCACACACATACTGTTGTAAGTAGAGTTACAGTATCCCTGGGCACAACAAAAATTCGGCATTACTTGGCAAGATCTAAGCGACTTACAGGAGTAACATATTAACAGGATAAGATGTAGAATTCATTTTTATTTCTTCTTAAAACAAACCCACTATTTATTATACATAAAATCTAGTGCAATACTTTTAGTTTCAGTGACTTATCTCTCTGCTTCCTAGAACGCACATTAAGTTTCCAAGTTTCAGATAGCAATCCCTCTTCACAGGAGGAGGGACACAAATTAACTTCTGTACAAAGATGGCCCTATCACATTGCTTTGCATTACCAAACCGAGATGGGATCCCTGGCAAGGATTATACTGCAGCAGGAAATTAAAGAGTTTTTTTGAAAACTCTTCAGGAATAATGACCAATTTCAATAGGTAAATTTCTCATCTTCTAACTCTGACGTTTAATCGAGAGAAACTTGCTGATAGCAGGCAAAGCAAGCAAGGCTAACTTCGAAATTTTTGCTGGGAAACTTGCATTTGAAACTGACGTTAGTAAACATGTATGTGTTAGTGATTGCTTCCTCATAAAACTGAGGCAGGATTGGGTGTTTTAATTCTCTCATTTCAATTTCTTCATGTAGATTTTTTTTTTCTGGTAATGATTTCACTTTATTTTCATTTTAGCCTTCTTATAACTCCATTATGACTGAGGGACCATCAGTAAGTGATGTCTTAGATTTATATAGAATCTTATCCTTTACTAATGCCACATTTTTATGCTGGAAACTAGTAACAGCTTACCCGCATTTTGTTGTTGACCAGATCTAGAATAGCATCATAAGGGATTTTGTCTAATGGAAGGCTCACCAGCCACTCTTGCAAGGTCTCTAACAACTTCACCACAGGCTGACGGCCAGGAAAAAGCTGAGGAAAAAAAAAAGAAAGAAAATACCAATATTTTAAAGCACAAATCTCATTAGCAGCAAGACAGCTTTCTATTTATCTAAATGTCTTTTTCTTGTATTCAGTAAGTTTAACAGACAAGATTTTCTTTGTTACATGCAAATGCTTGTTCTGTTTATCAGTAAAAAGCCATCTCACATTAACTTGCTTACAAAATTTAGCATGTTGCATTCACAAAATGTCAACCACTATGAAGTTACTCAATTTCAAGCAGAAATGCTACAAAACAACTTTTGCCAGATTACATGAACTTTTGTATTAAGGTAATTCAGCAGTGTATAATTCAAGGAGCAGCATAAAACCTGAGTGAATTACTTTCCTTTTCATATATGTAAAAGTGATTTGGAAATGGTGACTGCCTTACCTTACAAGTTAAAAAGTCATGGTCTGACATACAAGTGTGAGGAATTGTCAGTGGTAATGTCATTATTTTACATTAGAAACGCTTGATTGATGCTTGTAAATACTATAGAATTAAATAGTGTACACATAACATCTTCTAAGTACCTTTGCAGAGGAAGCACTGTTTCTAGAGATGGGGAAATAAAATCCCTGTATTTGCTACCTTAAATACATAAAGCAATTTATGATATAAGATGCTATACATATGTTAGTCACTTTGCAGCCACCGTCCAACTATATGAGCAGAAAAGCACACCTCTGTACTACTGACCAAGTCTATAATTGCATTTGCTCCTGTAGGAACCTCAAAATATCAAGCATTGCTTTCTAAAAGACACTAGTTGCAGAGTATCTCAGGTAGATACGTCTCCTAGAAGTCAAAAAACAAACAAAAAAACGAACAAACCAACACGCTTCTTGCTGAAGGATCCAATTCTACAACAAATAAAATTTCCTTAGTAGGGGACTGGAGACCAGATCTCTGTGACTTAGAGCTTATCATCACTTTAAGTGCTGTTAAACAGGAGAACAGTACAAAAAGTGTTGGAAGTTCTGATTCATAAAGCTGTTTTTATTAATTTATTGCTAAATACTTAAAAAAAAAGAGGGCAAGGTACATCGTTAAGCTCTGAAAACCAAAGGCTGTAGTCTGCAAAAGATACATATAATTATGGTACCAACACTGTAAACTTAGCATTCTGACTGTTTCAAATCTAAAGGGTCCTAATACAAATCAGTGGGTATCACGACTGAGAACTAAGAGAAAAGCTTTACACAAGAGATGCAAATAAAGGACAGAAACCCTCACTTGTATAATGGCAGTCTGGAGATGAGCATGCAACTAAAAGACAGCATTCCCTATTTATACACTAATAGCCAGGGAAGCAAATGACATAAGCTGGCCAGGAGCCATCAGGAAGAAGAGAGGATGCTTTAGGGATAATATGATAGAAAGATTACCACTACACTTTCTTAAAGAAATGAGGCCAGCTAGAGATTTCTGACCTCTGATGGCTGCAGGGGGGCAAGAAACTGTCTGACTGATAAATCCAGATAGTTGGGGATAGTTCATGTAGCCCTTATTATTCCCTTAAATTGGTTCATTTTATTTAAAATAAAGCAAAGCGTTAGTTGGTCAGTGACCCTGATGACTTTAGTAGGCTGATGTTGGAAAAAAATAAAATAATTTAACTTTGTAAGTTACATCACATACATTACTTACATTGTCCCTTCATTCAAGTATAATGTGAGCATCTTCACTTTTGAAATATTGTACCTCAATAATATTCAAAATTTAGACTGACATTAGAAATATCTGTAAATACAACACTATTTGTCAAGCATGCACTAACAAAACCCAAAATTAAGAAGTGAAAAACATTTTTAATCTCACTGAGTTAAATAGCTATTTATCCTGAAAATCTGGTAAAGACTGTATTTATAATATTCATTCAATATGCTGTAGACTGCTTAAGCTTCATCTAAATTTGAGCCCTCTAAGATGAAACAAAGATGCATTTCAGCCCTTTAAGTATATCAGAACTGTATACAATAACTCAAAAACAACATTTAAAGAAATCCACAAAACTATTTTTGAGCTAGTGAGGAAGTATATATTTAAATATGTTCCGAAAGACATTTTGAGAGGCTTACATCACATAATAAATTTCGTGTTAGTCATTTTTTTGTTAAAATAATCAAGGACCAGAAGTGCATACCTTGGCAGCGATGGTAACAAAATCCTTGAAGGTCTTTAGCTCAGCTCCCTCAAGCATCTTGTGCGTAGCAAGTTCTACCCTAAGCAGGTAATGCAATCCTGATTCAAGGTCAGCCATGTACAGCTTAGATCTGAAACACACATATATAATGTTATGAAGTGGCAGGTTTCTTTCGCTCATTTTCTCACCAGTCATGAAGGTAAAATTGATATATAGTAAGGTGTCATTAAAACCTCAACATTTGCCACTCCACAGTGATTGCAGTATATCCTATAGCATACATGGGAAGATATAGCAGTTACTTGAGGTGCTCGGTATGGTGAATGTCAAGTTCAGTGAGTTTCACTGTACTCTTTTAAAGGAGTAGTTTTATGTCACTTGGTTCTGAAATTAGGCAAATGAAGCATAATTACACAAGAATTTCTTCTATAATTGACTAAACTTTTCATCTCCCAGCCAGTTTTACCTTGTAACGAAATTATAACCTTGCAATTGTCAGCAAGGAAATAGGCGGTGTAAGGAAATTACAGTTTCTCTTCAGGATCTGGCAGGAACAGTAAAATGACATGCTACAAAAGAAGGGAGACTCTTGCTTAACACAAGTAGATTATACACAGACCAGAAGCGTAAACAAGACTGGGAAAAAAAATCAATGCTGGAAAGGACTGAATCTAGAAATTCCAAATGTAGTAGTATTACTGTAGATTCTTTGCATACAAGTTTAAGAGATGTAAATAAAATTGACTGTTAAGACAGAATTATGCACCTTATGACAGATACAAGTAAAACATCTAAAGTAAATAAAAGGTTAACAGTTCTTTCTCACAATCAATTATCTTCATAATAAAAGCACTTCAGATAAAACGCAACAAGTAAAACACCCTATCTTTCAATGCCTTCAGAGCACAACCTTTAGATAGTATGATGCAGATCAATGTAACTGAACAAACAAATTCATAGTAATTGTTTATGTTCAACAGCACCATTATTTCTAAACCAAATAGAATGAAGAGAATAATCACTCGAGAAACTGGCTGTCCCCACCTGTGAAATAACATGCATGAAATAGCACACATTAAAATGCAGAGTAATCTACATTCTTAACACAAACCACACTTATTTTACATTTATATCCTTAGTTAGTAGTGTACTCACTCAAAGTTTAAAAAAAATAAAAATCAGAAGTCTGATGACATCAAGTTTCTTAAAGATAGATCCACATGAGTGCATGAGATTTCCCCAGAAAAAGCCTGTTTGGAAGACACTTGGACTAGCGGTTTGTATCAACAAGAGTTTGTCTCACAGGAAAGCAGCTCAGTCTAACTAATTTGCTCTGGTAACAATGTTTTATATAAAATATTTCCATAATGGTCATGATGAAGATGACACTAACAGTGTCCACAAAAGAAAAATAAGTACAAAATCAAAGCACTCAGTTCTGTATCTTTTCCATCTAAAGATGCTGAGGGATTATCTCCCTGCAAAGCCTTTGCATCCTTCTTTCAAACAGAGAGAGGGAAGGAGTGCGAAGATAAACCTCACCAGATTTGGTACGATAAACATCTTTTACAGTGACTTTGGCATTTTCTATTATATTTGCGTTTGTCAAGCATTTTAAGTGGGCACTGCTCTGTTATTAACATGCACAGAGAAAAACTGTCTTCTACAGCAATGTGCTATAGCTTGTTATTTTATTGTTTATTTTCTCAGGGTCACTGTTTACTTATGTCTCCCAACAGTTTAGATCAGTGACCTTTGTAATTCAGGTGTTGGGGGTAGTAAGTCCTTGATGTCTTTACACCAATTAAATATTTAATAACACTTTTTTGGGGGAGAAAAAAAAACAAAATGAGACAACCACTTTTCTCTCCATAGCAGCGTAGATGCTTGCTGCTAAAAACAAATACTGAAAGCCCGGTAATTTGATCAATGAAACACTGCTCACGGTCACAACAGTTACTTGCATTTAGAAGTTGTAACCTCGGTGCTGGAACTGAACTAATTGACCAGTGTTATCTGAATATACTGAGAAACAGATTAAGTTGAAGCAACAGCTGAAAGCATTGCTTTCAGTATTAAGCATGAAAGCCTTTTATTTTATTCAGCAGAAGAATGCACATGGTTAAGTAGTGACCAACGTATTCAGTTCAAGGTGCATCACCTGGGATGGAAAGAAATTTTTAAACCACACTAGAATTTTATAATAAATGACAGTGCAGTTTCCTATGTGGCAAGAAAAAACTGCCAGCAAATTTTAATAATCAAGCATTGATCTGAATTTCAAGGTCTGAAAATCAGTATCACTTACTTATCAAATTCTTTCCACTGCTTGATTTCTGTGCTTTCCTCTTTGTTTTCTTTAACAGGTAGCTCAAGTGGCAAAAGTAGTTTTTTTCTTACACCTGGCAGTGACTTTAAATATGAAGAAAAGGAAGACCGAAGAGGCTTCACGCTGCATATAAATGAACAAAGTAAAGATTACTTTTCATCTCATATTAAAAGAACATCCAAGGCAAATTAGTATGTTTATAACATATTCACTTTTTCCATTTTACAGTTCTGGTATGCATGATGTTTTGCTAAAAAGTGAAAACGAAACTGTTCAATTTAGGAACAGTAATAAAAAAAATCACTGGGATTAGTGGTTTGAAATTCCATACAAATGAAGAACATCAGCTTCATCGAAATACCAGGTTGCCTTATACAGACAAGCTCACACATACAGCTTATGTGTACAGCTTGCTTTTTGACTTAGAAGCTAGGTTTTTAGAGCTCTGATGTGTCATTATTTTTTTCCACTTTTATTCAAGTGTTTTCCTTTCAGACGTATCACAGTAATAGGTTAAAGCTATAAATAGGCAGTGGTGGTAAGCAAAAGTAATACCAGGTCTCTTATTAAGAAAATACACATAATACTAAATGCTTTATAAAGAACTACCAGCAAATTGCTATCAGCATATCAAACTCAAATAACAAACATTTGCCTTGAGCTTCTATTTCCAGTAAGAAACACTACTTCAGAATTGCCTACTTAAAAGTAAGTTTTGTCAGCAAATAATCTTGTTACTGTAGCCAAGCATCCCCAGGGTTATAATTAACTGCCACACCATTTTGATCACTCTTTCCTACCATAATATGAAATCTCACTTCCACTGACAGAACCCGTATCTGTGCATTGTAAGAGCAAACTGTGTAACAAGACCACTACATACACTTATTTAGTAATTGCTAGAGTGCTCAAGTCAGGCGATTTTCAAACACAAAGGAATGGAACACAAAATTTTAGTCCACATAATGTACTGAATACAAGCCATGACAACGTCATTATACACATGCAAAAAATGGTTATGAAATAACTTACTCAGTATGAAAGGAAGCTATAGCAACTACTTCTATAGCTTCGGTGAATTCCCCTATATTCCTCTGAGACAGAAACTACTTACATGTTAATTAATCCACGGGACCCATTTGGGTGCATCAGATAGCATGAAGGGACTGAGGTAATACCAAGTTTCTCTAGAAAAGGCTTATCAGAATTCAGTGCTCTCTTTACCACAATGTTTTCATACTGGATCAAGTCTAAGATAACCTGTGCAATGAAAGGTAACACTAATTATACACCCTTCAAGAAATATGGAGGACAAGACAGGTAAATAGGCCAGGTGCATCATCAAGCTGTTCACCAAGAAAGTGCATCTATGAGCATTCTGTGGACACTAACAATTTCATCTGAAGCAGACTTACTCTGGAAATTTACTCTTATCTTCCATTTTTTTCTTGGTCTATCCTGATCTTTTCCCTTTGAAGTCTAACATCTGAAGAAAACATGAGAATGAATGATGAAATGTCCTCATACACCTCAAAATAGTGCAGAGAATACTCCACAGGTATGCTTCATGTTATATACGTAAGAGTTTAAAGGCAAATTTTCAGGTAGTGAAGAAACATTGATTTGGTCTCATGACTTTAGGGCATTCTGATGTCAAAGTCCATGACTTAGAAAATAATCAAGGGCTTAAAGTAACACAAGATTTTGCCTGGCGAGCCCTGTACTCTATGGTGTCACAGCATCTAGCTGTCCCTTCAGCTCGTTGTTTACCAACCCCACAGCACAGACTGCATATAGGAGTAAGTGCCCATACCTCAAAAGTTCCAGTTCAGAGTCCAGTATCTTAGCTCAAAACATTCCTCATCACCTCTTTAAACCTGATGCTGGACTTCTGCACTGGAGCAGCTGGGAGTGGGCACACATTTCTCTACAAGGCATAAACTCCAGCAAATAGAAGAGGAGGCAGAAGAGGGTGGTAACATAAAGATGCCTCAAAGATTTGCCAGGTTTCAACTACCAAAGTTCTTTGCCAACTACAGTCAATGTTGCTCCTATGAACACGATGACTCAGTTTTAAGTAGTGAAAATTTGCCATTTAAGAAAAAGTCATTTTTCCCTTATTACAACGTTATTATTTCCTGTTTCACTAAACTATTTCTACAACAGAAGGTAGTAAGATTTAAAATCAGTTTGACAAAGTACTAGAGAACTTTATGGTCATCACCTTCTTTTTGGTAATGCCCACTTATATCAGCACAGCAGCTTCCAGATAACGAATGTCTGGTAGCAGCCTGCTTCTCAAAATGATTCTCATTTTTGGCAGCACACCCTCCACTTACACAACTCAGCCATCTCAGCATCAAATCTAATTAGAAACATTTCACAGACATTGGATGTTTCTACACAGATTATGCCTAGATAATTGTGCAATTTATTTTCTTTACTTATCCTAGATCTTGGCAGCAGGAGAAAAGTAACAGTTGTCTAAGCTAACAGCAGGCTCATTAAACGGCAAAATGATGCCAAATAAAATATTTTATTGGGGGGGTGGTGGTGGTGAGGAAAGCAAAAACCAAAGACTTTCATTTCATCAGTGGCTAAGAGCTGTGAAAATAATTTTATGCTATCATCTTAACTTAGAAAACAATTTCCTAAACCCTACATGTGAAAAAAAGAGAAACAGAGGTTTCACATTATTATGAACAGTTGAAATCATAAGAGCTGCCCAGAAGAATGAGTATTATGAACAGTTCTCTAGCAGTAACAAAAACATAACATCTGACAATATTTTTGTTCTGGTATTCCAGCTCTCGAAACAAAAGAATTATGCTAACAATGAAATTGAAATATTAATCTTCCTCCAGAGTGTAAACAGAAGTTAACATGACATTGTGTTCATTTGTAAGCAAGTTCCTTTGTACAATTAAATACAAGAGCCCTATGTAATCACTTGACTTTGTGATAACCCAAATACACCTGACCTGACCCTCCTCATCCTTTAATACAGCCCTACAATCACAAATTTTCTTGCTTGGCTAACTAACATAAAACTCAGCTGTGTTACGATAAAATTCATTCATACTCATTATGTCATAAATCATACATTACCTCTCGCCCAACATAGGAGTTATTACTCTCAACCACAACGGCAGTATAATGATCGCTGTTCTTGTCAAAAAGAGCAGTGATATCACTGGACCTTTTAGGAAAAGAAAAGCCATTTAGCACAGGTAGAATGCCATAAACTCACTGTTATCAATGAAATTTCCTTTTACCTGTCCTGTAGCAGAACTAATAACAACAACAAGCTTACTCCATCTTTAATAAGACCATCTACAATTTATTAAATTGACATAGCAAGAATACACCAGCTGTATTTTAAACACAGAACTTACAAAACTGGATCCAGTGATGGGCAGGCAGGCGGTCTTGACTCTTGAGAATGGTTCTGTAAGAAGTCAATCATCATCTGGCGAACTGTTTGCAGCTCACGGTCTGCTCCTGCTCAGTGCAGGTTACAAAAAGATGAAACATCAGGGAACTGTATGAAAATCTGCATGTTAATAATTTGTTACCATTCTCGTGCTTTTGTGTGGCATTTTTTGGATTTACACTTGGACTCAAAAACCAGGCATTACTATTTGGCTGAAGAACAGAGGATTTAGTTGTAGGATTTCACTTTAATGTTGAGACGAGATCGTATTTAAAAACTGTCAACCCACCCCCAAATTTATAAAATATTAAGACTTTTCCAAACCTAGCCATCTGCCTGCCTTGCTGGTTTTCTCTTACAACAATGCTTCATTCTAAATCCATGCTTGTTTTCACAGTAGTTGCAGTGGGAGGCTTCAGTAGCTTTTTTTGCAATAAGGATATTCACCATGGATTTAAAGCAGAGGTGGTACCATTCTTATCAAATGGGCCAGGTGAGGTTACAAAGCCACAGAACATAAGGAAATAACTGAAGTGTAAGAACATTTTGTATGCTTTAAAAGAAAGAAATCAAAATGCAGAAGCTCTCACAAATGCCAAACATAACAGGTACAACTACAGTCTAATTCTACATGAAGGGTTAATGGTGCAGGTGGTCCCGCTTCTGACCTCTGGCCTTTTGAATGTTAATCCCTTGGAAAAGACAACATTACTTTTGTCCTCAGACAAATCACCTCAAGCTGTGATCTTGTCAGACACACAGGATAAGCCTGGTTTCAGTTAGTCAACATCTGAATAGGGGTTCTCCCAATGAGATTCAGGATGCCTGGAAACTGGCTGACAGGTCAAAATGCACCAGAGCCATGACTGATCAAATTGGATCTCATGCCCATGAGATGTGTGTGTTTTTTTGTTTTTCCCCAAACAAATTTTTAAAAAACAATCCAACCACTTGTGAACCACATTTCAAAAAGTAAGAAATAGAAGTTTTTAAACAAAGGTTGTGTTTTCACCTGTCTAAAATTCTGCCTGATATTTTGGTTTAATACAGTAATTGTAACATCACATCTTAAAAAACTTTTCAGTGTCTAGGTGTCTAAACTAATTGACAGGACAAGGGATTTTGCTAATTTTTTGACAAATTCCTGGCTGATAGGATAACTGCTTTGGGTATTGCTTACAGTAGGATAGTCTCACCTTTGGAATTTTCTCCAGTCGTAAACTGCTTCGTAAATGCTTTGAAGTACTATGCGGGGAGGAAAAAAAAAGTATTATTGCTTTGAAAATAACTTCACTGTTTAAGAAAAAAGCTCAGTTTAGAAACAATATAGCCTTCAAGAGTTTTTACAGCTCTAATTACAAAACACTTTTATCTATCTAGTCTTTACTCCTAGCCTGTGAGTTCCAAAGACCTGCTTCTCAACCATATGAGAGTAGCTCGTATATCAAAACTCTGATCTAACAATCAAGGAAACTTTCAGAGGAAAAATACCATAAGATATAATTCAAAAGAGTATATCAATCTGTTACTGCGAACATTAACCCAAACAAAAATTGACTGATTATGAAATCAGTACCACAAACTACGTACATACTCAGAACATTATTCAAATTTTCTCAAATTTAGTGGTTAGACTGGATAGACAGTGGAGCTTGACACCTTCTACTACTACTACTACAAAAAAACCTTAGTGTCTAATAAAGAGTGTATTATAATTTATAACTGAAACTTTAAAGACAAAAAAAAACAAAAAAACCACATTGCTCTTTCTATCTGGGTAGAGCACCACAACTTCTACAGTAAAACCCCTACTGATCCTTCTTCTGTCGTAATAATGCTCATTCAGCCCTCTCCTTCAACCACATTCTTCTAATGCTTACAGTTAACAATGTGATTGTACAGACTGGCAAAGACAGAGAAGTTAAAATTTTTCAGATTTTGAACTGAGGACTGAATTACTACTCCAAGTAACTGCATCAACTATCGCACTGAGCAAGAAGAACTTGATTCCATCTTTTATCAGCCCTGCAATTTTCTCTGCAAAATCACAGAAAAAGACAAGATAAAGAACAACTAGTTACATGCAATACTCTGGACAAGTAAGTTTGTTATGGTTTTAGTTACTATAAATAATCCATGCGTCATTTACATAGGGCAATATACCATGCCACTTACCCTAAAAGTTGGATAGTAGTGAATACCATATTCTTTACATGTCTCGTAGTTCTCTTCTTCCCCACAATCCAGCACACCGATTCTAATTGCAGACTCCCAATCTGGAAAAAAAAATATATATATTTCTATTTTCAGCAGAAGTGATCAGAGGTCCCAGCTGACAGATCAGCCTGGTTCCCAAGGAAATCGGGCAACAGAACTCCGAAGATAAGCATGCGGAATATATTTAACTGAATAAGATGAATGGAGCAGTTACTCCTTCGTGTGGCCGTCAATTACAAAACTGTAGTTTTGATGCACCTGGTATCAGGGTTAATTTTAACAAAGGACTCACTAGCTGCTGAACTTGCAACGTCCTCAGAGGTCTCCAGATTCGCACTCACCACAAGGCTCCCATATTGCCTGCTGAACAGTGTCATTACCTTTTAGTACATTCCAGGAGTACATTAGAGATACTTCAGAAACACCTGAGTTTTAACCAGAGCGCTAAATAGCTGAGTTTCCTTTATAAATGTTTAATAACCGTAACCACAAGAGTTCAAGTATTTCTATAAAAGTGCTTATATAACTTCAATAAAAGCTTTCAATTCATTCATAGCTCTTTCTTTCTCATTTTGCCAGGAACGTATCTTTTCGAGCCATGCTCCGCTGCGGCAATCACTTTACGGAAGACCCCCTCCAAGAGACTCCTTGTAGAGCTACTTTTTAAAGCTAAGCCGAATCGAGACAGCTCTGGGCAGAATTGAAGATACATCACAATTCCCAAGGATCAATAAAATATAAACCAAAAAAGGCACTAAAAATTAAATTTGCTTTTATAGCAAGGAGCATAGAAGCTTCATCAAGTTCAAGACCTGATTGGCAGTTGTATGCCTAGCTGCTTTGGAAATGTAGCTTGACCTTTATTTGTCTTTGAGGAGGATGGGGCAGCTGAGGGGGAATTTCAGTTGTGCTGAACGTGCCAACAGCTGAACAGGCACCAGGAGTGACTACAAGCATCCTAGAGCAGATGGGCATGTATTCACACGGACACAAAGGATACAACAGTCCATTTTATCAAACAAAATGCAAAATAAATAAAACAAAACTTCGGCTTCTGGGTATCTATCTCATTCAACTTCCACCACTCCTCCTCCTTTTTCCACCTGTCTCGATCCTCCTCGGCACAATGAATAGCAGCTCTATGAACTAATGCAAATAGCCGACGTACAACAATGGAGTGCATCTCCAGCTAAACACTTGGGTTAAAGAGCACCAGCTGGGATGTGTGCTGCTTAGCATTTGCTTCTGCTTAAAGAGGAGCTTTTCGTTTCTAAGGGATGTGGAAGTCGCTGGAGTACACAGCCTAGGCTGTGTAAGTTCACACTATCACTGCGGCATAGATTTTGGGGGTTTTAATGCTGCTGAATTTTTAAATAGCATTAGCATTTTTGAAATAAAACAACCTCAGTTCTACTCGCTGCATGCTGTAAGGAGGGGGCAAAGGAAAATACCCATGGAGCTTGCTCTTACGACAGAGTACAAGTATTCTAGTGGCATTCAGAGTTCTGCAGAGCAGAACAACTAGCACGGCCTATTCCACGTGGAGTATTTTGTTAAATCTGAGAAAAAGTGTTTAAACATACTGAAGGTTGCTCCAAATTTATAACAAAAACGTAAGTGAAAGATAAAATTTCTGACAGAAGTTACGCTACAGGCTCCAAACGACTAACTCACAAACTACACGAAAGGGGCAGATGAATGACACCACATTAACCAACACATGAATACATGGGATAAACTGGCAATCCAGCAGGCTGGTGGATTGAAATGCTGCTCCCACTTGTGAAATGCTACAGAATCCAACACACCAGCCGCAGGGCATCACTAGGAACATGCTTCCTTGCACAAACCTTGCGTGCTCCCTGCAGCATGTGTATTACAGGCATCGTGCTGCCTTCCGTCGTGATGTGCAGTCCAGGAGATCAGGAATGCATCACAAGGAACCCCTCTGAGTGCTACTTGAGAATGATGTATTCATTTAACACATAGGCTGCTTCCAGAATAAGGGCAAGGATTCCATCGCTCCTCATCAAATGTTCCTCATAAAACAATTTCTAGAAGGAAATCATTATTGCCGTATCTGGAACAACTGGCCAGGATTACTTCTGCATATAATTCAAGGGGTGTTATATGTGGGATTTCCAGGAGTTTGTTACTTCTGCACAGAAATTTGCTGCACATAATTCCTGCCCACAGACATTTGGGGGGATAGATTCAACCACCCTCTAAGATATCAGAAGTACAATTAACTAGAATGTCCACTTTGGACACTACCATAAAAAAACAAAATGCATGATTAGGAATACAGCAGCAACTACTCCAAAGCCTGTACGGAGAGGACAAAGTATCAAAATGAAAAATGTAAATTGCACAAAAGCAAGCTCTGCTCCCATTTTTCAGGAGCATTATCTTTAAGCTTGCAACGATATTGCCAAGGTTTAACAAATGAGAAGTGGAACAAAAATTAAATCTATTAGCACAGGCCTTCTATTTAGACAAAGAAGTTGCACCAATTTAATTGGTCTATACTCGATTATTAAATACAACCACAGTGATCTAGGCATTCTCTCACATACTTGAGTCTGCATCCCCAAAAGCAAACATCCTAGCAGGTGAGTAAATATTTTTGAAAAATAAATGTTGAGACAGTGTATGTGGATGAAATGTTTTTCGGATGAAGCTACCAATGAAAAGTGCGACTGTTCTCAGTCTCCTGCTCAAACCCATCCATTCCAGTTTTGAGACGGAAACCCTTCGGTGACAAATAACGCCAATTTGCATTTGCTTGGCAGGCCAATATCCACAAATATAGAAGTGCTCCGTTTAAAAGAAAGTCTTTATGAAGACTTAGACTACACTAAATTGGCCTTTACCTGGTTACAGTAATACAGGTGCCTAACATTGTTTGCAGTTATCATGACTGCAGATAAGTAAGAAAATAAGTATTTGAAGAAGTCATTAAAATTCATAAGCGGTATTTGTTGTAAAGGTATCGTGCCACTGCAACAATAGATAAACGTGTCCCCGTTTTATGCTGAGAAAAGCTCCAGTCACTTCAGGCTCTTCATGATCTCCACTGCAGCGTTCTAACACCTCCTTGTTCTTTCATTTCTTCAGAACAAAGGCTAACACTATTTTGGCCAAAAGCAAATCAAATTAGAAGGTGAAAATGTGACACAAGCTTATGCAAAGAAAGCAGAAAAAAAGCTACTGCTTTTATAAATAAACAAAACCCATGGAAGTAATGAGTGTTTGAAAAGCTTGGAAACCACCAGGGCTCTGTGTTTCTTGTTTTTCTGAGTTTCTGCTCCACAGTCAGCAGCCTCCAGCACATGACAAACTCGTCAGGGCCTATTTTTGGGTAGGCCTCCATCTCCTTACATCTGAAAACACGTATACCCAATACCGCACCTACATTTTGTTTCAAACGTTGTTAACACTTTTCACACCCAAGACTGCCACAGAAAAGCCAGAGCACTTTGCCGCCTCTCAAAGCGAAACCACATCAGTGCATCGGAACCGCGGTCTCCATCCTGATAGCGTCCCTTGGGTAAAACGCGATGCCCAGAGCAGTTTAAAGGCCTTTTAAGACACACGTATTCAGCATGACATTTCCCACAAATTCCACCTCAGGTCTTCTCCCCGCCACGGGTATCGAATTTAACCGAGAGCTCAGGGACCCGCTTGTTTCCTCATATCAGATCTACAGAAGGTGAGACACTTCAGCGTGCGCCAGGAAAAGCAGGCAGATACGAGAAATCTGACTCTCGCTGAGCTAGATTTCTGTATTTATTTATTTTTACCTCCCCCTGTTCTTTTTGCCCCGCGGCCTCCCCAGTACCCCCAACACTTACTTTTTATTTACAAACCCCCCAACCCCAGGGGGCTCTCCCCAAACCCTTCCCAGCCCCACCGCCCCCGCCGGGCCCCAGCGCCCAGGGCGGGCCCCACCGAGCCCCCCCGCGTTGCCAGGCCCCGGGCCAGCCTCAAGCCCGTTCCCCCACAGCGGGCCGCGGCCTGACGGAGCCCTCCCGGGGCCGGGGATGAGGACGGGGACGGCGGCGGCTGCGCCTCACCTTTAACGTCCCCGGCCAGCGCCCGCCAGGTGGGGGCGAAGGCGATGCAGTGGCCGCAGGACGAGCTGTAGAACTGCACCACCCAGGCTGCCGAGGAGTTGAGCAGAGCCCTGCGCACCGTGCCGGCCGTCAGCACGGTCAGCGGGTCCTCCCCGGCCCGGTACAGCCGCGCCGCCGCCACGGCCGCCGCCAGCAGCAGCAGCAGCGGCACCGCCAGCGGGCGGCCGCTGCCCGCCGCCATCTTGGGAGGCCGGCGGCCAGGGGCGGGGCCCGCGCCCTAGCAACGCGGCCGGCCCTGGCAACGCGGCCTAGCGGCGGCGGCGCCCGCCCGAGGGCCGCGGGGGGCTCCCCCCGCAAGGGGAACGGGGGGTGTCGCAGCCCCGCGCGGCCAAACGGGCTCCGCACGGGTCGGGGGAGCGGGCGTTGTCCCGCCGGGGGTGGCCGCGGGTCCGCTGAGGCCCTCGGGTAGGGTGAGGGGGGGTGAGATCGCTCCCTGGTGCCCGCTGCGCGGTGCAAAGCCGCGGGTGCTGTGTTGAGATCCGCTTGTCCCGTAGGGCTCGCTAAGGAGATGGGGAGGATGAAGTAGGTTAAAGCAGCGCAGGTAGCTCGGTGGCTGAGTTTAACACGCGGGCAATCCGCTGCGGGAACAAGTCGTGGCCTCAGAGAGCCGGGAGCCGGGTTGAAGACAGCGCAGCCTCGCGCTGCCCCGTGGCGTCCCGCAGCCGGCAGGAGGGGGAGAGCTTCTCTTCAAGGCAGGAGCCGGTAAAAAGCCGCACGTAGGATGCTGTGAGTCTGACAAGTTGTTAGATGCCGTCCTTTACCTGAGTGTGCTTGTGAGCCGGGAATGCATTGTAACGCCTCTTACAGCTGTAGCCGCAGCACGAAGGTCTCCTCTCAGTTGTAAATACAGGGTTAAGAAATTTCGTTACGTTAACAGAGGCAGAAAAACAACAGAGAGAATGTCCCCAGAGGAAGAAGTCAGTGGAGTTTAAGGACTGGGGATGACGAAAGGCTAAAGTCCCCTAAAAGTTGATTCTTGCTTCCTTTACTCACAAACGGTCCTTTTAATCCTTCAAGACCAAACAGAAAACAGATGAATCCAAATTCTTACCTCACACACTCTGCTGTAAATTCGGAGGTGAGAATCTAGTTTATGATCATTTATGGCCAGCAGTACACAAACAGTGCAAGAGTAGGAATCTTAGGTGCGGTAAAAATCCTCTCGTCTGAGAACTGAGTAACAGATTCTGCCACGTTTACCTATTTTTTCCCTGGTTGTCTCTTTTCTTGACCATTAATGTCTAAAGTTGTTCAGTCACATATCTTTTGCATCCATATTCACAGCTCAAGTTGTTTCCTTGTATCACATTCCATTTGAGGGGTTTTCCATCTCTATTTTTTCTATGTTCTGGAAGTAACAAAATGAGATGGTTACAGTGGTGGAATCCAAATGCATTAAAAAATGGAAAAAATTGTGGCAGGTGCTAATTAGGATTTTAAAATCGACAGCGTGTAAGGTATTTTAGAGTTCATTTTATTCAGAAGAATTATTAAATGTGTGAAGATGAAAGAGATGGATTACAGGAAAATTAAATGTAGGGTTTAACTGAGAAATAATCATTTTCTATGAAAGATAATGACTCCTCTTGAGGCTAGTATCAAGATTTATTGACCTAGGAGGTTAATATTGATCAAAACCAAGGCAAACAAAATATTAGACCTTGAAGTAGAGTAATCTTGATATTGAAGTCTTGCTGCTGACTGAACAGGTCAATATATCTGGGTGCCAGAATCTAAGGTTTTGAACACATAATGGTGGGGGATATTAAATATGTCTGACATGTTCTGTGTATACACTTTTTATTCTCATCAGCAGTAGTTACTTTATGGCTATGTCCTTCTGTATATAGCTATCTTGCACGGGTTCAGGCTTCACTCACAACTCTGGTTGCAAACATAATGGTTATCTTCCTCAAGCGTAACATATAGCAGTCTGAAATTAAACAAGTCCTTCGTCTATTCATTCACATATATAAATGATATTTTTAATAGCTTTCATTCCAAACACACAACACGGATCCTGGTGCTGCTGCTGCAGAACCACAGCGACAACAAACTGAAAATCTGTAGTGCTTCAATATATAGATCTGTCGTTATATCCAACAATTTGTCTATAAGGCCAGGGGAAAAAAAACCATTGAATTAAATTCTACCATAAGCTGACAAGAAGAAAGCATTAATCATAGAACAAATAAGTTATCTGGATTAATTAGTCAATGAGGATAAAGGTCGGGAGGGCGGTAATTCTCACCTAAGAAGGAAGAGCTCATTTAATGCTGCATCTCAGCAGTGCCATCAGCTGCAGGGTCTTACCAGAGGATCTCAAACTAGGAGAGTCAAGGCTCCAACTACAGCACCAAAGTCAGTTAATCAGTTAAGGAAGGCTGGGGCTGAGCCTTTGTCCTTACCAGCAGAAGGAATACAACCTTTGCAGAAGACTGTAGCCCAAGCTCAGCATGTAAGATGTTCCAGGCTGTATCAATGAGTTAGAAATAAATTTCTGCCATATATGCCAGACTTCTAAGACGACGTACCACTTGGGACATGAAACTAGTTTATAGGATATGATCAACAGTTAATGTGCTTGGAACAGAAGTTGCCTTTTTATTTCTGTTCATACAGCAGCTACTGTGACAGTGCTTTTTAATGTTCCAAGGATCTATTTCTAAAACAACAAAACAATTCCCATTCACTAATGGGAGTAGCAGTATATACAATATAATCTGAAGTCAAAGAGAATTTCAGTAAAAATAAGAGACAGAGGGGATTTATTTTGTTTATTCAGAAAACAATTCAATATGAAAACAATTGAACTGTCAGTACTTAAAAACTGAAACAAAGTGCCTTTCAATTTTTAAAAATTGTATTAAGTGTCCTGCTTTTCATTTGAAAGACTCCCTGAAGGAAGGGGAATTAAATAAATCTACTTGCATTCAATTATTTAGTAATGAACAATTTCTGAGTGCCATTATGTTTAAAATAAATATTATGCAACTGTTAAATACAAATTTATCATTAGCCTTAATGCAAAATAGGTAAAAGCACAGTACTATACATTGTTAAAAATTAACACATTCGAGAAACACATTTCCATCTTCAAATCTTGATTTTTTCCAATTTTATAAATACAAAATAAAATAGGATTGGTTTCTTCTGATTTGCCAGTTAATGTACATCCTCAGGTGTTTAGACAGCGTTGGAATTCAAAGGGCTCATGTGAATTCCGTGATAAGGAATGTAATCAAATGCACATATTTATTATTCAGAAATTGAAGTTACTGATAGAAAAGCATCCCATTTAAAGTGCATTACATCAGTATGTGTCTCATTTACATGAAGTTATAGACATTAGTTATAGACATATATATTAGTTATAGACATTATAGAACTGAATGTTTGGCTGTAGATCCTGCCATATGCCACATCTCTCAAGTCATCTCTGGGCTAATTTAAAACCATTCCACAGGGTGTAAAAAAAATGGTCATTTTTTTCTCAGTCACCTTTGTTATGCTGCTTCACCCATCAGGCAAAGCTGTAAAGATGATCCAATTGGAAGAGTTTATTCCAAAAGACAGAGGTCCATAGCAATTTGGTTTCTGGGAGATTTAATTCCATCTGTACCCGTATGTTCTAAAAACATTGATTTTCCAAACAGTATTCTCAAAATATAATTCTTCCATCATCATTCACTATCAGAACATAACAAAATAAAATAATTTACATGTAAATTGGTTTTGAACTCTGTTTGTATAATCAGACTCCTATACAATTTTCAATTTTAAACACATACGATGCTCTTAAAATGCATAGGTGAATAAAGTGTCATCTTGATTAAAAAAACAGACATGAATAAGATTTCCACCACTTAGATTCCACATAACAGTCTAAGAAGAACATTGATCTTAATGAGCATTCCCAGAGCTCAGAACTCAAGAAGAATATTTTATGTAATATTTTTCTACGTGCTTACATCTCCACTTGCATCCTTTCATTGTAAATACGAATGTATAACTTAGGCCACACTGGTATTGGGTAAAGTTCAGAATTAAAATTCTTAATCACGCATTCTTGCCTTAAAAATCAGGGATTAAAATTCCACTATTAGGGAAAACTTCACAGGCTTTTCTCAGATAAATCTTATTAAGAACTCTGATTGTATCAAGGATCAAGCTATCAAATATATTTTCAGTCATTCTCATCTTCACAGTTAATTCATCGTCATCATAGTAAGTCCACTGAGATTCTTCTCTGCGGAGCTCCTGAATCTAAAATATAACATGGATATGAATGTTTACTTGAAGAACAAGAGCATGGTCAGTTCTAAAAGGCAATAAGAAGCTGTGCCTAACCCGACAATTTATATATGCAAAATCCACTCAAACCACTCATAAGAAAGGAAAATACTAGGTTATTATTGCAAGTGTAACAAAAAGGAAGGCAATAACTCGAATTTCTGGTTATTTTTTAAGTAAACATGGTTCTCATAAAAGCATGAAAATTTCTAGTTTAAACCTGAAGTACACAAATCTCTGTCTGGGTGTCTGCTTACCAGAATGAGGTCCACTCTGTCTTTCTCACAGTTTCCATACTTGGTCATATTAAGAAGTTTTCTTTTCATTTCTAAGTCATTCTTTTCCAGGTTCATTATTTTAACAACTTCACCCTGAACAAATGTCTACAAAATAAGAGAGGCTGAAAAGAATTGTTCTCATTGGAAACCTATCACTGTGAAGTTTGCAAATGAGTGAAAGGGGCTAATGTCAAGATCCAAAGGGGCTAATGTCAAGATCCAGCTTCCAATCTAGAAACACCCTAGTGTTTGGGGAACAGATCTAGATGTAGCTAAGTAGTACTGACCAACCAATACATTTATAACATGAGATTAGAGGTTACACCTAAGATCATAACCACAGAGATTTAGAAGTCCAATTCCCATTCCTCTATTGAGCTCCATGCACTTGGAATATTTAGACTGATTAGCTCAGTGTATTCAGGAATTTCAGATCAATGCTGTTTTCTTCTCTAATCACCTCAGTTATAATGCCAGCACCCTCCCAACATCTTTGCCCTTGTCATTGCAATGTCTGCTCTCTTCACTGACTCTTGTTATTGTGCACTTTGCATTCCAGAACTTACCTTGACCTCATTGACATCTGCTCTTCTGCAGTGAGATCTGGAACAGCGAGATCCCAAATTTTCTTTTAACCATGGAATTCTATTTGGATTTGCAGTTACTTGATATTCTGTACATAGCACCTCACGAGTCAAATCAAATATAATCTGTAACAACAAAAACAGTACCAAACTGAGTACCGACTGATACCCCTCCAAAAGTTTTCTTACTGTTTGATGAAAAATAAAAGGCTCCTGACAATATTTGGTCTTATGAAAGAAGAGCTCTAGCAAAAGGCTTGCATCATAGCAAGGATATCTGTCCTAGTAAAATTATTTTGCAGTTGATTAAAAGAAGCAATATATTTTGCAATAACTCTTTCAGTGTTCCTTTGCTATATTTAGTATTAGCAGCTAGAATAAAAGTAGTAGCTAATATGATTCAGGCTACAGAATGCTAGAAAAAAATATATTAACTGTTTTAAAAATACCTGATTATACATCCTCTTGCTTTCTGTTTCCAAACCATTCCCTGGGAAGTCATTACATTCAAAATGCTTTGGCACACTAATTCTCTTGAAATTTGAATATATGTTTTCTGGAGTCCATAATTCTTCTACAGCAGATGCAGACAATTTTTTAACATATGAACTGTAATGTGGAACCACAAGAGGAACCTCCACAGTTTTCTTCCAAGGAGCTGAGTGCCAGCGATCCAATTTGTACAAGTACTGCTTTTGTGTTTGTCTTTCTAGGGTATGTTCATCAGAATTAGGCTGATCAAAATCTTCAGAGCTTCCAAAAACACCCGCATCAAGGATTTTTATAAGGAACTTCAGTAGGGAGAAAAAGAAAAAACAGATGACATACCCCGTATTTTTCCACAATTTTTGAGGTATTGAAATTAGCAAATTATTTAAGGTTGCACTTAAAACTAAGGAATCAGATTCTTTTACTCATGGGCTCAAAACAAGTGGGCAACAGAAATGCTTGCCTGTGTAGACCCAATTTCAGATTGAACACTCAGACAAAAAACTTTGACTCTACTTACAGGCAAAGTGGTTGGAGAAGACTCTGAAGATGAATGAAATATCTTGTCTGCTTTTGCTCCATGTTTCCTTTTAATCTTCTTATATTCTTTAACTGCATCATCTACAAATTTAGTCACAATTCTTTCTGCTACTGTGTGACAACCGTGAATGCTAAGCATGTTGAAGTCACACAATGAAACATCAGAAACCTTTGCTGATTGCTCAGATAAGCTAGCAACTGGATTTTCTTTGACGAGAAACTGTTTCAGATTGTCTTCTTCTGTTAGGCCTTTGCCATAAATCATCACGTCTTTTTCAAAGGCACTTTTATGTTTGTGTTGATCTGTTTCAGAAAATGCAATTAATGTGTCAAACAGAAGTTTTTTATTGAGTTCACCTGTGATATCATCAGCAAGTATATTTCTTTTCTGATCCTCTAACAAGCAACAAATATTTTTGCCTGTGTTTACCCCATCTCTGCTGCTGGTCTTATTTTTCTTTACAAGCACATCTGCAAGCATCCCTTGTTTTATTTGGGTAACTTCTGTTTTTTCTTCATCTGATTCCAAGCACATTAAATTATTTTGACAAAGGAATTCATTACACTTACACTGGTCAGAATGCGTGAACTTCTGACCTTTTCCAGACAGCAAGGCAACGTGTAACCTAGACTGGTTTTCTGGCATTTCTGATCCTCCTGCACTTTTTGTGTCTTTAGTGTTCTGCTCTGTTACCCCTGTGCCCTGTTCATCAGCTTCAGGGTATTTGCAGTCTCTTTTGAAGGATTCATCATCATAGGAGGAGTCTGAGTCTTCATCCCCAGTGTTATTGGGACCACTGTTGTTATCCTCCAAGAGGTGTGAAATCTCATTAGGTCTGACAAAGATACCACAGTGCTGAGCACACTCAAAATATTTCACCCCTTTGTAAGTTCCAGCATGATCACCTTCAGCTTTGTCAAGTGCAACACCAGCCCAGTGGCCACAATCAAAACAAGTCCGTCCTTTGAACATGAGGGTTCCAGGCTGGGTCTGCTTTACTAACACTCTGTCCCCAATTTCAAATGATGATAATGGGTCATCGCCATCCTCTTCAGCTTTGGGTAGCGTTAAGTATGTTTCACATTGTTTCAGTGTGGAATCAGGATTTTTACTGGCCTGACCAGAAGAAGTGGGATTGGACACAGGCAGACACTCCAAATACTGTAAAGGTGTCTCATGTTCTCCTCCTCGGTATTCTGATAGTTCTTGTGCGAAGGAGGACTTATCTTCTTTAACTAAAGATTGTTCTGAGACATTAACATCTTGCACTGAAAAAACATCAGTTGGCTCTCGACTGAGCAGGGGAAATTCTTCAGGCCCAACGTTATCAAGTAATGGGGATAATGCATCCGTTCTCAGTGATGTGTCTTCATCCATACACTGTCTAGTCTCTGAGACCGTCATTTGTTCTGGTGGAGATGGGAAATCATCCATACTAAAGCTAGAATCATCATTTTTCATTGCATTTACACCTAAAGGGGGAGGAGGAAGATCTTCACTTGGAAATGACAAATCCTTTTTATTAGAGGATGGCAAGTCAGCACTTCCATAGGACAGCACTTCATCAACAGGAGACAGTATTTCTGACAAGGTATCCTCATCAGCTGGAGGGAGGCCCTCATCACTAATAAAAATTGTATCATCTTCACCTTTGGAAGAGCAGTTTTCAGCTTGAAACAGTTGCTTTTTTGAGGAGGTGGAAGAAAATCCCTTCCCCAATTCCTTTGGGTCTTGCCTTTCAGTTTTTGAGTGATTTTGATTTCCTGGGGCCACCCTTTGCAAAGACTCAAACGAGTAGGTTTCTGTATGTACTTCCTCAGAAATTCCTTGCACAGACGTGGGCAGAGATACAATCTTATCGAGTTCTCTGGATGCAAGTCTCTCATTCAAAAGCTGTGCATGATTATTTTGTGCTGCTGCATTTCTGGAAGACAGACATGCTACTAATTTACCATCTGTAATACCTTTCTCAGGGGGAAGAGAGACTGTGCTACTAAATTGGTCAGTAGCCAAATCTAGATGTTTCAAAGAATCCATCAGCAGAAGCTGCTTTCGCTCTCTGCTGTGATCCATTAATAAACTGTTAATTCCACCATCCTTTTTCACTCTGCTGGTTGTAGAAGTAGGCTTCTGCTGTTCAGAGATCTTAAATAGGCAAATACCATCACTGCCTAAAGAGCTGACAGCTGCATCTTTTGAGCTTTCTGAGGCTTCCAAATTTGGCTTATCCATTCCCTTGGCTGGTTTTTCGAACTGGAAGGGATCCAGTGGCTTTGTTTTGAAGGTATTTGCCTTGTCTGTTGGAAGGAAAGAAAGCAAATGATCAGGGCACCCCTGATCTGAGGCCTCTCCAGGGCATTTCTGGGAGTTCTGAGAGAGTGATGAAATCTTAGTGCTGTTGTCCTCTTTGGGTGCTTCATGTTCATTACGTTTGTCACTATGTAATGTTTCCTTTCCAATACTTGCTGCTATTGGCATCTCTTTTGAAGTGTTAGGAAATGCATCATTGTTATCATAGATAAACTCTTCTGGGATACTGACATCTGTGTCCTTTCCATTTTTCACCTCTAATTCAGAGTCTGAAGTAGAGCTTTCTGAGATGTCAATCCAAACTGCAGACACTTTCTGAAATTCTGAAAGAGAAGAGTCTGATTTGGCACTTTCACATCTTGGAGAGAAGTCGTTTGACTTGGACGATGACTCAGCAGAAGCTAATCCTTTGCAAAACACTTTTAAAGTTAGTTCTTCATCAGAAGCTTCATGAGAATTATGGTTCAAAGGCTTCAAACATGGATTGTCATCCACACGATGGATCTCACAAGGGAAAGACACTTCAATTTCTTTAACTGGAACAGCTAAAAAAATTCAGAAAAATATTTTATAGAAGTACTGATAGGTAACTTCTGATTCAAATCTGGTAATTCTCAGCAGTAAATTGCATTCAAAAGTCAGCAGCATTAAATTCACAGTCAACTTGAAGATTATTTTTAATATCAAATTGTACAAAACTGAGACATCAAATAAAGATGAAGAAATCAGTAACTTGGTAAACAAGCTAATACAATAGTGTCCAAGGTAGTTGATCAGAAAGGTTTGAATGCAGGGTGTACATTAAGATCTTTACTATTTTAGCCCAAAGAGGAACTTCACTACCTGGAACAACCAGCAGACTATTATCCTCTGTGAACAACTCCAGGAAGAATTATTACTCAGATTATATGTTAAGTAAATGCAGAAGCCACATTGGGAAAAGGCACTTCTTACCTTCTGAAGACAGAATTTCAGAAGGTGCTTTTTCATCCATATGCACAACTTCTGCTTTTCTCTCAGAGTCTGTGCTAACCCTGGAAGTACCACATTGTAATTAGATTAAAACTGAAGTTATAAAGTGAAGGCACTCAGTGGCATTCAAGAATGTTGGTGTAGAACATCAAATTTCTTTGGGTGTATTTGCTACCTACAGACAGCATAATACAAAATGCCTTTTTTTTTTTTAAGCTGTTACTCCTGATGCTTTCTGTCTAGCCCAGCCTTCTGAAGACAATACTTTTTTTTTCTAAGTTGATTTCAACATACCTTCAACTGACTCCAAAAAATTAAACATCCTAAGAAAAACTGGCAGCCAATATTTGATGAATGTGGCATGTATTAATTCATTATTTTGTGAGAGCTTTTTTTTTAAATGTTATACAAGAAAAGAATCCCAGGTTAAGGTCATTATGGCCTGCCTCCCCCCTTTCCACAACAGAACCAACTATGGGCATTAAACCCAAACAAGGCAATGTTTGACACATCGATAAGAAGCAGAATGTATAACAGGTGGTCTTGACCTTGACAGATATAGTACCTCTGCTGCTCCTGTAGTGAGTTTTCCTTCCTTAACTGCGCTTTCACTACTGTAGCTTCATTTGAAATCACTGCTGATCTTCTTTCCTTATCTTCAGTGTCAAAAGAAGGATCTTTCTTCTGTGTCTGAGTCTGAAGAGACTATGATCAAGAATCACTAAATTACACAAGGAAACTAAAGAATGCCAATGAATTGCTACTGAAATTCCCTCAGATTTAAGGACAATATGTTAGCTCAGTACAACAAAACCTCAATACAGCTTCAGCTTCTCAATGTGCAAGCTGAGTTCTGAGTGTAATATCTCCATGACAGCCAACACCGAGGATTTCTTCTGATGAAAATTTAGGTGAAAAAAGAAACCGTTAAGATAAAACTCTAAGCTTGCCACATACCTGAAACGGACAGGAGTCCTGCTCTTCTCTTGGAGTTCTGTGACTTCTCTGCTCCCCATGTACTTTCTCCACTGTCAGAGAATCACTCCCTTGATCTTCCACTAAGGATGGTGCATCACCACCTGAAACACAGGTTACTCAGCACAGAAGGCAAATACAAGGTTCTCCATCACCTCAGTCATGCTAAGTGCCACGACTAAAAGAATCTAAGGCTTCCTACTAGAGTTCATGTCACCTATGCACTCACGCTATAGGTTATGAAAGAGCATGAGACTCCTGCCAAATATAAAGTCAAAACGCTAATAGTGAAATTGTAATCCATTGAAATCCATGGGAAGCTCTCTTTACCTGAGGGACAAGATTTATATCAGACAGTTTGTTGTCCACATGCTAAGAGCGAGGCTTGAGAATCCAGTAAGTGTGCAGCCTCTGCAAAACTTCTGTCATTAAGAATTAGTAACAATGGTCTTGATTACAGACCTATAGTCTCACTCACTATGGTATCTAGGAGTAGATGCAGAAAGGTAGCTAATTAGAAAAACAAAAATATGAAATATTACCACAAAATGCAAGTATTTAATGATACAGAGATTATGCATACCCAGAACTCTATAAATTATATAACCGGCTCATATATAACAGCCAGTTTTATTTTTATATGTTGTACTGAGAGCAAGAAATATGAACTGAAAATAAAATCTGGAAACAAAAATAACTGCAGCATGCGCTGTTGAAGTCTATATTCAACTGATCTATGTTCTTTTAAAGTGAACACCCTTAAATTATTTAAAAATGCCTCAAAAGAAAGTAAATTGTTAATGACACAATCAGAGTAAGTTATGATTTTGTTCTGAGGAAGCAGTGTAATCATATCTCATAATAAACCTTAGAGAGATCTCCACCATCTTACCTAGCAGTGATTTATACTTTAGGTATAGTGAGCAAGACACTCCGGTAATAAATGAGAAGATTGTCTCTCTTTCTGTCTGGATTAAAGTTTGATTGAAGTGGTTGAAACAGATTGGACATAATAGCATTAAATATGATTTACCTGTTTCTTGAGGAATATTTGCTGACTGAACCTGGCATAAGTTACACAAAGTAGAAAGCATCCCCAAGCTTTTTGCTGTAAACTTGCTGTAACAGGGATTAATATCTTCATTATCTTTAGGTTCTATCTTTGGGTTTGAAATAAATGCCTTTTCCTTCAGCACAGATTCCTAGAGCATAAATATGCAAGAGACAGAATTAACGTCTTAAGGGAAAGGGACTTTGCTGTTAGCAGACTGGCACAGAGATCAGAGATTAAATCCACTTTTGCACTAGTCTTCATCTAAACATCAGCGTATACAGACTCGAAATATAAGTGTGTATATACTCTCTTTAGGGTAGTGTCACTGATGTAGGAAATAGGAAAGGAACTAGCCTCTGCAACTACTATGGATAGCTGATAGTTTATTGCTTCGAGAGCAGGAGGTTTAGTTTCTCCTGGTGCAGCACAGCACTTCGCAGCAGGAGATGGCTTGAGCGTGTCATCACCAGTTAACAACATGAGAAAAGGGAAGAGGCAGGAAAGCGATAATAAGTCAGCCCATGTCAAAAATTAGTGTTTAGCTGAAGTGCCCACAGTCAACACACAAGGTTATTTCTACTTGCCCAATGAGTCTTGTGCTGGTCCTGTCTTAAGGCAGATATAACCTGGGACACCATTACTTTAAACAGAAATGGAATTCCAGAGGTGATTTTTCTTACCAGAAGCGTGCACTTTCTGCCATCTGTTGTAATGGATGTGGCTATAGCTTCATCCGTTCCAGCTGAGTTTGCATGTTCCAGATGTAATAAAATGTGATCCTGAACATTAAGTTCTGAAAAGTTACAGCATGAAGTTACAATATTTGAAGATTTGCATTTTTTTCCCCATGAGTAAATTGACTATTGTCTTTTGTTTAACTAATTCAAACTATAAATATTTTAGATAAGCACTTTTGACTAACTTATTTTTGCCCTACACATTCCTTGTCACTCCAACAGAAGCTGAAAGGAGCAATAACCTTATTCATCTAATCATCATCTTTCTTATCTTCTACTTACATAGCAGCAACTGTAATGCCCACTTCCAGAAATTTCTACACACGCTCTTTTCATCTGTGCACAGGTAGTAAGTACCTCAACGAGACAATTTACACCTTTGTTACACCTTCTTGCTAATCCTGAATAGATCCTGGTACCAAAACCCACACTGGAGGTGACCAAGGAGCAGATTAGCATCACAAGTTCTCTCTCATAGGCTAGTCAGCTTGACAGTCCTCTACTGAGAGATCATCTGAACTGCTCCAGAAAACAGCTGAGATTTCTACTTTTGCTCTAAGTCATTCAATTTGGCTAAACATTCACAGCTGGCTAGAAAAATCTTCTCAGAAGTCTTCTATATCAGGTACCTGTGTTTTTGCAGTCTTTAATCATAAAGACCAAGCCTGTGGTTTGACTGGTGGCATCACACACTTTCCTGGTCACTGTTCCAGACACATCAGGACCTTGCACAACAAGGGAGCGCTCCAAACTTGGGGACTCCTCTGCCCATTTCTGATGTTGTACCGGTGTTTTCTTGTTCTCAGTAGAAAAGCTGTAAACAGTTAGACGAGGAATTAATGATTGGGAGTTGTCGTCATGTTCTCTTATTAATCATGATAAATCTATGCAAAGTCAATAAAGGTATGAATTAAATGTTTCTGGTAGCCCTTGACAGTACCTGTAGAGTGCTTGCACGTGCATAAGTTTATAAAACAGCAAATTATTTCTCTGTTCTCCTCCATCTCACAATACGCTATTTTATAAAGTCAGGTTTCTTATCTTCATAGACAAGAATAGGAAGAGACCAAAAAAAAAGTCATCAGCACTGAAAAAGCAAAAATAGTCATACTCTGAACCTGAATGATGCCAGCTTGTCTATTTATAATAACAATTAGAAGTTCTGTATTCCTTGTTTGTAGTATTTAATACCTATTAATGAAACTCCAAACCAGCAGCTTTTCCTGCATGTTGGCAATTTATTTATTGTTTCGGTTCACTTTTATTTTACAAGCACCTCCCAACCCCTTCCCTTCCCTTACAGCCCTGCTTATTAACTGCCTTCCTGATCAGTATGAAATATTAACATACCCGCACTGGTGGATAGATAGCATAATTATCACTCTACACAGGGAACAGATCTATACGTAATAATGCAGCAGCCAGAGTTTGGGTGCATTGAGCTCCACCAGGCCCTGTCTGTCCTAGACATACTCTAATATTCAGTGTTCTCCTATGAGTAGGCTTGTCAATAATAAGAAGTGAAAGCACAGCCAAGAAACCTTTTAAAGATTCTTGTGACTTATAATCAATAACACCATGAATTATAGATCAGTTCCATGCAGGGATTTATTTGAAAGCCTTTCCCTGTGGGGAACTTAAGTAAATGCACAGCCCTGACTCACCAGTCTGCAAAGGGTCTGGGTAATACTGAATGAAAGGGGTTTTTAATTCATGTAGATATATATTTGGCTTCAATTGTATCTCTTTCTGTAAACTGTACGTTTGTTCATCTGAGCTTGTTTTGGACAACTGCTGTTTTGAGCAGCATGAATACTGCTGGGTCCTCATCTGCACCGCTCAGCGCCTCCTGCTCAAGGTGAAGCAAATAGGGATGTTGGGGATACAGCATCTGGGGAACGGGAGGCCAATGATTTCTCATAACAGTCTCACCAAACTCCTGAATTACATCTGACTGCGGGTATTTTATGTGACACCTCTAAGTGTCAATTTAAACATAAAAGTAAGCCCCATGTAGTACAAGAGCCTCCTGTGATTAAATCCCAAGTGAAACACAAACCTGCCCCTAAGGGGTTAAGTGATACCTAGGCTTAGAGCCAGCAGATGACAAAGGAGTGAATTTCACCAATTAAATCAATACATTTCTACTCATTTCATATGGGTATTTTGAAGTTTAATTAACATATAGTTGCAAAGTGCTTCAGGTTTGTACTTAAAAGCCATCATGAAAGTGTGAGTTACCATTAAATGTTGTATGTCATCATTAAAAAATATCCAGGTTATTAATGCTATGTGAACTAACTGGCCTAGGTCTGATGTCAAAGCTACATTTGTTCCTAATATTACAGTGGTAGGTCCCAGTCCCACAGACTTTACACTTAACTGACACTGCTTAACAGTTCATACTATAGATAATCTTAGTGAAGTGTTGTACCTGTGTGCACAAAAATGCAGTTTAAAAATGAAAGTGTAAAGCCTGCAAAGCTTTCTCAAAGCACAGAGGATTGCAACACTGAATGCAAGAGTACGGAGACATTCTAATGAAAGCACAATGGCCTGGAGAACAAATATTGCTCCACCTTTTACACACAGAATTAAAGTTTATTACCTAGTGCAGCCCTTTCCATTCCTTCTCATGTGTAGTCAGTTTATGATGGCAGATCAACATGGCTTTTTTTGTGCATGAAACAGGCTTCTTGAACTTGTTATGATAAATCCAAATCACAGTATTACGTGGTTACATGTGATATATATACACACACACACTCTCCAAAATTCAGGCTCAGTTTTTTTTTGTTGTTGTTCTATTGAAGGAGCTGGTGTTTGTGATATAAGACGGAACTGAGATTATAATGCAGCTACCTTTGTAACGACCAGGAAGGAGTATAGGAGGGGTGGGCATGAACATCAGATGGAGTCCCTAATAAACAGTACAGCTGGGCTAAATAATGACTCAAATACCTTTCACGTAAAATCCAAAATTTCAATTAAAACACTTTTCCCCCACGCACAGAAGAGCGCCTCATCTTCTTAAAGGGTAGAAAAATCTGAAAAAAATACACTGGTTCTTACTGATATACTGAAATGGTAAATGTATTTTACCTGAAGAGTGTAGCAAGTGGTATGTAGAGGTTCTCCAGCTAGGGATCCAGATTTTAATTTACTTGGTGCTGTTCACATACCTTGCAATAAGCTGGTACCTGCCCCAAGGAGCTTACTGTTTTAGGCATGAGATGGTAGATTAGACAGATAGAGGATGCCGATCAATGAGATAGTATCGGTCAGAATGTTAAGCAGTGATCTTGATGCATCAATTGCTTGACCACAGAGGTTTTCAAAACTTATCATTATAAAAGTCCCTCTTGGGACCATTTAAAGCTCACACAGTTATCTAGGCTATAACTGCTTCTGTCTTTTCTACTGGATTGATTTTTGTCTTCAGTTATCACTGTGGAAAGGGTTGTACTTACCTATCGTACTTCTTGCTTTCTTTGTTCTTTAGCTGGACACAATTCTTTTTATCCCCAGTCATATCAGGCCTTTCTGAGCACGCTGTAGATTCTGCCAAGGAGTCGAACGTAGAGCTAGAAATCTGTCTTGTCTTTGGCTTATTTGCTTCTTCAGTTGCTGGGCTCCTTGTAAGCTAAAAGGAAAAGGATAGTGCATAAGTTTTCACCTGGGTTCCTTAGTTGCAGTGTCAGTTCTTCTGACTTCAGTTATTATCCATTCAAAAAAAAAACACAAACAACAACACAAAACAAAACACAAAATAACACAAAACACACAAGAATTCTTGTAACAGTCTCATTAGGACAGCAAAAGTAATCAAAGGGCTATGACTGAGTTTAGTGGTAACAACCTTAGGTGAGAATTGAATGTTCTGAAAGCGTTGAAGTACCACTGCAGATCCAGATAAGATCCTCTTATGTAAGAAACTATCTTAGATTCCATTGAAATAATGAAAAACATGTAATCCTTAAGAGACTAAGCCCTTCCTTGGACTGTAACACACAGAAGTTCAAGCCTAACTCTACATGCAACTGTACAACTAAAAGCTATCACTCGTAAAGTGACTTAACCTTTTTCTTCCCAGTCAAATTATGCAGCTCTTCCTGGAGCTGTGCTGTTGAATGCTGCATCATTAAGATTTCTCTTTGCTGCTTTAATAAAAGCTTCCTTTCTTGATGGGCTGCCCTGTAGAGATTTTGCAGGTGCTGTATTTCTACCTAAACAAAGCAGAAAAAGGAAGGAGTATAAGAGCAAAGATAGTAGAAAAGAGATATACTTAAAAAAACACGTCTAGTATTTATTAACATAAGGCAATACTACTCTTAAAGCATCCAAATAATTCAACATGCAGGCTATTTTTTGTTTGTTTCTAAAAGGATTTTTTGGGGGGGGGCTTTTATTTTTCATTAATGCTGACAGATGGGTATCTCTGAGAGGTGAGACCTTTGGAAATGAAGTACCTTCAGGTCACTCAGAAGTATAGGATGCTTGTGGTACCGTTTGCACAGGAATTCCTTGAAGCAAAAGAGAGGCTTGTACTACACAAGGAGTAGAATAGAAGTCTTGTGTTTACTGTGTAATTATGAGCCCAGCATTCCTTATGGTCAGGAAAGCAGACTAAAATTAACTTGTGGATTAAATTCATACATTTCAACATGAGAAGCATAAATCTACAGAAATCAGTGGAATCCTACGTACATCAGGTGCTATTTCTTATGGCACAAACAGAAAGATACACAATAACATTGGAGTAGCACAAAAAAAAGTTCTCTCCCCTGTGAGACTTACTGAGTGTGCAGGAAACAGAGCAATAACACTAGTGACCTTTTCTCTTAAGAGAAAATAAAAAATTTTGCTCCAGCAGCTCCAGCCACCTCCCAGCGTTGCATCTTTCTACCACACACAAGAGGAAGCCTGGCTCCTCTTGCTGTAGCGTTACCTGCTCCTGTTCCAGCTCTGTTAAAATTTTGTGCTGCTTCTCAGCCACAGCAGAGGCTCCCTTACTATCCTGCAGGCTTTCCAGGCAGCTGAAAACCAGAGAAAGACAGGTGTCACCATCAGATAATTTATTGCCATGAACATAAAAGTCTTGAAAAAAAAACAAGATCAGGGACAGGAGCAAAGCTTCTCTCAAAACAGCCCTCAAGCAGCAGTAGCCATGGGAGGCTCTGCAGCAGTTCTGCTGGGCTTTGGGGACACCCAGGGCCACCCAGTCTGGAACTCTCCTGAGGTGTCTGGGCCTCTGGGGGAGGCCCAGCGCAGGGCACTGACTGGTGAGGGTCCCCAGCAGGGCCTCAGCCCACCCGGTGGGCTCTGCCCTCAGCCCCAGCGGGGTGCACCCATTGCTGAGGGACACCTCACACTGGCAGGGCTCACACCACGCCTGAGGGAGGGTGTAGCAGCCGTTTCTGCCATGCTCTGAAGGGAGTAAGAGCATGCAAGCTCCTCTCCTTAAGAGATATGGATTTTGTACTTGCTCCTTTCCCGCAAAACAAGTCAGTGTCCAGCCGTTCCCCTGCGGACCCGTCCCCTCACAGAGACCCATCCCCTCAGGGCAGGCTTGTGGTGACCTGCCCCCAGCCTCACCGCTTCTGGTGGCCCAGCCAGGCCAGCTCAGCCCTGGCTTTTGCCCGGAGAGCTTTTCTGCGGAGCTTGAGGAGGGCAGCCTGGTGTCGAGCTCGCAGCTCCTCTCCCCTCAGACACTGCTCTGCCATGGCCAGGCTGAAGCGGCAGAACATGCTGGAACTCCCATAGTGCCGGCCGACTTCGCTCCACTGGGGACAGAGCAGAGTACCACAGTTACTGGAGAACTGCTGTGCGAGTGGCAAAACAAACAAAAAACCGAGAACTAGGAACGTCCCGCAGGCCAGCAGTAGAGCTGGGGTACCTGGCTGTCCAAGCTGGCCTGGTCACTGCTCTCTGCGGAGCTGTCCGCTGCACCAGGCTCCCCGTGGGGAGCATTTCCCAGAGGTGACGACAGATTCAAGGCTTGGTGGACGTGCAGCAGCTCCCCATCCTCTGCCAGCAGGGATCCTAAGGAGAGGAAGATTTGAGAGGAAGATTTAAAGACTGTAAGTAAAATATTTCTCTAACAAAAGGGGAAAAAAATGGAGCGATGTATTTTGTTTCTAAACATGAGTGTTTGGGCATAAAAAAAGGAAAGTTAGAGCTATATGCTTCTAATACGCTCCCCGCAAGAAGCTGTTCACACAGTACATGAGTTAGCATCCCTTTGTGAATCCAAGGAGTCTCTGCAGAGACTCAGCAGCCAGGCTTATTCTTGTGCTGCCTTCAAAATTTTCAATGTCAGTTTGGAAGTTAACAAAATTTGTAATTAAGTGTTCTAGCCCCTGGATGCTATGCGATGTCTTAAGCAATGCTAGAAAGTGTTTCTTTACTCAGAACCACCAAATCCCTTAAATCTGAGTTCACCTTCTTGAAGGGTTGAGCAATATGAATCCCTTCCTCCTGGAGATTTTCTTTGTTCCACTATTTTGGGATCCACTGGACTGTGATCTCTTTCCATATTCAATTCAGATAGTTTCAGTGAGTGCATCTCTTCATTACTGAAGGTAGGAAAGAAAGGTAATTTTTTCTTATTGCAGTCAGAGATTCAATTTCAATCCTTAGCTTTCATAGAAAAGTCTTCTGAAGGCTGAATATTTTATAAACTAGCATGGTACTTATTTTTATGCAATACTGGAAGCTTTACCCGTGCAAATTTCCTTTCTGGTAATTGTATCAGTAAGAGTCTAAGAGCAACTATCAAGTCTTTAATCTATACCACTTCAAATAAACACAAGAATATGCACATACAATATTTTCACTCATGCCAAGGTATGCGATGGTAAAGCAAAGTGAGGAAAAGGATATTCTTTCTCCATACATTTCTCAAAGGCGGTTCTACCTTAAGAAAAAAAAATACACGAATTCCCCTTAACCCTGGAAAGATGTTTCTCCTATGGTTTGTGCATCAATCGGAGTAGAAAGACTATATCACAAAGATGGATACTTCACAGCAGAAGTTTGAATGATCAAAGGGATTAGACCCTAGTCTTGAAGACATCGGGACTGCCATGTAAGCTGCTAAACAACTTGAAACAAATATCTGTTTTAGGAACAATGCACAGCTCTAGAGCCCCAAGTCATTCATATGGTCAAACCACAAGCTAAACCACTTGAGTGCCTCGCTGTGTACTGCACTCTGTACCTGCCAGATGCGTTGTCACCTTCAGACTGGGGTCCTGTCCATGTTTGCTCTGCATGGTCCAGTTTTGGCACAGAAGAATAGCTGCCTTTGGAGCTACTGCACAGCTGCAAAAACAGAAGTTGTCCATAGACCTGAATGTTCTGTTTGGAAGGCAGAACTCCCCTGCTCCCCCATGCTCTTAGATACAGATGTTTTCTTAAATAATTTTCGTAGTTCCTAAAGAGCTATAGTAACTAATGAGATGGATACTATGCACAGTGAAAGAACTGTGCGGGCATATGGAAGAAAAGTGGTGTAACAGCTCACAAAATGTTTCTTATTTAGAGCTCTGTTCATGGGAGTTGGGGTACTGTGCTCATCCCAAGGGCTTTAAAAAATAAATAAAATATCAAGAGAATTCATTGAGCTGAAGTATCTTCCTAAGCAAGTGTTCTCAGTGATGTAAGAGTTTCAAATTGCACATGAGGCCTGAGCTTATGTTTATGTATGTGGAGCTAGTTTTTTTATTCTAACAAATAGTCGCTGAAGTCCATCAGTTTCTACAGGACTTCAGAATCCAGTGCGGAAAGGTAAACAATTAATAAATAGCATGGTATTTGTTTCCTGAAATTATAACTTTTTGGTTGTGATTAGCATCTCACTGTGCTCTCTTGCGTAAACAGATATCACAGTAGTTATCTCCTGAGGACTTAAAATTCCTTCTCTTGATTTTAGAAGAAAACAAAAGCTGCAGTATAAGTAATTTCAGAACCACAATCCAAATGACAGCCTAAGGGACTTCGTTACCTGAGAGATATGGGCACTTCTGAAAAACGTTACCCTGATCTACATTTCTTACCAGTTCAAAAAAAAGTTTGGTTAAGGGACTCTAAGTGAGATAAAAAACAAACCAAAACATAGAGATCGGAAGAATGTTTTGCTGAATTCAGAAGCAATAGTACACAAACTGAAATAACTTGCCTTTAAGTTGCCTTGAAGCAGGTCACTCAAGAACCTCTGGCTTTCTTGAACCTCTCGCTTTGCTTTCTCACTCAGCACTGTAAGTTGCTGCTTCTGCTGGAGCTGATGGGCCTGCATTAGGAAATAGCATGCTATAAATGATATTTTAACTGAGCCACATGATTCCTCAGAGCTGGGCCCCAAAGGGCAGCAAACTCCAGAAGAAGGCAGTACAGGTACCATACCACCAACTCCTGTTGCACCCTGCTGCCTTTAGAAGGCAGTCTAAATGCTGCTTTAGCTAGAGCAAAATAACCCATTCTTACCTACCAGAGCTAATATGTGATTTATGAGCAGTGAATTAAGGTCAGCACATCCCCCTTGCAGCTACATGGGTCTTATGAACCTGTTGCAGAACCAGCTGATGCCAACTGATTATAGCCTAATCACACCTGGGTCCGGGGGTAGCTAGCACCATTTATTTATTTATTTATTTATTTATTTATTTATTTATTTATTTATTTACTTATTTAACCAACCTGTGATAGCAGCACTGGCATTGCTCTTTGTGTAGGTTGCTTACTGTACCTTCAGTCTGTGAGCCAGTAGGAGGGAGGTTTGTCTTAAACTGTCCAGATGGCTCCTGTGTTTCTCCTCTAGTTCTGCACAGCTAGGGTCTCCCGCACCTGCAGAAGCTTAGAAAATAGATGTTAACTGTCACCATTACTTAATAAAAAATAAAATAAAACCTGTGTTCCATTTAATAGGTGCCAGCTGAACAAAGTATCAGAGGTTACTAGAGGGAGGCAGTGGAAGCAGATTCTTTCAGATTGTAGTGGGTTGTTGCCCTCAAAATGCATTTCTGTGCTCTCAAAGTCCATGGAGATTTAAGGATTTGCTAGTATTTTGCTGGGAGGGATGGCTTGCTGGGTCGCAACTGAGGCTGGTGCACCCTGTAAATAATTTAACAGCATCGTGATATTTTTCAGTGGGGTCCCAGGGCATCTGATCCACAACTCTGCTGCATTTCAGATGTGGCTGTACTTCTTCTAACATGCCTGAGTCTTAATACACAGACTTAAAGAGGAGATCGCTGAGAGGGGAAGGCGGCCATGTACATGGCTCCTACCTGCATTTTCCTTTTGAATCCTTCCAGGGCCTGTTTTTGGAGGCCTCCCAAATCTGACATCTGCCTTTTTTCCTGGAATAACTTCTCTGCATGCACTTACGTCTTCTACCATATCTGAAGGAGGGAATTGTCGCTACCTCCAGCCTGACAAGAAATCTGTTAGCATAAACTCCCGCGAGTACTGGGGAGAGGGAAGGGGTAGGATTCAGAGGGGGCCAGCCCCAGGAAGCAGAAGGATGGAGGAGCCATTCCCTTTCCAAGCCACACCCTGGCCTGAAGTCCAGAGGGTGCACTATTGCTGCTCTTTTTTCTCCCTGCTCCTTCTCTGCACCGTCAGAATCAGACCCACCAGTTACAGAAGAAGAAAAACTTCCCAACCTCTCTGGGATCTCTAGCAGCATCACGCGTGCCCCTCCGTCTTGCAGCTTCTCCCCACAGGGGGTGCAGACTTGTCTTCTCTCTTTTGTCACAGGGGAAACAAGCCCGTGGAAAAAAGCTTTTGCTTTCAAGTGGGGTAAATATCTCTTGTTGCAGGTGCACCTATTGCACTGCTGCTTCCTTATTGGGACTCTCCTGTCTGTCTTTTACAATGTAGGTGATGTAATGTTTACCAGTGATATGTTCTCGGCTGCTCTGAGCTTCTCAGATGAATTGCTAAGCTTATGCAAACAGGTTGAGTGTTTACTCTGAGCTGTGACACTGTCAGAGCAACCAGAGTCATAAATGAATTGAAGTGTGGGTCATAAATAGAAATAGGTTTGACTTGGAAACTTCAGATAAAATCTGTAGCCCTATTCAGATTGTCTGAACCCAAATTACCCCATGCCCCAGGATAAGCCCACAACATGCAGGGCTTGGTTTTGTTTTAAATACTGAAGGATTCTTAACTCGGGAAGGATCAGCGATGTGGGCTTCTTTGCATGCCAAAATGCTTTTCATGTTTACAAGGATGTGAGTGAAATAAAATGTTAATGCTTCAAGCTTGATACAGATTTTCTGTTAGAATGTTGCTGCGTTTTTATAAACAGCTTGATTGCGAATTTCACTTCCATCTTGGAGCGTTTCCAGTTATCAAAGTTTTTTACAATAGGAGGCTTTTCTTAACCCCCCTAAGACTGGGTGAAAATCTCATCTTTTATGTAAGTAATACATATCTCCTGGTTCTGGGTGGTTGTTTGAAAAGGCAAAATCATGCTGACTCATTTAGAAACCACATGGCCATTAAAGAACTTTTTCATTAAAAAAAAAATGTTTTAACCACAGTCTTTTCAATTCTGGGACCGATTCAGACTCTTTAATACTTATAGTTGCCAGAGATAATTTTGTGAAATGGTATATTTAGGAAAATCCTATGGGTGAAAGCGCCATTATTTCTACAAGAAAGTTTTATTACTTGTTTTAAGCAATGTAATAGAAAAAAAGTCAACAGCTCTTCAGTATGTATACAGATAGCTCATCATTTTCGAAGCTAGATGAGGATGCCCCCTTAAATACAAAGAAATAAGGTAACCTTATACAAAAAATTTACAACCTGAATCTATCGACGCTAAGTTGTCTGAGTAGTTTCATTGCTAACATCTGGGCCATTCTGAAGTACGGGAATCTGTTACTGTCAGGAAGTATTTTCAATTTGTGCTTCAAACTGAACAATGTTATTGCTGTTCTGCTCAAGGACTGACCAATGGTATTGATCTGAAGGTGAATAAAAAGTTTGTTCTGATCTGTTTTCCTTTCTCTTGAACACAATTCTCCTAACTGCGGCTGTTGCCAGATGCATTTCTTGTGTTGTGACATCCTGCATCAAAGAAAATACCATCTGGCTAAACTTCATGTCCTCTTACCTTATGATGAATGGCATTTTACTGCATACCCAGATAGCTTCAATGTTCATACACTCAGTCTTGTTTTTTACAGAATGCTATTTATTAAATCACTTTCCGCTGCACCTGCAGAATCTCAGTAAAGCCCTGTAGAATCTCTGTGACATGTAATTAAAAAAGCTGGGCTAAAAGTCTCATTTTTCTAATCACTTGAAGCTAGGCAGAGGCACTTACTGCTGCTTTACTCAAGGACAGCTTTTCCTCTTTCTGCCCATGTCAGCAATCAGTCCAAAGCAGTTATTACAAAACTACATGCTTGCAACTTTCGATAGAAGCACAACTTTGACTACGTTGATCGCCTGGAGGTATATGAAGATGGGTTGAAAATGGTGCTGAAAGGCTGCTGTGGAACGGAGCAGCAGATCCACGAGTATCTGACCCACTTGATACCCAAGTCAGGCAATCCTTCTCTCTCCAAAATTACTGCACTGTCTCTGTTTCTTTATTATTTAGTGATGCTCTTCAGGCAAGGGATGAAATGCTACCCATGTGTTTGTTCGTGTGCAGGAGCTGAGCCATAGCGTGCAGGAACAGAGCCATAGTGCTGACAGGTGAATGGAGATACAGAAACGAGGTTTGCTAACTCCTGACCACAACTGAGATACGCAGCACAAACAAATAGTGTGGCTGTTTGGCCCTTCTCTAGCAAGACCTGAGCCACGAGCAATCCCTGTGCCGGAGACTCTAAACCTGAAGGCTGTACTCATTTACCAAGGAAAATCAATGGGCTCATTTGCATTCTCGAGTACCTTGGAGAATCTGGATTTCCGTACCCACCGGATCAGTTTCTTCTCTCCTCTATAAATACAGCTGGCATCCCACTTGTCGCCGAAGAGTAGCTGCTTGCTAAACTAGGGATTAATGCGGCCTGTGCTGCTCCTGTCCTCTGCACGTTTTGTGCTTACATCTAAATCCTCCAGTGCGTAGGGTTGGCCGGAGTTCAGCTTCCAGCCAGATGTTGCAGCACATGGCAGCACGTCTCCCTGCGAGTGACCCTTCCCCGCGGGGCATCTCCCATACAGAGCAGCCAAGCAGCTCTTGCCGCAGGCTGATGGGAGAGAGACGGGCCTGAATCCGGACCTGACCGGGACTCTGAATTCCCACGAAATGTTCCTTCTATTTCTCACCAATTATAAAATTCCCTCAGCCCACGACACTTCCAGTATTGATAACAAAGCCCCAGCCTGTATGGCAAAGCAACTCGGGACACAACAGAGCAAGAAATACTCCCTTCTCCACACGCTTTGTGGTGGTATTTTACAGGAGGCAGCACATTATGGGGTAGTGACACGGAGAAGTACCAAGTCCTGACTTCTGTGCACACACGGGTGCTAGGATGTTGTACCAGCCGAGCTAGAGCCGTGCAAATACAGTTTGTGAGGGTATGGAAAGAAGCAAGTTCAGAGAGAGAAAGCTGGTGTCAGAGGAAGTGAGAGCGATTCTCAAGAGCAGTTTTTGTGCTGCCTGTCACAGGGTCACGAAGCATCCTGTGCCTCAGCGCTGCCCTCACTGCAGACTGCGCTGGAGGTGGTCGTGGAGCTCACCGAAGCTCTGCCAGACAGAAACTTTGTAAAACAGGAAAAATAGCGTAGTAGTTTGAAGCAAAACACGAAGAGGTCTCTTGTCTCTAAACTATCAATCAGAGGACAATTAGCTGAAACCATGCTGTTAGACTTGCTGATTCCATTAGTTTAATCATTTCTCCCTCTCCGACAAGCAAGAAGGCAGCTCCCTCTAGTGATACGAGAAAGTCAGTCAATCGGCTGCTAAGGGGAAAGATGTTACCTATGATTATTTATTTTTATTTTTTGTAATCCAGGATAAAATTGTGTGTTTTATTATAATGGGTGGCATCCCATTTGGTTTCCTAATGCCAATTACTTTAAACCTGTAGCTATACTGAAGATTAAACACTAAGAAAATACCTGTTTAACAATGAATCTCAGCTTATACTTTGTTGTCTCTCAAGTACAAAAAAAATAAAAAGGGTCTGGCTTGCTGAAATGAGCCTTCTGGTTCATACTCCAAACACAAGGCTGTAGGAAGGGCATAGGCCAAATGGTTTTAAAACCACTTCGTTCCCTTATTGAAGAGCGATACAGAAACCTGGGTACTGGGGCTGTATTCAGAGGGGGTGCTGCAGTAGGGAGGGAAGTACAGCTCATCTCAGCTCCATCCCTGGGATAAGCAGAACGCACAAACCACTTTCTTGTCAGCTCCCTCGGTTATGCCAAATTCTGTGCCCAAACCGATTACAGGTGTGTATAAGAGCAAGGTGAAATACTTCCCAGTGATCCCCGTGGAAATGCTTTGTGTTGCTCACAGCATGTGCTCATAGCATTCACAGTTCTGGATTTTGTACTGGCAGTGTTTAAGAAGAAAATTCAACAGCTCAGGACACGTTCATGGTCTTAGTCCAAGCAGTAAATAGTTACAAGAATTTTGTGGATATCAGCTTCTTGTACTGTTTTGTTACGTTTGAAATTGCAATTTGTTATTTTGCCAAGTGTGTTTACTGCAGGAACATCTAATGTCTTTGGCACAGCAATTAGCGGTTAGGTGCTGCATGTATCTTTTAAATGTAAATATTTATATTTTGCGTCAGATGTATAATTACACATCATTATGCTGCGTGTGCACGCTAACTTCTGGGCTCTGTGAAATAGAACAGAATCGGCTGCTGGCGCGATGCATCGCGGCAGACAATGCAGCCCTGCAGCTGAATAGCCGTTCCCTGATAAGAGCGGTGAACAGATCCACTTGTGACCCATATTTCAAAGCAACATTGTCTTCAGACTGACAGTTCTGTGCCTCATCTGCAGCAACATGGCCCGAACTGGAACTGCTGGCTTGCAGTCAAACCTTGCTTTGGACTCGCCGTAACTCCGCCAGCTCCTACAAGTGCTGAGGGAAGGTACAAGTCTCTCCTGGCACAGACACCAGGCAGCAGCTCCTATTGTTCGAGTGCTGAGTAGTGGCTGGCAAGGTATTTTTGTCAGATAGCTTCCAGAATTGGGGCCTTTAATTATTAATATTCAATAAATGCAGTGTCTTTCACTCACGGTGAACACTTCAGACAATGGACTCGTGTCCGATTGTGTAAGGTACCCTCGCAGTCCCCAGGGGCTGGGGAGGAGCAGAGTAAACAACGCTGGCTCCTCCACCACCTCAAAATCCAATATTACTTAAAAAAAATTTGTGGGGAAAACAATGAAGAATCCTTAATAAGAGCAAAGGCTTTTTGTAAGTACCCTCTTTGAGGAAAGGATATCTGAGCTTGTTCTTTTGTCTGGAAAAGCCCTTAAAACAATGCACCATCTGCTGCCGTTTGGTGGAAGCGAGCAGGGCTCTCCTGCCAGAGCAGGCCTGCACGCTGCCGTTTGCTGCTTAACCCTTCAGACAACCAAATCCCCTTGTTTCTATGCAAATACTTGTTGTCAGCAGCAGTAGTGACGCTTGGCAGCCCACCCTCCCCTTTGCCAGCCGTGCGGGATTCTCAAGCGTGCGTCTCCATTCGCCCCGCATCCTTTGTTAACCCTGTGAATGTTCTGAGCTGCCCCTTGCTGTACAAGAAGGATAATGGCCCACACTCATCTGATGTGTTAATTACGAGGAGTCCATTGCAAAGCTACCTGAGACCTCCAGTTGAAGCTGCAAGGGGCTGCAAGGGGCTCCGATCCCGATGGGGTTTGTTCCATTGGGGCACTCGGGGGCTGTCCCTGTGTCACGGCACAGCAGCCACTGTGAGGTGACGTTCTGGTCAGTTCCACATTTTTGTATTTATTCATTCATCGCCTTCCAAATCTGGAATGCTCGCCGGCTCTTTGAAGTTTACCTTCACCCCCCCAAGTTTTTCAGTCATGATCTGAACTTTTTGCAAGAGTTTTCTTGTAAGCAAAGGCTACTCATTCTCCTGCAATAGCGCAAGAAGCACCTGGGGAGGGCACGGAGCACCCACCGCACTGACACCGTGGGGAACGCCACCTTACCAAAGTCCTGCTTGAAGCCATCTCGAGTCCTTGATACACTGGTTGGAGCGGCAGAGGGCTGGGCTCTGAGGCCGTCTGGTGTCCTCAGGCTCTCTGGGGGAGACCAGCGGGCGATTCCCTCCCGAGGCTGAACTTCCAGAATTGTCTCAGGCCAGCGGTGATTCCTCTGAGCTGCGGGTTCTCTCTGCAGGCTGTGTCAAGGCAGCAACGGTTACTCAGAGAGTCTTTGAGCTGATGCACAACCATAAGCAACTGTTGAACTAACGGATGGTTATTTCATTTTATCAAGTCTATCATTTATTAGATTTTGTTAAATGGAAACAGAAGATTCACTGAAAAGTCATACCTGCTAAAGTACAAAATCCCCTTTCTTGTACTTTGATATTGTCAGGAAAGCTAAAAACTCTCTTCATTACCTACTCTAATTACCTCTCTGAAAGAGATGGAATTATTTTTCAGCCTGGTGGAGAGCAGAAACAACCTTGCAGTTCTGAAGCTTAATTTATTAAGGCTGCATTGTACAATCTAGCTCTGAACCTCGGCAAAGCTTTCTGAAATCCTTTTAGAAACGCACTGAAGTAACGCTCACTGTTCCACTGCTTCCGGGACTTGTGCTGAGCATGGTTGTGGCCCAGCTGAGGTTGGTTACTGATATATACACTTCAATATTCCAAAACAATGTCAGCACCAAACCCCACAGTCCTGACAAAGATCGCAGCTAACCGGGTTTATTTTGTTTTGATCTGTGACTATCTGAGCTTAACTAAAAAGATTAGGGAGGAAGGTGTGAAAACGGGCATTTGTTGATCAAGCCCCAGCTGAAACACAGGCAAGGACCCTGGGACACACTGAGCTGGTGACAGATGTCTTCTTTTTTATACAGAAAAATGAATGTGGAAATTTTTTTAATCAGCAATCAGCTTAGGGAAATCTCATTTCATTTTTCTTGTTAATAAGCTTTTCTTTGTTTTTCGTGACCCAGAAACTGCTAAAACGATTAGAGCAGTCTCCACTAGCACATCTTGGATGTAGTCTTCAGAAAGTGGAAGCAAAGGGGGATGAAAGGAAAAGAGAAGAGATAAAAGGGATTTCTTACAAAGCAATTCTAATATTTGTCAGGCAAATATGCTGAGTATTGTTTCTGCATTTGTGTTGTGTTCGTTTTTCAGTCAATGCCACTGTTTCTTTTGGCTTTTGAGAAATGCCTACTTATGGTTGGAAATCCTGATGTCAAGCTCTGAATCCAGCCCTGCCTAGGTCCTGGGAAGCCTCCTACTTACATCAGCGGAAGTCAATCCGGTTTCTACAGAATACACTGTGATGATACAGGAGTAGCCAGCATCCCCTCTCCTCTAAACACAACCAGCTCTGCAGCCGGCAAAAATCATCGCAATTGCCAGATGAGGCTCTTTGTATTTGCACCAACCAAAGAGAAAGCATTACTGGAGTAGGAGGCAGTAGGAGGCAGAGCTGAGGTCCCTCAGCTATCAGTCTCAGGACATCAGGCCTCTGCCTGACTGCTGCTTGCTCTGCCTTACACCGTGAGGCCACCCCGTGCAAGTTGAGAAATGAACTTATGGCAAAAGTGCTGCGATCAATTTGGCTCTCAAGGGATGCAGGAAATAACAGAAAGCCACTTCTATAGGTAATTGAATCAAAATAAGGATGAAATTGCATAAACATTTTGTGGCGGTTTGGAGAATTCCCATCAGTGAGCGATTTGCATTAACAACAGATCTCCGTCAACCGCCCCTGCGGACGGCCGAGCAGCCGTGCATGAAATGGGAACATTTCTTATGGAAAGATGCACCTGCGGGATTTCTTGCATGAACATGAATCACTGTTTTCACAGCTCTAATTAAACATGTAAACACAAAACTGAGCTGTCGCAACTGGCTGTGCTAGGATCATGTTCAAGAGCACTGATTTTGTAATGCGGGATGTTTTGTATTTGTGAATGAGGCTGGCAAACAGTTTTTAACAGGTGGCTTTGTTTAAATGAAGTGTTGAAGGGGATATGTATGCACCCAGCTGCAGACACGTAACTCATTATCACTGGTAGCAACAGGGGAAGTCGGAGCAGAGACCTGATTCAGCTGCTGACATGTTTTCTAACCTAGCTCTTAGCTCCGTTGGTGGGGAGTGTTATAGGCATGGGTTTACCAGTGGCTAAGAACAAAGCACTCTCCCTGTTCAGTAGCACAGTCCTATGAAGTTTGGTGTGTTAGCCAAGGGACTGGCTGCCTTCGCTCCTTAACAGCCTGGTGCTCCTTTAGCATGTGGCTTTCTGAGCAGGCTGTAGGTGTGTGCCTTCAGCAGGCACGTGAACCGGTTGATGCTGGAGGAACCTCGGGAATCGCTTGATTGTGGGGCCTTCATGTTGTCCTTATTGTGTGTGCTTCCTGCTGGCGTGTGCAGGACTCTCATCCGCTTTTGCTTCCCATGAGTGGTTGTGCAGGTTCCAGGATTAGGTGTCAAATTAGAGTCTAGATCACATGCAAATAAAAGCCCGGGGCCATTCAAAGATTGGCTTTTACTCTGAACCTTTGTATTACCTACTTTACCAGTACCTAAGGAAGGGTTAGACACAAGGTGATCCTTCGTTTATAACAACCCCCTGCTGTCACTACTGCATCAGAGGGAGTCCTCAACTCACAAGGAGATGACTCTGGAGCTGTTCACGATATAGCTACACTTCCCACTTGTAAACTCTAAAAACAGTGATATTTTATCTGCAAGTAGCTCTCCTCATCTTTTGGAGCAGCACTCGCAGCAGGGTTGTGATTTATTGTTTGGGAGGTTTTTATTGCTGATATTTTTCTGCGGTGCTCCGAGGACTTTGTTTGACTCCACTGCTCAGACACACGGGAGCTCTGCTCTCTCAGTAATTGCATTGTTCAGGAGATCAGTGCAATCTGTCTTCTGCCTTGCCTGATGCTTGTCCATTACAGCTGCTCCCGTGGGGGCCCACGGAGGGTCTGAACCTACCTTCGATTACTGTGAATTAGAGCTGCGTGTAAACATGCAGGGAGCTGCCTGCTGGGGCAGAGCCACGCCGTCCCCGCCTGGGCTGGGGTCCGAAGGCACCAGCACCTCATCCTGCTCTTCGAACGGGAAGCTGGGGACGTGGGGGCCAGTTTGCTGCACGTGTGTCCTTTTTGGCACTGCCTGCCCAGGCCTTATTTAATCTGCTAAGGTTCAGGGCTTTATTCTCTGAGGGAGACCTCTCTGCAGGGAGATGCGTGGCTCCTGGTGGGACTCTGTCATTCTCCAGGGGCTGGACAGGGATACGGTTTGATTTGCAGCCCGTGCTTGCTTCTGAGCTACCAGGTCCCTTCCCAGCTCCCCTGTAACCAGAGACAAGCTGCTTGGGGCAGCTACACAAATGTGGCTTTGCTCTCTAAGATACAGGTTAATGTGAGGGGTTTTCTGTCGACTGCCATCTACATTAAACATTTAATTAATGTTGGTTGACTGAAAATAACCTACATTAATGTAGTCCTTTTCTCCAAACTTCCTGTTCTCAAACATATTTTCCATAATTATCATGCTGTGCCATGCATCCTGTTCGAGGAAGCTCAGAGTCTGCGAGTAGGTGTTGCTGCACATACACACAATCTGTGCAGCTGCAGCAACCAGATTTTTTTACCCACTTTTGGAGCAAAGTGAGTGAAAACAATCACTATAAATGAATTTATAGTATTCAGTTGATTAAATCGCTCTTTAATCCCCTGCAAAAAGGAGATCAGTGGAGATTTAACTAGGTACTCATAAAGATAATCAATTTATTCTTCTGCCGGTGCCATATGTTGAGATAGCGAGGTTTTTATTTTACTGGGGTGGGGAGGGAGGCTAGATCTACACGTGGCTTTTCAAACACCTTTACACGACAAGTGCTTTATTGTTACTCAGGACTGGAGTCAGAAAGCAGAGCAATGTACTTTGAGCCCCCTTTATGGCTCCGATGTTTCTCAACATAGCAAGTATAAAGCTGATGGAACCGCATTCAATCTATTTCCAGAGCCGTCTCCTGTACCACCTCTTCAGAGGCATTTTATAGTTTAACAGGAAGCTTTTTGAGGAGGCGCTTCCTAACACCTGATGCACTATTTTGTACTGATTTGGTCAGGTAGGAGCTCTGCTAAGCCCAGACTATTGGTGTGGGTTGGTGCAGGTCGGTATGGGGTTTGCATGGGTTGGCACGGTGTTGCCACCTGGTGAGCAGCGCCAGCAGCCCCTACAGTGTGCGTAACATGCCCCCTGGGTTTTGTTGCCTCCCTGTGACTCCCCCTGCTCAAGATGGGGCATGCAAAGGCCGAGCTGCCCCACGCAGGTGAACAGGGCCTGGCTGCAGGAGGGGAATCCCTCCCTCAGCCCCCAGCCTCCTCGCACAGCTGGGAGGTTGCATCTAGGGCAAAACCTCTGTAGGGGAGATCCATCTCCCTAAAAAAAAAATAAGGCTGAAACCTTCCTATTGATCTTCCAGCTCTCTACAAATAGGTGGGTCCCTCTTTCAGTATATCTTGTGTCAAAATCTGCCTACTTGGCAATTCTCGGGGTAAGGAGAAAAGAGCAGTCTGGCTCCGCGCTGAGCCGGTGCTATTTATTTTAACTGTATGTGTGTGTGGCGCATTTAGCAGAGAATAATATATCCAAATTTGTTTACCTTCTAGCGAGGAATCCGTGAGATGGAAAGGCTGGGCTGGTTATTGGCTTTTCATGCAGTAGGCTCATGTCCACCTCAGAGCCTTTATTCACAGGGAAACCTTTTAAAAAGACAAATGAAGGCATTTAATAAACATGCTCTTTGTAGAAATGAAATGTACAAGCTTTGGCATCTATTCTCTGCCTGCTTATGTGTGAGCACTTAACTTCCATATAGCTTTTCTTATCCACAGATTTCGAAGTGTGTCGAGTTAGGCTTATAATTCCTTTCTTGCTGCTGGGAAAGCCTAGGCACCAGAAGGTAAAGTGATGTGTCCAAGTCGGCACTTTGGATACAGCCGAGAGGACCCGCTTCTCAGGGATGTTCCCAAGACACATCACTTTGATTAGCATTCATAGTTTAGAAAGAGCTGGGCTATGGTATGAGAGCCTCCCTGTCACATCTTACCAACGTTACCTACCTTTCAGCGTGCTGCTCATGTCTTCCCCAGTGCTGAGATGCCTCGGTTTTATGCTGTGGGTGTTCCACGGTAATTCCTTGCCCCCAGCACTCCCCCCAGACAAAGAAGTGGGTATTTTGTTCTGGCTGGCCTGGTCCGTTGCTCCCTCAGTGCCCACAAGGCCGATCCTGCCCAGTCCATGAAATGCCCTGTCTGAAGACACACGTAGCTCAGCAGGATCCGGGTCTCCCAGAAGCATTTGTAAGGTCATTGTCCTGTCTTGCTCATCCTTGGAAGTGTCAGGCTCTGTGACAGAAGACTTGTTGAAAAGGTCCCAGGTTGTCTCTGCTGGTATTTGGTCAGCAAGGCCTTTCACCCTGCTTGTTGCACCGAGTCTCTTAGCTGACATCTCAATCTTTTCTGCAAGTTCCTTGGATAGGTTGTGTATGGCTTTCACTCGATCCCATTTACTTCTGTATGGAGAAAGACCAGAAATCGAGTCCTTGGAGTTCAATTTTGCATCTTTCTGAGGAAGGGAAAAGCTGAGAGGAGGTATAGGGAGAGCCGGGGGAGAGCAGTCCCTCAAGTCTTCATGTTTCAGAGGACTGAAGAACCAGCATTCAGATCCCAGTGGTGCTGCAGAAGGTAATGTCTCTCTGTTTTTAGGTGATTGACCTGTTTTTAGAAGCTGGTTCCTGTTTAAATAAAAAGGAGAACTGTCAGGTTATAAAACCAAATAACATTAGGTTTTTACACTGATCAGTATCCTCAGCTAAAGCACTTCACAAAAGAAAAAGAAACAGATTTCCCCGTCTGTAGATACCTTTGTCACGTGATAGATTCAGGATGGAGCTCAAACTGCTGACAAATAGGGGAGACAATTGGAGTTTTGCCTGGGGCTGACAAGGAATAATTATTTAAAAACACAAATCATAAAAGTAGGCTGAAATGTTTGCCTCAGCCTGGAGAGCCAGAGCTCCAGCCTCCTTCAGTGCTCAACAGCCCTCCCAGATTGCAGCACGGGGCTTCGCACTGGGTAGCTCAGGTACTGCTGGTAAACCAGAGCACACAGAGGCCAGGTCCAGCACCATGCAGGCTCATTTAATGCGTTGGCAGAAGAAAAAAAAATCAGATTTCACATCCTGAAACACACAGGCTATGTCTTACAGAGCTGTAACTGCTTTGGACTTGGGTGCAATGAGGCCAGTTTTAAGGTGAGATGTGATAGTAGACTAGTCCATTGCTCTGGTTTTTATAGCTTTCAACAGAACACTGTGAAAATCTGCAGCGTGTGCTGAGAGAGAGGCTTTCTAGGATGCTTTTAAAGTCTGAGTACCTGTCTCTGTGGTCTTTATTTAGTAGAGTATGGGATGTTTTATCCACCCAGGCCATGAAACTCCTCGCCAGGATTCCACCACCGGTTTGCTCCTGAAACAAAAGTGACCATTCGTGTAAGCACTAAATAACTGGGCAATAAGAGCAGTATTTGGCTTTTGTTCCACTTAATAATTGGTTCATGTAACCGGAAAAATGCACGAGCCAAACAACAAACCTGTTCTTTTAGCTAAAGCAATCGAGATTTCCAGGCTTTTGACCCTGAAGTCCAGGGTTCCAGCCTTACTAATGAGCACAGCGGTTCTTGCTATAATTAGAAGTTAATTGCTCTATTTTTCCAGATAAAACTTTCTGACGCTTCAGAGCACTTGTATGGAGCGTTTCATGTCCTACTCGGTGCTGCAGTGATCAAGACCGAAGGGTTTTCAACCTGCCACTCCTGTATGACTTACTTGTTTAAGTGCACGCCGAGGGCTCTGTGTCGCAGCAGCTGTTTCCCCGACCAGGCTGTGTGCCTGGTCAGAAAGCGTTTTCTTTCCGATAGCTTCTCTCTGTTTCCTGTATACTTCTTGCAGCCTCTTATTCCTCATTTCAATGGCCTTCATCAAAGACTTCTTCTCTTCTAGCTTTTTTTTCTTTCTCTCTTCATTCTTTCTATAAATAAATTCCTGAACAACTTCAGGGCTGTAGGGATGAGGTTTTCTAATGTTTACCCTCCTCTTTGAAGGGTATTTAAGGTTTTCTTTCCCAAACCCTTTCTGCAGAGGGCTGCTTGAGCCTTTCCATCTCTGAGGAGGTGTGCTTTTTCCTCTGCTGCACTTTTCTGAGCTGCCGGGCTTGGCTCCAGCCTTTATTAACGAAGCTCTTATCTTGTCCTCAATGAAGGCAGAGGGAGTCGTGGTCTGAGGTTCAGGTGAAGGAGAAAGGATCCCCGGGTATTGCTGCAGAACTTCTACCTCTGCTTTCACAGTGTCTTCTGGGAGCCTGCTACGTCTGTGTTCGTCTTGGTACTGGCTTTGCAAATGCAGGTTCCTGAGTACTGGTTTTGTATCCTTGGTTGGTGCACTGCTGCTCCCTTCAACAGGCCTGTGGGGGGGAACTGTGCAGCTTTTGAATTCAAGGCTTTTCCCCACAGGTTCATTTCCATTTTCTCTAGAGCTGTTTTCCGTTGCTGGCATTGCTACAAATCCTCGCTCAGGTTCTGTGGAAATGATTTTGAAACAACAGTGGTGTTATCACTCGAGTGATGTATCAATTCTTACATCTGTCATGTGCATCTCAAAACCTGCTTCCTACCATAGGTCTGAGGACTGCTGTAAGATTTTCTGCGGTCTAGACAGAAGAAAAATCTCTGCTAATTTGGAAGTGACAGTGTCCAGTTATACAAATGATGTCTAGTTTGTGGTCAGGGAAGCCATACAGCTGTGTCTGGCAAACCAGCCCAGCTGAAAAGCAGAGCATGCAAATACATGCAGGACATGGGCCTGATGCTGTACCTGCTTGACACTGCACCACGCTGCGGAGACATAACCTGTGTCACGATCCAGACAAGCCTTGCTTTAAGGACACAGTGCATTCATGCTGTCCCTACAAAACCACGATGGGTTCACTGTGCCAGCTGACCACAGACAACAGATTTAGTAGTTGTTCTGGGTGGTTGTTAGCTTTGACAAGTGAGTTATTGCAAAAGTCTTTAAAGATAGGTGCTTAGAAGAGCCCTGAAACCATTTATTTCAGCTAGATTTAATAAATGGCCCACCACTTTTTTGTTTGTGTGCCAAAGCAACTAGTGTAGCAGCGAGAGACAACTGTACCCAAGGCGTTTCCAGTGGTCTGCTCCTCAGCTGTGCTTCTCTGCTTTGGAAATGCAGGGGGTGGACCAAGCAACTGTCTAGCTAGCTTCTGACCTTCTCTCCATGCAGATGGACTGGGTAGCTTTGTATCTGAAACAGAGGACTTAATTGTTAACCCTCACATGTTCTTTGAAAGAAAATTGAAGCTCTATCATAATTCTTTTTAATGGTGATGTCCAGAAGTCACACTGAAGATGTGGGGAGACCTAAAAGTTTCAGTCAGAGTAAGTTAAAAAACAAAACAAAACAAGATGCTGATGCTACTCTGATAATAAAAAGTTTTTAAAGCACTCAAACTTACAATTTATACCATTATCACTTGCGTCATGTTCATATAGCTCTTAAAATCTTTGCTCAGAAGCCAGAGAACCCCAGAGTCCTCAAAAACAAAAAGAAGTCGGGACACAAGCATCTGACAGCATCCCTCCGTAAAGGCAGCTGCAGACAGCTGGTACTTGCTGGGTTCCAGCAGATTTGAGAACTGGAGAGAGGGGGATAATGAAAATATGTTTTTCCTTGTGATTGCATCAGCCTAACTAGGGTGAACTAATTCGTTTTTAAACTGGTGAGAATCAGCAAGATGCAGCGGGGAAGAATCAATGAGCGATACAGGACGAGGGACCATGTGTAATGCAAAAATAAACGCTGCAGTATGCAGCACAAACAAATTATTCTTGCTTAATAGGTGGTGTCACATAATAGACAACATTTATCACCGTTTTACTTCATAATTTCAGATCGCATTCACAGCATGCCAATACTTGCACTGGCATGATTATCTATCTATCGCAAACGCTTCTCGAGCAGCAGGTGACAAAACAGACACTTATTTGGTATTTGCAGGGAAGCTCCCTCCCCCCTTAAGTTTTACCCTGGCTAAAATATTCACGCTTTTTATAGAGAAAGGCCTGTACTCTTAAATAGTTGTCGGCCTCAGTTCAAAGATGTGGATAAAACCAACTGACTGAGTCTGGCTTTCGTAGCCTCTGCTCAGCAGCCCTCCGTGTCCTGAGCTGTGTGCGTACAGCACCGCTGGGAACCGTCTGCTGGCCGTGGGGCACTTTTGGACACCGGTTAACGGGGTTGTCCTTTGCTTTGTGACCACAGCTAGAAAGCAAGGCGACCTCTCCACAGCTATCGCGAACCATGGGTGGAACTGCCAAAATCTGTTGGGCTCGGGCGGGCTGAGATCCATCAGTGTTTTCAGTTAAACACCTCGCTGTATCGCTTTGTTTTCTAGGTTAGAGGTATTAAAAATGCAGGAGGATGCATTTGTTTATTGTGCTTAGTTTCTCAAAATGCAACAGACATTAATATACAGCTCTAACGGTCTTTGCTTCGCCGTCTTGTCTGATTTCAATTAAACCTTTTTTATCTACAAAGTATTTATTAACTACTGAAAATTTATGTCAAAATTCAAGAACAGCCTGAGTTTCTGATAAAATCACTCGCTAGAAGGAAATCTTTTGATTTAAATATTCTCCACTTCTCTCCTACCTTTGAGCAGATGAATATTTTATAGCTGTTGTGACTTAATTTTTTGTTAACTACAGCAAATTTATAATTCATCAAATTCCTGAGCACTCTGGCTCTGACCCCTGACCCCTCATTCATCTCCTCGTAGCCCTGCCTCGGCTCTTTCACTGACAGAAACTAATAGCCAATAAAGACACCATGACACTGGCAGTTACAATGATGAATGTTTCATGTGCCATGGTCTTATTATGACCCACTCTCAGAGGAAGATCAAGCCATTTTTCAAACAATCCATTAAAACAAAAAAAGGAGGGAGAGGGAAATTATTATATATTTCATGCATTTTAAATACTACTCAGGTAGCAGGGTGCGGGATGCAGCTCTACTCATAATTTCGTCTGCATGTATTAGATAGCTTGGATTTTTTTCTTTCTGTTTCCCAGAAGTTGCAGATCTGGTACTTTTGCCAGTGGAAAACACACCTGCTTGGAGTGAGCGGCACCCGCGGCACTTCCACTCCTTGTCTTGCTCCCACAAAGTTTGGACGCAGCCATTTCCACTGCACAATGCCAGCGTTAAGTGGGTAAAATTACTCCGATAATTCAAACCCGCACTTAGAGATACCCTTCATGGAAAATGGTGAGCTAGTGATCGGTAATCCTGCTCCTGTGCCGAGTCTGTAGTAAGGCTGGGGATCATTCATCTGACTTTGCACTGTGTTCACCTGGCCCCTGCTTTGCAGGCTGTGAAATCCCTGCCTTTTGGTGGCACTGCTAATTCATTAGCGAGCACAGAAGGGAACAGGGGACAGACGGTCCTTCCCACCTAGGACGTATGGCTTATTTTTTATTTCTGATTATTTTTAATCCTGGCAGGCCCGGAATTCAACTGCTGCAGGCAACGGCGTGACAAATTGTTGGAGGTCACAGGGGCTGGCTCTTAGGTAACGCCTGTGGGCATCGGCATGGGGCGTGCGACAAATCCTTTGCACATGGAGAGCCCGAGGGAGAGTCTGTGGCAGTGACTTGCCAAACTTTACCCAAAAGCTAGTGACAGAAAGTGCTAGCAGGTGGCTGGTCAGACACCCCCCCGAGGCCTCGGCATGCTTCGCATGCAGCTAACCCAGAAATTAAGCCTCATGTCCTTGTGCTGCCCTTGCTCATCTTCTGCCTCCTTGAACAAATGCTGATTTTTGTCTCTCAGTGGTTTTGTTACTTGCTGGATATACCAGGCTCTGATCCTTGCCTGCATCCTAGGATCTGACACTATTTTAATAAGCAGATAAATATTTTGGCGGGTGAGTATCCAGCTGCTGTGACCTCAGGTAGTGTTGTCTGTCAGTCTCTCATTTCTCATGATTTTCATCCTTACCTTTACTTGCCGCTGTTCTCTCCGGCGCAGAGGATTTGGGTGAAGGCTGCCTCTGGCTTTGTGTTTGAATTCTCTGTGCTGAACTTCTCCCCCTTTGGTCTTCAATCAGGAGGAAAAAAAAAAAAAAAGAAAAAGAAAACACGTAAAAGAGTTAGTGTGTAGGTAAAATTAAACTGCACACATGAGAGCTGTCCCCAGCAAACCAAAACTGTGACAAAAATGGCAGCTTCTAGGTGGCAGCTGCAAGCCACCTTTTCATTGCCAGCTGGCGTGCTAGGAAGAACAACATTTCCACTTTCCCTGCACATTGTGCTGCGCTCCCTGGGAAGCTGGCTGGGAGCTGGAGCTGTCCCGAGCCACAGGGGCAGATGAGGGGGACCCAGTCCCGTTTGCTCACAGCAGCAGGAGCCTCTGTTAACTCTCATCGGAGCCGGATCAGGCACAGAGGAAGCAGCACTCCATTTTTCCATGATTCTCTGATTTTTTGTGGTACTGGAGGTCTCCCAGCAAGGCCAGCATTGGCCTGGATCCCCAAGGTTACGTCTGCTGCCCCATCTATGCATACAACAGGGTGCTGCACAAACAGCCCTGACCTAACTGGCACATCCAGTGGGTGCCGTGTGGCACCTCTCCTTCTGGGGTCTTTCTGGAAACCCGTGTGTGCTCCCAGAGACCCCGGGTGAGCTCCGTAAAAGACTTCCACGCTTCACTGTAAAAAGTGGTTGGGAGCAGATCTAAGGGAAGCACCCCTGGAAGCTGATGGTGTGTGACAGGGATCATAGTGCCCAACGAATTAACGCTAATGCTATTACAGCAATAAGATTTATTATGCAGAGCTTTTCAGCTCGTCTTCTCCAGTCTGATACAGCCTCAGTAATCCTGAAAAGACTGCGGGCGGGCAGGCCGACTGGGCTGGCCCTAGGGCACTAAGTACTTGCTCTCAAGTCCCTGCATTACTCACAGCAACCCGAGATCTTAAATTATGCTAAACTAATGTGACAGCTGTACATGAATGGCACTCCAGGTCCAAACTTAGCAGCAAAGCAGGATAAAGAACTCGGATATATGCTCTCAGATCCACTACTTCCACTGAATGATCTGCTAAATCCCCTGTAATGCCTCTGAACTACACAATTCCTGCTTTAAATACCTGGGATGCCTCCCCACGCTGCAGTGCTGCTATTTCCCATGTGCTTATGCCACCCATTCCGTGCTTTGTATCTGGCAAAAGCTGCAGTGTGCAGAGAGGCGTGGGGGGTGGCAGCTCCATGCCACAGGCTAAGAGAAGCCACCAAAAGACCCTGGTAGCACAGCCACCAAAGGGCTTCTCCCGCAGAGCTTCAGTGCCAGGACCAGGCCACTCGGGGCCATCGTGTACCTGCTCCTGGGCAAAGAAATGCAACCAGAGACGAAAAAGTTGCTGATGCAAGTGTGCTGTTTGTGGTGTGCTTCTCTGCGGGAAGGAGAGGTCAGTGTTTGGGCAGAAAGGGGAGAGAGGAGTATTTTTGCAGCATGTTCTTCACTATTATGTGGAAAGAAATTAATAAACTTGAGCTTGCTGGGGAGTAAATCCAGAGAAGTAAGGTAAGCAGGTTGGTACCTATAGCACGGGGAGGTTTATAGCTCCCCCGAGGGCTGCAGAAATTAAGGGACTTATCGCCTGGACACGGCTGCTGCCCAACACGTAACTAAACACGGGGTGGGAGCTGTGTGGTTCAGTACGCAGCTGTGCCAAGGCACAGCTCTGTAGGGCACAGTTCCAGCCTTTCTCTGGAGATGCCAGACCCCTACTGACCTCTGCAAACCGGAGCAGGAGGAGCCGACACCGCTGCGCACACCTTCCTTGTCAGCGGTCTCTTCTGTGGCAGCCCTCCAGCGGCCTGGGCTGCGGCCTGGCACTCCTGCGCCTGGTTTGCCGCTTGCTGCTTCTGCTTCTGCTCCTGGATTTTCTTCTTGAGCTGCTCTAACTTCTTTTGGGGTGATTTTTTCCACAGTCCTTCCAGCTTCTGATCGCTGGGCCCGCTGCCTGGTGCAGGGCAGTACACACAAGGCATGCCAGCCGTGGGCACGGGAGCCGAGAACCGACCTCTCCCCACAGGGGAGGGAGCGGGGTGATGCGGAGAGCGGGGACATTTCCCCTTCTGCCCTGCACGACTTCTCGAATCCATCTGCTCCCTGAAACCGTCCCCTCTTGCTCTGCACAGGCTCGTCGCAGGAGACCACGTCCCCGCTGTGCCTTCGCCGTCCGCAGGGTGCCTCCTGGCAGGGCCGCGAGGGGCTGAGCGCGGGTGTCCCCTGGGGGACAGGGGGACTGTGCCCGGTGGGACGGAGCTCGCAGCAGGGCTCTCGTGGAGACAGCTCTGTGACCAGGCAGGGGAGAGGGCAGCACAAATCCCTTCTCTTAAGAAAAAGAAAAGCGAGACTGAATGTGTAAGGTGTACTATTAAATTGTTTGTTAGGTTGCTAACGTGAACGGCAGCTGAGTTTCTAGGCACGTTCTGCTGGTGATCTCGGTGTGTCCACGGGATCAGCAGTTTGTCCATTACCATCAGCTTGGCAAACGAAGATAATATTGGGAAAGTGCAAAGGGAACCGCGGTCTGATCAGTTATTACAAGCGTGGACTAAGGCAGGTAGACTGATGGCATTGGCTTGTTGGTCAGCATTTCCGAGGGTGAAATGGGGCTAAACTTTTTCTGAAGTCCTGCATCCTAAAATTTTAAATCCCTTTCTGTTTGCCGCTCTCTCTCCATTCCCCGAGTGCTGTACATTAAAGTTATTACTTACCTGCAGGCCGAGGGAACCTCATTGCTCTTTTTCTCATTCAAACCTGTTTCATCTGTGCTTCTCTTGCCATCTACAGTGCAACAACATTATGTCAATATTGGCAAACAAAGGTTCCTCACCCATTAAATTAAAATAGTTCATTTTACTGGGGACTATTCCCCAATGGAATTTGGCCCTTTGGGCTCCCAGGTATGATTTTGTTGTAAAAATTTCTGTGTACGCTGTCTCCATGCCACCCAGGCCCTCAGGGCAGCCCGAGTTACTGGCTCGCACAGAAACCCGAGCTGCCTTCGGTAACCTGTGCCCAGCTCCCTGGGTGACACCGCAGCACGGTGTTAAAGTGTGCTCCAACAGGTCACGTCGTGCCCCAGCATTTAAACCCAGAGACCAACCTTCATCTCATCTTTCCTTCCGTAATACAAATGGTGTGAAAGCAAGAAAGAAGATTCACATGCAAAACCACAAGGCCCAGCAAAGCCTGTAGCAGATCAGCTCAACATGCCTCTCGTACCCTGAAGCAGAGGGCAGGCAGCAAGCTGTCCTCAGGAGTGTGACACGGAGCCCTGCTGCTCTGGGAGGAAACAACAACCATCAATACTAAGGGCCGGTGGTTAAACTGTTCCCAGCCAGTAAGCCAGATCAAAAACAAATACCCAGCAGATGCAAAAATAAGTACAAGTGAAGTCTGTTCTTGTCATTAGTTCTTAAGTCTCGTGGAATTTGGTTTAACTTCCTGTGTTGTTTTTTTTTTTCTCCATATCCCATTTTGTCTTTTATAGATTATTTTAAACACATTGTAAAAAAGAATAAACAGACAAGATGCTGCATTTACATCACTTCAATTATTGATAAGAAAAAAAAAAAGAACCCTCCGAGGTAAAGCACAAACAGCTTTTCCTTTGCTGCAGCTGCTGGGTATTAGTGCTGCATCTTTTGCCTGAGCTCTCTCCAACAAGGCAGGACTCCTTGGGCATTGTGAAATTCTGGGAACAGCAGTAGATAGCTAAGGAAAATACACGCTTTCTTCAGTAAGGAGAGCCTTCCACCATCTCTGGTCCCCTCCCCATCCCAGCAGCACTGAAGCAGTCCCCCAGCCTCAGCAGTTTCCCAGGAACTCAGAACTCACCAAAGCTTTTTTCACACCAAAGCTTTCTTCTGGCTGCCTGCAATTTGGCACAGCTCCACGTTTGATGATACAATTTGTTTTCAATCCTTTGTAGCTGTGAAAAGGCAGATTTTTCCTTTGAAGGGAGACATATGTTTTTTTTCATGGTAGCCTTTTGCTGGCATACACTGCTTCTCTGATTAATTTTGCAGCTCCTAGTTACTCTGTAAATACTGGCATGTCTGAGCATGTTCCAGGTGCTATTTCCTACGGTTGGAAAGAATGCAATTGACTGGGAAGATAAGAGATGAAATCACCTCTCTCCCCATTATTTAAACTTTGCATGTATGTGTGCCTCAGGTTTCTACCAGAGGTGTTTTGACAGCTTTTAAAAACATCTCAAGCTCGAAGTAGCTCAAGCCAATAGCGACTTCAGCAGCGTGGTACGAGCATCAGGCCGTGCAAGCAACACTGTATTAGGATAATATTATCTGCTCATCCACATAACTTCACGGTTATGATTGCATCTGGGTGTGCCTGATGTAAATATTATCGTGTTTCCTACTAAGAGCACAATAAGACAGGGAGAATCCAGAGGATGTCCCAGCTCAGTGGGGGTCAGCTATTGTTCTGCTCAGGGCTTCAACCACAAGCAAGGCAAACCTTTACCTGTCCTCATTCCTTTTGAAGAGTTTTGTGCAATTTTTTAAGACTCCTTGCTTTTGTCCTTATCCCCTTTTGGTCAGTTAGTGAATGATTAAAGAGGTTGTATGTTTGTTGCAAAAGGAAAACAAAATGGCATGCTTCCCTTGCTTTCAGCTACACTATCTCCATAAAAAACTTCTGCAGAGGGATCGCGTGGGGAGCTGGCAGGGAGCAATAAAGCTATGTGACAGGTAACGCTCCCTGGACCACACGTACCACTGCTTTGGCTTTCTGAAGGCTCTTCCAAGCCAGGACCACATCTGTGGAAAACAGGAAATGAAAGCATGTTTTAACATCTCTTCACATCTGTCTTCACTAGAGACAATTTACCCTCATGCCCAGCCCTGAACAGATTACAGAGCTGGTGGCTGAAACACAGAATTGCTCCTGAAAAATTGCATCTGGACTGCGTTTATATACGTGGTGTATTCAACGAGTGCTTAGCTCTGTCAGAGCTAATGCTCTTAGAGCTACATTACTGCTTAGTCAGCAAAATCTCCACTGATATTAGCTGGTAGTTTTGCATGTGTTTAAGAAAGACTGAGATGAATTTTCCCATTTCCATCCTACTTGGTACTAGTTAATTACAAAAAAAAAAAAAACATACAGGATTACTTCTGAGAGTAAGAATGGCTTTTACTCAATGTCTTTTTACAGAAGAGCAAACAAACAGCAAGAAAGCAACACATCAGATAGAGAAACTTCTGCTACAAACTTATTGCATACATTCAACAGAAATTGAGTCTTGGTGACTTCAGGCTGAGGAAGACTCAAAGAGCCCGTCCCGCTGAGAGAAGGGCAATGGGGAGTCAGGGTATTGCTGTAAGAGCTGCAAGCACAGAGCTACAAAATTGTCCAGCACTGCCAAACTTCAAAATATTTCCTTCCTTGTGTTTGAAGACATGCAAATTAAACTAAACACTAAAACACAAGAAATGTTTAGTTTAAAATAAAGTTATACTTGAAAATGACTGTGGAGAGGAAAATGGAAGCCCATTACCCACGTACCTGCTAGAGGAGCCGATCCTCCAGGTACAGAACTGCTAGCCATCCTTCAGCTGTGCTACAGTTCTGCTTGCTTAATATCCATGGCTGAAAAAAACATGCAAAAAGACTACTTACTGCTGCCCTTTGAGAACAGTCTAGGCCTTTTTTATGCCTCTATATATTTTTACACATCAATAATTACTGACTGCCAATGATGCCTCACCATTTACATTTCTGGGGTTGCTGCAAATGTTACCTGCTATCATTAATTTTCTCAGCCTTGTGAAGGAGTCCCGGGGGGAGACAGGCATATGACACAGCTGGTAAATGCCCTGCTCTGGGTCAATGCACCCCGAAGAGTTGCTCTGGGATCTCAGGAGCTGTGTGCTCACTTGAGACAAATACTGTGTGACCAGGGGGTCAGGTCAGCTCCCTCCCACGGCCCCGTTACTGCCTGCTTAGCACTTACCTTTTGTAGCCTCATCCATGCGTGGAACAGCGTCTCCACTTAGGAGCTATGCAAAAGCACCTAGAGGAGCACTTTAGAGCCGATCTGTGGGCGAGCTGAAACCTTTCTTGTGTTCAAACCCAGAAGCCGCTTCCAAAGGAAGGTGTGAGAAAGAGCTCGGCACCAGCCACCCATCCTCGGCTCCTTCCCGGAGCTGAGCCACCTGCAGGCACCAGCTCCCCGGCACCAGCTGGGAATGCAAAGGTTCCTCTGAAACCAGGCCAGGCTGGTGCCTGCCCTGCCCCTGAGTGCTGGGAGGTGCACGAGGCCATCCAGAGAGTCCCAGGAGCCCTGCCAGCCGTCAGCCATCGCCACACCTTTGTTTGGGCCTCTCCATGCAGGGCGACAGCAACGGCAGCACGGGGAGAGGCCATTAGGAACAGCGAGGAAAACAAACAGCAGCGAGAGGTGCCCGAAGGCTGAGCTCAGCTTGCAAACTGGGGGCAAGGCGCCAGCAGCTTTCTTGACAAGCCCTTGTGGCCTTCCCGGGGTGCCTGGCATCCTGGCGGCGATGGGTCCCGGGGCTGGATGGCTGCGGAGCAGCGGGCAAGGTGGTTCAGGAGCAGTGAGCCCAGCCCGGGGCCAGCTGGAAGCAGCTCTGCAGTTCTGGGATGGGAAAAGGGCACGGTGCTGGTGCAGGGGGAGAAACCAGCCCTACCCAAGTCCTCATCCCAGGGCACCTCTCCTCACACCTTGCTCCCTGGGCTGGTCCAGCCTTTGAGCCCGCTCTCCAGCAGCCCTGTCTTGCACACCTGAATCCTGGTTTCAGGAGAGTGGGGGGCTTAATTCTGAAATTTGGTTTATATTTAGGGAAAAAAAAATAATAATAACCTGCCTTTGTGATTACAAAGAAAAGCTTGAGAGTATAAAGCGAGTATACGGTATCAGATTAGATTTTTCCACCTTTGTGAGTGACTTTTTTTGGTGTCAAAGTGTTTAAGTTTCATTACATGAAATCTGGGGGTAACCACCCCGGTTCTTGCTGTTCTTACCTGGCGTTTCAGCGAGAGGGACCAGTTTATGCAGCGAACAGCAGAGGGCGGCCTCGGATCACAGACAGGAGGTGAAGCTGTCAGCACTGGGACGCTCAGAGCCCGGTTCCTGCCAGGACAACCCGGGAGGGTGGCAGTTGCCCCTTGGTCAAAGACAACCCGGAACGGGTAGCAGCTGGAAAACCCTTGCTGTAGCAGTGATTCGCTCTCCTCTTCTTTTCCATACCCAGCCCTTTTAGAGCATCTTTGTGCTGGGCTTCAGTGGGCGGTGGTGTCCCACGCTGAGGCCTGCCAGTGCTTTTCTTAAACCTTCCCAAAACGGTGGCTGCAGAAGGCTAAACGTCCCTTACGTCACATCGCAGCTGGTGAACCTGCCCTGTTCTGTTTGCGTGCTGCCCATGCATTGCTTTGGGAGCATTGGTTCCTGCAGCTGTTTGTCCCAAAGTTACAGCTAATCCCTGCATCTGTGATTACAGCCGAAACTGTTATGATCGATATATAACGGCCAAGAGTAGGCTGATTGTTTGATGCCACTTCTTTTCCTTAGTTGGATGATCCTTAGATATTAATTTCCTGTGAAATTCTTACATTTCTGAGTTCTAAACTTCCTTCCCACAAATACCCTCTCGCATAAGCTGAAATTCTGCACTTCCCAAAGCTGTAGGTGCTGTTGGCTCAGATAGTCATGGAGGGCACATGAAACAAGGGTACAAATGATCTGTTTCCCTACAGCAGTGACCATCAGTTACTGCCATCATGGGCTGAATTTCAGTAAGTACCCTGAGGAAAGACATCATGTCTTCTCCAAGGTGTCCTCGCTGCAGAGCAAAGCAGACTAATGTACTGTTCCATCAGCATTTTGGTTTATATTGAATCTGACGCTTGTTTCTGGTTTATGTCCTCAATTATTTGTTCGTGCTTTATAATTCTACAGATTTGCTCTCAGCAGCAATGTCAGTATCATAAGTGTTCGTTATTACTGGAAAGTACTCAGATGGTGAGGCAAGATACTGACACCACATCCTTTCATCTACAAGGATCCCTGTGGTCTCTACAGAAGTTCTCTTGAAGATACAGACTCAAACTCCTAATCTAATAAGTGTCGCTGCAGTCTGTGCTCAGATATCCGCAGCATTTCAGCTTTTCAAGTCTAACCAAACAAGGAATTCCTGAGCTGCAGACTGGAGTCACAAAGTTCCCATCTCAAGCTGTTCCAAGCCAAGGTTTCGGCCTGATTAGAGGTTTCAGTGCGAAGAATGCAGAGCTTGTCCAAGAGGGGAGCCGCAGCTATTCAGGGTGTGCGAGAGATAAGAGCCTAAATTGCAGCCTGAGGGTTCAGAGGCAGCCATCGAGCAGAGCAGACTGGCACAGAGGAGAGAGGACAGAACAGCAACGTGAAACCTCAGCAGCGGGAGGGCAACTTTCAGGGAAGGCTGGGTGAGCTGGGAGGCCAACAGCAACCAGGAGAGCCCAGGGCTCGTCCCACATCTGCTCAGTTTGGGGAGGCACCAGGAGGAGCAGGACTGCAGGAGCCGCGCCAGGCAGCGCGCTCGGCTGCACACGGGCGATGCTTCTGAAGCCACTCGGGTCGGACTGGCATTTATTTTGGCACCGTTATTTCTCAGCAAGCTGTTGGAGCTGACGAGAGCCAGGAGAGTGACAGATTGCCAGCGTGTTGTGCTGCACATCGTGGAGTGTTAGACCACAAATCTGCTGGGAGACGAGGACGTGGAACCTACCTATCACTGGGCCAAATCCCTCTGCTGCAGAGCGCGAAACTCCCGAGTCAGGGAGCCAAGTGTGAACTGAGTCAGAGAGGAGCAAATCCACTTGGATGTGTGTTTTAAGTCTGTATGAGCAAAATGAGTCAGTCTTGCACAGTTCTGTCCTGCTGACTCCCCAGCCCCCCTCACGTGGAACTAAGACAGAACTGGGCCCCATGTTTTTACTCACGTGGCATTTATGATGCATCAGTCCTCAAACACTCAGTTTCCCTTGCAGGCGTACTCAGACCACCACCCATTAGTTTAAGCAGGTTCAACTACAGGCTATCCCATACCTGGTACAGGTTTTACAAAAGCCATTGTAGCTTTTTTCAGGGCAGGGTATTGCAAAGTTTCTGTAGCTAAAAAACCTGCCAGGAGAGATGCTGATAAGCCATTGCATGGCATTATCCCGCAGAGAACACACCGACAAGATGCGAGCCTGCTGTTTCCTGGCCAGCAGTTTCTGGGGATCTTGGCAGGTACCCTTACATGCCCAGTGAGGTGGGACAAGAAGTGCCCAGCTCTGCCACGCTGTGGCACTCTGAGCTTCGGTGTGGCTTTTCCAGTGTTTCAGCAAGGTATGGGCGAGCTTGGTAATGGCTGAGCCCTGTAGAAGGGTGCTTGGAGCCTGCAGGTTTATTTCACATCGGTTCGGCTGCAGGCTCACCTTCCAGAGCAGTTTGCACTGTCACTGCTGTGCACTGTCACTGTTTAGGAAATATTCAAACCAATAACCCACAAGGCCTAGCAAAATTCAGGAAGTGCATATGTATGTGAACCCAAACTAGAAATTCCTCCCAAGTCTCTGTGGTTTGAAGCTGCTGCATATCGTGCAGACATAGTTTTGTCCCCATCAGATGTGCTCCAAGGGTCTTATAAGCAGAAATTCACCGCTCTGGCAAGTACACGTACACTCCTTTCTTTGTCGTGCAGGTTTGCCCTGTGTGCCTGCCTTTGTGGGAGCACTGCGAGTTCCTTCACTGATAGGAAATAGGTCCAGCCGAAAGGAAAAAATGGTACTTGGGTTTTTGGTGGTGTGGGTTTTTTGTTGTTGATTTCTTTTTCTTTCTTTGTTTTGTTGTTGTTGTTTTCACAGTGCCTGACTAAGCAATTTACATTGTAAACCACTTTTCGTAGAAATTCTCCGTTAGCAAACAATCAAACCACAAATCTAGGCTTTAGCTGCAAACTGGATGTGACAAGAATTTTGTAGTAAGCATATGGTGGGAAGGCAGCTGATTAAAAAAAAGTGTACTGCTCTGAAGTCTGACGGCCAAGGGCCCAATCCTGTACCCATTGAAATCCATGACAAAACACTAGCTGAACTGAAAAGGGACAAAGGTAAAGACACTTAATAATTTGGGAATTGATTTGGAGCTGCAAAGAACTTAGGCTTGGCTACTACATATTGAAGTCATTCATAAAGGTACTTATTATCTCTCAAACCAGCAGGAAACTAAGACAGAGATAAATTTGCTGCCCCATTGACAAAGCCTTGTCACAGTTCCTGAGATAAGACACAAATTTCTTCTTTCACAGAAGGAAACTGTTGTAAAATAGCAGTGTTCGTGCACAACACTCAGAGATACATACGGGTGCGTCTGAGCCTGGCTGCAGAATTTTTGCTGGTACCACTGATCTTCTTTCTGTTCTTTTAATCCTAGCAGCTCCTGTTATTTCCCATCTTGTTAGCAGTAAGCAGATACATTTCCCATGGCCTGTGTCATACACTCAGCTACTGTGTTGTACTAAGTGCTGTATAGAGAACTGCTTAAATGCAGATGAGCTACCATGAGGCTGCCGCAAGCCTAGGGGGGGATTTACTGCAATAGAGATGCTCTTCCTTTGCAGTCATTACAGCCAGAAACACAAGGAAATCTTAAGCTTGTATTTCCCCATTGAAGGCCTGAAATAATAAGGATAATGTGTGTCATCAAAGAACTATACCTTCGGAATATCTGCATTTTATGCTGCATGTCGAATGGTGCGTGGAAAACAGCAAGTGCTCGCTTGATGTGTTAAAATATATATAAATCGTACAGTTATCAGGGAAAAGTGTGTAAAGATAGGAAATAGCTATTCATGGTCCTTTTTTTTTTTTTTTTCCTATAAGTAGGAGACTATGTGAATGGAATCAGAAGCAAAGGATGGAGAGACTGCCTGCACTGTGCAGCTGAACGTGGGAGAGCGCACGATTGCCATGGAAACCTGCTGTAGTAAACGGGGCTCTTCAGCTGCGAGAGGATTTATAGCACCAGGCCAGGAGGAGGCAATTTAATTCAGCGATCCCCAGGTAAAATGGCACATTTCCCTGCACATTGTCTCCATGCACTGTAAAATGGAAAGGAAGGGTAGGTGGTAGGGCAGAATTACAGCATTACAAAGTTATGAGGTATCTTAAAGCCTGACCTTAAACCCACTGAAGCTGATGCAAAGATTCTTGTGGTTTTTGGTAGGGGCTGGACCTGGCATGCAAGGAGCAGGCATACGTTCCTTGTGCACAAAACCAGGGCAGTAGGTCGAAGGATGCGGCATACCTGTGCACAACAAACTCAGAGAGAGGACAAGCAGAGCCTGTTCCCTACTTGCACAGCCCTGCAGATGGTGGAGTCTGCAGCTCAGAATCACTGCCCAGTTCGTGCCTTTGGTTTGGAGCTGTGGAAGAGCCTACCTGACAAGGGCCTCCAAAACAGCTGGTAACACATATAAATGAGACCAAGTCTGCTATAAGCTGCAACCAGTGCTTCTGTAAGGAGGGATCAGACAATGATTTATTGTCTTTAGATTCTCCCATTTACTGTCATCCAAGCACAGTGACATGGAGCCATGTGAGACAACAACAATATCATTTTTGCAGTGCTGCCTTCATCGACATTACCAAGACCTGAATGACAGTGCCACATATCTTCTGTATCAGACACTGCACACTTGTCTGATCCGGCTCCCATCTCAGGGCAATGGTTAAACATAACATACGTGGAACCAGCATGAGGCCAGGGGGTTCATCAGCTCCTGCAGAACTGCATGCACTTGAGGAATTTGCCTTATTACCATAACTAGTAACGAAGCTCAGAATCTCCTGACTCACTGTGTATCCGGGGCTTACTGTGATTGGATTTAAGCATACAGTTTAGTATGCACCTGGGTATACTTGTGACGTTAAACGTAAGAAGGAAAATTCATTTTGATCTGGAGAATACAGAGTCCTTGGCAGCAAAGACACAAAGCTTTGTACACTCTAATCATGTTTTACTGTGCTTTTTGTTCCAATGCTACTTTGTTCTGCTTCAATCTTTCACCAAAGCATCAAAGAGCTACCAAGAATAGCAAGAATTCAGCCTCTTCCTTCAGGAAATGTTTTATGTTCAAAACCCAAATGCTCCAAACAAAGCAAATATCCAGGAATTGGGTCCTCCTGTCCTGCCTTTGCTGCTGCTTATTTCTTTGTTGAAGTCCTGCCCACACAGTAGATACTGCCCACCAGAGCTTCCACTTCCCTTTTGCAGGGTTTCCTCTTTATAGTGCTCTCCTTGGGCCTTCAGTGACTCTCAGAGTCCCTCCTGCACCTTTCAGTTCTTTATCTCTGCTCAGCAATTTGCAGGCCATTCATTTCAGACCTGCACCATTTGCAAATGACAGGTGAGAAGCTTATCTTATTACGTAGGTAGAAATTCCTGGGTAGATGAGTATATTGTGGCATGTACAGGTACTCCGTGATAGCTTGTCTTTGTCTTACAACAGCTGCCTTGTATCAGCACTGATGTGCCCAGTCCCAGCTGGGACACCAGTACAGTTAGCAAGCTGTGAGAGCAGAAGAGCTTTATATATCCCACCTATTAAGAACAGTCCCAGAAGTCACTATGTTTGCTCATAAATTTACCTGATTTCCCCTTGATTACATTTCCTTTACCTTTAAGTGCCAATCCAAAATATTGTCAGTGGAGAAGCAGCAGGATAAGCTAATGCAACTGATTGTTTTTTGCCTTGTTATGCTCTGTCAAGTCAGGTTGCCCTCAGATTTGGCACTGTTTCTGCTGTTGTCCCCTGGGATTCTAGACAGCATGGTCATTTAACCCAAGATTATTCATATCTGTGACTGGTATTTGTTTGGGCATTTTCTTCTGTCTCTTTGGATATAAGCTGGCAAAAATATTGTCTTACTATTGATGAAATTAATCTATATGGAGCTAAGTGCAAAGGGAAATAGATACTAGCTGCATACACATCTCCAATGGAAAATAAGCATAGCATGTTTGAAGGCTTAATTCTCTGCTGATGTAAAGCGATGCGGCCCTGTTACAGTAAATAGAGCTATCCCAGTTTATGTAAGTAGAGGAGCTGACCCTGAGGAATCTCTGCTTGCAGCAAAGCTGGTGGGAGTGTTGCCGCTGTCTTCACTGAGAGAAAGAAGTGATGCCCCTGGAAACGATGGATTTCTATTGCTGAGCCGCTCTGAGCAAGGAGTGCCGCAACTGCAAGAATTTGGTAGGAAAATCTGGGCTTGTTTAATTCTGCTGTCTGGTAGAAAGGTGAGAAGTTTGTAGAGATGCAGAGACAGGCAAGTGAAGTGCTCTGTCCTGTGCATAGTCTCAACTGGAAGGGTTCCCAGATGTGATTCGTGTGTTTCTATGACAACATCATTTGTCAGCGCTCGAATGAAAGTCAAAAGCAGCAGCCAGGAGGTAGACACACTGCTCTGAGCAGCCAAGCCACTCCCTTGGCTCCCTTTGCATTTCCAGGGAGAAGTAAGGGAATGGGACTGTAAACGCAGACTACCGCTGTGTTTTGCCACTCCCAAACATCTCATACAGAATCAGAACTCTGCTTTTTTCCAAGAGGCCAATGCAGCCTTCAGGCTGCAATCAACAAAGGACACAAATGTTTGATCTCAATGGACAACTTGAACAAACGTTAACGTTCATTTTGTCCCTTAGGCAATACAGGCTGCTAATCACAAGTGTGATCAATACTTCAGTACGTTACAATGAAAACATGAGTGTTATGTTAACCATGATGTTGAGATTTGCCAGTCCAGGAAAAATTCAAAATATCAAAGGATACAACTAATCAATAGGTAAAATAAGAAGACAGATTTTACAGATGACGGAGCAGATTGTCTAATTAGAGTTCTGACATAAATGCTCTCACTAAGTGAATGCTGCATCAGACCCAGAACTTGTGTTTGAACTGCAGCATAGTTAAACACCATTCTTTCAGATAGAAACTAATGGAGAGAGCACTAGGTTCCTAATAAGTTAGTTGTTTCACTGCTTAATTACCTACATTTAAACATCACGTCTTATTTCTAGTCTGAATTTGCCTAACTGCAAGTTCTGAAAGTGCCTTTCTCTACTAGATTAAAAAGCCTTCCTTCTATTGCCAGAATTTTTCTTGTCTATAAAGTTAACTGTCACCTATGATTGTCACACCTTAATTCCCTTAAGCAAGTTAAGTTAATTGACTTGCTTAGATTTGCATCATGCCAGTAGCTGATATTTATATTCTTTGCTATTGTGTTGCTTTGTGGAATTATGCCTGGTTTGTTACCTCCCAGTACCAATAGCCTTTCACTGCCCCTTTGTTTTAGCACGTGCATTTTCATCTTGTTCGTGTCATCCGAACTGAGCTGTTTTTGGGAGTGGTGGATTGACATTCCATACCCTTTTTGACTGTGTCCTGTACTGGACTAAGAAGGCTGAAGATACTTGGGTCATCCCAGTTGCTTTTCTAAAAAAAAACCAGTTCACTATTCGTTTCTTTTCAGGCCTTTGAAACTGTCTTTGCATTCTGTTATTTGCTCAAAAATCAGCATTAATGGCGCCGATAGTGTGCTATGTTAACCGTGCCCATTAACATTCCTAAAATGGGAATTATTATTCTAAGAAAATGTTGTTTAATGTTGTCATAAAATTGTCTTAGTATTCTATTTCACTTATTTTCAAGTGGAAGAAATGTAGAAAACACCACCACCACCCCCAAAACTGTACATCCTGCCATAAGCACCTGGAAGGGCTGGGATGTAAGTAGTGACATTTTTGCATTGAATTTCATTGCTAATTAAGTAGTTGACGTGTTCAGACATGAGCCCGTGTGGTTAGACTGCAGCTCTTTGGTTATAAACAGAAAGTGCTTCCTGTCACAAGTGCTGCTTTGGGGACCGGAGGGCTATGCAGCCCGGCGTTCAGAAGCTCCGTGACCTTGCGGTGTGGCTGCTAACACCACACGGAGCGGTCTCCTTTTGCGCCTTCCATTTCTGGTCCTGAGCCGTTGGCCAATTAAACAGAAATAAACGCTGTCAGTTACACGGGAGTATTTGGGAAGCACTTGCAGAAACTTGGCTAAGCAAAGGAGTTCAAGTGTAAATATTGGCAATCTGTTTTAAAAACAAACCCAAACACGCTTGCTTGTAATTGATGCCATTACCAACTGTTCCAATTTAAAAAGGAAAGAAAGCCCCCTTCCAAGGTGAGAATGTGTATTTTCCCCCTGGGCTTTTAAGTATAACAAAAGATGACTTCTTATTTGAGTTAGTGTTAGTAGGCGGTTTTCCCAGACTTCCAGCAGGAGAAATTGGTTATTTGTCTGTTGGCTATTGGAACTGAAGCTGGTGAAACAAACCCTTTGCCATCATTGTAAATATGAGCTAATCGTGAATAGGAGCTCGGGGTTATTTGCCTGAGCAATAAAGCTGTGATAAAAACGTCTCTAAGAAAAGCCTCCTGTTGCTGACACTCAAGTCTTTCTTCTTACCAGTGGAAGAGAGGGCTGGGCGTGAAAGGCTCATCCTGGGGTGGGGAAAGGAAGCTAAGAGCACCCTCGGTGTGTCACCTTCCAGCCTGTGGGAAGGGGTTCGACCTGGCCTGACAGCCCAATAACATCCTACCCACCATGACTCTGGCTGCTAGCTCTGGGCACTGTAGCTCTGGGTGTGAACCTGAGCCCCAGGGAGGGTCTCTTTGCCCTGCAGTTGTGCCTGTTTCAGGCACGCATGCACACAGGTAAGTTATTCAGCGAAGCTCGTTACTCAGAGCTTTCCCTGGGTGTCTGTGCTCCAGGTGCTTTTAAGAGACAACCACGGGCAGCAAAGCAGCTCCTAACTCTCGGATGATCGCGCTTATTTCAGGTATGAATAATATTTCTGGCTGTGAGTCTCTATTACAGGTTATCTGCAGATTGTAATAAACTCTTCTGCGTCTACTTTGGAGAGGAAATAATCATTACGGAGTCCCACTCCCCGAACAGAGGAGTTTTGTTGCCTTAGGACCAGATTCAGTGGAAGGAAGGGTTGCAAAAGCTCTTGAAAAATGTAATTCCTTTCCAGGTCTTGAAAAAAAAAAAAAGCTGTGCATCGCAGCGGTTTTATTTAGACCCATTAGATCTTCCAGATGCATGCAGGGTTCTGTTCCCCAAAGACAGATATTAAACCTCATTCTTCTTAATGTATTGTTTTAAATAACAGGAATGGTTCAGCACTCCTGCTGAAACCCATCCCTGCCCCCTCAAGAGTTTCCTGCATGGCTCTGGGCTGTTCTGAGGAGGATGTTGTTGCAAATCACTTAATTATGTTTTATGAAAATCCCAAAGCCAAAGCAAACATTCCAGGTTCAGACGGGCTGTGTGTGGCCCAGATTTGTACATCAGCCTTTACACCTTCCAGGGGCATTTCTATTATCCCTTTTTTCTCACATAAGGCTAACTTCTCTCCTACCCATCTTCACACCCATTTCAGGCTTATTCAGACTGCTTTGCTTGCAGCTCAGAAATACATTTAAGATCTTCAGAAATTAATTCTCTGCTCTTTCCCAGGAGGAACGGGTAAGAGTGTGTAATTTCATTGTCTCCATTTTACAAACCAGCGTATGGCAGCACCAAGGGGGATGTTTCACAGGAAAGCAGTCCCATCATCCCCTCCCTTCTAGCCCCGTGTTCTTCATCTGGGAAGGAAACGGATCTCGCTGGAACATCCCCCCGCAGGTGTGCGGAGAGGGGGTTTGCTGGGTTATCTTTTCCTTGGATCATTTCTCTGATTCAGTTCAGTGTGTGGCTGTGTGAACATTTGTGCTGGACAAGTGTTGACAAACCACTTTGTCTGCCTGCTAGCAGATCATTTATAGCATCTATCTCTGAGTAACGAGCTTCTCTGAATAATTTACCTGTGTGCATGCATGCCTGAAACAGGCACAACTGCAGGGCAGAGAGACCCTCTCTGGGGCTCAAGCTCACATCCTCTTCAGCCACTTATTAACATTTGAGTAACTGTTGCCTTTTTCTCTTGGCTGGGAAGATAATAGGTCTCTTTATCCTAATGTTTTTGGGAATTGATAGGGACCCTGCATCTTCACGACTATTGCTTTTCTGTCAAACATGTTGGAAGTGAGCTAGGAGTGAAATGATTGTCCGTGGGGAAGAGGCAGGAACTGGATGCACCTGTCCATACACTGGGATCAGCTGTATACCAGGATCACCTGTGTTCTTTCACAGGCAGCCACAACAAAATGAGTGCAAGAAAAAATATTCTGTTCTATATCCACAGAAACTGAGACCACAGCCTGCTTTTCCTTGCAGGCTACCTTTAAAGGAATTTAGAAAATGTCAGCCTTTTTTTCAGATTGCAGTGTAAGAACAATGTGCTGCCAGTTTGGAAAAAAAAAAAAGACAGTTCAAGGTGATGGTGTATAATTCCAGCTGTTGCTAGTAAGAGCTGACAATTATAGTGCCAGTTCAGCAGCGATTCCAGCTTGGGTCTGTCGGTGTTGGGAGCCTGAATTACAATGCTTTTCTTGCACATAAACCCCAGCAGAGGCCACCAGCTATCCATTTCAGGAGCCACAGGAAAGCTACAATGCTAATTAAGAGAGATCTTAATGTCTTGGAGGAAGTGCCTGACTCCTTGGTGTGCCTGGATGGTGAAGACATCAAGGCGGTGGGGGAACGGTCCTAAATCCTCATGATCCATATATGCTTTGCAAAATCTGCTGGCTGGCTACTGCGTCGCTGTTCTGTGTTACTGTCACCGCCTTTCCCTCGGCTTTCTGTGCCTTGTTGCTTTCACGGTTGTCTCTTCTAAATGGTAGGAAACGTGGCGATAGTTAGAGCTCCTCTGTGCTGTGTTGTGATAGCTTTGGATATCAGTGCCTTAAAGAAATACTAAGAACGCCTCAAGGAGTTAAGAATCCCGCAATCCTGTCGCTTAGCGTTGTGATTCTGCCTGGGTTTGTGCATGAAGTGAAGTTGTATCCAGCCTGTGCTCAGACACAGAGGCGTTCAGGAACCAGGAGGAAGAAGAACTCAGGTAATTTCATGGGTCTTGCTCTTTACTAGCAATCAGCGGTGTCTTACAATGAATAAAAAGCTGTTGGCAGTGGTATTTGTCAGCAGAGGTAAGTAATGTCTATCCAACACAAACCCTTCATGTCCTGTGATGGATTCTATCCTATTCTGTATGCTACCCCCTTCCTTGTGATCCATTGTTGTTTTTTGCAGCAGCCCTATTCATATTTAAAGACTATTACTCCACTTCCTCTTGGTCTTACCCAAACTGAACAAATCCATTTCTTTTACCTTTTTCTCATAGGTCACTCTTGAACACATTCATCTGGAGTCATTCTAATTCTCCATCTCTTTCCCAACGTGTGATGCAATGTGGACACAATCCACCAGATGAATTAGTGGTATTTTTTTAAAAGCATTGGGGTTTCTTTCTCTCTGCACACATGTAATCTGCCTGGTTCATTGCAGCTGAGCAAGAGATCTGAGCTGTGGCTTAGGTCCAACTACTTGCAGGGAGCTCTTGGCATGAATATGTAGGGTTAACCAAACCCAACCCACAGCAAAGTAATTGAATTATTTCATCTAATGAATTCAAATCTATTGTGACCCGTTTGCCACTTGTACAAGAAGAGAAAGAAACTGAGTTTGTCAGATGATAAATTATCCATAGCAAATTCATGAATTTTAGGGCCAAAGGGGACCATTACGCTCATCTTAGCCTGACCTCCCGCATAACCCAGGCTGGGGAATTCGACCCGGCGATTCCCGTGTCATTAGCGTGTGGGTGACTCGTTTGCTCAGAGCTCTGTGGAATACCATAGATCTGGCGGGAGCCCAAACTGGAAGCTGGCCTCCACCCGCCTTTCTCTTGCTCCCCTTTCCAGCATTGTTTCTCTAAAGGGCAATTACTCCATCTGCCCACGTTCATTAAATGCCGACCCAGCGCTGTGGGCCCCGGGCAGCAAAGCACCCTCTGTCTCCTGCGGTTGAGGAAGCTCTGTAGCCAGAGGCAAGAGCAGCTGCTTTTCATCTTTTTCACTTTTCTTTTTTCACTTGAAGAGGGGCTTGTGGGGAGGCACGGACAACCCCCTCTTCGGGAAATGCAGAATCTCATCGGGCTGAATGGTTGCTCCTTCCCATGCACTCACAAACGGCTGCTTGTGCCAGGATGCTCGCTGCTCTCTGAGAAACCACAAACCTGGGTGAAACGCTGGCTGGTGTGAGGCATGGCACCCCAGCCTGGCCTGTGGGGCTGCCTGGGGTCCTCCTGGCTGCCTGCTCGGGGTGCTGAGGGGCTCCCTTTCTGCTGCGTGGGACGGCGCTCACCAGGACCCCCCCGCTCCTCCCTGGGCTCTCAGCAGGATGGGTTCTGCTTCTGCTGCTGTGGTTTATCTGCACAACTGAGACCACTCCAAAGCTAAGACACAGATACAACTTTGTTTATGAGCCTTCTTTTGGATTTAAATGCCCAATCAATTAATTCTTGGGAGAGAGGCTTTTGTGGTTTGCTAGTAGGGTGTTATTGATGGTGTTTTTCCCTGAGCAGGATCTCTGCTTGCTCTTGAGAGGGGCTTTTGCGCAGGTCCCTAGGGTGAAACGCGCCAGAAAGTGGGACGTGGCTCTGGATTCCCCACGACCACAGGGTCGGTCCCACATGACCGCACGGCTGACGGGACTGCAGGGCGAGCTGCTGGAACCCGCCGAAAGCCACAATTTATGCCTGCACTTCTTTGGGGAGTCTGCGACGATAATGATGTTTAATTTGGTGTTGCTGGATAAGCAGCACTCATTTACAGGCAGGCTCCTGCCGAGCGATCAGCTCACAAACCTACGGGAGCGTTGCAGGCTGTGGAAAACAGCGGGAGACGCATGCACCATTTGAAGTGCCCTGCATCCAGCTCTGGACACCTGAGGGACAATAAATAAGAGGTGCCAGCGTCCAACGGGACAGCTGCCGTGGGCTGGAGGGAAACATCCCATTTCCGAGCGCGTTCCTCGCCGCCACAGGTCCTGGCTGCTTGCTCGGTGGCTCCTGGCGGCGGGTGCTGGTGTCAGGCTGCCGGGGGGCTGCTGGCGCACCCCTGCTGCTGGCGTGGCTGCAGCTGGGCCAGGTCCCGGTGCTCCTCCAGGTGCGGGCACTTGGTGCTGGGAGCAGAGCCTCAGCTGAGCGAGCCGGGAGAGGTTTTACAGCGGAGCCGAGCGGCTGCGGGCAGGGTGGTTTGCTACTGCACCGAGCCCTTTGTGCGGGAGCCCTGCTCTGCGCCTCGACGTGGGCACCGGGGGCAGGCGGGCACCCCAGGGTGAGGGCACCCCAGGGTGAGGGCACCCCACGGGAGCTGCTTCGCTCCGGGGCCAGCGGCGGCTCCCGGGGCGGCGGCGGCGCGGAGCCCCGCGGCCGGGCCGGAGGAGGAGGAGGAGGAGGAGGAGGAGGAGGAAGGGCCGCTGCCCGCCCGGGGCTGACATCAGCCGGAGGAGGGGCCTGCCCGCGAGTTTCTTTGCTCGGCGCATCACTTCCCGCCGCTGCCATACTCCGGTGCCCGGTCCCGGGCTGCGGCGGGGCCGGGGCCGGTGCTGGGGCCGGTGCCGGTGCCCATGGCGTGCCCGCCCGCCGCCGCCGACAGCCCGGGCTCCGCCGCCCGCCGGCTCTACTCGAGGTGAGCGGGGCCGGGCCGGGGGCTGGGGAGCGGGGCCCCGGCGGGATCGGTCCCTGCCCGCCGCCCCCGGAGCCTCCCGGGCGGCCCCGGGACCCAGCAGCCCCCCGCCGGGTGGAGCGGAGGGGAGGGGAAGGGCAGGAGCCTCCTCCCGGGGAGGGAGAGGGCTGCTGCGCCCAGCAGGAGCGGGGTGAAAGACGCCGGGACGTGGCGCTCCCCCCGTGGGGTGGCTCCTGCCCAGTTCCCAGGACGGGGGGGGGCTGAGGATACCGGGGGGGAGCCGGGGTTTGCTTCGGCACCAGCCCGGAGCCGTCGGCACCGTGTGCTGAGGATGCTGAGACCTCGCCTGTGCTGGGCGTTTTTGTATGGGAGGCTCTCAGTCGCACTGCAGAGACTTTAAGGCTCGGCTTTAAAATTGGGCGCTACACAGATTTGTGCAAGGCTGGAGAAAATAGCTTCAGGCTATCCGGGGTTTGTGCAAATACCAGGGCTTGGCTCTCCTTTTCGTCCAGGTCAAAAAATCAAAAAGTCTGAGCAGGAGGCGATTTGAGGCCCAGCGGTGTTGCTCGGAGTATTGTTGTTTATTCTGTTATAGCCTCGTTGTGTTTTATTTCCCCTCTAGTAGTCACAAGTGGGGGTAACGCAGTGCTTGGATGGGAGGGGGATACTCGTACTGCATGCAAGATAGTAGTTTTCCATCAATTCACTTCCTCTGCTTTGCAATTATTAGAAAAGCAGCTAGTAGGGTGTCTAGTTCCAAGTATGAGTTCGTTAGGGAAGCAGGTGTTTTCTGGTGTGTCAACTCCCGGGGAAAATGAAAAGTCAATGTGGATAAAGCCGTTGGTCTGGCAGCGCAGGAGCTGCAGAGAAATGCACTGGCTTTTCATCAGGCTTGATCTCTTTTTTTGTTTGTTTGTTTGTTTCTTCTTGAAAACTTTTTGGGGAATTGACTTGTCATTTTTGGGATGGAAATCCTGGTGGGGGGCTGTGTACCCCCCCCGTGGGCCTGTCCTGCACCGTAGGCAGCGCTGCCAGCTGCGCAGAGGAGCGGTGGGGAATGTGACTTGGTGACTTAGTCTGGGCAGCTCCTGCAGCGCTCTGTAGGCCTTGGAAATGTGTGCCAGTGGAGCCTGTGCTGCTAGCTGGGGTTGTAACTCTCTAAGTTTCTCTGTAGCTTCACTTGCATTGCCCTGTAGAAACATCTAGCTTGGAATAAATGACTCTAAGCTCTGTCCGGCAGTAGGCATGTCTGGGGTGACTCCTCAGGTAGTAAAGCTATAATGACTACTATCAAATAGTATCAAAGTCTCTCTCCACGTGCGTTTATTTTCCCTCGGGGCAGTAACTCCGGTGTAAGACCTGCGGTGGGCCCCTGTGTGGGCAGGGGGTGCCGGACCCCTCGGCCAGGGAGAGGAAGAGGGCTGGGCTGGGAAGAAGCGTGCAGTGAAATGGGAGCGTTTGGGGCCTGCTGGCAACATGGAGCTCTCTGGTCACACCCCACAAACCTGAGCTGAGCAAGCATGGACATAAGCCTGGGCTGGTGCTTTACTTTCCGTGGTGTTTCAGGCTGGTGCTAATCTACGTGTGTCCCGTTCAGCTGTGTGTGACCTCTGAGGACTTCGGTTGGACAGAATGTGGACTGAGAGGCCCATGAAATGCCTGCTTGCAGCAGGTGTCCTCCTCTTCTCCACAGCTGCAGAGGATCTTGCTTGTCTTTTTGTGCTGGCTGGCTTCAAACGGGTGGGAAGTGGCCGGCACCAAGCCCATCAAATGATTCCCTAGGACCGCGGTTCCTGAGAGTTGTGTATGTCAAGGCAGGGCGAGCCTGCTGCTGGCCAGGGAGCTCTGCTGGGTTTGGCCATTTGCTTTTTAAAGTCCCCCTGGAGGTATCTGAGTCCGGGAGTGAAATGTATAAATCCAGCACAAAAACTCAGATAAAAACATGCCTCGTTCGTTCCTCCTTCCTTGGTGTCCCCCCCCCAGGCCTCCCCTTCTCTTCCCTCGCTCCGTTCTCTTGCGGCGCCGTGCGTTCAGGGGAGCTGCTGGCTGCTGTAATGTTTACGAACTTCTCTTGATTGTGCTGTAAACAGTCTCCATCTCGCTCATTAAAGTCACTTCAGTGGGTACCTGACCTGAATGTGCACCGGGCAATTAGAGTGCTCTCAGAGCACCGGGGATCTTTCTAGAGAAGGTGACTTTCTCCTGTTCTGCTGGGAAACTGAGGTGGAGGAGTTGTCGGCTTTCTGCTGCTGAAGGCAGCGAGAGAGGGCATAACTCGGCACGGGGTTAAGACAGGATAAACCTGTGTTTACAAGGCAAATTGTGGGAAAAACTCCACCGCTAGCGTGGACTCTGCTCTGGAACAGTTCCTGTTCGTTTTGCATAGGTGTCCAAGGAATCACAACACCCTGGCATCCTCCGGTCACTTTCTGGGTTGCTAGTACTTGTTAACTTCCCCAACTTTAGAAGACGGGGTTCTGTGGGGTGGGGACGAGTCGGCGCATCAGTGAAAATGTGCTGCTTTGCACCACCAGGAAGCTGGGAATGGCCCTTTCTTGTCCCTTGGGTATGTAGATCCATCTTGAAACTGCTTATTACATTTGAGAATGTATTTCTTTTTGTGTCTAAAACAGCAATTTTTCTTCTGTAGGCCTATGCAGTTGGTCTGATTTAGGCAGAGAGATGTTCTTAAACAAACAAATAAAAAAAAAAAAAAACAGGACAAACACTTCTAAAATAGCTGTGCTGCATAACAGGTGACATGGACAAAAATTCCCTGGTAGCTTAGTGTGCAGTAGTGGTTATCTTGGCATCTGTTTGGGACAGTTTTGAACAACCTTCTCGTAGTTCCAGCGTTTGTGAGTGGTGTGCTCATCCCAGAGCGAAGCCCAGCAGAACGTTTGTCGACCCGCTGCTGTTCCGGCCTCGGGCTGGGAGTTGGTGTCTGGGTGTCACGCAGGTTGCCCCAGGGCCTTGGCCATCCCATTCGATTCTCCCATGTCCCAACTTTGTGGGACATAGGGAAAGACAGCTCCTCACCTGTATATGTTTTGGGAAGGGGAGGTACCCGATATCTGTACAGTGCCTAGCATGGCGTGGTCTTTGTCTTCTGACCTCTAGGTGCTGCTGCAATACAACCGATTGTCTCGGGGGAGTTAATTTGATGTGTGTGCACATACAAGCCACGATGCTGTGCTGCTCTTCCCCATGCTGTGCTTGCTGACTTGCACGCCAGACCCTGTGCTTCTTGTCTTGACACCCCGTGAAGCCCGTTCCGCCATCAGAGGAACATTTACACTGTATTTGGCCACCCCAGGGCCTGGGCGTGGGTTTGAAGGGAGGCAGCTTTTGACCCTTCCACCCTGGGATGCTGCAGCGAGAGCGAGCGGCACTGCCCGTGGCTGTAAGCAGGAGGCTGGGGGAGTGGTAAGGGTGGCAAAGGTCTTTGGGGTCCGTGGTGCTAACAGCCCCTTGCCATCAGGTTGCAGGTGGATTGCAGTGCCCAGGTGCTGCAATTTGCTTGTCTAACGAGGGAGTCCTGCTCTGGCTCCTGCTGGATCCGGGGCTGGTCGGAGCTTTGGGTGGCGTCTGCACCACTGCCTGCTTATGAAAATCTTCTCGGGTGTAAGTAGTTTCTGTTTTCCTGGTGGGCGTAACTAACTGGGGATCTGTTGCCTATTATTTGTGAAGTAACTGAGCGAAGCAGTGCCTACTGCACCAAAGGATGAGAACCCTTTATGAAGGCTGGGAGAACTATTTGTTGTTAGAGTGATTTAAAAAATCCTTTGTGGGTATTCCTCTGAACCACGACAGCAGAGACTTGGCTGTGATGGGAGACCAGAAATATCTGGGCGAAGGAGACGGGAGCTGGCTGCGCAGCTCGGTTTGCATTCCCCTTCTCCAGGTCAGTGATGAGAATGTCCCAGACACTGGATTTATTCCTGATCTTACATAAAACAGCTTTGTTAGTGCACCGTAGCTACGTGCAGTTTGTGCTCTCCCTAGAGCAAACACGGGCATGTCTGAAGCCTCGTCGCCTGTACTCTCATTTTCTAGCCTTGCCTCCACTCCAGCAGATCTGGCTGATCAGAGAACATAAACTGCATCTTTTTGTGCTGGTGTGGCTGCTTTTTTGCCGTTTTGTATTTTTGCACTTCTGGTGATGTCCAGGCTTGCATTCAGCCTTGCCTGAAGAGCGAGTCTGAGCTGTCAGGCCTTACACTGCGAGGAGCCACCAGCAGCGCATTTCTTCAATTTGGGGGCTGCCTTATTTATCTCCTGATGCTCTTCTGCTGTAAGAACAGCTTTGTCTCCAAACTGCTGCTCGAGTGTACTTTGTCTCCCCCCTCCCAGGCCAGCTGTGTGTCACTGATGGGCCAGCCCAGCTCCCAGAACCCGAAGCCACTTCCCTGTTCCCAAACACGCCGACCGAAGCCGTGCAACACAAACACCGCCTGGGCACGCAGGCTGCGGAGCCCGACCACAGAGCGGGGCTGCTGAATTCTGGGCCTGGGCTATTTATATATCATCAGTGGGAGAGCTTTCCATTCACCGAGCTGCTCTCTCCTTTAGGATACTTTTAATTAAACATTACTTGAGGGAGCCAATTTTTCTAACTGGCTGAGAATTTAAGTGGTGTAAGCGGGATTTTTTTCCTTCTCCTGCTGGAAGCTGAAGGAAGTAGGAGGAATCTTGTTGGCAGGCTACCTGCAGAGGCCACATCTGTCGTCCAGCGCGGCGAGCTGGCAGCGCAAGGCAGGGGACACCCCGCCGAGGAGGTGGGAGGGAGGTGCAGCTGCTGGCTGAGCAATGCCTGGCGGCGTTGTGCAACTACCTAGGGAAGGAAGTGAAAATTTATCATTACAATGCAGTTTCAAGGGTGATATTAAATGAGCGGGTTGCGCTGCAACGCTGCTTAACTGACGTCTGCTGGGGTGGAAGGCCAGGGCTAGTGAGGGCACCTCATTCAACTCCAGGAGTGGGGCCACTGCAGGCTCTTCCTAGAGCTGAGGGTTTGAGGCGCTGCACTGAGCCCTCCACGTGGGGAGTCAAACTCCAAACTGGTGTCACGGCCTGATCCTGCATGTGCCTGGCTGATTCCTGTCCCATGCAAGCATGGAAATGGAGGAGCAAGCACGTGCTGAGGTGTCTCATTAATACCCAATTGTTTTTCCTTATTGTTTTCAATGAAATAAAAAGACCCTGTCAGAGAGCAAAACCATAGACACTGGAGCAATAGCACAAAACCTGAATGGATTACTTGGCAGTGCTACTATCTAGTTGCTACTGTCAGGGTAGAAATAAATAGCTCAAGTCTTCTATTCCCAGTTTTCTTTCAGGATTTTGTCCGAGGAAGATAGGCACTGGAACCATAGGCCTTTGCTTTCTGACTCTCAGCTACATCATTCATAATCTCAAGAAGCTTCATCTGCTTCTGTGAGCCAGGAGGTCTGTGCAGCTGCTATGCCTGCAGGGGTTTCAGCCATCTGATTGTCTTGTCTCCCTTTGTGCTCTCCTATTGCTCTTTGCGTTCCTCTGGAGCAGCCAGGTTCATTGCGTGGCTCTTCTCTGGGAGGTTGTTGTAAATGCACCTCTGCTCCAGATGCTGCAGGAGAAACGTATTCCCCCATTTTAAGGCTGTTTTCTTAATCTGTGCTCATACTACTGACATACCTCGGTGTAGGAGCCATTTCATGTTGAGCCCTGGCTCCACCCGAAAGCAGCTGTTCTGTCTTGGAAGCTGCTTTGAAAAATGTATGGATGAAACTTCGTGCCGTCAGTTGATCTATGCAGTTTGCTCCTTGAGCTGCAGAAAATGCCGGCTGCGTTATGCCCCTGGGAAGCAGCTCTGACCATGCGCCGTGCCGGGCTCCTCGCCTGCCCTGGGGACCCAGCTCCGCTCCCCTCCCCTGCTCTGGCTGCCGAGGGGCAGACGCAGAGGGCTGGTGCCTGGGCAAAGCGTCGCCCCCGAGCCCCCTTCCTGGGTGCTGTGCCGAGCTCGCTGCGGACACGACTCCCGCTGCTGGTCCGTGATGAGACCTGGGGCCATCCCTTGATTTGCTGCCTGCCTGGTGCTTGTGCACAGCTGGGACAGGCGAGTGGCCTGCGCGTGCGTGCAGTGGAGTTTCCCCATGCATTGATTAAAAAATAAACCTGTGCCAATTCCAGGTAGAGCGGAGGGGTTTGCTGTGCGTGTTTACAGGTGGAATTGAGGGGTTTGCTTCGTTATTCTGTCAGAATACGTTCCCTTAGCGTCCTCGACACCCCTGAGGTTTTTGCTGACCGCTGGGCTCTATCTGCTCTTCGAGTATCCCGGCTGCTGTCCTGTGATCTGCGCTGCCAGGATGGCGTGCCCAAAGAACAACCTCATCTGTGGAGCCTCCATTCATGCCTGAGGAGAGCTGGAAAACGTCAATTAATATTCATCTCTCTGTGGCTATTTGTTAATTACTGTTGTTCGTGGTTTGTATTACGGTGCTGCCGAACGTCCCGCGCTGCTGTACCCGACTGAGCGGATCCTCGAAGGGTTACATCCGTTCCAGGCTCTCAGAGTGCTTAGTGAACATTAGTATTTTATTGCAGCCTTGCTGGGAAATGCTGTTCCTGTTTTCAAGGGTGAGAAGTTGTACATCCTTCGGGGTGAAAGCAAATATAGGTGGCAGAGCTGGGAACTGAGTGTCCTGACTCCCACTCCTTCCCTTTGGTGCTTCCTTACCCACGTCAACGAGGTTAACTGGGAACTGGAGACCTTGGGTTCGTTTTGGTGAGCTGTGCAGGCACAGCACTCGTAATGCACGACATTACAATGGTGCTGCTGTTCTGCTTAATGCGGGAGGGAGTAAGATGTTCAGAAATTCAGCAGCTGGGCAATTAAAGCCCAGGCTCTGCCTGTTTGCGAGGTGCGCCCCACAGATGTGGTGGGGCTGCTGCAACCCACGGGCCAGGGAGAGGAAAGGAGCAGCCTGGGTGGCCAGAGGGTCTGGATTTGGGCTCTCAGGGCAACCAGGCATCAGCTGGGAGAAGGCAGGCAAACATTCCCGAGCTCTTGGAGTGTTCAGGGACTCGTGCTTCTGTGTAGTTAGCTGTCTCACCAGCTCCAAGAAGAGAGCAGTTAATTCTAAAAGAGAAGCAGTCAGAGAAAAGCGTTTCCTATAAGAAAATCACCTGCGGGTTAAATCACCCAGGAACCGAGTGGAGTTCCCGGGTGTCCTGGCTGCGTGGGGCTTGTCTTTGGGATGTTGTGAAAGGTGGAAAGAGAAAACTACACAGCCCTGTTCCTGCAGCTGGGAGGAAGCTTCTGGGATGGGCACCGGCTGCTGGTGCTCTGGGAAGGGTCCCTTCCCTGCTGTGCTCTTGCTGGGCTCCTGTAAAGTTATCACAGCTCACGCTGTGCCAGAAACCAACCCCTTTCTAGGCAGCTCCCTGCTGCAGAGATCTGTGCCGAGAGAAGGGCAGCGGGGAGCGTATCCTGCTGCAAAACACAGAGGCCATCGGCTCCGCCTTGTTCACTGGCCAAGCTTTCTGCGGCATGAAAGCAGAAATACAAACCACCAGTGACTAAATGAATGAAAATCTCAAGCACCGTAAGCAAAGTGTTGGTTCTCTTCCCTTTCTGACAAAAAATCCCCTTCGATTTCAGGGAGGAGCAGCTTGCTTAGGAAGCTCAGGGCCAGCCGAGTCAGGTGAAAAGGGGCTTCCATGTTAAATGCAGATGAATGTCCTGGAATTGTGAGAGTCCCGTGTGTGCCTCGAGGCGTTTCCTGGCCTGTTTGTCTCCCTGAGTGTCTGAGCCCCTGCCCCATCTAACTAATAAAACAGACGAGTTCACTGCAGCCAGAATTTTAAGGCTGCAGCCCTTGGCCAGCTCCTGTATCGACGGCTTCCATTGGGGCTGTAATCCAGGGAGCTGCCAGCAGGAGAGAGGTGATTGAAGCATGTGGTTTGATGCTTTGCTGGGTAAGGGCACTGGAGAAAGGGAGGCTGTCACGTTATCTGCATCCATCCCTTTCAAGTGCACCCCTGGGAGTGTAAACAGCGAGAGCGTGCCATCAAATGCCCCTGGCTCCGAGGTTGTGTTCGACAGGGAGCTTCGATTGTGTGATACTCGAGCATCTAAAGAGTGAAATGGTTGAAAGTACCCAGTTTTTCCTCTGCTGTTGTGGAGGAAAATGAAAACTCACTCAGCAGAATGTGTTTCCTTCAATAAATCTATTTTTTGGTGTTGGTGTTTCTGGCAGAAACTTGTCATCAGCCATGCCCCCGGCTCGCAGCGCTTTGCAGGTCTGGGTGAACGGTGGGCGCTGGGAAAAGCAAGCCCGCGAAACCTGTGCGGGTGTCAGGGACCGGCCTGGCGTGGAGGGCTCCTGTTGTGCTGGTGGGGCTGCTGCCTGCGGGAAGCAGCATCAGGGCCACGTGCTGCTGGCGTCCTCTGCTTCGGGCTCTGTGTCCCTGCTGTCTGTGACCGGGGCTGGCCCCAGCACCCAAATGTGAAGCCAAAGGTGGTGTCGCAAGGATGAGGAGCAGAGAAAGCTGTTGCATGACCCGTCCCTGGCTCCCCCGCACTGACCACTGGATGTTCTGCTGGGGCAGAAACCTGTTTCTGAGGGACCTGATCCGTGGGACATCAGGGAGTCCTTTCAGGTCCGCTGAAGCAGGATCAGGCCCCAGCTGTGCCTGGAGAAGCTCCGTGCCTGTGTGCAGAGGGCAGAGCTCACCTGCTGAGGGCCGGGGTGGCTACGCTGCCAGCAGCCTTGGGAAGGAGAGGAAGGAGAAGCTGTGCAGTCCTGGCTCCAAACGAGATCTGAGTCATCTGTCGAGGCTGTCAGCTCCCTCCCAGAGCTGGTTGCCTGAGGCTAACGTGGCACAGAGACAGGAGATGTAAATATATATATATACACACATGGGAGAGAAAAGTAACGGCTCAAAACATGTGATTGGAATTTAAAAAAAAAAAACGAATTACCAATTAAAGCCGTGTGTGCTGGAGGATGTAACTGCTCCTGAAAGGCTCTTGGAGGCTGGTTGTACAGCACGAATGCAGCCGTTCCGTGGTGCCCTGCGTTAAAACAGGCAGGCTTCTCCAGCACGCGAACCCTGGGGGAAGCGGTGGTGTTCCCGTGTGTCAGCAGCCTCCAGGGCCTGGCGGGTTAAGGTGAGGAGTTGTCTCGGGTTAAGGTAAGGAGCTGTCTTGTCGCCTGTCTCGCCCTCCCTGTCGCTGCTGCCTGCGCTCCTGAAGCGTGTCTCAGCACAGCCTGCTGGCGTGCCCTGTCTGCATTTCCCTGGAAGATGAAGATGTCTCCGTGCAGGAGCAGAGATTTTTCTGAAGACGTGCATTATTCAAGAGTCAGTATAAAATGAGCTCCCTAGCTTTGGATGTGTGTAACCCTAGTGCTATCTTCTTTCCTCCTTTAGCAGTGGTGGGGAGAGGGAGCAGCGAATTCTTTCGGTGCCACAGCACAGCCTGCGCACTGCACAGCCCTTACAGCACCTGTCAGGTTGCAACAAGGAGCCATCCTAAACCTAAAACAGGTCCGTGGAGAGGTTTCCACAGCCCGTTCCTCATTTTGCCTCAGCTGTGGGCTTCTGTCAGCAGGTAATAATGGCAGAACATTAAACCTATGGCTTCATCCTTTCTACGTGCATGGTAACAAATGCTGTGCAGGGCATACTGTGCTGCGGCAGGGAAGGTGAGGGTGTGAAAGAAATATAAGGGAGGGAGAAAAAGGAACTGGAAGTTAAAACAATGAAGAGCATGGCCTTAGGAAGCTTGGTTTGGAAGGGGGGCGCTTTCCCATGGGAATTGTTCTGCCTCCCCCCAGCAGGCATGGCTGTAGGCAAGGTACAGCTCTGTGGCTGGATGCAGCAGTGACAGAGCATCCCGGTAAGCTGCAGAGCTGCTCCTGCTCTGAGCTGGTTTTCTGAAGAACATGACCAGTGGTTTACCCTTCAGAAAACCTTCTCTCACTTAGATTTCTTCAGTGATGGAGCAGCCAGAGCTGCTGCCAGGGCAGCACGCAGACCCTTGGTAGTCTTGCTGCGAGCTCCTGGCTGGGGTGCTGGCCGTGCTGCGCCCAAAATCAGGCATCCCATCAGGGCTGCCCTGGGCAGGATGCGCGATTGCCTGGCAATGCTGCTTGTACTGGGCCTGGTGTAGTCTTGAGAGAATCCTTGTTAGAGGGCTTGGGTTATTTGGTGTCTGTGCTCTAGAACCCACCCCTGGCACCCTAGGGGTGGGAGAGCAGCTGCTGTGGCGTAACAGGAGTCGTTTTGTCAGGATGGGAGAGAGGTGCTGAGTTTTGGAGGAGTCTTGGGCACTTTGCTGGAGTTGGATGTGCTGCAGTCTTTTAGTCTGTGAGGAAAACAGAGAAGGCTTTTTGGCATAGAAATAAAACCTTAAAAATATAACTATTTATTTTAAATATGATGCTTCATCCTTTTCTTCTTCTTACCCAAGGCTTGATTCCAAGGAACATAAAAAGGACATCATCTTTTTGTATTTGTTCATAATTTTTGCAGTTTGCTTAAAAACCAAATCATTGTATGGACTAACACACGATTTTGTGCTAGCAATGGGGAAATTACTAGGGAAAGTAATAATGTTCTTGCCATATCCTGGGAGACTTTCCAAGAAACAAACCCTTTATACAAATTCCTGCTATGGAGGAACAGTACCAGAGTCTATCTCACAGCTGCAGAGACGTACCATGCTTTGCTCTATGAGGCCGACTCATGCAGCAAGGCATGCTTGCCTGCTGTTCACACGGGCTTTACACACCGATATCGCCATGTCGGAGCAAAACCTCACGCGGTGCCATGTCTGGGGACGAGGGGGGACTTGTCTCCATATGCTTGGTCCATGCAGTTGTTCGTTGTGGTGGACCCAAGCGTTCCCAGGGTAGGTGTTATCTGCGAAGTCGCACCAGGACAGAAGTGCTGAGAATTCTAGAAAATGCAGCGGAGGACTAAGCCATATGATCCTCTGGAAGGAGGAAAACCAGCTTGCAGGATGCTGGAGCTCCAGGGTTTCCCACAGAGCCAGCAGACGCCCGACACGCTGTGCTGCATGGCGCTAGACAGTGGGTCTGTTCTCAGATTAGCAGAGCAGAGCATAATTCTCACCTTGCATGTGAACTGCCTGGCCGCCTGGAAATCCTGCCACACTCTGATTTATGGGCTTGCAGATTAATCTGATGGCGCACGCAGATTCTCTATAATGTCACGAAGAACCCAGAAGCACTTTTGCTGCTGTTGTGCGGAGTCTGGGTTTGCACAGAGGAGCTGCACAAACTGACTTGAGATGCCGGCAAGGGCTGTGCAGCTGATATCTGAGCTCTCAGGGGACCTCCGTTTCCTGGTTTTTCAGACGTGTGGAACATTGTGTTTAGGAAATCCAGAGGGGTGCCCTGGGGCTCTGAAACTGCCAGGGGGAGCAGCAGCAACCTGTGCCTGAGCATTGAGTTTACAAGGCAGCTCTCTAAGTGTACACGTGTCTGGGTTAACTTTGAATATTCAGCACCCCAGAAGTTTTCAGGGGGATCTTGACAGTGCTTTCAACAGCCCTCGGAGCACGAGACAGCTGCAGAAGAGCAGCGTAGAATTGGTACAACCTGCGCTGCTGCAGCCTGGCCAAGGAAGATCTGTCCTGCTGGGGTTCTCTGGCCTGGTGTTACCCTCTTTGTTGCCTTTACCTGGGGAAGTCTGAAAAAAGGAACTGCCGCCTGTTTGAGTTCACTGGACTTGATCCCTCTGTTCCCGCTGATGGCTTCTCAGTGAGCTCTGCAGACTAAAGGAGGGCCAGGCTCCTGCTGTTCCTGCTGCTGAGAACACATCCAGGCCCCTTTCAAGTGTGAGCGGTGCTCCGAGGCCTCTCGGTGAGCTGCGATCGCTCAGCACCTCCCTGGTTTGATGCCCGGGTGGCCCAGGAGCATGGCCCCGGTGGCGTGTGCCTTGCGAAGGGTCCCGAAGGCGTGAAATGCTTGGCTGGGGGCTAAGGGAAGCAGACGAGCCAGGAAGGGAACAGCACCAGCTCGGCTGTAGGGTGCTGAGGAGCCAGTGGGAAAACTGTGGCCTGAACTTTGTTACCGTTGCCTTGTGCCCCACACCACGATGATCGGTTTGCCCTGCCCTGGGTCTGTGGGCAGGAGCGAGGCAGTAAGGGCGTGCAGCCCCCGGGTGCTGGCGCTGGGTGGATGCGGGGCAGGCTCAGGATGAGGCCTTCTGCATGGAGGGGGACGGGGCACCAGGCAGAGGGGGCTTCCTTTGTCAGGCAGGGGTTAACCATGCCGCATCCCTGCCCTTGCTGGGACTTGGCAGCGTCTCGTCAATGTGCAGTTGTTTTCCTGCCACGGTCGGTGCTCCGAGGCAGGAGAAATTGGCAGCTGGAGGGAGGAAGGAGAAGGGGGGCTGCAGCCGAGGGGGCTTCCAGGCAGCTCAGGCTGAGAAAGGGCTTGGGCCTGTGGCCTCCGTGTTTCTGGGGAAACCAGGCTGATTTTCTGGGCTTCAGAAAGCTTCAGAAAAGTCTGGGGTGTGGAGGATAGGAAGTCTCCAAAGGCCCCTCGGCCTGTGTGGCTGCGCCGTGCTGCTGGGGCGGCTCTGTGAGGTGGAGCCCTGGGGGCTCGAGCTGGCGGGGGGGGGGGGCGGGAATTAGGTGCAGGGCTGGGCACTGCTTCAGAATTTGGAAAAATAGCCCCCCTGAACCAGAATCCAGCCGTTTTCAGTAACAAATCTGGTGTGAATGTGCCCTGTGTGCTGGTGGGTGAAAGGAGGTGAACGGCACCAGAAAAACAGTGTCGAGTTGGTCAGCTGCCTTCGGTGTATGGCTGCTGGTGAGTCAACTGCTTGTAAACATATTTGTTTTCCTGACACGCATCGTAATTGTGACTCCGGGTGCGTTGTAGCAGGAACAGTGCGGATTTAAATCAGAGCACACACTTCAGCGAGAGGATGTGTGTGTGTGACCTAGCTGCCAAAGTAACGCTGTAATGAAAAGCCATTCAGGCTGCGCGTCCTCTGTTGCCCTCTGGTTTCTGGAAGTGACTGAGGGAAATAGCACTTCACTTCTGGTGAAATCATCCCAGGAGTGTTGTTTCACTGCTGCGTGATGAATTAATTTCATTGAGGGCCCTAGCAGCGCACAAGCAAGCAGAATGCTCTTGCAGAACTTGGGAAGTTTTCCTTGTGCTGAAATCAGTGAGTTCATCTGAAGGATTTAGAAGGATGAGAAGGATTCGTTCTCACTTCTTGAAAGCGAATTCTCTTGCACAGTCCCTCTTCTGAGGCATCTTGATCAGTTCATATGTTTTCCTGGATTTGTTCGGTCTGGGAGTCAGAACATGCGTTAATGAATTATTTTCCAAACTGGTATCTCCTTAATCTTCATTTCCCTAGATCCTGGGAAGTTTTTACATCTTGTATAAGTGCTTTGAATCTGGGTATCAAGTGAAACTGTTTACCAGGATGAGCTGAAATTCACATTTATATCTTAATGGTAACCTTAATTTATGGGTTCCTGTCCATCCTCTACAGCTGACTTACTGCGGACAAGTTCCTTGTTGGATTTTGGCTTCCTTTTGCACGAAACGGATAACATTTTATGAAGGCACAGTGGTAACTATTTTGCAGTCCTTTGGTCAAAAAGTCTCTACACGTACAAGTTCAGCATCATAAGTGCTTCACAAAACGCTACTAAAACAGCAAATAAATCCCACGTGCCTTCAGGTCTCACCGTCCCTATGAACCAAAGCCCCAGAGGAAATCATTCCGCATGGCCCTGGCTGCACAAGACCCTACACGTGACCCCCTGGGGAGCTGTGTGAGCAGGGGAGCGCTGGCTGACTTCTGCTTTTAAGCAGGCGGCAGAAGTTTGAATTTGAATTTCTGACAATGACACAGCTTGTCGGAGCCATTATGACTTGAAATGGGGTTGTATTCAGCTCTGCTAATAAGAGGGTAAATGCAACTAAATACAGCTGTCTTCCTTGCTGTCATTTGGTATTTATTAGCAAATATGCAGTGGAATTGAATCCCTTGTAAGTACTCTGCAGCTAATGGTAGATAGCAATTAACTGAAATGAGTACTGTTGAGCGCTGACGCTACCATCAGCGAGTGGAAGAGGAGATGTGGAGCCAGCACGCAGGCCCAGCAGCTTCCAGAACACCCCGTAGTTTTCCCCTCTGGATTCTCTTGTTTCATGCCTTTATCAAGACTGCAGTGAAAATCACTTCATCCTGGCACTCCCAGGAGCTCCAGCTCGAACAAATGTTTTTCAGGCAGCAGTAAGTATATGGATGTCTGCGTATTTCAGTTTGGGGGTCCCTGGAAGGACCCACTGCTGTGCTACTGCTGGTTGGGAAACCGGCATCTGCGCGTGCTTTTGGACACCCTGCTTCAAACAAAGGCACTTCGAGTCAGGCTCATTTCACGTGTCTTGGTTTGTTTGTCACCCTTTCTTGTCATCCTGTGTTTGATATGCTGCCTGGTGGGGAAACTGCTTGTTGGGGGGGGATTGGTGCTGGGGCTGTGGGGGAAGCAAGGGGCTGTGAGTGCCTGGTCTGGCTTACGGTGCTGGCCGAGGCTAAACAGGTACAAACTCACCCCGAATAAATTCAGGCAGTGCATCGGGAGGCTCTGAAATAGCTTTCCTGCGTAAGGAAGACCACGAAGAGGAGTCAGAGCCTCTGGTGAGCACAGTGCATGGGACAGGCAGGAGCTGGCCCATGGGGGATGCGAGCGGCCTGCAGCATGTCCCGGTGCAGGGAGTGTGTCCCCTGGGGAGCTGAGCAGCTCACCTGGCCGTGCAGTCATCTGCTGGAGCTGTGTGACCACCGGGGAAGGAAACTACTGAAGGGGAGCGATTCCCAGCTTGATTACTTTCTTTAGGGGTGTGCTGCCAGTTAATTATTGAAATGCATGTTTCATTCGTTAAGCCAGTGAATGCACACTTGCACTGAGCACCTGATAAACACGGTTCCTTTCTGATTGCAAAAAATGTTTAATTTCCCCTGTCATCAGGGCTTTGGAATTACATCTATTTTCATGTAAAATTCAATCAGATTGCAAGTAAGATGCTAAAATCTGTTGGATCGCTACTTTGTACCAATAGAAGTAAGTTTTGACTGAGGAGGCTTTTACTGCTTTTTTTGTGCTTTTTTCTTGAGTTTTCTTTTTACTCCTTACCTCCTGTCTTAAGAGTTTCCTCTTTTCTTCTTTTTTTCCCTCTTGACTACAGCAGCTCTGGTTGGGAATGAGTTCTGCAGTTGCCCCCACTAATATGAATCAAATATGTATGAACATCTCTATTTTCTTTAACGAGGCAGTTTCACCTTGTAGGAAAAGGTCTTCCTGCCCCATGAGCTAGGCAGCGCTTTCGTTACACAAGTTTTCTGCCTCCTGGACGATCTGCTCCAGTACTGAAGGCAGCAGAGGACACTCTCCTAGCCCTGTCTTGGGTTATTTTCCACGTACTTGATGGATTCCCTGTCGGCAGGGTAAGTGCTGTGAGCAAGGCGGTCCAAGCAAGGCGGCCCCGAGCGGGTGACGGGGAGGTTTGAGCGAGAAGGGTTGAGTTGCCGATCACTCTGTGGTTTCCCCTTTTTCCGCCCGTGTGCTGCCTGGGGCGGACGTGGGGCCGCGGCGCAGCCCCGAGAGCTGGGACGTGGCTGCAGCAGCAGCCCTGAGCCTCGGGTCTGCAGCAGCCGGTGACCCTGCAGAATGGCTCGTGGCTAAAAGAAACGTGCAGGGGTGTTTTCTAAGCTAGAGGGCGAGCGTGACATCCGTGCAGTGTTGTTTTCTTGGAATGCTTGGCAAGGGAGATGCAAAGATTTGGGGAGAGCAGGGTATTGGGAGGTCAAACTGTAACTCCAAGCCTTTAAACGCGTGCTGTGAGCAGTGTTTCCCCTCTGGGGACCTGTATCATCACAGAAGTCCTATATATAGTGCTGTTTTGACAGCAGTCACGGTGATTGTTGTTAATAGCACTGATAACACCTCGTGCCATTTGCTTTGTTTCTAACTTGGCAGTGTTCTCAGCATCCCCAGCACTCCTGGGACCCTCGCTGCCTTCTCTGTATTGCTGCGTCGCTTGAAATTATTTGCTGCATAAGAGTCCTTGTGTCTTGGCTGCGCACCTTTTGTAAAGGAACGGGTTTTTTTGCTCTCTAATTCTTTCAGTAGCTTCCAAGGCAGCCACAAGGCAATCGGTGCTACACACCGTCATTAGCTGCTATCTGACAGTGATGAATGACCCTGGGAAATCTCGTCGTTAAGGCAATATCAGCCCTTCCTGGTCGTCTCGGCTCCTTCTGCCTTCAGATCACGGTTACCCTTTAAAGAAGAAGGGAAGGAGGAGGGAGGGTGGCCCTGCGTGTGCTGCATTGTCACCGCACGGCGCAGGGCCACCCTTCCCTGCCTCGTGCGTGTCGCAGCAGCGCCCGCTCCCGTCTGTGAAGTTCGCAGCCGTCGCCTTGATGGGGGCCGAGTCCTCTGCCAGCGTTATGCCATTCACTCGTTCCCCTGGCAGAATGCTGTGCAGATTGCCTAACTCGTTTGTGGCCAAACATTAGGCTTATATTTCGCCTCCCACTGCTTTTCTGACGTTACAACTAGTATCTTTAACGCTTTATTCTTACCTGGCCCAGGCTTGACGTGGTCTCTCCGCTCCGTGCATTCAGACAAGCCTTTTGCTCTGCTTGGTGTGCTCCTGTTGTGGTCTGGGACCTGTGCACCTGGGGGGGATGTCGGAGCCTCCTGGCTGCCTGTGGTGGGCCTGGAGTCCGGCTGGGAGTCCTGCCCGTGCCTGGAAATCCCGCACAGATCTGCACGGGTGGTTTGTGACGACTGAGGGCAATGCCTGTGAGCAGGCTTTATTTTCCTTCGATTTTTCTCTCCCATATCTTTGTTCAAAGCCCCAGCTGGGGACACGCTGCGCCGTTAGCTGCAAGGTTGTGTGTGGTGGGGGAATTGCGTTTTCAAGCTTCGGCATCGTGGCTGTGGAAGTAAGAAAAGCAGCTCGTGTTCTGCAGTGTCTCTTCTGAGCCACGCCATATGGCCGAGCCCAGCACCTTCAGCTTGTCGGCAGTGATTTGCTGGCTCAGGAGGGAGTGAATCTTCTTTCCTGGTATTAAGGCGTGAGTAGAAGTGCTTGCTGAGGCGGTGCAGGCCCAGGCGTGTTGCCTGTGTGTCAGCAGAGGAGAAACTTAATACCTTGGGTGGGGCGGGGGGACAGAAGGCTGTGCCTGCCCAGGTGGGGAGGCTTTGGAGCCCGGTTCAATGGGCAGGCGCGTGCTCCGTGCATCTGCCTCTCGCAGACTGGGGACAAGAGGGAACTGCTTGGATCGTTTGTGGACTTTGCGGAGCTTCTTTGGGGTCTGCCAAGCTAACGTGTGCTTCTGCCCAAGGGTGACCCTGCTCTGGAGCAGCCCTGAGCTCTCCTGGTGAGGAGAGGCGTTTCGTGGCAGCAGCCCTTCTGCTGCAGCCAGAGCAAGGAGGCACCAGCAGAAGCAGCCGCTGCAACCACAGAGGCAAAGAGCTTTGGGAAGAGGTTGGTTCAGAAAGGAGGGAGATGCATGCCTTCGATCCCAGCCATCTCATGGACTCATCCAGAGCCCTTTCTCTTGTTTGGGAGGTGCTGAAAATACGTGAATAAGCCAAGACATTTGTTCTGGAGTTTCAGCTGTGGACTCACCTCTCTGGTACCTGAAGCCAACAGATGGCAAAGGATATTGTATTTCTCAGAGGGAAGAGGACAGTGCTTTCTGCAGGTCTTCTGAAATAAAAGCAGCGCTCCTTTTCCCCTTCCCTTTCATGGGCAGCATACAGGGGAGAAAAAGAAGTGTCCCATATAAACGCAGTTCAAGATTCCAGCAGCTCACTGATAACGTTGCCTAAGTGGATGGAGTGAAAACCGGAGAGCAGCGCGCGTCATAAGAGCATGAAGATGCCATCAGCGTCTTCAAAACCCCAGGTCTCACCTGGGAACTTAACAGCAAGAGCTGTCTGCAAAATTGTGCCTAGCAGACCTCAGCCCCGCTGCTTCCTCCTGCCAGTGGGCTTGGAGCTGTGGGTGTACGTTCAGAAAATGCGCAACCTGCAGAAGAAGAGGTAGGAGAGGGCTCAGGCGCTTCCTGTGGGAGGAAGTGGGGCTCTGACTCGAGGCTGGCTCTGCTCACGGCTTTCTTTTGCCAGGGTCTGGCAAGATCGGTTCAGTTTGGCTCACTTGCTCAGCGGATTCCTGTCTTCTGCCCAAATTGCCCTTCTTGTCTCTTCCTAGAGACAGCTGAGCCGTGGCCACCAGAAGCTGTTGTGTGTGGAGCGATTTGGTGTGCTTGCATTTGTTGCTGAACCCTTAGCTGCCTCCTCTGCCCTTCGTGTTGTGTTTCTGAGCACTGCTAAGCCTGCGGTGACTGAATTGCACGTAAAGGTGCTTCCTGGAGCTGGCCCTGAGGATGTGGGAAGGGCAGGTGGGTTTTACGAGTGGGTTGTGTTTCCAGTTCTAACTGCTGTCCCCAGCTCTTGTCCCTTCGCGTGGCAGCGGAGGCTTGGCTGAGGGTGACGCAGGGAAAAAGCCGCCTCTCCCCTCCCCTCGCTTGCTCAGGTCCCAGGCTGAGCCGTGATGTTAATCGGGTAGGTCAGATGCTCTGCAGAGCAGCCTGGCCAAGGACAAACGGATTTCGGTTCCAGGCTGCGTGCCCTGGGGGCCGTGTCCCCGCGCTGTGCCGGAGCGGTGGCGGTGGGAGCCCCGGGGAGGCACCCAGGGAGTGCACACGCGTGTGTGTGCGTGTGTCAGTGCACGAGCTTCACTTCTGGTGACACTTCCACTGGTAAAAGGTAGTCAGAACAGGATGCTGATCCTGGAGCATGTGGCCGGGCTGTATTGCTGTGGGGCTTTTTGTGTAGCCATTGCTATCCAGAGCGCATTAAAAATTAGGTCTGTACGTGGCTGCGATGCTATGAATCAGGCAAACTGAGCTCCAGCTCGGTTTTTAGGCTGTTTACAGCTGGTGAACTCAGTCTCTCAAGGAGAACCTGGTTATTGGGAAGATCTTTGTTTGTTGAAATGTGGAATTATATGAAATGTGCTTCTCTGTCTGTGGTCTTTTAACTGGACCCCAACGTTAGATCCCATGATAGCAGCTCATTCCCCCATTTCAAGTCCTTTCAAGATTCATCTCTGCTCAGTTTCTTGAATTTAGTTTATCTGATTTGAGTATAAGGTGTTCTCTGCCTTTCTCCAGGCTCAAACCTTCTTTCAGCCGTTTGGGAAACACCGGCAGGTACCTGTCAATAGCTGGCGGTGACACCAGGTGTCTGCTCTGATGATCTGCTGGCCACAGAAGTGCCTTAAACCGATGGGAGTTTGGTGCGATCCCCAAACGGGCCCCTCTAATTCAACTCACTGTAGCAGAAGCTTGTTCTTGTTCGTTTTCATGTGGCCTGGCAAGAGGATCAGTGGAGAGGAGCTGAACATTTTTAGTTTCAACAGTCGACACTTTGCTTTTTCCTGTATCAAAGGGGAGTCAGGCAGGGCCTGATGCTGCACTGGCACTGCCAGCAGTCTTCTCACGTGAGTAAAGGTGCTGCTGACATGGGCAGAAGATGCTGGAGCACAGTCCTGGAGCAGGAGGAGCTCTGCCCCGAAGCCCGTGTGTGTGAGGGGTGTGTGACGGCAGGCTGTGTCCTCGGGGAGAGAGCCGGGGTGGCTGCAAGGGTGGCTCTGGGGGAGGCGTCTTCAAGGGCTCAGCGGGAAACTGCTGCAGGAGGCATCGGGGCTGCTGCCATCGCAGCGAGGGTGGGCACGTCGTTCCCTTGGGCTGCATACCACGATCGAGCTTCCTGCAGTGCTCTTTCCCTGCGAGGAGAGCGGGATAAAAACCTCCTTTGGATGTTCGTCATCTTATCTCTGACCCTTGCTTTCTGACTCTGGACAAGTGAGCTGTAATTTTTGTGAGCAGCTGTCTGCCTCTGACCTCCGCGGGTTTGACTTTTTAAAATGCATTAAGCAGAAAAGAGCAAAGGGAACGCTCTGCATGGAGGAGCGGGAACATGCCGTGTCCATCCACCTCGTGGAGGGGCTGACTTTGCAACAGGCGAGACGTTCCCAAACGCAAGCTTTCAAACGCCTGCTCTGTCCCTTCTGAGAGCTGATGGACGCATGGCTCTGTAATCTAACAGGGCTGTGACTTAGGGCTTGGTGGAGCACTTTTCCCTTGAGGCAGCGTTGGCGACATCGCTGCTCTCCCCTGGCTCGCAGAGCTCTTGTGCCAGCAGCACGGCGTGTGCCACCGCCGAAGGCGTTGGGAAATGCGAGGGGGAACGGCTCGCCTGCAGGCCAACGTGCAGAGCGCCGGTGGAAAAAGTGACAGACGGGGAGTTAATGGAAAGCAGACACGGAGCGCTGGAAGCTGCTCAGCCAAGAAATTCTGCACAGCCCAGGGTTTTCTCTGGTATCCAATAAAAATGTGCTACAACTTGGCTACCCTCTCCGTTACCCCAGGGAAATGGCACAGGCACGAACAACTCGGGTCTGTGGCTTCTGCGCTGCGCACCACCTTGAAGAAAAACAGATGCCGTGCCACACTTAGGGTGCAGGCATGTGAGGTGAGAGCTGGGAGGCACGAGTTTCTTGTCCAGGTCCTACCGGGAACCCAGAGGCTGCCGTCTGGAAATCTGGGTGCTCCTGTCTCGTGCCCCTTGGAGCCCAGGGGAGGCAGCAGATGCCCCAAGGAAGGCTTGGGCAGGGCAGGCAGGGCCCCAGCCTGGGTGCTCGTGGCCTTGGCCCCTTCTAGAGGGGGGGCAGCTGCCAGGGAAGCGGGCAAGTGCTCGGTAGTTGTTGTCCGAAAGGGACTGTCTGGTCCCTGTGGTTGTAGGCCTTGTCCATAGAGGGTCGTCTGCTCTCTAATATTTCCCTTCTCGCTGCCCAAAAGGTAGAGTTAAAATGGACGAAGTCAGCCTGGTGATTTAGAAGTGGTCTGCTGGAGCCATGTACAATTTGACCTCCTGTCAGACTGTCTCTTACCTGTGGGCACCACTCAGAAAATGAGGCGTATTCCTAAATGCCATAATAGTTCCTGCAAATGTTGATGGTAGACTCTAAAGTCTGGCTGGGCTTTGGGCTCAGGCTGTTCGCTGTGCCTCTGGAGGCGCAGACATGCACTGCACTGATAGCTTTTCCAGGTGCGGTGAGTAATTTTAGATACACGCCGAAGGATCTCTTTAACCGTTGTGTGGCTGCAGTCTGACGCCTCTAAAATTGGCCGTCTTGCTTTTGCAGAATGGAGGCGTCCTGCCTGGAGCTGGCCCTGGAAGGAGAGCGCTTGTGCAAGGCAGGGGACTTCAAAGCTGGGGCAGCCTTCTTCGAAGCAGCGGTGCAGGTGGGGACGGAGGACCTGAAGACTCTCAGTGCCATCTACAGCCAGCTGGGCAATGCTTATTTCTACCTAAAGGAGTACTCCAAGGCCCTGGAGTACCATAAGCACGACCTTACGCTGGCCAGGTAAGCATGTTGGCACTGCTTCATCCTAATCAGAGTCTGAGCAAAGGGAAGTTCTGTGGGGTCTGAGCCCAGCAGACTTAAGGACCCTGCTCTAGAAACGAGCATCCAAAAGCAGCTCTGGGGCTTGGGGCGACCGTGCTGTGGAGAACTTGGAAGGAAACGAGAATGGGCCAGCCACCTTCAGGGCATGGAGGTAGAGAGGGGGGATATGGATTGTAGGAGGGCTCTTGGAGCAAGAGGAGGGCCCTGTCTGATTCTCCCCTCCCCAGGTACTCGCTGTAAGCACCCCTGATGTCATTAGAACGAAGAACTGAGAAAGCAAAACAGTGAGCTGTCCTCAAAATTCAGAGAACTTGTATGAAGCCCTCCAGCCATTCATGTGGGCTGGGAACAGCCAGATGGGGTGTCTGTACTGTGCAGTGCTTGCTACAGCTTGACTCACTGTAACTTGAATCTCGCCTCCAACAGTTGAGGAATCGAAGTCTGTGAGCTTTTTAATACCTATTTCTCTTCCTTTGGTCATCCTGTAGAACCATTGGGGACCGCATTGGAGAAGCCAAGGCAAGTGGCAACCTCGGGAATACACTGAAAATACTCGGGCAGTTTGATGAAGCTATTGTTTGTTGCCAGAGACATTTGGACATTTCCCAGGAGCAGGGAGACAAGGTAATTGCTTCATGGCATCCAACAGGAAATATTTCCTACCTTTAAAATTAATCCATCTGCAAGCCAGCAAATGTGAAAGGGTAGAGGCAGGCTCTGGAAGGAGGTGAAGTGTCAAGCTCTCCCTTGTGGCTGCATCACAGGTCAGATGCCACCGACAGTAACAGCTGTATGGCAGCGATGGTGGGCAAGGAAAATGTGGGCTTCCTGGCTCTGGCTGACTGTCTCTGTACTGGGATGGGAAGTGTAATGTCCTTACTGTTCTTGCTCCTTTCAGGTGGGTGAAGCCAGAGCACTCTATAATATAGGAAACGTTTACCATGCAAAGGGAAAGCATTTATCTTGGAACATGGCCCAAGACCCAGGCTACCTGCCACAAGACGTCAAGGAGACTCTACAGAAAGCTTCAGAATATTATGAGTAAGTATTGAAGCTCAGCCACCCCTTTGTCCTGCAGGGAACAGTCATCAGTGACTGATAAAATGCACACAGGTGCACCTTTATTAGGGCTAAGTGCTCTTGTGTGGTTCACTTGTGGAGCCTTCAGCAAAAGGCTTTCTGCATCTCCAAAAAATTAATTGCATGCTGTTACTTTGTATTTTTGAAGGACCTGAAATTGGAAAACCCCTTTGCTTCCTGTAATGAAGCAGTTCAGTTTTCCCTTAAGACTCTGCATTTCTTTAATTCCCGCTTCTTTACTCCTTCACCATGCACAGTGAATGTGTAAAATAGGATAATGCTGGGGATCTGGGTATTTGTAGAAAATGGGCAAGAGAGGTATAAATCCCATGCTCTGGACCACGTTATTTTGGCAGTATGAGGCAGTGCATTTGATTTTGCAACCCAGGAAGGTTAGGAGCCTGCACACTCTGTTATTCATCTGACCAGGTGAAACTTATGAAAGCGTGCAAGCCGCGGTTACTTTCAGCATGTTCATCCATAAGCCATATTAGCTCCAACAGCAATGGGCACAGCGCAATCTGGTACTCTGGCAGGAGCTGCTGCGTGCGAACAAGCAGAGATGTGGAAATTATATCATTTACAGGGGCAAAGCTGCGCCTGAATTGCCTCTCTCAGGCCAAAGTTGCGTGCAGCTGTCTGTTCCCCTCTTAGCATGCAAAAAATCATTCTTGGGAAGATGTTATCAACTGGGAATATTGCCCCACTCCTGGGAGGCCAAGGTATGGTAACAAATTTGTCTCAAGGAAGGCAAGAGAGGGACTGCACGATTTTATAAAATTAGAGCTAAAATTCATCCTGGTATTGCCTTAATAAAAGTCTTTATATTTTGAAGTATGATCACGCACCTAAGTTCAATAGTCTGTTCCTTCTCAGAGCTATATTTGGAAGGTGAGCTATTAGCTCCTGTAGCCCCTGCTGCTCTCTGCTGGCCTTGATGAAAATGTGTTCCTGTGTATCTGCGTTGCTGGAGCCACAACAGAGCTTCTCCTTCCCCCAGGGGAAGAGGCTTTTCCCTGAAGTGCTGGTTGTCCTTTTGATGGGTCTGTAGCTCATCCTGCTCTAACATCCTTCCCTTTCTTAAACAGTCGCAAAGTTCCCACTGTTGTTCCACACAGGAAGGCTGTTCCCAGACTTGCTTTCGGGCTAATGTTTTTCTCCTCTTATCTTGGAGTTGTATTCCAATAATGAAGCTTTTTAAAGTAGCCTTTTTATTATGTGGAGAGGGTGTCAAGATCTTACATTGGTTTCCTCATTTCTGAGGATGTGATTGTGCCTATCTATAGCCCACCAGCCTTTTCCCAAAGAACGATGAATATTGCATAGCTGGTGATTACCTTTGTGCCAGCTGGGAGCTCTGTGCTTCCCCCTGTGTGCTGTACATGAAAAGGGGGGGGAAATGTGTAGAGAGGTGCTGGGAAGAGCCCTGGCATGGAAATGTGGATCTTGTCCCTACCTCTAGCAGGGCAAGGAAAAACTTGGGGATAATCTCTCTCCTTTGCTCCTAGTTCCACCTGTATGGCGGCATGACCATTTCTTATTTAATGTGGGTTCCTATCAGGCTCTTGGGTGTGTGAGCACTCGTGCAGGTACTGTACAGAGCTGCAGCTTGCCCGAGGTCAGGAGAGCAGCAACAATTTATCCCCCAGGCTGCCAGAGCTCTGCGGCCAGCGTGGATCACCAGGCTGTGACCTGCGTGGGATGGCAGCGTGCAGGACGTGTCTGGGAAGGGGAAGTGCCTTCTCCAGTGTGTGTTCCCCGTTCTTTGTGGTGCGAGTCCCTTTGCTGTGCCTCGTGTAAAGATCTATCACGGATTTCTTTCAGGAGGAACCTGTCCCTGGTGAAGGAGCTGGGGGACAGAGCTGCACAGGGCCGTGCTTACGGCAACCTTGGCAACACCCAGTACTTACTGGGCAACTTCACTGAAGCCATCGCCTTCCACAAGGAGGTAGGGAACTGCTTCAGTTTCTTCTGGGGCTGGGTACCTGGTAGGGAGCAGCCTTCCTTTCTTCTCACCACCTCCCAGGAAATACTGGGAGGTGTTTTAACCCCCCCACGACTGTTTTACTCCCTCTTGTGTGTGCTTCAGATCCTGCCCGTGCTGTGCTGTGCTAGCTTCTGCCGAGCAGCACCTTCCTGCGTTCCTCATCAGCGCTTAATGAGCGACTTGAGGGAAGGGTGCTGTTGGCTTGGAAACCAAAGGAGATTTCTCAGGGCAAATTGCAGCTGGGCCTAGCAAGGCTTTTCTGTGCTTAATTTGTGTCAGTCTAAATTTTAATAAATGCAAGCCATGAATTTAATTAAGCTGCTGAAAGAGCTGCTGATCAGGAATAATTGTTGTTTGTAGAACATAGCTACTTTCTGTACAGCTTTACAGAGGGGCGAGATGACACAGTCCCTGCCCCAGTTCAAATGCAATTTGGTTTCTAGTTTGGAGTCTGCTCTGGTTTCCTCAGAGCAGAGGGTGCTGAGCACATTGGGACATCAGGCACTGCCAGAGCTCTTCTGTTTGTGTGAGAAGGCTTGGGGGCAGCAGCCAGCAGTACGTCGGGAGAAGGCACTTGAAAGGGGCAGGAAAATTATGCAATACCAGTGAGCAGGGAGCAGGTGCTGCAAAGTGAGAGGTGGGGAACCATGGGGAGGGGCAGGATGGAGGTACAGGCAGGGATGGGGGCCTGGGGAGCAGCTGCAGCACAGAAGGTGAGATGCAGTTCATGTGTGTGTTCATTCTGTGCTGGAGCACCGCACGGCGTGATAGACATGCTCGTGCTCCTGGTCGTTACAGTCTGTAGATAACTGCATCCCGTCCCCTGACCTCGAGCTCTCCGTTCTCCTATTGATTCAGCTGAAGTACACACAGCTCCTTTTGCACTTCAGCTGAACAGTTGCGTACTGACCAGGCTGGAGTAGGAGTTGAGAGGATGCATCTCTGCTCCCACTTTTCCGAAGGTCCTTCCTGATGCTGAAGTGCAAAAGATGGAGAGCTTTCCTGCTGCACCTAGCCCCGATAGGCATGGGCACCCCTACTTTGCTGGATGTGAACTTTGCAAAACAAGAAGTTAAACTCCCAGAAAAGTTGTTGTGTAACAGAAACCTGGCAGTAGCCAGCCTGTACTCACTGTCTGTGTCTGCTGCAGCGCCTCGCTATTGCCAAGGAGTTTGGGGACAAGGCAGCCGAGCGGAGAGCATACAGCAACCTGGGCAACGCACACATCTTCCTTGGGAGGTTCGACATCTCTGCTGAATACTACAAGTAAGTGCTGGGGTTAAAGCAGACTCGGGGCAGACGTTCCCTGGAAATTCCCACCTATAGCAGTGAATTCATAGGCTCGGGGGAATGTGACAAGGGGCCTGGTGGCAAATTGCCTGTGTGGCGTTCAGCGGTGGCAAGTGATGCTGCCACCTGCCAGCCAGCCTGCAGAGTGTAACAGGCATAAACCCCAGCACAGTGCCCACCAAAGCTGGGACTTCCCTGTTGCCTCGTGGAGGTGCCCTGCAATGATCAGGTCTGTTCATCTCTGCCTTTCCGTGCAGGAAAACACTCCAGCTCTCCAGACAACTCAAAGACCAAGCAGTAGAAGCCCAGGCTTGCTACAGTCTTGGAAACACGTACACGCTGCTTCAAGACTATGAAAGAGCAATCGAGTACCATCTAAAACACCTGGTGATAGCACAGGAGCTTGGAGACAGGTAAGGGAGTGTCTCAGGGGGTGGCATCTTTGCTCTGGTGGGCTCAGAGCACCGTTCCTTCCCTGTGGGTTTGTTGTTCTCCACCTCCAGCACTAAAGAGCAGCAAGATGTATTCTTGAAGGCCTTCAGAAATCTTTCAGGGCCCAGGCCTTAGTCCAGCCATGGTTCAGAAAAGTAATATGAGTGAGACCTTTATCGTGTCGTTGAAACCTGGGGATCATGCCTTTAAGCTCAGCCTGTCTGGGGTGAGAGATTTCTAGTCAGATGTACTTCAGGAAAATGCATTGTATCCAGTGCTTTGCCGTGCAGCTACTGCTGGTTTATCCTAGTGGGGCCTCCCTAAAGCTCTCTCACGTCACAAAAACTGCCTCTTCTTTGGAAACCGTGCAGATAGGACACACGTGTCACCCTGTCCTGATGCTCTGAGATGGGGCTGGGAACTTCCATGAAGAAATAAATAATAGCATGCAGCATGGGGAGATGATATATTTTGCTTCTTGGCCTCATTATTCTTTGAAGCTTAGTCTCCCTTCTCTCTTTTATTTCTTCCTTTTTTTTTTTTTGACATTAGTTCCTTTCTCCTCTTTCCTCTCTGGATACTGCTGGAGCCTCCCCGCAGCTCGTTAAGTGACTTTGCAGCCCACTTGTTCAGTGTTGCTGCTGCTGGCTCTTGGGAAGCCGGGTGTCCTCCACTAGATGGAGCAGAGGCATTAAAATGCGAGCTCCGTGGCACTGTCAGGGCATTAGCTGCTCTGGGAAGGTATAATCCCACCCAAGGGTGAATCATGCTGTGGGGGTGCAGGCCTGTGGGCTCCTGCATTTCTGGGAACACACCCCATGAGCAGAAGGTATTGAACTGGGTGACAAGAAAAATGTTTAAATGCTGATCAACCCGCCCAAACCTCTGAAAAGGGAGTTGCAGTCACGCTGAACCTCCCCCTGCGCCCCCATGTGCTTTTTTTATCCCCTCACCCCCCACATCTGCACGTTTGCAGAGCTAAGCAGGCTCTGAGCACTGGGTCTCTGCCTGCTCGTGCAAGCAGGTGCTGAAATCTGCTCCGGAGACACCTGTGGGGCTGGTGCGGACTGGCTGTGCTCAGGGGCTGAGCTGCCTGGGGCAGGTTTCACATTTGCCTGCGTTCTCTGGCATCTGAAAACAAGAAGCTGTGCCCCGGAGGTCTGGTGGAAATAGGTCAACGTTTGCTTGGCTGCTGCATGCAGTCTGTGCGTGCATCCTGGGTGACCTGCTGGTATATAGCAGGAAAATATTGCATCCCCGGAATGTTTTCTCCTTGCCACGTTCCTGCTAATTTAGCTCTGGGCTGTTATGGAGTAGAAGGGCTGGATGTTACTTGCCCTCGTGATGCACTGTGTATATCTGGAGGAGAATCCTTGCTGTGTGAGGTGGAAGCTAGATGGGAGCTCTCACTTCTGCTCTCAGTCTGGCGCTCACAAATAAAGTCAGACCATTCTGGGTCTGTGCTACACGGCTTAGCTGCCTGCTGCTGTGGGTACAGGCCCGTTTCTGAGGCTATTGCTTATCCTCTGATCTTACTGACTTCAGCGTAAGAGTCGTTTAAGGTATACAGTGCGTTTCATTTTCCTTTGCAGAATATTCTGTAAATGTAAATTCAGCTAGGAGGTCTGGCACTTGGTGCTCTTGAGAAGGAGGCCATGAAAGGGTTGCTGTGCTGGGTTTTGCCCAGAATTTCTGTGGTTGACAGCTTCCTGTTTTGCAGGGTGGGAGAAGGAAGAGCCTGCTGGAGTCTCGGAAATGCCTATGTCTCCTTGGGGAGCCATGAACAAGCTCTGCACTTTGCAAGGAAGCATCTTGAAATCTCCCAAGAGGTATGAGAAGCTGGTTCAGGTCAGAGAGAATCAGTCCTCCCTGTTGAGGAAGACGTGTTTTTTATCCCAATAAGTTAATTTGATATAGTTCTTCTAGCTAGGAGTGCTCTGGAAAGTGCCTGCCTGTGTGCTGTTTCAATGTTGTCTTTAGGAACTGCTGGGAAGTGTTCATTTCATGAGGTGCTCCCAGGCCTCCGCTTACTTAAGGCTAATGTATTTGCTGTACGTTGCTAGTAACTGATAATTCCTGGGTGAGGAAGGGCCCAGGGACCAGTTCTCACCTGCTGGTCAAGGTGCTGTGCACCCAGCTGGTATGAAGGAGCTCGGATACCTCCTGGCACCCAGTCTGTTAGTAAGGCCCCCCTCTCCTGAGCACCAGGCTGTGAGATCCTGAGGAGATGGACCTTGTGATTCCAGCTCTGGTCTGGCCTGATGTCCTAGCACGTTACTATGTGGAGAAAAAATGCCAGCTTCTGTCCAGTGGCTGCTGACTTCCATAAAACCGCTGCGTTTTGCGCTGCCGCAGTGTACGTGTGACAAGTTGTCCTCTCTCAGTGGAGCTGGCAGGGGGTCCCAGCTGGGAGGTGGTGAAATGGAGCACTGTGCAGACACGATTTACTGCTGATTCTGGGTGGGCACAGCCTCCAGTGAGCCCTGTACCAGCGTCACCATTTGGGGTTCCACGTGTGCAGCTGCTCTGGTTTTCACGAGTGTGCTTGCCCAGCTAGCTGCAGCTTTCCAGGTACAAAAACACGAGGCACTTTCGGATGGCTCAGATGTTCAGAAAGCAGGAAGGCCGTTGTTTGCTCTTTCCAGCGTGCTATGAGGAAGTTGGTTGTGGCCTCTTTAAAGTTCCCCGGATGAAGAAATTGCCCTTTTGAAGCACTAATTGAAATCCCTGCATGCAGGCGTTGTGTGTTCTCCTGCCTGTCTTTAGGCTGGCTGAATCCTGGAGCAGGGCTGACACACCGGCCTAATGATGCGCTTAATTATACTTATCAGACATGCAGGAGAAATGCTTTTCTTTGGCCCTGAACATCTTAGGACAAATTAACTTTTCCAGCTTTTAGTCTGCCAGGACTGTGGCGGTGTGGGGCTGGTTACTGGGAGCCAGAGGGCTGCGTGTGGTGGTGATGGGAGGGATGGAGCAGCGCCTGGGGACTGCTGGGGGCGGAGGGGAGAGCCGGGGCGGGCAGGGGGGCTCACAGCGCTGTTCCCGTCCCGAGGTGATGGCTGTGATTGCAGAGCATGTCAGGAGCAGGTTACTCATGGCAGGTGGCTGATAAACTCCCCCACATCCTTAATTACGGAGTGGTGCAGAGACCGTGTCCGTTTGTGGGGAGGGCTTGTGTCAGCTTCTAGCAGCTAGTGGTTCTCTTAGAAAACTTTTATTGTGGACTTGGGACTGAAGTTAGTCGCCTGTGCTGTTGTGAGCAGCACCATCGCTGCCCAAGAAAAGCCTGCTGCAGTTAAACCTTCGCACGCTGATGTTTCTAACTCGTTTCCCATCACCCTTTTCCCCTCCTCCCCCGACACAAATCTGACAGTGACATCTGAATCCGAGTGAAATCTGCTCAGAGTAACCGCATGGGAAGCTGCTGCAGGGTGATCAGAGGTTGCTGCAAAATTTCTGCTGAAACAGCCCGAGTAAAAGCTAGATGCCTGGAAGACTCGGAGGCTGCCCCGGCTCTCAGACACTGCCCTGCAGGACCTCTCGTGTCTTCATGTGGTGGGGGGCTTCTGGGGAAACTGGGGCACCCGAACTGAGGGCAGAAAGCAGGGCCCTGCTGTGGTGTGCATGTAGGTGCTCTGATTGTCCTGCCAGTGTTCCTCGGAGAGTAATAAGGCCTTGGAGAGAACCTCGAATGAGTGGAAATCAGGGAAGCATTTAACATCAAGGGCTGTGAAACCGAACCAGGACGCGGTAATTTCACTGGAGATGATGTCAACAGCAAATCTCTTGTAATTGGCAGGGGATTTATGCCTGATGATAAGCTTGTTTGATCTGCCTCCCTTTACTGGTGCTTGGGGCTTTGTCATAAATAATGTGGGGATTTATGATTTTGTTCTGGGATGGCTCGCGCTGCAGTCTATCTCGGAGGACCACAAAAGAGCTGTTGCAAAGCGTTTAACAGGGAGTCAGGGAACAGCCAAGGTCTCTCTCTGTAGCAGAGGCTGCTGTTCCTCTAAAGATTGGAGGCTGCTTCTGAGTGACCTCTCTGTGTTTGCCGGTGATAATGCGGCGCAGTCATTTTCATGCTTGGTGTTAACCTTTGAGGGGCACCCAGCAGCACGTCCTACAAATCCCCATTTTTAAGTAGCAGGAGCCACTGGAAAGATTCCTGAATATCTGCCCTCAGCTCCTTCAGGCTGGTGAGAGATGGGACTTTTGAAGAAGAAAAAAATAAAGCATACACAGGAATTTGGACTGTCTCAATTTTAGTATTAATTTAGTATCTGCGCATATACTTCTATCTCCCAGTTCTGTAGCTGCGGGCGAGCTGTGCCCCTTCAGGTCACTGTAGTGAGCTCTGCAGAAATGCTTTTCGAGGTGCAGCCAGCACACGGCACACCGTGCGTGGACCCTCCCTGAGATCATCACCAGAGTAGTTTTGGAGAGTTGTGGTGGTGTTGAAAAGCTGGGTTTGTGTCTCGGGGTGTCTCCAAGCTCTCTTCTGTATGTGTTTGCTTTGGTATGGGACTGGCATTTGGTATGGGACTGGCATCCCTTTGCTAGGGACTGTTTCCTTGGAGCGTGTTCCCTTTTAACCAGCTGCCTGTTGGCTTTCACCTGCAGATCGGGGACCGGAGCGGGGAGCTGACGGCCCAGGTGAACATGGCCCAGCTCAGGTCAGCCCTCGGCTTGGGCCCCGGGGACGAGGACGTGGGCACGGCGCAGCATTATTCCGGCTACGAAGCGCAGGGTGAGTGTCTGGGCTCTTGCTGGTGCTGTGAAAGACGCAGGATGGTGCACAGGGAGTGGGAGGTGTTGGCAAGTGGGAGGAAATCTGAATGCCGGAGGGAGATGAGGCTATCAAGTGCCTTCACCAGAAAGGAGGCTGCAGTACGTTTGCAGGGAAAAGAATGTGAGGACAAGGGGTTTTTGGCACGCCCTTGTAGTGAATCCCTGTGACCCAGATCTCCCCTGTTTCACAGCAGAACCCTTCGTTATTGCATACACCTGGTGTGAAAAGCTTGCTCTGACAAAGGCCCACGAACAGCATCTTATTCTCCACTCCTGCTCTGTGCTTTCCGTAAGTTTCAAGGACGGGGAAGGATCTACCCCAAGGAGGGCACGGAGTGAGTTAATGGAGTTAATCTGCATTAGGAATGAAATCCCACGTTCCAAGTAGCGAACCAGCTTTTGTCTCTTCTGAAGCTCTGCAGGGCCTTTTTAACTGATTTGACTGATAGAGGGAGCTTTCAAAAGGTGACTGGCAGGGATTTTTGGCTGCTGTCATTCTGATTAGCACCCAAGGAACGAGCCTCCAACACGAGCTGAAGGCAGGCTGTGAGCATCAGTACGCTGGGTGCTGTCTCATACCCAGAACACCTGCAGTGGTGCTGAGGTTGGAAACAAAGATGTTACAAGGCTCGGTCACGGCAGACGAAATGGCTTTATTTTACCACACTGGGCCTGGGGTTGTTCTGCCTCTGCTCCCCAGGGAGAAGCCACGCTGCCAGCCCGATGCGTCCCCTGCTCGGGGACCGTCTGCCTGTCCTGGGGCTGCCACCACGGATGTTTGTGGGTGCCTGGCATGGGGTGCTTCCGGCCAGCTGTCCCGTAGCTGTGGACAGCCTTATTAATTTACACAGATGAAATTGCATCCCAGGAGATGCGGGCTGATTAAATATGACCTTGTTAGTGCAGACGCATCTTCTGAGGCGGTGTGTTCTTCCCCTGCTGGTAGGGCTCGCTCAGAGATGATGCTCTGGTTGAGGCACGGTGTTTTAGGAGGGAGAAAGGCTGCCTGCGAGGGTTTGCTCTGTGTATTGATCCTGAAGGTGTAGCCTGCTACGTCAGTGCTAAAGCTTTTCCTGAGAAATCGAGCTGTGGATGAGGAGCCAGCGTGCCCTGCCGTGCCCCATCAGGAGCTGCAGGGGAGCAGAGCTGAGTTCAGTCTCCTCAAAGGCCATGCGGGCCACGACAGCTGAACCAACCTCCTTCTGCACGTCAGCTCCATCTCTGTAACTGCTGGGGAATTTATTAGCTAGCGCCTTCTGCTGAGTCCTGGCACCTTGTCTGAGGTTTCCCTCTGGCAAATTATTTTGCCCTGAAAGGGGGGGTCAGGAAATTAACCTTGGTGCTGCTGCTGCTCCTAGGCCAGAGAGAAGCGTGGAGGAAAGGAGCCGATGTGGGTGCCAGGTCCCACCGGCTGGGGAATGGGGGGTGCGGGAGGAAAACAGACTTTTGGTCCCTGAGCTGAACTCTGCAGGTGAGACTTGGTGAGGCAGAGCCTGCCTGCCTGTGGCCCGCGGGCTGCTCGCACCCCCCCGGCGATCCAGATGTGCCTGTGCTGTTAACGTCTGGAGCCAGGAGTGAGTTTTCTCTCTCCTGAGAGAGCCACGTTATTCCGTGTGTGGTCACGGAGAGCAGGCGAGGGCTGAGCTGGCTGGAGGTCGCAGTGGCCTCGTGAATCCGTGGTGCCCTTGCTCGCGTTCACGAGGTCGGGGCCGTTGTCGGCAGCAGCACAAAATGTTCTCTGAAGGAAAACCAACAAATAACCGGGGCTTGCTGTGTAGGAGAGGGATGCAGAGCAGGGCCCAGGACAGGGGCACAGAGCGTCGTGGCACGTTGCACACAGCTGGCTCTGGTGTGTGCATCCCGGGGGGAAAGGCGCTGTCCCTGTCACAGACCTGGAGAGAAGGTGGCTCTGCGGGGCAGCCTGCGGGAGGGGAGCCTGGCTCCCTTGGTTTCTCCCTAATTCTCATTCTGACTTCATCTCTGTCGTTCTGAACCCCAGTGGAGGATAAAAGAGGCCACTGACGTGTCTCCGAGCCCTTCAGAAGGGAGATCTATTTTATGGCTGCCAGGCACTTTGGTATCCTGCTGTGCACTTATTAAATGATTAGAAAAGCGTGATTATTTATATTATTAATAGCAGCAATTTACAGCAAGAGGAACATCTGCTTCTGTAATAGGAAGCAGGTGAGACAGTTGAGATTCAAGTTGACTTCTGAACCAGGCGTGCCTTTTGATGTCATGGGGAGAAGAGCTTTCAGATTTTTTCCCCTTCAGATTGTTTTCCGTGCTTAAGGTTGTAAAATGGCTGCATATTCATAAGGATGCTAAAAGCGTCGGATAGAGCAGGCGTGCTATCAGACACACGAATGTCACCAAGCAGGTAGAATGAAGCTTCACAGCAAATTTCGGTTCTGGGAAAATCCGTCCAGCTGGCTGAGAAACCCCGAGCCGTCAGACCGGGATGTCCTTCGCAGGTCTCTTGTTTCCAAGTCTTGGGCATTGTCCTCCACCCGGAGCCTGGGGGAGGAAGGAGTGTCTGGTGTTTTCCTCTGCTGCTTCGGCTTCCTCTTGCTGAGCTCTTTGTGATTTAATTAATATTCTGAGAGCAGTTGGAAGTCAGAAGACAAAGCTGGAGGCCAGGGAAGTGGGGCAGCGCTACAGAAGTCTTGTGAAAGCAACGACCTTGTGAAGAAATGCAAACAGGGAGAGCTTAAAGCAACAAACCAGAAGAAGCTGGAGAGGAGCTAAAACACAAAGCAAATAAACAGAGGTTGCGTCTGCTTCTCTGAGCACACGAATACACGGCCCTGCAAAGTGGTCTTGCCCTCTTTCACACGCTGCGAGTTAAGAACTGGGTACGGGTAGGCTCTTGCTGTTGGAGGGAAGGGAACTCGCCGCGCTCGTGAGGGATTTGTGTTGCAGTGGTCAAAGCAACCGTGAGCAGCGAGAAACGCTGCCTGGTGCTGGGGGTGCCCCGGGTGCACGCGGCCAGCTCTGCTAGCCCAGGGCTGAGGGTGCTGCCCTGCGCCGCCCTGCTCTGGGTCGGGCTGTCTGGGCTGAGGCTCCAGCCCCTGCTCAGCAGGGCGCGAGCCGTGCCTGGTGCTCCACGAGCAGTGGTGGATCGGGAGCGCTCGACCTGGCCTCGAAGCAGCCTGTGGCAGCGGCACCGAGGTGGGTGAGCTGAGGTTCTGTGTGCACAGCGCTGCCCTGCAGCGTTCCTCTCTTCAATTCCTCCTTGTCAGCTCTCCCCTCTGGAGGCTGGCACCGGCCGGGGGCTGCCTGCCAGCCGCAGGGAGCACAGGGAAGGGGCTCACCCGCTGCCAAAGGGATGGAGGTGTCGGGCACAAGGCAGAGAGCAGCCCTGGCCGGCCAGCTCAGCTGGATTTTCAGTGCTTCTCTAAAAGAAAAACCGATTCTGGGCTGCTTTTCTTTTACACTCAGCAGCGTGTCAGCCTCAGCTGTCACCCCTGATGGCAGCAGTAGTGTTAGGAGGTGCTGAGCAGCACCTCTCCTGGCAGCTGGGTGTAGGTGGGGAGGGATGCAGGTGTTCTGGAACGCGTTGGCACACATGTAGATGCTTTCAGAGCGTTGCGTGCTGGTTCCTGGCATGGTTTCCGTGCTGTTTGCAGTACACAGCCACCGCTGCCCAGCTGTGCTCAGCGAGCTCGGAGGGCAGGAAAGGACTCGGCTGCGAGCCTGACTTAGAATCGTAGAATATCCCCCCAGAATCATAGACTTCCCCCACTCTGCACAGCCTCTGCTGAAAAAGTGGGGTTACGAGGCTGCTCTGCTCGTCTGCGCTTGGCTTTCAGGAACCTGTGTGAGAGGCAGCCGTGCTTCAGGTGGTGGTAGTGGGGTGAGGAGGTGGGCAGTCCGGGTAGGCACAAAACCCGTCTCCTCCTGGGCAGCGATCAGCTCCGCGTGGCTTTCAGTGTGGGTCTTTGCATCCTCAGTGCAATTCTGAGCTTGCTTTCTTCACAAGAATCTTTGAACCCTGGGATAAATTAGGGGTAGAAGAAATCTGCTTTTATGTTTCCCAGCCTGTTTGTTTGCTTGCTTGCTTGCTTTAAATATCTTTGAAGTATCTGAGAAGTGTTTAGGGCTGCTGAAATATGCTCGGTTGACCAGCCCCTATTGACGCAAAGCGAGGAGGAGGCAGTGCTGCCAACCCGTACCAGCCTGAGCCTCGGGTGCTGTGCAGGGATGGTCCTTCTCTGTGGCTTGCTCAACCGTGCTGCGAGGGGCTGTGGTGGGTGACAGCCGAGGGACGTGGCCCTCTGAGACCTTCCGACAGGGGGACAGCGCGAGGCTGCGACTTCAGTGTCCGCAGACAAGGCTTAGCTGAGAGGTGCAGAAAGGCCGTGGGGGGACAGACAGAGACATCCTCGACATGGTGCGGCTCCTGAGAAAGCCTGAAGAGTGTAGAAGCTTTGGGGCGTGTGGGGAGGAAGGATTTTGAGGTTACGGTAGCTTCCCCAGCCGACCTCCAGGGGAAGGAGAGGGAAGGATGGGATGGCCCGCGGCTGGGGCAGCAGAAGGGATTTCTGGCAGGGCTGCTCGGAGCTACCCAGGCTCGGCTGATGGGAGCCGAGGGTCAGGCCTGAGCAGCAGCCCCTGGGTGCAGGGACCCCCGACCCTGCAGGCCTGCACTGAGCCGCCGTGGCCACGCTGAGAGGCGGCAGGGCTGGGGAGCACAAAATGCAGCGCGTGGGCAGCCTCTGCTCTGCAGCCGAGTACGGGGACACCTCGCTGGAGGCTTCAGCACGTAACCTGCCCTGCTTCTCACCGTTCAGATCAAGTAAGCGTAGCCACAGGAATTGTTTAATGTTAAGTATCTTCAACTGTATTTGATTCTCCTAAGAGCTGATGGGCTGCAGCTCAGCCTTTGTCCATCCCAAATAAAGGGATGAAAGCCCAGGGCCGAGCTGGTTAACTGCACCCTGCGTGTGCAGCTCTGATGGATGAGAAGTTCACTCAACAGAGTAGCTCTTGGCAGAGTGGAAGGCAGAATACAAGGTGGCCTGGAAGGGGTTTTTTTGTGCTCAAACAGATGCTCAGCAGAGCCCCAGCTGTGGGTTCAGATTTGTGCTTGGTATGCTCCTGGGCGATGAGCGTTGCCTCCCACTAAGGCACCTGCAGGAAGGTCTCCAAAATGACCTGAGAGCTGTGGTGGTCCTTGCCGTGATGGAGCAGGGCTGGAAGGATGAGAGGAATGCTGCTTGAATGGGACAGGGGCTTGTGGGAAGATTTAGGATATCTAAAGGATGGCTCTTTGTTATCTCTGAGTCTTCTCTAAACCTCTGAGTAACCTCTGCTGTTACAGCTGTTAAATCACTTCAGTAGCACTGATGAGGGGAGATGAACCTCTGAGTCATCTGGATTTAAATTGAGTTATTTAGCACTCAGCTCAGACTGCCCCAGCATTAGCTTTATGAAGTTTTAAAAATATTCTTCCCAAAGTTTTAGCAGTATTTAATTCTCTCCTCTCGCTTCGCCCTGTACACGAGCTACCTTCCCAGTGTCAATGTGAAGTGCAGCAAGACTTCCAGCTCACAGCAGACGAAATGCTTCGGGCCCGGAGGAGAGGATATTGTGCTGATGAAATTCAGGTGCCTGTTTTATCTCGGTGCCAGGGGAGATTGCAAGTGCTGGAAAGGAGGAATGAGGAAGAGGCTTGTTCGCAAATCCTTTGGCAGAGAAGATACAACGTGGCCTTTGGCAAAGCCATCCGTTAAATCAAGGAACCTCTTGTTGTGGGGAGAGCTAACTTCATGGAAAGGGTCAGTTCCTTACACAAACCCCTGCTCAGAGCTGGGAAGCCTGAAATCCCCTTTGGCTGCTGTTCCAGGCTCCTGCAGCCATCCCAGCTAGAATTACTTTTTATCCTTAAAGGTTTTTGTACGGGGGACTTGGTCTGCTTTGGCACTTCACTGGACACACTGCTCCACTTGGCAGCAGGGCTGGCCCCTTGCCTGACGGAGCCGGGCACTCAGACAACAGAGCTTTGCTTAGCAAAGAGACCTGGGGCTTGTAGGGACAATCGGAGCTCGTGAATTCAAAGGCCAGCGTGGCCAGCCACGTGCCAGTAGCTGGAAGGTGCCTGCCTGCTGCAAGCTGGTGACAGATTCACAGCAGCCTCCAGGAGGAGGGATCGAGTATGTTGCCCCCTCTCTATAGGATTTTGCTGTGGGTGTTTGATCCCCGCACGGCTCTGGCACGTGTTGTTCTTGCCCTCCCTGAGTCAGCCCGGAGGACACAGCTGCTCTGACTGGGCTTGTTTAGCTGCTTGATGGTGCCCGTGTTAATTACTGCGTGTCACTTCCTAGCTCAAACTGAGTGTCTTTTTGATCTCTGCTTGTTCAACACGAGCTTGTAACGGGAGATCAGAGGTCACGAAGCTCTGCTATATACTGGCAGAGAAAATCTCGCTCTTTTAGAAGAAGACCAGGTGTTCCTGCCAATCCTACCATGGCTGTTCTTGAATTAGCCCGAGGTTATGTGCCTCCTCCCAGCCTGCTCCACCCAGTTCAGTTTATCTCCCCGAAAATCCTTCTGTCCCCAGAACTATTAATCTGGTAAGCATTGCCTAGGGGAGGTCATGGTTCTGCAAGGCCTCCCCTGACACGGCTCCAAGCTTCCCACAAGGCTTGTATTTGACTTTGTCAGGTGGTGCATCATTGGGTGCGCTGTATGTTCTGTATCCTGCAAGTCCAAACCGAGATGCTTCATTCTTTGGCCTGAATTGCCAACACTTCATTTGCAAAAAGCCATATTCCAGCATTACTCAGAGAGAAAATGATGCCTGTTGCGGATGGGGAAAGGTGGGGAGGGGGACTGGAATCAGAGACGTGCCCAAAATCACAGCAATCAGTAATGGTTTGTAAGGCTTCAAGATGTAGGATAACCTTATGCTCAAAGAGCGCAGCTCTTCTGAGCTGCATTGGTTTTGCTCCTACTGGGGGAAGGAAACTCCTTTGTGTCATCTCTCTCCAAGGAGGACTTCTGCTCCAAGTCACACCTCGGCCACATGAATGAAGGCTCTCCTGGGATGTGGTCCGGAGTGTCTCCTTTCTCCCCCCTGAGAAGCCTCTGTGCCAGCCGCCCACCCTGGATGCAGTCAGCCCGATGTCCCGGGGCTCCTGGGTGCTGCTGACGTGCAATATTGCTGTGATATTGCTGGTACTTCCAGCCAGTTGTTCAGCTGTCAAACTGGATTCAGGAGGACGTGGAACTTGGGTGACACACGTAAAGCGTCTTCTGCCAAATCAAGCAGATGAGCATCTCAGCTCAGAAGTAACTTGTTTTTGTCACTGCATATTGTACGTGCATGTATATATTTAAAGGAACACTTTCACTATGGAAAAAAAAAAGCTACAACACTTTTGTTATTCTGGAGAAGGTTTTTGTAGTGCTCAGGATCTGTCTGGAAGGCTGATATTTGCTCAGCTGTGTGCTGGTCTGTGTGCCAACGAATACAGCACTTCGGAGCTAGTCAGAGCAAACACGCAGGAGCCCAGTCTTCCCAGCAGAAGAGGTTTCACTCCTGTCCTCTTGGCTTCCAGCTTTGATATGGGGGGCCGAGAATGCAGGACCTTGCGTGGGACCAAAGCATTTCTGAGGAAGTCTGACGTGACAGCGTGCTGGAAGCAACCTTCCTCCAGCTTTCCCTGCCACCCTGACCCTTAGCTATGGGTTGATTTTTGTCCTTTCCATGTGTGCTGTCCTTTCTGTTGCAAGCTGTACATGTTCATGGCTTTTGTCTGGACCATAGAGCCCAAAGAGCCCTCATTTAACTGCTAGGGAGGAAAAAGTTGTCTCAGCCATGTCAGGGTTCCCCTGGTCCTTTCCGCTCTAAGGGATGGGTGGGCAAACAGATGGTCCATCCCCTAGATCGATGCACAGCAGCTTGGTGCCAGCGTTTTATGGCTCAGTCGTTGTAAATAACTGATATTATTTGCTTTCTCTATTTAGAGAAAAGTATTGTTCTGTCCCAGTAACATCAACTGGGAAAACAAATGCCGGCATTTATCATGCGAGTGCTGGCAATAATAGAGGTCAAGTGGATTTATAGTGCCAGAACCCATTACATGTTTGAAGACTAATTAAAGCCCTAAATGAGCTGCTTGTCCTACTGGAGGCTTTTTTTATTTTTTTTTCTTTTCCTTGCTGCTGGTTTTTTTTCCTTTTCTTTTTGAAGAGCGCTTGCTGTAATAATGGAGCACCAGCTAAACAGAGATTTCCTGATTAGATGTCAGCAGTGAAAGATTTGAAATGCTCTGCGTGCATTGAGATCGCTGGACCATATCTCCACTGTTAGTTCGGAGCCTGGTAGGGTTTACAGACCTGTCTTCCTCCCCAAACAACTGCCTGGCTGGTCTAATTTAATCCTATTTAATATTTAGAGCGGTCTGCCACGGTCAAGGTTCTGAAATGCCGGGGTGCATACAAAGGGAGGAAGGCAACGTCCTGGGCTGGTGAAATCTGCCCCAAGGAGAAGCCGATATCTCAGTTGATACAGGTGTGGAAGGAAATGACCTTTCCAAGAAAATACAGCAACTGCCCCTGCCAAGATTTGTTGTGTTCTTTATTGTGCAAAGCCTGGGCTCTGCGGGGTATCTCCTACCCCCCCAGCTGCCCTAGGGGCACGTCACCGACCTGCGACATGCGCTGCTCGGCCGGGAGAGCTGCAGGGAGACGGGGGATGACACTGGCCGTGTAACCTTTCCCTGTGGTTTCTGTGGAGTTCGCTATCAGGTTTAATTCTGCTCCTTGTGGTGCAGCCACCCCAGAGGGACATGGTGCCATCCGGGCCCCCACGTAGAACCGCCCCTCGATCTGCATCGGGGAGCTTGCTCCATCTCAGCCAGGGATGCGGCAGGCAGCTCTCCAAGCTGGAGATGGGGGAGAGCCTAGGAGTCATCAAAGCACACGTCAAGTTGATGAGAGCTGCTGGCAGGGCTCCCTGAGTCGCTGCTACACATGTTGTGCTCAATCTCGTCAGCTCTGAGCTCTCGGGAGTGCTAGCTGGAGCTGGAGACTGTCCATGCAGGAACAAAGCTGCCCACGCTGTCTGCCCAGCTTTACCCTACTGCAGAGTTACGCGGGGTCACCCATCGCTGTCCTGTAGGAGCATGGAGCAGTGGGAGGAAGCGTAGCGGTCCCCCCGTGTCTCATTGCCCCACCTGGCTGCAAGCAGGGGGAGCTTTGTGCTGAGCAGGCACTGCCAGGGGTGCGTGGCTTTTTAAGCAGAGGCCTGGTGTGGTCTTTCCCCTAAATATGCTGAAAAAAAAAAACAGAAACCCTGAAAAGCAGAGTGTTGCCCTACACTTAATCAGCTTGAGAAGCCCAAGGACAGCAGGAGCGTGCGCTGTCAAACTTCTGGCTGTGAAGAAAAGATTGTGGATAAAGTTTCTCGTATCTGTGTCATCACAGGTAGCACACGGCTGTGGGGAGGGACTGTCCCCATCTCTGCAGGGAGATGGAGGAAAAAAGCAGCATCTGGATGGGTGTATGGCGGGGATGTATTGGGTGAGTGTCCCAAGGACAGAAGACTGGAGAGTATTTGTGACGGGGGGGGATACGAGGGGGCTAGGAGAAGGAAGGATGTCACAGCTACATGCAGGCAAGCACACGAGCATCTCCCCTGCTCTGCCCCAGTAAAATCCCACACGCACCACGAGAGTTCGTTGCTTCCTTCCAGGTAGGGAGGTGACGGATTTTCAAGTTTTAAAACACGGGAATGTGAAAACCGTTAAACGCCCCAGGAACCAAGCTGCAAAAGCAAAAAGTAAAAAAAAACAAACAGAAACCCCTCCTTGGTTCGTGGGGGTGTTGAGAGCATTGGGGGGTGGGTGGGGGGAGATTTTGGAAAAAAAAAAAAAATTTAAACAGAAACAACAACCCTGAGCCTGAGCACTGAGAAGAACAACATCCGAGGAGCTCCAGGAAAACAAGCCATGAATGCGGGCAGTCAGCAGCGGCGCTCAGCTGATGTTCACAAGAAGGTTTCGACTCGCTGTGTTAGAGACCTCAGCAAACCTTGAAGACAGAGAGAGCATTTAGAAATGCCCCTGAGGTTTTCCGTTGCTCTGCAGTAGGCTTGGTAAACATGCCAATAAATACCGGAGAGAGAAGAAAAGCCCTTACAGAGGAACAGACACTGGTTTTCAGCCGCTCAATCTTCTGCCTCCACGGCGGCTGCTGTCGGTCGGCGCTGGGGAGAAAGGGGCAGCGTGGATCCGAGCGCTGGGGCTGCAGGAATTGCTGGGAGAATCGCTTCTGAGGAGGATCTGAGCACACCTGGAAGTTACGTTCGGAGCTGTCAGAGGGAATGTCCCGCTGGAAGGCAGCAAGCTAGCGGGACTCGTCGCATCGCGGCGTGCCTGTGAGTACGGGAACCTCTCCGCTCTGTGGCAGGATGAGCGCGTGCGGGCTCCTGAGCGGGTCTGCCAGGGGAAAAAAGGGGAGAAACTTTTCTGCGAGCGTGGTGGGAGCTGCTGCCTGCTTCCGTCCAGCTTATGATAACCCTGGCTGTAGGTAGCATCTCAATTCTTCTAGCTGCTGGCGCTGCTTGGTCTGCTTGTGGGACAGCTCGGTGCGAGCGAGAGCAGAACCGGGCGCTTCGAGGCTGGCGACTGGCCCCGGTGCTGGTCGTGTTTTCTTCAGGAGGAAAACAGCCGAGCTGGCCTGTTGGGAAGTTGAATGTGTAATTCCTAACTTCTTCCTCTCTTAGCTCAACCGAATGCGAAGTCTGCGCGGTAACAGCGGAACACCAGCACCAAAACAACGGAAAAAGACAAACGGTTCCGCGTGCCCTAATTGCTGGGGTCGTCTCGGCTGACGACGTTTATTAAATTAACAGAGAGGAAGGCAGGCTTTCGCAGAGCAGAGATTAATGGTTTCTGGCCAGGGGTTTAATGCTACTGCAAATGTACAAAAGCACCTGAGGATGGAGGTGTGTAATTAGCGACTCTTTAGCCTGTTGGAAACGCTGTGTGTTTATCTAATCAGACGCACTTTGCTTCTTCCTCGCTTTCCTGGAAGTGGCCGTTAAAAGCTGCCGTGACGCACGCTCGCTTCCAGATGCCGCTCTCACCTCTCGGGCATCGCTTTGAAACCCAAACGCGTGATCTGGTTAAGTGTTTGTGGGTGTCTTTTATCGCGGGCTCTCCTTGCTTCTGCCCTTGCCGAGCTCCTGCCGGCCGACGTGGCAGCTCCGGGAGGGCTCTGCTCGGTCTTTGCTCATGTGGCACCGTGGGGGGAGACCCCGCAGAGCTGCCTCCTTCTTGCTGGTGCCCCCAGGGGCTGGTGGGAGCACGGTGGAGCGACGGGAGCCGGGTGTGAGGTGTCTTTGAGGACCTCGGCTTTCTTTAGGAGCTCTGGGTCCTCCCAGAGGGAGCCAGGGCGGGCTGCGCCGACCCACTGAGAGCTGTGCGGCCGTCTCCATGCTGTGGTGGAGAGGGCTTGGGCTCCATCGTTTCAGCTGTCTTTGTGGTGCACATCCAGCCTGTGATAACGTGTTCAGATAGCAAAGAACCGCGTCGTGTCACCGGTATCCAGCGGCATGGGTCTTTCCCATCCTCCTCAGAGTCGCTCCTTATGATACCTTAGCAAAGACAAAATAGCGTAGTTAAGACTTCTTAGTAAAAATAAGCAAGGATAAATGAAAACGGTAACGTCAGGAGTTCTGCCTGCTGTATCGAGGGCAGCAAAGTCCTTTTTTCCTGCCCGAACCAACGGGAGAACAGCCCCGAGTCTGAGCCCGAGCCAATGTCAGCAGCAATCGCCGAGCTTCCGGGATCGAATCCGGGTTTTACCGAGCTGCTGCCAAGGCAGCGATGGCTCTGCAGGGTGCAAGAGGGTAAAGCTTGGTGCAGACGGCAGCGGCGTGTCACTGCGTGTTCTTCTTGCTCTCTGACTTTGCTGTGTGTTCAATATCCATCCTCCACCTATTCACCACCTCCTCCAGTACCTTCTTAACTCAAAGCCTGCTGCCGAAGTCACCTTCAAACGAAGCTGATGCTAACGTGCTTTTCGGAGAGACAGAAAACGCGCATAAACGTTTTGCTGCTTTGGCTGTCGTGGCTGCAAGAAGTAAATCACGTTGGGGTAGTAAGGAAGTCGTGAGGGGCAGTGGAGTTGCCTTTAGGTCATTCGTAACTAAGCTGTGGTACGGATGCGAAGCCCCAGATGATCTGAGCTTGTCCTCGTATCTCACGATGCTGAGCGAGGGGGGAATTTTGTCTTTGGAGGTGCTGCAGCTGAGAAATGCCCGTGGTTGCACCTGGAGTTACAGCAGAGCTGGGTGCGTGTTAATGCAGGAATCTGCTACCTGGTGGCTTCTCCATTTAATCACTGCCTTCTGTTTGCGGTCAGTCCCGAATTGGTTTGTCAGTTTTGGGCCTTCTCTCGTTAAGTTTGTCTGGTGAGCAGCTCGGTGGCACCCTGGGCTGGAACAGGGTCTGTGGGGGCTGCCGTAGGATATCGGAGCTGGTGGATGTTGGTGGGAAGCTGGGGAATCTTTCAGCTTGGTGAGCTTGCTGCTGCAGGAACCACACAGAGTTTAGTGGTTTCCGTTCTCAGGGCTTTGCACGAGGATGGTTTTCAAAAAAAAACTTCAGGAAAGGGCAGGAAAAGGGAGCAGGAAGGGGAAAGGGCAGAAGTTTTCCTGGATGTGTTAGAGGCACCCCAGGGCCATTTGGTAAAAACCGCGTGTGCCGGTGAGCAAGGCGAGAGCAGCTGGGAGAAGGTTGGAGGGAGATGTGCAGGTAGAGAGAGTGTGCAAAACAGAAGTCAGAAGCTGAACTGTTTTTCACCTTCTCTGTTATTGTTATAATACAGTATTTAAATTAATTTTATTAAATCTCAAATATCTTAATGGTTGCCAAATTTTATGTTTTGTCTGTCAGCTTCAGGGCAAGGTTTCTCTCTCCTTGAGGCTGGGCCTGTGATAACTTGAAAATATTTGCTCTTTCACTTAGTTTTCCAGCCCTCGTGACTGCAGAGCAAAGCTTTAAGATATGTCCCAGACGCATTCTTTAAGTTGAAAACATGGAGATAAAGCAACAAACCCACAGATGTATTAAACTGTATTTTTGTTATGATTTTTCTCAGTGCCAGTCCCCTGACCTTCCTTGTTTAGGGTCGGGCTCATAGTTCTGGAATTTCGGAGACCTCAGCTGAGATCCGGGGTCATGGTGTGCCCCCGCTACTGGTTCGAAATCAAAAGCTTTGTGCAGCCCTCGCTGTTACTGACTGTGCTGTGACAGTGCTTTGAAAAAGACCCAAAACAATAGAGAAAAAACAGATCTGAATCTCAAGGACAGCACAGCTGCAACATCCCGTCCGCTTGGCTTTGCAGCTAACAGTAGCTGAGGGTCCTGCCACGCTGCGAATTTGGTCTGCGTGACATCGGTGCTGCCGGTGAGTGACACCCTCCTGATGCGAGAGTGCGTTGTTTTGCAGGAGCCAGGCCAAAGAGACTCCAAAGAAACAGCATGGACAGCTTAGACCTCCTGAAGTTCCCTTCTGAAAAGGTAAGCAAAGATGGCTGGCTTGCCTCGAAGATGAAATGTCGGTAGGAATCTGGAATGGCTTGTTGGCTGCCTGCATGTGCAGGGAAGTATGCAATTAGCAGATAGCACGGGAGTCAATGGGATTAACCAAAGAGGGTTTCTAGAGAGCTCGGAGGAAAGGAACAGCTGGTCTAGCTAAAAAGGCACTTAGCTGAAAGCTGAAAAAGCCACTTCTGTGCTTTTTTTGAAAAAAAAAACAGCCCTTTATTAAAGAGGATAAGCACGAGCAGTTTAGCCCCTTCAGTGGCTGGTGGCACAGCTCGGTGCCTTGTTAACCCAGCAGAGTGCTCCCTCCCGTGCAGACAGGGAAGGAGAGGTCAGGAGCGGGAGCTGGAGCGTTGCAGGAGGCAGAGGATCTTGTCCCAAGGGGCTCTGAGGATTGCCTCTGCTCTGGTTCACTGCTGGAAATGTCAGATCCAAGCAGATCAGTGTTTTCATTGCCTCCCCAGGGCAAAGGCTGTTTCTGCAGTCAGCTGGGAGGCACTGAGCCTTTCCACCTACAGGGATCATTTAAATTTCTGACAAAATCCTGCACAGGATCGCTGGGTCTGCCCCGTGGCAGGTGTCGGTGCTGCCGTGTGGTTCAGCCATGCCCGATCCCAGGGGCAGGCAGCCCAGCTCTGCTTTTTGGGAAAGGCGTTGGCAGGAGTCATTTATATTCATGCGGTGCTTTCCAGGCACAGCTCTCCCGAGTGCCCCAGGGAGCATTTCCACTCTTGCAGAAGTGTCACAAAAAAAAATAATCCCCCAAGTTGTGGGTAGGTGCAGGGGGTCAATGGGAAATAACCTCAGGCCTGCAGAAACGTTTGAGTGCCTAAGCAGCCCGGTAGGCACCTGGAGGGACTGACGGAAGCTCTTCCCTGAATTTACTCTTAGGGAGTTGAATTCCAAGCACCCTTTTTGTTAATTCACCCACCTGCCCAGAGGCCATTTGTCTCCTACCTGCTGTAACCACTGTGGGTCCATCTCTTCTCCAGCCACAACCACACGTTCTGGGCCGGGTGGCTGCTGCCTTAAACCCCCCTGACATTCCCCATGCCGCTGGACTAGCATTCATTAGTCCAGAACCCCTGCCTCCGGGTACGGGTTGGACCTGAGCTGGAGGACCGACCGCGTGGGTTCTGTGTGATCGCAGTGCCCAATGTCAGGGAGACGATCGGTTGTGTGTCCTGATCGATCGGTTGTGTGTCCTGATCGATCAGTTGTGTGTCCTACTCATCGCAGCATGGCCCGGGGGCTCTGGCGGGGTGAGTTGTGCTACGTGTGATTTGTTGCTAACGCCGCTGGTTCCCTGCTCTTTGCTCTACAAGCTGAGCCTCGCTCAGTGGTTCAGGCAGGGTGGTGGATTTCGGGGACTCTGGGGGGAGCTGTGGGCAGTCCGTAACCTGGGAGTCAGAAACGAGTTGTTCCCCCCGAAGTGGTCCTGTGGGCATGTGTGAGCTCCCCTCTCCTTGCGGATGCAATTCCCCTTCCTCTCCTGCTGCAGCTCCCAGGGAGAGGTGACTCCAGCCAGGGGAAGGGGCTGTTTGCTTCCAGCTTGCTATGGGGAGAGTGCTAAGACTGCAAAGAATAAATCAGCGGCGTGAAATGTGACCTCTCCAGCACCCTCTCATTATTTTCTCACCCTCTCTGCCCTTAGCTCTGCCAGAGATAGCCTTCAAAGTCAGCAGGGCCCCCTGTTACCGAACAGGCCAGGAACTTGTGTGCAGTGCCCCTGCACAGAGTTGTGCCCCACCAGGCAGCAGGAGTGCTGCCTCCCCGATCGTCCTGTTCTCACCGACCTGTGCCCTGTTCCTTGGTTTGAGCTTCCCTGGTTTTAGCTCCCAGCCGTTGGCTCTCGTTTATTCCTCTCTCCACCAGAGTAAAAATCTCTTTGTCACATGCTGGTTTTACCCTGGAGGTGCTTACATGCTGTAATTGAGCCATCTATTCTTTTGGCGTGAAGGAAGCTGTTCGAGGCTTCTGAGGCAGCGAGGCATTGTGAGGCAGCTTCTTTCCACTTCTGAAACCCACTTTTAGGCCTGCTTTCCAAGATGTGGACACCGGCCCGGCTGCAGTTGGTCGCGTTGATAGCATCTAAGGAAATGAAACTCCCCTTCCTTGTTCTCACTATTCCTGTTTGTGTTTTAAGGAGTGGAGAGGGCATTTTGGCTCCAGCATCCTACTGCGTTGGGCTGCTGGGGTGCTGTGACTTCGGGTCCTGTTCAGTGTTTTTGCCTTCTCAGTGCTCACCTCTTAAAATCCCAGCCCCGTGGGTCCTTGGGTGAGCTGTGCTCCTGAGCTGGGCTCCAGCTTCTTTCGCCCGCACACAGCTGCTGGAAGGAGGAGTAAGGACACTGGGGAGTTCTCTCGGTGCTCTGTGAGCCATCATAAGGTGGTTTGCAGCGTGGAAACACCAAAGCATCAAGCAGATTTAGGCACTCAGATCCTACTGGTTACATGCCTGGTGCCTTTGGAGCTAAATGCTGAATGCTCCTGCTGGTGTTTCTGTATCAGGGCCTCATCTGCGTGAGAGCAGTAATGAGGTTGTTAGGATAATACAGGCAGGGCCATTAACACGAGGCTTTTGGCAGAGAAGGGATGGAGTTGTGTGCATCTCACGGGAAGGCAGTAAGGAAGGAGAAGCCAGGTGAATGGCAGGGCCTGAAAAACCAAGCAGGGAGCTGCAGTGAGAGGAGACAAAACCTAGGATTTAAGAGACGTGTTATCTGTCACCTCGTTTCCCCATGCATTACACAGAAGTGACAGTCCTGTGTTTTATATGGCCACGGGAGCACTGCAAACAAGTGTTTGAGACGGCCCAGGAGGACAGCAGTCCCCACGCGCTGGTGGCAGGAGGGTTGGTGGGAGAGCTGAGTGGGAGACTCCAACCCCTCGTGCTAATTCATGCCTCTACCTTTATACCTGTTTTTTTAAGAGGATGCTACTTCTCCCTATGGAGGGGTTGACTGTTGTGTGCTGTTCGGGTGATGCTGCTTCTCCACGCATTAAAATCCTCTGCTGCAGATACACACAAAATGTCCTTATTCAGCCCTGCACACTGTGAGTGGCAGCTCACACCATCTAAATGCCACGTTAACTTCTCGTTTCTGTTCATCCCCTGTTCTGGGGATGTTTGCCAACAGATCTCCACGTTAAACCGTAGACAAGCAATTTGTGCAATGACTATTTCTTGCTTTCCCAAGGACCAGAATGGGGACAGCCATCACGTGGGAGACCTGAAGATCTCGGGCAAAGAGTTCTTGTCTTTACCTGCAAGGTCGAAGAAATACCGGGAGCACCAACCCACTTCAGAGAGAAGGCCCCAGGGGTCAAGTACATCGCCGCTGGATGCCAGTGAAGTCCGAGTCCAGGTGTCACAGTCGGTAGGAAGATGTTTTTTCTCCTCTGGTACTCATCTTGGAGCTTTGTTTCTAACCTGGTGGGGGGGTGGCAGTGTGGCCTGTTGGCTGGAAAGCAGAGCCTGCGTCTAGCTCTGCTGTCGACTGTTCAGGCAACTGTAGGCAGATTATTTTTCCTTTCTGAGCCTCAGTTTCGCTGTCTGTTACGCAGAACTGCGGTACCAACCTCCTTAAACTGGTTTGTGAGAGCTTGGTGGTTAGTGGTGTTTGTAACCTTCTACGGAGGGGGTTTAGACCTGAACTTTCCTGAGTTTGGGACTGTCTGGGTGTGATGCCCTGACTTCTAGAAGAACACAGCATTTGGAGGCCTTGCTTTGTAGAGCCTGACTTGAACAGCCTCCCGAGCTAACCAGGAACGTGCTTGTTGCCTTCAGAAAACAGAGCCCTTTTCATGTTTTTGATAGCTTATCAACCAAAAATGCTGATGCCTTTGCCATTTACAGGTTACTGGCATGCAGCAAGGCCCTGTTCGGGGTTGAACAGCTCTGACTTAGTCTGTCCTTGGCTCCCCGGAAGGTGGTGGACATCTGTGTCCTGGAAAGCTCTCCTTGTGCATTTTTGACATCTTTAACCCAAACAATTGAGTTGTTTGAGGCTATTATCTTCTGGTTGTATTGCTGTTTATGTTGTGACACTGGCAAATACAATGTGCTGGGGAGGTTTCCTGCAGCTGTGCTGGTTTTGTTCTCAGTTCTGGAGGCAAGAGTCACACCCACAGACGATGCATGTTTCTGGACTGGGGGAGCGGGTTTGGAGGTATTTGAACTTAGTGATCTCAAATGAGAAGCCCCAAGTCCTCAGCTTGCTTTTTTCCAGGAGATGGATTGTAACAGCAAAGCTGTGATGATTGCACGGGTGCTTGCTTTATGGCTTGCTTGCTTTATGCTGAGGCTGTAATTCACTGTCACACTGCCGTGATCATGCACTTGAATCCAGGTGGATTAAGTCCAAGCCAGGAAAGACAGGCCTGTTTTTTCTTGATATTTAAGAAAAGAAAAATGAAAAAATATTTTTGTGCTGGGTACGAAAGGGTCTGAGCTGCAGAGCTTGGGAGGAAGCCTGTCTGTAGAGGGGGGATGCTTGAAAGTGTTTCCTTGTTCCTGGTCTGTGGGTCACAGGTGGAACATGTCCTGCTCTGGGTGTGCATACGTACACATCCCCTTTTGACCACAGGCACTTCTGATTTTCAGTTCGGTTGTCTGACCGCTGGAGACAGGATTTTTACACCAACTGTTTTTTTTAGACTTCTCTGAGCTGATTCTTCATTCCCAACAGTGTTAGTGGAAATGGTCTAATAGGAAAAGCATTTCCTGCTGCTCACCGGTGCAAACATGATCATTGAGAAGGAAAACAAAGCTCATCTGAGCCAGAAAGGAGACAGCAGTACTGGGGCATCCGAGGGAATATAAAGGCAGAAGAAAAAAACCACACTTCTGCCAGAAATAGCTTTGTATTTTTAACTCAGACATTCAGCCAGAAACCGAACAAAAGCCATGCTCCAGCAAGAGTAAGGCAAAAAGCATTTCTTAGGAGTGTAGTTGTGAACACGCAGGTTATGTCTGTAGATGAGGCCCCGTGGGACATCACCAGCCACTAGTGAGCTTGCGACCATGTACACAAGGATTTGGGGAATGTCCAGGCAAGAGCAAGTGAAGGCAGCAACACGCACACCCCAGTCACGGGAGGTGCCTTGCAGACACCCGGGGTTTGCTCTTGCAGGGGGGTGGTGCAGGCTCTGCCTGGGTGCTGCGACCTGACTCTTCCACCGGCTGTTCTCCTGAGGCCTCTTCCCTCTGTGCCCAGGTTTTGCAGAGTTTATTAGCTCTCTACTTGCTCTAGATTTGTGAGCTAAACCCCGACCGTCCAATTTTAGTTCAATTCCCAAGCATTCCTGGTGCACCTGAGGGTCAAACAGCGGAGAGGGAACTCACAGGACACAGACCTGCAGAGGGGTAAGGGGTGGTGAGGCGCTGTGTCCATGTGTTTGCACAGCCCCAGAGGCCAGGGCTGGAGAGGGGCAGGAGCCTGCTGCTTGCAGGGGTCCCTGCGTGGGCATCTGAGCTTCTGCCCTGCTCCCTGCAGAGCCCGGCGGTGCCGCGTGTGCCGCCTGCCCAGGCACGGAGGTGGTCCATCGCCCCGCCGGCAGCAGCGCCCCACAGCCCTTCCCGTTTCAGCCCCACAAAGGATCAGTGTGCAGAGCCCTGCTGGGCCGTGGCTAATGCCAGCTGGTGTCTTCAGACCGTGCCCCACCACACACGAAATACCCTCCAGAAAGGGCTCTTCTGCCAGGAGGGCGTCTGCAGCGTGTTCTGGGCAGCGAGGCTGGGTCACTTCGGGTGAATCTCGTTCTGTTTCCGTGCTCCCACCTGACAGGGACCCCAGCCTGACTCTGCAGGCCAGACCTCAGAGCGTTTAAAGTCAACGTCTTCTCGCGAGTACTTGCCAAAAGCGGTGAACCTTTGCCTTGCATATGGCTTTTGTCCCTGTCTATCAGAGGGCTACAGAGCTGTGTCAGCCTGTTCTGTGGCTGTGTGTGGCTGTGTGTGGAGTGTGGGTGGGCTTTTTTTGAAAAGCTCTAATTCCCATCCATGTGAGCCTTTTTAAATGAAATGTGGCGAACTGCACCCAAGACGGGTGGATGCTGGCTCCGAGCTCTGCAGCACAGACCCTTTTTCTCCTTCCCGCAGAGCTGGCTCTGGTCAGGCAGTTCAGATGAGAATCCCCCGGCATTCCTCATTTTGTGAATGCTCAAAACAAAAATCTTTTATCCATCAGTAAACAGCAAGTCCTTAATTAGAGGTGAGCTCTGATGGCTGGTCTGAGGTGCTCGTGTGGGCTGTCACCGTACCTGCCGTCCCGTCAGAAGGCACCAGCTCAGGCTGTGCGCAGCCCTGCCCGCTGGACGGTGCCCAGGAACAAACCTCCCGGGCCCCACACTGAGTGATGCGGTCTCTGGATAAGTCCTGCTGTCAGTGCAGGCACTGACCTCCTTCCAAAAGGTCTTTCTCACCAGGACGTGGTCCCACAGGTAGGTGCAGGGCCTGATTCAGAGCCTCGTGTTCCCTGCCCACCGCTGCCACCACCGCCTCTTGTTTACCTCCGTCCTCCCCATCTGTGCGATGGGGTAATGCTGCTCCCCTGGGGAGCTTACAGAGGCGTGATGATGGCTGTAAAGTTGTTTGAGCTTGGGATGGCAGGAGCTGTGGTGGTGTTATTAGCATTGGCGATGCTGCTGCTAATTACTGAGCTGCTGGGAAACTCCCCATGGGAGGAGGCGGGAGAAGGGAGGGGAGGCAGGGGAAAGTGAAGGGAGGCGAAGTGCACTCGGGGATGGAGAGGAGCCTGGCCCTGCTGGCAGCTCTGTCAGGCCCTGGGAGAAGGGCTCGGCCTGTCGGCAAAGCCGTGGGGATGCTGGGATGGATAGGAGAAGCTATGGCCCAGGTGCTGCGTAAGGTAGGAGACTGCGCCAGGCCGGCGGGCAGGGCCCCTCCGTGGGTGCTGAGCCTCCCACTGGTGCTGCACAAGATGGAGCCCGTGCGGGAGGGTTGTGGTGCTGGTGGGGCACAGACGGGCTTCGTCACCCCATGGGAAGCGGGGAGATGCCTGACTGGTGGCCACAGCGAGGAGAGAGGCTGGTGGGGGACGGGCAAGGGCAGGGCCCTCTTCACGCTTCCAGATCAGGCCTGTGTGAGCTCCCAGGGGGAAAACGCAAGGCTGTGAACGTCCGGTTCTCCCCAGGCAGCTTTGGTGTGGGAGAAGCTGGTGGGGGTGAGCCACACGTGGCCAGATTTTCCCCTGTCACAGCAGAGCCACGAGCAGAAGTCCCCATGCTAGGGCTCGGTGCCGGTGCCGGGCAGCCGGAGCCCGGTCCTCCCTGGGACGCGTGCGCCTCGCAGCTGCTGGCTTCTCTCTCTTTCTAAAGCAACATCAAAGCAGGAGGTTGTGTACCACATGAAGCTTGCAGACATCAAAGGCTTGGTCATAAATTTAACCCTTTGCTTTTCTGTGGAGAAGGTCATAACTCTCCGGCTCTTGAATGACTCGGTAACAGCTGTATTTTAGAGGGTTACTGGGAGGATGGGATTTTTCTGACACTTCAGAAGCATCAGAGGACCACAAGTCAGTGAGGCCATGTCCCTCAGCCCCCCACCTGAGAGCAACCGCTATGGAAAAGGAGGGAGAGGGCACATGGAAGAAAGGGGCTGTGTATTCCTGAAAAAGCTGCCTGGGACCCTGGGGACCTGCCCCGCTTCTGGGCCTTGCTTTCACGGTCAGCACTGAGCTAAAGTCTCCGAGATCAGTGGGACTGTGCATGTGGCAGGGTTCGAGGGCTAAAGCGCTTTAAGGGATCAAGGCCTGACAGCTGGAATAAAGCACAGAGAGAGGTAAGGATCAAACTCAATCCTCTCCCCCAGTTGGGGATCAGCTCTAGAAACGGCCCCGTTTGTGTGGCCACTCCTCTTCCAGTGAAGTGCATCAGCTTGAGGGAGTTCTTCCTCGCTCCTTGAACCTGTCCTCCGCCCTGTCCTCTGCAAAGGCCATTTATAGTCAAGAGAAAGAAGAGCTATGTTTGCAGTGAAGACTTGCAGGGATGGGTTGCTGATGTATTTAGACACCGAACAATCTGCGAGCGTGCTGTAGCTCCAAACATTCCCCAGGACAAATGTTTTTATAAGACCTGTTTTATGCTTCCAGGGAGAAGCAACCATAAAAGAAGGGAAAACGTTCTAGATTATACCCCCAAAGGCAGGTTGCCAGCGTTCTTTTGATGTTTTTATCTCTCGTGATTTACCAGCGCATTGTTAGATGGCAGGAGCAATGCACGGGTCAGATGCTCTTGGCTCACCCTCTGCCTGGTCGACAAGTGCCAGAGCTCGGTTCCCGGTGTCACGGGGCAGGGAGCAGCGTGGCAGAGGTCCTGCCTGTCTCTGCAGGCTCATGTGCTGTCCACACAGAGCTCCGATGTCTGGTGCCCCTATCCATCCCCGTGACTTCGTGCTGGACTGCAGAATTGGCCAGATGGATGCTGGGCTGCAAGGACAAGCGCAGTCTGGGGGGCTTCCTCCCACACACTTGCATGCTGGCCCCAGAGCATCTTTCTCCCTTTTGTCTTGGATAATTTGAGAGAAGATTAAACTGGTACTACCCTGCAGTCCATTAAGAGCTTGAACGTGGCTGCACCACGAGCCTTTGCTGCTCTGTGGTGGCTGTCTGTGCGTCTTCCCTCTCCTTTCCATCTTCTCTCTTTTAAGATGAGGTAACCTCTTTGTCTCGCATTGATGTGTAAATTAACTCAACGCGAGGGCAGTGCAAACGCACACCCTCCTTTATCTCCGGGCTTTATTGTTTGTTTAACTGCATGGCTATAATTATGCCATTATTGTTGGTCAGACTTTCTGGTGTAAACGTGCTCTGAGAAACTGAGAGCAAGGGGGATGGAGAGGAAGAGAGAAGCCAGAGCCAGGGAGAGGGAAGGCGGCTGCTGCGAAATTTAAGACTGTTCCTAAGACGCCTCGGAGCTGCTGTGCTGGTGTCAGTCCTGCTGCAACCAAGCAGGTGAAGGCAGAGCTGTGGGCCACTCTTGGCATGCTGCGTCTTCGTGTTCAGTTTGTGGGACCGTCTGTAGGGCTTCGTGCGGGCGCGGACCTGGGAGAGAGGCTGCTCGAGACATTTCCCAGCTGGGGGCAGGATGCGCAGGAGAACTTCCTGGAAGGCTCGAGTCTGACAGAGGTAAGGAGACTCTTCCAGAGATGCAGGCGGCTCAGAGAAGCAGCCAGTGATCTGGTTGCCTCCCCAGCATCATTCTTAAGCTGTCTGCCCTTCCTGCCCATACGCCTGTGTGAGTCTTTTTGTTAAGCACTGGGGCTCTTCTTTTCTTTAGCTCCTGTTTTCTGACCAGGTGGGTTGGTTGGTGCGTGAGCCAGGACAGACTTCAAAAACACTCCCCCAAATCCAGAGGTGCAGCAGAGCCAGAGCCATGACTCTGGTGAGTTTTGCAATGCAGAGTCCTCACTGGGACTTTCAGGTAGCATGGGAGGCAGGGAAACGAGCAGGTAGATAGAAAATCTCTGCAAAGTAACTGCACAGAGGTGGGGAGGGGAGGCAATAGCATTTTCTGGCATGCGCTGCCTCTGCTGCATTCGCTGCCTCAAAGGTAAATTATCGGTTTCTCCCTTAAATATTAACAGCTGCCAGGTAATGAATTCCCCCTCTCTGTTTTATAATGGCACTAAAATTGGGATTTGCCTTGGTTTTCTCTGTAATTATCCAATGAGAGCGTGTGAGTGCGAGGGAGGTAGGGCAGAGCTGGGCCTCGCAGGCTCTGCTGCTGCGAGTGCCGTGTGTGGGGGCAGCGCTGCTTTACCCACCCCGGGGTCTCAGGGTGTCTCTGCTCGGAGCGAGGGGCTCTTCAGATCCAGCGAGACTCAGCTGATGCTGTTTTAGTTTTGGGAAAGTGACCGCTCTGTTACGGAGCCCCTGAAGGTGCTGTGAATTGTTTTGACATTTCTTAATTTAAGCCAGGAAAAGGCAGGACTATCGCCTCTGGGTCTTCTGCGAATATTTGAATCTTTTGGGTAGAGAAGCCGGAGAAACGTCTCCTACAAGGTGCAGAGCACAGGACAAGTGTTAACTATTCCATCCTCTTTGTCCTGCAGACAGTAAGGAGGACAAAAGCAGAGAAGAGAACCTGCCCCCACTTAAAAGAGGCACCTAACTCCTGTGCACTGTCAGGGACAGGGCTGCTGTCGGCAGGGCAGCTGCACGGGCCCCGGTGGTCAGTGTCCTCCGTCTGGGGAGGGGACGGGTTGGAGACTGCTTGCTCAGAGCTGCTCTGCAGAGCCCTCTCCGCATTCTGTGCTGAACAGGAGCAAAGCAGAGGTTTTGCTGCCCCTGTGCCTTGATATCAGTCCCTAGGCTTTGTCCTCAGTGAGACGCTCCAGTACTGAAGGTCCCAGAGGTAAAGCAGAATTCCTTATCTTCCTTTCTCTGGGGTATTCTTGTTGTTGGAACACCCTCTTTCTGCTGCTTCCCGCTACGCCTGTCTTGTTTTTCGTCCTCCCAGACCGAGGTCAGGTTGTGAATCAAAGCTGTGCTGTGGAAAGGAGATAGAAGGCAGGATTTAAAGCAAGCCTCTGCTTGTGCATCAACCACAAGCAGAAGAGAAGAGCGTACCCAGGTGCAGAATGGCTGTCCCAGCCCTCAGCTCTGCAGAAGTTACACCAAGGACTCCTGGTCTGGTGCTTCTCAGGTCTCTAGGCTGAGGATTGGGGGACTGCATGAAAACACATCTGAGACCCCATATTCCAGCCATAACCAGCTAAGTGCGGGGCATAGTTTTGGAGCTGGAAACTGCAGGAAAGATGTTTTACCTGAAGAATCTGATCTGAGCTGTCTGTCCAAGGTCCCCCAGCAGGCCTTTGCTGGAGGTTAGGACAGGAGGTCCGCAGCCCGGCTGGCCCAGCGGTCCGGAGCTGCCTAACCCAGCTACTGAAACACATTCTTTTTCCCCTGACTCACTGTAACCGGGTTTTCGGTTATTGGCGCTTTGAAGCCGTAATTGAGGTCTGATCTCCTCCTCGCGCAGCCTTTTCTCCCGGCAAATTGTCAGCCCTCAAGTGGTATGAGACAGTAAAAGAGATGTTACACTCACCATTTCCTAGAAACTGTCACTTTAAAGAGAACAATACGAAAAAGAGGGATGAATTGAATCCAGACCCGGAGCCATAAAACTCCAAATGTTTGACTTCTCTCAAAATCTGGAACTCTTCATTCATTTCTAGGGTCTCTGCCGTGCTTGGGGCACTTTGTACATTCACAGTTCCGGCTTCTCACATTTAATAAACTGCACATGCCTGAAAAGCTTTAAAAAAAATCATAGTCCAAGTTCTCTTTGGATGTAAATCAGCGTAACTTTGGTTAAATCACAGGGAAATGCACACTAATAATGCGTTTTCTGGGTTACATTTAAGGACAGACCTTACAGGCAGGGGTTACCCTTAAGGGCAGACCTTACAGGCAGGGGTCTGCATACCCCAACAGTTTTGTCTGCACTTTTGGTATAATGGCTGTTACCAGCTGCTAGACAGGGCTGCAGCTGGAGCCTGTCCCACAAGACAGAAACCCAGCACAACCTCGGGAAAGGTTTGCTTTAATCTGTTGTTGCCCAGCTTTGGGAAGGCCAGATGGCAGCGAGTCGGAGCCAGGACCCCTCAGGTGAGCAGCTTGTTCTGTGCGGTCACCGGGGCATCCTGCCGAGAGGCCACCCTGCTGCTTTCGTTCCCCAAAGCCGCTCCGTTAGTGGGTTCTTGTCCAGCCCACTGCCTGTGGGTAGACACGGTCCCATCCAGTGCCAGTCCCTTCTGCCGGATTTAGGATACCCTTGGGGTGAGTGGTTTCGTGGTCTCTCTGGGCTACCCGCGCGTCTGTGCTCAGACTAGATGTGTGGCCCGAAACTTCCCTGGGAGCTGGCTGAGCGTCCTGCGAGGCTGCAGGGGTACGGACGTGAACCAGGAATCAAAGGAGCTTGAGGTGAGGAAGGTCCAAGTGCTGTTTCTTGGTGCTCTCGTGATATAAGAGTGTCGGGGCAGCACTCTGCCCCCCGTGAGCATCCCGGGGGTGTGAGGGCAGAGGAGCAGGCAGGCAGATCCCTGCTCTTGGCTGTTGCTGCCGGCCAGGCAGGGCACAGCCTGAGTCTGGGCTTCACGTGGCAATCACGAGGCTCTGCTCACGCCTCACCTTCAGCCTCCATCCACGTTTCCCATTAGCAGGGCTATTTTCAAGCCTCCCCAAAGCAATTAACACCAATTAATCTAAAAGAACCTAAATACCGTTGTTTTTTTTAGAGTCCCTGGCTTCTTTCTGTTCCACGTGCGGCCCCAGAAGGCTGCAGCCTGAACCTGTCAGAGAGCTGAGCCCAGCTGAGTGCTTCATGCGCTTCCTGGGGAGGTGTGTACTGAGAGAGGGCCCCAAATGGTCCCATGGGTCCGACTTTTCCATCCTGGGTCGTGGTATCTGTGCCGCAGAGAGCGCTGCAGTTCCTGGGAAGGGGAACCAGCCCCTGCAGGTCGGTGCAGCCCCTCTCCCCGGTCAGCAAAGAGCAAGACCGCTGAATTAGGCGTATTTGGGGTGCAGGAGGTGCAAGGCCCGTGGGATGTACAGAAAAGTCCCTGGAGGACGTTTTGCCTGAATCTAAAGCCGGTCACATCCAGGGTACTGTCATGAGGAGCAGATCAGCCTCCTTGTCTTTGCTTTCCCCAAATGAGGCACAGTTTCATTTTGCCCCTGTTAAACAGCATCTGTTAGAGCAAGTCTTGCCTTTTGCCGATAGGAGAAGCTGTTCACGTGTTTGCGTATGAGTTTTGTCTCACCAGCTTAAGCCCTGCCGAGAGGGGCTGCGCCTGACCATCGCTGAAATCGCAAACCCACAGGGACCTGCCCCAGGATTCTCCCTGCCCCCAGCAGGGCCAGGGTTTCGTGTTTTGTGGGTGCCTTGCCGAGCACGGCCTTGATCTCGGGCGAGGCCTTCGGGCGTTGCTGGGATAGGAGTAAATAATAATTAAGATTTGGGCGTTTGCTGCAGCGGGGGGGTGTTTATGCGAAGGGTAGATGTGCGTTGGGTGTGTGCAGGCACACCGACCAACCTTGCCCGATCGGCATCACCGCTGGCGAGGCGCTGCGTCTGCTCAGCTGCTTTGTAAAACAGCGCTGCGCAAGAGCAGGTAGGCGTCTAAATAAAAGTACGTTTCAAGCCAGCAGCACAGTTCTGGCAATCCAGAGACAGGCAGGCTTTTCTGCAGAGCGTTTTCCAAAGCACACTGTCAGTGCTTTCCCATCTGAGACGCACCGAGCACGGTGTGTAGTGGGGAGGAGGGCAGATCTGGGGAGCGCTGGATAATTTCGGCGCTTCAGAGGAGCGTGTCCTTGGGGGGCGGCGTGCTCACGGGCACCTCCCTGCTCTGCCACCGCCTGCTCCTCGGCCGGCCTGGACCTGGGGAGGTAGCGAGGTCTGGTGGACGGGGCCGGGGGTTGAGCGCCACTTATTAACCTTGGCGTCTGCGCTAATTGATGGAGAAAATGGGTTATAGCATCTAAAGCAGCGGAGTTATTTCGGTTTAGCAAATTACCGCTGCTCAGCTGAGACCCGACAGCCGAGCGCGGTCCTAGGTCCACCCTCGCCAACTGCAAAGGAAATTGCTGCGACTGGCTTCGGCCGAGCCGTTCTGCTCTGCTGCCTGGCTGTGTTACGGCGTGCGCGGGGAGGGACTGCGGCCCTGGGTGCGCGTGGGCATCGGTTACGCTCCAGGAACTCGCTGCTTGCCGGCAGCTGCCGATGGCCCGGGTGGGTTTGAGCAAGCCGGTCAGGTTTGCTCCCGCTGCTGGTGTCGAAGCGCTCCTCCGGGCTTTTGCGGGGCTAAGTTGGCCTCTGGAGCTGCCCGTCTGCCTTCCTAGACTAGAGAGGCTGACCTGGAACGGTGATGCTTCCAGTTTGTGTCCTTGGTTGATAGTTTAAGCTTTGAGGGCTAAATCTAGGCTTGGGTGTTTTTATTAAATGGTGACGAGGGAGCCCAGCCTGACCTGGTAAGCGCTGTCAAAACCGATGTGGAAAAGTTGCTGCGTTAACTTCGGAACATTGGTGCAGCTATCGGAGGAGCGTTTGAGCGCACCAGCTAGCGTATTGCCTCCCAGAGAGAAACCAGAAATGATTTCCACGCCGTGGATGCGCTGGTCTCAGCGGCAGGGGTTGCCTGCCTGGGCTGTGATTTCAGGGCAGGTTACAGCGTAGCTGGGGAGAAAGCATCAAACCAGAATTAACGGGGCTGTTGCACAAAGTCGCCAAACCCGAGCACATCGGCAGTCGGATCAGCGCAGCACGTAGCAGAGGTGTCGGTAACACTTCAGCCAGGCGCCCACGCAGACGCTCCACGCTCCATCTCGAAATAAAAGCAAAAAACGGAGTTGTGACCCCGCCAGCGATCCGAAGGCGTGGATTTGAGCCACGCGTGGCAGCAGGGCACGCTCCCAGCAGGTCGTCAGTCAGTGTATCAGGGAAGGAGGGAGTTGTGGGTGAGTTATTTTGATTTTGCTTGAAACAATAAAAGCCGAGTTATTTGAAATCTTAACAACAGAACCAGCTTTTAGCACCAGCGTTTATGGGGATGAGTGGGCGAGTTGTTTGAAGGAAAAAAAAAACACATATCTTTGAAAACAGTCCAAGGCAGGGCGATAATTTCATCCTACAAGGGAAGAGCGTTGGGCACGTCCTGTGTTTGGGGAGTGCGTGCGGACGGGCCTGGCCGGGAGCTGGGCCCGGGCGCTTTGGAGGAGCTCCCACCCTCGGGAGCTGCAGGTGGTGTCTCCGCAGATCGCGGCTCTTCCCCTCGGTCTCCTTCGCTGCATCCGAAGCCCGGGTGCAAAAAGCCGTTCTCTCTCGCCGCTCCAAGCGCCCGATCTGTTCTGTGCTGGCTCTGCAGCTGCGTTATCCCCGTCTTCTGTGTGTCGCCCTCACCGCCGGCCCGACGCCCCTCAGCTCTCCTGGGTCTTCAGATAGGGGCCGGAGGCTTGGCTGGGACTCGTTTCCCCCCCTCCTCTCTCTGCCAAAGCTGCAGCCCAGATGTGCGCGCAGACGTGCGGCTCACGCGAGCTGCGGCACCGCTGGCCTGCGTCGGGCGCACACGGCCCCTGCGCCGAGCGTGTCGGGGATGGGTCGGCCGTGCCCTGCCCCGTCCCTGCCCCTCCTTTCCCTCTTCGTTTGCTGCAGCATTTTGTTTTTTTTTTTAAATTAAATCACAGCTAGATTGTAGTTTAGTGCGTGAGCTCTCCAGGCAGCAGCTCAGCTTTAGAGGCAGGTTTCCAATCGCCTCTTGCCTCCCGTGGCCTGTGGCACCAGAACAAATGCGGAGTGAGTGCTTTCTGCACGCGCTGATGCTGGATTTTGTAAGGTCCAGGGCGACGGAGAGCTGGCCTCGTCCCCCGGCGGCCCCGCATCACGGGTCCTGCTCCCTGCTGCTCACGGGGGCCTGGCTCGTGTGTCTGCAGCAGCCCCCCCTTGGAGGCTGAGCCCCGCGGTGCCCCCCGTGGTCTGGCAGCGGGCTGGGGGCACGGCGCCAGGAGCCCTCATTTCAGGCCCCAGAAGCTTTCCAGGCTTCAGACCGCTGCGTGACTCCTGGGAAAAAGTGTGCTGGTGCGGCAAGGCAGGGGCAGTCCCCAGAAGCTGCATTTGTTCAGGGTAAGGAAATTCCCTGTGTCGGCGATGAAAGAGGAGAATGAAGGGTAAGGGGGCGGTGGGACGGACGGAGAGCTGACGGGGCTGCCCCCGTTCTGCTGCTGCCCCGCCGGGTGGCCTTTGGGCAGCTGCTTCTCTGCCCAGTGACCTGCCTCGCAGCCACAAATTCGCATTTCTGATTTTCCCATTTCATAAATGAGAGATAAGAAGAGCTCTTTGGCTGCTGCAAAGCGTTTCCGTCCTTTCTGTGTTTAAAAATCTTTTTACGATCAGAAAATTCCCCCTGCTGAGCAGGGATACATTTAAACGACGAGCTGCTCGTGGCTGAGTATCTTCGGCTTCTGCAATAAGACAAAAAAAAAAAATAAATCATGTATCTAATAATACGTGGAGCGGGAGGACTATCGGGAGCTAAAAATGGCCCTTCGGTATTTCGGTGCTTTAAATCCGAGCGCTCGCGTTGTGTCTGAGCGTGCACGGTGCGCTCACGCCGTGCGGCGTGTGCCCGCGGAGCTGCGCGCCTTTGCAGATGTAGTTGGGCAGAATGGATCCCGGTCTATTTTTAAGGCAAAGTGTGTGTGGCGGGTAGGAGGCGAGGAGGTGGAAGGAAAGCTAAATATTCACAGAGCTCCGCTCCGGTGTTTTAGAGCATCGTCTCATAACGCCCGGCTCGTGGCGGCGAGGTGAGGGCGATTCGAGCTCGGCTGAGCCCACCCCCTGTGCCGGGGCACCCGAGCGGCTGCGGGAGGAGCGTGGCCGTGATGCCTTCAGCTGCCTCTCGCACCGAGCCGGACGTTGGCGCTGGCCGCGGCGTGCACATGGCTGCGCGCTCGGCATAAATCTCGGCTCCGGCGGCGGCTGGGGGAGAGCTCGCGGCTGCCGGCGGGAGCTGAGGAGCGGCGAGGAGCCAGCCCCCTGCGAGGGGAGGGGGTTCCTGCTCCTGGACATGTGAAAGCTGGAGCCCGGGGGAGAGCTGGCTGCGGAGGTCAGTGAGTAAAACTCGGCTTTGATTTGCGCTTCCCTCCCGGCTTCCGAAACGAGAGTGGCTGGCTCAGGGCGAGGAGGAGGAGGAGGAATATCCAGAGAGAAAGGAGATTTACTTCGGCCAGGGCTTGGCTGTCACCTGCGTGCGCTTTTACAATCGGCTGCTTCGTAAAGTTTGCAAATAGCTTTGTTTCGCACTTCTTATTAAGATTTTTTGCGACTTTCCGGGACGGGCTGAAGCGGCGCCCAGAGCTGCGCGCTGTCCCGCGCCCGCCCGCGGTTCTCGAGCGGGCTGGGAGGGGAAGGGGGGGCTGCCGAGGGAGCCGTGCCTCGGGAGGGACAGTGACAGGGAACCGCTGCCCTCGGCACAGCCTGCGTGAGTTTAGCAGCTTCTCTGAATCCGAAGATGTCACCGAGGAGAGGAGACCCCAGGCAGCAGCCCGCTGCCGGTGGCTGGGGACAGGGAGAGCCCCGCTCCTGCGCTCGGAGCAGATGCTCCAGACGCTTCACCTCCTGCTGAAACAGGCGGAGGCGTTCGGCCGGGGGGTTCCTTCTGTGCCTCCAGCCCCTCCTCAGCCTTCTGGGAGGCTCCCCCCCAAACCTCCCCCCGGTGCCTGCCTCCAGCAGCTGCTCGGCGAGGTGGCAGAGCCAGCTCAGCGCCTGCTGCAGCGGCGAGGGGCCGGGATTTGGGGTGCGGGACGGCGGTGACGGTGCTGCTGGCCCCGGCGGCAGCTCCTCCAGCGGGGCCTTGGGTGATGCCAGGAGGCAGCGACGCCACGTGCAGGGCATCGGCAGGCGTTGGGGCAGCTCCTGCCTGGTGATTCGGGGTCAGCTGCCTGAACTGGGAGCAGGTAAGTGGTTGGGGTGCGTCTGGTTTATAGGGGGAGAGACAGACAGGCACGGCATGCGGCTGCGGATGTGCCGGGGTGAATATCTGCCAGGCCCGGGGCAGATAGGCGCTGCTGTAACAACGGGCAGGAGTTTTCCAGGAACTGTCTGGTGCTGAGGGCTTGGTCCTGGGGACAGGGAGCTGGGTCCCAGCTCTGTCACTGCGAGACTTGGGCAAGTCCCTTTGGCTCCAGGTCATCTCCTCACCGAGACGCAACGCGGAGGGGGGATCGGTGGTGGACAAGGAGCCAAGGAGGCGCTGTCTGAGGGGCTGCTGTAGGAGTAGGGGTGGACACAGCCCTCGAGGGCTCCTTGTGCTGGGGCAGGTTTGCAGGAAATTGAGCCTGGACGGGAGGAGGGGGATCGGGGGCAGGCCAGCGCCCCGTGGGGACACCAGCCCCGAGGGGAGAGGCCGATCGGAGGAGCGAGCTGTGGGCGGCTCGTGAGGGCACCTGCGTTTTGCTTGGGTGGTGAAGCTCCCTTTGGAGGGGACGTTTCATCCCGTGCACGGCAGGGGAGGTGCTTTTGGCTGTCAGCACAGAAATCAGCTGCCACGGTCCTTGGGGAGCTCCAGAGCCCTGTCCCGGGGCGCCCTGGCAGCGCGTTGTGGCACAGCCGGCGATCAGACGGCGTTTCTGCGGGGCTTAGCAGCGGAGAAGGGGAGAGCTCTGTCCTGTCCTGGCTGCTGCTGCTGTCTGCGGGGAGCTCGGGGCGAAGCTGCTGGAGTGTTCGGCTGAGGGCATTCCCAACACGGTGGGTACGGGCTGCTCTCGTCCTGGGGTTTTGTCCCAGGTTGTCTTTCGGGGGATTTCTGTATCGGTTTGCTGCCGGAGCAGCACCACGGGGCAGGAAGCCCGAGCTGCCTCCTGCTTCAGGCACGTGTGCGGGGCCAGGCACGAGGAGCCCCCCTCCTGCCTGCCGAGGAGCCCCACGGTGTGTGAAACCAGCATGGAAATGATGAACACGGCCTCTGCCGATCCCGGGGTGGGACTCGGGAACGTGCCAGACAAAGTCCCCTCTCCGCAGAGCGCTGGGCGGCGGTGGCCAGGGACCGAAGCCCGGCCAGGCGCCCGCGGGCTGCGGCTCGCAGCATCTCCGTTCGGGTGCTGGCAGGGGGGAAGCGTTTTAGCTGTTGCAGTCGGGCCTCCTGCGATTGTTTGATGGCTTTCCTGAATCAGAGTGAAAATGGCCAAGGGGGTTTAGGCATCGGAGCCTCTTCTGACTCCGTTTCGCTTTGCCTGGGATTGTTTCAGCCTTGACCTCGCCTGCCCATCCCGAGCAGCCAACGTGGGGGATTTCCCCCTGAAACGCTGCTCCGTGCCCAGGCGACAGAGCCAGGCAGCCCAGCACTGTCTGAGCCAGTGACTGCGGGAGGTTTTGTTCAGCACCTGTGGGAGTTTACTGGGGAGGTGCGCTTGTGGGGAGGCTCGGGGCAGCCCCATGCCAGGGCCCCGTGGGGTGGCGTCGCCGCAGCGAGGCGCAGGCCCCCCCCCGCCAGCCCCACAGCTGCTGTTGGCTGCCTTCCCCACACCTCAGCTGTGTTTTACACAGCCCGGCTCCGACCTGGCGGGTTGACCGGCCTGCTCCTCGCACCGCTGCGTGCGAAAGCCTGGATGCCCTCCAGTTAGGGGAGGCCTGTCTCAGGTAAGCGAGTCCTGCTCCCGGGCTGTCATTAGCCAGCCCGCTCGGTTCCCTGATCAGCAGGCGGCGTCTGGGTGGAAATGCCACTCACAGGTGATGCGAACAAAGCTCCCACCCCTGTGTACGTGGCCTCTGCCCGTGGCCGGGGAGCAGGGGCAGGAGCGGAGGCTTCACACGGGGCACGGGGGGAGCTGCGCGCGTCCCCGTTTCTGTGCCACGGGCGAGCAGCCCGGGGTCGATCTCTGCTGCCCTTTGCAGGCAGAGCCGGCGCAGCCCAGGCCGTGCTGCGCAGCACAGAAGAGGTGTTTCAGCTCTGAGGGAGGCCGGCTGGCCGGAGGGAAACGGCACGTGGCAGCACTCGAGTGCTGGAGGTAGAGGATGGGGGGCGAGGCCAGGTGCAGACACCAGCCGTGGGTGAGAAGCGGTCCCGGGGCTGGAGCAAAGTCCCTGCCCAGGAACCCTTCGGGGCTCTGGGTCTGGGGAGCCCCGCGGTTGTTGTTTGTGCTGCTGTGGGACTGCTTTTCAGCCCCGTTAGGGGATGCCCTGGCTCTCGGGAAGCCTCCTGCCCCTCCTGGCCGTGCAGAGCCCCGGGCACAGCTCGGCAGCAGACGGTGGCCCCGGGGCCGTGATGCGCGTCCATCTGCCCGCACAGCTCCGGCCTCGGGGCCAGGAGCAGCCAAGCAGGGAGCCAGGCGCTCCGTGCGATGTCTGTTTGGGCGTTTTAAATAGGTGCGGGATGGGGATGGGGGCTCTGTGGCTGGGGTGGCACCAGGGGAGCCTGCGGCACCCCCTGAACCAGGCTGGCACAGGAGGTACCCCCGCACGTGGCCGGCCCCATCCCGCACTTCGCACGCGCCGGCCGCTCTTGTACTGATTCAGAGCGTCCTTTCCTCCCCCGGGCATGTTCTGAGCAGAGATCCTGACACGGCAAAACACAGGTCCCTGCCAGGGAGCACCCAGGGGGGATCCCGGCTCTCCCTGGGGCTCAGCACTGCGCTCTGCCCATCGCACCGCCCTGAGCGCGGGGAAGCTGGAGGGAGCTCGGTGTGAATGAGCAGGCTGCCGCCTCTACCCTGAAATTTGGGTCACGCAAGCCAGCACAGCAGAGCTGCGACTGAGGTGGTTCAGCCTTGCTTTCAGCCCCAGCAAGTTTTGGTTTCGGAGGGCGCTGGCTCCGAGGGGCTGGCTGAGGCGCCCTTTGGTCAGAGGTTTGCAGAGGTGAGAGGGGCTTTGCCCCTCCCCGATCCGCTCCCGCATTGCCAATGTTCCTCTCTGGCCTGCTGCTAATTTTGATGCTGCCCTAAATAGAAGCTGAGTGCATCTCATCTGCTCCGCTTAGCATGCGGGAGAATTGTTTGCCTTCGTTTACAGGATCCGAGCTGCGGCTTTAACCCTGTCGGCACGCGGCCCTCCCCAGCGCAGAGCTCCCTCGAATGGCTTCGCGTCCCCGAGCCCCCGGGGGGGGCCCTTTGCTGGGAACGGCACCGCACACCTCGGGCTGGGGGGGGCTTCTGGGCTGCCCGGGACGGCCAAGGACCCAAGGGACCCCGTGCCGCTTCCCCAGCCCCACATCTGCCTTCAGCACTGGGAAGCAGCTCAGCACAGGCAGACCCCGTCTGAGGAGCTTGGGGTTGGTTTCTGTTGGGGTTCTTCTGCCAGCATCTGGCAGGACCCGGACCCTTCCTGACAGACGCCTTTCTCATTGCTGTCTAATTTTATATCCCATTGTGGGAGGCTCTTCAGAAGGCTCTGCTCTTCCAGCTCCCTGCCTGCTGCCAGCCGGGCTCAGGGTTCACCCCGCTGCCCAGCACGCAGCCTGTCCGGGGCTGGAAGCAACACGGCACCTCGGGGAGGCTGCCTTGGGTGCTGAGCCTTGTGCAGCGCGACTTAAATATATCCCCGTCTGGTGCGAGGTGCTCATTTGGGGACCTCACGCAAGGGCTGTTTCCCGAAGGGCTGTAATTTTGTGGCCTCTGCAGCCCGGTGGTGGCTGCACGTGGGGTGCTGTGAGTGGCGCATCGGAAGGAAGCGCCGGCAGCGCAAAGGGCAGTGGCCTGCAAAGGTTAAATTTAGCGGGTTAGGGAGGAAGGCTGGAGGCTGGCGGGCCTGGGCTGGAGCTGAGCCTCCGCCGGGCACACGGCAGCACTTCGGGGAGGGCGTCTGTGTGGTTCCCCCACCCCCTGTGCTCCCGACTCTGTTCCCTGTCCTGCCGAGCTGCGCCAGAGCTTGGGGTGAGTGCCGTCCCTTTCCCTCCCCGGCTCCTCTTTCCCCTTCAGCCTCTGGTTTGTTCCGAGCGCTCAGGATGCTCCACAGCAACGTGGGCTGCCACGGCATGAGGCTCATCTGCCTGCTGCAGGAGCCCAGCGCGGGTCTGGCCGTGGCAGTGCCGGCGGCTCGGGGGGCTGCGGCTCCCCACGGACGCCCCTCTCGCCGCGCGCAGGTCGCAGGGCAGCTCTGCTCCCGGTCTGGGTCCCTGCAGGAGAGGGGCCCTTCACGGAGTGGCCTCTTCTTGGAGGGTGGTTTTGGATTGCCCAAACCGTAGGGTGGTGAGAAAAGAGGAAAAGAGAGAGGCTGCTTCAGAGCCAAGGGCACAGCGGGACCGAGTAGCAGTGGCCCCGGCAGGCGGCGGTGCCTGGCAAGCTGCGGGCACGGCCGGGAGCCGGCTCTGAGCAGAGCAGGACAGGGCAAGGCACGGCCACGGCCACGGCCACGGCAGGCTGAGCTGTCAGACACAGGGCAGTGCTTGGGGCGTTCTGACTCCCTGCTGTGTTTTGTCGCCTTTCCAGAAGATCAACCGGACCCCTTCGGACGAGGAATGCTTCTTTGACCTGCTGAGCAAGTTCCAGAGCAACCGGATGGATGATCAGCGCTGCCCGCTGGAGGAATGCCCATCGGAGGCTGCAGAGGCAGCTGCCACACCAGTCCCTGCCCTGGGAGAACGGATCTGTAAGCACTGATGCGTTTATAAGTCACTCCTACGAGGGGGTGATGCTGCTCCCATGGCGTGGCCGGCTGTCGTGGTTTTATTGTGCATCTTGTGATGTTTTCCCCAAGCCTCAGCTCCCTGAACCTAGCAATTATTTTTTTTTTTATGTTTGCAATCTCCATCACTGTGCAAGGCATAAAGAAACCTTCCCGTGTTAATGGTTGCTGAAGCAAAAGCTGGAGGATGTGAACTGAGGCTTGGAGAACAGCCTGGCAAGAGAAATGCAAAATATACCCGGATTTTTTTTTCAGTCTTTTGGAGGTCTTGTCTGACACACCGAGGTTGGCAGGAGGACTTCGGCCTCTGCCAAAGTGGGAGATGCTGGTGGTCGTTGCTGAGGGAGCCTTGTGAGAGCCGCAGAGCTGGGGCAGTACGGGCCCGGAGGGGGCTTCATAGGCAGGGTGGAGTACCGGCGGGTTTTCTCAGTGTTACCCTGGAGGAAGAACTGCTGGGTTTTGTCCAGTTGTTGGATGCTGTGGTGAGAGGTGTCACAGAGCAGAGAAGCCGGGAGGACGGAAAGTAATAGGAAGCTCCCAGCACGCAGAGAGCTAGCTCGCTCGTAGGAAGAGCGTGGATAAATTGAGGAAGCCGCCTGACAAGTAGCTTGGATAGGAGAGACAGATCGGGTCTGCGTCTGCACTTTGGCTTTGTGTCCTTTTTTACGACGTTGTGTTGAGGGCCTTTGTTTAAAGCAAGCTGGAGAGAAGCACTGAAACGTGCAGGCCCCACTGGTGTGCTTAAGCACCATCACAGAGGGCTCAAAGCCCTTCATTCGAACCGACGGGTTTGTTTAGCAGCTCCCTAACCAACACGAAGCCCCAGCAGGGGAGGAGCAGACCCCGACCTCCCTCTGAGTGCGGCCAGGAGCGCAGCACGAAGCTGCTCGGGGTGCCGGTGCCAGTGGCAGGGGCTGAAGCAGCAGCCGGAGCGAGGCGGCGCCGAGGTCAGGCTGTGGCGCAGAAGGCAGGCAGGTTGGCTGGGAGGTGAGCGGTTCTTTCGGTGCTAAAAATAGGCTGGAAATGAGCATCACTTCTTCGAGATACGTGTTTCTGATACAGAAGTGCATTCGGCTTTAACAGCTGTGTAATTTAGGCGAGCGAGTTTAAAATACGAAGCTTTATAAAGACTGTACAAGTAGGCACATGTTCTGTTCAGCTGTCAGTTGGACTCTGAGCTTTTTGGACATGTTATTTTTCAAGGTTTCTTTGTCAGCTGAAGGGGAAGAGACGCGTCTTGGCATCAGCGCTGAGATTATTCTGCGTTCCTGCCCCTCCGCAAGCCGGGGCTCCAGGAATAGCACGCGGTGGCAGGAGACCGGGGGCACCCTCAGTGCTTTGTGCTCGCTGGGGCGTTTGGGTTTCTTACGCTTTGGTTTTGCTTGTCGCCATCCCCCGTGCACTGCCGGTTGTTTGGGAGCGTTTCGCTGCCCGGCAGCTGCCAGGAGCCATCAGGCTCTTCCCTGGGGCGCTGCCTGGGAGGCGTTTTCCTGGCTGGGGGCTGACTCGCTCGCTTCGCAGCAGTCCCAGCATTGCTCGGGTGCTATTGGAAAACCCTCCCGTTGTCCCGTTGCTGCTCTGCCCCCCAGACGGGGCCCTGCAGCCCCTGGTGTTGCACCCCAAGGGTTAGAGCCAGGCGTGTTTGGTGCCTGGGCAGGATGCGCCCTGCGAGAATGGGCGGAGCGTAGGCTGTATGGACGGGTTCTGGACTGGGAACCCAACAGGGCGAAGGCTGTGCCGCCTGGTGAGCGGCTTAGCTGGGCCTTGGCTGTGCTGATTAGCTGCCTGTAATTACACCCAGCCCTTGGGAGCGTGTGGGGTGCCCATTACGGAACCACAGCCGCGTGCAGAACTCTGCGTTCGCCTGCAGCTGACGGTAACTGTGCAGCCCCATGCCCCGAGCGAGGCGGGGGCTGGCCGATGGTCACAGAAGCCCCAGGGGGCCCGGCTGCACGGCCGGCCCCTGCCCCTCCGTGGGGGTGTAAGGCTCCGCCGGGTGAACGGGATTTTTGGGGGCGAGGACTCGGGCTCTGAGGCGAGCAGGGCTGCGGCTCGCGTGTGAGCTGGCAGAGCTGTGACCCCGGCATGTGCTCCTCTCCCCGCCTGCAGCGCAGTCCTCCCTGATGGCGTCCCCGCAGACGGAGGAGTTCTTTGATCTCATCGCCAGCTCCCAGAGCAGACGGCTGGACGACCAGCGCGCCAACGTGGGCAACCTGCCCGGCCTCCGGATAACCCACAACAACCTGGGGCACCTGCGCGTGGAGGGGGACGCTCAGGAGCCCGGCGACGAGTTCTTCAACATGCTCATGAAATGTCAGGTACGGGCAGGACTCGATTCTCCCCCCTCCGGGCACACGCTGCCCCCCGATCCCACCTGCGAGGGGCTGTGGGCAGCAGCTGCCCACCCGCAGCTCCTGTACCAGCCCTAACGCCTGTTCTCCCCCCCCCGCAGTCCTCCAGGATAGATGACCAGCGCTGCGCCCCACCCGACTCCATCCCCCGTGGCCCCACCATGCCAGACGAAGACTTCTTCAGCCTTATCCAGCGCGTCCAGGCCAAGCGCATGGATGAGCAGAGGGTAGATTTGGCCTCAGCCCAGGAGGAGGCAGCAGAGGAGCAGCAGAGGCCTGGTTCCAGCTAAGAACTGGGGTTCAGGTCGGGGGGTTTGGTTTCATTTTGGTTTTTTTTTTTGAAGAGAACTAAGTGTAGGTGGTTTCAAAGCTGAGTGCTCCTGCGCTACCACAGACTTCTCCCAGGAGCGACCCGAGCCGTGGGGAGCTGGAGCTCAGTGCACTGCACGTGGCTGCTCTGCGGAGGCAGTGCCACAAAAAGGCCCACCAGACGGGGAACGGTTTTTAAACAAGGGGGTTTTTTAGGACGTGCAGCCAGTGTAACACTGGGCCCAGCACCAGGGAAGAAGACTTTGGCAGTCCCTTTGCTTGTCACCTAAAAACCCAGGAACTTGTGCTGTCAGCCGAAGGAGGAGCCCGGAGCAGGTAGTTAAATCCAGCCTTGATGTCCTTTATTTCCAAAACACTTTTAATTTAATGGGGGAAGAGCACCTTTTTCATTTTCAAGTCCTCCTGTCTTGTTTGCATCATGAGGTGACAGACTGCTCTGGATCCTTTCCTGGAATATCTTGCTCAACTTTGTTCTTGCTAAAGGAGGAAATGAGCTCAAGTCAGCGGCAACGCAGGTCCTTTTAAACCTGACCCCTGCCCTGGCTGCAGCCATGGTCCCCCCACTTCAGTTTGTTCTGGGGTTGCTGTGAGCACCCTGTGCTGTTCCTCCCCTCCGCTTCCCCAGCCACCCGTGTGCAGAGCTGTACTGGAACCTCCTGTGCAGGATCCAAGGCTCTCCCACCCGTAGCTTCAGTGGAATTTGGAGACCCCCAGCAAAACCCCAGCCTGGGACAAAGCCTGAAAGGTAACTGCCAGCTGTGCAGCCCCAGCTGCAGCACCAAGACAGGAATCTGTGCCCGGGAAGGGAGGAAGACAGTCTCTGCCCATCTGCTCAGCACAGAACACAAACTTAGGCAACGTGTTGCTTCTGCTGCAGCTGGGCCAGAAGCCTCGTACAGGATCGAATCGTGTGCCCAAGGCAGAAACCTGCGCTTGGCACTGACCTGCTTCGAGAGCTACAAAGCCTTCTGGTCACGGCTCGCGATGAGGGTGAGCAGAACGATGCCCTGCTCCCTTGTGCCCAGCAGCAGTGGGGGACAACGGCCCTTCCCTCCGCCTTGTTCCTCCTGAAAGCAGGGCTGTGCTGCTGCCTGCCCTGCAGAGCTGCCCTCAGCGCCACCGTCCTGCTCTGCCCAGCTGCCTGGCGCCGTCCCCGCAGGAAACGGAGCCTTGCGCCCGCTCCAGCCGGGGGCGTTTGCTGGGCCGGCAGCCCCGCACCGCACGCGAGTGCAAGGACCTACATTTACTTACATTTCCTTCTGGTAACGTCGGAAAAGCAAGAGCCCGGAGAGGAGGCCAGAAGACTTCTCATCTGAGGAGGTGGAACAGTTTTTTCTTTGCTTGACCTGAGAGGCTATCTTGGACTTCAGCACCTCCAGTAATGAGGTCTGCCAAAGCAGGTATGTTCCTACGGAGAACAAATCAGCACTTTCTAACTGAAACGCATTTGACGGAAACATTTCCAACCAGCAGTTGAGATTTTTAGACCAGTGATGCTGCTCATCGGGCATTTAACCTGCCTGCACTGAACCACGGAGCACTCACCTGCTGCAGGGATGGCTGGGCCGAGGCTCGGCCTCCTGCCTGGGGCAGGTCGGAGCTCTGGAGACAAGCCAGGAGGACCTGCCAGCCACCTACGTACCCACCTAGCTTGAATTTGTCCAGAGGAAGACAACGCTGAGGATGCCGATGACTTGAGCAGCTGCGGGCCCAGGCCTGTGCAGCTCAGCCAGGTGGCGAACTGGAATCTGACCATTAAGCTTTCAGAGGTGTTAATTATTTGCCATATACTTGAATGTATGAGCTTATTTATTTTTTACATGTGCATTTGCTAGTGTCATTTTAATGGGGAATTTCCAACCCACAGGTACTTTTTTTCTAAAAAATAATCTGCCAAATGAATTAATATATTAGAAACGAATACAGCGCGAGGGAAAGGGAGGGTTGTGCTTAATAAATATTTGTGTCTAAGCTTCAGTGACAAAAATTAATTTCCGCTATTTTTTGGCCAGCAGAGCTAATGGTGGTCCTTTGGGATGGGACTGGGGGTGCGTGGTGGGTTCTTGTGGCAGACATCGCCACATAAAAGTGTTAAGAAAAGGGTGTGTGCACCACCTGCGTGTCCCTTTACGGTCAGAGCACACAGGCCTCTTAGGGAGCAGCCACCACCCCTGGCCCTGCCTGACCTCGCTGCGGGGGCACTGTAAGATACAAAGCCCTGAGCCCTCCTGCCCTGTCTCGGTGCATTCCCGGCACCTGCCCCCAAAAGCCGTACTGTTTCCCTGGTGGGAGCTGCCAGAGAAAACGGGCAACCAGTGGCTGGCATAAGCGCTCGGTGAAGATACTCACACAGCAGCGGGCAGCGGCACAAGCTCATTCCAGCGCAGCAGGCAGGTGCAGGCCATTAGACTTCGCTTGAAAGGGGGCCAGGGAGCCGCAGATTTTTGGATCCTGAGCCCTGTGAGGATAAAGCCAAGTCACAGCTGGTCCTTCCACGCCTGGCTAACTTGTGCAGGCTGCTGCCAGTCCTGATCACAGATTAATGAAGAGCCACCAGCTCGTTCTCATCAGGCACGCTCAAGTTCCTCACTGCCTGGCCACAAGCAGGCAAGGTGTGGGACTTGAGGACAGAACCATGCCCCCAGCTAGGCAAAGGCTGGTGATTCCCGGGATTCGGAACAGGTGAAATTCTTAAAAGCAAGGGGGAGGCTCACCTGCTGTCTCTCTGTCCTTAGCAGCTGGGGAAGGGCATCGTATGTTCTCCAGTAAATGCCTCTCGCAGCGCACCTACGGAACAGCCAGATCCCCGCTGTGAGCAGGAGCCTGCGCCGGTCGCTGCTCTGCTGGAGCCTGAATTAACAGCGAGGACAGCGTTATCGCTGTCCAACGGCTGTCACAGCGCGCAGAGCACAGCCCTTCCTCTCCTGCTCTGCCAAGCCCAGGCCAGCAGAGCTTGGTAGGGAACAGCTCGCCGCTGCTGACACCCGCCGGGCAGGCGCGGCACTGCCGAGGCCTGGGCTGGCTCGCTCCGCATGGAGGCCTGCTGCAGCACAGCGCGGGGTGCTGGCCCCAGGGCAGGACAGGGAGGGGGGAGGAAAGCTGAAAGCACAGCAGCCCCACACCGTGCCGCGCTCTCCTACTCAGCTGTACAAATGCCCTGCGAGGCACTCGCGAGCCGGTGCTGCTGTCGCGCAGGGTTTGTTCTGCGGTGCTCAGCTGCCAAGTCACGTCAGGGCTGAGGCGCAGCACTTACCTCAGCCCTCCCCGGAGCCTCGTGCTGGTGCGGGTCCGGCCGTCCGTCTGCGTCCGGCTGGGAAGGCGCGCAGCCTGCAGGAAGGGCTCTGCTGGCCTGGAGCGCCCAGGCGCCGTAAATTTCAGTCTGGAGCTGGACAGCGGCCCGAGGCTCTCCACAGCCATCGCCCAGGACGCAGTCGTGGGCCGTTAACTCCTGCGTGGCCTCGCAGCAAGGAGCTCAGCAGGCAGTGGCGCTGAGTAGCCCACACCAGGGACATGGGCCTAGGTCCCAGCCACGTGCCCGTGGGGTCGGAGCAGAGGGCTCTCACCCCGCTGCGCCTCTGCCCACACTGCAGCAGGCCCTGGAGGCCCAGAACCGCCCCGCATCAGGCCCGGGGCAAGCAGCACAAGGCTGAGTCACTTCACAGCCCCCCCGCTCCCCTCCTCGCCGCCTGCGCCGCTGCTTACAGGAGACATTTACCTGCCCGAGCCCATCAGGAAGGCGGCGCGGTGCCGCTGAGCCCCGCACAGCACACCCAGGGGTGGCAGGGGCTGTAATGCCACCGCTGCACGCGCAGCAGGAGGCGCAGCCCCGCACGCACACGCTCATGTTCTGGCCCTGCAGGGCCCCAGCTGCAGCCAGCAGGCGCAGCACATCAGAAGCCCACAGCAGCTGGAGGAACTCTGGAATTTGAGTGCAATAAAAAAGGCGGGGAGGGAAAGGGGTTGTGCAAAGAGGCAGAAAGCAAGAGGCACAAAATGTCCCATTTTGCAGAAAAGCCCTCACGGGATAGGATTCGGGAACAGAATCCAGCCCTTAGCAGCCCCAGTGAAATGCTTTGAGGCCTGTGCCAAAGGTTTGCAGCGCAGGCTGGGAATGCTGCTTTGCCCCACCTCAGAGCACCGGCCCTCCTCTGTGCATCTACCACCCCTGCCACAGCACCGGCACTCACCGTGCCCTGCTGCACCAGGCCTCCACGGCACTTTTCCCCCACCTTGACACACCTCCAGCTCAGGAGGAAGCCTTTTTTCTCTTCTTCTCTCTCCCACTCCTTTGGCTGAAGGACGGTCTGCTGGGCTCTTCCCAGACAAAGCCTGCTCACTGGTGGCCTCTTTAACAAACCGACAGGTTTCCTTTTTTTCAGGGGAAAAAAAAAAAAAAACCAACCAACAACTTCAAAACGGCGCACGTTTTTTTTAAATACAGTCTATTAGCAACAAACCCTTCTGTTTTACACACAAAGTCCCTGAGAGAAGTGCAACCCTTTCCCTTCCAGCTGAAAGCCCCGGGATGGTTTGTCACAAAACTCACCCATTTCCTGCGCTGTGGCAGGGCGCAGCCTCTGCCTGGCTCCAAGGAGCCCCTGGGGGCTGCCCTCCGGACCCACCCTGCCTCTGCAGCTGCCTCCCAGCAGCCGCGGGCAGCGCGCTCCCCGCATCTACGCCCTGAAGATCTGCCCGCTCCCTGCGATCTGCTGCCGCCTGCTCTCTCCTCGTCCTGGCCCGCAGCAGCAGCAGCAAAACCAGGCCCTGCTCCATCCCCAGACCGTGGCGCCGGGCACCAGCAGGCCCGCCTGCTCCACAAGCACCCGGCTGCCCGGCCGGCAGCACCAGGCCAGCGTGCTGCCCTGCCTCAGCACCAGTGCCAGGAAATGCCGACCGGTCTGACAGCCGGGGACAGACTTTGCTGCAGTTTTTTACTGTAACGGAGCGAAAACTAGCGTAACCTTTCTGTATAACTGTAGCTAGGGGCACGGTAACTGATAAGAAAGTTAAGGAAAATGGCTATAACCTGGCTTTTTTAGTACTGACTGTTTCCAAGACAACGCAGATCCTTCCCAGCAGCTGGGTTCCACCCCACCAAAGGCACCAGAGCCACGGAGGCAGAGCGCTGTGTCACGTAGCGGTAACACAATAACCCCCCGTCCAGCAGGGCCAGCAGCTCGCAACAGGGTGAGCACACAGCAGTGATCCAGGACGCCTGTTTCTTAATTAACACGTGGATCGCTCCAGCATCTAATTGTATCAGAGAGCTGTGTTTCTTTAGGATATAGGAGATTAGGATAGGAACACACACAAACCTAGCTGAGGGACAGAGCGCCTGCCCTTCAAAGCTGTTTCACCACTCTGAGCTTACGTACCGACAGGAAAACATGATTATTTTCCTGTTGCTCTGAACCATGCTCACAATACAACGTGTATAAAATTACTACGAACCCTTCAGATGAACAAAGAAAACTCATTAACACTCATTAATACATGCAATGCCCTCACTGAATACTTGAACGATTAAAGGCCATGGACACCTGGACGAGTTTGGCTGAAAGAACTGCGTTCATTCAGCTTGGAGACACAGCAGTGCAGTGTTTTGAAAGAAGGTAATGGGCACAGGCTGAAACCTGGGACATTTCAGTTAGGTACGAGGATTTATGTCAATCTTTTACTAAGGGATTGGTCAAATACCAGACCAGGGCTCCAGAGAGGCTGTGGGATCTCCACCATCCTCAGATACTCAAGCCTAGGCCCTAAGTGTCTTTATTTAACTGAACCTCCTTTGAGTACAGTGGTTGGACTAGAAACCTCCAGAGGCCTCCTCCAACCTAAATTACTCTTTGATATCAAGTTTAAAAACATGACAAAGAGGATGCTTCCCTGTGCTTCACGCTACTGGACCTTAAGATAAGCTAAACCTTTATCCAGGCAGAGAGAGGAAGCCCTAAGAAAAGGCAGTATGATCACCTTGCTGCCTGATTCATCGCTACCCAACGTTAGGTGCTGGTAAACACCTACATTTCGCTTTTATGAAGTTATTATTTTTTGTTCTAGCTGATCTTAACGTGCAGCAGTAGCATTAATAAGCACCTCAATGTCTGTCAAATAAGACAAATTCCTAGGTGCTCCACTTATCTCCAACGTGCTTCACAAATATCAATTTTGCCTTCACGCCCGTCCTCCCCCTCACCAGTGAGGAAGTTGCATAACCCCAGCACCCCGGAGCCGCTCGCTGCGTCACGGCCCCAAGTGGAATTTCCGAGCAGGGGCTGGCACTCCCACGGGGCAGCACAGCCTGCCTCACGGCGTAACCCACAGACAGGGATTTTCAGCCTTGTGATAGACAGAAGGGGCACAGAACCTTCCCTCTGGATGATAGCAGGGGAAATGAAAAAGCAGCACTTCGGTGACTGCAGTGAGAGCTGGTTACCTGACCCTCCTGCAGGGACATTTTGGCTTTGCAAACTCGCACATGGTCAGGCCTCCTCCTCGGGTGGTATCAATTGCCTCTGCTGCTCAGCTACTGTGCCCTGTGATGCTCCTCCAGGAGCACTGCGATCAGCTGCTGACGTGCAACACCTAGACAGCATCAGAGGACAGAGCTAAAACCTGCAGTTAGAGCTAGGCCAAAACACATGGACAAAGAATTAGCTCCCTTCTCACCTGAGAACAAAGCAGGCTTCCTGACACTGCTGAAGCACTCAAAATTGCTTTAATGTCAGCAAAACAAGTACCAGGAAAAATATCCACACTCCACCTCTAAAAATATTGGCTTGGTCAAAGGTAAAACTACATATGACAATGACACAACAGAGAGAAGACCGACGCCTGAGTTTATTTTAAACATAGACCACTGAAATTAGGGAAGAAACGTTAACAGTCTCTCTTGCCATCAGCAGAATGACACAAACCCCACTTGTCACGTCTGTCCCTTGCCGCCAGTCTCTGGGGGGCCTTCCCCACCTTCTCCCTCTGTAGGATGGCTTTGAGAGCCGGTATCTGCCGTGCTTTCCAGAAGCAGCTCCAAGGCTTCCTCACCAACCACACGTCTCACCTTCTCCCCTTTGGCTGCCAGGATTTCCTCGATATTCCTGAACAGCAATTTGAAAACCAACAGTGACACTACAGCAACGGCTGGACAGAAGAGTCTACTGCGTGCTCTTTCCTTTCCACTTTGCTCGCAATATTAACGCCACACAGCAAATCAGCACGTGCACTTTACCACGGCACCTTTCCGTAAGTTTGGGAAGCAGATGAAACTATCCAAACCTCCTAGGACCATTTTTATCCATTAGGATCAATAATCTAGCAATTACGGCAGAACAGAAATTTTAAAGGCATCTAAGGGAGTTAGAAATCACCGAAATTCAACAGCACATGGGTCCCCACGTTTGAAACACTTAGCCAGGTGAACCTAGCAGCAATTTAATAAAGCCTGAGAGAGAACAGAAGAACGCCACACACAATAATTCACCTGCTGGCACCAACAAGAATGTCTGTGTCTCATGCAGCTTCTGCTGCTGCTTTACACCATTTATTTGGATCCTAGGTAGTGAGGTTCAAATTATAGGTGATTATAAACCTCCATTCACGTGCTTTAAGAAACTGGATGAAATATAGAATTACACCAAATAAAACCTCTGGTTTGATTTAAGTCACGTTTTAAAAGCATCAAAGAAACAATACATCAGCTCAGGAGGATCTGGTTATAGCTCAACAGTCTTCTTCCCTTGCTAAATGAGAGTGTTGCTGGCACACCTACCTTTTTCCTTCCAGATCTGAGAACCATCCCAAGTTATCTGCTATGACGTGGTGATTCTTGCAGCCGGGGCACTTCACAATGACCACCCCTTTATGGTAGGCTAACTTGGAAATCGTTTTTGCTGAGCGTGTCTGGCAGACCTACAAAGCAAACAGACAGCAACAACAGATGATAACTGCAGCTTCTGGACCTTTCAAAAAGGGAAATATTTTCCTGAGTGGAATATTTATTTTGCCCTCCCTCATCTCTAGCTATGGCAGGGCTGCTCAGTCACGGAATGATGCTGTGCAGCTCCACGGGCACTTTGCAGGTCTGGTCTGCAGAAAACACAGCCCCACAGCCCGCTCTTCCCAGGCTCTCCGGTCTGTCCCTCGCTTCTTTGTAGAAGTGGCAAATGGTTTTCATAGTGGGGGAACGTGCAGAACTACAGAGCAAAACCTAAAATAAAACACCGATGATTTAGGCAGTTCTGGTACTGCGGATCTGTATGTTGGGAACTTTGGAAATTTCACTGGGATCTTCAGCTGTTCGGAACGTATTTTAAAAGCATTAGTTTATTGCACTGATAAAATACTACCGTTATGTTTAATTAAAAAAAAATAAGAGACCCAGCTACCAAAGCCTGCTGCCTGCAAAGGCAACCAGGGGCCTGGCCTCGACGAAACGCGTTTGTTTTTGTCTTTTTAACGCGTTTAAGGGAAGGAGAGGGGAAGCGATTTCAGCGCCCGCCAGCCCTGCCCGTCACCAGAGGGCTGCTGGGGGGGGGGGAAGGCGCCGGCTCCTCCTCGCCCCTCACCGCCCCGGCCCACCTTGCAGGTGTACACCAGGCGGTAGTGCGAGGCCCGAAGCTGCCCCACGGGGCCCGGCGCGGCGGTGCAGACCGGGGCCGGTGCCGGTATCGGTGTCGGTACCGGTATCGGTGCGTGCCGGGGCCGTCGTGCCGAGGGGACCCTCAGCAGGACCCGGGCCGCCGCCCCCGCCGCCCGCCGCAACATGGCGCTGGCGCAGGCGCGCGGAGGGGGCGGGCGCTGAGGCGGCGGCGGCCATTTTGGGGCGGTGCCGGGAGCCGCTGTGGGGAAGGGCCCCGAGCCGGGCGGCGCCCTCGGGCCCCGGTCAGCCCCCAGCGGGGTGCGGCCACAACCCCCCCAAGGGACCCGTGAGCCCCTTCCTGGCACGAAGCGAGGCTCGTCCCGTGTTGTGCGTTAGCAGCACCCGCCCCCGCTTTTCTCTGTTTCCTTTCACGCGAGCCTGGAGCACAGAGCAGGCTCTGAGTGAAGCAGAAGCTCCCACCCACGCTCTCTGGCAGAGCTGCTACCACACACAAGCAGACCGTGGGTCTCCGAGCCTCAACCCTGTTTATTGATGCACTGCACACCTCTCAAGTTACTGCGGATCTAAATTACAAAGTTCTCAATGACAGAGATGGACGAGGACAGGCAGAATGCTAAACACACAGTCCAGTTACAAACTTTAACTTCTCATAGTGTTGGTTATAGTCCAGTTACAAACTAACTTCTCATACATGTTGGTTTAGATGGTTTTAAAATCCATGTAGTCTATTTGAAGAGACACATACAGATCGCACCGCGGCCTCTCTGCTGTTTGCCTCGCATGTTGGCTCCTGCCCTTAAGAGCCCTCGGTGTCAGTGTTGTCGCTGCCAGTGGTGTTTTCCCAGTCTGCTTCGTGGTGTTGGCCCTTTGGTACTCTTCGCATTGCCCTTTTTCTGAAAACAAGGGTAGACATTTCAGTTTTAGATGTTGAGCCTCTGAAGGTAAGTTCTGTAAGGCTGAGGACAGGGAACAGACTGAATAGAAGAAATACACACAACAAGCTAATCAATTAAGTCGCAAGGTTATGTCTAAATTAGTCCTGCTTACTAAAGGCCAGACCTTCGGTAACGCTCAAAGCAGTCCTTCATCCTCCTCCGCTCCTTTTCTGCCAGTTCCTCATTGGCCAAGCCACACTCCTTGAACTGGAGAAAATGCAAACAGGTATGAACTGCATTCCTCTGAAGATCAGATCAATGTTATTATCCAGTAGGGCAGAACTGTTCTGTAAAGATGGCTGGTTTTGAGGCTGATGTACTGTATTTGGCCTCTGCAAGGTAAGGTAAGGCTGCAAACCACCCAAAGAAGCATGATGATCTCCTCTCAGACTTGTTTGTGCCCTGAATCATTTCACGTGTAAATAAAGGGGAAAAAATGGAAACCTATGCATTAAAATGAGAAAGTATAGCTGTTCACTGCCCAAACCCTCACCTAGGGAAGTACACCAGTGTGTAGAGCTAGCTTCCTGCATCTGCCTGGGCCTACAGAATGAAGTACAGTGTGTTTACTCCTGCACTGTCCACTACTGTGTGTCCAGGACGGTAATACATCCTGGTTTCACACAATTTTACCATGTTTATTCTCTCTCAGCTGCAAATTTGAAATTCTATTTCATCAGTGATACTGCAGACAGTTAAACTGAAAAACAACCATAACCAGAGATAAAGGCCAGAAAATAATTAGAAGTTCCTAAGCAAAGATGGAGAAATAACCAGCAGATGCATTCTACTCTTCTACTGTTCAGAGCTCACCCTTTTTGGAGGGGGCATTTTGCACAGAGTGCTTTCTGGAAAAGCAGTAGCTTTTCCAGCAGAGTTTGCTTCTCAAACCTAGTAAATCTATCATTAAGAACATTAAAGATCACAAACCCCAGTCAGCATAAGGAAAAGCTCACAAAGATTCTCTTACAGTGGGTGACTCTAGAGGCAGATTGCTCTCTCGGGTGCTAAATTGCTGGGTTTGTCCTTCAGGGCAGTCATCTAAAAGATGGAAAAATCACAGCATTAGTCATAGTTGCCACTGATAAGTAACTTCTCCTTCCACTAGTTCAGCAAATAGCAATAGTTGTAACATAAAAGCTGCCCAACAGTGCACAGAGTCAACAGCAGAACTGAAACCAAGCCTTAAAACATTTGGGATTTAGTCTTCTAATCAATGTGCAAGTCACTGTTCATTTTATTTGACCCCCTGAATCTTGCTTAGGATGATGGACTTCCCCAACAGCCTCAGAAAGAGAGACCATCTATCTAGTTTCTGCATATGAGGGAGCAAAATGAACCTTTGCAAAGCAGCACCTCTGCTTAATATCATTACAAAAAAAAAAAAAAGCAATTGTGTTGAAGATGACCATGAGAAATCATTCTAAACATGATTTTAATCACAATTTGTCCCTGTTCCCCAACAACTAAGTCTTGCATATCAAGATGCTTAACATCAGGTGATATTTTAGTGAAATTCCTCATGTAGTGATCAGGTACTGTGCTGCCTGATTTTGAACTGAGTGAGGTAGAATAATACAAGTCTTTTTGGATCAGTGTTGTTTAGCTTTTGTGAAAAATCTCCCATCTCAATAAATAAAAAAAGAGATCAGAACAGAAGGTTTCTTCTGCGCTAGTTTTCCTCCTTTCTCAACATGTTTTGAAGGAGAATCTCAAGCTCTTAGAGGAGCCTGTTAATTCCTCTCCACACTGCTGAATCATTTCCACTGGGGATGCCACAAAAACAGAACCAGTGACAGCATTAATTACATGGTTCTGCTTTTGTGAAATCAGCCTGCAACATAAAAGGGAGGAGGGGAAGGAAAAATCCCTGAAGAAAGCCACATGGTCCTTCTGAACTGCAAGGATGCTTGTTCTGTTCTCAGCTAAGCCACAAATGCAAGAGGACTTGGGGAAAAAAGGACACCCAGGAACTGTTTCTCAGAGGCACCATGTACTAGGTGATTTTTCCTGGACAAATTCAGAAGACAGATTACTGAAAAAAAGACTCAAGGACCTAGGACAGTCTAATGACACAACTTTGCCACGTCATTCAGCTGTATGAAAGACTATTTCAAAGACCACGTAGTAAACAGCATGTGGAGTTTTTTCTCTCCAAAAAGCTGTACTCACTGTTCCCAGCATCTGGGGACAAGTTCTTTTTATAGGTGAGAAGGATGGTGGTATGGCAGAATGCCTCGGCATTCTAGAAGCCTTGATTTATGGGTGCCTATTCTGAGTACTCTCAAGGAAGCCTTACTCAGAGTGCCAAGCATGCCCCCACTGAGAAACATCTCTCCCAGACTGAGTCTCCAGTCACGCTACCTCTTCTCCACTAAAAATAAAAAGCGGGGATTGTCTTTTCCCATCCCTTTGGAACACTGAATCATCCCTTTAAGAATTCTACTCTATGTTTTGCCCAACAAAAGCCTTACTTTTAGTCAGCTGTGCATCTTCATCTAGATGACCATGAAGAGTAAGCTATGGGACAGAAACAAAGCAAGAAATGAGAACAGCCCCTTATTCCTTCTCAGACAATAGCTAGGAACAGATGGAGAAACATAAGACACAGCACATGCATAAAACTGACCTTTCCCTATCGTAGCTTGCTGTCAGCAAAATAGGAGACATTCTGAGCCAAAAGTTGTTGATCTACTCATAAATTTATCCTCCATGACTATATCCAGTTCTTTTGGCCTCATTTATGCATTTTGTCTCCAGACAATGTGACGATCTCTTCCACAATGAAATTATGAACTAAGTAAAAACTCTTTACTACAGATGACCCCAGGGTAATACTTTTGCCTGTTTTCCCACAAGAGACAACCAGAAGCAACCCAAAACAATTTGATTCCACTAGCCTGCTTAGACTCAGCAGTCTGAAACTATCCCATCAGAAAGTAAAATGTAAACAAGGCACCCTACTCACTTCCTGGGAATCTCTGGACGAGGTGTCATCCAGGTCAGAAGTCTGAAATAAAACCAGTAAGTTAATCATTCCTCATGAGCAATGAAGTTGCAGTAATGGAATGTATAGGAGACTGAAAGCTTCAGAAAACAGAGAATTGTGGACTTCCTCCCTCCCACAATCTTGTCTGACCACTTGGAGAAAGTACACAGGATGCCGCACTAATTAAAAGCCCCATGATGTTTTCTTTGGTTCCAGAAACCCATTTACTCTGCTTCCATTTGATCTAAATGGCTCATACGTGGTCTCTAGAGTTCATAACAGTCACATACTCTGCCTAAACTGAGCTTTCCAACCCCTCGTACACAACCCCACAGGCATACCAGTGCAGGTAGCTCCAGTTGCAACCTTTTCAGCTTGGCTTCAGTAGCCAGTAACTGACTCTCCTTTTGGAAGAGCTGCAGCTGCATTTCGTCACATCGCTCCCCCAGCTCCCGAATCTGTTTCCGGTAGGTGTCCCTCTCGACCAGGTTCTTGGAGTACTGTGTGTAGAACTGTTCTCTGGTCAGCAGCGCCTGGTGTAAGAGGCAATGTGTCACGCATGGCACGTCACAGAGCAGTACATTCAGGGTTAAAATATCTCAATATCTGCCTGCTTCAAGCAGCAAACCGGGAATTAGCGGCAGCAACCCCAGGAGGAATGTTTTATCACCTGGTCTCTTTCTGAAGCCACTTCCTCCAGCTGCTGCAGGACGGCTTCGATCCGTTTTTTATACATCTGGGTGTCCTTCCGCAGAGACGTGCACTGTAGTTCGAGCATCTCCTTTTCTTCTGCATACTGTTGAGACATGGTCAAAAGCACCCTGCAGGTGGGGTGAGTCTGAGCTAGGATCTCACCCCTTCTGCTCCATGCCACAGCCCGACCTCCCTGCAACATCGAAGTTCAGCCAGACTGTCCAGCTGGAGGCAAAGCCAACCAGAAGACCGGTCAACATGACTGAGGACTGCTGACATGACGGATTTACAAGCACCAGAGCTGTCAATCATTACAAAAGCTCTCATCACCCTCCAGGCTGAGGCATGGACTGTTAATTAACAGACACAGGCATCAACAGATGACATAGTTACTGTCACAGACACAGAATGCTAAAATATTAATGTGCCTTTTTTCCTCGAACTGTAACACGGACCCTAGAATAGGAGCAGCAGGGATCACTGCTGAGCAGCTCCTCTGCTCCACAGGCAGAACATGGCAGGTGCTTCATCTGCCTGTATTACCCACTGACCCCCAGCAGGGATTTGCACTGCACCACTTACTTTGTCTTGGAGCACCTCAGCTCGTCGCAGCTCCCTGCGAAGGTTGTAAACGGTGTTCATCAGCTTGCGGCGTTCCAGTATCTGGCTGCAGTCATTCTCCAGAGTTTCGTTGGAGAGGCTCTTCTCCGAATTTTGTTCCCTGGCAACCTGCTGGACAAAGAAGAAAGTGAGATACAGCAACAATCTAACTCTGTCAACTCTCTCCGCAGTCCCACGTGCTCTGTTTGACTTGGGAGAACAAGGCCACAGCTGAGCCACACAACCTTCGGTACAGCCCCATCACTGCCCGGGCTGAAACAAACAATCACTTCTTAGGATTCCATACCCAATCACCCCCACCAACCTGGAGAGTGTTCTCCAGCTCCTGATTCTTGGCCAAAAGCAACTCCTTCTCCTGCTGTATCTCCCACATCACCTCATGGCTTGGACGCTGCTCTATGGCATGCTTCAATTTCATCGTGTGCTTACGCTCCAGCTTGCAGTCATCCTCAGCCTTCATGAGGCTGTGCTTCAAGTGATCAATCTACAAGGAGGTTCAGAACGTATCAGTAACAGGAAGAAAAGTCTGACCTCCAAAAGCAGCTCTCTTGTGGCAGAGTTCTCACTCCCCAGACTAACATGGGGCATGCTTTTGCCCAGCTCTGTTTTCCCCAAAAAGTTTGGTGCTCTGAGGATCAGAGTCTTGCCTGTGTGCTAAATTGGTAAAATGTGCTGGTTCTATGCCGCCCTTTTGAGAAGGCCTGGTCTTAAGTGAGGGCAAGAGAGTTAATCCTATCAGCACAGCCTGTAAGACATGGGCTAGGGACCACTAAGACATGCCATCTGCTAAGGAATATGCGCAGTACCTCATAATAGACTGGTCTGGTCCATCCTAAGCAAAGACCCGTCTGGGGCACAGCACAGCTCTTCAGGGATCAAGTAAGAAGTGAAGAAAAGGGCGACTGACCTCTAGGAGCAGGTCCCGATTCTTCATGAGGGCAGCGCTCTTCTCCTCGCTCTGCTTGGCATAGCTCATTGCCAGGCTGTAGTTCTCGTCCTTGCACTTCCGCAGCTCCTTGCTCAGACTGTCCCGCTCCTCCTTCATCTTCTGCGCCCGCTCTTGGTGCTTGCGGAGCAGGCTGTCCCTCACCCACATCTCTCTGATCGTGTTCTCTTTGGTGTGCAGCCACACGGTGAGCTCCTGGGCCTTCTGCCGCTCCTCCTGCACAGTCCTCTGCAGCTTCATGATCTCACTCATCAGGAGCTGGCTCAGGCCGGATTCTCCGGCCGTGTCTGTTGGGTGGGCAGGCATCAGCCGCTGCTGTCCTCTCTGCTCCCCAGCCACGCACGCAGCACTGAGCCCACCCACCTATCGGCACGTGCAAACCCTGGAGACACGCGTGACCAAGCCATACACGTTGCTTCCCGGCTGCCCTTCCCCTCTCTCCATCACAGGGTCACTGACAGAACAGGCAGGAACAACTCCTCCTGCTTCCCCCTCCACCCTCCCAGGTCCAGCGATGCGGGACAGCAGGGCCGCTCCTGCCAGACCCCTTTGCAAAGCAGGAAGCCAGGGAACACTCCCGACTCTGCTCACCTCAGCTCTGGAGAGTCAAAATCAGAGGTGAATTCCCCCTTAAGTTACACAGCAACGTTAAGTGACGAGCTGCTTCTCAGAACTCAAACTTTACCTAGAATCATAGAGAAAACCCTGCTTGGGTCCTTGCCGGTTATCTTCTTATACAGCTGTGGATAGTAAAGCTCAAGACTTTCCATAAATGCCTCAAAGCCCTTGCGCCCCGTTCGCTGAAGAATGTCCAGGAGAACACCTGAAAAAACAGCAATAGTTCTGTTAATCTATTTTTCTCTTTTCTTATTTCTAATAGAACAAAGAATTCCTCCAATTTCCCCCTATGCAGGTTAAAGTCCTTGGGATCAAATCTCCTGGCCAATATTAAGCCAAGTGGAGGAACAAATAAAACTTAACCCTTCTCTCTAGCTCCTACTACAGTAGGTACACAAATCTCAGAAGGGCACTTTACGTTATCCTGCTGACAGCTACAGAAGAGGTAAGCTAAAAGGACACACAATGATGGTTTCTGCAGCTTGAGGCTCCACTCCCAAATATCAGAGGCAAATACAGGGAAAAGAAAAAAGTGCCACTGGGAAAAAGGTAGCAGAGACAAGCCTCAGTAAGCCTGGACTTAAGACTTTGAGCTCAGTTGCCTACTTTGCCTAGAAATAACTCTGCACCAAATCAGGCCCAGGGTGCTTCTTGTCTGTGTTTGCAGTTTCCCAAACTGGAAAACATGGAATGTAAATTTAAAAAAAACATGGAATGTAACCGTTAGGTACTGGAAGGGTAGCACGCCATTGCAATCTGCAGAGCATGAGAGCATGAGCTTATCTTCAGAGCCAAAAGCTGCACTTCACCCACCTGCTTTCCGCTTGCGCATGACCAGGCTGGGGTCGTTGAGAACTTGTTCTTCATCATCGTGGTTTATCACCTGGCACTGGCGAAGGTAGGGCATAATACGGGAAGGATCTATCACAGAGATCAGCTTCACCCGGAAGTTCTCCAGGTTATTCCAGCATGTCTCATCGTTATCTTCTTCCAACATGACGGCGAGTGAGAAGTATTCGCGAGCTGTCTTACCCTTCCTTAAAAACAGAAAACAAAAAAGCAGACTCTAAGCCTCCTGGAAAAGCGTGGGTGGTGGTGGGGAAACCATGTTCGCTGACTGAGAATGGAAAAGTGACTTTTACATACAGGAACATGTCTCTCGTGCAGCCTTTAACTCAGCACTTGTGAATTACTTTCAGAACAGGACGAAATACTGCAGCTGTACCTGCAGGAACAGTGCAGTGCCAGGCTGGAGACAGCAGCAGCTGTGAGGCCAGCGCCAACGCTACTGACACGCACGTGAAGGAGGACCAGTGTGAAATTATGAGAAACCAAAAAAAGAGTCACCAAAGCTTGATGCTTTCCCTCCAACCAGCTGAACTTCTCCCAGAGAACTGCAAGACAAAAGGGAAACCGCTTAGCCACAGGCCCACTGGTGACAGGAAAGTCATTGAGAGCCCCATAGAGAGGAAAATCCAACTAACTCCAGATTCCCAACAGCGTACCCCGAGGAGGTGCTGTCAGATCTCATTGACTTTATCATGAGTTCTCCAGATGCTCAGCTATGCTCACAATTAAATCTTGAATTTATCCCAACAACTCAAAAAGGTTGGAACACAACACGAGATGAGCTGATGGCAAACAGCAATTTTCCACTTTGAAAGTGAGCGTCTTCTGAAGCGAAAGCATCTTTGAAGGCCTCCTAATTAGCTAGTAGCTCTACTTTTTAAACAGTTCACACTCTTCCTCCTCCATCTCACAGCATTTGAGAGCCCTGTATTATTGCCTGGCTACACAACCCTAAATATAACTCCCACAGAAGGCTCCGTGAAAACCCCCAGTGGCGATAGCCCGAACTGCATTCAGCTGTATAAGAACCTGGTTTTTCTGGAATTTATACTCTCAAATAACATGTGCAAAGGGTGCCTCTGTGTGCCCGGTGGGAGCTTACTTCAGGGCTCCCCCACAGCAGCTGGACCGGGAGGTTATTAGTTACCTGCCTTCCCATTACAGCCTGCTATTCATCACAGTCCAACGCTACGACTCTTCAGCCAGGAACCGCGCAGCTAAGCAAAAGCAGAAAATCCAACGCTTCTGTACCCAGGCTTTTGTCTGAAATCGGTTTTATCAATTCAAGTAAGAAATGAGGCAATCTTTTCACTTCTTTTCCCCTTCGTAGCCAGCCTGTTCCATAAGGAGTATTTCTGAAATCCCAGCCGTTAATTACTATGCTTATATCACATGCCAGCAACCTTAGCATTCAAGTTTTGTTTTGTTTGATTTGAGGCGGAGAGGAAAGAGTTCTGACTATACAGGGGCTGAGATTTCACTCACATCTTACCGCATCTCTTCGAGCGTTCCCCTGTTGATAAATACCACACACACCCCTCAGAGCTGTAAAATTAAAATTACCCGTCAATATAAAACAATCGGCATTACACGAACCAACCTGGGCCTATGCAGTCAAGATTCTTCTTGTCTCTTACGTTGGTCTGGGAAAACTCATCTGCGTCCTGTCCCTGAGGAAATGTGTCCGGGCTGCAGCCTCCCTTTATAGTCTGGCTAGAGCAAAAATAATTCCAGAAATAAAACCGATTCAAGAAAAGGGGGAACTACTCAGCTACACTCTGAGACAGAAAAGGGAGAGAATAACAAGGGGCCCCCCTAAAAAAGGGAAGCCTGAAGACATGATGGGGGAGGAGAACGAAAGCTGATGACATAGCAAGTCACCAGCACTACATACGCAGTGACCTTAGACTCGCTCAGACTTGCGTTTCCAATCTGTACCGCTGAAGTACCAGTTATAGCCAAGAAAGTTTCTTTGTGCAGAAAGATTAAAAAGAGTGAAGGTCGCAGGCACGGGTCTGTCCAACTTATTTCAGGGGACAAAACAAGCTACTGAGGTAGAAGACAAGAGCTCTTCAAGACGGCCTTCTAACCGCCCGTGTAACATCTTTGAATACAAACGCAGGCAGCAAGAACACATTCGTGGTTGAGAGTTCAGCTGAGAGTGATGATTTCTAAAGCAATGCCTCTAATTTTGGATGCCCTTAAGCTTCAAGCACAATTATGACAACTGAGTATTTTGAAAGAAAGGGAGTCAAGAACTGGCTAAGCGTGGCCCCTGACTCCCGAATTACAGGCTGAGGCTCTACCAGTAATTAAAGGAGCAGCCCAGCAAGCAGCAATGTGGTGATGTTAAACACCAATAAACCTTTGACTGCATCCCTCCCCCTTCCCACAATCCTAGAACTGTAGCTGCAACAAAAACTCACTAACAGCTCATTTTAAAAGAGCCTCGAGAACGTACACGCTCTGATACCATGGCAGCATGACACATTTTCTCATTAGCTTCCCCCTCCGCTCGTTCTGCTAAATTCCTGGAGAGTCTCTCAATGATTTCCTTCAGAACGGGGCAAAGATGCTCAGAGATTCTATAACCCTGTGCTTCTCGTTAGACATTAAATTAGCTTTACACTAACAAAGATGCAGTACATCTATTATCTATGCCCTTGCTAAGTAGAAGTAATCAGAATGTCTGCTAATTGATCAGTCTCTGCTCAAGAGGGTTTGTTCTTTAGCAACAGATTAGCTTAATACTCAGAAAGAGTGAAAACAGACAGCTGCTTCTGACAGCTATACAACTTTTTCCACAAGCAGTAAGATTATAAGGGCACCTCCCTTGGCACTTGCCAAGAACAGCAGTCATTTAGAGCACAGATCACGTTCACCGCCAATGCCTGGTGGTAACAGCCCTGTGGTGAATGGCGCACAGAACTCCATGGCAGAACTTCTGCCACATCAATTTACTGGAAAAAAATGTTACCTATGTGGGCATGGGGAAGATAGAGCACACTGCAAGAGGAAAGCTATTTCAAAATACTTTCTCCTGCTCCGCAGTGTCTTGACACGCAATCAGGATGCAGCAACCTCAGTACCCCCACCGCCTGTCCATCCCCAGCTCTGCCACAAGGGCCCTCACAGAACGGTTGTACCTCACAGCACACTGAACTCACCACTGAGCTCTTGGGAAACGTTGCCAGGCACAGTGCAAGGAAGCTTTCTGTAGCAGCTTCCCACTAGATTTTTACCAGCTTTGACTCAGCTAGCCTTAAACCTCTCTGTACGACAGAAATTACTGTTTTATGAATGAGGAAACAAGCTTTCGTTAAGTGATTTGCTGGTGGCTGTATGGGGCAGGCTGTGGAAGAATCAGGAAAGAATCCAAGCGTAATTCAATCTTGCATTTTTAGCTACATGCATATTCATTTCCCACACACTCCTTGGCTTTCTTTCATGTGGCTTACAGACTTCATTTTTCTCATTAGCAATCACACTCATACACACATCATTTAAAATATTATTTACTGTAAAAAACACAGACGACATCAATAGTTTAAGTGAGAAAAATAAAACATCTGTATTTCAACAAATACTCGAGGCTCATTTGATACAAAATTAATCTGCTGCTTATTCAGCAGTATTCAGTCAGCTGTCAAACAACACTGTCACAGCACTAAAATAAACACCTAATGAATCACATACTCTGAATACAGATAAACATTCACATAAATAGGGGCTAACACAAAAAGGAAATAAATAACCATCCTTGCTGGCTTCCCCAGGTCTCCAACAATCCCCCCCCCCCCCCCCGCATTTATGGCAGGTGCTAGTTTGGAAGAGAACAGAATCGCTCCGTGCCTCAAAGCCTTCCCTCCAGCAATTTGCCTTCGTTATTTGCAACTTGTCTAAATGAGCAGACTTGGTTAGGCGATGAGGAAACCACTCCAGCCATTTTCCTCTCTTCCCCAGGCCTGTCCGGTCAGTTTGTTGGAAGCATTAAAAGTGAACAGTGCAAAGAGTATCTCCTACTGCCACAGAGCAAGGCAGACCTCAGTCAAGTGACTCCTGTAACAGAGCACAAACAACTCCAGTTAGTCACAGGACTTTTTTTTTTTCTTTTTTTAAATAGGGAAGATAACATTTTGGAGTTTCTAAAACTAGTTCAGAAGGAAAAAGGGAGAAACAAAAAACAGTCTCAGCCAACAAGCAAGCAAATCAAACACCGTTCATGCTCATTTGGTCCATTTCACCAAAGACCTCAACACACATTAAAACATCACACACTTGTACCCTACAGAAGCTGCTCCGGTGTTCACAGAGCAAATGGAACCATATGGGAGGAAAAAAAAGTTTTTCAGAGATGAAGCTTCAAAGATGAACTGCAATGAAGTACCCACCAGTTTAAGCCCTGGCTTCCCGCCATCTTTTAATCCTATTCCTTGCCTCCTCTTACAGGCTCATGAGCCAGGCAACAGAGAGCATCAAACTGTGCAAAAAGCTGACGCTGCCTGCGCAGGACCTACGGGACAGCCTCACAACACAGAGCAAGGACGTCCTGCTACCAGCCTGCTGGAGCCCGCAGCAAGGATTTACTTTGGCTTCTGCTGCAAGTGTTTAGCACTCCCACACACAAACCCGTGCCAGCAGCAGCAGCTGCCCAGGCTTTCCTGTCCCACAAGCAGTGACCCTCTCTCTATTCTTACGTTGGCCTCACCTTAGCAGCCAAGTCTGTAGCCTCGTCTGTACCTACTAAGCAGGTGTAATACTAATAGGCAGCAGCAAGGTCTAAAGGGCTGCCAAATGCTTGAACTTCATGGCTTTTATATGTAGTTTTATCATGCAGACATCACCTTTCCCCCGCTGTGAAAGTCACAGTATAATATATGATTAATGGGTGATTGCAGAACTCTGTGTGCTAAGGGAAGGGAAGTCAAAACCATCCTCTCCTAGGGTCATGATTCACTGTCTGAGCTGTGCCACAGACAAAGGTATTTCAGGTTCTCCCTTCGAAGAAAGGCAAGATTCACAGAACGATTACTAACCCGTTTCCTTCTCACGTCCTTCTCCTTTTCCTGAGGCGGGAACTTCTCCTGATTTGAGGCACGCTGGCGTCAGTCACATCCGTGTAGGAGCCCGAGACGGATTGTGCAGCAATCTCTTCAGTGCCCATACCCTGCAAGGTAAGCAGAGCAGACTATTTGCACACTAACACACAATTTGCAGCAAAACCCCTTCACCCATCTTTTTATTCTAAGGAGCTCAGCAAGATTTCCAGAATATTCCATTTACATTCAAAATTAAGCATGGAACACGATGTTATATTACCATGACCACAGGTAGCAGAAAACATCCAAATGCATAAATTTTTCAGAAAGATAACTGCTGGTTTTTTTGCACCTTTGTCATCTTTGTGTAGAAACAGCTAGTGACCTTGTTTATTCGTCTTCACTAGCATTTCTTTTGTCTGGTTTGGAGCCACAATTTATTGAAATGCAAGTCTGAACTACACAGCTTCCTGGCATGTTCTGTAAGAAACAGTGCTGGGCAGTAAGAGATTTAATTTAAAAAATAAAAAAAATCAGAGTGATTTTTGGTCGGTATCATGGCTTAGATCAATCCATATACTCTAATAACCTTTAGTCGCATAAAATAATTCAGGAAGAAAACATTAAAGAGCAACAGGAACAGACATGTAAGTCCCCTTACATTACAGGGGCTTGAAGAACGTACGCAGTGAAAATCAAGGGCCTGATTTAAGAAGTACAGGAACCAGGCCTTTACCTTTGTGGAGACTAAAGGCTCACAGCCGAACATGAGAGCTTCTGCTATGAGATGCAAAACTATGCTTACTCGAGACGACCAAATTTCTGCTACACTTAAGATCAGTGGGAGTTTCACCCTAGATTCCAGTGGGAGCAATACTTGGCTGGCAGTAAATTTCCACTTTCAGTACCTGGCACCTCTGTTTTACCTCATTTGGAAAATCAGCATCTTCATCTCCCGGCTCCTCACCGACTGTCCCGTCCGACTGTGCGCCCGTTAATTCACTCCCAGAACTCTCTTCCTCAGACACTTCATTCTCACTCTGCCACTCCTCTTCATCACTCTCGTCGTACTGCTTCCTGCTGGCTGACAGAGTTGTTGCCACTTTTGGAGGAGACAGAGTTGCGAGCACAGCAGGGAGCGTAAAGGCTGCCAGAAATCTGGCTTTCAGGAGGAGAAAAGCAGGGTCATTGCCCAGTTTCTGATGCACCAGTTCTGTGATGGCACGCAGATCAACCCCAGCGCCCTCGCCCCGACTGGCATCAGAAGGCAGAAGACACGCCGCTTGCTTTTCCAGAGCCGCCTTCTGCAGAAGCAGCCTCGAGAGGGTTTTTAAGTTGCACAAGAAAGGTGGGAAATAGGGCAACCTGGTTTGCAGTGGCGGTACCTGGACACCTTGCTCCCCACTCAGCCACTCTTTCACTAGCTCCTCATCCTCCAGGGAAATCAGGCTGAAGTCAAGCAGAGTCTTTCCTGCACTAGAAGTGGTTGGCTGGGGCGGACCCCCAGCAGGCTGTGTAGCGGGTGGTTTGGAGGCGATAGGTCTGGTTTTCAACACCTGGGCAGCAGAGCCCTCAGAGTTCTTTGGGACGTTGTTAGGAGGAACTGGGTCTCTCGGCTGGAGCACAACCCCTTCTGTAACGACAGCTGGGTTGGCAGATGATGCGTTTGTTGTAGCGGAGTCCTGGTTCTTCCCCGAGCTAACGGGACTTGCTGCACAGCGGGAATCAGACCCTGGAGTACTTGCAGGTAGCTGTGTTTGGGGCAGCGGCACAGCATGCAGGGTTGGTGCATCGGCTGGAAGAGAACGCTGAGCTGCAGAGGAGTCAGAAGTCTCGGAGGGAACATCAGCAGAAGAAACAGCGGGCGTGTTGCATCCAGGACTGGCTGAGGTCACAGGTAAGAGACTTGCAGAATGGCTTACAAGGGTTGTCTTTCCCAGTGGTACCCCTTCGGCTAACTGGGAACTTGGTGCTTTCGTCTCTGCGCTAGTAGCGTGAGGCGTATTTGCTCCAGCTGGTACAGGAGCCACTCCTAAACCACTGCCATCAGATGTCACGCTTGCCCGGCTTTGACTTTTCACTGCAGCAGCTGGCAGTCCTTGGGGAACACCCACCACAGCTTGCACAGAGGTGGGGAGCAACGCCTGTGGTGTTACAACCCAGGTGAAAGGCAGTACGCTGCTGGGAACCAAATGGGAGCCGGCTTGTGGAGCTACAAGAGCTGGCAATAAATTGACCGGCCTCTGCTGTGGTCCGCTACTGTTCGGGTCACAGGTAAGTGGTGTGGAAAGAGACAGTTTGTTGGTGCCAGACTCTATGCCAACAGGCACCACTGCAATTTGACGAGGCACAAAAGCTTGATTTTGCAGCACTACTGGAACCGAGCTACCAGCTAGGACCTGACCATTGCACCCTCCTTGATTTGAGGCCTGCTCTGCTCCAGTTGGATTCAGGCCTGGAAAACCACCTCCTTCAGAGCTACTTCGAGGAGCTTGCTCGTTTAGTTCCTTACTGGATTGTACTTTTGGTCCTGCTGAGGAACCAGAGCTCTCCCCAGTTCTGGGCACTGACGAGGAATGGTTTTCAAACACAGTGGTGGTAGAAGTTGAACCTGCAACAGAAGTAAAAGCTGGCAGTGGGGCTGGTGCACACCGCACGTTGCTGTTTGTACAACCAACTACTCCAGGTTTGCTCCCTGCCTGTGCAGAAGGAACGATTTGCTGTGGTGGGTGCTGGATTATCAAAGGCCCTGGAACCAACATCTGTGGGGCAATAAATACTGTTCTCTGCACAGCTTTCTTGGCCTGGGATTCCCTTAGCCGCTTCTCTTTCAGCAGTTCTGAGACTGTTTTAGGCTTCTGCCTTTGTGCGTGGGCCGGAAGAGCTGCCTGCATGGCGAGAGCAGGAGTGCTGCTCTCAAGGCCAGCAACAGAAGTCTCCGTTGATTTTAAGGCAGCAGGTCTTCTGACAGCATTCCTTGGTATGCCCCTTTGGGAGTTCCTCTGAGTGCAAGGTTGTGACGAATTGCCTGTAGAGGAGTAAAGGGGGGGGGGGGGAACGTTTCAGTGTCTTCAAAAAGGATTTTCCTTTATAAACCATTCCTTAGCTATTAAACATCGAGTACCCAGCACAGGAAGTAGCAAAGTTTCTGCTTGTGAGAGTTCCTACAACACTACAGCATTTATTTAACCAGCAGGTGGGTTAGAAATGTACCTTAACACGGCACAGGAGGAACCGTGCTGGTCAGCGCAACACAGGCACTGCACATCAGCCAGGGTGACAACAACAAACTGGGCTTTTGGTCGGTGCCAGCACGTTCACTCCAGCCCACAGCCAGCACCTTGCTTGAGAAAAGTTTAACAGCGATAATCTACAGACTACCAGACAGGCACGAAGCCAATGATCCCCTGGCCCTTCAGTATTTTTGCCAGTCCTTACCAAAAGCAATGCATTTAGCCAATAACCGAAATATCCAAGAGCTACCAAAAATGAGTAAGACAATGTCATTTCGTTCCAGAAGTTCTCCTTCAGTTACATTAGCCATTAATACAGCAGTGAAGAATTAAGTGAAAGTTCTTGCACATCATAAAAATAAATGTTCTGGTACGTACCTGAAGAAGTCTCCACATTTTGGGAAGCCTGCCAAAAAAAATATATTAAATTATACTTGAGATACAGTAGCACTTGCCACACCCATTGAAAAATGTCTACTTTAGTCAAGACTCCGGTAGGGAAAGCTTTGAAATGTGATGTACGATACCTGCTGAGGCCTTAATGCGTTAGCCTTAAGCTCTGACTGCTTTAGTCTTCCCTCCCGAATAACTTTCATGCAACCATTGGTATCAATCTGAAAGAGCTGCAAGGTAAGAAATTCATAAAAATTTGATTCAGAACAAAAATATTCAGGTAGAGCCGGTGCTAATATTAGACAGGAGAGGCTTTACGTGAAAGATTCTGGGCACATTTTCACACTTACAGAAAAAAATCTTGTCATTATTAGAATTGATGAAGAATGTAGTAAACATCATATGCAAGCCGTGAGAGTAGATTAATCCAGTAATTAGATGACTAATTTAAGGAGCAAAGATAAACCTTTTATTTAGGTATCAAACACAGGAAAAGATCACCACTGTTTAAAAGTAGATGCTATGAAGACAGTAAAACCTACCTGAATGAAAAGCGTGAACAGGGGAGTGCTCGAGAGACTGATTGACTTCATCTTCTCCTGAATAGCATAAGCTAGAAAAAGAGTCCAAGATCAAAATCAGCTGGGCGTTCAGTTAGAAGGTAGCAGAAACTGGGGACACAAAGTAGGAGAGTACTATCCCTGATGGGTTACCACTACCTTTTGTCTGATGAAAAGCCATCTTCCCAGTCTGCAAGGTGCAAGGCAGCAGCACATTGCCCACCCAAGGAGTCACTGCCATCAGAAGCTTTCTGTCAAGGTTTATTCTTCTCAAACGCTCTCTCTTTTGACGATAACTTTTCTCCATGGTGTTCTGCAGCCCCTGAAGCTTCTGATCGGCAGATGTAGCAGCTCCAGACATTTTTGTTAAACCAGCAGAAATAGGTCTTACCATCTTTGATTGCTGTGCATGAATAAATACAGAATTAGAATCCCAATTTGGTAGGTTCTAGCAAAGGTAGTCCCATAACAAACTATTCACAAGGCAGTCACGAAAAAAAAAGAAAGAAAACAACCTTTTCCCTCTTGGGACTACAGTGAAATAAGATCTGTGATTCTATGCTTATTTTCCACTAAACACAGCCCGGCAGTGCACACATTGCAAGAGCAGATAAGACAGAAGAGGCACTTACGAGTTTCCTTTGAAAGCACGTGTTATTTCTTAATACTCTTCTCACATCTTCCAGGGTAACCCGTAGCACTTGCTTTCCACATCTGGAAGCCTTAAAGAGAGTACACAAGAAAAGGTATAAGGGAAAGTATCCCACAGAAAATTACTTGTGCTGACATTATACACAAAACGTACAAAAGTTTTCAACGTTCCTGCTACTGAAAGAATCTTAGTATATTAGATCAGCCCCAAAGCGCAGATGTTTACCTTATCTTTTAGTCCTTGTGTGTTACCACAGTACCAAATGCCTATTTCGTTAAAGCCTTAGCATGAAGTGTCCACAAAAACCCACCCAAAATCTATTGGATGATTCTCTTTCCAACTTTTAGCTTAACAGTACAAGGGAAGAAATAGGGAGAAGTTCAAAAAAGTCAGCGACTCTTCCCTAAACTTCTACTGGTAAAAAAAAAAAAAAAAAAATCAAGCCTTATCTGTAATCAAAATCAAAAGACTGATTACATCAGACAAGCATTTACAAACCATGCATACCATAACCACTTCTGTAACCAACAAACTTGTCATCAGCGCAATTGTCCCTGCAGCTGAGGGATGCACATGCTACTTAAGTTCACTTGAGCAAAAATATTTTCTCTTGTGTTAAGAATTGCAGTTTTGACATTTAGTATTTTACTACGGAGTATTTTTCTGCAAAAATGTGCAAGGAGGGTTTGTACTGTTTTAGTGTCCGATCTGGGATGAAAACCCAGCTCAGAATGAGACAGATGCACAGGTAACAGTTCTTACAAACTAAGTCTATGCACTCTAGTCATCAGGGTAGAGAGAGTAACCACAATTCACCAGCCAATTCTGCTTTATGAAAATATGGGAAAAGTTTTGTTTCTCTGACATTATGGGTAGGAAAGAGCACAGCTATTTTCTAGATAATACAGGGCGGGGGGAGGAAGCACTGCTAGAAATTTCTGTTTAATCACATAGCTCAGTTTCCAATAGCACCCCCCAATGGTAAAACGAGAAAGCAACTAACAGAGGTGCAAGAAAGATTTTGTCATCCACTTATCACTCATCACTTGCTCTCTTTACTGCAGCAAATATACTTCCTGGTAATTCCTGATCTAAGCTGAAATTCCATCAAAACCAAACTGAGAATCCCAGGATTTACCTTGTTAATTACTTCTACTGGATTCTTCACAGTGATGTCTGTTGAATGCGGGCGCGCAATGCCCCTCAGGATGGTGTTCAGTTCTGCAGATTTATCAGCAACTCCGTCCTTGCCTCCGTCACAGGGTGCACGTGGAATTTCACTGCTACTGGTCTTTGCATTAGCACTCACAGAAGAGAAAAGGGACGAAGTTTGGTATCTTCCTTTGTTTGACTCCTGTGTACTTGTCTGTGTTGGAATCCACAAATCGATGCTGGGAAATGCACACTCCTCCTTACTCGTCATCTCCTCTTCTGAGCTGTCCGCTAAGTCCAGTTCTATGTCTTCGCTGCTACTCTCCGAACCGCTGGTACTCCCTTCTGCATGTCGCCGTTTCGCTGGCCTTGATTTTTTCTTCTTAGCCAAAAAGAGCACAGACAAGTTTTAGCCAGTGTTCACCCCTGACTTGCAAATCTCTCGAATTAGTAAATTAAAAAGTTTTGTGCGGCAGTATCCTATCAGAAATGTGTGGCTTCCAAATGGACAGTGCAGCAGCACCTGCTGGTGCTTTGACAATGGAAACATGACAGTATTTTTAACATGGTCTTAAGCAACCAGAATATTTTTAAGAGTGCTTTGTGCCAAACCTGGCAACTCATGATGTACCTATAAGAAAATATAAGTTTATGCCATCCTTACGGGCATTTCAGGACAATAAAATTAATTAATGATTGATAAAATTGATTGTAGGAAATCAAGGTCAATTTTGGTATTGATTTCACATACTTTCACTTTTAGTTTAGAGAATCTTAATTAAAAAGATAAACGGGACTGTGACATAACAGGATTTTGTACAGTACCTTAGACCCAATCATGAGTTTCCACTTGCTTAGGCACTGGGAGCCAGTCCGGTGAGGCAACTCAGAAGCGATTTTACTCCAGTGACCTAAAAAGGATGAAGAGCAGAGCATATGGAAGCTTGCAATCACCAGTAGGAAGCAGAGCCTGCTTCTGTCAGCCACTTAAAATAAAAGAAGAAATTCAAATGGTAAATTACTAAATAATGCTTGCTTCTCTATGCTTTTGAAGATTAATCCACAGCAACACTTACCCAGGCCATGCTTTTGCACCAGATCAATTAGCTGTTCCTCTTCCTCTAAACTCCACCTGCCTTTCTTTACATCACAGTGCAATGCTTTTAAGTACCTTCAAAATAAAAACATTAAAGGAACACTCAATCTTGTTTGTACAGTTCTGATCATTACTGCATAATCTGAGGCTAAAAAAACCAGCATCATTATGAGATTTTCTAAGGGGTCCCATTCCTACTCCCTTAATACAGCATGGCTACAATCTCTTTGTTCTCTAAACATCAGACCACACGATTAAGAATTAAAATGAGCAGGTGTAAAACATCACTGAAATTATGACGTGCTGCACTCTAAGCCTCCTGAAGTTGGGTCCAATGCTGAAGACTGCTCAGCACCTCTCACAATATTGGTGTCAGTTACAGGAAGTGACTGACTAGATAATGTTCACGGGTACGCAGACAATACATGAATGACAACCTTGCCTCCCTACGTGAGCTCACTCAAGTTTCAGGATAACTTTGCATTGTTTGGGACAAAAACATTCCCAACTTCTAACCCACCAGCCACTTTACAGAGGGAGCAGCATGCTGCAAGGCAACAGCGCACTGCTCTCCCTGCTAAGACTCAAATGTCAACTTTTTAACTTCTCTAACTACAAATCCAAAGTTAGGCAGAGGCAATGGAGACCACATTTAGAGGCTACCTTTAAAGACCAGTGCAGACTGTACTTAGACCATAACCACTTCTCACAACAATGGTCCTTAAGATGACACTGGTTTAAGCGAAGCATCATTTGTAAAATAAGTTGCACCTTAGCTCTGGATAATAAGCTTGAAAGAACTGTTGTTTCCTTTAGTGTACTTACCGATCCCTGCACTGAGCATCGCTCCTGCCTGGTACTTCTGTCCGAATTTTGTACCAGTCACGCTCTCCATACTTCTTAACTGCAGCCAACAGCATCTATGTTAATCACACAAAGAATGAGTTGAAACTCATTTTTTATATATATATATATATATATATATATATACACACACACACATATATATATATATACACACACACACAGAGTAATAGTCCTAGTAGGCCTGAGACAAAAATAGCTCTGTTTCTTTCCACTGTATTGCAAGTCTCAGAACAAAAGTGTTTGGGAGCTCCTAAGCCTTCTTGACTTGTAAACTGCCCATCTCAATCCATTTCAAATTCCTCCGTGCCACTATTAAAGCTCAGGTGTATAAAACTTTCTAATGTTCTAATCTTTCCACTTTTGCACCCTGCAATTCTAGGGAATCAGAGAACAGAGCTTACAGAATCTTCCTCTGGCGTCCAAGGTCCTTTCTTCAAACTGGGGTCCACACTCTTGGTCCATCGGTAAATCAGCTGGGCAGAATCTCTTCCCTCCATGTAATAAGCAACTAGAAATGCAAAGAAAAGCTAAACAACTCCAGCTCTCTTAGCCACTCCTCATCAAATTTGTTCTCTAGATCCTTCACCAGCTTCGTTGCCCTTCTTTGGGCACTCTCTAGGTAACAGGCTACAAAGGTTGGATAAAAACATAGAACTGTGACTATTGTGGAAATGTAAGCACTCATAGGAAATAAAACTTTACTAATTCTTTCAATCAGAGCGGTCTGGGTGCTCTAGCATGCAGAAATATTAATACACATAAGCCTGGGAAAACAAAAACAAGAAACAACAACTAACCCTCACACATGAATGGAAAACGTTTTATTTGTATGTCACTTACTTTTCTTGTACGGGATATGACTTCCTACTCTCATCTCTTGAACAAGCTCTAAAAGCATCAGATCTTCATCTCTGGTCCATTCTTTCCTTTTCAAATCTTTGTTATAGGCTTGATACTTCTGCAAGCACTGGAAAGCTGTCCTGTTTGTCTTAATGCAATAAAAACAAAGCTACTTAGAAAAACGAATACTTATGAGGACAAAAAGCAAAAAGGCAAGGCTAAAGATTCTTTAACGCTTCTCAAAAAAGCATTAATTAACAATGAATTAACGTGGATTTCTGAAAATTGACATGAGATACAGTCAAGTCAGAACTAACTGATTTTTCACCTCGTTTCTGGCCTCAGAACACCTTACCCCCAACTCCTGGGCTATGGTCTGCCAGTCCAAATAACCATGTTCAGCAGCTATCTTCTTCAGCCTCTCTGTTTCCTCCTCTGTCCATTCCTTTTTGTTGATGCTTGGATGTTCATAGTTCTGCCAAAACTTCCTCAGTTCTTCTGAACTACGTTGTCCATCAAACTGAAAGAAATAGCAAAAATCTCTTTTGTCTTGTAGCTGGGACTGAAACAACTGGACAGACGTGAACACTGATACAAGGGATATATTTTGTATTCCGTATATATTTTATTGCTATTTTTTTTCAGAATTAAATTATTAAATTTAACCAGTAACAACAAATGTCCAATGCTTCTGTGCTTGCCATGTTGAGATCACACAATAGTCAACTTCTAGAAGTGCACAATGGAAACAGTGGGTGGAAACAACACCAGTTCAGGTGTAGTTTCTCTCAAGAGGAGGGATGCATGTCAGAAGTAATAAAATAGCTGATCTCCCAACTTACATGGATGTTTGAAATTTTCTCCCAGTCATGCTCGTCAAATCTGTCTCCTAACAAGTCACTTTCTGGAAGTTGGCTAAAGCAGAAGATACAAAGAGAAAGAAAGAACCACATTAAAAAAGTTAACTGAACAGTCAGTTCCTCTGCCTGACCTTGCTTCATCTTATTCCTCTCACCTGCTATCAACTTCCACAAAAACTTACTACCTCAAAGCATCAGGCTCTTTAACATCCATAGCTTTTCCCCAAACAAGGTTTCTTTCTTACCGGGTTTACTACAGTAATTTTACTTGAGTATAAGGAATGCACCGTTGAAAAACAGCCCTCTACACGATGATGTTCGTTTAGCAGGAGAAACAGTTTAATGCAATGTCAAACTACATTGCTCCAGATGCTTTAGCAAGCAAAAGCTCAGAATTATTAGAATTTGCAGAGTTCTGTCTCCTTGTTGCTAAAACAAAAACTATTTCAAACTGTGCCTCTATACTGGCTATACTTATTACATTTGTAGATCTAAACCCAAAACATGATTCTTATTGAAGAGCTGTGGAGATGAGAGCTCTGCAGGGTTTGAACGGCACTTCATAGTTTTATTTGTGTTGGCTTGTGAAAAGTTTTCTCCAAACGTCATAATGAGAAGTGCTCAAGGAAGGAGGGAACTTTACGAATTAGCCTCCAAGAACATACTTGCATTTTCACCATGAACATAAAAAGGTAACTTCTCACTTAATTGCCTCTATTTCTCGTTCCACTTCTTTGATTTGCTTTTCCAAGATTTGTTTCTCCATTTCAGTCTTGACTTTTTCCAGTTTCTGATTCCAGTAACTCAACCTGTTCAAAGACATTTTCAACATTACTTAAGACTAGATGGGAAGCAGGTCAATGGCATCAGAAGATACATAGCAAAGGTGGTTTCCCCATGAGTATCATTCTTTCCTTCAATTTATTTCCGCAGTAAACAAAACTGTTCTTCTAGGTTTTCCCACACGGCAAACTCATCCTATTTTTACTGCTTCAATGCAAACAGTTGACCCAGAACAGGTCTCAGATCAATCATTTTGGTATTTACAGAGATAATCACTGATGGCTGCAACAGCAACAAACAAGACTGTACCAGCTCTAGGCACATAAATCTCTCACTGGACACACTGTTATGGCTCACTTGCAACATATCAAGTTCAGCTTCAAGCCCTGTAGATTATTTTATGTTATACTGCTGTGTCAACAGAAGAAACAGATGGCTATAAAATGCTACAGTATCTTCAGAACAAACCCATCCCACCTGCCAGATACCTGCAAAACAGTCCTCATCTGTTTACAGTCCAAGCTGAATGCTGTAACCTCTTGCTTATGGTCAGAACTTTACAGTCCAAGACCCATCAATGCCAGGTACGTACACAGATAACACAGATGTCAACAGAGAATGAAAGATGCTGCCATCTACAACAGCACCATCCTCTGCACTGGTGCCCTCAGGACACGGAGTTTGGATATCCCTGCTGCAATTCAGAGTGGCTCTCCCAGGCCCCAAAGTGATAAAGAATCCCCTCTGTGCTTTGTAACCTTACTGAAATTGCAAACAGCTAACACAGAACTTGCTGAAGAAGGCAGCACGTCCACATATTTTCTCTCCTTACTTCAGATGTAACGTTGTCATGAGAAAGGATTTTTGCACTGTACTTACTTCAGTAGCTTTGGCTGAAGCAGGCGCTGCAAGCGGTCACTTACGACTGATTTCTGCAATAGTATCTTCTCTCTGCTTTTCCCTTGACAAAATAAAATAATCAAGCATTCAGTGATCAGTAGAAAACCATTGCCAAGTAAAAGAGAGACGCGTTGCTTTCAGCATCACTGTTAAAAGTATGCCTCAGGTCTTCGATAAGAGTTCATCTTTCATTTTGTTCAGCAAAGGAACTATCGGAAGCTAGGTAAATTAATTATATTCCCCGCCTAAACCACTAATGTCATGTCTGACCTCGGCAAATTGCAGCCTCTTACTCAGTTTTACTTCCAAGGAGGCATCAATGAAGATCACCACCCAGGTGGATGTAACCACCTAGAGCTTTAAGTGTCTCTTGAACTTCTCTCATCTCAGCACTACCCCTGCATGATCTCATTTGCTTTTGGAGTGTTCATGGGAGAGATGGAATGACACATCAAAACAAATGCAAGTGAAAGGAAGTAAGTCATAAATAATTCAGCAAATCAATTCACAAAGCATCCCATTTACTTTTAAGTACTCTTTCTGTGAATTCAAGTATGAAATATCAGAAGTGTTGGTGTTTAACTGCAGATGTGGGGGGAGCAATGCTATGAATATAGACATTTGGTACAGCAGAACGCTGAGCAGCACATACGGTTTCTTACATTTTGTTGAAAGCAGTTGTTCAAAGGATTTTATGCCCTGAGCTGCCTTTTCCTTGGCATCTTCGTTGGAAGGAGGGCCCTAATAAACATTAAAAGGGTTAAGATACATTAGAAGAGTCAGGTACACAGAAAATTTGCCCATTCTCCTTAGAACTCTAGCATGAGCCACTACAAAAAAGAATGCTAACTCAGGCTTGCACAGGCTGTCACATTAGAACTGCTCAGTCACCTTTACCAGTACTAGCTTGCGGATACATCAGAAAACATAACAAAATATAAGCAGATACTTAAGCAAGTTTGCCCACAGCTACACAGCACATTCTCAGCTCAAAGCCAGGCCTGCTCACATCAGCTGACCGTTGGTTGAAGCAGCATTCCGAATGTGGTTAGACACAATACGTATGTTTGTACCTACTTAATCTACACTACCAATTTAGGTACAGATGTATAGTAAAATTCCCAGTCATTACTTGAGGATTATGGTAATGTGTGTACGGTGACAGTTGACAGTTTAGTCAGGATTACCTTTTGCTAGCAACCCTTTAAGAACACTTGTAAGAAGTAGTGACACTTGCCTCAGAAAACTTAAAGACAGCCAGATTTCATGTTAAACAGAGTGGAACTGGATCGTGGCGATGAAGTCAAACAATCAAAGTTAAATTGAAAAACACAGCGCTCGATTACCCCACGGCTGGAATGGCACCGTTCTGAACTCCCACATGTCATAACCAGCCGTGAATTGGACACACGTTTCCAAAAGACCATAAGCAACAAGGGAGGGAAAAAGAGATTGCAAACTCAGGACTGACACTGGTAGTTACAAGTTACAATGGAACACTGTTACAACAGTTACAATTTAAATCTATCACTGCAAAAAAAAACTATCAATATGTAACCTAGTTTATATTTACTTACAATTCCTGTTGTTTTATCCTTAAAGTACGGCTTCATAAAATGGCCCAAAAATATATTTGCTGGTAAATTTCTACCATCTCCTGCTTTTGCTGTTTTTGTGCCATCAAGTTCGCACATGATTTCTTTCTGCAATAAAAGAATTAAACCACGTCAGTACCTTTAAATTCCCTAATTTCAGAGAACAGTGGCTGAGCCATCACAAACTTCTCAGGAAGGATTCAAATAATTTGTAGCACCAGACTGCAAATTAATGCGTGTGTTAACAATGGGATTTGGAACTTCGCAAGTTTGCATAGTACAACGGAGATAAAAAGAAACATATGAATATACCGATTTGCTAGCTAAAACATTCTCCAGTGTTAGCATTTCTGGTGGTAAGAAAGAATGGAAACTTCAGTAGCATAAGCCATTCCAAAGGTCACCATTGAGGTGACGCTGGTTTGAATTGCCATGAAGAAAATAAACCCAAGTCTCCTTGTCCCTGTCCAGGCAGGCTGGTAACTACACCTGCACATCAGTAAGGACTGTGACTGCTGATTCCATTGGTACCTACGGTACATTAAGAACGTAGTGGAAAGTTTTACTGGGAATGAGGGGCAGAGGAAGATGACAGATGGCAACCCAAAAAGCACATTTTACTCCTGTTTGCTCACCTGCTGTTCTTTGTTTTGTGCAATCAGAAGCTCCACTTCTTCAATCTTTTCCTGGATAACTTCCTGGTACACGTGGTTCATCTGCAGACACGTTTCTGGGTCTTCTGGCAGGCTATTTTCAGTATCATCATCACTACTGTCCTCTTCTTTTTCCACTTCCTTGAGGCATTTTAGAGGGTTAAAAGAAAAATGAGGGAAATGCTTGCTCTTAAGAGCAGATGCAGGTATGCAGCATAATTATGTAACTCAGTACTTCTATCGTGTTACAAAACTGATTCCCAAAAGAATTGGAAGCACCCGTCTCTCCCTGATAGCTGCTTTGAATGGTCCCAGAGGCAGAGTTACCTGCCTTGCCTAGCTCCCTTTCTTTCTGTCCGTTACTTCATCACACTATCTGGTCCAAAGTTTGACTCTGAACCTTGCCAAGAACTGTTCTTTACCCAGAACAGTGCAAAATTTCCCCTTTCTTCCTGTCCCCTTCAGCAGACAGATGGAAAGACATGCTTAAAGAGAAAACGGTTACCATTTCTTCCTGAGAATCTGAGTCGTCATCTTCAGCATCTGTTGGACAACAAAAATACAAAAACGCCGACTGCAGTGAAAAACACACAGCTTCAAAACCAAAGACTTTTCAATTAAAGCACACAGAATAAAGTACTACATAGCGCCTCACACATGAGCATTAGGGTTTTCAGGTATTGCCAACATCCTCAAGTAAAAATGTTTAGTTATACACCACACGTGTACTTTTTTTGTGGTTCTAGAGTAGGCAAAATAGCAGCTTCTGCTGGCTACAGCAGCAATCAAGCTGCATCTTGGTCCTGTGCATCATGGTAAAATAAAGGCCTCAGAATGTGCAGACAATGAATGTTCCCACCCAACAAACTCCATATTCTGTAACCACCTAGCAACCTTCCGCCAGCCTTCAGCAGTACTGGTTTTGCCTTCAGTGTGGCTATGTAGTTCCGACATGTAATCTTTGGAGTGGCACGATCAAAACTGAGGTGAAGGATTAGTGACAGCCACCAGAGGTACTGATACCAGAGCTTTTAATTCACCCCCTTTATTGCTTTGAAAGAACGATTTTAGGAAGCACAGCCAGGCTGAGCAATGGAATGATGCAGTGGAGTTCACATGGTCCGTTCAGAGAGCATGGAAACGGCCGATATAATCGTGCCAGTGTCTGGTGGGAGGTTCCATTTCCCAGGGCAGCTCGTCCCCCGCCTGTGATGCCCAAACGCCTCCGGGAGGGGTCGGGGCAGTTCTCCGAGCCTCCCTCGTGCTTTTTTTTTCCCCGGGTTTCGTTACAGAAACGAGCGCAGCGGCGGTGCCAGCGGGCTCCCCTCCGCTGGGACCGGCTGAGGAGCCCGGGCAGGCGGCACCTCACACGGACGCCAGCGGGCACGGCGGGCCCAGAGAGCCCGGAGGCCCGTACCGGAGCCGAGGCTGCAGTCCGACACGTCCAGCTCGGCGCCGGCCCCGGCGGGCTGCAGGCTGCGCTCCAGCTCCTCGATCTCCCGCCGGATCCTCTCCCGCTCCGCCTCCAGCTCCGTGGCGTCGGGGGGCGGCGCGGGGCGCCCGGACATGGCGATGGCGGCGGCGGCGGCGGCGGCAGCAGCGACAGCGCCTCGGGCTCCGCGGCCAGGCCAGGCCAGGCCCGCCCCGGGCCCGCCCCTCGCCCGCCGGCCAATCGGCGTCAGCGCCGCGGTCAGCTGAGCCCCGCGCACGTGGCAGCGGGCAGCCAATGGGGCGCGAGGCGGAGCAGCCGGGAGCCGCGCTGGGTCCTGCTGCCCGCCCGCTGCGGGAGGGGGGCGAGGGCGGAGGGCAGGAGCCGGTCCTGGTCCCGGTCCCGGTCCCGGACCGAGGCCCAGTTCTCCTCCGGAAGTTTCACTGTCCGTCCTCGGGCACTTCGGAGATGCTGTCTATGGACTTGAGGAGATCGGCCACCAGCTGCAGCGATTCCGCTCCCGACACCAGCTGCCTGCAGCGCGGGAGAACACCGCGTGAGAGGGGAGAGGATAACGCACCCAGGCGGTGCTTTTATAGCTTCTTTCAGAAAATAAAAAAATAAAATAAAATAAAATAAATCAAATCGCAGGTAGGCAAAAAGAACAGGGACTATCTCATCGGGCACGCGTAACACAAGACCCCAGGCTTCAATCCTAAAAACCAACCCAATCCCAGGACGTTTCGCTGTGCTCCTGGCGGGAGTTCGGGGAGGCGCCGCGGGCGGCGTTAGGAGCGGCTCTTCACGCTTACCTCACCGCAGACCGAGAGTTTGTAATGACCGTGAGGAGGTTCTGCAAGGCCGCCTCAGCGTTCTGCTTCACCACGGCCAGGCTCGCTGACTGGCCCGACCTCAACGCTTCGTTCTCCTTCTTGTAGTTCTTCAGCTGAACCTTGGGAGGAAAAAAATAATTAAAAAAAAAATAAAACACTGGTTATGCAAATAACCCCAAAACTCAGGTTTGAGCAGGGTGAAGCAACTATTGAGCAGATTGCTAACCAGACTGCCTAGAGAGAAAGTCCTCCCAGCTCTGAGAGCCTCTACACGGGGCTGTGACCTCTCTCAAATTTCCTTCCCTTCTCCATAAGGCGATTTCCTACAGGTAGGCATCTATTTGCCTCGTAGTATTACAGGCTTTCACTGACCCCAAGTGCCAAATCATGTTTGAACATCATGTGAAACTTAAGAAAAGTTTTAATTTCCAAGATCGCACCACAAAACAAGGACCACGTGTCACAGAGATGATGTTAACAGTCAGCACAGAGCTTAAGCATTCTAACCCAGCACGTTTTCTCCAGCATTTGCCACGAAAAGCGAGGCGCAGTTAGGAATTCTCAGTATCCCTTTTACAGCCTCAGTGTCAAGCTGTTCCCAAGTCCCAGCACGTTCAGCAAGGCCTTAACAACACCGCTTCGTACCTGAAGTAAGGCATTTTCCTGTTTCAGTTTTGCAGCACTGTTTTCTGCTTTAAGAGCCCGTTTCTGAAAGAGAATAAAGATGACTTGGACCACAGCAGGCAGCCTGAGGAATGTCAGAATTCACGATTCCAGCACGGAACTTGAAGTGATGTGGTTTGTGTTGCAGCACCTCTTGCTCTAAATGCTTTATGAGGTGGGGACGGTGCACCTGGTCACATCCCTCCTCTCCTCCCTGTTTCTCCTTTCTGATCATCAGGTGCAGTCCGTTACATCCAACCACTACTTTTTTTTTCTTGGACTAGAGGAAAATCTACTCAGAATAAGAAGGCAGGAAAAACTGCTCTTTTTTCATAAAGAAGGTGTTTGCAGAACGCAGCAAAAAAAAAAAGCAGCTAACGGTGCTTATGAACACAAAAAAATGGTATTTCTGCAGAGATCTCCCTTATCCCAGGCAACGAAAGGAGTTGTAGACTGGGACCCAGGCTTGGTATAAGAGAAAAATGCGGCCCCATATTAGAGCTGTTTAGTGCTCACATGGGTGAAGCAATCACTTCAGCTTCCCTTGCTCTCCTGGGAGAGGAAGGAAGAGAAATGGAACTACAGATTTCCAACTGTGAACAAGGTTCTGCTACTACATAAAACGCCACCACTTACAGTCATTAGCTGGAGATTTTGTTCCACGTGCTGCACCATTGCTTCTAAGTCCTGCGCTTCTTTCTCTTCTTTAATTTTGTTTTCCTCAAGCTTTCTTTCAAGCTTCCTCATCCTTAAAATAAACGGAATGCTCTGTAAGCAGCTGGAACATCAATTAGCCTAGTAAGAAAATTCTAGGGAAGGACCAAGAAACTTATAATGTGAAAGAATGAATTAAGTCTTCCCACAGGACTACAATTTTAGCCTGTTGCTCAGGGGATTTCTGCATTCATCATCCACCAGCATCAGTGCAAACTATCCAGCTGAACACACACACAATGGCCATACAGAAAGTACGTCCATTCACAGGCAGTCTAGGTAACGGTAATTCCCCAACAAACGGCTACCCCATCACCGTGGGATGTAAGTGTGGCTTACGCACTTGTCTGCTTGAGTTTCAGAGAGAATCTGAAGCTTATTGATCTTGCTTCTCAAATTGGCATTCTCTTCTTTTAGCTAAAAAAATAAAAATTATTAGAAATGAGAATACTCATAAATAGGGTTAGTACACTACTAACATTGCAAGAACAGTACCAGATGAAGTCATTCAGCTTTCTTATCTTTAGTGCTGAAAAGTCTTGCACTTTCTATTACATTCAAGCTTACTTTCACGCCTAGTTTTTCCCTCTCAATCCCACTTAACTTCACCTAACTCTGTAGGGCACAGAAACGAGGCAACAAACAATCAGCGCAATTACGCAATTAGCCAACCGCTGTTAATGTGAAATGAGCACGACCTCAGAGGGCAAGGGCTTGAGGAGGTCGCCTGGGTCACGCAGCCAAAAGCCACGGCGCTGAGCCTGACCCGGGCTGCGAAGCGGCTTCTCAGAGCTCTTCCCCCAGGTGCTGGGAGGCGCTGCCGCCGTTACACCGCCCGTACCGACAGCGCCCTTCAGGAGCGCTGGGGGCTGAGGCGGAGTTCCTCCACCGCCCCGATGCACGGCTTCGCACCTCGCCTGAGGGGAGCCGCAGCCCGCAGGCGGTCGGGGGCCCCGGCGGCGCTCACCTCCTCGTAGCCGGGCCGCGGGGGGGCCCCGAGGGGGGCCTCGCAGAAGGAGCCGGCGGCGACGTGGGCCCGCTCCACGGCGGAGGGCTGGTAGCTGCCACCCCACTCCTCCTCCTCATCTTCCTCCTGCTCCTCTTCCTCGCCGGGATCCGGGAGCAGCAGGGGGCCGGGCCCCCCCTGGGCACCGCGGGCCTGGCTGCGCACGAACTCGCGGAAGGAGAAGGGGTTGGGGCCGGGGTCGGGGCCGGGCTCCGCCGCCATCGCCTCAGCCCCCCTCAGGCGGCGCCCCCGGGGCGGGGCTTCGCCTCAGCGCACGCCCCGCCCACCTCTCAGAACGAGCCAATTAGCAGCCGCCGCCTGAACCTCTCCTCCAATCGCAGCCCGCCCGCCGGCTCCCCGCGGGGAAGGGGGCGCGGCGCCGGGCGGAAGGGAAGCTCGGCGGGGACGGCAAGATGGCGGCCGCCATGGCGTGGCTGAGGCGCGGCGCGTGGGGCCCGGCCCGGCGGTGAGCGCGGCCGCGGGGGGTGGGGGGAAATGGCTGAGGGGAGGGCGCTGAGGGGCCTCGGCCGTCCGCTGACGGCGGCTGCCGCTGTCCCCGCAGGTGCGGCCGGAGCTACAGCGCGGGCGGCGCCCCCCCCGGCGTGCCGCTGAGCTGCCCGCTGCCCGGCGTGCCCAAGGCGGTGTTCGCCGCCGCCGAGGGCCGGGAGCGCTTCGAGACGCGGGTGACGGCGCTGGAGAACGGGCTGCGGGTGGCCTCGCAGAGGAAGTTCGGGCAGTTCTGCACCGTGGGGCGTGAGTGGGGGGCGGGGGGGGGGGCGCGTTTTGCCCCCGGGACCGGTGGGAGGAGGGGAAGGAGGAGATGGAGGAGGAGGAGGAGATGGAGGAGGAGGAGGAGGATGTCGTCCTGTTCTGTACTGAGGCCCTGGGGTGACCGTGTGGTGTTACCGGAACGGCTGCCGAGGTAAGAGCCCCGCTAACCCCTCGCCTTCTCGCCGCCAGTGCTCATAAACTCGGGATCCAGGCACGAAGCGAAGTACCTCAGCGGCATCTCGCACTTCTTGGAAAAGCTGGCCTTCTCTGTGAGTACCGCACCTGGCATGCGTGGGTCCCCGAGTCCCTGCGCGAGGTACCGAAAGCTGCATAGTAGTGTGAGGATTGGAGTAGATAAATGATCACTCAAGGTCCCTTCCAATCCCTAATGTTCTGTGAGAGACAGGGCGAGGTGAGAATGAACAGCTGAGGGCAGGGCCCTCGTCCTCACAGTGGCAGCACAGGTTTAATTTGTTTAAATAGGTGCTGAAAGTCTGTCATGCTCTGATCTCTAACGTTAATGACTGTTTAGTGACTTAAAGAACATAGGGGGCATCTATGCTAGAGCAGGAGCTGTTTGTTCTGAGCTATACCGAAGAATTTTAAGTAGTTGTCAGTCTACTAATCTGTAACTCTGGTGTCTTCTTTCTTAGTCCACAGCTCAGTTTGGCAGCAAAGATGAAATTCTCCTCACCTTAGAAAAGCATGGGGGCATTTGTGACTGTCAGGCTTCAAGGTACGATGCTTTTCCTACGTCCTCCGTTACCCTAATGGTTGTAACGCGGTGGTTTGGGGTGGCTGAACCCTTGCTTTTCCTGGTGCGTGAGTGTAAAGTTGCTTTTTGGTTCTTGGCATCAGAAGTCTGTTTCTGACAACTGCTAAGAAGTCCCAAAAGTGAACCTGGCAGGGTAATGGAAGTCAGTGCTGTTGCATTTTCAAAGCACTTGATGCGTCATGGCCTCTTTATGCCCTGAACCACGTTTACTGAATGCTCAGAGATGTGACTCCCCAGTGCAGAACCCCTCTGCTTGCCTTGCAGGGACACCATCATGTACGCTGTTTCTGCTGATGCCAAAGGCCTGGACACCGTGGTCAACTTGCTGGCCGATGTGGCGCTGCAGCCCCGGTTATCAGGTCTGAGAACACATCATCTGCCTCAAAACGGAGTCCCAAAGCGTGACTCTGAGCAGACTTGAGAGTACATTAGATCGTGCTTGTCAAGAAGCTTCAGAGTTCTGTACCAAGTGAGTACTTTGTGTGGTGGTGGTGATCTCTTGCTTTCTCTCTTATTATAGATGAAGAAATCGAGATGACTCGAATGGCTATACGATTCGAGCTTGAGGACTTGAATATGAGACCTGATCCAGAGCCTCTCCTCACAGAAATGATCCACGCGGTAAAACACTGAAAAGTCTGTGTTGTTGTGTTTAGTGTCCTGCGTGAGACATGCTGAGCTCTCTTTCTCAGCTTTTCCTTCACTGTAGGGTTTATTTTAGACTGTTTTGAAAACTGATTTTCTGTTACTTAGATTTCACAGAGGGAGAACTTTTGCTTTCCCTCCAATTTGAAATCACACTTATATGTGTAAGATTTTAACATAAATTAAAGCTAACCATGCCTTACCGTTGTTAACACGTTAATTTATGCTGACATTAGTGAAATAGTGCTCAGCCCTTCCTTTCTTATACGTCTCCAACAGGCAAAATTCTAAAACAAAGGGAAGGTTTAGGTTGAGAGGGTGAAGCAATACTTGCTGCTTCAATTTACGTTTCCTTTTAGGCAGCCTACAGAGAAAATACAGTTGGGCTGAACAGGTTCTGCCCAGTGGAAAACACTAACAAAATCGACCGGCAAGTCCTGCACTCGTACCTGCGCAACTACTACACGCCCGACAGGATGGTGCTGGCCGGGGTGGGAATCGAGCACGAGCAGCTGGTGGAGTGTGCCAAGAAATATCTGCTTGGCGTGGAGCCGGTGTGGGGCAGCGCGCAGGCCAAGGATGTGGACAGATCTGTGGCGCAGTACACAGGAGGCATTGTCAAGGTAATGGAAGATGGAGATGGCCTTTTCCTTTCTGTTAGAGGTTCAGATTTGGATTCGAATTGACTTTTTATAGGATTTGCTTTTCTAAAAGTACGTACAGTTCATGTAGAAGTAGTCTGTGAATATGCAGTCCAAACCGGCCATGGTAGCCATTATCTGGGTGACAGGTTAATTAACATGAATTCATCATGCTGAATAAAACAGACGTGGAAATGTCTTAATAATTTGTTTGCTTTTCACACAGGTTGAAAAAGACATGTCAGATGTGAGTCTCGGCCCTACTCCAATCCCAGAGCTTACCCACATTATGATTGGGTTAGAAAGCTGCTCGTTTTTAGTAAGTACCAGCCTGAAATGCTCTGTTTTGGTTGCTCTACTTGCAGACTCCCAGGCTACTATCTCTCATTACATAGACATTGGCACTCTTGCTGCTGGTGGTGTGTGTACAGGCAGCTTTTTCACTGTCAGTTGATAAAGGCACTGACCTTTACATTCCTCTCGTGCCATGTTTCTCTTTGACTCTTTCCCTCTTTACTCATCCCTAGCCCTTGAGCCCTGCTTGGTCTCTGCTATTGGGTGACTGAATTTCTTGTTGCAATTCAGGAGGAAGACTTCATTCCCTTTGCAGTACTAAATATGATGATGGGAGGCGGTGGCTCCTTTTCAGCTGGCGGGCCTGGCAAAGGCATGTTCACTAGACTGTATCTCAATGTGCTCAACAGGTTGGTTTGTCGTCTTGTTTAACGGATAGCAGAAACTGTCTTCTCTAGCACATTGATGTGTAAAACTGTCTTTCTCAAGATGAGGCCTTCCATCATCTTACTCTGCTTGAAACATGCAGGGCTGATTTATTAGCGGGTATTCTGACAGGGTGAAATTAAAGGGCAGAAGTGACTAGGAGTCCTGTTTTCCTCCATTAGCCCAACCCATCCTTTCAACCGGGGAATATTAAAAGAATTGGCTCTAGGTACCAGTAATACTGCTATGTATCCTACACTTTTTGGTCTCAAGGATGCTGGTGGCAAGAAGGAAGTAGATAGCACACAGAAATTGTCAGAGGCAGGAACTGACTATTTCTACTAGCACTGCTGAGAATTTTGAAAATGAGCTAGGAGGGGACTCACTGTCCATGTTTGTATAACTTTGATATTTAAATTCTGTTTTCTAAACTTTAAAATTTTGTTTGCATACTTGTAGGCACCACTGGATGTATAATGCAACTTCTTACCACCACAGTTATGAGGATACAGGTCTCCTGTGTATACATGCCAGCGCAGATCCAAAACAGGTATATATATATAGCCCTGTATTCAAAACCAGGTATCCTTAAAAAGGGATTGCATCTCTTATTACCAAATAGTGATATGAGAACTTTTGTACTTAAAGATAATGTCGTGGTAGATTTCTATAAACATTGCAAAACTATTGGAATGTGACATAATATTCTTGTGAAATTCAGCTAGATGTTGAGCATGTTATGCTATTTTAATAGAATAATTAATCATTGTTGTAACCTGTTCTTCCTAGGTTCGAGAGATGGTGGAAATCATCACGAGAGAATTCATTCTAATGGCAGGAGCAGTCGGAGAGGTCAGCAGCCTAACTTGCAGACTACGCAGGTGGTCTTTGAGCTGAAATAGTGCATTGTGTTGGCCTTGCTGGGGTGATATTTTTGTAGATCGGCTATTTCATGTATTACTTTAAAAGAACGTAGAAATTTTAGCATAATGTTCACAAAGAATTCTGCAACCGCCTTCCTCTTAGATGCTCTGTAGCTCTTCACAGCAATTTTTTTTTTTTGGGCAAGAGAAAGGCCTTTTGTCCATTCTTAATGTCAAGAGTCTGCCTATTTAACTAGTCAGCTGCCTTCTGTTTTCCCTTTTCTGAGGCAGTATGTCTAAGAGAGAGCCCAGCTCCTTCGTGGACCAGAATGTGGCACTAATAGAGCCATCCCCCTATTTTTCAGCAAGTGATGGTAGCTTGTATTAGAGAACAGTGGACGGTCTTCTTTGAACATGTTTGTATTTGCTGCGTATTTGCAGGTAGAACTTGAGCGAGCAAAGACGCAGCTGAAGTCCATGCTCATGATGAACCTCGAGTCTAGGCCAGTTATCTTTGAAGATGTGGGACGGCAAGTGTTGGCTACAAACACAAGGAAACTACCTCATGAGCTCTGTGCCCTGATCAGTGAGTAAACTGTTTTTCCTTGCCTGCATTGAATTGTAGGTACAATCTGGGGGTGGCACCTTCAAATATATTCCTCTAGCAGTGGTGAATCACCTGAGAAAACATGGGGGCATAAAGACTAGATACGTATTTCAAACTGATCTTTTCTATTGCTTGCAAGCTAGTGCAGTACTTCTTTCTTCTGACAACAACAACAAAAGAAAAAGCTAAGTGTAGCAGAGAAGGTCTAGAGCTAGTGATTTGGTCTTCTGAGCTGGGGGGCTGACCCAGCAGCATAATAAAGCTGCTTCGTGCTATTTAAAATGTAGTTGTCACAGCTCCGGCTTTCTTTTTTTCTGCAGGTCAGGTGAAATCTGCTGACATCAAAAGAGTGGTCACTAAGATGCTTCATAAAAAACCAGCTGTGGCTGCACTGGGTGACTTAACAGATCTGCCCACGTATGAACACATCCAAGCAGCACTTTCCAGTAAGGATGGGCGACTTCCTCGGGTGTACCGGCTGTTCCGATAAAGCAGCGCATCCTGCATGTATCTGAGAGACTTGCTTTTTTTTTTTTTTAATTTTTTTTTTGGTTTATAATACTGCTGTGACTCCACTCCTTCCCAAATCTTTCCAGGCATACTGTGCAAACATGGAGCTATGCTACAGCTGAGCAGAGCCGCTTCAGAACATTGGTCTGTGAAGGGCTCGTTACGTTGGGCTTCTCAGCCCGTCCTGGCTCTGGATGAGTACTTTGACCATCAACAGAAGACAAGCGTGTATAGCCTTCTCTTGGCACTGGGGAGAACATAGCAAGCCAGAATATTTGTCAGTGCAACTGAAAGCATGTATCTGAGAAGAAGTAAGTCACTGCTGCACGTTACTATTAAGTGTAGCATAGGAGCAGCCTTTTCAGCAGCAGAAGTGGGGCTGTCACGTTAGAGGCCCCAGCGTGTGCCGTTCTCGAGGAGCGCAGCGCCTCCCTTGCTGCAGGCTGGCAGGGCAGACGCTGGGCCGTGCTGGTTGGCAGCAGGCCAGGTGGGATGAAATGGCAGGAGGCTTCAGGCTAAACCGCTCTGTTAGGGTTAGAGAGGAGGGGTGGGTGTTCACATTCACTTGCCTTCTGGAGGCTGATCACTACACACGTGTTAGTAAAGAACTTGCTTTACATCACAGTTCTATTTGGCAGGTTGTACTCCGGTGCAACGCACTGAGTTGTCAGCCATGTATGGCCAGAGGAAGACTGCTGTTAAAAGGCTTGGCTCACATACCTGAATTCAGAGACAATTCACAGCTGTTACCAAGGTGAACAAGTATTTGGTCAGAGTGACTTAGGCAAATAGTTGTTGTTACCCATCTGAAATCAGGCAACAAGTTCCTGCAGTCCAGGTTCTGTTACAAGCATCATGGATCAGGTCAGTGTAATTTACCCTCTGCAATACTCTAAGACATTGTATGTCTGGGAATAACTTAACTTTGCTAGAACTCAGAGGAAAGTAGACCTATAGCATAACTTCCTGGGGAGTCCATAGAGGGAGATACTATACATAATGCTACATGGACATTCACTCTAGACTGAAAGCAATTTTTTTTTTTACTTGAAAGTGAATTATGCAAAAGAATAGAAGGTTTTTTTATGCCTGAATTGTTATTCAAAGGAGTCGCTGCTGCTGCACCTTAAACTTGTACCCTACTTTTCTTCAAATTGTCATACGATTAACTTAAGGCCTTGCAAAAAGACAGATCTTTCAGTTTTAACAGCAGCGATGGAGCTCAGCTAGCTAGCAGTTAAGATCAACAATGTCTAGAAAGCTTGTGATACTGAAAGTGACTGCCATGGGACCGCCATCACGTTACAGAAAGAGATGGCAAATATTTGCCACTTAATTTCAAACTGAAGAAATGGAGACCCAGAAGAGAGACGATAAAACATTTTGATTTATGTAATCCCTTAATATAGGGGCTTAAAAATGTAGGCAGCTGCATTGCAGCCTTTCATGAGCTTGGTGTGTGTTGTAAGGAACAATGAAATTGGGAGCAGAACACTATGAGGCAGCTATGATCTGCTTTATCACCGTACCTTTCTTTATGCAATTGGAAGAAAAGGTGTTGCTTCTTATAGAACCCAAACTATGAAAGTCTTATGCAGTTGTTGTGTATGTTTTTAAAGAAAATAAAGAGCCCTTGAAGTCACTGGAGTAAGTAGCAGGAGTTCTGAAATTCAGCAGTGAACGGTGAGGTTTCTTGAACTGGCAGATAAAATGCCCTCTGCAAGTACTGACATTGAGCAAAAGCACCCTGTCTCTTCCAGCTGAAGGAAAATGGCTAAGGTCAGCCCAAGGGTCAGCATGCATCACAGTCACAATGCCCTGCAATAAGACCTGGCTCTCATTGAAGGTACCATAGTAATTTATTTATATTCCTTTAAAAAAGAAAGGAAATCCCAATCTCTGATGGCTACAGACAGGTCAGTGCCATAAATGTTTGTACCGCAGAACAGAAGCTCTGTCTTGGACAGGTTGCATAGTTAGCAGCACTTCCTCCAAATTGTTTGCATGGTGTTATGTACTGAGGTGATTATGATCCAGCCAATCTGTACCTATAACGACTTTTTAAGAATTAGTTGTACTTACATTTTACCAGTGCCATAGTGGTCCACATAGTATGTTTATAGCCTTAAGACAACACTACTTGAAAAAGAGCAAGTTATTCACAGTTCACTGAATTGGGAAAAATAAAAACAAAGGAAATGTAACTGTCATCAGAGGTAACAAATTGCACTGATCTGACTTGCTGCAGTTTCTCTGCATACATCCTTGGTACTCACTTAACATCTTAAATTGTTTTGGTGGAGCGTTACGCAGTAGCTGTATTTAAACCCTTGTTTTCACCTCAAGCATCCTGCTGCTGAAGGCAGGTAGTGTTTTATCACCCCTGTGGAGGGGAAGCTATTTAAAGAGACTGCCTCAAGCAATCTCGCCAGCCAAATACAGGGTGCAAGAGATTGATATTTACCCCCCCCCCAACAGAAGGCCTATGGAATAATTATTAAAAGGCAAATGTTTACACACCTTGAACGTACAGTAGTACACGCACACAAATCTTGCTGGAGAGGACCAAAAAAGCCCAGCACAGGAGCGCCATCCTTACACAAAACTGCCCAAGTCCCCTGACTGGTCCCTGTTAAGTATTTGACAGAATACTGCACGTTTGGCTACAGATAAGGGAAAAAAAGAACAACCCCACAACCTGTATGGGCTTACCAGATCAAATCAAACAGACAAAACAAAATGTTCACCTTTCTGTGGGTTTTTCTTAGGTCCCCTGCCCCAAGTCATGCCACTTCCAAGAGCTGTAAATCCTGCGTGGAGTTATCTTAGAACCAAGAGACTGCATCTGATTGCTTCCAAAGACAGTATGGTTAAAAATAAATCAGTTGCATCTGTTGGAATGGATGTCCTAAATAACTGACTCCATTTTCTTCAGCGAAAGCACTTGAGCTACATGGATTAGCTCATGCAAATGAATCCAGGATGAGGTTTAAGACTTTCTTCACAAGCCACAGCAACTGCCAGAGGTGCTTAGGCAGACAATTCCCTGCAGATTTTGCCGTGGCCTGAAATCTTCTTTCTGGGTACCTCTAACACAAGCGTCGCAGAGTTTTCAGCTCAGGAAATGCTACATATGCTGCTGGATTTTTGGTCCTTTTGCACTCGTCGATTCTGAAGGTCCCTTGTAATCCGCCTCTTTATTCCGATTAAGTAGAGTTCTCTGTCAAACTGCCCTGCAGCAAGTGGAATACTACAGTATTCCAGAATATAAACACAAGCAATTAGATCAGGGCATAAATATACTCTTGTTTTCCCAACACTACTCAACTAGTTCATACAAAAAAGTCCAGATTTTTTTTATTTTTTTTTACTTTTTTTGAGGCATTCAGATATTGCTGCTGTGGGAGAAAATAAGCGAAACAGAGTTCTTCCACAGCAACAAGTTAGTGTTCTTAACAATAAATTTAAACAAAGAACATATTGGTCACAGAAGGCAAATGTACTTTCAACTTAAGCATGAAAATGCCTGCGTTCACAAGGGATATAAGATGTAGGGCATTGGTTTTTTTATGTATGTCTCTAAAACAAAAACAATACTCGGTCAAAAAGCTAAACTAGCTTACTGTTAACCTGTTTCCTCACTAGTATGGTTCCTGCACAACAACAGTTCTGTTCTGCACAGGCCAGAAGGATATCCTAGCAGCCCACCCTCTGCAATACTTCTATTTAATGGATATTTAATATCCATAAACAAACAAAAACTCCAATTCTAACTGAACTGCTGATGAAGTGCTCTGAGAAGTCACCATTTTCTGGATACTTGGCTTTTGAAATTCTCGAGCATGCTATTCACAGAAAAGTGGCAAACTAAATTTCAGTGACTTCACTAAATTTTATAAGGATTTCTACTAGCACAGCAGCCAACAGTGGAACATGAAGAAAAACAGAGGGTCTCAAAATTCTCCACTGGCACATAGCTATGTTGAAATGCAACCACCACTGGGGACTGCAAACAGCGCTGACCCCAAAAAGGGAAAGAGGAATAGAAGATGAAAGTTATCCGTGCTAACAGGGAAAGCAGAGAGCTGCATCTCGGATAAAACGCAGACTCACAGTCAATGGCAATGGATTCCAATTATCTCCCTCAGGAGAATTAAGGGACCTGGCAGCAAGGATTTCTGATGTCAGGGCAAGGCTTAAGCACTGTTACTGCTCTGACCACTGACAGTCTGTATTGGGTAAAAAACCCAAACATGCCACAGGGGATTAACTCTATTTCAGGAACAATTCCGAGTCCCTGAAAGTCCCTGAGGGGACAAACTCTGAAAAGCGGCACATCCTCAGGTCACTGCAGTCACGTGCAGTTACACAGAACAGCATAAGCAGGCACTTACTTGTCTCTGCCAGGCCTCACTTTCACACGGAACAACGCAAACACAGGCCGATGGTCCGAAGTTTTGATCACAGGACACGATGAGTACTTGACAGCATGGATGTCATCTCTGTACCGGCTGCGGAATACTACTCGATCCTGGGGGAGAGAGAGAGAGGAAACTGATGGCAACTCCCTTCGCACATCTACGCTGAAGAGAAGCACCGGTTCAAAAGAGACAAACGCGTTCCTTTATCACGCTCCACTTAGTGAAATTTGTGTCTTGGACAGGGATACAGTCATGAAGAATGTATGCCTGATCCCAACAGCACTCGTGTCCAGTTCTGAGCACAGGGGAGAACGCGCTGCAACAGGACGCGAGGCAGGAATAAGTAACATTAGCAGCCTGTGCCAAACTCTCATGCATTCAACAATCCTTTCCTCCAAACCACTCCCATATGCCCTGTTTCCCTTGAAACGAATGCCAGCATGGCCACATTTCATGCAGAAATTCATCCCTGTTGCAGGGAGCGTATCCAAAAAGGCAGCTTTTTACTGAATATGAGAATCCCCTCTGGCGGCAGGTAAGAGCCTGAGCAGCCCCTCCAAGCATGCTGCTCCGAAATCCTCTCTTACTGTGTAGGAAGGAGTCCTTTGTTTGGAGGTGGTGTCATAGCTGTCTTTTCCTATGTCAAACTTGTAGGAAGGACGGAAACGAATGTCAGCCTCTTGGAATCCTTTGAAAATAGACCCTGTATGGGAGGGGGAGAACAGCATGAACAACAAACTCCTTCCAACAACCTGGCACGATTTCTACGCTTATTTGACACTGTTGAACTAATGCTGGCTGGCAACTGCAGGCATGTACGTTTGTGACTATAGAAACCTGGGCCTAGGCTCTGAAAAGGTAGGAAGTTCAAGTCCTTACACAGTGAGGATAAAGAGCTAGTCTGTTGCTATTAAACAAACAACACTTGGTGTATGCACTTCCCCTTCCCCTGAAAGCTCCCAATGCTTTGCATATGCTGCCTTTTCAAACCTAGATGCCCTAGGTGCTGTGAGAGAATGATGTCCAGCTTACAAGGGCATCAGGATGAAACAAAGCAATAAATAGCCTGGGAAATTACACAAGGTACATAGCAAAATGCAGAATTCCCTTTAATAGACTGCCACTGGATTTGACAGCATTTGCATTCTCTTTTTAGAGATCTTAACAACAAAAAGCAGCGAAGGTCTTAAGGAAATTGGAAGTTGGCTGTAATTATTTCTGTGTGTAGAAATCTTTGTTCCTGGAGAGTGGGGAGAAAAATAGTTGTTGCTCACCTCTACTCATTTCACTAGTAAGCTGGTCATATGCCAGTAGTTTGGACACGCCTGTTTCTGGGTTCTGGCTCAAGATGGAATCCACAGTTTCACGATCCTTATTTAGTCGGAAATTGAAGTCACCAAACCAGAACACTTCATCAAACCGAGTTGTGACATCACCTGCAAATTCAAGGCAGAAGCGTCAGTATAAAGGTGAACACTCTAAGAAAGTTCCAAAACCAGAAGAAAATCCCCTCCAAAATCACTGAATCTCACTTTGAGTTTTTAAGGAAATTATGGTATCTGATAAAGCTACATGCTCATTGAAATTAAACTCTCTTAATTCTTTAGAAATGGGAACTGCATGATGCATAGTTAACCGAGTACTGCTGGGTATGTTCAAGGAACAGACATAAATTCTTTTTTATTAACGAGAAATACAATACTTGAGCATGTTCTCTGCCTGCGACCATCAAATTAACAACACGGTATTAAGAAACAATAATGGAATATGGCCAACGATATATCGACCTGTATATATGCAAACTGAAATAATGTTCTTTCTCTAAGTCTTGAAATAAAGTCATTTTCTACTAGTTCCAGAAAACGCTAGAAAAGTGAATCACAGATTTATAAAGATAACAGCAACATTACGTTACTGCTTTTCTGAGAAAAAATACATCGCATTAAAATGCCTTTTGAATGTTCTCCTCCCCTCCAACTTTTTCTCTCAAATATCCCAAAAGATTATGCCCCAGCTCAAATTAAAAAAAAAATAAAAATCATGGGAACAATAACCATCCTGACACAAAAAGATGTGGTCTTTTGTTTTATCTACTGTCTCAAATAAGCAGTCCCATTCTCTCTGCCTTTGTGCACTTTCACTCTACACTAACTCTGCTCATTTGGGCTCATACACCAGAACGTTTTCGCACTTACTAGAACTGGATCGATACGGATTTGTGTCTGGAACATTCTTGGGAAGTGTAAGTGCTTGAATGGTTTTATTGTAGTCCAGCTTCCTTTCATTCACCTTACTGTCTCCAGCTGAAAAACCAAAAGCCCACTACTGGCAACGATGCATCGTTTTCATTTAATTACCACATCTGATTACAAGAGCAGCAGCTTCCAATGGAGATCAGAAATGTTCCACACATAAAATGGAACACTGACCCAGGGAGCATACAGACTGAAAAAATAACAGCAGGAAGTGTGGAAAAATGAATACAAACTCACAGAATTCATTTTTGTTTTTCTAAACAGTTCCTTTTCAAGTTTGCTACCGAAAAGTCCCCTGTCCCTGACTGTTTTCAGTTCAGCGGTCCCAAGCTTTAACTTCATCTGTCTGGTTCCTGTATCCCCCCCCTGCAGCTTTTTTACTTCTGTATATCAACCCCCCTGCGCCCTCAGTCAGGACACTTCTACCAAGACCGTAAGTATCTCACATGTGAAGTGCGAGGTAATGAAGAGAAAGGAGGTCCCAAAAAACGTGAAGCAGATTCCCAGAGCTCCCTTGGTTTTGATCTGAGATACGATTCGAGTTGTCACCGTGGCATATTCCACTTCTGGAAGGAGAAAGAGAAGCTGCTGTTAGAGAGAAGCCTCCAAAGACAGTGAGCAGGCAAGTCAGGAGAGGGACAGCCCTGGAGAAAAGGCCAAGACACCTGATGGCAGCGGTCCTTTCACCTCCCTATTCTCCAGCTCATACTGGGCCACACACCTGAGCAGAACCAGATCAGGTCCCTTCGAATGAAGACCGACATGTAGAGCACTCCATGCGCAGCGGAGTAGAGCATGACATAGTGGGGGCCTAGTGTCTCTTGGAGGCGGATCTCCCACTCTCTTCTGCAGGAAAGAAGAACAGCTGGATCACAAGGACAGTACAAGAGACAATAACCAGGAAAGAAAATCAGCATTTTGAGAACAGTGTAATCCCTCTCACGAAGAAAGGCAAGCAAGCATAAGCAAAACCTCCCCCGCCAAAGCAATGCTGCTGGTCAGCCTAATTTGTAACCACGTATGCCATGTGGCAGGGTCTGCATGCTGGTGAGCTGGCGCTTCCGAATCTGAGGAAAACCAAGTCCCACTGGAAAGACATCCTAAAAAAGCAGGGTCTGACACGAGGCTTCAACCTGCTTTTGTAGGGCTTGTCAATCTCAGACGGTCTAGAAAATTTGGAGCAACGTACTAGTAATTAGCACAGGGTTGCTAACGCTTACAGTCAGCCAGTGAGCTAGGTTACAGCTGGCTCAGATCTACGGTAAGAAGCCCACTGAACAGGAGTTTTTCTATTTGCTGCCCTGGAAACAGGGCCAAGTTCTATATTTACAGATTTTTGTGCCATTTTCTTCTAAAACCCATTTTCCCTGGTACTCATGCAATAAAGTTCACAGATTAAATGGGAGGTTTATGGAGAATATGATCGAGATATTTCCAGAATAGTGAAAAACAAAGTTACTTGTTAACAAGAAAAAGGGACGGTTCATTACATTGTTTTTGCTACCTGTCTGGACAGCCTTCCTGAACTCCGATGACATACATGTCCTGGGCATAGTCAGGATCTGTCGGTAACAAGAAGTCATCCAGATTCAGTGGAAGTTCCTGTTATTAAAAAAAATAAATTATGCAAAGACTTACTACAAAAGTAGAAGGAAAGCCCAGGCAAAACTACAAATTCCACAGTATACGCAAACAACTCGGGCTTCAAAAACAGGTTAAGTGCTAATACTGAGAATATTCTTTCGCAAAGGCAGACTTCAACTGCTGTCAGTCCAGCAGAAACCAACACTCCACAGTTCAGCCACATGGTCTGAAACTGTGACATTTTTAATTTCCTGTAATGCATTTTTTTTTACCAAGTTCACAGGCTATTTACTGAACACCGCAAAGGATTGCTTGTGTTCTTCCAAGCACAGCATCTCAATCAGGTGGCTGAATCAATCCTGATTCCCTGTGCTACATAAATATGTAAGCAGGAGGCCATGCTCTTATTCAGAGATGTTCTCTATAAGTACTTAATAATCAGCCATTTTCACACGACCCTAATTGCAACAGAACATAACGGAGCTGCCAAAGAATGCCAGAGGAGCACCAGTAAGCTCGCTGTTTTCATACCCAATATCTGAGGAACCCTATTACAACAGCTCACTAAGCTGAACATGCATGAGAGAGCCCTGAAGTTTGGTAAAGACACTGAACTCAGGTTGATCAGGAACACAATCATGAACAGAAAAAAATATCACACCAGTCCTTGTAATAAATATGGGGTAACTCTACCACTGCCAGAAGAACTCTAGAGGACTTACGTGCACATACCTTCTGACCTTGCATGTTCCAGGTAGCCACAAAAATTCCAATATTCCGATCAGGGAAATATCTGCTAAGCTCTTCTGCTCCCAGTAAGGCACCGTTTGCCAGAAGGCTGCCTTCCAAATAGCTCCTGTAAACAGAAGACCCATTAAAAAGCATCTCAGAAAATGGCATGACAGCTGGAGTAATGATTTGTAACGCTTGAATCTCAAGCACATACATTTAGCTCAAGAAAACAGAGTTTAGTCTTTATATACTTGCTTAAAGTTCATTAGAACATTTGCAGCTTTCAGAAACTTGTAGTTAAGTGCAATTGACTTTGCAGGGAAACGCAAGACAGCCCAAGCCCTGGTTATTCCCTTGGCACGGCGTAAGACCAAAAGCAGATGCAACATGCCTCCAGGTCACCAGTGCAGAGGGAACTTCAGCCACGTGCCAGACCTTACACTCTGCACACGTCAGTACTCATCAACCAGAGACAACCCTTACAGAGAGCTCGTGGATCATGCACAAGAGAACAAAACTATTGTCATAAACCAGCCGGGACACGAGCACGATGGTGAGACTGACGCTGCATGGGTTTTGTGATCAAAGACTTATCTTTCCCAAGTCTTCAGTCCCCTTCATACCTATTGCAGACACAGTGAGAGACTGGTTTGAGTGTCTTGAAGCAGCTCAGTTTATCTAAACACGGAACTAGCACCACCATGCCCAATGTTCTGGCACCAAGTTGCTCCTAATCAAGGATTCAAACTCACATTCTTCCTTGCCAAATTCTGTGATTTATTGTGTTTGAGGCCATGTTCCACACAGACAGCCCTGCCCCACACTGCCTGCCTCTCCAGGCACCACGCTGCTCACAAAAGCAAGGGCTATTGGCAAAAGGAGAGCAGGTTAAATAAGCATTTTTAATCTTCCTTAAGCTCCACAAGTAACGATGACAGCATGGTGTTAGGGAATGCTGCGCAACGCGCTGGCCTACACAGCTCCTCACCTGACTCCGACAGCTTTTCAGAAGGAAGTGCAAGAAAACCCCAGACAAACACGTAACAATCTGAGTAGAATCACATTTTTCCTCAAGCGATTCCTGGAAAACCTGGGGCAGAGGAGCTCCTGCGATACACTGAAGCAGTTTACAGCAGATGATTTGTTCTTGCCAGAAGCCAAACAACTCTCAACACCTGCAGAGGACAGTCACCTTACAGGACTGTGGCAGGCACGTGTGGGCAACTATCGTGTGATAATTTCAAACTAAAATATTTGGGGGGGGGGGATTTTTTTCCTGCCTTAATTAAAAGTTAATTAATTTTCAGTTCAAACCCAAGGTATTTTTTGTAGGTTACTATATATATATATATATATTCCCGAGTGTTGGCGTGCACAGCTACTGTTCCCTAGCTTTCAAATCAGCTTGCTTAAATACTACAAGAAAGTTGACAGCAAATCTTACTTTTGCTTATGAAAAACAATACACAGCCCCAAGGAGAAAAAAATACAGTATCTGTACTAATCTTTTCATCTTCAAACTGCTGCCACTCGCCACAGCAAGTTAAACACCACCGAACAACTCCAGTGATTTACCGATCAGTTCTCTGCCCCTGAGCAGCAGGATTCTGCGTGGCAGCTGGCACCTGCCCCCAAACAGCAGACTTTGCCACGAGAAGCCGGGCGACATACCTGCTCCGGACATCCTTGGAACGAATGGGGGTGAGCAGGCTGAACGTGGATTTCATGGAGTCTGTGGAGCAATTATCGTAGACCATCCCATTGCCGTGTAGCCTGGTATCGCTCAAGCTGCTGCTCACCCTCCCAAACTTGTGCTGAGAATAATGGCGATAATCCATAAAATCTGAGTCAATCCTATTAGCTGTCCTCAGCGTGTGAGAGGCCACATTGAGCTCCATGGGTGGCAGAGGTCGAGCCGGCATTATCTGGGACAGCCGGGGTTTGCTGCCTGCAAACGCTTTCCCACGCAGAAGCCCACCAAAGGCACTGGAGATCTCGGAGGCTCGTTTCCCCAGGTCAGAAGTGCTTCCTCTGCTTTTCCCCATGGGACTTGCTTCTGAGGCATCTGGTGAACTGTGCAAGGAATTCGGCTCGCAACACTGACTGCAGGGGGTTGCTCTACCCCTGACGGGAGGGCTGAGGGACGCTTCTTGCAGAGAACCATTTGAGGAACTCGTCTCATTGGGATCTGTCAGACTTTCCTGACTAGTTCTAAACCGCCTCCACCTCCTCCAGTTTTTCTCATCCAGAGACGCAGCACGCTCCAGTCGGGGTTTCCTAGGAGGCCTTGGGGTGACTGATTTGATTTTCATATTAGCTTTGAGTTCATCCGGTAGAAGCTTTAAGGTTTCGTTTAAAGAGGTGTCTACACGTAGAGGATCTTCAAAGGTAAGCACGCCGTTGCCACTGGCCTCCTTCTTCGCTGCTTTGCCAGCTTTTTTAGCCTGCAGGTCCTGCACTGCTCCACCTCCGGTGCTCTGGGTAACACATGCCCCTGAGTGCTGGGAAAATCCATTTAGAGTACTCATCCTCCTCCTGCGTGCCAGCTACGGACACTGCTCCATACGTAGTGTTCCTCACAGCATACCTGTCTTTCCCTTGCTTAATCAGTAGGTTCACAGAGCTTTAACCAAGCCAGAAAGGCATGGGGTTTGAAGACAGTTCGGTCTTTAGTTGAGAGCGAAGGGAAGGCGTACGTGCAGGCAGACGCATCGTCTGCAAAATTTCAAGAGGTGGAATACCTGAATTTTCCCAAGAGAAACACGTAAAAATAAAAATTTACTGAGCTGCGAACGGTGGTCCATAATCAGAGAGCAAGCTCCTGACAGGACTTCATTCTAGAACGTTTCAAACCTTACGACAACCTCGTTAGAAAACCAACGTTATTTTCATTTTTACAAGAGCAGAACAACGAACTAACCTCCTAGGTGATGCAGGCATCACGGGCACAAATGTATTTCTTTCAGATAAGGTTGTGCAAAGCGTTAGCCTGAAAGCGACTTAGAACTGCCCCCGAATGCCGGGATGCTGTTTTATCGCCGTAGGACAGCCCTGCGGTGCGGTGAGTCAGGGGACAAGCCGCCTCCAGGCTGCCCGCAGCACTCGCTGCCAGAGGCCAGGAAATTTCCAGCGATCTCGGCCTCCACCACGACCCCACGGCAGGGAGACCGCTGCCACCTCCTCTGGTTTTGCCCCAAGCCCTGCTGCTGAAACCCAGAAGGCGTCTGCCTGGAAGCTTTAGGGATGCAGGAGGAGGGTGGGAGGCAGGCTCCTCGGTGGGAAGGGCTGCATCCCGCCGTTACGCGCACCAAACTTCACGCCCGCACAGCTCCGTAACAACACGCGAACCCACTGAAGCACACCAGCACGCGATTTCACGCGTAACGTCAGGCTCCCAGCCCCCTGCAGGGACCGCGGGGGGCTCCGCCGGCTCCTCTCCGCTGCCCTCCCACCGCCCGCCGCCCCCGGTAGCAGAGGGGGCCCGGCTCGGCGCCGCCACCGCCCCGCGCTCACCGCCGAGGGGCCGCCGCCGCCTCACGGGGCCGGCCGCCCCCCGCCGCCCCCCGCCGCCGGCCTCTCCCCGCCTGCCGCCGGCCCGGGCCCCGCCAGCTCCGCCCCGGCAAGGCCCCGCGGCCCGGCCGGAGCAACGGCGGCGGCTCCGTGAGCGCCCCTTGGCGGCCGGAGGAGCGCCCCGACAGGCCCCGGCCCTGAGGTGGCCGTAATCAGAGGCGGCCCGGGTGCTTTCGGTTAAGCAGGCATTCAAGTTACCTTTAACACAAATCATTTTTCACTTAAAAATAACAATTAAAAGCTCCTTCTATCAATCTACGGCTTCTATTTTTAACATTTCAACGTTTATAAAGCGCAAACTGCTTCCAGTGCTCAACACCCAGCGTTCTCCAAGTCGCTTTAAGCAGGGCTTTGAGCCCTTTCCAAACACTCGGGAGATGGATGGACCTTCACTCGACTTGCCACAGCAATAACCACAAGAAGTAGTAAAATGTGAAAGTGCTCCAGAGCGCAAAATATTTTATTTAAGAATTTACAGTGTCAAATCTTACACTTAGGAAAGATAGCCGCTCCCAGCTCAGAGGAAGCCTTCTTGAATTAAGATGTTTGGCAGTCTCTACTGAAAGGAGAAAATAATCAGCGGCCTGGCTGAACTAGAGGAAGCCAAGTGTCTGACTGGGTTTCAGTCACAGAAGAGTAACCCACGGTGCTGCTCACCATGCCTGGAATTGAGTACGGACCACTATGCCAAGGTTTCCGATTCCCCCAAACAGCATTACGCTTCAACTACGCATAACCCCCTTTAGAATAAATGTAAGGCTATCAAGATCTCAGAAAGGTGGCATTCTTCAGGAAAAGAAAAACTATCAGGGACCAACACCAGCAATTTCACATTCACATTATTTCTACTCATGAGCAGAAATTCAAGTAAAATCAAATAGTGTGGTGGCAAATTCTAAATAAAATATGGCCTAACAATTTAATAAATATTTAAAGTTTATTTCCCTCTTTGCAGATGATTCAGATTCTTCAGTCAATATGAACATTGCATATCATGGTTTTCAAGATTTCCTATATTAATGCTATAGATTTTAACGTCCAGCGGTAGAGGTCTAACCCATCTACGTTTAGTATGTTTGAAACTCAGCTGTTAGCTATTTAAGACCTTGGTTATTTTAGTAATGGAAATTCAAGAACAGTATTATGCTGATTCTGGCACTCAAGAGGAAAAGACAACTTTCAAGCTGTTACCACCTTAATTACACAGTGCCAGCAGTTTGAGAGAAAGCAAGTAACCGTATTGCACTTAAAAGAACACTCACTCATCAAATAGTACAGCGTCGGCTATTATACAGAGAGCTTTCAGACTATACAATTTGCTTTACAAGTAGTCTAAACCACAAACTACATACATACTAGATAAGATCCAAATCAAATTAGTATTAGATTACAGTCACAGTTTTCATTCGATATGGGTCAATTTATTTGGATGAGCTGTGGCCCCCTCCCCCCTTCAAAAAACAAACTAGCACGAGGCATTTCCCAGATGAACATCTTGAATTTCACACATTGACAAACCAAGTCCTGTTTTATAAGCATTACAATTGCGCATGGTCCTCTTAAGGCCACAGAGTGTTATGTTACAATGTGGACATGTTTTTCCCCCACAATGGGAGGGGAGCATCCTTCAGAAATTAAGGAATCCCTGAAACTATGCCTTAAAGTCACACTAGTAGGTTTAAAATTTTTTTTTAGGAATAAATTGCCTATGCAATTTATGAATAATTTTTGTAACAGACAGCAACTATTTCCTCCCTTGTGTCTATTCTTTATCACAGCAAAGCTATTTCTAGCCAGTTCTTTAGAAGGAAGAGTTACATATATTTCATGTTTGGTAATGATTTATGTAGATGAGGTGCAAGTAGGGAGACCCATGAAAAAAATCACCCATCATTAAATTACTGTCCTGTCAACTGCAGCTAGTTCTGATACCATGTGCCATAAGATTGAATAGTTCTTCATATATTCAGAAGATGAATGAGAATTCCAAGCAGAGCCACTGTATTCTACTTCAGCGTTGGATACTTCCTCTGTCCAATTCTTCCTGGCCTTGAACTTCCAGTGACTGCAGGAGACTGAAAAAGAGTAACAAGAATAAACAAAAAAAATGTTCTGTAGAAGTGTCATACTGGAGACAAAATACAAGAAGTTGTCAGTAAAGTTTTGATCCCAACATTGTTAGCTTAAAGGAGCTAGATTGGTCCATGTGCACGTTTAACACCCTGCATGTGATAGTCCAGATTAAGCTAGTAAACCAAAATCAAACCGTATAAAAAATGAACAGGGTTGACATTCCCATCAGACAGGTTTGAATATCAAAGCTATATCACGTATCAGAGGTCTGCTGAAGCACCAAATTCTCACAATAATATGCTTTTATATAGTTCTCATCTGTATGGTTTCAACAAGGCAGGAGAAACTCATCCTGCAGTACTGAGAGCCTGGTTCTACGTACACACACCTTTCCATAAAGGTGCCTAGGCTACAGCGAGACTCTCTCTTTTGTTACAGTACTTTTTAACCCTTTAATCCTTCACACAGAAAACAGATGAAAAAATACAGCGCCATTTCAGACATTCCAGAATGGGCAGCTGCTCATTCCATTATTTTATCTTGCAAAATTCTTAAGTGCTACAAAGGCAGAGAAAGTGCAGAAGTAAACTCCGTGACAGACTGGATTATCTCACCATAAGGATCACCTGGGAATGGGAGTGGGGGAAGAAACACAACTACATGGTAAAAATATATGGGAGGAAAAAAAAGGCAAAATTTGTACTCATATTTAAGGCCACACCGAGTTACTTATTAAAAGGTAGACGTGGACTCAGCTCACTTAAAACAAGACGGTTCAGCATGACTGATTTACTCAAGCAACATTTAATTACTTGTTTGAACTCTCAGAACTAACAAATCTCTATCATTTTGTTCAATAGTTCAGTTCAAAGTAACAACGAGGCCTTTACTCACTTGTGCAAATTGAGAAGGATTGTAGAACTGTACTGTTCCTGCTGAAGGTCCCCCCGAAGGTGGTACAGCAGCAGGCTAGAAAGTAGATTACACTAAAGTTACGGAACTGCAGAGCTTCACTGCCTCTCAGACTTGGTTTGCTTAGTCATACAGAGAAAATATTCACAGTAATAATGCCAACAATATGGACAGAGCAGCATATTATAACAACTGCAAAGAGTGCTGGTACAGTTTGCATCCATTTCTTTAATATTATTTGCTTAATGTAGGAATTGGCAAAACAATGTCACATGCATAAACTGTAAATAGCTCTGAAAATCCAAGGCATGCAAAACCAAAACAAGACGTTGGTGCGACTTCACTGCATTAGTACCTTCTGTTTTTGTTAGTAGACCTCAGGACTTGCCCCAAAATAAACATTCTATGTCAAGTTTTGCTTTACTAAAAAGTATCAGAAAGAGTTTGTGTCACTCCTTTACAGTGACCCCAGAGTACTCCCAGAACAGCAGAGATGAAGCATTCCTTTAATTCCTACAGGGGCTTTCGCAGATGAAACAGGCAATGGTATTATTACCAACTTGAGATTGGCAGCAGCAGAATGACAAGGTTCAGTTTGCATGGGTCATTTGGGGAAGTGTTAGGTTGATTTGTCTTTGTTTGGAGGTTTTTTGTTTGTTGTTGTTTTTTTACATCAATTGACAAGTTTGGTAACCCAGGAAAGAGCTAATCAAAATTACTAGGTAAATCTCTTAGGAACATGAACATAAACAAAAAGCATGCCTGGATTACATGCATTATCATAAACACAAAAGTCTGAAGACCCTGTTTGAGTGTTAAAAGGAACACTGCATCATTAGTCACTTTGAATGTTATTTCTGTGAAATGAGAAGAGGGGAAAATGACTAAAAGTAGCATTAGTATTTGAGCAAATGCAAAATAAAGGGTGGAAAAGGAAACACGTTAACATAAATGAGAATGGCCAGCCACATGTACCTGATTAAAATGCTGGCTTACTTCACGTGATAATGAACTCATTGAACTAGAGCGCGAAAGCTACAAAACAGCAAGAACACACAAATACAACAAAACACAAATAAAAAAGTCGTCATGCATGTCACTGCCCCAAGCTTTCAGTTGTTTTATTTAATTACAAAAGTCTCACTCTGCCAAAGGTTAAACCAACTTCAAGTTAAAAAAAACATAAAGCCAGAAGTTAGTTTAAATCAAAAGGACTTCTTAAAGCACAAAATTATGTAGATACAGAAAACATTTAGTAGGAATAAAGGTAATGTTACTCTGCCTGGCACACAGCAATCTATTCTCCTCTTTGTGTCTCACATTTAATATTAGTGAAATTATATGCATGCACAGAGGCAAGAAGAGATCCTTAAAGTACTATTGACATTTTACTCTGAAAAGGCTTTTATAAGTTTACATATATCGAACAAGCAGATCACACCACAGAAGGTAGGACTCTGAGGCTGAACTTCTCATATGGACTTAGAGGTCTCTTCTGTGCAATTTTGGAGGCAGTCATATGACACCATCTTGCCTGGTCACGAGCAACTGCATCCATCATAGAATTATAGAACAACGCAGGTTGGAAGAGACCTTAAAAAATCATCTAGTCCCACCTTTGATGGGAAAAGCGAGACCTGATGAGATTACCTAGCATCCTGTCCAATCGCATCTTGAATCAGTTACTTGCCATTTAGATGGCCCATGTTAAGAGCACTACAAAATAATGGTTAAAAATATGCTGCACGAGTCATTAGCTAACCACTTTGAACCAAGTCTTAGAAGTCTTACCTCTCCTGATTGGAAGCCATCAGGGTTGGAAACAGGTAGCCCGGATCCAGGTGGAAGGATTGTAGGGTTTAAATACTAAAGAAAAACAATGCACTCTTTTTTTAATCTTAATTACTGCAACTCATTACAATGTTATTTCACCTTTCTGCTATATTAATCCCATTGTAGCAAAACAACATTGCAATACATGAAGTCAGATGAAAACATGCCGCATATGGCTACTTCCAATGTTCTTGGTCCATTTCCTAACACATACTGCAAATGCAAGATGTGCAGTCCTGCCAAGTTGGGAAATAAAACTCTTCATGGGCTTCCTACTTCCATTTTCACTTGTCTTTCCATTCTCAAGTTCATAAACTAAAACATAGGGATTATGTTTGTGTACAACAACAGTAATGCTTTGTACATTCTGCAACTATGAAGCTACTGTTGAGAATCTTAAGTTATTTTTATGAGAAGTTTGAACAATATATACAAGACATTCTTTTTAACACACCTCTGGATCAGCAGCTGCAGCAGGTTCTGTGTTGGTTTGGTTTGCAACTGGTGCGTGCTCTGCTGCACCACTCCCTTCCATCGGCTGGGGTTCCCCTGGAACTACAAAGGAAATGGGATTTAGTCAGACACCAGATCAGGGGGTTTGACTTCACAAAATAAGAAGCAGGGTCATAAGCAGAACTGAATTTGTACAATACCAGTCTTCTCCCAGGGGGAAAAAAAAATAGGCAATTTAAAGAGTGCAGTATTAGTATCTACAGATGTCTCAGTATTGTTACAAGTTTGCAAGCAGGAGATGCATACAGTTTACACACAGATAAACAGTTTATACAGATCAACTTGGTGCAAGGCAGCATGTAGTGAAAGCCAAAAAAAACATTGTAAGCAAGTAAGACCTCCCCCATTCTTTCCTCAGATAGGGATACTGGAACTAAAAACAGGTGTCAGAAATGAGCACTAGGTATTTAGCAACACAGGAATACTATATAATTCAAATTCTGCTATTATGATGGCCTAGGTGCTCTGTATCGATTTTTTTAAAAAAATCAACCCCCCAAAATAAAAAAAAAGACAAAATAAACGCAATCAAAACAAGCAAAAACCCAATCTCTTTTGTTTGCAGAGTGAAAAGCTGGGCTTTATTAATTTATTTTACTGCGGTTCCCAGACAGATTCCTCTTTAAAAGGGATTGGAGTTAGTGAGACCGAATGCTGTGAAACATTCATTAAAGGCTACATAATACACACACTGGCAAAAGTGACTTTAAGGTAACCATAGAACCTCCTTACAAGTTTAACCACGCACAACACACCTGAATTTGGAACAAAGACATTTGCAGGAACTGGCATCGGTGCCAGCGGGGCAAATAGGTCTGCTGGTGCAGGAACAGCACCACTTGACTTGGTTCCACCTGGATTCAGAACATCGACATAACGGGCTCTGCTTCCTGCTAAAACAGAGAAATCCAGAAATAACAGAGATAAGTCTTGTGTTATTCATCTCCATGTCTATTTTCAACAGTCTGCTGGTTAAACTGCCTTTCAGAATCAGAAAATAATGCTGCAGGGATACAAACAATAATATCCAAGTCAAAATGTCATTGTGACAGCAACCACAATGCAGAAGTTAGGCACAAAGCCAGAAATAGCCACAGTTCCATGACATCACTGAGATGCCAACTGTTCCCAAATGCCCCCAGAAAAGCCACGAGTTTTGTCTTCATATTTTATGCAATAGAAAATTTGAAGTCTTCCATGTCTGTTACCTGCTCTTCTAGAGAAGATGTTGACAGGGGCACTAGGTGGGCCTCCAGGCCCAGACGGAGCAGTCTGGGGAACTTTAGGAAATCCTGTTGGAGGTGGCGGTGGAGGTTTACTCTGCCAGGAGAACATAAAAGAAAAAAAACACATCATTGACTAAGAGTATTAAAAGGCAAGTGTCTGTCTGACTTCTCCTCTTCTTTACCTATTACAGAACACACAATGCTGGGTATACTGACATGCATCTTGCTGTGTGGATCAATATTCCTTATCTCACTCCATACGATAACTCCTTATCTAATGTCAAGATATTTCTACAGCCCATCTACACTCACTCTAAAAGGAAGCATTCACAACCATGGTTCTCATCATTTGCTTACGTTTTGAAATAGCTCTTTACCAATAAGGATAGACAGGGTGGGTGATTTTCCTTGCTTTACAATGCGTTACGTTTTCAGAACTAAGGACTCTTCTTTACTTCCCCTCTCCCACTCACCCCCCTAGTCTGTTTTCAGCAAATCAATTAACAAGCTATTTTCCAGGTGGTATCAACTTGTATCAAGAGATAATTGAACTAAGTTTAGAATAAATTCCTTTGTAAAAACTCAGTCACAGCAACTGGATCTACACCAGCACGTGAAGACATAAATGGTTTCATAAATACGTGGACTATACAAATATGTAACTTGTGGATTAGCTTCAAAATGTTGCACACTTTAAGCCAAATTCAGTAAAGTTAGTAAAATTGTAAGCCAGTACGGATTTTAGTTTGAAGAACAAAAAGGTCCTCAGTTTTTTACCTCTTCTTCTGGTTCATCCAAATTAACCCAGCGCTGTTTCTGTTCATCCCAAACAATCTACATGGAAACCAGAGTCAAAAATTAGCAGTTCAAACAAAGCTGGAATAGACACAATTTTTAAATTTTACACACATCTGTTTACTTGTTAAAACAAGGTTCATCTGTTATACAGGAAGCCTCTTTGAACCAATTAAAATGTACAAAGGTTTTTGTGATTTAGTGGACTTACAGATTTGTTTTTGTCATCTGGAAGGTGAGCTTCATTCTTTCCTTTCCCCATCAGCCAGCGAAACCAGTTTGCACCGGTCTAAAATATAAATACATCTATTTAGTTAATTTTCTCAACACCGTCTTTACAGGCAAATCAAAAGAATTTCATGCAATAATTAGTTTTCTGTTAGAGACTTCAACTGTAATATAAAAAACACCAGGAAAGATGCCCTCAGCTAAACTAAATTGTATCTTTCTGACAGACGGAAGAAAGAATTCAGAGGTAATGCCACAAATGAAAACTAGTCCTTATAAATGGCAGCCTGAGAAAACAGGGGAACAGGGCCAACACACAGAAGTGGTGTAAGTAGAGGTAAATAAACAACTAGGGGTAAACCCACTGTGGAGAACAGGAGTTGGATGAAAGAGAGGGTGTGTGTTTGTTTTTAACGTGAAGGGAAATTGCTCTGAATTCATTCCCAGTGAAAACAAGTGGCTAGTACAGCAATGCTTCAGCGCACGTAGGGGCAGCTAACGGTAGCACAAACTTTGATATTGGTGTATAAAAATGTCTAGATGTTGTAAAAGCCAAGGCAATGTTACCACGTATCCCACAAATCTCCTCTACCTATGACTACCTCACTTATCAAGTTTACCTTTCTAGATGCTGTCTCTTTTTTTACTTCTTTTTTAGTCTCTTTCCCTACAGGAACAGGTGGAGAAGGAGAAGGCTGTTTTGCTGCAGAGTTGGATCTTTCTCGTCCCACAGAATGTGCAGAGGACTCTGAAGTTGTCCGTGACCTTCGCCCATAGCCCTGCATCACAAATACATGGGAAAGCACAAAGCTGTCACTGCTGGAGTGAACTGATTACACTCCATCTTGCTAAGCAAATTCTTTCTTTGAAAAGTTAGTAATAGGAAGAAATCCAAATACAACAGTAAGACGTAAATGTAAATAAGAGCAAAGACTTAGTGGAAGAAGGAGCCTGCTCATGGCATACCATATATGCTGAAGACTGAGATGCAGATCTGGATCTTCGTCCTGGTGCCTGGTTAGATACAAAGCCAGGACATGCTTAATAAGCAAGCAGCTAAATATCCAACACAACATTCACTATTACAAATTCCCATATCATTCAAGACATTAAAGCTGGTTATTTGGTTACTTCTATGTCCTCTGACATGTATAGGAGGGACAGAAAAAGAGCTGATGTCTGGCCAAGTAATTACATGGTCATATAACTAATCCAATACAAAGTTAAATCAGGTCACTGCTGTGCAGACCAATCAGCCCACAAGGGGAAAGAGATAAAAATGCTGCACCAGACAGCAGTTGCTGCAATTCCACCCTCCCCCTCTATATTAGGCCGGTTGTTTTTCTAATGGTCATATAGCAACTCTAACATTAAAAAAATTAATCACTGTTTCTTTTGTTAGCATAGTTAAGAATTCTCCCCATCCTTTATCAGTAGCCAGATGTATCCCTATTAAAAATGTTTATGTTTTAATTCCTTCAAACAAGAGACTGAAATAACTTCCAAGGAAATACCAACTCCAGCAATACTTAAACAGGGAAAAATACTATACATTTTTAAAAAGGCTATCTGGATTTCAATAAACACCATGCATATTTCCAGTCATGACCAAGTGCTAGGCAATGCCGTGCTTTTAAAACTCAGTCACAGAACTGTTCTTTATGGCCAGGCTGCCTCACATGTATGCTACAAGTTCTTCAGGGTAGGAAGAATTGTTTTGGAAGATGGGAAAGGAAGACAGGCCAGTGAAAGAAAAAATAAATTCTTCAGACAACAGCCTGGTTTCCCCTGCTCAATTAAAAAAAAAGGGGGATTAAAAATGGCCAAAAGTTCTATACTAGTTCATTATTTATTCCAGCGAAGAGAAGGAGATGGGGAAGAAAAATTAAGCTTCAAATCTAGATGAAGAGCAAGACAGACCCCCAATACACTTTGTGATTGCACAGACATGCAACATAGCTGACACGCTGAAGAGCTGTATAAAATAAAGATACCATGCTAGCCATTCTGTTATAGAAATCCTCCTCTCTCTGTTCGGGGAAAGAGTTTCGTGAAGGAGACTCTGGAGGAATTCCCTGCATTCCTTAAAAAGCAAAATTAGACTATGTTAGTGGGGAAAAAAAACACACAACTAAATGTTTTTAAAGTAAAGTTTTTCACTAGTTCTGAGTTTTGTGCTATTAAGAACCTGATCTTTTACAGAACAAGAAATTTAGCTGCTGTGATTTTTTTGTTTCTCCTGCATGGGTATTGTTTGATCTATATACAGGTTAGAGCAGGGTGAGCAATGCAACCATCAGAATGGAGGCAATACAGGGTTCTTCACATCTCTAACACAACTGGCAATGCATCCATCCTTGCCTTCACACATCACGTTCTGCTGTCACAGGATTAAAAATTAATAAGGTGCTAATGCCCAGAGACAGAAATCCCTGATGCTCCAATCACAGACCTTCAAGACAGAGCCAAGTGGCAATTGCAATGCATTCACCAATTCCATGGTACAGAAAAATTGCCTGGTTTATGTCTAAATCATAACTTCCTGATTCTGACCTCTCTTTTAAACTAAGCCAATACTAAGTGAATACTAAAGCTTTCCACAGATGCTTCTGTAACCTTCCATTGTCTTATTAAACTTAATTACCCAAGACTTGTCTCACTATTTTATAAGTTTTGAGGTGTTTTGTATTAACCCCCAAAATACTTCATTCCCCTAAGATTCCAGACCTGTTTCCAGGTTTGTCTGCTCTTCTTCCCGTGACTCAGTTTCTTGTGGTGGCCCTCCTGGTGGTAGCGTTGACCCTAAATACAGCGGTGATGGCTCAGCTCCATACTGATTTGAAAATCCTGGAGGTGCAAAGCCAGGGCCTGGACCAATGGGCTGAGAAGCCACTGGGTAGAAGGGGACACTTCGGACGGCTTCCTGGTCACCAGGAGGAATCACAGCAGCTGACCCATCAAGTATAGCCTGAGGTGCTAAGGCACAAAATAAAGTTAAGAGCTGTAACTAAACAGAACCTTTCATCCTGTGAATAAGATGAAATAATGCAGAAATTAAATTTCACTGTTTCTACCACCCTCGTAAATGATTTCTTATACTAGAAACCCAAAACGTTTACTTTCTCTCTTTGTCATGAAGTAACATATGAAACATCATAAAGAAGGATATGAGACACTAACCTGACGGCATCAGCTGCACACTTTGCATCTGTTGAGACATATTGGGTAATAAGGATGCTAACAATGCATTTTCAGTGCCTGGGCCCATGTCATGGCCAACTCCTCCTCCATCATATTGACTGGTATGGTCTAATTCAGAGCTTGGTGTGCTACATGGATATTGTTGTGGTGTGGATCTGTCTGTGTTATAAGCTATTGCACCCTCCTGCACAAAAAAAAAAAGATATTAACTCTACCAGATATTAAGTTCATAACTAAAGAAATATATAGAAAATTAAATCTTAGGGTGATTACACCATAATTTTTGTTCCTGCTGTTTTATTGAACTGTTAGGTCAGTTTTCATATCTCTAATGGATCTCCTTCAATAAATATTTCTCCCTTTCCATTCTGTTACAATTTAGCTATACTAATTCACACAGCATTTTTGCTTTTTCTCACTCCCCCCCTTTTTACTGGCAAGCAGATCATCTGCTTATAACAGGAGTTGCTGCATTAGTTCCTTAATGAGGCTTGCAATTCTCCTTGCATTACAGTACTAAGAAAAATATGTTATGTAACATACACTACCCTTTAAACTACTCAGTACTGTATCTTAAGGCACTAAAGTGTGATAAATCCACTTATCTTGAATTATGATGCCTGTATTTTATGACATGAATATATCATGAGGTAATCACTTTATACATTTCTGTAATTAGCAATATAAATAAAACCATTCAAAAATTGGATTTACACTAATCCTTAAAAGGGAATAGTTCATGTTGGAAAGTACATTCTTTACCTTAATCTGTCCATCCACATGGCGAAGCCTTACCAACCAGGAAGGTTCAACTAGAGATTCCTGTTCTGGTTTCTCCTTTATCTGTGGATCAAACAGGCGCAGTTGCGATGACATCTAGAAAAAGAAATCATTGTAAAATTTCAGTTAACCAGCAACCAAAAGGCAACTTTAGCCACAGCATATCACCTACAGCATGAAGCTACAAATACTTAATTCTTCCGTATGTTACCTGGATTAGCTGGCCGATAAGTACAGGTGAATAGTAGTGTGGATCTTTGAGGACAGTTCTGGAAATCACTTCACAATAATGGAAGGCCTGAGCAGCAAGTCCCATTTCAGCAAGTCGGCAAGCATAGATGAATTTGAAAACCTACGGAACACAAGCAGGTGAAATAAATCAAGCAGTCAGAACATTCTTGGGAGCACCAAATGAACGGTAATTTGTAATTTCAGCCAAAAGTTCAGATGTTCCATTATCATGTTTACACTAAGCAGGTAAAAAAAAGTCTGAAAAAAAGCATTCAATACTCCTCTTCTACTAACTGTATCCAATGGAAGTAATTATTTGTCAACAGGTAGCATCAACAAATCCTGCTAGATTTTTCTTTTGGAATATAGAGTTATGGTAACAACAGAATTTAAAATTCCAAAGTTCAGAATGCATGGATGAAAAATGTAAAAAGACGGATTAAGTGATAAAACAGGGAAAAAGCTATCTTGCGCTATGCTACCTATAAATCTTTCCAGCTACCATAGATACAGTGTCTTCTACGCTGAATAAAGCACATGAGAGATGAACACCTCGCATAAAAGCTGCAAAAATATATGAAATATCTCTTCACCTGGAAATTGGGCAAGCAGCCAGGCTGAGTTCCTAGTGACTGTGCGTATTCATAGGCTTCTGTTCTTTGAATGGCTTCATTGGTGGCAAACTTAAAAAATGGCAAGCTATTGGGAATAGGAGAAGAAAAATAATACTTGACATTCAGATCATATATAATCAATACAGATCTGTCGATTAGAAATAAAGTCAGAAAGGTAGCTATTAAACATACAGTATGGGAAACTAACTCCTCGAAAAAGGACAGCGCATCAGACAGTTCTCAAAGACCGCTGTAGCTAGTTATGATGAGGGGAGCAGTGCAACTCAGTCTTGCCAACTATTAAGTTTTCATTTTTTTGCATCAAAAAGGGGATATTAAAAAAAAGGAAAGCCAAACCTATGATTTGATCCAATTAGGACAAGTTTTGTCGTCTTCCTTGTGTAAACTCCAAAACCAACTTGGGCCATAAGGTAACAAAAATGAGCAGCATCAAGCAATCCTTTAGAAGCTGTAGGAAAATAAGTGACAGAACTCAGAATATTTCGTCTTGATGACACATCATAATTCAGTGGCCCACACTGTTTTGGCTTTGTACTTAAACACCTTCACAGCACAGACAAGCCTGCATAGAACTGTTCCACTTTACATTTTACATAGCAATTGCTGTGTAAGTGCTGAGTAATTAAAATTTTTCAGAAAGCTTTTCCTTCAATCATCACCAGTTCATCCCCCAGGATTTACCAAGAGTGTCTCCCATGGTTGCAATGGTCCGGGATTCCAAGTCCACATTGTTTGTCAAGTTGGATAACACCATTGCTAGATGAGGCCTCCAGTCTCCCCATTTCTCGTCTCCACAGCACTAAAATGAGAAGAATTAATTAGTCAAATCAGTGACTGAAGCTCTGCATGGTTACGTGTTTAAACCTAAAAAAGGACAAAGCTTATTTGACCGTCTAGGAAAAGGACATGGAAAGATTACTGTTATGAACTACACTACTCACTGCAGTACCCTGTTAAGACTCAACTGCAGCTCACACTCGAATCTTACCGTGGATGCAGCTGGCATCCTTCCAGACATGAGCTGGTAAACAGTCTGCAGAGGGTCATTAATCGGGAGACTGTTGGCAAATCTACAGAGACATTATACAGAAAACCAAACAACAAACATTGGGTAAGCAGTTAAAATGTATTTGAACACTCAGTCACAGTTTATCTTGCTTAGTTTAAGACAAGGAAGCACTGCTTGAAAATATATCGAATAAGCAATTGCCCCCAGTGGATAATATCCAAAAGCAAAGTATTATTAATTACCTGGATCTGCCACTTTGACATATATCAATCCAAGCTAGGAAAAACCTCATGATTCTCCCCATGGCAGATGACTAGACTTAGTACCTGATTTCACAAGCTCAGGAGGCAGAAAGTTTATCTGTCTATAGACAAAGCATGCATGAACACATCAACAGAAGTTGACAGTTGGTTTTTTGTGCCACCCCCTTTTCTCCCCCCACACAAAGCCTGACTAACAGCACCTGTCAAGCTAGCCCATGGATTACTGTGGTTAAAATGTCCTTTAAATGGAAAGAGTGCATAGAATAACTTCTCAAGTTTAAGTTTATGGCCTGAAGACCTCAGAATAAAAAGCAACAGCTTACATGAATCAACTGAACACAGAGGTAAAATTAAAGCGTAATTCTTGCATGAGCTATTAAAGATAACTCATGATTTTGACATTAAGATGTCTGAAGCACCAGATCACTCATTAGCAGAATAGGTAGACCACATCGTATTAATCAATAACAAGCAAAACTGTACCTGGTCATAACTCTTGCATGTGTTCTGCTGTCCATCTTGCTGGCAAGTAGCAGAGCATGACCCCATAAGCCATGCTTCATGGCTGATTCCAAAGCATCCTAAAGTTAATACAGAAATTAGTTTCCCGGGTTAGCTTAACATACTACTCAGTAAGAGTGATTTTTTTACAGTAGTATTTTGACCAAATGAAAAGTGTTTGTTTCGGTCATAGGCTAACACAAGAAATATAATTGTTTTATTTTATAAACTGCAGGACATTTTTTCATCAGTGCAGCGCAGTGTTATGAAATATACACACTGCAAGTAGCAAAATGATTTTCACTGATGCTTAGAGCTTTCAGATATCCGAAAAATAAGTAAATAAGACACAGGATTTGAATATAAGCACTCACCTTCTTACGGCCATAAAGCAGCAACTCTCTGAATCTCTCTGTCTCTTTTTCAAGACTGTCAATTGTGGTTATAAGACTATCAGTGAGAAATGAGAGCTGGGCTTCACCAGATTCCTCTTCTACTTGTTCCAAAGCCTCATTAGTGAAATCGATCAAATTTGCTTCATTAGGGGACTTTCCAGGAAGCCATACTGTTTTATGATCTCGGAGCAAAAGTTCAGCCAAGTCTGTTCCCACAACAGTCTATAATGTATGGTAGGGGGAAAAAAAAAAAAAAAGCTGTTATTTCAACATTGCCTTCATGTTATTTTCAACAAGACTTGACTATCAACACCTCCGAGCACAAGTGACCAGATTACCTGTTCCATCAACGTATGAACTGTTTGTTACAGGTAAGTCACTGTACACGTATTACTTCTACATAAATGCCAGTTTCTGTATAAAAGATTTCAGGAAGGACAAAAGTTCAAGCAGTGAAACATACCCCATTCTGCCTGCACAACAGAACAATGAAGTCCCAAAGCAGACTTGCAGATTCTTTGTCGATTAAATTTTCATTCTTAAAGCACTGTGTAGATTTATTTTGTGCAAAATTAATAACATCCACTTTATGGGTGTCATCCCTGGAAGAAGAAAAAAAAGCATTTAATGAGACAAATGCAAAACATTCAGATCATTATTGTGACTAGTATGAAGAACAAATTTAAAGCTCACCTACCATTTATACAAGTGAAAAACAACAAATATTTAGAGTTAGTTTAAATCCTGTAATCTACAATTGCAGGACAATAAAAAGTTTGATGAAGAAATGAAATCTTGAAATGTGAAATTTCTTAAAAATCTGTTAGGACATACTTAGCAAGAGGACCAGGAAACGCTCTCATCTCTTCTTGCTCTGGAGAATGTTGCAACATAGTCTAAAGACACAAATATAAACCATAAGAAATTTTTATAACTATGCTTTTTGTATTTTAAGAATAAAAAACAGACCTGAACATATCTATATTATAATCATGGCTATTGATCTTAAATTATTTATGGTGGCTTGCAACCTGCATAAGGATAATAAATGACAAGATCTACTTCTTGACGGGGGAAACATTCTGTAGCAAAATACAAAAATATTCCTCTTACCTCCTCAATAATTTTCCTGCTGCCGTTCTAGTACTTGTGTGCAATTCCACTTCCTTCTACCGATATTCTACCAGTGAATCCCTACTCTCATCACGTAAACCAGTCCTTACACACATTTTACATCACTAGAGTGCTGCTGTTCTTTGTAGAGGCATAGGAAGAATAAAAACATGCACACAGTATTTAATCCCCAGTCAATCAAGATAACAAGCTGTCCTTTGTCCTTGTACATTCTCTGCAGGGCTATGATATCTCTAGGAACAGTATTACATTAGTAACAAGCAAACAAAAAACTCCAGCACTTCTAGAAAGTAAGGATTTTACCCAAACAAAATTATAAGGAGCTGGATGATCTAATCATGCCTATGTCATCTCTCATTGAAAAGGAATTGTTAAGTTACCACTTTACTTACAGCTACAGAGCAAACCACAACAGGTAAATACAGAAGGATTACATGCACTGACATACTAAAGTAATACAGGAAGCTACAGACCTAACTTCCCTACTCCCCTTCCAAAAGAAAGGCCTGTAACTCCACCACCCTCCTTTTTGCTTATAAACTTTACCTCCATGCTGTGTATTTCAACCAGAGCTGGCTGGCCTTCTGAAGGCAGGTTTGGCAGCACTTTTATTAAGAATCCGCCAGGACCAAACCTAGCACACAGATGAGGCACTGAAAATTTCTCAGGCGTTGAGGGCCTTAAAGGTGCTGAAGCAGGGAGAAAAGAAAATAAGATAAAGTGACCTGACTTGCAACAAAATAGACATGCTGATGTATTTATTTAATTCAGTAATCCCGCAGTACTAGTGGGAAAAAAAAGAAATACAATTTGGCTAAATTTCATAAGCAACAATTAATCAGTTCCATTAAATTTTCAGATCTTCTGAAGATTTGCCATAAAGAACAAAACTAGACTAAAGAACTCTAAAATCCACTTATTGCTTTAATGCAGGGGCTTTACTTGTTTGTCTTAGACATCTCAATATAAACATATGACATCGTCAAAGAGCTAATGACTTCAAGAAACTCTAGAAAACATTTTCCAGATGAACAGTGTTTTGTTTCTCATGGAAAAGGGTAAAAAATGTGGATAAATCTGAAGTTTAAGTTAAATTTTAATCATTCCCCCAGAAGCACGCACAATACAATTCAAAAATGTATCTAAAAAGTGTTTACAAATGCAAGTATGCAATATTTAATCGCAATCACCATCTAGCTACTGCCATTCTGTGAAATACCCATGCTTCAGCAAGCAAGAAGCTATCCTTTTGCTGAACAGGGAAGAACTTTGTTCACGTATACATACTGTAAACAGGAGTGCTTTCCTGTTAACAGGCTTAACAAATGCACAAAAGTGATCTCACACACTACAAACGTTAACAGAAGCACAAACTACTACCAATGAACAACCTCACAAGCACAGTCCCTTCCCTCCTCCTTCCCCAATGGTGCCAATACCTTGTTCTACAGTTGACCATCCAGTTTCAGCCGGGTAGCCATAATCTGTAAAAGGCTGTTGTCCACCAAAGTTAGGAGCATATCCACCATACGTATAATCTGCATGCAGCGACACTGCCTGTGCAGCAGTTTCATACGCATTAGCCGTTAGATCATGGTTACTTCTATACAGCTGGCTCTAAATAGATCATATTAGTAGTTGTCAGCAGAGAGCGTGAAGTTACACAAAGCAAGCAATACTGCAAGCATGACAAGACGGTAAGCATTCCACCCCACCATCTTCACTTCTTCGGATGATTCTTAAACCAGGTTTGCTACACTTGAAAACACTGCCCTGCAAATCACCTGGTCAACAACCTGCAGAAGATAATCTCTTAGTGTTCTCCCCTCAATGTTTTTACTACCATTTGATCTGTTCGCATCCATGTTCAGCTCTCTCATCACCACAACAATCACCTGAATATTACTTGTGTTTTTCAGGTATTTGTATTCATGGCATAAATAGATAAGTAATCAGCTAGGTTTGAGTTTTGCTTGTAAAGTCAAGATACCATCATACAAACATTGAGTTAGTCTTTTAACAGATCCCATGCTTGTGATCAGAAAAATGACACAACACTGAAAGCCAGGCAATATCAACTCCAGCCAAGCACAGTAAAGGCAAAGTTCTCACAACCATATGGGTTCAGTATTTTTTTCATTTCTGTATGTGTGGCAACTGACACAGCTGAGTGCTGATTTTGGTTAAAGTTCTCTTGACAACTGTGACAAATGCTAAACTCAGAACTATATTACAAAACAGCCTTAACCTACAGAATACAGGTTTTCAAAATACATTTTTTCCCAAGCTAAAAACTGAAATATTTAAATACTTCTAACTTTCCACCCACACCTAAGAGAAAGACCCAGCTTAACTGTCTGAGAATACTTGATGTGACCATTTGAAGCTTACTTGCTGAGAGCGAGAGCTAAAACTGCTCCGGTGACTGTGAACACTGTGGGAGCTACGGAGACTATGAGCAGAATGCTCACTGTGAACGCTGCGTCTATCAAATTCATCACCGTAAGGATCTCTGTGAGGCTCTGCTTCATCATCAAAGCTTCCAGTAAAACGAGGATCGTATCTCCAGTGATCTTCGTATCGGTCATGTCTGAAGAACAAAAACATACCAAACAAAAATAAACATAGCCAACTGTATCTAAAGGAAAGTGACTCCACTGCCTGCCTCTTCAGAAGGGAACTGTACCTAGCTTCAAAAGGGCTTCTAGATCATTACCTAGATTTAGGTTTTTATTACAGTAAACAAACTGGTACTTCAAGAACTTCATCCAGAATATTCAAGATGAAGATTAACGTCATGCTCCGAGGCTGTTTAGAATAAAAAAATAAAACCCAAACAACATTTATCTTATCTGAAAACGTCATATTTGCCTTAAATCCTTTTAAGAGTGAGATGACAACTCATCTGTTGTTCCTCAATTACCTGTGTTCAAGCAAAAGAACAAACTAGCAAAAGTAGCTATTAAAAGCATAATACTGCATTTTAATAGTCTGTCACAGGATGCAACTGTGTTCCTGGAGTACAGTACTGAGAGGATTTTGTTTATGAAGCTGCATGATACCTCAACAATTCTGATGCCCATACAATTACCACAACAGCACACAATTTTCTAAGGCTTTGGGGTAGATCTGAAACAAAGCAGTATTTCCGTTGGTGCACAGGTGACGCTTCAGTCCTTGCCTTAACACTTACTGCCATTATCTAGTTTCCTGATGACACATTTGAATATGAGGGACTTAGTCCAAAAGAAAGCAATGCCAGACTGTCTGCCTTCATTCACAGTGGTTCTCTGGACGCAGTCAGCACCTAGGTCCCACCCTGCCCTAGATGTGGAAAGAGCACGGACCGAATGGACAAACCTGTTGCCATATGGATACGCTTCTCTCTTCTGGTACGGGTTGTGTTCAGCATCATACCAATACCTCTGATCGTAACTTCTAGGATCTCTGTATCTGGGGTCATATGCTGACGAGTAACGTTCCCAGCGACTTGGATCTTTGGAAGATAAAAATAAATGGGTTAGATACTGGAAGTTATTACCTATAACTTTTCTCTCCTTTCTCTTTAATTACCTGCCAATTTGGTCAGCACCCCAGAAAAATGAAAACATGACTATAGTTAGCTAGATACTCTTGAGAAGACAGTGTTAACCATCAGATAGATCCTTTCTAACAACTTTCAAACTTAATCATAGCATGAAAATAATTCAACAAATATTAGCAGAATCTTTGCTATCAGTTTTCAGAGCGCCATGCCATGTGCTTCACGATACAGACAGATTTTGCTTAAAGTCTTCCCAGGCACTATCTAAGCAATTGCCTTTAGACTACTAACACCACTATGTCTCTGTGAGCATTCAGATAATTACAGACAAAAACAAATTCTAGTCATGAGTCAATTTCTGTTTACACCCCACCTAAATTTTACTTTAGAACTCTGCCTGCAGGTTACACACCAAGGATACAAGCCAACAAGTGACAGGTTTGCAAAACACCAAAGAAAACCATTCTGTGGACTTATCATGGTACATTTTTATAAATGAAATGGCAAAGATAAGTCTGGGAGTGATGAAAGACCTTTATTTATTTTCTATTTACTACTTCTGCTGAATAAAAGAAACATAGGAAGGACAGCATGGTATTAAGAACTACTAAAGTAGGACCAAAGATCAATTTCTAGCAAGTGTAACTTTATTCTCGCTGGTTGTAGGAAGGAGATTATATATATATATATTTAATTACAGAAAAAAAACACAGTAATTCTCCGATTTTAAAATTGGAGAAAAATTTATGGGGCAAAGGAGATCTGCAATTTGCTATAGAAAAATTCAGAGAATACTTTGACACCTTACCTCCATAGTCATATGCATTTGGGTAATAGCCTGGATAATAATCAGTCCATCCAGTTTTTGCATAATAATCTTCAGGATATCCCTGCCTGAAAGTACACAGGCATAAGAAATTATTATCCCTCCTTCAATCTCTCCGAAAGTTAGCAAGAGATATGAAGAACTACATGCCATGATTGGTTAGGTAGTTTCATATTTAAACTAATGCATTTACAGGAAACCAAATAATCATAATTGTAAAATCAGATGTTTACAAAGTTATATACATCACTAAGCTGCTCTGTGCCATAACAAACTGACAGTACAATACCTTAGTGGCTTTTGTGAGCTGCTTTGGTCATGAGATCGGTTACTTATGGGCAATTAATCACAAAAACTACTGCTATAATTAGAATGAACTGTCTCAACAGAGAGATCAGCAACCTAAATAATGAAATAATTGCTCCCTCAACTTTAGAAGCGTTTTCTTATACATCTTATGGAGAGGAAAAGAGGACTGCAGTCTGGAGACAAGGTCATGAAAACAAGTCAGGACATGCACTAGTGCTCTTGTAGGTAATTCCAAACAGAAGGCTTCCAAACTGAAGTCTCTGGGGATGCCATCGCAGCATCTGTCACCAGCATACCATGCAAGTCAGAAGAGAAACAAAACCGAAATGCACTACGCTATTCTTTGGCTACCTGGACATCAAAGAACTCAGTGATATCATTTTCTTGTTCTACTTGGAGCTCTGTTATATGCCATTTTGGGGACACTATCCAAAACTGATGAAACAAAGCTAAACGAACGTTAGATAAGAACGTAAAGTAGTAGTGTGTGTACATATATGCATGTACACTTATATGCATACATATCTACACATCCATGTGTAGCTATATGTCCATAAATAAAAACTTCCGTGTGGATATAAACACTCGCGTGCATGCACTCACAAACACTCCTATGTATACATACACATATGCACAGGAGGGAAAGTGATTTAACAACAGCGTGGAGTGACGGGAACTCCATGCTCCTCTCCAAAGCACTATTCATAGAAGTGATAGTGCAAACCCTGCAGTGGCCAAGCCAGTCAGGTGATACTCAGCACTGGAAAAACGGGTGGGAGCCTTGCTAACACAGCACTTAGCTCTGCAGGAGGAGTTCTGATCTTATCAGATCAAGTTTAGCCACCTAACCAACCTCCTCAGTCCCCCTCAGAAAGATGTTATTCCCTTCCCCTCCCCAAACAGAATTTAAGAATCTTCTTCATCAGTTATTTACGGAAATCAATACATCATTGATACACTGTGGGAAAGTTTCAGAAACACTAGCTTTGGGTGCCTTGCCACTCTTAGTCTGTGCTGCCCTGCGGTGCCACACGACAGCCTGCATCCAACTGCAGTCACATCACACATCAACACTGACAGAGCAACCCACAACAGGCTTTGATCTGCCCAAAGCCCTCCTAGGAATTTTAACCTCTTCAAAACACTATGTAAAAAAGAGCACACATCAGAAGGAGTGCTTTCTTCGTGCTACTAGAGGTTATCTCCTTAGGAGATCTCACAGGGCAATTAAAGTCACTTAAGACAATGACACAAGTTATCACAAACAGATATGCTTATCATTTTGTACTCCTCAATGCCAAGCTTCCTATAATCTTATGAAGGCGGTAAAGAGAATTTCGTTTTTAAGTTGAAGACTACTCCATGAGTGAAACACGTGTCCTGGTTCGACCTGTCAGACAAATTAACCTGACAAAACACCAGCTGTTTTCACTGGATTCATCTGCTCTTTTCCAAAAAAAACGAAATACTGTATGTCAGTGAGCCACGCAGACTGCTATGCTTGCAAAGCACATCCCCACACCAATGTGCAAAAGCGCCATTTATTAACAGAACTAGGGGGCCGCTGTGTAAGTGCTATCAAGAAAATAAACTAGCACTGGTTAACCAACCCATGGCCTACATTGCACTTCCACGGCACGCATGCAAAAGAGCATCGAGTCTGTTGCAGTGACTTTCAGCCTGGCAGAGAAGCTGACAACCACCTGCAGAACCGAATGAAAGGGGCACCGAGCTGTAGCAGCAGAACAGACTGCTGGAATCGTATCAGTATCCTTTTCAGGCACGGCATTCGATACCGCACGTTCCTATGGCAGCACACAATGAGTTTTTGAACTTCCTCACTGCAGCTTATGCTGTAAAACTTGAACAGGTATAATTGCACTTGCTGTGTTGGGTTTTACCAGATCTTCAGTTTAGGAACTGCATACCTGGAAGAAGGCCTGTCGGAGCAGTGGCTGGCTCTGGAACTGGGACGTTCGGGCTCAGGATAACGATAGCTCCCGGGCTCCATATAAGCAGCGCTGCTGCTATCGTAGTGTCTGTACCGTGGGTCGTACTGTCCGTAGCTGTCCTCCTAGAAAAGAGATTGACGTGTAAGGTAAGAGGCTGCCCAAGTCCAAGAATAAACCTTTAAAAACAAATTGTCACAAACACCACACTGTGATACCTGAAGAGATGAAGATCAACAGTCTACAGGACAGCTTTTGGTATACCTTGTGGCAAGGTCTATTAATATTACTTCTGGAAACATTACTTCTAGACTACTTCAACCACAACGGTGGTCATCCTGCTAAACTGCCAATAAGTCAGGCAGCAGGTGGGAACCAAATCTGAACAACTGTGCAGCTAAGACAGAACTGTCAACTTTTCCCAGAGAAATAAGCAGTTATCAGTTGACATCTGTACCAACTGGAATTAGTATTAACAACTATTTTAATTTTTTTAAATCTCCATTACTTAAATTTTATTACTGCAATTTAGATTTTCCATATTAAATCCTTAATATGAATGCCATACTGAACGCTGATCGTAACACAACTATTAAAAGTTGCAATTCAAAAATGAAAACTATTGATACACGCTGAGTGGGGAAGGAAGGGGAAAATAAAAACATATCCTACCATGTAATAAAGATGAGACGCTGCCCTGGGATCCGCAGGAGGGTACGGTGGGGGATATGGAGGCTGGTAAGCATCATAAGGATGTCTATAGTAGTAGTAGGGGTTCTGTGGTGGACCAAAGGCATCCTGAGGAGTCTGAGGCAGGGGCGGACGCTGCGGGTCTTGTTGTGCGCTTGCCATGACCGGCTGGCCGGTGCTGGTAGGAGGAGCTGTGGAAGTCTGTGCACTCGGTGGCTGTCCAGACGCGGGTTGCTTATCAGGGCTCATCTGGTCGTACCTCGCCAGCTGCGCTGAACTGGCCTCTTGGTTCCCCAGCTCCTGGTTCTCGCGCTGCTGCGATGCCTGCATGGCACTAGTCCCTGCAGCAGCCGGGTAGTTTGAGGGAGCTGAGGACTGCCCAGAAGATGCCGGTTGCTGCATCTGAGCTGCCTGCATTTGGGGCTGAGATGGCAACGCTCCCTGCACAGCTCTGTCTGGCACAGCCTGATGCTGTACATCTTTTGTAACCTGTTGATAGAAATGTTGTTTGTCATGCATCTCAGGACCCACCTGGCCAGCACCAACTGCCTGCGGAGGATACGCGGGACCACCAGAAAGCGACTGATTGTGCACTTGCACAGAGTTACTCGCACTGCTTTTCTCCAACGTCCGTGGCGCTGTAAAGTCAAGCACTCCAGCAGCTTCTTCTTTGCTATTTGAGCGATTTGCAGAGTTATTAGCCTGTACTACAGAATTAACAGGTGGGAGCAGCGCACTTCCACTGGGAAGATTAATCCCAGGAGAGACGGATGAATTAGCTCCTGGTTTGCTAGCAAATTCAGGAACAAAACCTTCAAAATTAACATTCTTTTGCCCTTCAGGAGCTAAATTAAGCGGTGTTTTCATGAGCAAGTTTGCAGGCTGATTAGAGGCAGTGTCAGAGGAATTAACGGGGCTTTGCAATAAATTATGTTTTAACAGATTAGTATTTGGAGGTGCATTAACTAATAGAGATCCAACTTGCATCACAGGCAGCGGTGCATTTTCCCCCGAGATGATCCCACCAGTATGTGAAGTCTGGGGGCCCATCGAAGGCTTGTCCCCAGCCCCGGCATCCTTCATTGGTTGATTTTCATTGCTGCTTAACTGATTAGATAGAGAAATAGAAAAATTAATTGGCTGAGCCAAGTTATAGCTTTGATTAGGCTGAGCAATCAGGATAGGCTGATTTTGCAAAGACTCTGTAGGTGGAGAAGACAACAAACTTGCATAACCAGAACTTGCCTGAGACTGAAGTGCCTCCTCTTCTCCCATTTTGGGAGGATTCTCAAGATTTTCAGAAGATATATTTCCATCTTGGGAAGGCTGCACAGCAATATTCCCTGGTTTATTTGGCTGCTGATTAGGCAGGCCTTCTTCCGGTGGCTGAATGACTTCCACAGTTTGTTTGGCAGGTACATACACCGCAGGAGCAGCAGGAGCTAGAAGAACATTTCCCCCAAAATTAGGTAACTCATTATGAGCCCACAGAGTCGTTGCTGGGCTGTCACACTTCTTAATTGCTCCCTGAGCTCTTGTTGAAGACCTTCGCTCAGACAATGACTGCATGTTTTCTGTAACAGATCCGGAGTGCAACATGTTTCCAGCTTCACCAGTAACTGCGAGAGGCAGTGGGTATACCTGAGGCATAAAAATAGTTTCCAGATTATCTGGTGGCTGTTCGAGATTGCCTGGTGACGCAGCTGGCACAGCTGTGTTCTTCTTGTTATTCTTTTGGTTTGGGTGGTTCTCTCTTAACTCAACCACCATCTTCGCCTGGTCAATTTCTGCAGGTTTTATGCCAACTCCGTGGGACCTCACAGGTTCAAAAGAACTGTTCGCACTCGTCTGAAACACTCCTGTAGGCTTAGGAGGACTTGGAGTTGGAGGCTGGGAGAGGTTACTATGGTAGCTCTTGCTCAGGTTTACCTCACTCGAATCACCTCCCAGAGGAGAGGAGTCGATCTGTTTAAAGAAGCGAGCAGAAGATTCTTCATCGGGCTTCCCGCTTTCTTGCTGAATAAACGTACCGACTTGCTCCGGAGGTCTCGCGGAGCTCGAAGCGCTCCTATGGCTAATGTTGCTATAGTTTGAAGATACGCTATCGGGCCGGACAGGATGAGGTAAGGAATCAGGTGCCTCCAAATTTGGTCCTCCTTCAGCATGGCTCACAACAGCGTTCTTTGGAAGCATCTGACCCGGTAGGGGTCCGTATCTGTACGGATCAGGGTGAGCAGAAGGGGATGAAGCAGTCACGTTGTGTGGCTCGCTTGGCAGCACTTCCTGATTCTGAATGCACTCCAGGTTCTCAACATTTTCGTACTGTGACCCGCCGTTACCGGATGCATCACCCGCACGCGCTTTGTCATCACCGATAAACACAGCGTGCTTGGCAGCCTGTGCCTCCTGCTGACTTACAATTTTAGGGAAATACTGGACATCCATTCCTTTTTGTACCACCTCGTTGGCTGAACCTGTACCGATGTGCGCCTGAGACAGAACATTCGTTGCAACCCACTGAGGCTGCATAGGCTGGTGATACAAGGGCGACGAATTTGGCTGACAAGCAAACTCGGTTTTCTCAACCACGTAGTTTTTTTCAGACGAAAGTATTTCTTCATTTTCTGCCTCATCCCCTTTGAAAAACATCGAGACTGTTCCTGAATCTCGGTCTGTGGGAATGGGTCTGTTTGATGTTTCAGACACACCTGGAGACTGTTTTTTGGGGTTGTTTTCCTGAGCTGTGGGAATGACAAAATTGGAGTCTTGCAAGGGTGGCTGTGGGTAAAACTGGTCCTGGTAAGTTTGATTTAACCAAGCATTACTCATTTCTGCGTTCTGCCTAAACACATTTCCAGGCTGGATGCTGTTCATGTGATGACCATTGTTTGCAGAGACATTTTTCCCAGTCTTTTCACAACCAACGGATAAAGGCGCTTGCACGGGATTTTGTGGAATACCTTGATGTACAGGACCATGCTGCAAATTTGTCTGTGGGGGAGGATGAGGAGGGCTGACCGAAGACTGAGAAACGCTATGAATGTCAGGCTGAGAAGACGGCTCAGGATGGGGCACAAAATTTCGAACCGGAGACTGCAGGTTACCTTGACCAGGTCTCCACTGAGACACGGGCTGCTGAGGAGGTGGAGGGAAGACTGCTGCTGCAGCGGGTCCCGAAGGAACGTCGCTTGGATCTCTGTGAGCATCTTGCCTACCTCCGGGTTTGTTTGACAGAGACACCATTCCAGGATGCACACTGAAAGAATTTTCAAGTGCTGTTCCTGTATTATAATGCAACGGTACCGCAGACCCATGGAGTCCCAGATCTGCGTTGGGATGCACTTCTGTAGCGCTATTTGTAACGTATCCTGGGGACGGTGAAGGAACTGGAACGTTAGAAAAGGTACTGGTATTTATTCCTGGTTGAGATACAGGAGCTGACAAAGACGCATGCAGTCCGTGAGGATTGTCCCCTGCGTGTGATGGTGAAGGATGCACAACAGCCGGCTGGGGAAACGCCGCCGGGGAAGAACTCGGCATAACCAAGGCATTGCCCTTGGATGGGTTATCTAAAGGGGAACCCTGGGGAGTCTGTCTGCCAAAGGCAAAAGGGTCTGTCACAGGCTGCACCGGGGCAGCTGCTGCATTTGCTCGTTTACTGAGCGAGGTGTTTCTCCAGTAAATGTTCCGGGCAAGGCCCGCAGGAGGTGGAGCTGCTGCTCCCGCTGGAACAGTCTGTGGAGGCTGCTGCATGATGGCCTTCCAGCAGGGTCAGATGCCAGATGAAAAGCTAGCACTGGATGCCGTAAACAGATTCCTTCTTCCACCCTGTTAAGGCAAAAAGATGACGAGTCAGTTTGCTTTCTTGCAACACATGTAGCGAGCACTTCAGCAACTTTTATTTTAGAAACAAAATTACTCAAAAAAACTTAGAATAAGAGATGTCTCTGTTCTCCAGAACCTACCAGAAATTCACACTTAACATTGTATTTCTGAATGCAAGTACAGTGTTAATGAAGCTTAACGCTGAGTGGTAACAGTGCACATAATTTAACAACTGTGTTAACAAATAGCTCCAAGTAAGAGTGACAGAAACACAGTTTGGTCCTGTACAAAATTTAAAGTCTCAGTCTCATAATAGCACCAGTGGGATTATACCGTTACATTCCCCCAAATCTGTTTGAAGCAGAAGCACACATCATAAAGGAAAGACACAGCAACAGCTGGTCTCCAACAGCATCTGCGATCGCTTTGGCAAGCTCAATTTAGCTAAGGAACATTGAGAAAATGTTGTTAGAGACAACATTTCTTCAGCTTTGTTGCTTAATGCGAACAGACCGTTTTACAGGTAAAGTGAGAAGCTCTCCAAGTACTCATCAGATGTTATTCTCCTGAGCAGAATGCACTTTGGTAAAAAAGGTATCATTCAGGGCAGTAGTGTTATTTATTTTGAGACTGGCAACTGTGTTTTCATCCCAAATATTCTCTTTGAGATGAGTGCTGCGTAGCAGTAAAACAGCATTTAGGAACATAAAATACAATCTACTCCCCACCTATTAATCAATCAATACTCTCGCTTTAACCTTAGCAGGACTCTGGCACAGTGCCACAGAGTTAAAGCCGCGCTGCCGGCTGGACAGCGCAGGGACAGAAGTATCCCAGCTCTGCCAACAAGAACTCCAAACAACGCCAGCCAGGAATTCGGTGCACATGAAGTTCGGTAATTAGGAACGTGTATTTTTCAATTTTACCATCCCTTACCAACCTGGGGAGGAGGGCAGCTGACAAAATGAGTTCTTCACTACTTGTCCAGCTCAGCAAGGCTTTCGTAACATGCGATACTCTTGTTTTTCTAATTGTATGTAACGAACGTGGTCTGTATCATACAGGCTGCCACCAGTTCTGTCATACCAGATGCAAGTCTGTTTACAGAAGACAGACAAAAGCTGTGCAAGTCTTGTTTTTATTTTCTTATTTTTAAAGATTCAGCATCTTGTCAGTAACAGTAATAAATCACTTGTTCCTAGTCAAGCCAAAATTTTCATCGCTATAGAAAAGTTTAAACAAAAAAAATCTGGTTTGGGGTTTAAGAAAAAGACGCATTGAGTAAACGTCGCATAACTGTGTGCATTCCGTGAAGATTTCCAAAGAAAAAACTCCTGTACAAAGCACCCTGGCCAGCACGCGCAGCACAATCTGTGTAGCCTTTTTCAGAATCCATACAGCTTAACCTCTTCTGCTCATCACTGAGAACCCAGCAGTCTGGTGTGTTATCGAGGCCCCTCTTCCAGGGGACCAGAAACATCAGTCAGCAGGGACTGCGTCTCTCAATTTCTCCTCCATATTCGTACATTTCGTAGCCTTGATTGACTGCCTCAATTCTTAAGCTTAGACTTCACAAACTCGTTAAAACTTTTCTTTTGTTAAAATGGGAAATGGGACCAGAAGCAGATTTCAACAGAAAAGCACTGAACAGAAAGCTTCGTTTGTTTCACGCATTACTTGCAGTTGTATTCGTTTTTTTTAAAAACCACAGCTGCCTGTTGAATTCGTCTCAAGGAATACTTACAGAAGGGTTTTGGTGCTGTGCAATCATTACTCCTACACTGACACCAAGGCGAAGTTTTTCCAGCTGTGCACGATTACTGCCAACCAAGATGACACCAACAAAACCCTGCCTGGTCACCTCCCTCAGTTTCCACATGCTTAAGAAACCCCAGGGACATCTCTAAAACTGTACTGGACATCCCAACTTATTGTCTGTCATGTTCTGTGTATTAGTTTAACTGCAAAAACTCCTCTCCCCTCCCTTTAAATAACCTAGTGCTTTTATGCAACACATCGAAAAGTGGGAAGGAAAAAAAAAAGGTAATAAAACCACCTGCAGAGACAGCTCCCTCCTGGAAAGCACTAACTTCACTGAACAAAAGGTCAATATTTACCGAACAGTTCGGTTATTAATAGAAAGATTATGTGAAGCCGTTGAGCGCAGAAGCCAGCTGTTTTGTAACTTAAATGCCCACTTCCACATTTCTCATGGGGGCTTCACTGCTTCCAGCGTCCCATCAGATGTACACACACACAGCGCTAATGTTGGCCCCACTCTTGCAATAGCCTGGGCTAGTAATCAGCTAATTAGAGTCAGCGTAAAGTCCTACGCTTAAGCGCTGCCTTGCCATTCCTACAACAAGACCTCTAACATCACGTTTCAGAGGTTCAATACGAGGGCACCAGACTCCTTGCAGAAGTTAATATTAACAGATACCACACAGTAGTAAAAGCATGCAGAATTTGAAGAATTAAGTGCAAATAAAATGAACGTGCCCATGGCAGGAGTTTAAACAGGAGGTATCAGCTCCTAGACACTGACCCTCCCTGCCTCCAGTATTAACAGAAACGCTAATTTGTGTAAATGAGTAATAATTACATAACCTAAGAACAATCCAACTCTCTGCCTTATCTGCTTTGGAAATTCTTAACTTTCCGAAGGTTTAACGGATAATACAGAGCAGCCTGCCAAACATTAGTCGCTAGAAACAACAACTGCAGAAGGTACTTCCAACCACGTCAAGAAAATATTACCAAAGAGGAGAAAAACAACGAGAACTACCCTCGAGACAGGGCCACCAATAAGTCCCACCTGACAGGCTCTATGGTCATGATGGGTTTTAACTCCCCTGTGAGAACTTACCTATATGAAGGAACAACTGGGGGAAATTTGTTTAATACCATCTCCATGTATTTATGCTAAATAAATTAGTCTTAAACAACAATAAGTATGCCCACAAAACAGGTTACAGAGCACTAATATTAATTCTCAAGTGTGCTTATACCTATGTCTGTATGTACGTACACACAATTGTGCATGCATGTGCCTATACCAAACAACAGATGTATTCAGATATTCCTAACTAAAGGAAAGGAATATATAGAACAAAGCACCGCTGTGCCAAAGACACGAATAGCTGGGATATGCAGCTCGTATAAAATCAGCATTTGGGCCACTTGTTTTTATCTTCCCGCTGCAGAGAGCTGCAGGCGGACGGCCCTGGGGCTGAGGGCATTTTGCGCCTTCAGCAGCGCTCACCGCTCCCTGCCAGCTTTCTTATACGTGGGACCTACAGGTGAGAACGCTGTGCTGGGAGGAGAGCCCTCCCAGTGCCAAAGCCACAAAAAATACGACTCGCAGCTGGTAGAAATAAAAGCAGCCAGCACCTTCCCCAGGCTCCGCCGGCCGCCGCGAGCCCCTCGCTCCAACCCCAGCGTTTCGGGGGCCGTGCCCCTGAGTCAGCGCCAGCCGCTGCCCCCGGAGCACGCAGACCTCCGTAATCGGGGTGTAGGGAAAATAAAAACCGCCCTCCACCTGACGAGACGGGCTTTAAGCGCCTCGCTCCCAGCAATACCCGGTAACGACCGCCTCGAGCAGGACCCCGGCGGGCAGAGAACCCCCCTCCCGGTCCCCCAGCTCGCCCCCCGAACCCCCCATTCCCGACGCCCCAACCCCGGCCCCCCCCCCGCGGCCGCCCCGCGGTACCTGCCGCCAGCCGCCGCCGGAGCCCCCTCAGCGCCGGGCGCCGCCGCCCCCCCTCTGCGCTGCCGCGGCCCCCCCGGCCGCCATCTTGGCACATCCGGCCCCCGCTTCCGCCGCCGCCGCCGCCGCTGCTGACGTGTCGCGCCGCGCACGCGCGATGACGTCGCCGGTGTGTACAGGGCGGCGCGCGCGCGCGCGCACGCGCTTGTTTATGAGGGCGGAAGCGGCTCCGCGAGGGCTCCGCCCCGCGGCGCCGTGGCTCGGCGCAGGCGCAGCGCGGCTGCGGGCCGGGAGGTCGCGGGTTCGAATCCCGGCTGGGGCGGCTCGTAGCGCGGCCGGGCGGTACAGCGGTTTCTCGCTGCCCTCGGGCCCCGCTCCGCCCGGCCTCGACCGCGGAGGTCTCCTCCTTCTCCTCCGTGAAGCCTGAGCCGAGCCCGGCCCCTGTGGACAGGGCCCCGCTGTGATCCCTCTCAGGAGGCTGCGGTGCTGAAGGCGGCCGCCAGGGCGGGACAGAGGGCTGCGGTCGGGCCCTTCCTCCTGGCGTCCCTGCCTCGTGGCTTCCCTCTTTCCCTTCCTCCTGGCCCTCCTCCTTCCCTCCCTCCTTCCCCACACAGCTCCTTCTCTGCCCAGGGTTTCCTCACACTGCCCCCCCCGGCCTGGGGCCTGCTGAAGCACCCGAAGCTGTTTTGGGGGAGAAAGAGGCAATTCAAGAAAACGCCTCTGTCCTTCACCTCCTCGAGGTCCCGGCCTCACGGATAACGTGGGCTTAATTTGTGAAGTGTGCTTAATTATGGGGGGGGATGTTAATTGTGTGGGGGCGTGGAGGACGGGCAGACAAGTGTCCGAAGTCTGTGGTGTCGCAGATGCCACGGCTCAGCCCTTCTGCACGTAGCCACCTCTGTGCTGCATTAAATAAAAGACTTTAAAAAGCACTTCTCCAAAAAAAAAAGCACGTTCAGTGTTCTTTTATTTCAGATAAGATGGGAGCATAATATCAAACAGCTATGTGCAAGTCTAAAGATTTTACTCGACTCTTCTTTGTGTTCCAGTGCTGCTCTGAGGGCCTATTTCACGTGAACACAAAGCTTTTTTTTGGGGGGGTGGCATTGTTCACGTGTGAGAATGGTCTCATTTAGCAGAGTTTGTACACAAGCAGTGGTCACTGTGCCTATATTGTCGCACTCCACACCGAACAACAGGCCCTGAAGGGGAAAATCCAAATGACCTAAACAAACATCTTAATCAAGGGTCATTATCAGTGCAAGAGCTGTTTCTGCACGCTTGATCATTAAAGCAGGGTAATATCCTCAAAGCCCAGTCCAAGTAGGGGAAGCAGCACTTTGATGCTGGTGTGGGAACCAGAGGCAGTGCTGTGATTTTTAAAGTGCCTTTCATCTCCCTCTTTTGTAGGAACATTCTTATAAACCAGCTTGTCAAATACAATTTCCCTACACAGGCATGAATTGCAGATAAAGCCCTGGTGTCCCCTTGATATTTTCCCCAACAGGTGTCATCTGAGGAACCACGATTTTAATTAGCCTGATTGACTTTTAAAATATATACGTATTCTGTAAATACCATCATCAGCTACACCTGTATCTATAGCTAGATAATTACATTATATATCTAACCCTTTTTTACACACACAATTCAATACTAATGATGGGATCTCACCTTTTCTGTTCTCCTGTTAAATATGTGACTGTAAAGAATTGTCACATTAAGGCATTTAATCCCTTTTTACCATGAAGCTTCCTAACTTATTTGCTGTACTTATGCAAACGCAGCCAGCTCTGGACTTGAATGACAGGCTGCAAATAAAAAGGCATGTTGAAGGGAAGAGGACAGTACACACCCTTCTGTCCCCCTTCATCGGCATTTCTGGGGTCCAGCACAAGCGAGACTGACCTTTTGCCGTGACGTTCTGATAACTCGGCCTTCGGGTTGCAGGCAACCGTAAACACAGCACCACCCCAGAGAGCTTCCAATTAAAATGATTCTTCCGAGTTTAGAAACAGGAACAATGTCTAAAGGAGAGTTTCTGTTATGAGTATTGGTAATCTGTATCAGGTTAGCCAACTCGGACAAGCTGAGTTTTATTTATTTACTGGTTTAGTTGCTGTGCTTATTCAGGCTACCCCAACCACACTAACCGATGTGTAATTCGAGAGGCTACACCTTAGATGAATTTGGCTCCTTTTGTACATTCTTCAGGGGGTGATTTGAGCTGCAGTAACAATTCAGCAATCAGGGTTCAAGCAGCTGTTAGCAACTGGCTGAGCAAACACCAATAGCCTGGAGGTAAAAGCAATACAGAGTAGCAATTTCTAAATGTCCCATCTAATTGAGCAGGAATAATGAAAACAAAGATATTTTTTTTAAAAAAAAAAAGCCCTCCAGCATGTAAATAAATAGTTCAGATGCACCCTCGTAGCAACAACATGCGTACCATTGGAACAGCTCGGTTCTAATCTTGTTTTATGCAAACACTTCTGAACTCTTCCCTTGGCGTGGGATATAATTTCAGTGCTTCTCAGCCTTTTTCACCTGGAATCCTAAAACAACAGTGCCTGCCACGACCCACTCATCTCTCGGCATCTTCTGTTGACATGAGGGCTTGAGATTCAGCTCCTGGCATCCTTACCGACACAAGGGCTTGAGATTGTGGTCAGACAATTGTTGGAGGGGGCTGGAGAAATGCAAAGCCTCCTGGAAAGAGATTTTGTGGGAAAGCCCTAAGTGTGGGGGGAGAAAAACGTTCTCTGTGGAAGCCTTCTCTGACTTCTAGTTTTATTTTGTGGCCAATTTATTCGTATATATTCACGTGCCAATGCAGACCTTTTCCTTTTGTCCCTTTCAGCAAAATTTGCAGCATTCAGCCTTCTCTTTCCTCGTGCCATCCCCCCGACTGACCCTCACAGATTTCACAGGCTGTGCAGCCACCTCGCTTCTTTAAATGAGCCATGTGTTCAGCTGCCTCTCGCAATGCCACCTTTTGCATATCCTCATAGCCCCTTTTCGTACCTGTTCCGGGCCAAATTCCCGCCTTGACCACGAGTGACCGGAGTGTTACATGCAGACAGGAGCGAGGGCAGGAGAAAGCCTTACTAATGCCTCACGTGCCCCGGCCTTGCTGCCAACCCCGAGGCCTGCCACGCTTGCTGATGGCGGTGGGCACGAGCTCTGGGACGTGTACGTGGGGGAGAAGCCTGGCAGGACGGGCTGCATGCGAGCATGCAGCCAGGTTTCATGGACACCACATGTTAAAACTGTGGTGAAGGCCGACAGCACCCTTCTAGCATTTCCCAGATGGGAGGCAACGAGACACAGCTGGGGGAAAGCGCATGTCTCACAAAAACCATTGCCAGGGTATCCCTAGTGGTAACAAAGCCCTTGCTGGTAAACTGGGGGAAAAGGGATTCTCAGTAAAAATACTCCTTTCCACAACGTTTGCACGGAGTGCAGGCTGACAAATCGCCCCCCTTAAATCCAAAATTCACTGGTGCTGGATGGTGTGCAAAAATGCTGTGGGGTGCCTGGGACTGGCAAAGAAACCCAAGCTCACTGAAGCCTGCATTGAGTGATACGGATAGGTGCTGGGGGCCACGAGCATTTGCTGCAGCAGCTGCTGTAGCTTCTGCAGTCTGGCAGGGGACACCAGGGCAAAAAGTGCTCTGCTGGGGCTTCTGACCTGTTGTACAGCAACTGTCTGAAGGCCCCGAATCCAACTGGGGCTGGGCATTCGGTACGTGTACACACATGCCCGCTTCCTCCCCGGCCGCCGAGTGGAAAATACCAGCAGCATTCCAGGGGTACTGGGCTTATCTGGCCTGGGAGGAGGTCCGCGGCTCGGCTATTTATGTCCGGGTATTTGGGGACTTTGCAGTTGCATTTGGAATACAGACTCCCTGTGGGAAAGAGAAAGGATTGAAATAAATTGCCTTAAAGATCCGAGTGCAGCAAGCTCAGTGCTGCTGCGTGACGGGCTTTGTGCACAGGAGTGGGACTCGCGCTCTGGTGCTGCTTCCCCTCAGTCGCCTCCAGTCTGTGTCTGTGCAAGCAACCACATTTGAGAGCTCTGCCACATGCTCAGCTGTGTGTGAAGTAGGAAGCACGATACATAATTCTTATCACCACTCCAAGAGGGCTGTGTTTCTAGAGACCCCAAATAATTAAAGGCATGTGGCCGTGCTTTACCCTTCTCCCATCAGCTGGGGAGTTATCCTAACAATCTGCTGCTAGCGATCAGGAGACAATGTTTTTAAGCAACAGAGGAGTGCTTGGCATGGATGTGAAAGACACATGAAACACATTTTCAGTGTTAGCCCATTGGGATCCCGACCTCACGGCAGAGGCAGCAGCGGACATCGAGGCACGCACAGCACCGCGAAGGACCTGGAGGCCGAACGCCTTGCAGAGCCCCTCCTGCCCTGCTCACACCGCACATCCAGCGTCTGTGAGAGTTTGGCACAAGGTAAGGAGAAAGCTTCATTGACCAAAGGCCCTCTCTGAGCTGTGTCTAGGAGAACAACATTAGGAAAGCGCCAGTTCTTTGTGCCGAGGCAGCCCTGCGGTACTGAAGGACAGCGGGTGTCAAGCCCAGGTTTCAGTCGATTGGTAACAAAAACACTAAGTTCCAGTTTTAGTAAAATCTAGATGCTGAGAAGCACCATTTATTGCAAATCAGTTAACCAAAAAAAATACATCATTTTTGCAAACTACAACTTTGCATGTAGATAACTTTATTACAGAAGATATCTTTTCTTAAACTACACTCTAGTTTATAAAACATAGGAAGATTCAACACCACGTGATGTTTTTATCACTCATTTTAGGGATGTCACAATAACTGTGGTCTGAAATGTTGCTAAGATGAGTGCTCAACAAAGCTTTGTGCCTTGAGAAATATCCATTTTATTTGGCGTTCTAATAAAAAGGAATGAGGAAAAGGAACCTTTTTCTTAGGTTTTCTGGATTAACTGCACTCTATTTGCCTGTCCCATACATGTCTAGTCGGAGGGTGTCTGCTTGCCTTCGCACCCGAGCGAGTGATATTCCAACACCTCTATAAGGTGATATATTTATGATATATTTAAGACTTGCTCATTTAGATTTTTGAAACAAAATCCACCTTTTCTTAAAAAAAAACATATTTACAAACATTAAATCTGCCACAGGCTTATACTATATTTTACATGATACACAGAACGAGTGCACATCAGTATAAAAAAAGATGCATCACTCCAGACTAACAAGAACAAAATGTTAACGTTTCAAAGCACAGGCTCAGCTGTGCTGTCCTCGCCCCCTGCTTCGACAGCCCGGCATCCCACGAAACCCGGCCGTGCCCCTCGCCCAACACCCAGCCAGGGAGCCGGGGGCACGGGCGAGCACGCGGTGGTGGCAGCGTTGTAATGCTTCGCAGTCTCGCTCAGGTTGTCTGCATTAATCGACACGCCTTCTTTAAAACAGGCAGGCCATCCTTAAAATAAGGATGCGGTTTACAAGTTTATATTGGCATTTATTTCTTAAACAGTTCCTCAAATGCAAACACAAAAACATCAACAAGAAAAAAAAACACAATAAAGATATTCAAAGTAAAATTAAGTCTCCTTTGTGTATAAACTCCACAGCTATGGGTTTGGTATATACTCCATAGTTATGGGTTTGCTGTCTTAGAAAGTTTGGCAGATACTCTTCTTTTTGGTGGGGAACAGTGTTCGTGTTATGTAAGGTTGTTGTTGTTTTGTTTTTTTTTTAAGCTTAGATCCTGTTCTTACAGGTCCATAATCCTGATTTATTTATTTTTTAGATCATAAAAATCATTTAAATATATTTTTATATATATATATAAAAAGAGAGAGAACAAAAATTTCTATTACCAAGGCAAATATACAACTATATAATACTGAAATTTAAACAAAGATTCATGACTGGTACCATAAAATGTCCTCTCAGATAGAACAGCAAAGGAAACATTTTAAAGTACATTTCAAAAATCTGTCCATGCTTAATTTTTTTTTCCCCAAAAGGAGTGGTATTTTTAGTCAATTCTTTTCTTTTTTACATCTCTTTCTGACTTGAAAGAGCAAAAAAATAAATTAATGGCATTTCAGAATCCCAAATGGTTGCTTATAGCTTTACATAAACATTTTCTCTCAAAACAGCACAACGAACCCCCCAATCAAAAGAGAATGTCCTATAAACACCTAGTTTCTTGATTTCTTGAAACACAACTGGTGTCTCACATTGAGTTCTTAACAATAGAACATATAAATAAGAAGGCAGTGTTTTCATGTAAAATAAAAAGTACATAAATAAATACTAAAAAAAAAAAAAGAATTAATTTGTCTTTTTATTCTCGTATAAAAACATATTTAAAAAGGATCCTTTAATAAAAGCATCCAACGTCCTGTGAAAAAAAGATCTCCCTCCAGCTCCCCCCGCGCGGCAGCGTCTCTGAAACCCGGCGTCTCACTTGAAGGCTTCGGGGATGTGTCCCATCTGCGACTGCATGCTGGTCGGGGGGCTGGAGATGCCCTCGGACCAGTCGGACACGTTGGAGTGAGGAGACGAGCTCGACCACTGGTCCGGCGACTCCGGAGACGGCGTTAGGAAGGGGTGGTCGGGCACCTGGAGCTGGTGGCTGGGGGTGTTGTCCAAGGGGGAGGAATAACTGTGCTGGGAGGGCGGCGTTAGAAACTGCGTGGTGGTCATGGGCTGCGCGAGGGAGGACGGCAGGGACGTGGGCAGCAGCTGCGAATCTTGCGGCAGGATGGTGTGCACCGCCATGGTGCTGCCGCTCACCGGCTGCAGGTCGGGCTGGCTCAGCTCGGTACCGAGGAAATTTTGGCCGATGTGGCCGCTGGCGTTGGAGCCGGCGCTGTGGTGCTGCTGCGGCTGCTGCGGCGGCGGCTGCGCGGGTTGCTGCGGGGGCTGCTGCGGCTGCATGCCGGGCTGCTGCAGCTGCTGTTGCTGGAGCTGCTGCAGCTGCTGGCTCTGCATCAGGTGAGGCTGGGAGGCCAGCCGGGTGTTGGGCATGGCCTGGTAGCTCATCATCTGCGACAAGCTGGTGGTGGGCAAGCCGTTGTGCAGGGAGGTCATCATGCCGTGCTGCAGATTCTGCGTCTGCTGGTGCGCCCCCGGCTGCATGTTGCCCCTCAGGGGGTTGTACTGATTCTGCACCATGCCCGTCTGCAGCCTGCTCAGCCAGTCGCACTGCCCGTTCAGGCCGGCGGCTCCGCCGACGGAGAAATTCATCGGGGCGTTGCTCATGGCTGTGCTGGGGCTGGAGACGGGGAGGTGCGAGAGACGTGGCGGCACCGAGTCGAAGGCCATCCTGCTGGAGTTTCCCATGGCCATATCCTGCTTCCCCGCCATGTTGAGGTGGTTGATGCTCATGTGGGCATCGGGCATGCCCGGCAGGTGATTCAGAGGCATGGAAGGGGACTGCTGAAACGGAGAGGTCATCAGCGGAGGAGAGGCGACATCTGACAGGTACCCGTGGGGCGACTCCAGGGAGTCCACTGGGGACAGCACGCTGGAGTTGTCAAGCAGACAGCCTTTTCCATCTTGTGACTTTTTCCTCCGGGCTTTCAGGTCTTTGGCATCCTTGCCGTTGCAGCTCAGGCCCTTGGTACTCGGCTTCCTGGCCTTCTTGCCCTGGACGGCGGGTTTCAGGTTGCCGATGTAGCTGTTGGGGGAGCAGAGCGGCGGGGACAGCGTGGGTGCCCCCAGGGGGCCGTTGTGCAGCGGCGGGCTCCTCACCAGGTTGTACTCGTCCAGCAGCCTCACGATGTCGTGGTGCATGCGCTCCTGCGCGATGTCCCGCGGGAGCCGGTCCATGTGGTCCGTGATGTCGCGGTTCGCAAAATGGTCCAGGAGGACTTTGGCCGTTTCGTAGCTCCCCTCTCTGGCCGCGAGGAACAGCGGGGTCTCCTCCTAGAAACCCAGCAGAGATGATTAGGTTCGTGTTCAGATTTTCCTGGCTAACGCTTCCCTGAGCTCCTCGCCCAGCACCACGCAGCTGGGTGCAGAGGCTGTAACTGCCCCTCCTCTGGTGAGGCTTTGCCGCTGCCTGTTTTTATGCTGCTGAGCCACGGCCTTGTACTGATACCAAACCAGGAGCCCCATGAGTGCCCCAGAACACGCAGGGAGATGGCCGCACTAACACCGTATCAAACCCCTTACCAAGCACTGCACAGGCCATCGGCATCACCCGTAACACCAAACCCCACATTGCTTCCTCGAGCTGAATACCACTCCTCGAGTCACAGCAGAACAACACAGTAAGCCCCCTACCTTATTGTTCTGCATGTCCTTGTTGGCACCGTTCTTCAGAAGGACGACTGCAGCTTCAATGTTATTCACGGCCGCTGCCCAGTGCAGTGCTGACTTGCCTACAGAGGAAGGCCAGGAAACACACCGAGCATTAGCGAGAGGTTAGAGGACCAGAAAACAGCCCTTTTCTTCGAGCCCGTGTTTCAGTCGCCTGCAGTACCTAGATCATCCACGGCGTTGACGTCTGCGTGGCAGTTGATGAGATCCTCCAGCATGCCCTCCACAGCCAGGCGAGCAGCCAGGATCAGAGGGGTGGTCCCGTCGTGCATGCGGGCGTCCAGATCGGTTGCCCTGTTCCTGATAAGGATCTGCCGGGACCAGGATCGAAGCACGGGAAGCACAAACGTCAGGCAGGACAGACAGCAGAGACACCCACAGCTCAGAACCCAGAAGCCCCTTCCCATGGGCTGGTCCCTCCCGTCCCTTCCCTGCCCTGGGTGCACATCAGGAGGGCAGCCCAGGATTGCTGCCTCGTGGGATTCGGGTGGCTCTGGTTATCCAGACTTCCACCACGCACCCTGCTGGGACAAACTGGCGACACCGAGATAAGATCGGCCTTGTGACCGACCCGACGTGCAGCACGAGTACCTTCTGCAGAAAACCGGCGGCGAAGGAGAAGGGATCGGTTACCTGGAAGACTCCTTGGGCGTCGGCGGAGACGGCCGCGTGGAGAGGAGTCCTGCCCATGTTATCCTGGATGTTCGCGTCGGCGCTGGCTTCCAGCAGGCGCTTGGCAGCGTCGGAGCGGGAGTAGCGGGCGGCCAGGTGCAGCGCGGTCTCGCCCGTGCGGTCAGTCTGGTTGTGCAGGCTGGCGCCTTGGTAAATGAAGTCCGAGATGACGGCGGGGGCATCGTCCTCCTCTTCACTGTTGCCAGTCTCCAGCCCGCCTCCGCTGCACGAGGCGATCATGAGGGGGGTGAAGCCATCTGGAAAGCACAGGGGGGAAAAAAAAAGGCTTTTTTTGTACCTTTCTGTAATGCAGGCGGCTCAGCGAGATGTTCTGCCTGCAAGAGATGCTTATTCTCAGGGGTGCATAAAGACCGAGTTCCTGACTGGCTCTGCACATCAAACATGAATATCCTTCCTCTGATATGGATGTGAAATTCCTTAGTGGTTATCTCACCGCTCGCTGGTTTTCCTGTTTCATCTGCTAGCCTGCACACTGCAACGTGCAAGGTGCAATTTCTACGGGAGGTTGCTCAAAGCAAACTTTAGCGCACTACAGCGCAGCCTTAAATATTTTCAGTATTTGAGAAGACAATTGCACAGAGGTGAGGAAGACCAAATGTTTGAAATAATTTAAAAGTCTAGTAACTATTAACATAGTTAAAAACCTGAAAGGAAAACCGTTAAATGTGCAGTTCGGTGGGAGGAGAGGAATCTTGGAGCGGCAGGGAGGGAAGCTGGAGGATTTAATAGGCACTTTTCCTGTATCCTCTAGTTTCCCTCTCTGTGATCAAATAAAGAGATCTTATGGAAAGCAAAATTTGTCAGGGTCCCTCTCTCATGCAGAACAGCAATCGTGTGATGCAGAGTGGTGAGCAGTGACTGTGACATGGGGCTGAGAGGGCAGGGACAGTAGCATTAGGAACAGAGCTGGGCAGGTCTGTCTGGGACTGCCCATCTGCAGGCAGCCAGCGAGGATTTCGGATTAGCCGAGGAGCAGCGCAGCAAAGGCAAGGAATCCGCCTTACCGGGACCTCTCACGTTGACATCCATGCAGTCTGCATCGATTTCACCCTGCGGTGGAGTAGGTGCCATGGAGGATATGCGGAGGTCGGCGGCATCCAGGTGCTGTTGGGTCCACTGCCTGTGGTCCGTCTGATCATCTGAATCGGGCAGCATCGCCTGCTCCTCAAACTGCGGGAGGACAAAAGGGGATGAGCACCACGAAAAACACACGAGGCAGGTGTGGGAGGGGGGAGCTGAGCTGCAACACGGAAAATTCTGCAAGCCCCAACGGCGCGTTCGCCATACACGCAGGTTTGGAAAGCAGCCTTCAGACGTGGTGAGCAGCACGGACCGGGCCCCGAAGGGGAATCCGTCCTGCTGCTTTCCCAGTGCTCTGCCCTTCCGTGCCACAGCCGAGCGAGTGACTACTTGCAGCACAGAAAGGAAATCCTGCAGGTAGCTTACCCTGAACTTCTTGGTGTCCAAGGTCTCCTCATCACCCCACTCATTTTGGTTGTCATCCATCAGTGTGCCATCTGAAGCGTTTTTGAGGGGTCTTTAAAAACAAAACCATGCAAAAAATTAGCTCCTCCGCAGGAACTGGTACGGGATGGGCTGTGCTTATTTATACACATGCACAGAAGAAGAATCAAAAGAAGATTTTCAGGAAGTTCCCCTCGAGGTGCCTTTCATATTTTACCAAGTGCAAATGGATCAAGAATCATTTAAAAACCTCCTCCAAACTAGAACGTGATTTTCCCCATGCAGAACAATACGAAACCCAATTTTTCTCCTCCCAACTACTCTGCCAGGATGCACTAGAGGACAAAACTCTGATGGGATTCTCCAGAAGAGCCCCCAGACAGCCCCACTCCGCTGTGTTTAACAGGCTAACACGCAAATTACTCACTTCAGTCCAACAGAATCCTCCCCAAGCGGCTCTCGTCGCTTCTTCTTGCTTGACTCTGTCACTTTGAAGCCCTCTGGGAACCAAAGCTGCCCATGCTCCCTGCGCCGCTTACGAGATACCAGTACTCCCACTCCGATGAAAGCAAGCAGGACCAGCACAGCTACCACCACGTACATAGGATACAGCTGGGAGTTCCTCGTGGGTTCAGCCGTTTCACCTGAAAAACAGTGGGGCACAAGGAGACGCTGAGACATTAAGCTGCATAGCAAACCAGTGACAGAGTGGAAATGAAGCAAAATTAGTTAATAAAGGTACCTAAGGCTGATCTAAATCAGCCCCCCCAAAATAAGGTCATTTTATACGCTATTAATCAGAATTGCAAACTATCGGCAAATTCTCCGCTGCACAAGCCAGCCTGCATCAGGAGACAGCTTTACTTTTTTCTCCTTTAAGGAAAAGGATTAGCAAACTTCAAATCATTGCGCTCGCATTGAGCTGTTAAGACAAAAGGATTTAGGGGGGATTTTCAAGATACAAACTTCAACTCCTTGCATGTCACTGATTGATTGGAGCTGGTTGGGCTGTGTTTTTTTTAAACTTTTATAGTGATAATGATTTTGAAATAAACCAGGAATAATCAAAAATAAACAGTTTTTTGTATCATTTTTAAAAACAGACTTAAAAACAAGGTGCAAGGTTTCAAAACCAGGCTCTGCTCAACTGCGGCATCTGAGCCAGCCAGCAGAGAACGAAACACGGATGAGACTGGGAGGTTTCAGTGCTCTCTCCCCCAGCCGACCAGCCCTGCTTACTTTTAACGGCTTCTATTTTGTAGGGTATGTTCAGGTTGCCAAGGGAGGCCAAGGCACCCAGGAACGCCGCCACGTCGGTTGCACTCTGGAAGCACTGGGAAGACGACTGGATGCACTGACGGTTATCAATTTCCAAGTAGACGATGGATCTGCGAGAAGAGTCAATGAGAAATGAGGTGCGACGATCACGCTGCAAAGGCAGGCAAGATCCGTCTCCCTCCCCTCCTTAACCCCCCATCAGTGGGAATTAGAAGGTGGGAACCCATTTCCCCGCTTCCCTGAGCTCACACCGGTGGTCTATTGGATTTATCTCAATGAACACGACAAAGCCTGACTCCTTATCCACGGGAATGCAGGGGAGTGTCTGCTTCACAATGCTTTAAGACTACCCAGACACCAGAGTGTCTTAAATCATGCTGCTTGGGAGCCTTAAAACCTTTCACATCAGTTTCGCTGCTCGAACTCCTTTGGTTTTGGTGACTTTTGATTGAGCCCGCAGAGAGGGAGAGGGTTAGATCTATATGTTTATACCAGAGATCTCCAAACACAGTTTGCAGCGATTGAGCTTTACAACAAAGCTCTAGGAAGCATTTCCCAGGGAGAAACTGAGGCTTAGCTTAATGACTTCCTGCAGTCAGACAGACGGTCAGGCCAGCCTCGGCTTCCAGGTCCCACCCAGCCCAGCCCGGCTCCCAACAATGCACAAGGCTCCCTCAACCGTGAGAGTCGGCGCAGCATTGTATCAGCGATTCCTGAGCGATCGCTCGCTTTTCCCACATGAGAGCAAAATCCGGTTTCTATTCACACAGAAAGCAACATCTAAATACAATTATCTGGCCTACATCCTCTTCTTTATAGCGTGTTACTATTATCAACACACAAAACAAACGCTGCTCGGCGAAAAGGAACCCACTGGTCCCCCTTACCCTCTGATGTCCATCTGATCGAGCTCTCTCTTTTGCCTCCTGCCAGCCCGGGAGTAGAGGCTGGTCTTTACTTTGTTGATGACAGCACTGGACATATCTGACCAGTCCTCTGTTGACCTCTTGATGTAATGCTTTTTCAGCTCCTCCTCGTTGCCGTAGTAGGGGAAGATCATATACTCTCCCTTGGAGTTCTTCTTGAAGACGACGTTGGTGTGCAGCACGCGGCTCAGCTCCCGCAGGAAATTGAAGGAGTTGTTCTTCAGGTTCTCGGGGGTGATCAGCACCACCACCACCAGGGTGCCGTCTGCAAGCTTCTCCGGCATATTGTTTGCACAGTCCAGACCATCCCATTCGCACTCAAAATTATTGCAGCCCTGGTCACAGTGACCATCTGAGAAGTGGTCCTTGCAGTACTGATCATACAGAGGGCTGGGCAGAAGAAAAAGAGAGGCAGAAGAATGAATTAGGCTAAGCATTGTGCATATTACCTGTCTGCTAAGAAAATAACTCGTGCTTCACAAAGACCTCTCTTTTGGGTCAACACTTTTTATCCTAATGAACATGAAAGCAATTTACATAGAAGGGATCTGTTCTATGCAGGACTGCAAAGCATCCACATCTGGGGTGAAAGACAGCAGCTGTGAAATTGTAAGTCACAATTCAGATGCCAGAAAACGAGGACAAATTACAGTGACTCAGAAAAGACATGGGGACATGGAATAGTTGCTCAGACCAGCATTTGTCCAGAAATCTGGGATCAAGTTCCTGCTGTTGCCAAAGACAACGTTTGGTAAACGCCTGGATGTTCATACCGTGTTTTGTGGTTGGTCTTCCATCTGAGCTCTTACTACACTGAAACTGACTGTGACACTACTGCAAGCTGCAAAATTCACTTTTGTGGCATGATACAGGCCAGGGCAGGGAAGCCAAGCACAGAAAGCTTCAAAGCATACATAAAACTGTATGACCATGGGGAAGCGTGGTCGCTTGAGATGCAGCCCCATGTGCAGGAGAAGAGAACGAAGAGAGCCAACAACAGCTCCGCACTGAGGAACTTTAGCAGATACAACCAGAAGATCTCAGAGATCGGGGCTTTAAAGCAAGAGGGTCAATGAGCAAGAGTGTCACTTACTTGCACTGCCCTTCGTACTTCTGGCAGTCGAACCCATCGTACAGGCAGCCCGCGTTATTGCACTGAGAGTCGCACTTGCCGTCGTTGAAGTACTTCCAGCACTGCAGCGACTGCGAGCAGTTCTTCCAGGGGTCGTTGAAGTTGAGGGAGCAGTCGCCCCCGTCCCAGCCGCAGGCGTGGTTGTTGCACTTGCCGTCGCAGATCTTGTTGCCGGCATACCCGGCGCAAACCGCGATCTCGCACTTCTCCTCAATTTTGGGTGGGATGATGTCCTGCCCGAACCCGCCTTGGAAATCGAAGTCGAGGATGTGGCAGTTGAGGCCGTTGAAGTTGGCAGGGCAGTTGCAGTGGTAATAAGGGGGAGCGTCGCTGAGGAACTCGCAGGTGCCCCCGTTGTAGCAGGGGTTGGAGGTGCAGGGGCTGCTGGCCGGGTACTGGCACTCGGGCCCCGTGAAGGCCGGGGCGCACATGCACTTGGAGCTCTTGTGGATGGAGATGCAGGTGCCGCCGTTCAGGCAGTGCAAGTTCCCGCAGGTGCGGGAGTCGTTCTCACAGGTGGCACCCACGAAGCCCTGGGCAGGTGACAGCACAGAGGGAGTCAGAATAAAGCGACGCTGCCCTGTGTCCTAAACCACGTGCGTGTTCTGGGAAACTGAGCGCAAACGCAGGGGTGATCAGATAGACCTGGCCAGGGCACGGCGCTGGCGCTTCCCCTGAAACTAGTGACGGGCAAGGATAATCTAGGATGTGAACCCCGTTAGAGCATCCCCCTGAAAACAGAGAGCTCTTCTCCACAGCTGCCTGCTCCACCTTTATGTGGTGCAACACGGAAAATTCATCGTCCACCAACAAGATGGCAAGGAGCCTGTCCTACAGAGCTGGGTGTCACAGGGTGAGCCTCCTCCTCCTCCTCCCTGACAGGCACCATATCCCCATGGGGGTAAGGAAGGTACAAATGCACGGATATTCCTCCTCTCTGCGACCTGCAGGGCCCGTGCAATGCCCCGTGCTCGGAGCTGGAGAGCAGCAGGTACCTACCGGGGGGCACTTGCAGATGAAGCCGCGGCCGGTGTTGCTGGCCACAGCGCACGTTCCCCCATTCCTGCAGGGCTTGCCCTTGCAGCCGTCCACCACGGTGTCGCAGCGACGCCCTGCAGAGGGAGAGAGGAGGGTGTAAGGGGCGGAGGGAGGCGTGCGAGGTGCTCGGGGTGGCCAGGCGCCGCAGGGAGCGGGAAGGACGCGGCGCTCACCTGCGTAGCCAGGCCGGCACTCGCATTTGTAGTCATTGACCCGCTGCACGCAGTTCTGGGTGCCGCGCGCGTCGCAGGGGTTGGACAGGCACTCGTTGACGTCTCCCTCGCAGCGCTCCCCTACAAAGCCAGGGGGGCAGATGCAGCTGTAGCCACCTACCCGATCCGTGCACTTGCCATTGTTAAAGCACTTGGGCCCCAGGGTGACAGGATCAAAGAAAGGGCTGCAGTCATCCACATTGATTTCACAGTGCACCCCTAGAGAAATGGGGGAACAACCCACACAGCTCATCAAACAGTATCGGGGTGCCCGGTGGTCCCTCGTGCGAACCTTCCCTGCAAAGGGGCTGAGCCTGACCAACTCAATGGCAGTCTGAGCCACCGCTCTGGCGGGAAGCACGCAGCACCGTGCAGCTCGTGTCCAAGGTTGCGTGGCCTTGATGGCTAAGCTCGCGAGCAAACACAATCCTCTATCGTTGCGTTTGCTTCTGCTAGCCTGAGCAGCTAATGAGCAGATACCGAGGATATCTGCATTCAACCCGCTAATGCCCCAGCCTGGGGAATTAATTTACCTTGGGTTCCTCTGGGGCAGGAGCATTTGTAGGTATTGATGAGATCGATGCAGGTTCCTCCATTCTGGCACGGGTGGGACAAGCACTCATTGATCTCCTCCGAGCAGTTAACTCCATGATAACCAGCCACGCACTACAAGGAGGGAAGAGAGGAGCTGTCAGAGATGTTCACCCAGTTGCCACACAGTGCCTGGGACATACGAACGGCTGCTCTGTTCCTGCCCCTGGCGCTACCACAACCCCCAGAAAGGGCCCAACACAGCCCTCGCTGCCCTCGCCCTGCCCCACGGCACCACAAGAGGACAGCACCCACCTCGCAGGAGTAGCCTCCCAGGTAATCCGTGCAGGTGGCTCCGTTCTGGCAGGGGTTTGGGGAGCACTCGTCCACCTGCTCCTCGCAGTAGCTGCCGGTGTAGCCGGCCTGGCAGCGGCAGAAGTGAGTGTTGCCGGTGTCCACGCAGAGCCCCGAGTTCCTGCAGAGGTGTGCGACGTCGATACCTGCCGGGGAGAGCACCGAGAGACGCGGGGACCTCAGTGACACCCAGGTACTGCAGGGCCATGTCCTGGCCACCCTTTGCACTGTGTCCCCCACCAGGAAATACAGCCCCAGGGCGGTGGGTGCACATGACAGCAAACCCTGAGATCGCTCTGCACTGTGCAAAGGTCCCCACCAAGAGACCTGAGCGTGGTCCCCACCGAGAGACCCCGCTTGGAGCCCAGCACGGGAGATCTTGGGGAACCCCCAGCCCTGTGAGACCACAGACGGCTGCAGGGAACGACGGCAGGGACGCACCTTGCTGCTTTGCAGCCACCTCGCAGGAGACGCTGGGGACGTCGCAGTAGAGCCCGGTCCAGCCGCTGTTGCACTCGCAGCGGTACAGGTTGTTGGTCTGCCAGCACTTCCCCCCGTTCTTGCAGGGCGAGGAGTCGCACCAACGCACCAGGTTCTGGGAGGGGACAGCAGGGGATGGAGTCAGGACCCAGTGGGGCTTCTACAGGATACAGACCCAGCCCTGCACCCAGGGCAGAGACCACAGAGACCCCCGAAATCCCCCCGGTTGGCATGCATTGACAGGACCGGGGGCAGTGCCCATGACCGCCCAAGCCTCCTCTACCTGGCAGTTGAGCCCGGTGTATCCCTGGGGACACGTGCACTTGTACGTCCCGTAGCTGTCCTGACAGGTGCCCCCGTTGAGGCACGGCTTGGAGTCGCACTCATTGATGTTGTGCTCGCAGTAGCTGCCCGTGAAGCCGGCCGGACAGAGGCAGGTGAACGTGTTGATGCCATCCACACAGGTCCCACCGTTGAAGCAGGAGCTGGGAACACAAACGCCGCATCCGTGTGAGCCAGTGCCGCTGGCTGACGTGCTCCGTGCCAGGCCCCAGCCCCAAAGCCCCCGCAGACCCAGAGGGCTCGTCTGGGGCCATAGGGCAGCACGGGGACCCCGTCGCACACGGCAGTACCTCTCGGTGCAGTCGGGAGTGTTGTTCTCGCAGTGGATGCCGCTGAAGCCGGAGGGGCAGGTGCAGGTGTAGCTGTTGACGCAGTCGGTGCAGTTGGCCCCGTTCTTGCAGGGGTTGCTGGCGCACTCGTTGATGTCCTCCTCGCACTTGGGGCCGCGGAAGCCGGCCAGGCACTCGCAGAAGAACGTGCCCACGCTGTCCGAGCAGGAGCCGCCGTTGTGGCACGGATCTGGACGGGAGAGGATGTGCACGTTACGATGCAGCGGGTCCAGCCCTGGTGTTGCCCACACACACGTCCCCCAGCCACGCAAAGGGATGGGACAGAGGCCAGCCCAGCCCTAGCTGGGGACTGGGAACGCGGAGGGCACGTGGGACACGCTTGCTCACTGCCTGCACGTCACTGTCCCCCCCCCAGCCTCCTTCCTGCCACCTACCACCTGGCCCGGATTGACGCAGCTCCATCGGGACGGGATGGAGACGTTCCCAAAGGAACGGGGCCGACCCAGACCCACACGGAGGGCTCCCTGTGCACGGGGAGGCTGACCCCAACCCCAGGAGCGCAGGGAAGCCGGGGGCTCGGCGCTGGGCTAAAAGCACGGGGGGCATATTGCTCTTACTGGGCTGGCAGTCGTCGATGTCGGTGTCGCAGTTGCGGCCGGCGAAGCCCGCCCTGCAGAGGCAGCGGTAGCTGCCGTTGGTGTTCTGGCACGTGGCCCCGTTGCGGCAGGGGCTCTTCACGCACTCGTTGATGTCGATCTCGCACGTCTGACCTGCGGACACAGCGGGTCGGGCACCGTGAGCTGGAGGCGCTGGTGGACGTCCCTGGGGACGGACGCCTTGCCCCGAGCACCCGCCGCAGCCCGCAGCAGGGCAGCGCCCCCCGCAGCAGCGCCCACCTTGCCAGCCGGGCGGGCAAACGCAGGAGAAGCTCTCGTAGTCCTCCGACTCCCGGCACTCGCCGCCGTTCTTGCAGGGGCCGCCGGCGCAGGGGGCCAGCACGTCCTCGCAGGTGGCTCCTGTGCAGGCACAAGTGGCCGCTGATGCCCTCCCCCAAATAACGGGTAGCCCAAGTCCCCACAGTCCCCATTCACACCCCTGGGGCTGCTGCCAGCCCTGGGCCCCCCCATCCCACCCTTGGGCAGCCTCCCCTGGGCTGCTTCCTCCATCCCTGAGCCCTTTGTGACCCCCGGTCCCCCAGGAACCCTTTAAACACTTAAAATCTGGGCTTCGTTAAAGGGCCGCTCGTTTCCTTTGGAAGGGGAAGCACTGCTTGGGGTGGCTTTCCCCCTTATGCTCCCCCCCCCCCTCAGCTGCTTTTCCTGTTTACGTCCAGCCAAGGGACACGTTCCCTCCGAACCCTTATCTTCCCTGTCAGCCAGTATCTCCCAAACTGGCCTTTGCTATTTTCCAGAGCCTTCCACTCCCCGCCTGCCCCGTCCCGTCCCCCCCCCCCCCCCAGGGGTTTCTATGGCCACTGCCGAAGGCAGGAAACAGCTCAGAGCTTCCTGCAATTGTGCTCCGGCGGCCGCTCTGCGCGAGCGGAAGCGGGAGGACGGCAAACAGGAATCGGCTCAGCAGAACCCCCCGGCCCCCGGCCTCGGCTCGCTTTTTCCAGCGGGGGCACCAGGGCGGGCGAGCAAACGGGGCCCCCCTGGCAGCGAGGAGGGTTCCCGGTGCTGATGCCCAGGGCGCGGGCTGCGGCCGAGGCCCTGCCACCACCTCGGTGCCCCAGAGGAGGAGGAGGAGGAGGAGGAGGAAGGAGGAAGCTCTGCCCGGCTGCTTCCCAAAGCTCCTCGGTGTTTCCTCCAGCTGTGCTGTGGCACGGGGAGGTGGAGCCGTGGGCAGCCCCACGGGGCAGTGTTAGGGAAGCCCCCGCGTGCGGTGCACGCACACCGGGACAGCTTTGCCACTGGCAGCCCCACGGGAGGGCTGGGGGCGTGGGGTGCTGCCCCCTCACCTGTGTAGGGCAGGAGGCAGTTGCAGGTGTAGCCGGCCACGTCATCGATGCAGGTGCCCTGATTCAGGCAGGGGTTGGAAGCACACTCGTTGATATTGGTCTGGCAGTTGGGTCCTAGGAAAGAAAACAGAAATGCAGGTGCAAAACTGGCCGTGACGGAGGGGTGCTCATGGGAAGGGAGCCTCCTGCTGTAAGTTCAAGCCCTGGGAGCCCAGACACAGCTGAAGGTCCCTGGGCTGATGGCACTGCCACGTCTTCCACCCAGACCAGGCATCTCCATCACCCCACAGTGACATCTCCCAGGGCTCCCACCCACGCCCTGGCCACGTCCTTACCGCTGAACCCTTCCCTGCAGGTGCAGATGTAGCCGCTGGTCATGTCCTTGCAGGTGCCACCGTTCATGCAGGGGTTGGATTCACACTCATTATTGTTGATGTCGCAGTTTGTCCCGCTCCAGCCTGGGTCGCAATCGCACCGGTACCTTTGGGGAAGAATTAAGAGCGTAAAGGAGAGGATCTGGTGTGACCCAACGTTGCTGGGTCGCCCTTTGGTCCCAGCAGCCCCCGTGCCCCCAGCCTACCCGTTCAGCCCGTCGTGGCATCTCCCGTGGATGCAGGGGTTGCTGTTGCACTCGTTCACTTCGGACAGGCACTTGGGGTCGTGGAAACCCTCGGGGCAGAGGCAAGTGAAGCCGTTGATGCCGTCCTTGCAGGTGCCCCCGTTGTGGCAGGGGTTGCTGGCGCACTCGTCGATGTTGATGTTGCACATGCGCCCTGGGAAGGGGCAGCGAAGCGTTACCTCGTGCGAGGAGCCTCCTCGGGGCACGGAGCACGTGGCTCCCCTCCAGCCGTGCTGAGGGTGCCATCAGAGCTCGGATCTCCAGGCGCACGTGTGCCAGCCACGTACAAGCAGGCCTGCCCTTGGGGTACGGTGATTTCACACCGCTGCATCGCCCTCCTGGCTTAATGAAATGCAGCTGGGAGGGGGCCGTGCCATGGGCCCTTTTGGTCCACGAGGCAAAGGGAGCCAGTTTCAGCCCGTAACCCTACCTGCCGCGGCTGACAAAGGAAGGCTTTATTGAAGGCTCCTGGCGAGCAGGAGCACAAAGAGCCGTGCGGCCCTCGCTGCCGCGAGCGGGGAGCCAGCGGGGTCTGCTGCTATCAAAGCCGCTGGCTTTTTCCAGCGGTGATCAAACAAACCAGTTAGACAAGGCAGCAACCCGATACCCATGGGAGTGGATGCACCGGGAGTCGAATTCGCGGCACTGGAACCCCTTTGATTTTGGCCTGAGCTGGAATCGCCCCATTTGGACACGCAGGGGATCCGGGCTGGGGTGGGAGTGCGCGGGGCTCCTGGCAGCACCGCCGGCTGCAGGAGGCCGGGGCAGGGCCTCCCTGGGACCTCGGTCACCCCGGCTGCTCCCTGCCACAGAAGTCCCCCACTGGAGGACAGCAGCGCCGTCCCTCCTCGCCCCATCCCCGTGTCACCCAGAGCGTCCCAACTTGGGCCAGGCTGCAAGCGGCCACCGCCGTGCCTTCTCTCACCTGTGTAGCCCGGCTCGCAGGTGCACTCGTAGCCGTTGATCTTGTCGATGCACTTGCCATAGTCGCAGGGGTTGCTGGCGCAGTCGTCCAGGTTGATCTCGCAGTTGGGCCCTTGAGGAGGAAAGCAGGGGCGTTAGGTGCTTGTGGGGCCCCGGCCCTGCTGACGAGGCAAAACAAAACCCGCGGGCAGGCCCCGCCGCGCTGCTCCCCGCTCCACAACAAAGAGCCTCCCCCGCAGGCAGCTTCCAGGCTCCCGGCTGGGGCGAGGGCGCTAAACCAGGAAAACTCGTCCTGGCCGAGGACACCCCTGCCCCAGGCCGTCCCCAAAATCGGGGTGGCTGCTGGCGGTGGCCCAGGGCCTCCCCGAGCATCACGGCGAACCTGTCCAGGGGTGGGACCAGGCACCTCGCTGGCACGGCTGCCCCGGCCGCTCCCCTTGCTCACCTGTGGTCCCCTTGAGGCACAGGCAGTTGTAGGCGTTGTTCCTGTCCTGGCAGGTCCCCCCGTTTTTGCAGGGCTGGCTCTGGCACTCGTTGATGTTGATGTCGCAGCGGTGGCCCGTGTAGCCAGGCTGGCAGAGGCAGGTGAAGGCGGCAATGCTGTCCTTGCAGGTCCCGTAGTGGCACGGGTCAGGGTCGCACTCGTCGATGTCGATCTCGCAGTGAGCGCCCGAGAAACCTGGGGGCAGACAGGGGGACGTGGGGTGAGGATGGAGAGGTTGTGGGGTGAAGACGGAGAGGTTGTGGGGTGAGGATGGAGGATGCAGGTGGAGGATGGAGAGGGTGCAGGGTGAGCATGGAGGGATGGAGGATGCGGGATCAGGACGGGGGATGCTCCTGCCCACCCGAGGCGGGTGCTGGGCAGCACCCAGCCACTCCACCAGTGCAGCAGGAACCCCCTGGGGATGGGGTGCAAAGGGGTTGGATCCCCCCTGGCTGTGGGGCCTTTCAGAGCCCGGCTCGCGGGCTTTGTCCCGGGGCACACAATGACCTGCATTAAGCCGACTCGGCTCAGGAGCGGGGCCCCGCGCTCGCCCGCGTCTCGTCCCGGAGCGTGCGGGGGGGCCGGCCGCATGCACCCCCGAATAATCACCCCCCCGGCAGATCCTATTCTCCTGGCCGGCTCCCTCCCCGACGGGCTGGGGGTGGAGAGCCGAGGACAAAGTACAGCTTTGACTAGACCCCGCCAAGCCCACATAGCAGCTTTTCATCGGGGCTTGGCATTAGCAAGACACTAATTAGAGGCCATTCAGCTGGAAGATTTCTGGCGGGAGCTGCTCCACAAAAGAGCCACTGTTTGCCACCAGGGCTCGAGTCATCGTTCTGTGCAATCGCTCCTTGGGTTTCGGTCCGCGAGCCCCCGGAGCCCTGCACCTTGCGTCCCCATAGAGGCAGCTTTATTCCTTCCTTCCTTCCTTCCCCCTCGCCGCCGCCTGCCGCAGCGGCGGGGAGCGCAGCGGGACGGGTGCTGCGGGGCCACACCTCATTAGCGCCGCGCTCGTTACACCCGGTACGGGGCTGGCTGGAAGCAGGGATTTGGGCACTTTCCTCGTTAATAACTCAATATTGCGGTTTTACGGCACTTTATGGGGCAGAAGGGGGGTTGTTCCTCGGAGGGGGGGGGGACGTGGGGACCCCTCACCTTCGGTGCACTCGCAGCTGTAGGTGTTGGGGCCGTCCACGCACTTGGCCCCGTTCTTGCAGGGGGTGCTGGCGCACTCGTCGATGTCGAACTGGCACAGGTGCCCGTTGAAGCCTGAAACGGGAGGCAGAAGTTGTGCCCCTGCGGCGTGGATGGCCAGACCTGCCGGGGGGCCGCCCGCTGCCCCCTCCCTGTGCCGGGCAAGTCCCGTGCGGGCCCCCCACATCCCAGCCGGGGCGCCGGGTTTCCATGGGGACGGCTGCGCGGGGCCCTGAATGCGGGGCTGCGACCCGCCATTGAGAGCATCTTATTTACATCTCTAGAGGAGCAAAGTCTCTGAACTTCAAAACCTCCTTTCACAGATTAACCGTCTCCCCATTCTCTGCTCCACCCCGTGACTTTGACACCGCATTCAAAGCGGCTGGCGAGGCCCCCCCTCCCCGCCCCGGCCCCCGGCCCTCCTTCCCAAAGAGGGGCCTTTTCAAGTGCAAAGCCGAGGGGTTTAATCCTCCTTCCCCTCTCCCATGGCTTGGTGGAGCATCGCCTGCATGGCGCTCAGCCCCTCGCCAGAATGGGATAAACCTCCCCGAAAGCTCCCGCCGGCTCTGCACCACGCTTCCCGCGCGCGGGGAGACGCGGCTCGCGGCGACGTTTCACCGCCAGCATCCCGCGTCGCTGCAGAGCCGGGGCGGCTCCGCGGGGAACGCAGCCCCTTTTTCCCGAGCTGCTGAGGACCCCGAGCAGCCGGCACCGGGAGGTGCAGGACGCATGACGGCTCGGTTCCCGCCGCGCTGGATGCCACGTACCGGTGGGGCACTCGCAGTGGAACTCGTTGATCTTATCCAGGCAGTTGCCGTTGTGCAGGCAGGGGCTGCTGGCGCACTCGTCCGTGTTGATCTCGCAGTAAACACCCTCGTACCCTGCGGACAGACCCACCCACTGCCCCGTCAGCTCGGCGGCACGGGGCGCAGCAGGACGGGTGCCCCCTCCACGTGCAGGTTACACCAGAAGGCACTGGGATTTTATACAGACAGCCCAGGAGCCGTGCTCCAGCTGGTGGGAGCCCATCCGGCCTTACGCACAAGTTTCTGGGTGGCTGTCCACCGGGGATTTCCCTACCTAAGCCAGCAGGGTTGGCAAGGGGAAGGGTGTGGAGGGCTGGTGGTGCCCAGCTCCCCGCTCCCCTGCCCCCACTGCCATGGGATGCTGCGCCGAGCAAAGCGCGCTTCTTTTCAGTGCTCCCCACGGGCACACCGGCCTCTCACAGCTCTGAGTGCAAATTGACGGTGAGCTGATGCTCACAGGCACCTGGAGCCTTCCCCTGCCTGCATGCGGCACCAGGGCAGGGGGTACACACGAGGGGGCCATGGGGCCGCCCGCCCACCTACCGGGCATGCAGATGCACTGGAACTCCCCGATCTGATCCAGGCAGGTGGCGTCGTTCTGGCAGGGGTTGGAGAGGCACTCGTTGACGTCTATCTCGCAGCGAGGGCCCGAGTAGCCCTGCAGACACTGGCACTGGAAGGACCCCTGGGTGTTGATGCATTTCCCTGCGTGCTCGCATGGGTTGGCTCCTGCAAAACACAAGAGTTGCTTACGGGACGTGCTCCCAGGTGCAGTGAGCTCCCTCCTCTGCTGCACGAGCTGCCCAGCCCCGGGGCTGGCACAAGGCACTCACCCAGCGAGCACTCGTCCACGTCCTGGTTGCAGGCTGGCCCCATGTACCCCGAAGGACACGTGCAGATGGCTTTGCCGTTGACGGGGTTGGTGTCGCAGTTGGAGCCCTCGTTGCAGGGGTTGCTGATGCAGGCGTCATCGAGGTGGCACAGCAAACCTGGGGAGCGAACGGCAAGCGCACGTCAAGGTGCTGGGCACGCAAGTCTCCGTGCACCGAGACCTCTGCCATCATCGGCCAGGGGATGCTCGGGGAGCTGCCACCCCGCACCCTGAGCACTGGGGACCTCACCTGTGCGGCCGTGGGGACACTCGCAGTAGAAGGAGGCCACCCGGTCGTGGCAGGTGGCCCCCTGGAAGCAGGCGGCCATGGCGCAGTCGTCGATGTTCTCGCTGCAGTCCTCGCCCGTCCAGCCGTTGACGCAGACGCAGTTGTAGCCGCCGTGGTTGTTGTGGCAGGTGCCCCCGTTCTGGCAGGCGTTGGGCATCAGCTGGCACTCGTCCACGTCCTCGGTGCAGTACTGGCCTGCGAGGGACAGGGACACGGGTGTGAGGCTGGCATGGACCCACTCCCACCGGCTTGGTGAGCCACGCTCCTTGCAGAGATGCGTGCTGCCGTGCTCAGCGGAGCAGGACGGCTCTCCCCAGCCACCTCCCCAGCCCCCAGGACAGCCCTGCCACCCTCGGTGCTACCTGTCCACTCAGGGGGGCACTGGCAGTTGTAGGTGTTGACGCCGTCCACGCAGGTGCCCCCATTCCTGCAGTTGTTCCCTGGACAGTCGTCGATGTTCTCCTCGCAGTTCTGGCCCGCGAATCCTGCACGGAAGAGACAGCCGAGGTGACACCAACCTCCAGCCGTGCCCCTGCCCTCGTCCAGTGCCACTGTCCCACGGGGGACAGCCCCGAAGCCCCTGCAGGGCTCCCTGCACCGAGGCTGGGGCTCGGGAGCTGCCCTCCCGCCGCCCTCCCCGCTGCAGCCGGTTGCTCATTAGCACGCAGACAGCCCGCCAGGCGCTCTCCACCCTGCCGCCTTTGAAGCCAGCCGCCCGGTTTCATCTCCAGCCCCGTCCCGCCTCCTCCGGGGCTGCTTTCCGACACGCACATTACCCTGGAAGGGAGCAATCGCCCGGGCCTGGCAAGGGGCTGCATCCCCTGCGCGGGGCAGACGGGCGTCCCCGGCGCGGGGCGCGCCTGCCAAGGCCCCCGGCTCCGAGGATGCTCTCCCCGAGCAGCGGAGGCTCCGCTGGGGACGCCAGCCCCGCCGCCTCCACGGCGAGCTGGGATGAACCGGGGCTGCTCCCACCACCGCTCGCGGCAGCCAGCACTGAATCACCATGTTTTAATTTCGCATTTAAAGAGCCTAATAAGCAGTGCTTCCCCCAGAGGGGAATTCTTCGCTCCCCGGTCTCTGGCAGCATGAATCACGGCCCCGCGTGCTGCGCTGGTCCCAGCTCTCCTCGCTGCAGCCTGGCTGCTCAGGTTTGTTTTATCGCCTCCATCTGACGGCGCGGCATGCAATGAAGCCGCGCGGCCCCTGACCTCTCCCCACGTGCAGCAGAAACGAAACGGCCGGGTCCTTATCAGGAGATCTGTCGAGCCACCCTGTCCCCCCTTGGACTGTCGCTCGTCCTTGCTCCAGGGTTAGAACAAATTTAGGCCCTTGCTCTGGGGACCCGCTACATCAGCCCCGCTACACGAGCAGCAGTAGCAGTGATTTACGGTCGCCGATAGGAGCCCAAAGCAGACAGCACTGCTCTGCGCCCTGTTTTCAAGCAGCTGGTCTGAGACCGAGCAGCAACAACCGGCAACGTCCTAGCTACCAGGATTAACTCATTTCGAACCACCTGAATGAGTAATTAGTACTGCAATTACTTTAAACTCCGGGTTACATTCTGCAGCGATGGCATGATAAACCAGACAAGATTAGTTTAACTTGAAGAAACCCGGTACAGCCAGGCCTCTCTGGAAATGAAAAGGGGACATTGTTTCGGATCGGGCGCGCTGCATACCAGCGTATCAATCACCCTCTTATCATGAGAAGCAGCCCCCGGTTCCTCGTGCCTCTGCCAAAAGCCGAGGCAGCTCTCGCAGCGAGCCACGAGGTGCCGAGGGACCTCAAAGTCTCCCCCCGTTGGAGCCACCCTGCGTTCCCGAGGGGCCGTGCCACCCCGCGGGAGGCGAACCGGCTCGTGCAGCATGCAAATCTCCCTGCAGCCGCCCGCGAAGCCACGGCTGGGTGTGAACGCGCCGGTCCCCGTTCCCCCCCCCACCCCCCAGCAGGGATGCTCCCCGAGGCGATTCCTCACCCCGCCGTGCCCGACGCCCAGGCTGCTGGGGGTAAAAGTGCCTTGTCAGCGGTACGGCGGGGCAGGCCAGCGCCGCTCCTGCTGCCACCCGGCACCTGCCCGGCCCTGCGGCAGCGCCGCGCCGCCCTGCCCGCGCTGGGAGCTGCTCCCGTGGGAGCTGCCGGCTCGTGGCTCGTCCTGGAAGGAAAGGCTTCCTTCCCCGGGTCAGCCCCGGCACCTCGCTGCCTGCGAGGACGGGAGCTTTGCTCCAGCCTGGGCAAGCAGGCGTGGAGGGGAAGCAGGAGATCCTACAGTGCCCTGGGTATCTTCGATGGCTATCAGTACAGCCAGAAGCTTGGGATGGGCGCTGAGCCTCTGGTTTCTGAGTCTGTCGAAGACCAAAATGAGGTTCCCCCATGCCACCCCAGGGGATTTTGCACCTTTCCCCAGCGCCAGCCCATCCTGCTGGCAGGAGGCAGGTACCGGGATGATGGTACCGGGATGCGGGTACGTCTCTGCCAGCTGGGACACCCCGTGCCCACCTCGTGCAGAGGGATGCTCCACGCAGATGGGGCAGGAGGGCGGATGGGGCTCCCGCGGGAACGCTGCGCACCACCCGGGGTGCAGAGCAGAAGAGCCGCTCGCCCCTCACCCTGCCCCAGCCCCAGCCGGGCTTATATGGGTGACAAGAGGAGATAAAACAACCCCACGAGAAACTTCCCAGGCAGCTCACCACTGCTCACGGCATCTCTCCCCGGGAGAGGACACAGCTGGTGGGGCTGGCTCGGGTGACAAATGGCGCTGTCCTCCCGGCAAGCAAAGCCTGGGCTGAGCTCAGCCTGCACGGCGCTGCCCTGCGTGCGGCGAGCGGCTGGGCTGCTCCCGTGCTCGCCAGAGGGAGCAGCAGCGAGCACGGGCAGGGTCTCCCTTCCCCAAGCCTGCCTGCACTCAGAAACTTTCCAAAATAGCTATTCCGGGACAATTATTCCATTCTGGAAGTGGATTAAGCTAAAACGGAAAAAGGCACTCTTATTCTGGAATATGAGCATCCGCAGAGGGGCCTCTGCTGAAGCAGTTGTTTTGGAAGAGCTATTTTAGTGAATCACCAAGTATAAAAAGCCCCCAGATGACCTCTCTGCTAAAGGCACGGCTGCCCAGCATCTCCCCAAACACACCCGGGATGGCCCTGCTCCGGCCACTCGGTTTTGTCGCTCCCTAGAGCTGTGATGCGAGCAAAGGCCGGGCACTACGTGCTTGAGGAAGCAAATTGGGGGAAAAAAAAGCTACAAAAGGGCCCCCAGTACCCTGGTTCCCGGTTCCCCAGCACCTCTTTGCAGGGAGCACCCGGCGGGCACCTACCTGGCAGACACGTGCAGTCGTAGGTGGTGTCCCCGGTCTGGCGGCACGTCCCCCCGTTCTGGCAGGGCGAGGGGTTGCAGGGCACGTAGAGGTGCTCGCAGTTCTGGCCGGTGTAGGCCGGCTTGCAGGAGCACTGGTAGGTGCCCACCTCGTTGGTGCAGCTCCCGCCGTTCTTGCAGACGGGCGGCGAGATGTTGCACTCGTTCACGTCCTGCTTGCAGTTGGCCCCGTGGAAGCCGGCCGTGCAGCGGCAGATGTAGTGGGCTTCGAAGGGGACGCACTGGCCCCCGTTGGCACAGGGGTTGGAGGCGCAGGGGTCGGCCTGCTGGCAGGTTTTACCTGGGGAGGGAGGAGGAGGGCGAGGATGCAAACCGCAGCTCTTAGCGCTGGGAGTCCTGGCGCACAACCACGCTGTGCTCACAGGGGGTTGCGGTTAATCCCCCCGACCTCCACCCTTTTAAAACCCCCATCGGTGCAGGATTTCTGCAGCTAAATGGGCACCTCCACGCTCGGCGCTGCCAACCCTCTCCGCTCCCCCCAGCAGCACCACGGGAGGAAGCAGCAACCGGCGCCTGGGGGGGGGGGGGGGGGAGCTTTCCAGGAGCAAACCCCCCAGCGAGGGCCGCCCGTCCCCCGGTCCCCGCGGCGGCAGCGCCACCGGCCTCACCTGACCATCCCGGCGGGCAGCGGCACTTGTACTCGCTGAGCGTCACCAGCTCGCAGGTGCCCCCGTTGCGGCAGGGGTTGTTGAGGCAGGCGTTCTCGCGGGGCGTCAGGCAGAGCTCGTCGGTGAAGCCCAGGCGGCAGGCGCAGGTGTAGTCCACGGTGCTGCCGCGCACCACCGGGGTGCAGGTGCCGGCGTTTTTGCAGGGGGAGCTCAGGCAGGGGTTGGGCAGCTGGCACCGCTCGCCCACGTGGGCGCTGCTGCACCTGGGGACGGGGGGAAAAAAGAAGAGAGAGATGTCATTAGCGTGACCCAAACCCCCGGGGGGGGGATCGGGGTACCCCGGTCGGGTACCGGCACCGGTTCCGGGAGCACGTGCGTGGAGCCGCGCGGGCACGCTGCCCGTGCCCGGCCCCGCAGCACGGCTGCTTTGGCAGTTTGAAGGCTCTACCCTGACGGCTCCGGGCCGAGCTGCACCTTGAGAGAAGAGGAAGATGAAAGAGGCGCCTGGAACAAAGGCTTCCCCCATCAAGGGGCCTGCACAGACTTGCAAAACCACAGTCTCCAGGGCCGACATCCTGCTTTTCGGCGCTAAGTGCTTTTTTCGCTCCCCCCACCCCTCGCTGAAGAGGAAACCAGGGCCCAAGGGGGGGACGCGGCCGTGGCTCACCCCACGCCTGCGGCAGCAGCACGGCAGAGCCGGGAGCACTGAACCCATCCCTGTCCCCCCCCATGCAGACACCCCCGGACCCGGCGCAGGGGGGGAAGCCCTGCAGCAGCCCCGGGGCTGAGCCGTGCAGGACGCCTGCGCTGCATCGCCTGCTGTCCCTGCAGCGGGGTCCCTGCAGCTTTTGCCCTCCCTGCGTCCCGAGAAATCGGCCAAACGCGAACAACCGCGGGCTTGCCGTTGGCTGGTAACAGGTGGGGCACGTCCCAGCTCGGCGCAGCTGAGGTCTTCCCCCCAAGATAAACCCTCGCCAAGCTCCCGGCGGCCCCGCGGCCCCGCATGGGGGCCCTGAGAAAAGGCCCCGAGCGATGGCCACCGGCTCAGCCATCTGTCACCAGCAGCCACGAGGCAGGGACGGGGACGCGGCGCACGAGGGCAAACCCTGCGGCGGTGGCTCCACGCCGCCTGGAGAGGCTGGGCAGGACGCAGGGCTGCGGGGGGGGGGGACCTGGCTCTGGGAAGGGGAGGACGGAGCCGAGCTGCGCGTGGAGAGACCGAGGGCACCCGAATATCGAACGGAGAGCCCGGGGACGAGCACCTCCCTGGCACAAACCCTCTTGTGTTTGCAACACGAGCTGCCGCTCGTTTCATTTCTCCCCTGCGCGGCTCTGCTGGTGGCACACCGCGCCCCGAGGGGCAGTTTCGGGGCTGAGCGCTGGTGTGGGGAGGGCACGGCAGGAGCCGGGCGATGCTGCAGCCCTGTCCCGCAGCAGGGTGGCAATGCCACCACGCCACGCTCAGCCCCACGCCTGTGCTGCCATTAGAGGCCTCGAGAGCAGAAATAAATGCAGGCTAATAAATAGTAAGACAGCTGATGTCCGGGGAAGGCGCTGCTCTGGCAGGACGGGGCTGGGGCACCTGCTGTGTGCTTGCACCCGTAGCCACAGAGCTGGCGGCACCTCGTGTCCCCAAGGCACAACGCACCCAGGGGCGCACCGGGGACAGACGGCCCCGGGGACCATCCTGGACAAAGCCACAGCCCCGTGCCCACGCCACAGAGCACCCGTCTGCAACGCCGCAGCCTGAGGACCCCAAAGCCAGGACGCGGGGACCCTACAGGCAGCAAAACCCTCGCCCGCCAGCCGGCCCCAGCCCCGGAGCCGTGCCGCAGGCAGGACCCCGTCCCTGCCCCGCTCCCCCTCTCCTCTCCTACTTTTTTTCTTTTTTCTTTCTTTTTTTTTTTTTTTAACCCAATTCTGATTTCATTGTTGGGGATTGTGTGAGAATTTGTCAGGATTCGGAGACATTTTGAGTTAATGAGACGGCATTATCCCGGCCAAATGAAAAAGAAAACGCGTCCAATAATAAATCAGGGCATCTGCTCGGCACACAAAGGGCGGCGGGGAGCAGGTGTGCATCTTAATGAGGGAGAGCAGCTGCCGGCGCCCGCGGACGGACGGACGGATGGACGGACGGACGGACGATGCCCGGCTCGCCGGCGGCTCCGAACCCGGGGCGCCGCGGCCGTGGGGCGACGCCGGCGCTTCTGGGTGGCTGCGCCGCGGCCCCGCGCGGGGGGGACGCGAGGGCCGGGGGCTGCGGCCGCCTGAGAGGGGCCATTGTGCGGGGCCAGGCGAAGGCACGCCGCCGGCAAAGCGCTCGAGTGTGCAGTCATCTGTTAAACCCACCCCCCCCCGCGGGCCCCCGCCTGCCCGCACCACACACGCTTTTTTTCTTAAAACAATCCCCCGGGCGCTCTCGCGGCCGGCTGGCGGATGGGGCAGCAGCGTCACGAGGTTCTCCGATGGGAGAGGGGGTAAAAAAAAATTAAAAAAAAAATAAAAAAAATAAAAAAAAGAGGGAAAATAAAAGCGATGCTGGGCAAAGAGCCCGGGGACAGCGCGGGCGACGCTGCGCCCACGGGACCGGGCGCCGCGGGGCTGCCCTGAGGCTGGGTGCGCGGCGCGGCGCGGGGCGGAGGGGGGAGCCCTCCCCTCCCACCCCATTAGGTTTTGGAGCGTTTCCAATTCCGAACGCCGGCAAGAGGCGTCGGGAGCTCGCGGCCGGGAAGCCGGAGTAGGGCAGACCCCAGGCCGAGCTGCAGGACGGTTATTAGCAGGGAGGTTAATGAGCGATCGCAGGAACTCACCTGGGGAGGCGGCCGCCCCCTGCCTGGAGGCAGAAGGGAGCTCTGCGGCCTTTTGCAGCGCTGCCTCGCTGCATACGCACGCTTGTATGACTTTTTTAGGGCCCCACAGGGCTCCCTCCCGACACCAGCACCAGCTCCCCCCAAGCCACAGGCGTCAAAACTTCCCCCGCAGCGCCGCCAGCACGCACGTGCTGCTGCCCCCCGGCCGTCCCAGCCGGGCACAAGACGCCAGGACGGGCGGACTGGGGGATGCTGAGCATCAGATTTCCCTTCCACGCAAGGGAAGTATTTCCAGACGCTGGGAAGCACTGGTACAGCGGAACATAAGCGATACAACACAGGCACCATCGAAAGCCACCTCTGTCCCTGCCACACCGACGTCGTGCTGCTCCTGCCCCCGGCTGTGACAGCAGGTCTGGGACGAGGTCTGGCACCAGGCAGGGCAGAGCACTGCTGGGGACGGATTTCGGTGCCCCCAGCCCTTCCACCAGCGGTGGTTTCTCCCCGCTCACAAGCGGAGGCTCCTGAGCTGCATTTAAAAGCCTGGCGCCCACAGCGCATTAAAGAGTCCTGGCTGCAGCGAGAAGCCTGGATCCAGGCGGTGCATGCAAAGCAAGAGATCAAAACCCAGGAGATGAAGGCAGCGAGCAGCCAGTGGCCGGTTTTCAGCTCTCCCAGGTCTGGGAAGCCCGGAGTCAGCAGCGCCGGGTCCAGCTCCCAGCCTCGCTCGGGCACGCAGCCTGGTTGCAAACCTCGTCACACCTCCACCTACTTCAGGGGCTAAAAACCTCTCCCAAAGTCCAGCCCAGGGAGCAAAGCTTCGCTTTCTGCAAAAAAAAAAAAAAAAACGCCTGGCTGGTGGTGCTGCTGGTGCACGCTCGGGCGCTGGGTGCCGACGTCGCCGCGGGCTGAGCGCTCAGCCCAGGGAAGATCACCCCGTGGTTTTTCCTTTGGCATTTCCCAAGCAAGGGCTACCCAGTCCAAACCCGAAGCAGCTTCTGGAAATTAGCATAAGAGACATTAAAGCTAGGCTTTAATTAGAGATTTCAGTGTTGGCAGAGGACGGGGCGGGTGCTTCAGCATCAAAACATCTCCAAAGGGCCATTAGAAACTGGCTTCAACCTGGCCAAGCTCCGTGGCTGCTCAGGAGCCTCCTGGATGTCCCCGCTCCCAACCCTACAAACACCAGCACTTCTCCGCCCTGAGCAGCAGCTGAGAAACGTTTCTGCTCACCGCTAACCCGCTGGGAGCATCGAACACCCCCGCCACGACCCACCCCGGGCTTTTGGAAGGTGGCGGTGATGCACCACGAGCTTCCCGGCACAAGGAGCGAGGTGGGCTGACGGCCTCACAGCTCCCTCCATCCCCATCCCCAAGGGACCAGGGCTGTCACCTACGTGCCAGGCAGGACAGGGGACGGTGATCCAGTCCCCATCCCCGCGGACGGGGATGCTGAGTGCTTTCCTTGCAGGCACGAGCACGCTGATTTACCCCGCCCGAGTGCCTGCAGCTCCTGCCTGTCCCCAGGACTTTGTGTTTTGGGGCCGAGGCAGAGGCTGCGGGGGGGGGGGATTCCCACCACGTCGGGCTGCTCCACGCCGTCCCCGAGCACAGGCTGCTGCGTGGAGGAGGCTCGGTTATAACACACCAGGCTCCCGACCCAGCCATCTCCAGCACGATTCGCAGGCGGCGCAAAGGGCGATGCAGAAGGGCCTCGGCTGAGGGCAGACAGCAAATCCCCTGGGACGGCCCGGGAATGGGAACAGCGGCCCCAAACTCCCAACCCGCTCCCAGCGCCGAGCCCAGGCCAAATCTGGATCTGCTCAGCGCGGGCACGTGCGTTTGTTGTGTCTGCTGGACATCCTCCGCGAGCCACGGACCAGCAGCGTTCCAGCAGGGCTCCAAAAAAAAACGCCACGCCATGCCGCTCCCCGCGGTGCGAGCCGCACGCCGGGCTCCCAGAGCAGTGCTGGGGGCGGGAGGGGAAGGAGGGATAAGGGGGGGACGCCCCTCCTGCCCCCCCCCGTGCATCTCAGCCCGCTGCCGCCCCTTTGTCCGCAGCGCGCGGGCTTTTTCCCCAGCCCGCCAGCAACAGGTTCCGTCCCCGGCGCGCTCCCTCCGCAGCAATGCGGGCACTGAAAGCATCCCGAGGCAGATGTTCCTGCGACCTTTAACCCCCGCCTAATTCAAGGGGTTTTGCTGTTTTCCTTTCCGCGCTAAGCTGCCATCTGCCACCCCCCCCCGGCGCAGATGACACCCGGGCGCTGCCGCGGCCCTTCCCCGCCCCAGGCACGCTCGCTCCCCACGGCTTTTTTCCAATTCGGGACGCGCCGGCCCCGCACGGTGCTGCCCTGAGCCTTGGCGGGGCCCTAAGGGTCCGGGTGCTCATCACCCCCAAGGACTGGGACCAGGCTGGAGGTAAAACCCACCCTGGGGCTTAAAACGCACAAAACAAACCGGAGCACGGCCCCCCAGACGCACGCAGCGGCTGTCCCCGTGTCCCCGTGTCCCCGTCCCGCGGGCAGCCCCAGCAGGGAGGGGACGGAGGCTGTGGGGCCCCGCGTCCAGGCGGCCCCTTATCTGCCCTGCCATCGCGTAACCTCTTCCTCGCCCTCATCTGCTGGAAGCATAACCGGCCGTGGTTGTTCTCCCCAAGGTAAAAGCACCGTGGGAAAGCCGAGGAAGGACGGCTCGGGTCTTTACTCGAGCCCCGTTTCGGGGCGATCGGGCTCACGGGGCCGGGTGAGCCCCCCGCTGGGGCTGAGCGAACGCTGCCAGGATGGAAATACCTCGAGGACAGGGACAGCGGAGCCCAGGAGTGCTTCAGCGAGCACCCAGGGGTGGCCTCGTGTGGGAAGGGGGGCCAGAAAGCACTGGCAGGACCTCGCGCGGTGCAGAGGGTCCCCACCGAGGGACCTGCGGAGCCGAACGGGAAGCACGGCCGCCTGCCGCTGCACGTTCCCGTATGCAAACGGGGCAAGCCCGGCAGGTGCAGGCCCTGCGTGCTAAGCCCCTCCTGCCCCACCAGGCACCCGCGCGGAGGAGTCACTCTCCCAGTCGTGCCAGCGCCTTCTTGCCCGGCGCAGCCTGGCAGCAGCTCCCCGACTGCTCCCCAGGTTCCGGCCCTCGCCCCGAGATCCGCTGCCACCACCGGGGACCCTCGTCCCCCGACAGCTCCCCCCCGGGGGGAAACGTCACCGTGCCGCAGAGGGAGGGGACGTGTTTCCACCTTTCTCCTGGTTTTATTTGCACGCTACTGGCTAAAGGAGGAAATCCTCCTGCCTCCCCACTGGCCCCTCCAGCACGGAGCATCACCGGGGGCCGTGTGGGCGCAGGGCCGGCCCCGGGACAGCTCCCCAGCAGCCTCACCCTCGGGAACGCCCCACCGAGCTCCCCGCAGGGCGAGGGGAAGGAAAACCTCTCCCGCCGGCAAAGCGGAGCCCCACGTCCCGCGTCAGCTCCCACCTCACCCTCAGCTGCTGCCCCGGCACCGCCGCATGGCTCGGGGCCCCGCAGCACCACACGGCGGGCAGAAGGTGGGCGCAGGGAGATCGGGAACGTCGGGGATGCCGCGCTGAGCTCTCAGCAGCACGGAGGAGGCAGGGGATGGCTCCCTTCGCCCACGCGACCCCTCGGCATCCACCCCGTGCCAGCAAGCGGGCACGGCCGGGCTGACGGCGCCTCTCCTGCCACTCGCCCCGCGGTTCCTGGCACACGCAGCCGGGAGGAAAGCAAAGGCTGCGCCGCGCTCCCAGGAAAGCCCAGGCAGAGCCGCCCGGCTCCTCCTCGCCCGCGTGGGACACGACGTGCCGCGGCACCGAAAAGCGGCGCTGGGCTGAACCGGCGGTTTCTTTACAAAGTCCCATCCAGGTCTTGCTTTATTAAACGCGCCGGGACACCAGCCTGGGAAAAAAAAAAAAAAAAAAACAGAGTTTCACCTAGGGAGGGTGGTTGGCAAAGCAGCGGGTTCCTTCGAGTGACATCAGGTTAATAAAGCAAGAGCCGATCTACGGTCTTGTTTAATTAAAAAAAAGCACGCTGCAATCCAAAGTCTTTGATGTGTTTTTTTTTTTTTTTTGTTCCAGTTCATTTTTGACCTAGCCCAAGCCATCTAATTGGGATTTTAAGACCCAGACTTTCATCTGGAGAGAAACTCAAGGAATTCCCAAAGCTGGATACGCTCACGGACAGGAGCGGGGAGAGACGTACCAGAGCCGCTGTTCCTCCTACCAGCACGGAGCAGAGAGAAGGAAAAAAAAAAAAATTATACGGCTTTGTTTCTTCAGCAGACATTAGTCAGGACAGTTTGGGAATCAACGTTCCCATTGTAATGAAAAACAATATAATCCCATTACTAAGCGCAGTGGCCAGGCTATTCACCCCGAGTGGCGAGCAGCTACCTGGGAAGGAGCTGCTTTTCAATGGAGCTTCATTCACAATACACATGAAAGATGGCTGAGGAAGAGACCAAGACACAACTCGCTTCATTCCCACCCTCAACAATGGGTACTAGGAACTTGTTTTGTTTTTTTTTTTCCCCCCAGCTGACGCTTTTTATATCCTCTGCCGGTGTAAATCCGCACAACCCGATTGTTTGCGGGGCTGCGCTGCCCTAAGAGCTCGGGTCTCCGCCGCGTCAAGCCGCTCGTCTCGGGCCGCAGAGCTCCTTCAGCATCTGGGAGGAAACGCTCCCCCTGCCTGCGCCGGTTCCTCAATTTCTTTCCCTATACAAAACACTTTCTTCTTTAACCCAGCAGAGAGGAAAGTCTGAACTAGGGGGACCAGGGCATCCCCACATCCCCGGGGCAACCCCGAGCCCGAGGCCACCCTGCATCCCCTGTCCCTTGGGGAGATGAAAGCCCTGGCGCTCGTGGCAGTGCCGGTGTCACCGCCGTGCTCAGCGATGACGAACGAACTCTGTTACTTTTTTTTTTTCCCCCCTCCCCAGCCAAGTTTCGGCTAAACACTGAGCCGCCCGATCTCCCCGTATATGGAGAACTCCCCCAGGAACACACGCGAGCCCTCCGTCCCGCTCCTCCGCTCCTGGAAATAAAACCTGCGATTAGGATCTGAACAGCTACCGAGAGTTTAAACAACCTATATTTAGCTCCGATATTTATAAATAGGAGGAGAGGAGGGGGTTTTACAGAGCCCAGCAGTGCCCCTACAGCGCGAAAACCCGCTGAAAGCCAAAGCCACCGGGCTGGGGCTGTTTTGGGGAGGTGCAGCAGACAGACAGACAGACGGGAGGCAAAGAGGAGGACGGCCGGACAGTGACGGGTGCAGCCCACCCCCAAACTCACACTTTGCTTTCTCTCCGCAAGCAAAGCTCCCCAAAAACAGCCAGCAGCAGCAAACCCCTCGCCCCTCGAAGCAACGCCGCAGGGGCTCGAAGCCCGCCTGAGCAGACGGGCATTCCCCGAGCCCGCCGTTGCTGCCGCCGCCGGGTTTAACCAAGGAAACAGCAAGGAGGGAGGGAAGGCGCTGCCTCCGACACCTTTTGCCGGCAGAAATCCCTGTGTCAACATGAAGCCCCATTGAGCCCCGGGGGACAATAGGGGCGGCGCTGCCCTCCGGCCGGCGCCCGCATTCCTGCCCGGCGTCCCCTAGAAACCCCCTTTCACCAGGAGCAGCGGGCCCTGTGAAAGGGCCGTCTGTCGCCCTGCCTTTTGACTCCGAGGCCTGTGTCTAACATTTTAATAGGGGCCGGGGGCTGGGGAAAGGCCCCCCTGCTCGCGGGCCGTCCCCCCGCGGGGTCACTCTCCCAGCCCGCACGGGTGCGCGGGGCTCTCCGCGCCGAGGGGCGCGAGCTGGCGGCGCTGGGCATGCCTCTGTCGGCAGCCACGCTCCTCCACCGGCCCAGGAGCGGTCGTTCAGTGCTTTAGCTGCCCGCAAATATCTTCAGGAGGGGCTTTTTGGGGGTTCCTCCGTGAAGGACGCTCCAGCCAGGCAGTAGAGGGGACTCGCACAGCCGCCAGTTGCTAATTCCCACCTTGACATCCATCACCTCCAGGAACACCCAACTCGCGCGCAGCGATGCCAGCGGGGAGTATAAATTCCAGGAGGTCCCCATCGCCCTGCCGGCATCTCCTGGCAAGGGACAGAGCGGTCAGGGAAGCACGGAGCCCCCCCGCTCTCCTGCTTCTCCCCCGGGAACAGCCGTAGGTGGACACGGAGCACCACGGCGTGCCAGGCGCCGAGCAGCCGGCAAGGCTCAGCCCTGCGGCCCCAGCCCACGCAACAGCCCGGGCCTGATCCTGCACAGCCCCGGTGGCCCAAGCAAAGCCTGGCACCGCTGCCCGTGGCCACGCCGACTTTCACCCGAGCCCAAAGCCCGAGGCTTTGCAGCCCCGTGCTCCTCCCGGCTCCCAGCCCACCGCCACCTGGCCGCTCGCCCGCAGCGAGCCCCAGCTATTAAGTAAGGGCGACGTTATAGCGTCATTAAAACTTAATAAATCCATTTCCCATATAAATACCATTAAATTCAGATTTTGGGGAAGGGAATTAGGGTGAAAACTTGTTAAAAGAAAACGACTTAGGCGCAAATAAATTTTTGCAACTTGACTGAGCGTGAAAGTTTCCCATTAACATGCAACTCCGCTCCCTTCGCTCGAAATGTGCAAAAGCCTAATAACCACGGCCTAAACATTAACTGTTTAACCGACTTTTCCAATATTAACTCCAGGCTGCCGTGGGGGAAGGGGAGGACGTGACGGGTGAGAGCTTGAAGCAGGTGTTGGTGCTGTGCGACCCAGCCCTGAGCACGCGCTGCTCGCACCTCGCCGCCGCGATGCTCCCAGCAGCAGTGCCCAGACACACGAGCGTGCCGGGGGGGGGGGCTGCGAGCACTGCACGAACCCGTGCAGGATGCTGCTCGGTCACGGGGAGCCCCCCCTGAGCCCCACGCAGGGGCTTCGGTCGTGGTCACGATCCCGCACCGCTCCCGCTGAGCACCTCGGGTGCCCAGTTCGCCTCTGCTAGCCGCGTTCGTGTGCTGGGGTGCGTCGTGCACAGAGACGGGCCCTGACGCTCAGATAGGCGAGAGCAAACGGGGGAAACTGAGGCACACAGCAGCACCCAGCATAGGAAACCCTCCGGGGTGAGCCCACCTGCGGGACGTGTGCTGGAGCTGTCCACGGAGACCCTGCCACGGGTCCAGCTGCTGCCGTGCACCTCTAAAGGAGAGCAGACCCCAGGCGAGGTGTGCCCATATAAACGGGCACCACCGCAGCTCAGCGCCCCCGCCAGCTGGAGCAGCACCCAGCAGCTCCACCAGCGAGCCTCGCAGGCGCCCAAGCAAAGAGCCAGGCGTCACCAGGCGGCCATCTCTCACTGCCTTCATCCGGTGCCTCTGAGACCTGCCGTGGTGCTGCGAAGACTTCCCAACATCGCACCCTACAGATGCGCACAGAGCCTCTGCTCCTGCAAGCCCCAACGCACGAGTAGCACTTCTGCCACCTACACCACATGCTGCTTACCAGCAGTTTTGGCTGAGGCAAACAGCAGCAGTCCTGCCCCAGACCAAAGATGAGCTCAGCCCTGGCCTGGTGAGGACCCAACACAGCGCCCACGGCTGGGGGTCCTTGGGATGGGGGCAACAAGGATGTGCTGCTGCCAAAACCCACTGAGGACAGCCCCGAGGAGCCCGGTGCTGCAGGATGGAGCACCCCAAGGAGCTACTTGCCACCCCATTGCGGACAAACAAGGTTCGTGTTTATCCTCTCTTATCACCACTTTGTGTTCGTAACCTGGCTGCAGGACAGGAATTGCATGAAGGATGGTAAAACCGCAGTCATCCCCCAGCAGGGACAGACAGACGGACAGGGACAGCCAGGACACCATCTCCCCACGGCACAACTGGATCAAGAAGGCACCAGGCAGCTGGGAGCATCAGGCACCTTTGGGGTTTCAGCACAGCCGCGTCCCAAGGGCATGCAACGAAACGGAAACCCCATTTGGGAAACATCTGGAATTGCCCCGTTCTGGCCTGGTGGTCTAACCCTGGTCCCAAAACAACAGGAGGCAGGAGGCCAGCCCCACAGCACCGCTCCACCCTGGAGGCAGCAGGAGCTGGGCAGCACCCGGGGCTGGCTGGACGCAGAGCCGCGCTCCTGCCCCAACGCACCCCAAACCGCACAGAGGCACCAAGAGGAGCAGCCAGACCCCACCAAAGGCAGAGAGGTGGCCGGTTGGCCCCTGCTGGAGGCAGGGTGCACGCGAGACCCCTCTGCAGGTCTCCTGGGACTTCTAAGGGACATCCCAGAGACTCTTCCACTCCGTACCCACATGGTCTGAAACCTTGGTGTTTGGAGATACGTTAACCGCGGAGAACTCTCCATCCAGATCCAGAGCTTACATTAACCACGGGGAACTCTCCATCCAGATCCAGAGCTTACCAGCTGGTGGTAACTGCACCCCGAGGCTACTCCCTCGTTAAAAACGCCGGTGCTCTATAAATTTCACATTCCACTCATGTACACACGCAGTTACCACTCAGGACACCAACAAACATGAGAAAAACGAGGGTCACCACGCCTCCGGGCCTGGAAAGAGCAAGTTAATTTCCAAACAATGTTATTTTAAAACTTGCTAACTGCCTACTGATTATGTTATCCAAGCTCCTAATTGGTGAATAGCTTGGTCTTGCAATCACTTATACGTGTCACCTGCACGCTACATACAATAAACCATAACGGCCCTGGAGGTGAGACCAGCGTGTGCAGCACCAGCTGGAACAAATGGGCATTTGTGACTGCAGGAGACCGCGCCGGTGTGAAGACCTCATCCCCTCTGGATCCTGGGGAGCCCCCGAGCATCTTCACCTCGGGCACCGCTGGGGGCCCTACCAAGACGTCTCCTCTGGTGCACGACCAGAGCCGACCCCTGCCCAAACGCAGGGCAACGCCTCCGGCCCAGAGAAATCCGTCGCAGGTATCCAAGCCGTGAGAAAAAAAAAAAAGAAAAAAAAAAAACAGTCCAAACGGTAAAGTCCCAAGGCGAGTTATCAGCAGGCAGCGAGACCACCTGAGTCAACTGATAACCACTGCGGCGAGGAGGGACGAGGAGGGACATAAACAGATTCTTCTCGAAAAGAGCCACACAATGTCCCCGCTGTCCCAGTGACCTCACCAGCTGAGCTCCTCGGCTCAGTTTCTCTTCCACTGGAATTCGCAACAGGTGACGCTTTTGTGTTTTTTAATCTCTCCCCTCTTACCCATTTCCACCTTGTTCTTTCCCGAGAATGAGATCAGACTTGAAACAGCCATCGAGAGTTCTCAACATGGCTGAATCACCGCTCGGCTACTTCTTTAAGAGCTTCCTCTGCTCGATTGTTCAACACTCCACCCTCTTCCTCTCCAGCGCGGAGACTGCATTTTTTCTTTGTTATTATTTCATGGAAATAACGTTGAGTTAAAGCACATGAGAAAAAAAAAATCAAACCAGAAGGAAACTTCCGCCCTTTACAACGAGATAACAATGACTGAGCAGTTGAATAACTTGAAGGGCACGGAGAGCTGCAGGACTCAGATCGCTCCTCTGCCTTCCTGGTTGTCTCCAGAAAGAGTTTTGAGCTGAAATAATCACCTCTTGCTGCTGTGGTCCCTCTCTGAATGCTTCTTCCAGGCGCAACCAGCCCTGGTCCACCGGCCCTGGAAGCTGGGGGTGCAGTGGGCACGGCTCAGGACCCACCTCCCCGACTGCACTACAGCACTACGCTGATTCATAAACAGAGGAAGTACTTTAGCAAACTGACTTTTCCCCCTTTTCAGGGCAAACCTAGTGATTAATTTAACTTATTCTTTTCCGTTGCAGACTATTTTGCTTCTCCAGGCAAGAGTACGACAACCTAGACACAGCTCCTCCGACTTCAACAGGGCAATGCTGGTGGAGCAGGGTTTGAAATTCAGCCCCCTTTCATGCCATCTGCTTTTAACTAGTGGAGCAAGGGAGGTCCTGGGAATAAAAGTCACATGGCACAGCAATCTAAAACGAGCCCTGCTCATCTGCAGGGCTGCCAGTCAAAAACACAGTTATCCAGCAGTCTAATTAGGAGCTACCACTGGAAGTCGGAACGATTTTTTGGAAAACCTTCTCATTTCGTCTGGGAAAACGCCTCAGTCAAAGGCGAGCGCCTTTTTGGAAAGCCACAGCTCACCAGCACCACGAAACCACACTTCAAACACCGCAGCCGCCAGCCACCGCCCCCGGTCCCGGCCGTCCCTAAGGCAGACCTTGAAGAGCTACAGGTCTGTGCCAGTGCCACGCGTGGGACACGAAGCTTTGCCACTGCTCTTACAGCCCTGGCGGAGCCTGCTGTCCCTGCCAAGGTGCAAAGCAACTCCAAAGGCGGCTTAATTAGGCCGCTGCTCCCGCAAGCCCTCCAGCCGATCAAATGCTCAGTCCTCCGCGTTCAATTAAAGCTCTGTGTACCCCCGACTGCCTGGCAAAGGGACAAGCAAGATAAGGCACCTGGAGCTTTACAAACTACCACTGTAAAATAATAAAGGCTGAGAAAGCTCCTCGTTTCGCACCGGTGACTTCCTTTCCGCCACAGAACTGATAACTGGGGTTTGGAGTTATCAGAGGCGCCTTCAAGTAACCCTGCTAGCTCTCCGCTGCGACAAGCGCCGGGACGCTCGTCCACTCGAGGAGCGTCTCCCTCGTACGCTATTTATTTCACTCCACTTTTCTAATTGGATTTGTGGGGACAGCACAATGGGGCTTTATGGCCAAACTTTGTTAAGTGCCAGGCCGAGCGGAGATGTGGCCAGCAGCCAAAATGGTGCATTTCACGCAGGCGCCAAAGGGCAGTGCCAGCTTTTCTGCGTCTGGTATCTGTGCTCTTGGCTCTGCTTTGTTTAAGAAGCTTGGAAGCAGAACTCCTCGTAAAGAGATATTCAAACAAGTGAAAAGCGGGATTTTGCAAGCTGCTATCAGACACCTTGGAAAGTTGCATCTCGTCCGGTCTGCCAGCACCTCTAAATCTGCCTCCATCGCCCACGAGATGCCACGGCATGGCACAACTGCTGCACCACGCCGTGAGCACGCACCTCAGCTTCCTGCAGGAATAACTTGCACGTACTTGCGAAGCCATCCTGGTGTCTGCAGCCAAGGGAGAGGCGGTTGTTCACAGCTAGCAATGAAGAAGTTCTGTAGTTCTGCAAACTTAACTTTTTCTCTTAAAAAGAAACCAAAAAAAAAAAAAAAAGCCACACCAGCAACCCAAGCCTACTTTGGAGGCTTCTCGTCCAAATAGAGCTTGCACACATCAGATCTAATTAGATTCCATCACCATCTGCACATGAAATGTAAATCAGGAGTTGCAGAGACTTAAGAAAAAAAGGAAAGAATGACCACAAGGAAAAGGAGGGGTGTAAGGTTGGGGAGGGGGTGGAGGGTTGGGCATTCTGGGAAGCCATACATGATTAGTCACACAGCATTAATCTGCCTCCCTTAACAATAGCTGCCGAATTTCGACCGAATCCCAGCTGTCGCTCTTTGAATGAAAGAAAACAAGATTTAGAGCGTCAAGCGTTGGTAAGGGCTTCTGTGCAAAAAAAAGTGGCGTGCATTCATTAGTGGCTCACAAAAGGACCCAGCCTTTGTCCATTAAATTGCTCATGTGCCTGATTGATTTGCTGATTTATTTTCACCAAAGGGTTGGGGGGCTCAGCTTGGAGAAGGGGGCGGGAGGTGCCCGGCTACTGGGCAGAGTAACGGCACCCAGGCAGATTTGCAAAAAAGCAACACACATTGTCAAGGAACACTGCCATTCAACAGGTCGGGATTGGAAATGCCTTCGGGTTCCTCCACCGAGAGCTTCCTATTGGGAAATTTGGGGTGGGTGGGAACGTCTCCCTGCCTGCTCTCAGCTCAGGCCGTCTTTAACAGGCAGAGGGGAAATCTGGCCGGAAAACAGAGCCTTGCCCATTCAGATTTCTTTTATGGAATAGTTTTAAAAAGGGAGCTGCAGCCTTATTCATTTCTCTTGGTTATTGTTCCCTGGGAGCCTGGAGTGAATCGGCCATCGCTGCGGTGGGTCGGTTGGTCCTTCAAAGAGTCCCAACGCTTCTCACATCCGTTTCCCCACAATCAGCTTGGAGAAGGATCCTGCCCGCGTGCCAGGACCCGCGGGTAGTGCCGGGCCGGACCGTGCCATGGCACCGGCACCGTGGGGCCGCAGGAGAGCGCAGCCCCGCTCTGCCACCTGCCCCGTGGACACACGGACGTCCGTGGGGCAGCTCCGGCAGCCAGAGCCATGCAACGCAACTTCTCTTGAACATTTATTGGAGATGTACCGGAAACCACAGCTGCCAGGGTGCCAGGGACTGAAGGGCAACGTTTTGGGGACCGGGGCGGGTAGCTGGAAGGCAGACAGCCTCCCTGCCCTCCTGACAGGCCCGTGAGCGCCGCGGGCTGGCCCTACCTCCTGCTCCATCAGCAGGGCAGCCTGCATAGGTTAACACCAGCAAAACATGGCCCTTTGCCCATGTTTTTCCACCCAGCTAGGAACAAAGACCGATCCTGCCAAACTCGCGGCGACTCCTACACAAGCAGGTTATTCTTGCCACTCAAGGAAAGAAAACGCACGCTGCCCCTATTAAATCCAGAGCCTTCAAAGCAAAGTCAACACGCGTGGCAATGCTTCGGTCGAGGGAGATGAAAATCCTCCGGCTCCTCCATACTTACTGGCACACCTCCGTCCCATTGAGAAAAGTTTCGCACTTGCCCCCGTTGAGGCAGGACTCGGCCGGCTGCGTGCATCGCAAACCTGCGAACAGAAGCAGAGTGTCAGCCACAGCGCAGGGCCCGGGGGGCTGCAGGCCCCGGCACCCCCCGGCACGGGGACGGGCTCACAGGGCTTGTGTCCACACCGGGGGGGTGACGTGGGTCCTGGTACGGGAAGGCCGGCCTAAAAATATCCTCGGGGTGGGCTGGCGGGCAGGCACTGCCCTCGCCTTCAGCAGGGCTGGGAGAGAAGCAGCGGGCCGGGCCCTGAGTGACAAACGCCATTTGGGAAAAACCATCCTGCCCGAGGGCCCGTGAGTTACCATCAGCTCGGTCGCGAAATGAGTGGCTCCTCGCAACTCGCTCTGAGTAAAGGTTTCATTGTCTGGCCCTCGGAGCCGAGTTCTGCGCAGTTACCACAGCAACTCGCTGAAAAGTACCAGAATCGCTTCCGATTTCCACCCCGGGCTCGCTCTTCCCCCTTTCTCTGTCCCCGCCAGCTCCTCAGGGTAACCGGCTCCGCCACGCTCGTGTGCAGCCCTCGCAGTTTCGCACCGAACGAACGCAGCCTCGCGCCGCCGCGGCCCGAACCCAACTTCTCCCCGAGGGGCCCCGAGCCCGAGGCGCTGCCATCCCGGGGCCACCCCGCAGCCTGGGGGGCTCCCTCCCCAGCCCCCCCCCCCCCCCGGGCCCTGCTTTAGGGACACAGCAGGGAGCTGGGGGTGCGCCCCGCGCCCCTACAAACTTCACCCCCGAGGGGGCAAGCTCCGGGATGGGGTCTCCTGCGGGACCCCCGTCGGGGTGTCCCCACTGATTGCGTTCCCCAAGGGCTCCCCCCACCCCCCCCAGCTCATGTGGGGGTTTTCTGCTGCTCCCCGGGGGCTCTGCAGAGCCCCGGCTCCCCCAGCCGGGTTGGGACGGGACAGGACGGGCCTTGCCCCCCCCCCCCCCCCCCCCCGGCCCACCCCGCTGCCACCCCGCGGGGCCAGCCGCCGCCCCCCGACGGTCGCTCTGCACTTTTTGCGGCCAAACACCCGGAGCCGGCGCCGGGGGGGGGCCCGAGGGGCACCCGGCTGACTTTCAAGAAACAGGAAACCGAGAGAAAAAAAAAAAAAAAAAAATTTGCAAAACGGTCAAAAACTCTCGCGGAACAACGGGCAGGAGCGCGGCTGCTGCTCGCACCTCTGCGGAGCCCAGCCCCGTCCCGAGCTCCGGCCCCCCCGGCAGCCCGCAGCACCGAGCTCCGGCTCCCCCCCCCGACGGCCCCGAGCCCCGCTGCCCCCCGCCACCGAGCTCCGGCGCTCTCCCCGACGGCCCCGAGCTCCGTCCCCCCACCCCCCCCCCGCGCCGCCGAGCTCCGGCTCCCCCCGACGGCCCCGCTCCTGGCGGTGCCCCCGGCCCCGAGCTCCGCTCCCCCCCCGACGGCCCCGAGCTCCGCTCCCCTCCCGCTCTCTCCTCCGGGACACCGAGCCCCGGGCCCCCCCCCCCCGGCACGGTTCCGTCCTCCCCGGGGATCCGGCCCCCGCTTCCCTCGACGGCCCCGAGCCTCGGTGCCCCCCCTCGGAGCCCAGCCCGGTGCCCTCACCCCCGGGGCCGCCCCGCCGGGCTCCCCGGGGCTCTCGGGGCGAACTTCCTGCCCGCGGCCCTCACCTCGCGTCGGGGCGGGCAGCAGGGCCAGCAGGAGCCCGGTGGCCAGGAGCCGCTTCATCCCGCTCTGCTCCCACCGCTCACAGCCGCATAGATCCGAGGGGGGGGGGACGGGGACGGGGACGGGAGGGGGGGAAGGCCCCCGGCCGAGCCGGGCCGGGCCGAACCGAGGCGAACCGAGCCGAGCCGGTGCTCCGGGAGCCGCAGTCACAGCGCGCCCCAGCGCCCAGCGCAGCCACTCCGAGCGCCGGCGCCTCCCGCGGCTGCTCAGCCCCGGCGGGCCGGGCCGGGCCGGGCGGAGGGCGGAGGGGGGGGCGGGACGGTGCGGGGCGGGACGGCTCGGCACGGCTCGGCTCGGCACGGCACGGGAAGGGACGGCAGGGGACGGCACGGGACGCCCCTCCCTGCCCGGCCCTCGGGGGAGCGGGGGGGAAGGCCGCTGGGAGCACCCTGAACGGAGAGGGGGGTCCCAGAGTGGGGTGGGAGTGGGGTGGGGGGGGTCCGGGGTTGAGTCGGGCACGCCTGTGCAGCCCCCGCCTCCCGTGGCAGCCCCTCACCCCCCAGTGCAGCCCCTCACCCCCCAGTGCAGCCCCTCACCCCCGTGCAGCACCCCATATGCAGCTCCCCCCCCCCCATGCAGCCCCCCCTCGGTCCCCATGCAACCCCCTCCCAGGCCTCTAAACAACCTCCGGACACCCCTGTGCAGCCCCCCCCCCATCCCAGAGCAGCCCCTCGCCCCCATGCAGCCCCTCCCATGCAGCCCCCCCCATGCAGCCCCTCCCCCCCCCCATGCAGCCCCCTTCCAGCACTAGTGCTGGACCCCCATGGACCCTGTCAACCTCCGGACACCCCTATGCAGCCCCCCCGTCCCAATGCAGCCCCTCACCCCCATGCAGCCCCCTCCATGCAGCCCCCTCCATGCAGCCCCTTCCATGCAGCCCCCTCCCAGCACTAGTGCGGCCCCCCCCAACAGGCCCTTAAACAACCTCCAGAGGCCCCCACGCAGCCCCCAGTTGCAGCCCCCCAGCCCCCAGGGCTCGCAGCCCCCACTCAGAGCCCACAGGAGGACCCAAGCCCCCAGCCCCAGCCGCAGCACGGCCGGACAGGGCAGTGCCCACCCGGCTGCACGGGGCTGAGCATCCCCCCAGGGGGTCGCAGGCCCAGGAGAGCGGGGTGAGGGTGGGCTTCCTGCTCCCACCCTGTGCAGGTGGGTGCAGGTCCAACGGGACGTTTCCCACCCACCCCCCCCCGACCTGCACGCAGCTACCCGTGGAGCGGGGCAGGACGTTGCTGTGTTGGGCCGTGAACTAATGAACTCGCAGCCCTGGCCAGCCCGATGCGCCGCAGCAACACACAAATAAATTAGGGGCGGCAGAGAAGCCAAACGTGGGAGACGGCCCCGCAAATCCCCCACGCGTGCAGGCTTCCTGTGCCCTCAGCCCGGCGCCCCCCCGTGTCCCCCCTGTTGGCTCTACCAGGCTCGAGCCCTGCATGCGGAGCTGCCCTGGAGCCTGTGGGATGGGAGCACGGGGATGTCCCAACCAAAACCTGGCCAAGTTCCTGGGCCTGGGGACAGCACCGGCTGCCGCCACCGCCACAGGGGGGCTGCAGGGCCTGCTTCCCCCTGCAGGGTCACCCCACGCAGCGCACGCGGTTCCCACCGCGTCCCGGCGCTTCCAGCAAATTGAAACCAGGCCGCGAGCTCAGCAACCAAGACGCAGGCTCGAGCACTTAAATCTCCCGTTCGCATGTGTCGCCCTGCGGGGGAGGCTGGGGGGGGGGGGCTCAGCGCCTGCACCCGCTGGGAACGGCCTGTGGGGGGGTGCCACCGTGTGCCGTGTCCTCGTGGGATTTGGGGTCCCCCTCACCGTGACACCGGTCCCCACGCTGTGGCCCGCGCTGGGTGCGTGCGGAGGTGGAGAATACAGGGGCAAACACTGGGAGCACAAATAATTTGGGAGTATTGAATCCCACAGGGGCCCGGGTGCCTAAATCCTGGTCTGGTCCTGGTCTCCTTGGCCTCATATCCGAGCCGTGGCTGTGGGAGGCCATCGGGTGGCCCTTTTACAGTTGTGAAAGCTGCGGGACGTGCGGGGCTGGCTGCCCGGAGGCTCCAAGCATGGGAAAGAGGAAGAGGCGCGAGGGTCGGCAGCGGGTTAATGAGGGGGTGACACCGTCAGCTGTGCCTCTCCTCGCAGGGCACTGCTCCGCCAGCCCCCGGGCTCATCCCGTCCCATGCCTGGTGTTATCCCACCGCTTCCTGTTGTAAATTATTTCCAGAGCAAGTGTGAAACAATTAAACAAACCGAAGGGCAGAGTCTGCTCATTAGATCAAAGCCGCGAGCCCTGCAGCGTTCCTGAGCTGCTCTTTCCCCTTGTTTCCCTGCTGCCGCCTTTTGCTCGAGATCGGGCTGGGCTCTGCGGTGCCCCGCTCCGGGCAGGGGGAGCACGGGGCCACCTGGGGGCTGGGTGACACCGGGAGCTCGAGCCACCGTGTGAAATGTTAAAGCATCCCAGCAGGACCGTGCCCCGGGCTTTATTCCACTGCTGCAGCAACACGGGCAAGGCTGGGCCGTTGCGGCGTCCCAAGAGCAAACGGCGAAACGATGCGAGTTTGGTTCTGTGCCCGTCTTTACGGTCCTTCTCTACCCCTGGTAGGGCAGTGGGTGTCCCCCCCGTCTCACCCTCCCTGCAGGCACGAGCAGGACGGCAGCGGCTGGGCAGCAGGATGCAGCCCGTGCCCTGACCAAGCGACGTCCCCGTGCCGCCAGGAGCGTGCCACCGCCTCCGGCCCCGCACAGCTGAAAGGCAGCTTGAGGTCCCCACCACCCAGGCTTCTTTGGCCACGGGTATCTCTGTCCTGTTCCCCTCCATCTCACCCCTTTCTCCCTCCCCGCTCGGGATCCGGGAGCACCTCCGCTCTACCTGCCTGGAAATCGCGGCGGCACCTTGCCCGGGCTTGTTCCCCGCGTGCACGAAGCACCACGCGCTCGGCTTGGCTGCGCTCGGGTGCTTCCTTCCCGAAACTCGAGCGACCCCCCTCACACACACCCCCACCCCCAGGCCCTGCTGGGCCATCGTGGCCGTGTCTGGGAGCACGGGGCCACCGAGGTCCCCGCCGTGTCCCACGCCACCTCTGGGAGAGCGGGGTGGTGACACTGGCTGCGTGGAGGGATGCGGTGGTGGCAGGGCGAGGCGGTGGGGACACCCATCCAGGCAGGGACTGCGGATAACCAGGCACCAACCAGCTCAGGAGCAGGGCAGGATTTGGCCCGGACAACCACAAGCTTGTGGCCAAGCCCTGTCCCCCGCTTCCCTCTGCGGTGGGGAGGCTCTGCCGGGGGCCAGGCTGTGGGGAAATGCAAACAGCCCCGTGCGCGCAGCCACACGGCCAGGCTGATTGGCTCCCTGAATGCAAAAGGTCAAATATCTATATTTACTGCCTTCACCCCGAGTGCCGGGGCAGGCTTTGCCCCGGAGGAGGCAAAGATTCCTCTGCGGCGTCTCCGTGGACGGGGACACGAGTGCTGGCACCTCCAGGTGCCCCGCTGCCATCCAACACAACCCCGCTGCACGGCCCGGTCGCTGCCGCCTTCTCAGGGAACCTCCTCGAGCTCCCTCCTTCCACACGCATCTTCCACGGGCTCCTAGCAGCAAAAGGAGAACCAGGGAGGAAGGCGAAAGCCAGCGCATGCATAAATCTTTTTGCAATAAGAGGTGAATGTGACATAAATCCAAAGAAAGTTTTTACTTTGAGTGGTCTTCAGGGGTTAAATGCAGTGGGATTTTAGGTACTTTTAAAAATAGTGTTCATAAAGGGCTTGAAAAGAAACCTTGGCAAATGGCCATACGATTAGTGATTTAAAAACATAAAACCTCCACACATGTTTAAAAGTTTTAATAAGTCAAAATTAAATGAGTGAAACTCTGGGAATATTTTTTTGTTACTGCAAGCTAAGAAAATTATGTCCGTTAAGCAAAACTTAATACAAATATAAACAGGTAATGCACATCTGTAAATTATTTTCATGTCTCCAGGGGCTGGAAAAAAACCTAAGTGAGACCAGCATTCTTATATATATTTTGCCTTGACAGCTCAGGAAAAAATTTGCCAAAAACCAGAGTTAGAGCACTGGGCTGGCGTGGGAAAGTTGGTTTAGTGAGAAATTTGCCCTAGGCTATTTAAATAAAAACAGGCGTTTTTTAATGGCAAATGCCTGTTAAATACAACCAACACGCTTCCAATCGCCTGAGTAACTGGTGTGCCTATTCCTTCACGACACTTTCATCTCTTTATCATCGCAATCAATATTTTGCTCTTATACACGCAGTGCAATAAAAATAAGACCGATAAGGCAGACAACAAACTGGATCTTGCCTGCTCTCCCCGTCGTGCTTAGCTTGGCGCTCCTCTGCCAGCTGATCTGGGGAACGGCAGGCAGCACGGAGGGCTAGCCCTCCTCGTGATGATACACGCACACGCACACTTGCTCACGCTCTCAAAAAAAAAAAAAAAAAAAAGGCAATTTTAGTAATTAAGCATGAATCAAAGCGGGTAGATCATCCTGGAAAGCCTAAGCAGATAAAAATACCACCGGTGGTGGAGCCTGTGATGTAAAACGGAGCCAAAGCTGCCCCGTAATGGGATTACGCTGCAATTCCCAGGGGCTCCAGAGAAATGAGGATGGATTTGCAAGAATGGGATAAGTCCCGATTCTTTCTTTTTTTTTTTTTCTCCTTAAATAGCCGAGCGGAGGACTTTGAATGGGCAGCGTTCCGACAGCCTGCGCCGCCGGCGGCGGTGACGGCACAGCCCGCGGCAGCACGTGCCCGCCGAGGACAACGTTCAGGGCTATCGGTCCCGCCGGCCCCAGAGCCCCGCGGTGGCACGTGGCACACGGGGCGGCTGGGGACGGGAGGGGACAGCGGGGACGGCAAGCTCTTACTGCTCCGGCACAGCGGGTGCACCCGGGCTTGGTCCCCACGGGGTTTTCCTCCTCGCGGGCTGCTGAAACTGGTTTGAATTGCAGGGTTGCTTCTGGCCATTATTTCTCGGTGTGTAAAGTGAGCTTAGGAACAATTACCCGCGGGATTAGCGACGGGCGGCGGGGCGTCCCAGGGGAGCAGATTTCCCTGCACGGCTTGTACCTGGGTGAAAGGTGCCGCTGCGCTGTTGCGCTATAAAATCCGTGTCACGTTTAAAATGAAATGCCTTTATGGGCCAGGAGGGGAGAGCAGGTGTTATGCAGGCGCCTCTCAGCCCATACCTGGCCTCTCTGTCCCCTGCGCTGCTCTTATCCGCCTCCATAAAACAACTGAAACATTCTCTGTTGTGTAAACAGAGGTGGATCGGGAGAGGGTTTATGGAGCTGCGGGTGACGGAGTGTGCCCCGCGCAGCCGTGCGGGTGCTGCGGTGCGGGCGCTCCTCCATCCCTCCGACTTTTGCTTTTCACCTCAGCAAATAACTTGCTTGTGTGCGTGAAGGGGCCAGGATCGGGCCTCCTGCGATATTTACATTTAATAATTGAAAACCATTGCTCGCAGCAGTGAAAACCCGAGCGTGATTCTCCGTGCAAGCCCAGGCACGAACCCCACGCTGTGTTTCTGGACCGCCGAGCGGTGCCAGGCACCTCTGAGTTACGCTGGCATCGCCGCAGTTTCGCTCGGCTCCGCGCGGCTGCGACTCGCACGCCTCCTCTCCTGGGGCGAGGGCTCGAGGAAGATGTCATGCCGCTTGGACACTTGCTCCCTGCAGGTTTTTGAGTGTATTTTTTGGGAGACATTGCTCCCGGAGACCCAGGCGTGGGGGTGGCTCCTGGGGTCCTGAGACCTGCACCGGTGTCGCAGGTAGTTTCAGGGGAGGCTCGGTGCCAGCTCTGTTCTCACAGCAATGGGATTTGAGAATCGAGAGCTTGTGCAATGTGCTGAAGCCAGTGAAAATTCTTAAGTAATTAAAAAAAAGAGGGTAAAAAAAGTGTTATGCGCACCGCAGCCCTTCCCGCTCGCTCCATTGCCTAGCGCTCCCACCACCCCCTCTGTCCTTCCACGTGGAAAAGGAACGTTTTGAGATGTTTCATTCGGCAGAGCGGCTGTAACGCAGATTTTCACCCCCAAAAAAAACACACCTGGAAATGACTGCGCATCTCCTGCGCTGCCGGGGATCGGCGAGGCTGCCTCCCGCTACGGGCACCCGGCGGGGCGCATGTGCTGGGCTGCCGTCGCACAACGCTTCCCACCCGGCTCTGACCTTGGTGCCTCTGAGCAAAAACACCTCCTGGAGAGGGGCCAAGCACAATAGCTGGTTCCTTCTACTCCCTTCCTTCCCAGGCAGCCACATTATCACAGGGCTCGGCCGCGAATCAAAGCCAGGCACACGGGGATGGGAACCGCGAGGAATCGGCCCAAAGATGCTGTTTCCTCTCAAAGGGGCCGAGTGGCACTGGGGGGTGGGGGTGGGGGCTCTGGGGAGCCGCCTGCTTTATCGCAGGGTGCCCATCACGGAGGGCCCCATGCCCAGCAGGGAGGGAGAGACCCCCAAATCCCGCTTGGGTGCACCCAGGAGCCCCAGGAAAACCCCCTCGTGCCCATCGCACTCGAGCCCGGTGCCCCCTGTGCCCCCCAGGCCCCTGTTCCACCTTCCCGGATCCTCGGCAGCTCCCGGCTCCCTGTGCCCAGAGGCTTTGCCATGCTATAAGGCTTTGTGGTGCCGTGGCCGGAGCCAAAGGGTTTGGAGCAGTCCCAGAGCCCATTCCCTGACCTCTGTCCATGGGCAGCGGTAGATAAGCGATTTATTTCCTGGAAAATCATTGTGGGTTTGCTATAGAATTAGGCCAAAAAATAAATAAACCAGAAAAAAAAATGGGATGCCTCAACCCTTTGCGGGGGGACCCCTCTCTGGGATGGATCCTCGCGTGGCCCTGACTGGGTGGGGGCAGCATCCCAGTGCCTCCCACTGCCAACCCCCCCTTCCCCAAGCTTTTTGGGGGCCGTTTTGCTTGCTCAGCAGCCCAGGAGTGACTGCGGCTGTGGGGCTGGATGGAGTCATCGCCTTCTCATGCCCACAGAGGAAAGCGCCACAGACACCGCCGTTTACCCTTGCTGCTTCCTTGTGCTCCTCCTGCCTGCACCTCCCTGCTGCCTGCCACCATCGCCCCGTGCCCTCTGGGCACCAGGGGCTCATGTCCCCACAGCCAGGGACGGTCCCCAGGGCGTTGGGTGCGGGGCAGGTGGCACGGGCCCCGCCGTGCGCCGCAGCCCTGGCTGATGCAGGTCCCCAGCACCGCGCTCCTGGCACGGGCCGGCACAGGCAGCGGCTGGGAACCTCTGGCACGGAGGTGTGAAACCTCCCCTGCGCTGCTGAGCTGCCACTTCAAAGCCCGGGTGACCTTTCAGATGCAGCCGCTCTTCCCGGGGCAGTGACTCACGGCCAGGAGGAAACGCCTGCCCTGCGGGGCCGCCGCACGGGGACGGGGACGGGGACCTTGGCGGGGCGATGCTGCCGGCTGCCACCGCCGGCTCCCCGCTGCCCCGCGGCTGCGGTGTCCTCGGCAGCACAAAGCCAGGCCGGGCTCCTCGCTGCGCCTGGACTTTGGAGCGTGCGAGCCGTGCCCACGTGCCGCCCAGGGGAGCGGGGTGCTGGCTCCCGAGTTGTGCCGAGCTGCCGCCCACTGCGTGCACGCGTGCCCGGCTGGCAGCAGCACGGCGTGGCGCAGGGGCTGCGCACCGTGGTCCCCCCTCCGAGCTCCCCGACACAAAGGGACACGCCGTGGGTGGCTTGGTTGGTTGGGAGCACGGGGGAAAGTGTCCCTGCCTTCCTGCTCCGGGAAAATGCCTCCTCTCCCATGAACGTCCAGCAGCAAAAATACATCAAAGCCTGTCTGATGGCAACGAGTAAACAGGAAGGGAGAGAAAGACAAACACGGCGACTTGCAACTGTTGGGGGAGAAAAACAACTCGCTCTCCGGGCGGGAGAAGGTTTGCCGCAACCCCAGGGAGAAACGTGGCAAATGGGCCAAACGAGCCAAATGAGCCAAAAGGGCTGGGGAATGCCTGCTCCAAATGTTGCTGCGGGGAGGCTGAGCCCCACCACCAGGGCTGGGGGGGGTCAGGGATGCCGGTGTGACTCCCGCTGCTCAGATGTTCTGGCACACTGTGCCCAGCAAAGTGGTTTTAGGATAGCTGGAGGAGACAGGGCCAAGCAGGATGGAGGCTGCGCTCGGTTTTGCTGCAGCAGCGGAGCACATCACGGCCGTGCCCTCGCCTGCCTCTACCCCGGTGCCTCGCAGGAGGCCAATTCCCAGGGCAGGGGTGCGCCAGGGTCTGGTTAATAGGATTAGGGGCCTCCTCGCCTGGTCATCCCATCCTAATCCTGCTGGGAGGGGAAAAGTCAGGCTGGGACAAAAGGCATCAGCCATCCGTGTCTGGCCGTGGCCCGCTGACCCCTGCACAGGCGGCAGGGACGGGGCAGTGGCCGCAGACCCTCGCTGCCGCCACGCGGGTGGTCACAGCCACCGCCGGGTCCCCGCGTGTGCTGCGGCGTCGGGGCCCCCAGCCTGCAGGACGCTGGGCACGGGCGCGAGTCGCTGGCACGGCTCCTCTGGGCGTCAGCGGGACGAGCCGATTCACCGCCTCGGAGCAGCTGCTGTCCAGCAAAGTTCCTGTTTTTCAGTGAAATCTCCAACTCCGTGCCTGGAAAAAAAACAAGCGAGAGTGGAGCAGGTGCCTGGCCCTGTGCAGGGTGGCTGCGAGGGCTTGGCCCTGGTTTTCTGTTGAAAACACGAACGCCGGAGCTGGGCCAGTCCGTATTCACAAACCGACAAAAGCTCCAAAAACTCCCCCCCCTAAAACAAAGCAAAAGAAAACAAAGCAAAAACTAAAATTAAGGGGTTGGGAGGGAGTCAAAACCTCCTGCCTTAGAGCACGAGCCAAACACAAAAGCTGGGAAAATTAAAACGCAACTTTCCCTGGGCAGAGATTATCCCCCGTGTGCTCGCTGCCCCCCCCAGAAGCTGCCCATCGCCCCGGCTCCTGCGCCTCCCCGGGGTCCCAGCAGCCGGCACACCGCGCCGACCCCATCCCCCAAAATTACAGTGCTCCCAGATCGCCTCTGCACCCAGGGGAGGCCACCCAGAGGGCTGGATGGCTCCGGGCTGCCCCTGCAGCTGGGTTTTAGGCACCTGGGGGTTCTGAACATGTCTTTTTGCACGGGCACGGTGCAGGAGCAAAGCCTGGTGCCTGGGGAAGGGGCGCGCATCCCCCCGCACAGCGCTCGCAGGCAGCCAGCACTGGGAGAGCCCAGGGGCGCCTCCTGAGAAATGGGTTTCAGCAACATAAACGTGGAGGAACGGGACCATGGGGGAGCAGCAGGATCGCGCCCCTCGCTGCCACCGCAGCCCCTCCTGGGGGGCCGGGTGCCGCTGCCCTGCGGGGGCAGGCGCGGGGGGAACGGCACCTGAACCACAACGGCTTGGCTCGAGCTTGCGCGGCTTCGGTTTGCTGAGCGGGATGTTTTCAAATCTGCACTTAAGGGAGGAGGTTTGCCAACGGAAATATGTAACTGACTGTAAATAATGGCTTTTATCTTCGGAGGTACCCGTGAAATGAATAAGCACCCAGGCAGCGGCGGGGCAGACGGAGCAGAGCGGCGCAGGTGACAGCGGAGGTGTTGGGTTACCGGCTCCCCATCACCGCCGGAGCCCCCTGATGGCTTGTGACAGGTTCATAAGCTGAGAAATGCGATGCCCTGCAAGGTTCAGTAAATATTAGGACTACTCCTCCCTCTTTCTGGTGCAGGTTTAATTGCTAGGGTAATTCAAAAGAGCACAAGGGGGAAAAAAAAAGAAAAACATCTGGGAAAATAGGACCTGTTAAATAGAATCCATTAATAACGAAATAATTGTTCTTCTGCATGTGATTCAGACAGCTGCCTAATTGTTAATTACCTCGATATGAGAATAACAGGTAATTACGAGGCTGCATCATGAGGAGCTTTTTTTCTGCCTGGTTCTTTTCTTTCAGCGGATGCCGGCGATGGAGCGTGCCCCAGCAGGTCACGCCGGGACTCGCGGGAGAGCCGTGCCCGGGGGGATCCTGCAGTGGGTGCAGGGGGGGCTCTGGGTCCCAGCCCCATCCCAGGGCTCTCGCTGCTCCTGGACCCGGAGCCCAGAGCCCAGCGGTGTCCCCAGAGGCAGAGCTGGGGCTCTGCCTTGAGCCTCTGGGGCCAGGAACTGCTGCTGGGTTCCCTTCCCTGGAAGTGGGAGGGTGAAAACACAGACAGGCATCACTGGAGGTGAGATAACATCTGTGCAACTCGTGCCACCGCTGCTAATGATTTGCCGTAGCTGGTTTTGTGCAACCATCACCTCTGGCTTCCTCCGAAGCTGAGACACCGGCGGCGAGATGGCCAAGCAAGGGAGCGGGGATGGAGAGAGCTGCCCGAGAGACGTGGCCCCATGGACTGAATCCAGTCATGGATTCTGATTCTTCAGTCCAGTGTGCTGCCTTGCACAGCGGATGTGCACACTTCAGGGGCCTGATCCGGAGGCAGCAAACCCGATGCTGTTTCCCACGTGCACAGGGAGCAGGTCATCCGTCAGCAGAGATCTCCGCGGGATGCAGAGCTGATAGCAGTCCCGGGGAAGGCGACGCAGTTTTGCTTAAGCAGCGTGGTCAGCGAGTGCTGGAGAACACGAGCTGCTGCGTGTTCTGGGGGCTCTGGGCTTGTCCCTGGCTCTGCTGTAGACTCTGAGCACAGATGAGGACAAGTCTTTTTTGGGGAGGACTTCACACCTTCATGCCTTGCTTTAGGTAAGGCCATGCTCGAGGCATGTCCCCTGTGCACCAATGCAGGCGCCTATCCATGGCCCTTCCCACCGCCCTGAGGTGCTTGCGCCAGACTGTGCACCCCCTTTCAGAGCTGCTTGTGCCCAGTCGAGGGACAGCAGCTGCCCTGCAACTCCTCCTTGCCCTGGGAGGGAGAAGGCTCCGCTCTCCTGCTTGCATTTTCTTGCAGCAGCAGCGTGCAAGCAAAGAGCTCGGAGCCAGCGCGGGGCAGGACGTGCCCGGCCTCGAGGCGCTGGCCCTGGGCACATCCTGCTGCCAGCAAAGTGCTGGGAGGGAGGGATGCTCTTCTCATCCCCAGTTTCCTGCGGGCAAAAATAGCAGCGTAGGAAGCCCTGTGCTGCGGCCCCGGGTTCCTGTGTATCTGGTGTATTTATAGCGTGAATGGCCCCGTAACGCTCTGCCCTTCTGGCTCTCACCTGGGTTTTGGGGAGGAAATATCGCCTCCCTCCCGTGCGCTCAGCTCACGTCTGTCACACTGGTGAGGCCTCGGACTTCCCAAGGGCTCTGAGTCAGTGAGGTCCCGGCGGTGAGCCCCTACGTGACCGCGTCCCCCTGCGCGACCGCAGGGCACGGGGACGGCACCGGTCCCCGACACGGGCACCCCACAGCGCAGCGTGGTGGGAGGTGTGCCCGCACGGATGCAGCCGGAGCAAATTCTCCAGGACAGAGACGAGCAAGGACCTCACCAGGACTGAAGCTGGTACCCCCAGGCCGGATCCTGGCTCCGTGCTCCCTGAGCCCCCCGGGGCCGCGGTGGCCGTCCCTGCGGCCGGGTGATGCCCGGCAGCTCCGCTCCACTGCCCACGAGCTGCGCGGTGCTGGCGAGGGCAGGGCTGGCACAAATCGCCTCCCACAGCGGTGACAGGAGTTTATTTTTCTAAGCAAACAGCCAAAGAGGCTAAATATATATTTTCCATTCAGATCCCTAAAGCAGTGATAGCCCGGAGCCTAAAAATAAATCCCTTTCGATTGTGCCTGCTCCAGAATTAGATTGCTGCTGGACCGAGCCCTCGTTCGGCTCCGTCCCACATGGAGCCCTCTCTTTGTGCTCCCAGCCACGCCGGGACGGGCTGGCCCCGCACCCCTCGCACCATTCCCAGCCCCAAATTGCAGTGGGGAGGGGGAGAAGGGCGCATGTGACCAGTCCCTGTTGTGAGGCTTGTTTGTTGGAAGAGCTCACATTTTCCGTGGCTTTCCCTAGCCCAGGGCACTGCTGCAGCAGCTCCAGATGCCCAGAAGCTCACAGACCTGGTTTTGGCCCCCAGGGTCCTGCCCCGAGGGTTTTGCCCATGCCCACGAATGCTGCTGCTGCTCCCCTTGCTGGGTGCCCGTGGAGCCGGGGGCTGGGAGCCCTGCGACAGCCCCAGCCAGCCCCAGCTCGTCCCTCCCGCTGCTGCTGAAGTCGTAACCGCCGTTACGTCTCAGCGAAATAACTCATCCGAAAGAAACGGGGAAAAAAAAAATACCCGAAACCCTGTAAAACCGAGATCGTAGTCCTCCCGGGATGCAACATCTGAAATATTCCCACAACCTTTGCATAATGCATTGCTCATGTCAGACCTCGGGAGACAGAAATTAATAGCTAACAGCAAGCAGGCATGGCACACACGTGGGTTTCCTGCGCTCCGCGCTCCCAGGGGCCGCGCTCTCCGGGGATCCTTTTCCTTTACATTCAGCTCCAATAACTCTCCTTTAAAAACACGAGGAGAAAAAGACCATAGAGAAGTAAAAGAGCGTTTGTGCCAAACAGGAAATATTCAATAAATGTTTACGCTCCAGCACAATGGTGGGGTTTCGAAAGTTTTCTATGTATAGGTTTTAAGGTTGCAGGCACGGCGGGGGCGGTTTCCCCCCCCCACCTCCAGCTCTTGGACGAGCAGGAGCTGAGCTCGGGCTCTGCCTGCAGCAGCTCCCAGCTGATGGGGATGGGATCTGACGGTGCCACTTCCCCGTTGGCACCCACAGGGTGAGGGACAGGAGCTACAGACTGCGCCATCAGCCGGGACGGTGCCTGCGCCGGGCTCTGCGGGGCTGCCCCGTGCCTCAGTTTCCCCACCGAGCTCCACCACCGGGAGCACCCTGCAGGAACGGGGCTGTGCTGAGCACCCCCCCTTGCAGATCCGCTCCTTCTCGCTCCTTTCCCGGTCCCGTCAGCTTTTTCCAACCCTTCCTCCCCTCCCCCAAGAAAATGTGCAAAAAAAAAAAAAAAAAGAAATAAAATAGCTCCATCTGGATGCTGTTTCCACCCAGGCACAGGCCCCGGGGCCAGGAGCCAAGAGCGCAACGCCTGTGAACGGCAGACGTGGGAGCCGGGGAGGATGTGACGGGGAAGCTGTGAGAAAAGCCTGAGGTCGGCAAACCTTCGGCCTCGCCGTGGGATCCGCTCTGCCTCGCGGGAGAGGGCTCGGCACCCGCAGGCGCGGGGCGACGGCAGCCCCCAGCCTGCGGGACGGCGGCGATCAGGGCTGGGGGGCAGCGGGGAGAGGGGCAGGGGGACGGAGGGAGAAGGGGTGGAGAAGGGACACATCCTGACCACCGGCTCCGTGCTGAGCAAGCGCTGCAGCCGGCCCCGTTCCCCTCCCGGGGAGCATCTCGCGGGGCCGCGGCTTTGGGGACGCCGTGCCGCTCCTCCGGCAAAACTGCGGCGTGCTCCCCAGCGCCGGCCGCGGGAGGGGACGGGCTGGCTTCCTGCTTCCCAGACTTCCCATGCCAGCACGTGTTATTTATGACCCTCAGGTTTTCAAATTAAACATAAATTATGGGAGGCCGGGGGCGAGCGGGGTCCTGCCGCGTGCTCAGGCACCGCTGGCTGCAGGGGCTGGGACGTGCGAGCCCGGGGCGGGAGGAGTTAAAGCTGCCTGGCGTGGGGAAGCCACCTCCATCCTCCAAAATACAATCGACCAGGAAATAAACAGGAGCTTGTGTTTGTTTCAGTTCACAAGTGAAAAATAAAAGGATTTCCTCCGGGCCCGGAGAGCCCCGGGGTCCCACAGCCCGGCCGCCGAGCTGCCCGCCGCCCCGCGCCCATTGTTCGCCCCGGCTTTGTGCCTTTTGGGGACATTGTTCCCCAACGTCCCCTTTGATAAAGGGGCTGGAAACGGCTCCCTGGCCATGGCGAGAGCAAGGTGGGGCTGCCCATAGGTTTGAACCAGAGATCCAAAGGCAGCGAGGGGGTCGTATCCTGCCCTGCGCCCCACGACACCTGTGGGTCACTTCCCCACCTGAGCGGGGCTGCACCCGTGGGGACAGGGCGACCAGGGGCGGCTCCCTCCGAAGCACGTTTCTTCCTTCCCTTTTTTATCAGCTGAATCTCACTGCAGCAGTAAAACCTCACGTTTCCCACTGTTGCACGGTATTTGATGACCGCAGTGTCACAGCAACCGTACCGGATGAGTGGAAAGAAAATAAAGGCTAGGAAAACAACCCGGCGTGGGGGCTCGTTGAGAGTCCCGAGCCCTGAGAGCCGCGCGGCTCCTGGCTGGCGCAGACCCCTCGCGGGTGCTGAGCTCCTGGAAAGCCTGAGCTGAGGGGAAACCTGCAGGCGCCGGCCGGCCCTTGGTCCGGCCTCCCCTGAGCCCGGCTCGTACAAGTGAAGTGGGCTGGAGGAGAGCCAGTAACGGGTGCAGGGTGCGATTTGGGGCCGCACAAAGGACGCTCCCTGGCACAGGGACGTCCCCGAGGGCTCCTGGCCACGTCTGTCCTTGCACAGCTGGTGCAAGTCGCTGGCATCACCCTTTGCTCATGCTGAGAAAGCAAACCTGCTTTATGAGCTTGCCCCACTTTTATGCCAGAGCTATTGGGGTGCCACGGGACTGGCACACAAGGTTTGGGGTCACCGCGCTGCGGGGCTGAGGCTTCGCGTGGCTGCTGAGCAAAAACCCCGTCCGCTCTGCGGCGACGGGGCACTGCTGGCGGCTGGACCGGACCAGACCTGCTGCTGCTCCTCCTGGTCTTGTGTCGGGGTGTTAAATCGGCATCAAAACCACAACCTGGTGCTGGGGGAGCTCCCACAGGACAGGGAAGGAGCGCTGCGGCCCCACGCCGGCTGGGGCTCGGCGCACCGACAGCCGACGCGAGGGCAGTGAAGTGTCTCAGGCAGCGTAAATATAGTTCATAACTTTTTTTTTTTTTTCCTCGGGCTGATCCCAAGCCTGTTTGTACTCTTGCCTTTGGTTTTTTTTTTTTTTTTTCGGCCGTGTTTTTTTTAAGCAGCGCTTGATGGCAACCTCCCAGCCACACGTTCGGGCTGCTGAAAGCGCCTCGCTCTGCTGCGGCCGGGGCAGCAGCTTTCATTGATGGCTCCAATCACCAGGCAGCCTCCGGCTTGGAAAAAGGCAACAATGCTACAACACTCGGAGGTTTTCCAGGGCAAAACTTGCCAAAACAGGGATAAAAAAAAAACATAGGATTTTTTTTTTTTTCTTTTGGTCTTTGACAACTGTAAGCTAAAACCTCTCTGGGTCGGCTCAGCGCCCCGGCTGGTGGGAGCACAGCTCCGTGGCCGAGCTGGGCAGCGCCAGCAGCAGGCTGTGACGGGTCCCTTGGGCTCCAGCTCGCTGATCCAAGTGGCCAAAGCCAGGACACAGGTAGCCAGTGCTCAGTCGGCATTTCGGGAGGGCTGTGCTTCGCACCTAATTGTCATGTTGGAGCCGATAGTGCAATAACTCCTTGGTCTCACCGGTGCGTTAGGATGTGGAGAGCTGTTTCTCCCTTGAGTTGACTCGCTTCGGGGCATTTTCCCCTCCCTGCAGCATCCTCGGGGGTGTTTGTTGGTTTTCCTTGTCAGCAAGGTTAAAAATCAAAAGGCAAAAGCATTTCCTACGTGGTGGTCAGCAACGGGACAGGCGGCTCCTCCGGGCACTCCTTGCTCTGCTCCTACACCTCCCGCTACCCCTGGCTGCTGCTCCTCCTCAGAGCCTTGTCCTGGGGGTGCCACAAGATTTTGGGGGTGACAGCCCCAAGCACGCTCCCACCGTGAGGCTTTGCTCTCCCATATTTCATTACAAAGGAGCCAGGAGTGTTCCTGGGGGGGACGAGGAGGGGACGGCCATCCCGGCTGCTCCTCGCAGGCAGCTGAGACATCTCACACCTAGCGGCCAAGTGGGGCCTCTTGGGGGGGGGGGCAGCACTAAAAAAAATCCCGGGGTGATGCCTCCAGGAACAGCTGCCCCGGCACGGCCAGGCTTTGGTGGGAAAATGCCATCCCCCAGGCCACCAACCCTGCTCTGCTCCGAGCACCAGTCCCCGGGAGGAGCTGAAAATCCCCCCGCGAGCCCACGGGAACACAACCCATAGGGGGGCAGAGGCACCGCCAGCCTACACCTCCCTCGCCCGTCCCACGGCTCTCTGGGTTCCTAGACAACCACCTCCCAGAAAGCGGATTTTGCCCAGTGCAGCTTTGCAAACAGATCTGGGAATGATAATAACGAGGTGGCCAGCGTCGCTTTGGTGTCCTTGCGGTTTATTTTTCTTGCACGCTGCAGCCGGAGGTGGCTGGGGGGGGCTGCGTCACCCACGGCTCTCCGACCCGCGGCCGTGCTGGGAGCGTCGGGAAGGGACCCAGCTCGCGGCTCCTCGTGCACAGAAAAAATGAAGTGATGCTTTGGAAGCTGGTGAGGCTGAGCCTCCGCTCCTGCCTCCTGGGGAGGCTGCGTCCTGCAGGGCCGGGGCAGATCTGCATCCCGGGGGACCTGCAGCCCATCGGCCGGGGCCTCCAGCCCGCAGCCCCCTTCCCTCCACGGCCCTGCTCCCGAAAATGGACGGACCCCGAAAGCGGGAAGCGGTGCCAGGTGCTGAAACGCGTAAAGAGAAGCAACGTGGCGGGGAAAAGGGAAAAGTAGCTCCAGCTGTGCCTTAACACGTACCTCGGATAAGGAAAGAAATCTCCCAGGAGAAACTTTGGGGAGAGGGGGAGAGGAAGTGAGGGGGATCCCCATGGGAAAGCACATACATGTTCGGGCAGCGAGAACAGAAGTGCTCATTACTCACGAAAAACACAGAAGTCCTTTTCAGGCATCAGCTTCCAGTAACAAAGCCAGATTGATGGAAAAAAAAAAAAAAAAAGTGCTTTTATTTTTCATTCGCCAATGGCGAAGCTAAAAAAAGGATGCAAAGAATAACTGGGGGAATGTAAAGAGTCAGCTGAGGGAGCTGGGTCCCAGGAGCCTTCAGACAATGCCTCCTGCCCCCGGGGTTTTTAATTATTGTGCTCAGGAAATCAAACAAGTGTGCTATTATTTATTCGGAGTAGGCATCGGTTTCCGTGTGCTTTACAAGGCTGTGCCTGGGCGCCGGGCTCGGCCCCGGCGGCAGCGCGCGGCTCGGTGGGGATCGGGGCCGAGCCCTGCTGCCTGCCGAGGCTGCTTTGCGCCAGGATGCGGCCAAATCGGGTTCACACCTGGGTGGGTGGGATCGGGGTGCTGCTTTTGGGGTGCCGAGGGGGCGAGCGGAGCCCGTTCCTGGCGACTGCTGGTCGTGGGGTGCGATCGGGGAGCAGGAGGCAGGAGATGCTCTCCAGTCCTGCGCCCATCCCCGCCGGGCGTCCTCCCCTCGCCGTCCCCTCCTGCGCCCTCTTCCCTTCCTCCCGCTCCCCTCCTCCAGCCCGCAGAGCCCCAGGAGGAGCCCTGGGGATGCTGTGTGAGTTGCAGCTCAAGTGAGTTTTATTCAGCTCCGCTAACCTTGGCAGACAGACCCCAGGGAATGGGACAAAAGGACAATTGTTTGCAGCAATTTTGCCCTCAATTGGTTTCCCCATCAGCTTTCAGAGCGGCACAGCCAGCCAGTTACTGGCTGACTAACATCATTAAATTCAACTCGCGCCGCTGCGAGCGGGAGGAGGAGGAGGAAATTAAACTTTTGGGGGCCTCTTCGTTCCTTTCGATGCCCCAAATCGCGGGGAGGAGCAGTGGGGAGCCGGGCTGTGCCTGTGGCCACGCTCCCCGGCCAGGCTGTGCGAGGGTGGCCGTGGTGCTGGCGGCTCCATCCATGTCCCCATGAGCCGCGCTGGGTGCAGCTCGGTGCCTGGGGCCGGCTGCCCGCGCGCTCACGCTCACACCGAGCTCGTGCCAGCACGGCCCCCCCGGTGCTGCCGTCCCCATCGCTGCGCCCACGTCCTCCTCTGGGTGCGGCGGTGCTTCTGCGGCGCCCGGGAACCCTTTTGAGTCTTTGCTCAAAAATTCATGGTCAAGCCTGTAGGGAACCCTTGGCTCTGGGGAGGCTTCCCAAACTCTCCATGAAGAAGGGGCAGTTTAACCCTTTGTACCTCCCTGCACCTCCGCTGCTCGCTGCTCCCCCTCAGGCCTTCCCACCACCGAGGAGGTGCTTGAGCAACAGGCACGTCTCTGCCGAAGATGCTCATTTTTAACCATAGGATCCCAGTGGAGGGAGGGTTTGAGTCCTCTTTCCCTACTGCTAATTACCTCCCTCATCCCCAGCCTGAGCTTTTTCTGATTTCTCCCCGCAGCCGCTGTGCCTTGCTGTGGTTTGGCCTTTCAGGCTTCCAGCGGGAGCAGGAACACCCGGGGCACCCGGCAGCATCGGGACGGAGACGTCACGGTCCCATGGGGCGAGGAGGGGGTGCTGCGTGACGAGCAGGGTCACTCACCCCAAAACCTTGGAACAGATATTTTGCAGGGCTGGGTCCCAACCGTGCCAGCTGTCCCATCAGATCGCTGGCAAACGCAGCTCCGGAGGTGGCTGGCACCGCAGGGACAGGGGCTGCGGCTGGCTGGGCTCGGGCACTTCTCTGCCCTGGGATCGCGGTCATCGCACAGCCCAGCCTGAGATCCGGAGGATAATGAACGGGTTGGTTTTGGCCTGGCCCCAGCTGGAAACCTGCCTGCCCCCTGAAGCCACCCGTGCCCGTCGAGCAGCCCTTTGGGCCCCGTCCTCCCAGCGCACGAGGTTTTCCACTGCTCCCGAGCACGGTGCGAGGACCCCACAGGTGGGTGACATCTCGGTGCAGGTGGCACCTCTCCGGTCCCCTCTCCACGTGCCCCAAGACATCTCCGCACATTTGAGCTCCACGCGGGCGAGCTTTGGGTGGCTGCAGGGGAATGTGCCCGGGCACATCCCCGCAGCGAGGGGAGCGCACCAGAAGCTCCCTTCCCAACCACGCGACGCTGCTCGTGGTGGGATGGTTCAGGGTGCAGGTGAGAGGGGGGAGCAGCTGCCCAGCCCCTGGTCCTGTGCTGGAGGTGGGTGTCTGCAGACCGGGGCTGCTCCTCTGCGAGGGGAGCTGAATCCACTGGCTGCAGCGCGGCGAGAAGCGATCATAATTAATGCAGCCCCGGAGGCCAAATTCCTCTCCTTGCTCTGGCGGGGGGAGCTGGGGTGGGAGACGAGTGGCGGCACTGCCCGGTTCGGTGGGAGCCCCTGCAAGCAGGAGGTCGTGCTTGCACCCCAAAATCGACCTGAGGCACACCTGGGCTCCAAGGCTGGAAGCAGCCGGATGCCAACAGGCTGAAAGGGCCCAGGAGCCTTGCTCTGTTGTTTATCTCCTGTGTAATTAGGTAATTAACAAAGCAAATGAATTTCAGTTTCTGTCTTCAGGCTTGGATTTGGCTTTGTCGGGGTGCTGCGGGGAGCACAGGGCGAACCAGGGTGTGCAAACCCTCCCAGGACACCCCGCCGTCCCTCCCTGCCGGTGAGCCCCGGTGGGACGGGCAGGGGTTGGGGTGGGCTCAGCACCCACGAACGCTCCTGATCTCTCGCAGGCTCTGTGCTCCCTGCGTGCTGTCTCCAGGCCAGGGCAGCGCTTTGGGCGAGTTCATGTGCCGTGACCTGAGCTCAGGAGCTTCTCAGCCCATTGTGGCTCCCAGCACGGCGCCTTTGAACCATTTACTCCAGTGCCTTGGGAGGCAGGAGCTCTCCTGGCTCTGCCACAGCCGAGTCTGCAAAAATGCATCCCGGAAATCTTTGCAGACTTGGCTCCGAATCCCTACAAAACAGACTTTTTTGTTCCCTCTTCTTTCCTTCTTCCCTTGGCCCGTGCAGATGGGGAGAGGTAGGAGGCTGAGCTGTCCCAAGCCCATCTCTGATGGAGATTTTTCGGGAGAGAGAACATCTTCCTTGCCAAACCACTTTGCATCAACAGTCCGTACAGACGGCTTTTTGCTGCAGGGACTGGCAAGGGGAGAGGCTGCGTAACAAAGGAAGAACCTCTCCACACATACCGCACACAAATATTTGCCATAGCAGCAGGAACAAAATAGCAAATTAGCAGCAAACAAGGTGATCCCGCGCCTGGTCCAAGTTAACCCGGGTAGGAAAGTCCCGCGCTAACGTCGCACCGGGCTCCCTGCAGGTGAAATGCATCCTTGGAGCGGCTCCAGCCGTGCCCGCGCAGCTGCCACGAGGTCAATGTATTCCTCCCCGCCGCTTCCTTCCCCAACGGCTGCTGGTCCACGGGCTCAGAAGAAAGGCAGGAGGGGAGGGAGGCAGCCCCCGGCGCGGGCACGGCCGGGGTTTTGCAGGGAAGTGCCATGGTAACCTCCCGGCGTGATGCTGAGCGCCGCGCGTCCTCCCCGCGCTGGGGCACGGGGAAGCAAAGGGGACAATGGGGCCGGAGGGGCTGCGCTGCCTCCCCACGCTGCCCTACTTTGCTGCTCTGCCCCATCTGTGAGCCGCCAGGCATCGCCCCAGCTGCTGGCACCCCGCGTAGGCAGCGTGCTGCAGGGGGGGGGCTGCTGCCATGGGGGACCCCCCCAAAAAAAAACACAGCCAGGCTGGAGGGTGCTGGGGGAAAATGCCTCCAGTTACCACGGGCGGCTTTGGGCTGCCGTAAGGGTGTGCGAACGCCCTGCATTGGCCAAACCCAGCCTGCAGTGAGCCAAGGGATCTTCTCGAGGCTGATGTTTCTATTTCTTTATTTTTTATTTTTTTTTCCTTTAAGGAGAGGCACGGGTGTAGCGCCCAGTGTATGGTCCCTGCAGCACGGGGCCCTGCTTTGCTATGCGTGAGCACAAGGACAAGCAGCTGCTCCATGCACTGTGATGTCTCGGGGCTTGGCACGAGCATGGGGGGACCCAGGGCTCTGCAGGGCTTCTCCCACGGCCGCCCCCACGCCGTGGGCGCAGGGTGCTCCCCGCGCGGCAGGAGGGCGAAGGGCTCTCGCGGAGGCTTGCACGCCCTGGCAGGAGCTGTGCGGGGTGCAGGAGCATGCCCAAATCAAAGGGGGAATTTAATTAAGATTTCCGACGGAGCGAGATAGTGAAATGAGCAGATCTGGGCCCTCACCTACAGAAACTCCCTCTGTCTGCATCGGCACGCCAGGCTTCATTTGCATTTTTAAATGGAGCGTTTTTAATTGATATTGTGCTGAAATAGGGAAAACCAAAGCGGCCTTTTCATGTCTGGGCCTCGGCTCCCCTGCAGAGCCCCGGGTCCCTGGGGAGCCCGGCGCTGGGGCGTGCACGGGGGGCCTCGGGCAGCGGGGTGGGCAGGGCGCGATGCTGCTGCCGCGGGGCCGGGCAGGCCCAGCCCGGCGCTGCCTGCGGGGACGGAGCGGGGCTGGGAGCACTTCTCGCTCTGCATGCCCTGAGCCCAGCCTCGTGCAAGGGGGGAGGTTTGTGCAGCGCAAGGTCTGGGGAGGTTTGTGCAGCGCATTGCTGACGTGCTTCGGGGTAAACCCGAGCCTCCGGAGCAGGTCCCAGCTGCCGCTCCGTCCTCGTCCTCGTCCTCGCGCGCACGTCGTGCCCAGCATCTTCGCGGGGGCGAATTGCTCACCCTTGCGCTTGGCCTCTTCCCAGAAATACCCCCAGGCCTCCCCTTCTGCACATATCCACAGGGGAAATGCTGCAGCGAGAGCCGAGCAGGGTGCGCCACGATCCCTGGCCACCCGTGCTCCCCACCGCCCCGCGCACCCCGCTCGTGCAGCCCGTGCCGCGAGGCCGGTGCCCGGAGAGGGGGGGGGGGGAGAGGCGGCGCGGAGACGCGCTCGCAGAAAAAGCCATCTGAGGAAACGGCGCCAGATAAATCAGGCAGATTCATTCAGCTCCAGCTCTGCCCCGGAGAAAGGGCCGCCTTTGTGGGGGAGCGAGCGGCCGAGCCAGCCGTCCACCTGCCCGCAGCCCGCGCTGCGGCTCCGGCGCCAGCGGCAGCAGCTGGCCCGGCCGCCCGCGCCGGCGCCTGCCAAGGGCTGCAGCGCGGCGCTCAATGCTCCCTTTGAGGGCACCCGCACTGCTGCGGGCGGCACGACGGCTCCCGGCGGCGTTGGGAGCGGTGGCACGGGGGCCGTGCTGGTGCTGCCCCCAGCCCTCGGCCCCTCGTGGATGCACGAAGAGTTCGGGGTGCAGGGAGGGGATGCGGCCCCTGCTTGGTACCCCGGCACCATCATTTTTCCCCCCCCCCCCCCCCCCTTAGGCCCGTTCTTAATGAAAATCTCCAGCTCAAAGTGGAAGGTTTGGAAAGCATTTTGATGCTTTGCACCCCCCCCCACCCCGTAGCACAGCTCGGGGCGTTGCACCACAGCACGGCTCGGCCATTTGCTGCCAGCAGCCCTCTGAGCCGGGCACGGCTGCTCCAGTCCCCCGCGGAGCTCCTGCGCCCGCCTGCTATCTTTAACCACCCCGCCAAGGGCACGGGGACGCGGCCCCGGCTCTCCCCCCGCCATTTGCTCCAATTCTTGGGATGCTCTGCGTGTCGCAGAGCCCCGACCCCGGCGGGTGATCCTGGGGGGGGACCAGAGGGGGGCTGGAGAGGAGCCTTTGATCCACCCCACTTCTCCCTCAGTTGCTCGGCACAAGTGTGGCCGGCGAGCAGCTTGGCTGGGGAGAGAGGGGAGAAGGAAGAGGAGCCGCTGGCTGTTTCCCCTTGCCCTCTCCAGTTCCCGTTGCTCTGCGGGCTGTTTGGGGACCTGGGACGCGCCGAGGACCCGCGACGTGCCCAGGCGGGCACAGAGCCTCTCCCCGCGCCCCGCCAGCTGTGAGTCCCGCTCTGGAAGCGCAGCCGTGCCGGGAGCGTTCGCCGTTTCCGGAGAGGAAAATGACATAATTCATACCCAGAATAATTCCCTCCTTAGAGCAAGCCCAGCCGTATCTCCCGACTGACAACGAGGCCCAAAACCCCCTTGTTGTTGCCCAATCTGCAGCTCTGGTCCCTACGAGGAGCTTACGGCACGTCAGCGCAGATTAGGGGGGATAAGAGCCCCGAGGGCGGCCCAGTCCCTGACTACACGAGCTCAGCCAGTATTTGGCAACGGCACAGAAAGGAGCTAAGGACGCCTAATTCCTGCTTACCCCCGAAATAACTCCGAGCAGACATGACTTAACTGGGAAAGTGGCCCGGAGCCGCCCCGGGGCGGCAGCGGAGACCCCGCGGTGACATCGCTGGGGGACCCTGCGGTGGCATTGCTGCGGGGCCTCGCGGTGACGTTCGTGGGGGCCCTGCAGTCCCCGTGCACCCCCTCCCCACGTCCCACCAGCCCCAAGGGCTGCGGGGTGGGGATTTGGGTCCTGCACCCCACCCCCCACCCCAGCTGCCTGCCTGCGCCGGGACCTTTCCCACCGGGGCTGGGCTGGGGCTCGCAGCGGCAGAGGGGCTGCGCCTGGTTATCTCCCCAACAAGGGGCCTGGAGCCATCAAGATCTGCTCCAAACAATCGCTTCCTTTCCCAGGCACCTTCCAAAAAAAAAAAAAAAAAAAAAAAAAAAAGAACAAAACCCCCAACAATAATAGAAGAAAAAAAAAAACCGAGCAGACTTTTCCCAGTGCTGCCGCGTTTCCCTGCCTTGTGTTTTCCTGCCCCCACACATCTTCCTCGCTCAGGGATTGTCCCCAGCTGGCTCGCGCGGGGCTCTCCACCGCTCGAGGCCGTTCCTCAGGGCCGGCTGGGATTTATCCTGCCGTAAGCCGGGAGGCACTGACGCTTGCTTGGCATGAGCGCGGTGCAGGAGGAATGCCGAGCACGGTGCAGAGCAGGGCGGACGCCAGCAGGAACGAGTCTGCCCGTTCTCAGCTCCACGCACACTGCTTGCAGAAAGCGTTTCTGTCTGGCCCGTGGGACCAAAAAAATCTGGCGGTGGCAGGGAGGCGGCAGAGCAGAGCCCTGGCCATGGCACACCCCGTTACGCACCGAACCCCGGAGCGCTCCCAGGGGAGGGCGGCTGCGTGGCCCCGTTTTGCTGGGGGAGCCACGGGACCGGGTGGGCAAAATTCCGCCAGGTCCCTCTGGGCTGGATCCTGCGTGATAGGGATGGATCCTGCCCGCAGGGACGGGGCTGTGCCTCTGCTGACAGCTCCCACAGCTCTGCTTCAATCCTGCCCCGCCTGAGCCCCGCGCCTCCCCCAGCTGCCCGAGCGCTCGGGTGACTTTAATAACGGCGTCCCCTTCCCAGACATGTCCCCTGTTAAAAAAAAAAAGAAAAAAAAAAAAGGGAAATGCTGATGGATTTATGCCGCAGACTGCCCTTTCCCAGCTGCAGGGCTCCCGCAGGCTCCGGTGGGAGCGCGAGCAGCTCCGGGGCCGTTGCATTTCTCCGTAAAGCACAATTTGGGGGTTGCGAGGGCTGCCCGTGGGGCTGGGTGCCCAGGGAGGGGGGGGGACACGCGGTGGCAGCGGGGCGAGCCGCCGGTTCCCATGGCCGGCGGTCCCCGGGGAGCCCCGGCGAGGCAGATGCGGGGGCTGAACCCAAGCAGTGCCTTCTGCCGGTGGGACCGGCGGCGTTGGCCGCGAGGAGGTGTCCATAATTCACGGCAGCCGAAGGCGAGCTGCTGCCGATTGTTCCCAGGGTTTGTCACCGGGGACGAGGCCGGCGTCCGTCCCCTGCTCCTGCCCAGACCCCGGCTTCGCAGCCCGCACCGGGCAGGGTGGGATACCCTAAAAACCCTTACGCTGACCTCCCGCACCCGTATCACTGCTGTTCCCTCTCCTCGTGGCTGGGGCAGCAGCAGGGGGGACCCAGGCATCGCTCTGCTCAGCACCACCAGAGGTTTTGTGCCTCTGGGGTCAATGGGATGCAGGGCACCTGCCCCGGGCTGGTCAGGTATCGGGGGTGCGGCTCCTACATGGGAACCTCAGCCCCGGGGGGACTCCAGGTGGTTTTTGCAGTGATTGTTTGGCTCCAAAATCGCACGGCTTTGCAGCACACTTGAGACGTGTGGGCAAGGGCTCAGCTCAGCGTGGGTTTTGGGGAAACCCAGAGGCTGCCCTGACCCCTGGCTGACGGGTGCCCCGTGTCTGGGGGGTTTCAGGCTGAAAGAAAACGCCCCAAAATCTGCTAGGAGGGGCTCCCCTCGCCGGTATGGGCGGTGGGCCACGTGCTGCTGGAGGAAGCGGGGGCGATATCTCCCCTCGGCCGCTATCTTTCTCTCTTGCCCAGTTTCCCTTGTGCAGAGCAGCTGGCTCGGCGCGATAGGGCTGGGGTGACCAGGAGGAAAAATATCCCGTCTCCCAAGCCCGGGGGGCTTTGGTGGGTGTGCTCCCCCTGCTCCCGGGTGCCGGCCCAGGCCCTGCTCCTCTCCCTGTATTTGGAGGCACCCCGGTGCTGCACGGCCCTGGGGCTCCCTTCGGAGCATCCCTCTGGCTCAGCTCTGCCCCGGATTTTGCCCTTGGTGCCCAGAGACGAGTCCCCACGCTGTACAACCCGCTCTGATCCCACACCTGCTCGGGGTCCCCGCAAGCACCCCGGAGTGCCGGGTGCCCCGCGGAGCCCGTGCCGAGCCCTGGGGTTCTCCCACCCGAGGAGCTCTGCCCCGTGGTTCATCCCCTCGCGTGGGATCCCAAGCCCATTCCCCTAAGAGATGTTGCTGTTTGCTTGCGGGTTCGCTTCGCTTCGTGTGTGTTTGCTGCAGGGGCAGAAGCTCCCTTCTGGGGGCCGCCGGGAGGATGTTTGTTTCGGGATAAGGGCTGGCGGAGGGCTCGAGAGAACCCCGCCGCTGCCTCCAAAGCCCAGGTTATTTTTTACAGCACTTCTCCCCGCAGGGACAAACCGAAAGTGGTGTGAACGGAGGAGCCAGGCTCATTTTCGGCTCTCGGTTCGGGCCACCAGGGCTGTCCCCGGTGTGTGGGAAGGTGACCGAGCGGGGACAGATGTGAGCCGTGCGTGCCACCCCGGCCGAGCCGTGCTGTGTCTTCCAGGAAGCGTGGGCACGGCCGCGCGTAGGAGCTGTTTTCCCCTGTCTGCTGCGCATGGGATTGCACAAACGAGCGCGTTCCCCCTCCGGGCTTTCACTGCCGGCTGATCGCAACCACGCTTCTCCAGCCCGGGGCAGGCTGGCTGCAGCTCTCACCGACCCTGCCGTGGCCACCCGAGCTCCCAGGGGGCTACCACGAGGCTTTTCCTATATTTTATGGGACGCCCAGGCAGCGGGGCTGTGGAAACGGTGTTTGCCCACCTGCAGCAGGCAGGGAGGGCCCCACCGAGCTGAGCCGGGGCGATGGGCTCACGCACAACCCGAGGGAGCCGGGGATGCTCCCAGCTGCCTCCCATCCCCGTTCCCAAATTTGGGTCCGTTTAGGAGCAGGTGCCCTTCAGGCGGGGGGACGAGCAGCCGTGTGCTGCCGAAATTGGTGCTTTCCAAGGATGCTGGGCGAGGATTGGCCTCCTCCGACCCGCGGCCTCATTTGTCAGCAATAAAACTCAGCATTTTGAATCTGCAGCGCGGGGTGGGTTGGGAGGGTTTTTCCTGCCCCCCCGGGGCAGGGCTGGGCACCAGCGGGAGCGCGGCGGGGAGCAGCTTGAGGGGGCCCTGCAGCACCGACGGCTCCCCCGGCGCCTGCCCCGCTCCTCGGTGGAGACACTGAGGCACGGGTGGGCCCCGCTGCCTGCCCCTGGGGAAAACAGAGCCGGGTGCTCAGCCCTGCTGCAAGCCCCATACCTTAAGTAGGGACTGTTTTTTTTTTTTTTTTTTTTTTTAATTTCCCTTCTTTTACAAATTTAGGCTTTTTGCATGTTCCAGGAATCCCACTGTTTTGCAAGCCGAGGGGCCTTTCGTAAGAGGAGGGAGGGGGGGAAGTTTTGCAAGCACAGGAGACCCGCACATGCCTTTTGAAAACAAGGCTGACCCCAGGGCACAGCCACTGCGCCTCTCGCCGCTGCCTTCCCCTTTCTGCCCGCAAAGCCGGGGCCGCGGAGCCCCCCGGAGGGGCCGGGGCGGCCACCCCTGCCTCCAGCTTGCCCGTGCTCAGCTGCGGCACGTCGGGGGCAGGAAGGGGAATGCACCCACCTAGGAGCAAACGCGAAACCCCAGGGCTTGGTAGCATCTCCCTTCGCCGTGCTGGAGCCTTTGTGCGCCCCTGGGCTGGGCAGGGAGGGTGTGCAGGGCGCAGCGGAGCTCGGAGCCGGGCATCTCCCCATCCCCTGTGGCCACAGCTCTTGCAGAGCCACCAAAAGCCCCGGGGGTGCCTCCGGAGCAGCGTTTGGCTCTCTCTGCAACGTGTCCCGTGGCCCAGCAGGGCTCTGCCAGCCGGGCTGCCCACGCACGGGGCTCGCACCCGGTCCCGTCCTCCTCCCGCGGGCAGCTCGAGCGGGCTGGAAGGGTTACGGTTACCTAATAGGAAGGGGTGGGGGTGGGCGTGGGTGTGATAACTGCACACAGATAATTTTACTTCAGGGTAAGTCAATAAATTACTAAAGAGCCTTTGATTGTGCTCTCGGTGATGCATGTTGATTCAAAAACCTGAGACATTTAGCCTCAATTATGTCTATTTGTATGTCTTTCCTGCCTCGCTTCTCCAGGGGCAGGGGAAATAACCCTGCCTTGTCTGCGTTCCCACACCTCTCCCACCTCGGCCCGGCTCCAGATTTCACTCCTGTCCCGATAACGCTTCCAGTGGTGAGAGGGACAGGACCAGCTCCTGGCACGGCTCCTCCCGGCTGTGCCGAGCTCGCTGTGCTCGCACCGGACGGAGGAAACGCTGGGCCACGGAGCTGGGGGGAGCTCTGCAAAAACAGCTCCGTGCTGCCGGGGTGCACACCACGTTTCCCAGGGCATTTTGGGGGAGACCCTAAAGGTCCCTAAAGCCAATCCATCGATGCCTTCCAGCCCCCAGCCCCAACAGGCAGGCTCCCCGCGGGCTCCGGCACATCCCTGCCTCCCGGCACGGCACGGCTCGGCCACGAGTGCTGCGAGCGAGCCCCTGTAGGACAGGCTGCAGTGATGCTCAGAGCACGCAGGTCCCTTAAACCAACACAGATTCGGCTTTGCAGTAGAACCTGGCACCGGTTGTATTGCAGAGAGGCAAAACTGCCCCGTCTGTGGCCGGACCCGGCTGCAGCCAGGCTCCTCTTGCAGCAGCGGCCCCGGGGCAGGGCGGGAGCTGCAGGAACCGGCCCCGGGTGCCGGCGGGGGCACCGCTGCTTTTCCTACATCAGGAATGCAAAATCCACCCCGGGAGTGGGAGTTCATGGTCAAAGCGTCTTTTGGATGGATGGTGTGAGCTGGCGGTGCTGTGTCATTAGGAATGAGCCGCTTTCCTTGGAAAGACACCTTTCTCCTTCGGGGAAACCTCGGCAGGGGCTCATGGATTTGCCATCCTGTCTTCGCCCAGGGGTCTGGGCCGGGTCCGAGAGCTGCTTGTGGCTGCTCTGGGGGTTGGTATGCTAGGTGTGCAGAAGGAAGCCGGGATCGCTCTGGAAACCAGAGGGCATCATTTCTGCTTCTGGACTGACTACGTGCGTGTTCGCGCATGCAGACTTGACAGCGGCTTTTCAAGTGCAAATCTCCCGTGAAAACAAAAAGGAGTCCCAAAAACTGGAGCACGTCGTGTTGAATCGAGCTGCTCTTGCGACATCCACCCGTAAGCTGCATCGAGATCTTCCTTCCCCCGTGCCTTGCGCCTGCGGAGATGCACCCAGCACCTTGCCTCGCTGCGCTCTGCCGCCTATTTTTAGCGTGCGCAGAGGAAGCACGCGGTGCCCTGCGGTAACCGCCCGCCTCAGCAGAATTTCTGCTCCGCGGTGCTGACACACGACTCAGCCCAGTGTGCCGGACAGCTTGGGGCTTCGCATCAGCGAGGGTTGTTACCTGACGGGATTAGATGGAGAAAGGGATCAGCACAGGGATGTGGCAGGGACGCGCTGCAGCGCTGCGCAGGCACCAAGGGTCCGGCCCCCTCCAGCCCCAGGCTGCAGGAAGGGAGCGATGGGGCTGAGGGGATGCGGCCGCTGCCCGCACGCCCGGCCAGGTGAGCCTGTGCACCCAAGTGCTTTGCTGCCCGCTGCTTTGCTTTTAGGCTCGGAGGCAAAACGTAATCCCTAAATGTTCCCAGTGTCCCACCCGGCTCCCGGCAGGAGTGACACAGGTGACGGCGGTACCAGCCAGCAGCGTGTGCCGGGGCTCTGCGCACCACAAGCCATTGAGTCACCACCCAGGGCTATTTCTGCCCCGCGGGCTGGCTGGCTGGGTCGCTCCCAGTTCCTAATTGTCAGGATCAGACCTTCATAAATCTCGCCAGAATGAGGAAGTCTGGGAACAGAAACCTGCTGCAAGCGAGGCCGGCAGGAGCTGCGGCCAGACACCACCAGCGCCTCGTGCTGGGACCGCTCCCGCGGAGGAGGGTGAGAGGGAGGGAGGGAAGGAGCCGTGCCGTGACCTGGCGTCTCTGGGTCCCTGCTGCTGTGTTTTGGCTGACATTTTCCTAAAACAGCCGCTGGGACGGGCTGCTCCCAGCTCCCTGCCTGCCCAGGGCTCCCCAGCTCCCCGGTGGGGCCGCGCCGTGACGGCACAGAGGAGCAGCGCCGGGTGGAAAAAGCAACCCTTGCCCAAAAGTCGCACCACGCCCAAGTATCTGAAAAGGCTTCAATGAACGGTTTGTTGGCTATTTTTGTCATTGCCTCTGCCCTTCCTGGCCTGGGCCGGGACCAGAAACACTGATGGCACACCGGAGAGGATGAGGCAGCCCGTGTCCTGGGCGCAGACGGGGGCGCTGGAGATGTCTGGCCACGTTCTCCTCATCGCGCTCCGGTGCTCCGCACTCTCTGGGTTGGCCGGTGGCCGAGGGGTCCTGCTGCTGCTGCTGGGTTCTGTAGTGGGCTGTGGTCTCAGCAGATCTGCAGAGATAGGCAGAGCACAGAAACATTGCCATCTGCTGTCACATCCGGGTGTGCAGCGCGGCTCCGCGCTGGACCCCGCCACGCCACCGGTCACCTTTTGCAGGGGATGCTGGTGGCCTCCCTCAGCGTGTCCCCTCAGCCACCAGCAGGGCAGCAGTGTGGCAGTATGGCCCCGGCATGACATGGCTGTGGGAGGGCGAGGGGATCAGCACCCAGACGTGGCACACCTCCAGGCTGTGGAGGCGGAGGTCTGACCACGGGGCTGCATGCGCCTACGAGCCAGGAAACGATGGAGGTCGCCCTGCTCAGCCCCGAAGAGTTAAGAAACTTCTGCCTTGCTGCAAGGAGCGACTTCAAAGTGTTGGGGCAGCATCCAGCACGGCAGCCACGTGCAGACGGAGAGGGCAAGTCCCCGTAATTACAGCCTCTGATGCAAGAGCTGCAAAGGATTTGGGAAAATGTGCACTTGGCTGAAAAAAAGGGTTTGATTTCCCTCGTCTTTTCTCCCCCCCTAACTCCCCTCTGTGCCCTCCAGCTATAGACCTTCAAGATGCGTGTCTTGGACTGGATTTGCTTTGTTTCAAGTTCCCTGAGAATCTGGCACTGGCGTTACCCGGAGGAAGGGTGCTTCCAGCTTCCCAAGCACCGGGGCTTCGCCACAGGGGGAAGCGAGCTGGGAGCCCCCCGATGCTCCGGCCTGGCCCTGCTGCACCTGCTGGGAGCAGCCCCCGAGCCCCGAGCTGCAGCCCCACAGCCTCAGCGGGGCTGCACGGCGGCCTCGTGCACCCCAGGCCGCAAATGTGTCCTCGCACGAGCACCGGAGCAGAGCAAAGCGCTGCCTTTGGGCAGCCGGCGGGCAGCAGGACGCCTTCATCGCTCATCCCTGGGGACTGCAAGCGGCAGGGAGCAGGAGGCCCGGAAGATCCCGGTGCCATGAGCCTCCCCTTCCTCGCAGGAGGCACCGATGCAGACAGGTACACGGGAACACGAGGGGCAGCTCCTGCCAGCACCTGTCCCTGCAGCCTCGGCGCGAGGACGGCACCGGGTGGGTGCCGGCTGGCACCCCGCACCCTCGCACCCCACACCAAGGTCCCACAGACGACTCCAACCAGCCTCTTCCCCTGGCTTGGCCGTGCTCCAGCCTCCTCCCCTGCAGACGGAGGACGCTGCTCCCCCATCCAGCCCCCGTCTCCCCCCCACCGCAGCGCCGCGTTCCCGCCCGGGGCCACGGGCAGGTGCACGCACCTCCGCGTTCCCACCGCCCGGCGCGGCCCCGCCGCTGGGCTGCTGCCAGCCGGGGATGCGCTGGCTCTCGCCTGGCCTGGCCGTCGCCCGCGGGCATGGAAAGGGGAGGTGGGTGTTGCTGCTGCAGGGGCCGGGGGTGTCCTGGTTCCAGTTAGGACAGAGTTAAGTAGCTCATAGTAGCTGGTAGGGTGCTATGTTTTGGATTAGGATGAGAAGAGCGCTGATAACATGCTGATGTTTTAATTGTTGCAGAGCAGTGTTTACACCAGGCCAAGGACTTTTCGGCTTCTTGCTCTGTCCTGCCAGCGAGCAGGCTGGGGGTGCAGCAGGAGCTGGGAGGGGACAGACCCAGGACAGCTGACCCAAACTGGCCAAAGGGGTATTCCATACCATCTGACGTCATGCTAAACAATATATAGGGGTGGCTGGCCGGGGTGGGGGGGGCGGCTGCTCGGGAATAGGCTGGGCATCGGTCAGCGGGTGGTGAGCAATTGCATTGTGCATCACTTGTTTTCTTACACATTATTATTGTTAATACTATTACCATTATCACTATTATTATTATTATTGTTATTATTATTTTCCTGTCTTAATAAACCGTCTTTATCTCAACTCACAGGCTTCACTTTCCCGTTTCTCTCCCCCCATCCCAGAGAGGGAGGGGGGAGGGTGAGCGAACGGCTGTGTGGTGTTTAGCTGCCAGCCGGGTTAAACCACAACAGGGGGGTAGGAGGGGATGGGGACGTGTGTCGGGGCAAGGAGCAGCCCTCAAGGCTCCGTGCTGCGGAGGTGGAGGGGTGAATGCAGCTGGGGGAGAAACTGGGGTTCTCTGTCTGAAGCGTGGGCTTAAAAAAAACCCAGAGCTGAGCCTTTCGCCTGTGGGTTGTCTGTAAATTGGCACCCTGCTCTGGGTGGGAAATGGGTCTGGGCACGGCCAGCGCTTGGGCTGTCCTCACCCCTGGGGTCCTGCTCCTGCCTTCCTCGTCCCCGTGCTCCCGTAGCAGCGGGACCCCGGCCCTGTGCCAGGCTGGTGGCACCTGGGGACAGGAATCCCTACAAAGCGATGACACCATGGGGTCCCCACAAAGCCATCACCAGCCCCAGCTCCCAGCCCTGGGCTCCCTGCCCGACGTGGCAGTGCAGGAGGACGCGGCGGTGCTGCTCCTGCTGCGTTGCCTTCTCTTTGTGTCCGGGCTCCCCCGTGGTTCGTGGTGCTGGTGCAGCGGGGCCGGAGCCACAGCTCCGAGCTCTCCCGGCCGGGTGGAGCATCCCCGGGGCACGGGCAAAGCCGGGCACGTCCCGGTCCCTCCTCACATCTCCCTTCCTCCGCCTGGCCCGAGACCTGGCAGCAAAGGCAGTGTTTCACTCCTGTGTCAACATTTGGAAGAAAAAGGGGGGAAAACAGTCATTTCTGTCCAACCCTGGGAACGTGGATGCCCCGAAAACAAACAGAAGCTCTGTTTCTTCACTGAAAGGCCGTTTTAAATCTGGTTGGCTGCCAAAAAGTGATAAAAATGATTGCTGTTCCGGTGCTAGAGAAGAGTTTTGTTGAAAATGTCACCCCCCACGCACCCTCCCCCCAAATCTCACTTTTATGAAAACACCATTTTTCAGCAGTGGGTTGGCAGGCAGATGTTTGGCCCGGACCCCACCGGAGGCCAGATGCACCCGAAACCGCCATCCCCAGCCCCCTCCGTGTCGTCTGCTGATTGACAGCTGTCAGTCACCGCTCGGAGGGGCTGCGCGTGCTCCCTGTGCTCTGTGTCACCTCCTGGGTGACGGGGGGCACCTATGGCCCATGGGGTTTTCTAGGGGCATCCCCCCTTGGAAGGGTCTCCCCCCTGTTCCCGGGTAGAGCGCCGGTCTGCTGCCTCCGGAGAGCGCAGGAGGGAGGATGCTCGCCTGCATGCACGGTGATTCGGAAGGGCACGGGGAAAGGATGGTGGTTGTGTCACCGGAGCTGCGAGCTGCACTTGTTGGGGCTCGTCCCCTGTTTATTTACGAACGGTGGCAGGTTTCCAGCGGGTTGTTTTCCTGGTGCAGTATTAAACTCCCAACCTTTTGTTCCAAGGTATCGCCCAGCCGGGCGGTACGTCAGCCCCAGCCCCGCGGTGCTCCCGTTGCGGCCGGGGTGGCACCGAGCCCTCCTCGGTGGGGCAGGGGCAGGGGCAGGCGGCAGCTCGGTGCCGCAACACACGAGGGCAGCTCCGAATGTCCCCCGTGCCGTGACGCTGGCACCGCTGGCCGGGACTTTCCACGATGCTCCTGCGTTCGGCGCGCCCTCACCCCGGGGCAGCGCGGCGCTGGCGGGGACGTGGGTCTGCCTCTGCAGAGTTTAAGGGATGGCCCTGCCCTGACTCCCACCCTCATCTCCGGGCTGTGGCCACCAGTTTGGGCTCCCTCCAGCCTTACAGACGGCCCCACGTCCTGCAGGGTGTCCCGGCTCGAGGGCTGGAGGGAAGCACTGGCCGGGGGATCAGCGGCCGGGGCGAGGTTGCGGGTGTCGGGGCGTGCGGCCCCGAGCACCGCCTGCTGCGGGGACGTGCCTGGGCGCAGCCGCTGCCCTGCGCCGCTGCTCGGTGGGATGAGAAATCCCACGGTGCCGAGGATCTTCCTGCACGGAGGGGGCAGGTGGAGCGCCCCGGGGCACAATTCCCAATCAAAGCCACACGTGTCCCGGCCCCGATACGGAGGCGAGAGCAAAACCTCCGGGACCAGGCGGAAACACGCGCTCGCTGGGAGCGCTGGAGGCAGAAACACGTGCTCTGCTTCCAAGACGTGTGGCTTTTGCTTTTGCACACGCAGACATAAATAATGACAGGAAACACACGCAGGCTCCCACTTAATTGATATGGCACCCCATTACCTGGGCCGATTTACCTCCCTCTTTCTGGGCTGCCTGGAGGCTCCTCTCGCCCCCAGCGGCTCTCTGGAGGGACATTGCTTTTGAAGCAGGTCGTGCCTTTTTTGTTCAGTTCCTGCTGTCTGTAGTTCAGCTTCATTTAGGAAAAACCTCCCTCTTTTACAGTCGCAGCCTTACTTAGAAAAGGCACATGGGCATGGAAAGGAGCACAGCTCCTCCAGCCAGCTACATCTGCTCGTGATCCATGCCCCGTGGGAGGACTGGCAAGGTGCTCCAGGCTGCCCAGGCTTTGGATCAAGCCTGTGTCCCTCCAGAGCACGGTCCTCAGAGCATCCCTCCTCTTCTCGGGTGGGTGGCAGGCAGACCAGGCAGGCTGGTGGCAGGGCAGGGCAGCAGCTGGGTTCAGAGAGCCTGGGATCTGATAAAATGTGTTCATCGGGCAGTGCCAACACGGGATTGCCAGGAGGAGCACAGCGCTTCTCCTGCAGGCAGGACAGGCTATTTCACACAGCGGAGACTAACAGAGCAGCTGAGAGTGCAGGGAGAGAGCTGGGCCACTTTGGCCTTCATTTGAATGATCATGAGGCTGAGTTCCTCTAGAAAACCTCAGGGGATACAGCACCGAATAGCAAGCAGGGCACTTCCCCAGAGAGCTGAGCTTGCCCTCTGCGTTTTTCCCTGTCTGGAGGGAGCGCGAAGGGGCACGGGGCCATCCTGGGTCCTGTCGCAGAGCTCCTGCCCGCACCAAATCCCCGGCACGGAGGCAGCACCGCGGAGCACGCGGTGGCTCGTCTGCAGCAGGGAGGCAGCGTGTGCCCGGACATGTCCCACAACCTGCTGGGAGGTGAGGGCTGCTCTCTGGTAGCGGTACGAGCCGAGTGCTGCTGCAAGGAGCCCAGCACGATGCACCGCAGCATCTCAAGAGGCTCTGCTTCTCCCCACGCCCCGGGTGCTGCCGTCCCCTGGGGGTCAGTTTCTCACCCAGTGCAAGAGCTGCTGGAAATGCCAACAGCCAAGGCGAGCGTGGGGTGCCCTGGGCCTCTGATCCCTGCAGAATTGATACCTCGGGCTGAGTTAAAGGTTATTTCACTGCCTGTTTAAGAAGCAACACATGAATCGTGTCCGCTGCACCCCGGGCAGGGGGTGGCAGCTCCTGTCCCCCTGCGGGCACCCAGCCCTGAGCTGTCCATGGCCACGGAGGTAGCTGGAGACCCACGCGCGACTTCTGCTTCTGGAGCTTTGCTTTGATTTCCTTTCAAAGCAGCTCATCCGGAGCACCCACCCTAACCTGTGGCTCTACCGGGGGCACCGGTTATGGTGGGAGCTGTGGCGAGCTGCACCCAGCTGCGGGCCACGGGTGAGGAGTGCGGGCACAGCCCGGCCCCTGCCCGGTCACTGGGCACCTGCGGGCGGCACCGTGCCCAACACGTGCACGCAAGCCCAAGGCGAGAGACCTGCCACGTGGAGGGATGGAGGAACCCAAAAATCCCAACTTCACTGTAAAAATATCAATCATCTCCAAACATCTGTGCGATGCTGATCCTTCCCTCCCTGCCCAGTATTTTCTCACGCTCTGAAGCTGGCAGCAGGCACTGGGAAGCGGTGTTGGAACTTGTCCTGCCGTCCCATCAAGGCCGTTTATCTCCTCCATCGAGCCCTAGAGCTGGAAGGGCTGCAAGTAGGGGCAAGGCGCGCTCCTGCTTGCCGCTTTCCATTGCGTCACTTTGACACAGGCTGAGCGAGCACCCCAGGGCCAGATCCCACACACGGCACCTTGCCTGGTCCTGCAAAGCACAGCAGGTCCGGGCAGCCCAGCGCTACCCCGCTGATGAGCAGGACACGGGGACCCTAATGACACCCCTGAGCATCATTGGGAGCCCTCCCTCACCCCCCCTTCCCGACAGCCTGCGAGGAGCCAGTGTCTGACTGTGCCCCCAAAAGCCCTCGTGCCCAAGGGGTGCACGACCAGGGTGACCCCAGACGTGACCCTTGCTGTCTGATGGGGATGGGGAAGCCTCTTGGGGGCAAACTTTGGAGCAGAGCATAGATAGGGACAGAATGGGATGGTCACCTTGCCGGGGGACAGCGGCACGGTAGATGGATGAGGAGGCACCTGCCCTTGGCATGAACGGCACAGCCCCTGGTGCGGTGTGCTCAGTGTGGGATCCTGCTCGGAGCGAGCCTGCTTAATTAAGGCAATTATGAGGCAGGCTGCTCCCTTGCCCCTCCCTTGCCTGCTGCTCCGTGAACCAATGGGTTTGAAAACCCGGCCAGCCGGCTCCGCGCCCTCCTCCTGCTCCTGGCTTTGAACACAAACGTCCGAAATGCTGCCTCCGAGCCCCGGCGAGCACCGGCCTGCAGAGCCCGGGACTGTGGTTTCCTTGGGCTCCTCGCCAGTGCTCGGCCAGTGCTTGGCCAGCATGGCACGGCACGGCACGGCACAGCTTGGTGTGGCATGGCATGGCACGGCGTGGTGGAGCTTGGCATGGCAGGGCCCTTCTCCATCACAGTCCAAGGAGTTTAGGGCCCAGAGCTTGTTCCCTGCCTGGGCCAAGTTTGTGGAGGCCGCAGCACGGTGGTCAGTGCCACCAGGAGCACAAGCACCGTGTCCCCGATCCTTCCCACCTCTCGCTGTGCCCCGGGACAGGGAAGTTCCCCAGCCCTCAGCCCCTAGGGAAGCCTGTGGGGCCTGAGAGCTTCAGGGCAGGGGGCTGCCTGCTGGAGGGAGCCCCCTTTTCCCCAGGAACCTGGCCCTGGACACTGGCCAGGAGCACGCTCTTATCAATGGAGGAAGCGAGAGTTCAGCAAAACTTTATCCAAGAGTCCAGCACAACGTTATCTGGTGCTGCGGTGATTGCTGGTGGGGTTGCACAGCCCTGGTCACCGTGGCAGGGGTGACAGTGCCCCGCGGGACCCCCGTGCCACGCTGTGATGGAGCTGGTAGGGGCTGAGCTGGGGCTCGTGGCACGAACCAGCACCGGGAGAGCAGCACCAGAGCAGGAAACCAGCCTGGCTTCCTACGCACATATGACTCAAAGGGTTTCTGCTGCGCAGGCGCTCTGCTGTCTAATAAGAGGCTGAGCTCCCCTTGCAGCCTGCTTCTCCGAGGTGACACCAGCAGCGACACCACCGGGGCCTCTCTGACCTCATCTTCCACCGCCTACGCGCACGACAGTCGCCGGCAGCAAACACTTCTGAGGCTGTTGCTCCCCGGTCAGAGCAGGCAGGGTTCAGCCGCCCAGGCTCCGGCGCAGCTGCAGCCGCAATGGTGGCACTTTGAGGGGCAGAGAGGGCTGGCGGTGGCAAGCTGGGAGAGCAGGAGGCTTCTTTGGCTTGTGCAAAACCCACGTGGCCAGGAAAGCTTCTCTTCCCAAACCTGGATATTAAAACACGTTCTTTTGGGACAAGGGAAACAATTTTTAGTTCAATTTCTAGTTTAAAAACCAAGCAAGCCCCACCTTTAAGGAGTGCTTCGAGGTGAGTGAAAAGCCTTTGTTAGGCAGAAAGGCACAGATGGCTGGCGTTGAAAGCGTTAAAGGCAAACTCTCAAAATATTTGTCTTCGGCCAGCCAAGTGCTTGCTTTTCTAACAAAAAAAAAATAGTTTTGTTTCAGTGTCACCAGGATCCTGCGGCTCCCCCCAGCCATGCCCGCCCGGCGGGTTAGCTGCGGGGTGGGCCTTCCCGCCCTTAGAAATGAGTGAATCCTTTAAAAAAAAAAAACAAAAACCTCTAAGCAGCAAAAAAAAAAAAAAATAGAGCAAAGCTGCAAATGCTTGTTTACTCCAATAAGTTCCCATTTTGGTCATTTCCCGGCTCGCCTGGTTGGGAGCCTGCGCGAGAGGCATCACATCCGTGCCGGGCAGCTCGCGGGGCTGCGGCCGGCGGGGCTGGGCGAGGAGCGCTCCCCGGGGCTGCTGCGCACGGGGAGCTGGAATCCGATGGGCAGGAAGGAGGAAAAGCGAAAAATAATAATAAAAAAAAAAAAATAAAGAAAATACGCCAGGCTGTTTCGATGGCGAGAAACCAAATGTCCCTCTGCACCCTGACCTTCATTGTGTGGGGAAGGAGGGAGCACTGCTGCTGAGAAAACGTGATAAGGACTGCCAGCGGCGCCCGGGCTGACACCGACCGTGGGTTCGGGCTGTTTGCACGCCGCGAGCTTGCGCGTGTACGTGGTGAGCTTGTGTGTGTGTGTCAGTGAGCTCGTGAGCGTGCGCAGCGAGCTCGGCCGAGCTCAGCGGTAGCGGAGCACGGAGCGCTGGGTCCTGTGGCACTGCTGCCGGGAGGGAAGCAGACGTGGTGCCCAAAACAAGAGGACCTCGCTGGAGGAGGCAGGACCGGGCAGCAGAAGGGAAACGCTGTGCTGGGGAGAGGGGCTGTCTGCCCGGGGTGTCTGCAGCAGCTCTGCCCCGACCCCAAACCGGGGGGGTGCCCAGGCAGGACCCCCTGGGGGCTTCTCTCAGGTGGGACCCTGCCCTTTACCCAGCCATGGGGTTCATTGCTGGCTCGGGGGCAGGATTGGGGCTGGCCGGGAGCGGGGTCCAGGAGCTGTTGTCCCCCCCCCCCCCCCGGGGGCTGGGGGGAGGTCGGGCTGTGCTGCCGCCTGCTCCCGCGCCACAAACGGCGCAATTAGGGCCGAGGCTTAACTGAGTGCGCTAATTTGACATCTGGCGATTTGATCGGGCTGAAGAAACTGTTTACATTCACCTTCCACTATGTTTGGTTTGCGATAGCAGCAGAACAGAAGGCGATGCTGCGGGTGTCCTGTTCTCAGCGCTTTTATGGGGGTTTCCTATGAGAACAGCAGAGATAGGGCCGAGCCTGGCAGCCGCCCATCCAGGCCTCCTCTCCCTGATTTTTGTTTTATTTCTGTTTAGCCTTCGCCTCATTTCAAATAAAAAGAGTGATTTAAAACTCTTCGCAATAAAACAATCCAAACAGAAGTCAGTCTGCAGCGCCCGGGTAATGGGGGAGAAGGCTCGCGCTATTTGCTTAATTACAGACTTCTGTTTGTCGAGTACTTGTGGGTGAATTGTTTGCAAATAACAGGTGAGTTTATTCGTGCTCAGAGCCCTGAGATTAGAGCTGGGCGGGGAGGCAGGAGGATGCTCCGGGCTGCGGGTGGCCTCTGGCAAGTCCCCGCTGCTGGAGGCTGGAGGGACCTGGTCGGGGTCCTGGTCCCCTCGGGGGAGCAGACCGCAGAGGGCAGCAAGGCCACAATGTTTTATTGGAACTGGGCGTCTTTGTAGCATGATCTAAAACCCATGCAGTTTACCCTTTTATAAATTTCAGATCAGGTCCCAGCACCGGGGCACGGAGATCTCCCCGGTGTGTCCAGACTGATGGAAATCACAGCCGCCCTGCGTGCATGGAGCAGGGAAGTGACACCAGGCAGGGGGACGTGGCCCCAGCCAGAAAAAACAACGCGCGGGAGGTGAAAACATCCCCGCAGCCCCTCACCTCCCTCTCCGCGGGGTGCAGAGAGCAGGAGCCCAGCTGCTCCGACAGAGGAGTGTTCCCAAGGATTTTCCAGCAAGTGAAGAAACCCGAAATGGACATGGAGGCTGAAGCGATGAGGAATATCTGAAGGACAGCAGCCCCGTCTCCACCTCCTGCCCCGCTCCCCCACGTGCTCAAGCCCAGGGGCCTGCAGCCACATCCCAAGCAGGGGCAGGGGGGTGAGGAGGAGCCGCCCGCCTGCCATGCGCCTGGCTCAGGTGTTGGGCTGGGAGCAGAGGGAGGCTGCCCCGGCACGGCGTGACTCAGGGCCAAGTCACAAAGCACCCGCTTCACCCCGCCAGGGCTCTCGACTTGCTGCTTTGCCTAAGCCTGTGCTTGTACATTGTGCTGGGGGTGATAGGGAGCCGGCACGGAGCCACGGGTGATCCCTCGCCATGATCCGGAGTGTGGGAAAAATGCAATCGCTGCAAACAATCAGAGGCAAAGCCGGCAGCAGCACGCAGCGAGGCAGCGAGGAATTTGGAGGCACATTCCAGAGGGGATGACAGAGGAGGGGCTGGGAGTGAAAAAAAAAAAAAACAAAAAAAAAAACCTGCTCTGAGTTTTTCTGTTCCCTTTTCTCAGTGTTGTCACACCCCGCTTGGCTTTCGAGTAAAGCTGCTGGGTGCTGCAGCGTCCCCGGCTGTGGGGACAGGGCAAGCTTTGGCTGGGCACACCACTGCCCTGCTGCAGGAGGGCACCTGGCAGCCCTGGGGTGCTCTGTGTCTCTGCGTCTCCATCGGGGCAATGAAAAGCCACCTATCTCTGCAGCTCTGAGATCTACAAGGCCCAAAAGGGGTCAGCTGTGGGCATGGGGACTTGTTCGTGTGCATCCCACGTGTGCTACAGGCAGAGCTGGCACACGGGAGCTGTGCTGGCCAGCAGCTCCGTGTCACCACCAGCCAGGGCAGCACGTCCCCTGCACGTGCTGCCGAGGGGCTGCAGCACAGCCCGCGACCTTGCAGCTCCCCCGTTCCCTCCTGGCTCTTCCTGACCCACTTTCTACATCGCACAATTAGGGCAAAGCAAAATGGAGCAGGGGGAAGGGACGCCGCAGGGCTGGCACGGCCGCTGGCACGTTGTGCAGGGATCGGCAGCGCAGCACATCCAGGGCTGCTGCGCGGGGCAGGGAACGGTCATAGGGCAGGGGAAGGCTGCTGGCGGGAGGGCGGCTGGTGCTGGGAGAGGCTCAGGATCAGAGGACCTGGGTTGTGTGGTTTTCCCTTGCCTGCTGCCCTATGTAGGACATGCTCAGGGGGCTGCCACAGAGCCCTGCAGGCTGGTGGTCACCAGCAACCCTGCTCATGGGGCCAGCGTCCGGGGAGGGAAAGCGTGGGGCAGAGCCCAAAGAGAGCACAGGAGGTCACAGGGAGCAGGACAGGGGCCAGGCACAAAAATTTACAGCCTCCTCCCCATCCTTGGTGCCCACCTTCCTCCCACCCCACCATCCTCTTCCTCCCTCACCCAGGTGCCCGGTGGGCAGAGGCTCCTTCCGAGGCACAAGCAAGGGATAATTGTTAGAGTGCGTGGGGTGCCCTGTGCCATATTTCACTCATCGCTTCAGGCAGAGCAGCCATCCGGGAGCTAAAAGCATTCAATTGTTCACTGATGCTTTTCTTTGAAGCCCTCATTCATCCTCCAAGGTCTGTATTGATTGGGGACTCCAGGAAAGCATCTGCCCTTCTCTGCCTTCATCAATGACTTTCCCACATTAATCCACCTCTTCCCTTGATAACCACACTAATTACTCTCAGCTAAGTTGACTCTGGCAGGTCACTGGAGGCTGGGAAGAGCAACCTGCTCCACGGCCGGGCTGTGCCTTAAAGCTGCAGATCCCTGTCCAGTAACGGGCCCCAGTCCTGGAGGGACGGATTGCACTGGGGTGTGAGCACCGTGGCATGGGGCTGGCTTTGGGGCAGCACAGGAGTCCTCCGGGGCTGTGCTGGGGATGTATGCTGCTGAGAGAGGCATTTGCTTTCCATTTCATGGGCTTGTGGACCGCTGACGGGATCACTGATGGTTTTGCATGGATGAGAACCCCAGACCCTGCTCCAGTGGGGTGCACATCCCCACCCCCTGCCTGCCTCTGCCCAGGTTTGGGTGTTCAGCACTGTGAAGGGCTTTCCCCTGTTGTGCTGCAGAGTTTTAGAGCACCGCAGGAGGTTCCCACCCTTCAGTCCAGAGTGGCCTAGGCATGAAATGAGATATTTTCTACTTCTCCACCTCAGTTTCCTTGCGGGGTGTGCAGCTTTCTGAACTCTTCTGCTCTCAGCCACGGTCAGGTGGCATCGGGGACAGGAGCAGCCCCACAGGGAGAAGTTGTGCAGGGGGAAGGAAGGATGACTGGGCTTGGAAGGGGGCAGTGCCAAATGTCCTGCTGGAGGCAGGCTTGCTTGCTGCTCCACTGCAGCTCCCAGAGGCTTTGAGAAGACACGGGAGGTAGAGAGGAAGATGCGTAGGAGCTGGGAGAGATAACCCTGCTTAAGCAATGCAGATCCTGCTCTCATCAGGATCTGATGCAGGAGGGCACGTCTTGACCCATGAACCCAGAGCAGGAGAGGTCGGAAAAGTGCCAAAGTGACCTGGCTAAGGGGGTGTGAAAGCCGAAGGACAGCACTCGGCTCACCAGCTGGTAAAGTGGGGAGGAGTGGGACAAGCAAAACTGTGAGATCTGGAGGGAGGGCCAGGTTTAGCCCTGCCTCATCTGGGATCTGCCTGGCAGTAGCGGGACATGCCTGTTCCACTTCAGTCTGGCAAGGGGAGGGAATGTGTTATCCTGTCGTGTGAGCGTGCTCCTGACCCAGAAGATATCGTCTTTCTGCCTTAGGGCTCCTGCAGGAAAATCTTTTGTGTGTCTTCTAACTCACAGCCTGTCTTTCTGTTTCTCTCCATGTAACAGCATTTTGCTCACAACTTCAGTGTACATCATGGGCAACTCAGCAGCCCAGCGGGTGAGCATGGGCTTTCCCAGTACGTGGGGTCTGACAAATCCCCTGTTGCTCTGGTACTCCAACTGGAGACAGTTTACTGTGCTTTTCCTTACCTGGGAGCCAAAGTAGCCCTTCGGGCTGTAAGAAACTCAGCTTCAAGGTTAAAAAAAGAACAAAAGTAAAGTTTGCAGGAGGGAGCAGGACTGTGTGCACATGCAAGGAGTGTGCTGGAGCCATAAAATGGCTGCTGAGCTCTTGGTGATGGGGAACAGCCTGGTAAGGTGAGGCTGCAGCAGGCAGAAAGGCCTCCCGCTCCAGTATGCAAGGTCTTTATTTACTTTATTTACTGTATATAGTATGCAGTGTCTTTATTTACTCACAGGCGATTGCAACACGGGCTCCCCTTGCCCATCCCTGCGTACCATCTGCTGCCCTGGGTGATGGCAGTGGCACACTGTGCCTGGGTGAATACCCGGCAGTGTGGGGTCCCAGGGGTGGATGAGTGGTGCCGGGCCCCACAGAAACTTCTCCGAGCTGCTGTGTCCCCTGTGGGGCTGGAGGGGACAAGTGCTCCCCTCCATGCTGATGCTGGGGGCTGCACCTGCCTCCATGAAGCCCTGGCATGAAGCCCTTCAGTGTGACCAAGCTGACCAAGGAATCATGGCCGGGGTGGCCCCACACGTCCTCATTCTCCTCCGGGAGGCCCCAGGGTGCACGTCCCAACCCCAAGGCGTCCCTTTTACCACAGGCTGCTTCTCCCCTGGTGGGAGAGCAGCACGGGCTCTGTGGTGGCCCTGCACTGGTGCCTGTGGGGACAGGGGGCACCCAGGGGAGACACGGGGGCTGTGCTGGGCCCCCCTAGGAGCCCTGTGGGACAGGAGTCCCCCAGTTGCCCCGTGATGGCCAAGGTCCGCCAGGATGGGCCCCTCCACGCCCTGGCGGCCATTTCTGAGGCGGCGCCGCCATCTAGCGACGCGACACCGGGTCGCTGCTGCTGGCGGGTCCCCGGGGTGGTGCTGGCCGTGTCCCCTTCCCTGTCACTGTCCCCACCATCTTCCAGCCCCTCGGGGGCTTCGGGGGCAAGCCCAGAGCTGGGTATGGGCGAGCGGGAGCTGGGTGCTCGCCATGCCGAGTGCCTTGTGGTGCGAAGGATCACAAAATGCAAAAATGCAAAACTCCTCTTCTACTTCTTCGCCTTCTTCTTTATTATTATTTTTATTATTTTTTAATAAAGCTCACACGGTGGCTCTACAGAACGTGTGAGGACAGTCCAGCCCTCTCCAAGGTCCCAGCAGCAGAAGCCACCGCAGGGCCATTGCTCCGCTGGGCTGCGACGAGATCTCTCCAGCCCCCCTCTTGCTCGTGTTTTCAGAGATCAATGGTGACTGCGTGGTTGTCCCATGCCATCAGTGTAGCTTTAACTCCCCCAAACATCCTAATTCTGCCTCCGCCGAACAAAGGCGTTGGCCATCGCGCCGGCTGCGGGCCTGCCCGTCTCTTGTCCCCCTTCCATCTTCCTCCCGCTGGCTGCCGAGAAAAGGGATTGAGCCGTGCCCGCCGCATGTGAAAAGCCCCCGCCTGCCTCGTGTTTTATGAAGGAAAATCTCCTTGGGAGAGCAGCCAAACGTTCCCAGCCTCCTGCTGGGTGTTTCAGACGTGCGCGCCGGATGAAGCGAGGGCACGGCTGCCCCGCGGGTACGGGGGGAGTGCGGGGGGACGGGGATGGGGGCTGCTGGGCTCTGCGAAAGCGGCTGTCAAAGTGTGCTGGGAGACGAGACAGGAAGGTTGCTGTGCCACCAAGCACTCGGGAGGGTCCCACGTCCCTGCCACGAGACGGGCTCTACAGTGCGCTGTGCTGTCCTGAGAAGGCTGGCTATCCATTTTCTCCTTTACTATCCCCACGCTTCATCTCTCCTTTTCCTTTCTCTGCTCCTACTGGTCTTCGCCCCCCCATCCCACACAGACCCCTGACCTCTCCTGGACAGCCTCGTGCATTAGAGACCTTTCAGACCCAGCGACTGTTTCAAACGCAGCCAGGAGGCCCCCAGGGCTCCAACCAGCCACATTAAACTCAAATTTGCAGCTTATATGCAAACATAATGGATGTGGATGCGGGGGCTCCGCTGGCACACAGAGCAAGTAAACAGTAACACATGGCAGAGCCTGGAAGAGCAATAACCTCAGCTTCAGCTGGGCTTCGAGGCCAGGAGCTGGAGTTTGCAGACAGCTCTCCAACAGCAGTGCCCACAGTGAATTGATCACCCCTGACTGCAGCTATATTGGGCACCGCTGTCCTGGGCCACTGTCAGCAGCAGAGCTGCATGCAAGGCTCGGGGAGAAACGGAGGGGAAAAAGGTGTTTGTACGCTGTAGCTGAACCAAAACCACACAGACAAAATCAGGCAGGGTCAGGCACAAAGACAGCTTCTCTGCCACGTTTCCTTCTCAGGTTCATTCTGCTAATGTTGCGCTCCACATAAATTAAAAACCTTCCTTTATTTATTGGGGGTTATTTCACATCCGTTAAAACCTTTTTTTTTTTCTTTTTTTTTCTTTTTCTTTCTCTTTAGGCTGGGATCAATTTGTCAGAGAACTTGCCACTTCCAAAAAGCATGCTTCATATCTGAAAATGATGAGACAAAACATTTGGCAGACCCAAAATGAAACTTTTTGTTGGCAAAGCCTGGCGCAAAGTATTTCAACATTTGCATTGCATCCATCCTCCCCCTTGCTATGTGAAAGCCTCAATTTGAGCTGCATACAAAGACAATTTCAGCCGTTTTCAAATGTTGGATTTATTTGTGAGGCCGAGGAGCCCCCTGCTTTGAAACCTCGCAGCTCCCACTAGCGTGGCTCTCCCACTCCACCTTTCTGTCACCTGGTGATGCTGCTCCTCCTCGCTTTGTGTATTTCCTCTAAGCTTTCCTGAAATGTGATTAGGACAAAAGTGTTGCTGAGGCTTAGAACAACGTCAAAAAAAAAAGCGTCTGAAAGCCCAGCACTCTCCTGCTGCCTCTCGCAGCCCAGGAACTGCAGGTTTGCTGTGGTGGGCGCTTTCCATAAGGGAGATCCTTGATGCAAACAGCCCTAACGAGTGCACGAGCAGCCGCGGTGGGGTGTGCTTCTCCTTCCTAAGCGTGCTGGGAGCGTGTGGGTGCAGGCAGCTACAGGCAGCACGTACAGGCAGCTTCCCCTCCCCGGGAGCTGCACGTGTGTCTCTCCCCTTCCCAGCTCTTGGTCTTGTTCCTCCTCCCCATCACATCACGGTCTATATTTAGTCCCAGACACAGCATAACATTTTGCACAACTCCCGCCGAGCGCCTGGCGGGATCAGGGCTGGGATTACTTATGGTAATTCTTCGGGCTGGGAACACCCCGCCAGCGTTAATAACAAGTAACGAGGGCAGTTTCTGCAGCACAAAGATAATTATCCCTGCCACGCTGGGGGCTTCATTAAAGGTCTGCCTCCAGGTGAGCAAGCAGCCTTAGGCCGATGAGAACGATCCAAGGAAAACCTCCCACAGCCACCGGAGGAGGGCAGGAGGAGGCAGGGGGACCAGCACCCCACCGAGTCGCTCAGAGTCTCCTCTGATCAGCCTGTGTGTCCCCGCGTTGTGCCCGACCTCCTGCATGGCCCTGGGGACGTGGTGGCCTGGTTTGGCAGGCGGGCAGCATCCACGTAGGGTGTCCTGAGACCCCTGCCCCTCATCCCACAGCCCAGGGAGCTTTTGGAGAGCGCCTTCTCCCACATCACTCCTTCACACCAGGGGCAGAAGAAAAGGCAGATAAGGGCTTGCATGGAACCGCTCACTTTCCCTTCACATCAAAGCCCCGTGTTTATCTCTGGGGGCCCGGCTGGGTGCACGGGGCTGCTCGATGGCTCCTTTCGGACAGGCTGGGAGGAAAGGGGTCAGGTTCTGTGTCTCCCGGTGCCTTGGCTGAGGTCGGTGGTTTAAGCACTGAGAGCACTGCCTGCAGCCCTCTTGTCACCGCTCTGCCCCCACGTCCCCTGTTGTGACCGAGCCTCACCAGGGACCCATGGTTGTGACAACAGGCCAGGGTGAGAAGGGACACGCCGCTCTGCTCCAGAAGCCCCTGGGCAGAATTAAAACCCTTTCTCTTCCTAATTAAACTGGGGATGGAAGGGCCTCCTGGGGGATGTAAAGCCAAGTGCACCGTGAGCGACTGAGGCACAGGGCAGGTCCGAGCTGCAGGCTGGGGAGCAACAAGCAACTGGGGAAACTGATGGCTGCGGGTGCAGGCAAGGTTGTGGTCGTAAGAGAAGCTCTTTCCTCCTCGTAAGATGGGCTCGTGGGAAGACCTGGGGGCTTCCAGCTCCAGGGGCCCCTCCAGCAGCAGGAGATGGATGGGTTTGTTGCACAGAGCAGGCAGCGGGGGAGAATTCAGCACGTTTAGGAGGGGGAAGAAACGCAGAAGGGGGTTAAAAGTCAACTTCTTTCCCCATCCCAGCTCCTCGGGGGCAGAGGGAGCTTCCCGAGGTTATCAGCTGGGGTCAGCTGCTGGGAGGAAGGCGACGAAAGGCTGGGGGGCTCAGGGCGCCAGCGTGGCCGTGCCAGCCAGATGTGGGACCTCAGCAGGAGCCACCCCTCCGACCTGTCTGCTGCCTACTGTGGGGTGCGGAGAGACAACGGTGTCACCTTGGGGTGATGGGGACACACTCTGCTGCCCAACAGCCACCTGGGGAAGGGCACAAATTCACAGATACGTAAACACCAAGGGGGGGACCAAAACCCCTGGCTGGAGGAAGCAGGACAGCAAAGAAAACGAAGAAATCTTTGTGTACTCCCTGCTGCCAGCGGGCTCCCAGCATCACCAGCAAGGTCTGGCCCCAGTGTGCATGGTGCTGGACATATCTAACAGAGGCAGAGCTCGTGCCTCGTGCCCTGTGCACCCTGCCCACGTTTCTGCATTGCAGCCGATCAGCCCAGCCCCGGGAAAGCCCTGTGGAGCGCTCTTGGCTCCGTGGGTGTGAGATGAGGCCCAGGCTGAGCTGCAGTTGCCCTGTTTTGATGTCGTTAATGTGACAAGCTGAATTAATTAAGTGCAGTCGGAGAAGGCTCCGGCATTCCTCCCCTTTCAAGGGTTTTCACTTCAAAGGAAGGCAAACAAGGAGAGCATCCCTCCCTGAAGTGCCTCAGCCTAGCACGGCGGGGCAGCCCGTCCCTGCCGACCCCAGCCCGGGACACATCCTTCCCTGACACCACCGAAGCCAAATGGCCGCAGAGCACCAGAAGCTCCCCGTTGGCGTGCGGGTGCTGCCTCGGGCCCCATCCTGCCTGGGGAGGGTGCTCTGGGATTTTCAGGAGCATCAGAAATGTTCCTACGCAGGTGGCTACCAAACCCGAGCTCTGGTCCACAACAGCCGTGCCAGAAACGTGCCTGGAGCTTCTCCGATTCCCCTTGCACGCCAGCGTGATGGTGTCCTGCTAGAGAGCACGTTGGGGACCCCTCCTGGAGCACTGTGCAGAGTGCAGGTTCACACCAGCGGCTGTTTTAGGCCGCAGCTTCTGTAGTTACCTGGAGGGTCATTTCCACACGAGCTGCTTTGCAATCCCGTCTCTTTTCCGTGTGCTGGAGGCAGAAGCTCCGGGATGCAGGGAGGCACGTGTGGCTCCTGCCAGCAGGACGGGGCAGGTTTGTGGCTCTGCTGGGGCTGGAGGAGGAATGCACGGGGACCACGGGGCAGGACAGGGTGCTGCAGCGCTGCCTTGGCCCTGGGCAGGCAGAGGAAACGTCCCATCCGTGGAGGAGGCAGTGAGAAGAACCTGAAGTAGAGTTTGTGCAGAAAACCCAGGCATCATCCTGCTCCTGGCAAGCAAATCTGTCCTGACCTGAGGCCAGCAGGCAGGCCTGGTCTCCAGCCCACAGCTCCCGAGCTCAAACAGCTCCTTCGTGCCCTACAGACAGGAACGTGGGGCTTGGATGGGCAAAGCCAAGCGGTGCCAGATTCACCCTGCAGAGCCAGGGCTGCCCCTGAGCCCCGCGCACCCCTCGCCCACTGTCCCCGAGCCCCCAGCCCTGCCCCTGCCAGCTCAGCCTGCTGGAAACTTCAGGAGAACGGCCTGGCTTTTCTTAAAGCCCCCAGAAGGCTGAGGAGATGTTTCGCCGTCCTGCTGGGTTTGTCCTGATACGTTTTGGAGTGCTGGTAGGAAAACAAGGCTGCCGTGGGCTCCCCTTGCATCTGTTTCCTGTGCCTGTGTGCTGAGCCTGCTTGCCCCAGCGTGCCGGTTTTGTTACGACGGCCTTCAGAGCCCGTCCGGAGAGGACTGCAGCTGCGAGGGGAGCAGTGACCCACATTGCCAAAGAGCAGGAGAGCTTCAGGGCGAGGGAAGTGCTACTCCTGATATCAAAACAACACCTGGGGGCACGTCCCAAGGCCACAACTGGAGAGCCTGGGCACGTGTACGCGAGCCACGGGATGCTCCCGGCCTGAGGGCATCGGTGCCGGGAGCCAGAGTCGCCCCTGGAGGTGGCTGCATCTCCTGCACATCGCAGCCAGCTTCAGAGCCAGGCAGTGTCACCACCTCGCTGCCCTCCCTGGGTGCCCTGTGACCGGGCACGGGCTGCCTGTGCCATCCAGCGGCGGGCAGTGTGTGCTGGCAGCTCGCTCTAAGCTTTTAAAGGCAGTAAAGTTATCGATGCAGGCTCCCTGAGCTGCTGTGTGGCATCCGTCTGCTTGGGGGGCTGCACGCAGGCAGTGTTTTGTAGGAGATTTGATATTAAAGGTTGAGCAAAGTAAAAAGAAAAGTAGGAGCAGGAAATGGAAAGCTCTCTCCTCCCTTCCCCGGGGACATCGCTCCTTATCGAGCCCCGCTCCTGTTTCCTTCTGGGATAAACCAGGAGCAGTGGGACTTGGTTTCCTTCACTTTGCAGTGGATGTGACACCAGGGCTCCCGGCAGCGCAGCCACCATGGGCAGAGGGGGAAGAGCCCACACGTCTTCTGTCGGGCTGCTTTGTGAAACAGCCGCACACCAGGGCTGGCCCCGGCACGGGGAAATTCACTTAGCTGGGCCTCCTCTTCTGCAGAAAGTGGAGGCACCAGGGGTCCAATTACAACGTATTTAATATTTCCAAGCTCACTGGGGCCTTGCTGTCTCATAACTGGGTCATGCAATCAGCCCCGAGCTGCGACGTCAACCCGGCTCAAGGATTAAGTGTGTTGTAACCAGAGCCGAGCGCCTGGCGCGGGGCTGGAGGCTTTTATCTCACTGCAAAGCGGGCGCAGGGGCGAGCTGGGCTGCGGGTGGTCATAAAGCATCCCGCAGCGATGTCCCCGCGTCTGCTCCATTGGGGCTGAGCCCTTCTGCAGAGCTTTCTGTGCTGGCCCCGTAGGACGGTGCTGCCGGGTGCTCTGGCCGAGCTCTGCTGGGTGAAAAGGAGATCTGAGCTTGCAAAGCTGGCCTTCAGCCCCCGGGGTGACGCTGGTCACAGCTCCCCTTGCAAAAATGCTGGGTTGCTTAGTCCTGGCTGAACGCTGATCCCAGCTGCCCTCGTATTGCCCCTCCGCAGGGCACTGCTCGCGTCTCTTGCTCTCTGGCTCGTCTTCATTGCAGTGATGTGTGGGGCGAGCTTTCTGCTCCCAGGCCGGCTGGGGAGAACTGGGTTGGAGCTGCCTGGAAGGGATTTCTGGCTTTTGACACTCCCTTAATGGACAGAAAATGAAACGAAAGCCGTGCTGAAATTTCACGTCAACCCACGAGAGTGAAAAAAAAGCATCGTCAGGGGTTGATCGACGTTTACTTCGCACTTTGAAATCGTGAAAAATCAAACCGGCATCATTTCCTAGCAGAGGCGGGGGGGGTGGGTCCTCCCTGGTGGGGGTGAAAAGCCGCGACCTGCCCCGCTGGGACGTTTCCTTGAGCACCGCGTGCTCGCGAAGGTCTGCACGTCCCGGGGCAGGAGGCTGGGCAGGGCTGCTTCGGTCGCCGGTCGCAGACGTCCCGCCGGGCAGGGCATCGAGCTGCAGCCGCGGGGAAGTGCAAGTGAGAAGCCCACACTGTTGTTTCGCTCAGGGAGGGGAAAAAAAAAAAAAAAAAAGATCCGTATCAAAGGCTCAGCTTTGCTTTGCTCCGCTGCAGCTTGCTTTGTTCTGCAGCTCTGCCTCTCCCCCCCTCGGCCACCAGATCCTGTCCCCAGAGGAAGCCGGCAGCCAGGCCTGCTCTGGAGGCACCGTGCGGCTTTGTGTCCGCACAGAGGGACAAAGAAACCGGGGCAGGCTCGGGGCAGGGGCAGCTGCCCAGCCCAGCCCTGCGCGCCTGGCCGGGGGCCGCTGGGTCGCATCCTTTCTTAGCGCCGGTCCCCGGGGTCAAGGACTGCGGGGAAGCGTGAGCCGCTGTAACAGGAAAACAGGAAGCGGCACTGGTGGCGGGGGTTTGTTTCGTTTAGCACTTCACATCCCGAGGTGGGCCGGGGCCGAGGTGCGTCGCATCACGCCGCTGGAGGCTGGGACTCGAGCCGCCGGGCACCCCGCAGCCCATCCTTCACTAGCTAGGGAGGCTCTGTGAAGGGCTTGGCGCCTCTCTGCCGTCACTCCCGGCACCCATCCTGTTCCGCTGGGCTTGGGGAACCGTGGGTGCCCCCCGGGAGATGGACCTGAACAGGGAGCAGTGCACATTGCACGTGCTGCTCCAGCAGCTCCAGGCCAGACGTGTCCTGCTGGTGCCGGTACCACGGGGCGGGTGCAGGATGCCCTTTGCCCCTTGCCGTGCACAGCAGCACTCGGCCCCGGGTGCCCCAGCTTGCCGTGGGGATGGGGAGGGGCTGCAATTCACCTTTGCTAGCTCAGCCCCTCGTGCAGCACAGAGCAGCCCCCTGCAGAAATGGCCAGGGGTCATTCCCGTGGCTGGTGGCTGCGGTGCCACGACGGGGAGCAGCGCCTGGCTCGGTCCGGGGGGGGGATGCCTCGGGTTATCTGGGCTCAAACATCTGCGGGCGGCCCCGCCGTGCCGTTACACCGGTGTTTGCTCTGCAGGGACGCGCGGCGGCAGGCGCAGGGTTTGCTCGGGGATGCCTCCCTGCACGGGCGGGCACGTGAAATCCCCGCTGCTGCCGGGCTGCAGCAGAGGGAGGTGCCCCGGCTGGATTTCTGGTTCACACCTCCGAATTTCCACCTGGGGATGCGTCAGCATCTCCCGTGGCTGCTGGGCTCCCAGCAAGGTGCAGCTGGGGAGTGGAGCCTGTGCGGGGAAGGATCTGGCTTGAGGGGGGGCAGCCGCAGCCTCACTGGGGTGGACCCACAGCCACTGCCCCAAGGGCCCTGCCTTCACCCCCTGATCCACGCTGACAATCACCCGGCTGCCAAACGCCCTTGCACAAACCCTGTCTGTGCTCCCAGGGAAACAGCGCTGCTCGCATCGCTTAGGGCTGACATGGTGTCCCGGAGAGGCTCAGAGCCCTGGGAAAGCTCTGGCTTGCTGCAAACACGGGAGGCAGCTGGGAAGGGGGAATGGAGCTCGCGACTGTTGGTAGAGGGAAGGTCTCCGCCCGTCTCCAGGTTGTGCCATGTGTGCTCGCAGTCCTGGCTCATCCGGACCACGGGCAGCCGTACCGAGGTGCCGGCTCAGCACCCCTCCAGCATGCGGCTGGACCTGGGCAAGCCACGGATGGGCCGTGCCTGCCCACAAGGGCACCTCCCCGTGCGCCCCAGCGCAGGCACACGCACACGCGCCCCACTCCAGCCCCACTCGCACCGACTCCGGTTTCCTCCCCGCAGCGGCCGCAGCGGGCGGGATTAGTGATTTATTAATGAAGCGGAGCGCCTGTGCCGCTGGGGCGTGCCAGGCGGAAATGTCTGCTCGGGGAGATTGGATAACCCCCTGGCCTGTTTCCCTCGCAGCCTTCAAACGGCCGCGGCTCCCGGCACCACCGTATCCTTTTCCCCTCGCTGCCCGGTCCTGGGGCTGCCTGGCTGCCACCGCTGTGGGCAGAGGGTTGCTGCCTGTGGGGGGTCAGGGACGCCCCCACCGAGCCCAGAGGGGCAGAACCGTGTGATGGGAGCTGCCCAGGGAAGGACGGGTCCGTTTCAGAGAAAAAGTTAATTTACGGTGTCTTGTGCAGCCTGCATCTGCTTTGGGCTTGCACGCATTTGTGCTGACGTCCCAAAGCCGGTCAAAGCCAAACTGTACGGTGTTTGCTGCTTCCAAATGTGTGAAAAAACACAGAAACTTGAACAAAAAGCCCAAACCCTCAAAACCCAGACTGTGCACAAGGGATGCACATGGCACTAAATGCTCCCTGAAGCCTTTGTGCGAGTGTATGGCCCCAGTCCATAACGGGGAGGGCAGGACCTGTGCTCTCTTGACTCGGTGTCTGATCTGTGGCACCAGTTACCGCGTAATTTTGGGGCATTTGTTGCCACAAGACGGACGATTGGCTTGTTGCACTAATTGGTGATAACAGCTATTGCCACTCCGTTTGCTTTAGCAACAAAGCTGCTTTTAACTCCAGGGAGCACTAAAGGTAAACAGCCAGGGAGAATCGAGCTCCGTGAGCAATTGCTCTCGGGCTAAAACCTTGCTTGGGAAAACGGCAGCCAGGAGCAAATATTTATGGCTGCACTGTAAACGCCCGCGAGGACGGCGTTGGTAAAGGGGCTGCATCGCGCCGGCGCATGCCGGTGGGCTCTGCCCTGTGCACGCCAGGACCTCTCTGCGAGGTGCTTGGGCCTCCACTTTATGATAAACATTTTAAAAGGGGCTTTTTCCAGCACCGATCCATCACCCGGGGTTTCTGGGCGCGGAGAGCTGGAGGCAGGCGGCAACGCAGCTCGTTCCCCCCGGCGCTGCCGCGAGCTGGGGCTGGGGGCACGGAGGGGCCACGTGTGCGGCCGGGCATCCTGCGGCTCCTGCCCACCTCTGCCAGCACAACCCGCTTCCAGGAAACGGGCTGGGAGAGGAAACGAGCGCTAATGAAGAATCCCCTGGCGAAAAAAATGTGTTTCTGTGACCGTTAGATTATCGTGTCCTTGAAAAGCCAGGGAGCGAGATAATAGAGCAGCCTTGCTGCATTCCAGCCTTGTCTTTGGGGACGCTGCCGCCGTGCTCTCCGGGGGCCCGAGGGTGCCCCATCGCCCCCCTGTTCCCTACCAGCCTCTCCTTGCCCCGTGCTGCTGCGGGAGGAGAGGCTCCTTCTGCACGGCTGCTCCTCCTGCTCCTGGCTTTGGGCCCGGGGCTCACACCTTGTCCCCCCCCCAGGCAGCGGCCCCGGCCGGGTCATCCCCCCCAGCCCTGTCCTTGGCTCGCAGCAAACCCAGCAGCAGCTCTGCAGCCTGTGACAGCCCCGAGCAGGGCTGAGTGACCGCGGGGTCGTTGTCATCCCGCACCAGAGAGGACGGGGCACGGACTCGGGTCCCTACTAAAAACAAGAGGTGGTCACGGGGTGAGCTGTGCCCAGAGGGGGCCGAGCACAGGACCTGCTTTTGAGAAGGAGCCAGGGGGGAAATAAAGCCTAACTTAAAGGGTGGAAATGTTCCCTTCTTTCACATCACTGGGGTGCCTCTGGGTTTTATGTGGGGGATGTGTGTCCCCGGGGCTGGCTCAGTGGGGGCTCTGCAAGATGCTCTGCAAGCCCCCTCCAGCCCTTAAAGAGGGTGGCAGGGTCTGGTGCTGTCCTAGGAGCCTAAGGCACGTGCAGGGCAGTGCTCGGTGCCGGGGCCACTTGCTGGGGCTCTGGGACTGCCCCGATTTCCCCAGAGGTGCTTTCTCCTTGGTGCCTTTTCTGCACTCAGGAGTGACTCTGGCCAGGAAACTGGGGGGATGTGGCCGCCCATTTCCATTGTGCTGAGCCGCCCTGCACGTCGCCCTCGGGCTCTCACACCAGCACCCAGCACAGGGCTGCAGCCACCCTGCACCCCGGGGTGCCCGTGGCACCCACACCCCGGCTGAGCCAGCAGCCAGGCGCGGGCAGCGCGGCCGCTGAGGGGGTTTTGTGGGCAGCCGGCGGCAACGACATTCCTTCGGAGATGGGACGTTTCTGCTCAGGAAGGCCTGAAAAAAGCCAGGGACAAAGGGGGGAAGTGATGGCGGCTGTGTCTGGAGTTATCTTGCCGCTGCACTTGCGGGGGCCGCTGAGTGACAGCCCTTTTCTGTTTCGCTCCCGAGAGGCAGGAAACACTCATCTCCGCCGGCTCCCTTCCTGCCCTGCCTCGCCCCGCGCTGCGGCTCGCCGGGACCGGGCAGGGGACACAGCCCGGGCGCTTCTCCCGGCCGTGCCCCGTGGCAGTGGGCACCTCGGGGGGACAACCTGCTCCTCCCGCCCTTTGAGCATGCAGGATTTGAGTCCCTAAATCTCCGAGGCCGAAGCATCCAGACGCCAGGGTGGGCTTCTCATTCCTAAGCCTGGGTGGTGATGGAGACGCAGGGCAGTGTGCGGGGTGCCCCAGCGTGTTAGCCAGGAACGGGGCACAAAGTGCTGAAGGGACAGAGTGTTTGGGACACGAAACCCCGTCCCGCAGCCCAGCTGGCCCCAAGGACCTGTGGCTGCAAAGTGCTCCAGGGCCAGGGCTCGGAGAGACACGGGATCGGCTGCGCAGGGATGGGGTCCCCCCGGCGCAGCGTCAGCGCAGGGTGCAGGATCTTTGTATCATTCCCCCCTGAAATGGGAAGTGAAAGGGTAGCAGTAAAAGGATGTTTAGCTTAACCCTGTCTGCTTTGGAGTATCCTGTGCTGAAATGTTGCTTTGCAGCTTCTCCCAGCGCCTGCTCCGCTCCGGCTGCCAGCGATGCACCTGGGACTTTAACAGCAACAAAGGGATCTGTTTTCTCTCTCTTCGGGGGTGGAAGAATTGCAATAATATTTTCAGTTGGAGGGCCTGTTTTTTTCCACCTAAAAAAAAAAAAAAAAGTTTTATTTTTTCCTAGTAATATTTAGCGCTTCTCAGGCCAAGCCCGGCTCCCAAGGTGTTAGCAAGGAACGACCTGGCACTTCTCTGCCCTGCGAGGACGGCGTCCCAGCGGGCACACGGGGCTGTTGGTGCCACAAAGGGATGGGAACGAGGATTTCTCCTGCCCATGCGCTCAGAGCCAGCGCACAAACCCCAGGTCCTGCAGCAGAGACCCGAAGGAAGGCGGTTATGTGTGATGGGAATCAGGTTTACCACTAGGGCAGCTTTCAGCACTCACCCAGGCTGTCCTGGGGTTTAAATTGTTTTTTGATACCTTTCAAGGTTGTTTTTAGGAGCTCATTTTTCCTTGCCAGCGCTGCCACTAGCCCCCAGTTCCCACAGGGCCCGTGCAGGGTTTCAGCCCCCCCGGTGACTTTTACAACCCGTTTGGCCTCATTTGCCTTGCAGCTGCAAACAATTTGTTTGCAACGCTGCAGCCGCTTCTCCAGCACGTGGAGTGGAGAAAAAGCCACGGCCTCGGCCCCGTGAGAGCGGAGCCGCTAACCTGGACGGAGGGGAAGAGCAGCAATTAAGAAACCAGCGGGAAAACAATTTTTTTTTCTGACACTGGGGCTCCCGGACCAGCTCCGGGTGAAACTACTCCAGCCGCAGAGGTCAGGGAGCACCGCACAGCCCCGTGGCCGGGGCTGGGGAGCTGCTCTGCCCACTGGGAGGGGGATTTCTGGGGGTCTCCACTTCTGTGGCAGGTTTGGCCAGAGGGACCGTAGCCAAGCTTTGCCGTCAGGTAGTGAAAGCAGCATTGCTAGGGAACCAGGTTTCCTTTCCAGGCTGCCCAAGCCAAATTAGCTGAAAACAACGGGTTCCACAATGACTTGGAGACTCGGAAATGGGGGCGTTGTGTTTTCTGTGACATTTAGGGACTCCAGAGGGTGAAACATTTTGGATCCAAAACTGAGACACTTGCTCGGCAGGGGATGAAGTGCACAGAGCCTGGGGGCTCGATCTCCTCTGCTGTTCCCCCTGCCCGGACGGGGTCCCCACACCCAGGCTCCGTGCGATGGGGATGTCACCGCCACCCCTGGGCCAAGAAGTTCTGCGCTAATAACAGACCTTCTAGGGCCAAGTTCCTAAAGTCCCGCAAAAACAGGGCTTTGTCATGGAAATGCTGAGACAACATTAATGGCAGTGTCCCGAACGCAGCTCTAATTAAAGAGAGGAAGGAGAACTGAAGCAGGATGTCCTGTTTGGCTGCCCAGGATGGAAAGCTTGTCACAAATAAAGTGCATTCTCGTACTTTGTCTCTGTCCCTCTGCACAAGGCTTTCCCAGATTCTGCAGACATTAATTTTCTTATCTCTCCTGGATTCTTGTTTCTTTTCTTTTGAAACAGCTCCTCACAAGAATGTGTTTTCTCGGCCGTATTCCCCACCGAGCTTTCAAACACACCAATCAAACAAATGTCATCTCCTCGAACACAAAGTGAGTGCGCTTTCTACTTCTTCAATAAAATCACTTGGGCACAATAGCTCTTTGGCTCCGTGCAAAGAAACTTTCCCATTAACATCTCCGAATAAGCCCTGGCAAGCAAGTGGGGACTGGCAAATCAAAGCTGGGAGCAAGATGGCAAATGTTTCCTTCACAAAGCAGCTTTCTGCTGAATTAACCCAGGGTATGGCACAATCACGCTCAGAGCTGCTTCTGTGAGAGCAGAAAAATAAATCAAAATCAAAATGAAGCCAAGAAGAAAAAGGGGAATTAGAAGAAGTAACAGACAAGGAATTTAGCTCATTGTGGGACACCTGAATACCAATCCTACTAATTTTTTCGCTTATATGTAACCAAGTTGGGTAGCCCGGGGCTGGCGTCAGTAAAGCTCGGACATAAGCTCGGATAACTTGAGCCCAAAGCACTGCTGCAGCAGCGATCTGCTGCAAATCCAGGATGCAAAACCTGCTCTGTTTATGGAAAACGAGGTGCGCTCCCCAGACCGAAGCGTTCGCTTGTGATGCGGGAGGAAGCGGGCACGTGACGATGTCCCGCTCCGAGGGCTTGATTTCTCTGCTACCAGCCGGCAGATCGAGATGTTATCGCTCCCGCTGCGAGCCCAGCCGCGCCGCCTTTGCTCAGCTGCTTGCTCGTGCTCGCAGCACCGACCCTCTGGGCTGGCGCCAGGCAGGCGGCAGCTCGGGGGCTGCTGCGCGGGGTGGAGGTTTCTGCGTAAAGCAGCCACCGGCTGCCCGCTGCCTGCGGGGCTGGCACAGCCTCCTGCGCGCTCACCAAGCCGGGGGAAGGGGGCCCTTCGCTGCTTGGTGGTCCCAGCATCTCTGCTTGACACGGAGAATTCCTGCTCCCCTCCGCTGGGGCCCTTGGGTGACGTTTGTGTGCTCAGAGTGAGGGAGAAATCCCGACGTCTGTGCGCAGCCCTGGTTGGGATTCATTTCTGCTGCCTTCTGATGGCCAAAGCAAGGAGAGGAGAGGGACCAGGCCCCCTGCAGCCCCCCGGGGATTGTGTAGCCCTGTGGGCGATGTGGAGCTCAGGGCTCCTCTCCTTGCAGCTCCAGCCCTGCTGCTGCCCCTGGCCTTGCACAAGGGCCGATGACCCTGCAGTGATCAGCCCTGCCTCAGCATCCCCATCGCACGCAGCCCCCCTGCTCTCACCACAGCAGCATTTTCCTTCCCAGAGGCCATGTCTGGTCTGGAATCCCAAGCCCGGTGCCATGACTCTGCTAACCCCATCCTACCCTGCTGCTATCCAGCCTCACGCATACATTTCAACCAGGGCGATGCTCTTCGCACAACCTCCGCTGGTTTTTAGGCCGCGAGCTGGTGGTGCCTTGTTTTACCAGGCTGACACTGGCCCCGCTGGGGAAAGCCAGCGGGTGCTAGCGGGGCGAACGGTGCTTTGCTTTCCCTCGCCATGCCCTGCGGCAGCCCCCTGGGCTCTCCTGGACTCGGTGGCTTCCCCCTGTCCTTCCCCGAGCCCTGCTGGGGTGCATTCCTGGGCTGTCTGCACATTTCCCACACTGCTGGCACCGTTCCCTCAGCCCGTCCCCAGCACACCGGCCCAGCTGCCAGCTGCACCGCAGCGACTGGGGGAAAGTTTAGGTCTCATTGTTCTCGCGGGTTAATGAATTACCTCAGTGTGCCAGGGTGCTGCTGTCTGGGAGCTCCAGGGGAACAGAAATAGGAACACGGGCTGGCAGCTCCCTGCCCAGGTACTGCACTGTCATCCTCGCCTGCCCCATGCTCCACTCTCGCAGCAACCCCAGTGACACCCCAGGCTTGACGTGGGGATGGGCTCGCCCAGCTCTTGACGCCAAGAGGCCTGTGAGCAGGACCCGAGTCTCACTCTGGCTTCAGCTGGGGGGGGGTTGGCCCAAAACTTCTGGTAGTAGAAGGCAAAAACTGCTGGAGATGGGGGCTGCCGTGGAGCAGGGCCGGTGGTGACACCATTTCCTCGAGCACAGTGACTCACCGCAGCCGCGGCGCTTCCAGATGCACCTTCGCCTAGTGCCGGGCTCTGCGGACGTCTGACCCCAGCAGAGACGGTGCCCGGCCCGCTCAGGACCGATTGTGCTTGTCCCTCTGGCTCTCGCCCAGCTGCGGTGTTATCCCTCTGCACGCTGGCGGGGGCATCCCTCCAGCTGCACGCGTTTCGCCCGGACAGCTTTGGAGAAGAAAAGTGGAAGCCTGCCAAGGTGTGTTTGGAGAACAGCAGCTTTAGTACCAGAGGTGACTTCATCCGAGCTGTCAGCGTGGGCTGCCGGGGGCTCTGCGCCAGCCCCGCCGTGCCTGGATGCATTGCTGCAGGCTGGTGAGCCCCTGGGTGGGCTGACTCCGGCCACAATTAGTGGCAAAACCGGCACAGAGGCAACAAGGGAGCATAAAATAATGTGTTCAAGCATCAGCCCACGTTCATCCTTCCTGCGATTGCAGGGGAGCCCCTCCTGGGAGAAATTCAGCTCGTTTTGTCTCATGAGTTTCTCTCCTCCTGACACCCACTGACATTTGCTGCTGACGTTGCCCAGCCGTGGCTGCACGTTCTGGATAAATGTTTTGCTTGGAGGGGACAGAAACTGCTCCGAGGGGCTCGTGCGAGTGTGTGGGAACTCCTCAGCCCTTGGTTGTTACCTGCGATACTGGCAGCGGGGGCTTGGTAGGGCGATGCTGTGAGAAGTTACGAGCTAAAGCTTTTTCCCAGGGTTGCTCTATCAGGATGCTGGGTGGCACAGGGGTTGTGGCGCTCGCCTCCACCAGCCCCAGGGCTGGTTGCCTCAAACGTACAGAAGTGCTTCGTGCCCTTGGGGAACATATGCTTGGGTACATTTCGAGGTCTCGACTACCGGATTCTCCAGCTCTCCATATTCCTTGGGAATCTGGTTTGCATGAAGGGAGAAAAAAGTACAGAGAGAATTACACAGGGCCCACTGAAGCGGCGAGTGGTGGTGGGGATGAAAATGGGCAGGACTCGGAGATGAGACCACACAGACAATGTTTGGACACTTAGTCAAGCCCCGCAGGCCTCAGCTCATATCCTCTTCCCAGGGATGCTTGGAGAGGTTTTGTGGCTGACTGAAAGGGGACCAGACGTGGTGGGGCCGCCGCGAGGTCCTGACCACCGAACAGGCTGAGCTGGTGCCCTACCTGCTTGCGGAGACGGCTACAAGCAGGGCTTTGGGGAGAAAGGGCAGGGACTCCACTAAATCCCATCCACTAAATCTCTTCCTGGCAGTGCCGGGGAGGGACAGAGAGAAATATAGTAAATATTAAAAAAAAAAAAAAAAAAGGAAAAAAAAGGGACTGTCCCTCCTAAGCAGGAACTGCTGACAGGTCTCGGTGACGCCCTTCACCCAGGATAACTAATAGGGCAGCGAGCGGTGCGCTGCCTGCAGTAGGACCCCGCCGCCCGAGGGACGGTGCGAGCGGCGGCCGGGGCCCTTAGTCAGGAAAAGGCCTTTATGACTATATTTGTGCAGGCAGCCCCGAATGCTCAGACCTTTATTCTTTCAGGCTTTTAAACTAAAGGTCATTTTCTCTTCCCTTCCAGAAAAAAAAAAAAAAAAAAAAAAGGAATAAAATAAAAAAAAAAAAAAGTGAATTCCTCTTGACGCAGATCCCCTTCCCCTCTGGATGGGAGTTCAATTGTTCTTGCAAGCAAACTCCAAATCTGCCCCTTGCATTCACTTCCTGTTTCCTGCCAGAAAGGAAACAGAGATTTCGGACTGTGTGAACTAGTCCTTTATTTAAGGATACAAGAAAATAGCTAAAGCCTAATTCAGTGGAGCGCTGTGCACTTTACCATGCTGCATTACAAAACAAAGAAAGAGAAACATACACCCGCCCTTCCCAGCTGAATTGTAAACTGCACAGCGATTTGAGTATAATGGGTATTTATGAAAGTTGTACTAAAACATCGACTGAAGTCCAATGCAAACCCAAACCCTTCGGTCAGGAAGTTTTTAGCTACCAAAAATAATCACCAGGCCTGGCTAATATTTTTAACGATCATGCGTTCTTGGGAATTTCCTCTTCCCTCCGTGGAGATAAGTGATTAAACAAAATAAAGGCAGTGGCCATTTTGATAGGATGGGACGTGTCAGAGAAGAGACATATCAACGGTTCTTTTTTTGTATCTTTTTCCTAAGTCTTGACTTCTGCATTCACTGTCTGGCTTTTAGGCTGAATTCCACTTCTCTATTATGTTGCTGAAATCCAGTGAAGTCAGCAAAAAGACATATATGTTTCCTGGGGAGGACTTTCAAGCCAAGGTATTAGATCTGCTAATAGGGAGACAGCTATCTATTGCACATTTTATTAATTTTATAAAAAAAGACATCGAGTTCTATAGGGGTGCATGGTATTTGTCTTTATAATTTCTGCAGACCACCGCTGGTTTAAGGCCTGGCCGTTCTTCAGGACTTCTCCGTGGAGACCTCATCTGGCCTTAGTCCCACACGAATGAGATCAGAACTGGCCTTTAGAGTGCGATTTTCAATACACCAGGTATTTTTAACATAGAAAAATTTAATCAGTTGCAAGGGTTTTGTTCTTCAATTAGGTAGCTTTAATATTTCAATTATTGTTGTCTGGAAAGATCGGGGAAAGTTGCTGGGAAAGGCAGCGTTGCTGCGGGCAGGGAGGAGGGCTCGTGGCCCTCAGGACTTTGGTGGAGGACGGAGCAGCCCAGAAGGTGCCTTGCAGGACCTAGCACCGATTTGTGACATGGAAATAGCTTTGCTGTGGTGAGAGGGCAACGTTTCCCCTTTCGGTGACAGCTGAAGCTAGCGATGTGTGAACCGGGGTGAGGGTTTTGGGCATCGGGAGGGTCCTGCCCCTGCACCACCCAAATCCCACGCGACCGATGCCTCTGGTGCAGCACATGGCTCTTTGGTCAGACCTGCAAAGGGACGGCTTTTATTCCTTGTCCTCTACTCTCACGACAAGCCTTTTCCTCCCAGTCATCCGTTGCGATGTTACATGAGGATTTCATAGAAATAAATTGCCTCTGAAGGTATTCCAAACCTATATCGTCAGGTCCCTTGTAGGGAACAGCACAGCACCAAGGGAAGAGCAGGCTCCCGGCTCAGTAAATCATCCTGGAGAGACACAAATTATTTTGCTATTATTATTGCTATTCATATATGCACGTATGTCAGGGCTGTTAAGGAAAGTGGCTTGTTGCAATAGGATGCAGCTCTCACTGGTTCATTCAAACAAACATTTATCTGGATCAGCTCTCAAATGGTCACGTATCAGCAAGGCTTTGAAGCAAGGGGGACAGCGCCCAGCTTTCCCAGCCCAGCAGGGAGCCAGGACACTCGTGTCCCCGTTCCCCCTGCAGCAGTGCTGTATAGGGACCTGCAGTGAGAGGCCCTTCCAGCCCGGTCCTACCAGCTGAGGAAACCCATTTTGTCCTCACACGAACAACAAGACACCAAAAACCACGCAGCGTCGATCTGATCCACCCTGTGTGTCTTTCCATTGCACATGGGTTTCAAAAAGATACGGTCTTACTCAAATATTTTGTGAACGCCTGACACCCACTGCAGCGCAGGGAGGTATCTGCGAGATACAAAGCTGCTCTGGCAGCACTGAAACCTTATCTCACACCAAAGTGAAGATAAGGGAGCCCTTTACCAAGCTGGCTTAGCAAAAGAGAGGCTCTGGGTTTTCTCCCGCCTCTGTCTTCAATGTTGTCACTGCAGCAGCGAGGCACGGCCACGTCCCTGATGGGCTCGAGCACCCTGGGGTCCTGGTGGCGCCCCATACCACGGTGCTGCGGGATGTGGCAGATTGTCCCCTGGTGCTTGTTTGATGCCTGTGCGAGGGACACCAACGCGTACAAGAGTTAGCCTCTGCCCCCTGTCTCTCTCACTTTCTTCCTCTCTCTGAACAGCTTTCCTTGAACCCTGAGCAGAGATGCGGGGAGCGAGGGGGAGCCTGAGCACGCAGGGCTCACGCAGAGGAAGGGCTGGCATGCCACACGGACAGGTACATCACTGTGCTTCCAGGAAGGGATTGTTCCTGGGAATCCACACACAGCTCCTTCGGTAGCCAGCACGCAGTCCTTGGCAGCCACGCACCTGGGAGCGTTCCAGGAGCGTCTCGGGGTGGCTCCGGCTCAGGAAGGCACAGATGTCGGCGGCGCGTTACGGTAAGGCCTGGCTGATGCTCTGATGCCAGTCTTAATTCTGCTGGGGATGATTTACGGGCCTTGGCAAGCGGGCGCACACGGGACGGCCCTTTTGGGGAGCCCTTTGCAGGAGAAATCTGCGGCGTGGCATCCTCCCCTTTCAGAAGGTGACCTTGATGACACACGCGGTGGTGCTGAGCTCTCCCTGCGCCTCTGACGCAGCGCAGGAGCATGTGCAGAGCTCCAGGCGTGCTGAAAGCCTTGCCCACAATGGAAACGCTTCCCTGGCCAGGGGCTGTTGCTCACGCAAGGAGCCTCTGCCTTTGCTCGGCCCCGTGTTTGTGGTGCACAGGACCTGCCTGTCTTCTGCGCAACAACCTGACCAGCCCCTTGTGCAACGCGGCGTTGAATATCTAATTAAAAAATAGGCAGTAATTAGCCTTTGGTGTTAATGAGCAGCTATTAGTACCAAAGAGCCCAGTCTGAAGTGGTCATAGGGGTGTCAGCACGCCTTGAAAATGTCTTTTTCCAAAACCAGAGGCTTCCATGAGCAGCAAGAGCCCTGTGCAAAGAGGAGGTCTGGGCCCAACGCTGACTGCTCCTGGGGAAGAGAGCCAGCCTCTCGGAGCTGGCTTCTGGTCCTGGCAGTGTCCACAGAGGATCCGTCCATCCCTGAAAGATGCAGCGAGGTGCTTCCCAGCTGTTGGATGTCAGGAGCCTTTCTGACTCTCACTGTCAGAGAGAAAATAAGCATTTAGGGTAAGATAAAAAACCTAGAGACATGCAAACGAGCTGAAACAACAGGGGAAGACCTCAGAAGGGGCAGCTATCCCAAAGCATCTTTTCTTTAACTCTTTTTATGAACATTTTAAAAAAAAAAAAGACTAATAATCAAAAAGCTAAGGGAAAAAATATTCCCTGAAGAGCTCTGCCAGAAGACCCTTCCCCAGTGCCGTTTCTCCCTGCCCAGCGGGGTGCTCGCTGTGCTCGTGATGGCAGTGACCCAAAAACCACTCCACAAGCACAGACCTAAGAGCTGGCCCGGCCTCGTCTACCCAGTCACCCCAGTCCCATCCCAAACCAGTCACCGAGTGCCCCTGCTCACAGCCTCCCCAGATACTTTGTTGGAGAGGTTTTGCTTTAACAATAATGCTTTTTTAACCAGTAGGGAAATTTCTGTGGGAAAAGTACCATTTTAGTCGATCGTTCCAACTTCTGGACCCTAAGGCTCAGTTTTTGAACTGCGGGACTTTGATCGTTTCCAGGGACCTTTTCCTGAACTCAGATTTCTCAGAGATGGCACTTTCTAAGATGCGAAACGTGGATAAAATTTCTTTTCATATAAAATTTTCACCAGGAGAAGACAAATGTGTTTTCCAGCAAGGCTGCGGTTGTCTGCCAGCCTCCCGAGGCTCTCCCGCGTGGCAAGAACTGCTAACGAAGAATGCAATCTCTGACCTTGATTAATTACGTCTGCACCGCATGGGTATTCCCATGGCACCCTCGAAACTCCTTGCTCCTGCCCCAGCACACGAGGCACAGCGTAAACTCTGGGCTGGAGTCACTTGTGTCAGCCTCACCCGTGTCTGCACCCTGGGGACCGGCTGGGGGGGGCAGATGAGAGGCATTTGGAGGTGCCCCAGGAGATCACGAAGTCTGAGCATGCAAAACCTGGAGGTGGTTTTCATCCCGACCCACACGGTGCCTTGCAAGAAATGTCACCACAAGGGAGGAGCTGGCTGATGGGGGGCAGCTCAGCCAGGGGATGGTCGAGCAGAGGTCCCCGCTGCTGAAACCTGGCTGCTGGGGGCCTTACCCAGCTCTGGTGGCTCTGAGAACTTGGCCGTGGCATGGGCGGGATGCAGAGCAGTGCTGGAGCCTGGTGCCAGGCCCCCACAGCTCCCGTTAACGTCCTTGCAGAGGAGAGAGATCGTGAGGTTGTTCCAGCGTGGGTAGGGCAAATGGGGCTCAGTGCAGGACGAGCAGCCAAAGGCTTTTCTTTTCTTCCTCTGCTCCCTGAAGACGTTCAGGTTTGCAATACCTCTTCCTCTTACACTTTCAGGCTCGAGTGAACATCTGATTCTGCTGAGAAGCAAATTAAATCCCCTGGCAGCTCGCAACATCTGAAATTAGGAGTTAAATTCATGCAGCAGGTTTCATGCAGGAATATAAAAGCAGTTCATGGGTGTTAGTCGAGTAAATAGCATAACATCCATTCGACAGGACTGGCGCTTTCATTATCCACAGTTGAGAAAACAGGCAAAGGATGGTAAAATAGTTTTTCCATGGAGAAGAAGCAGCTGTCACTCAAGGATTTGGAGCGGCTCCCGCCTGTAAACATCTGATGCTGTGCTCCTGAACCCACCCCAGGTCAGAGCCAGCTCTGCGGTGCCCCTGTCCTGCTGCACTAAAACAGCTGGGCTGTCCCAAACCTGCTGTGATGCAAAAAGCTGTGAAGGTGGAGATTTTGCCACCTGATTTTGATTGCTGCTTAGTAATTGATTTTATTAAAGTGTCACGTGTTGCTGCATGACAACATTTTCTCTGACAGTCGCTTGCAGCATCACAGCTACCAGCTGCATGCTGGCCCCAAAAGTGCCCATCAAATAAACCAGGCGGATTTAGTTTCTCAAGAACAGCTGAGACTCAGAGGGAAAAGACACAATGAGGGGCAATGCTCCTGCAATTAAACAGTGGAGGAAAAACAATCACAAAACCAACACGGCCTCAAATTTGAGGGATCAGCGTGGGCAGGGGGTATTCAACTGCAGCCCCATCAGCTGACAGGAGAGCAGCATGCCACGCTAATTGGCTGGTGCTAATGAGGACCCTGAAGTCCCTCCATCCCCCCACTCAATTCACGCCTGACAGGCCCTGAATGCTGCAGGGCTTTTGGAGAAGCACGTGTCCTGGCTTTGTCTGCCTGCATATCCCGTATCCCGTGCTCGGCCCGTGGTGGGTCCCAGCACCACCTCGCCACCGGGACTACCCAAAATGTCAGCGTGCCATGGCTTGGGGCGGCTATCAGGAGCCCGTGTGTGCTGGGGGACACCAGCAGTAGGTCTGGGGACATCGGAGACGTGTGGATAGAGGTGGGCCATGGGCAAATTTCAAATTTAAAACCACCCGTTTGTGTGGCCCCTTCTGACCACTTCCCGCCCCAGCAGCTACTACAGCAGACACTGCGGGCTGGGTAAACAGGAAACATTTTCCACACATCCCATCCCGTTCCTGCAGCTCCGCCACTGAGCCCAGAGCGGTCCTGCGCGTGGCGGTGTGGGCGGCCGATGTCCCAGTGATGCACTGTGACCTGTGCCGGGGCAGAGGACACAGGAAAGATGGCTTGGGGCCAGGCAGCGGTTGCTGCAAGTGTTAGGATTTGGGTCTCGAGTTGTCCCCAGAATTCAGGGGCTTTGGTCTAGAGGAGTGGGGAGGATCGTGATGGTGCCGGGGGCCTTGGGAGGGCTCTGTGGCTTGTGGGGCTGAGAAAGCTGTCAGCCCTGGCCCTCAGTTTTCAGCTTCCCTCAGTTTTCAGTGCTGCCTCTTCTTGCAGGCAGTGCAAGCCATCCATGCAAGCCCTATAACTTTTCATAGGGAGCTTGAAAACCTGCACCAGAAGAGGCTGAGATAACGCCCTCCCTGCATACACACGCGCGGTGTTTTGTGCACAGCTGAGCACAAACGGTGGCTAGAACTGCTCCCGTGGAGTCCTTCGGCTGGCAATGTTCGCGGGAAGCAACCCGCGGTGTAAAATCACCTATTGCTGGAAAAAAACGATGGGATGCAGAAAACAGCCCTTGAAAAACCCTCGTGCCAAGGAAAACAAGTGGGGTCTTTCTTTAGCCATGCGTTTATATAAATAAACATGGGAATATTTTGCGAGCCTCAGGGGACTTGCCCAGAGTAGCATTTTGCTGAATCAGGGTGGGAGTCATCCTCGGCTTATTGTAAGCCTGCGCACAAGTGTGCTGTGCTGCCTGGGCCAGGAGGACGCGGTGCAGCAAGGGCCGGGGGCCCGGAGCTGCCCTGTGCCAGCGGGGCAGATGGCACATGGGCTCTAACATGGCTCTGGTGGCCAGCAGCAGATCAAGGTTTCGAATTCTGATTAAAAAGCATGCTATTCCTCCTTTGAACCAAGGTCACGTATAAACATGCACTTAAGTGGAAATCGCAGTAAGCTTTGCTCCAGAATGGCTCTCAAAATGTGGGAGCTGCGGCAGGTTTTTCTGCGCTCCTCCCTGCTGCCCGACGCTAAAGAGGCCATCTTCGCTGGGTGATTTCAGTGGGTTTGGTGGCCCGAGTGGCCCTGTGCCTCACTCACCTCCAATGCAGGGACAGTGCTGTGATGAGGGTGACAAGCCAGCCAACAAACTGACTGACCGCTGACGTGTAACCTAAATTTTGGGGCGTCCTAAACACTGGGCTGGCACCCCACATAAATATGGCCCCCTGACCAGAAGATGGCCGTCAGCCCCGCCATGTTTGTCACGGGTTGTGAGGGCAGCCCCACCGCAGTGGGGGTCTCCACCAGCCTCCTCTGAGGGGGGATGCAGGGAGGCTGTGGCTGAGATGTGCACCAAGGGGTGCGAGGCAGGAGGGTGGGGGCGGCAGCCATTTTAGGGCTGCTGTGTGGTGCAGGTGGGAGCCCAGGCGGGCGGGCAGTGCCTCCTCCTCGGCCGCCTGTCCCTCCACATGGCCCTGATGGCGGCCAGCTGTGTCCCCTCCATCTTGGGGACTGGCAGGCACAGGGTGGGGGTGCCGCCCCACAGCCCCTCTCCCCTCTGGGCATGCGGCAGCCGTGTTTGTTCTCCTCACAGCGCCCGTTATCAGCGCACAACACACACAGGAAGTCCTGTCTGGGATTGTCCATCCCCGGCCTGATTTATACAGGAAGAAAAGCATAAAAAGCCACCCTTCCACCTCAGCAGTCACCTCCTGCTTGTGCGTGGCCGGCGGCCGGCCATGCGGGGGGTGCGAGGCGGGCACCCGGGCCCGGGCCCAGGGCGGCCATGCGGGGATGGCGGCTGGCAGCCACAGGGCAGTGCGGCGGCAGGGACGGTCCCGGCACGGCGGGGGACAGCGGGGCGCCGCAGGTACAGTACGAGACATGGCCATCGCCACAGAGGGGACAGACTGGGACAGGATAGGGTGGAGGGGTTGTCCTTGTCAGGCTACGGTGGGGTTTTGCGGTCAAGGATGCAGCACTGACGAAGCACTGCCGAGCAAACAGGTTTGCGAAGCATCCCCCGGCTGCGCTGCTGCCAGCTGCGTGTGTGCCGAGCTGAGGGATGGCTCCGGTGCTGGTTTGCTCAGAGCTGAGCCCAGCCCGTAGCACTATTATTTTAATTCACTCCACTGGTGCTTAGGCTGTTTTCCAGGAACAGAAGAGTCCTGGCTGCTGGACAGAGGGTTTATTTTAGCCCCTGCGCATGCAGAGGAAGGCTGCAACGCTTGTGCACGCAAAGATACATATATAAGACAGCTGGAAATTCCTAGCAAACCGCCTTTCGTTCCATCATTCCTTCTCTTTTTTGCGTCTGTCTCTCGGAGTGCCTCTGCTGTAACCCCACGTTGTTCATCCTTGCACCCGCACCCTGCTACCTGCGCCCATTCCCCCTGCACAGCTGGCGGCACTGGGACCCCGGGCCATGCTGCTGCTGCTGCTGCTGCGCTGCTGATTTCAGGTGGCAGTGGCAGAGCTCGGCCCCTGGGGACAGGCAGGACACAGGGCTGGATGAAGCTCTGGGCAGGGACTGGCTTTGCTGAGGCTGGTACTGGATAACTGCGAGCCTGGAGCGTGCTGCGGTTTGCATGCCAGGAGCTCAGCAAAGCCTCTGAATTTATAACCGTGGGTGTTACGCATACAAGTTTTTTTCACCTACCTGCAGACCTGTGGGTCCTACCCTCCTAATCTGTGGCATTACACAATGCAGGGAGGATGCTTTCAGTGGCTCCCTGGGGGTATTTGGGGATAAAAAGTGGGCTGTGGGTAGGAGCAGCAGGGCTACCCAGGCATGCGGAGCAGGACCAAGCCAGCGCATAGCTCTTGACAGAAATAATTGGGTATACTTTTTCACAGGGTCTAACATTCACAGAAGAAATAATAAGGTTATGCAAATGATAAAAGTAATGTGAAAGTGGGTTGGCAAGCTTTGGCACTGCCTGGGAGATGGTTTAAGACAGAAGCCCAGATGCAGCGGTTGGACGCAGAGCCTCCCCTGCACATGCACCTCTCTAGGTATCAGTGGGGTTAGCGGTGCGTACAGAAAACCCCCAGTCTGCCCTGGCAGGCTCTGAATGTTGTTCCCTGTGATCAAGAATTCATTCCGGGGATTGAGTTAGTTCCTCTCTATGCTGCTAAACTATCAGCTCTGTACAACTTTCCCTAGAGGTAAGGAAGAGAAATTGAATCTGGGATGCAGGATTATATGAGCCATTTCCCAGACTCTGCTGCTGCAGATGGGGCTGGCTCTGGGGAGATAGATTTACAAACTGCAACAAATTAGAGTAAACGAACCTGACTCACAGTCACACCAGCAGCAGGAGGACATGCTGAAACACAAGGGAAGATTTAACTTGAGCTTTCAGACCAGACAGAGAAGGAAAAGGAAAGGGTCTTTGCAAACAGAAGAGGGTAATAAAAAATGTTATTTAATTCTCCGTCCCCTCTCCCAAAGCAAACCCTTGGCTTCCTGGTCTGCCTGTAGCTGGGGAGGTGATGGCAGAAAGGAACTCCGCTTAGTGCAGATTTCTGGAACTGGAGACTTTCTCCTGATACTGAAGGATAATTAGAGAAAACAAACAAACAAAACAAACAAGAAAAAACAGTCTTGTGCTAAATGCTCTCGCTGGCATGGCTGTGATTAAGAGACCAGCTGAGCCATGCATGCAACTCACAGCCATTCCCACTGCACTTTCCGTGTGCTCCTTGGGGAGTGATTCACTGGAAAAACGCAGAAGGGAAAGGCAGGGCGGGAACCATTCCCTACTGACTAACACTACTTTTTTTTTGCCAGGGAACTTTCACAGAAAGCAGCAAAATTCAGTTTATTCCTGAGTGAGATGAATCATTTCCCAGTTTTTATACAGCAGCCGTTACTGCCTCCCCTAAACGTATATAAGAACCGTGTGTACTAAAAGAAAATAAACATGGCTGCAAGATGCTGTCCTGTTCACACATTTGTGTTTTTGCACAGCTACAGCTAGGCTGCTGTATGTCCCTGTAGTAGACTCGATTTATAACTTACTGGTCCTGCTTGCGGAGTCCTTACTCAGAGAAAAAAATCGCTTTGTGGGAATCAGATCTGGGTCATAATACGCATAGCACAGGCAACTGGTGGTGAGAGACCCAGTGCTATGGGCCAAGTACTTTTCTTGGTTTGACCTGCTTTGATCCCACTGACATCAATGGACGCCTCTAGATTTCCACTGAGATAACTGGTCTGCAGCTGACGCAATGGAGAACAATATGGAACATAATAGAATAGTGGGAGGTCTTTTTCCTCGCAGAGTTCTGCAGAGCAGGGGCTGCTCCAAAGCCTAAACTTTAGTGTAAAGCTTACAAGCAGCCTTACGAAAAGCCCGAGCAGAAGAATTTGGCCTAAATCAGGAAAAGCCGATTCCCCCTTTTTTTGAATCACCAAAAAATTCCTATTTCTTTCACAAGCACTCCCAGTTCTGTGCCAGACCCCCGTGGAGGCCAGCGAGAGACCATTGTGCACAGCAGGTATGCAGCCAGCCCCGGTTTGTAGCAGCCGAAAAGTTTTGCATCTGTATGTGTGTCACTCTTCTGTCTGCGTCCCCATCCATCCACCTCCAGCTGCCACCTCAGCACCTCTGGCCCCTGTTTTGGGAAGAGTTCCTGTACGTGGGCGCATCCCGGCTGGTGCAAAGGGCTGTAAGCACTCCTCTCTAGGAACTGTTCCTGGTGTGGGACCTTAGTGCTGGTCTCTTATTAGGTCTCCTCTGTTAATCATTCCTTTTTCATGCCGACAGAGCCCCTGCCGCAGACACTCTCCTGCCCCCCAAGCTCTCCTCCCGCACGGGGAGCCCTTGGTGCCCCACGGGACGGTCGGATCCAGGGGTGGTGGCAGTTTCGCCTTCAAAGCCCACCTGGTGCGCGGTTTGAGTCCTGCTCTGGGCGAGGCTCGGTTTATCTTGTAGTACACGCTGGTGGTAAAACCGGTGGGAGACGAGGAGATTTAACGTTGTTCAATCTGAGAGGGAGGTTGTGCAGAAACATTTCTTTCTTGGCCTGGAGACAAGCGTTAATATTAGATGTCGTGGGAGTACACTTCTGAAGTGCAAGGGAGAAAGCTTCGGAGGAAGCAGGGAAAATGCCAGCCCAGGGAGGACTTCGATTTCACTCAGACTCTCAGTCGTGAGCCAAAATCCCTCACTGCCATTGTCAGAGGCTCATCACACCTATATTAACAGAGCCAACAGATCTGATCTTCCCCCGCGCTGAACTGGCATAACTCCACTGCCTTCAAGGGAACTTTGCCAGGCTGTATCCTGGGGGATTTCCTCCCGGCATAATGAATATTAGCATACAAGACACTGAATCCTCCCTCTGAGCAGAGGATTAAATGCTCTTTTAATGCGCTATATGCAGTTCTTAAGCAGATAACATGGGCACTTGCTTGTGCAAAGATTTGACCAAGTAAATGGAGCTGAAAAGCAAACATTTTGCAATTCAAATAATTGCAGAAATTTAAAATTGCTGCAGTGCACTTTGGGAATTATTGGGGAATGGCTGAAAGGGCGGTAACAAAGACCTTGGAGGTGTTGTGCTTAGCCCTGCAACGTGCCGATGTCCCACGAGGAGCTGAAGGCTGGGTGCCGTGAGGGAACGAGTCCATCCCCTTTCTCGCCATCCCTGAGGACTCGTGCAAAAGTTGCCTGGGGATTGAGGGAGCTTAGTCCTTAAATAAACGTGTGCAAGTGTTGCAGGTGGTAAAACACAGTGTTGGGACAGAGCGGGTGGGATCATAAGTGAGCAGAAGGGGATTTTGATACACCCGGGCAGCGTCAGCAGGGATGGGGCACCCCAGAGAGGTGGGGCACGTGCTCTTGGGGCTTCTCGGAAAATCCCAGCCTTGTGCACCAGGGAAACTGCTGAGAGGGGATAGCTCAGTGTTTGGCGAAGCCCTGGCGCTGCCTTAGGCGTGAGGCAGCCCTGCTCTGCTCTGCCCTCGCTCATATCCCTGTCTGCTGTATCCCGAAGGGTGCAAAGGCACCGCGGGTCTGCCCGGCCTTTCCCACCAGGATCGCAGCGGTGTGACCCCACTGCAAGCCTGTGTGAGTGAGGGGACCACCAGGCCCCGCTGGATGCTCCTAAAGCCTCAGGGCCGATGCCAGACGCGGGCGCTCTGTGGCCACGATCCCGTGCTCACCCTACACCCCGCTCCTCAAGGGGCTGTGGGGCGCGTCCGGGAAACCCCCAGACTGGGTCCCTCATGGGCAAAGTCTGGATCCCTGATACCTTCCCGCAGGACACAGGGAGTGTAACCACGGGCTTTTTCTGTCCTGACAGTAAGAAGCCAAGATGCTGCTTAAGGAAAGGATCCCTGCTCGGGACAGATGACAGAGCACCGCGGATAAGGTGAGCGTCTCGGTCGCGAAATTAGATGTTGTGCTTTCAGTATGGTCAGATGCAGAAGCTTTCCACCGGCTTCCAAACATGTTTTGCAACTATTAGACAAGCTGAGTATCAGGCACTGTTCATCTCCCCATAAACCAGAAAAAAAAAAACAGTAATGCTCTCTGCATAATAAGATAATTACCGTCCCTTTGAGGCTCTTGGGAAAAGTTGCCTGTGCTTTGCGCTTATGAGATTACGTGAGCTGAAATCATCCCCCAGAGGTTTGCTGGATCCAGGCAGAGTGAGCAAACCCTCCTGTTTCCTGCTCATGCAACCTAAGACACCGTGTAACGCGGCGCTGCGCTTCCACCGGCGTCGGGAAGCCTTCGCCTGGCTGCCGGAGGGATCCCGTCCCCGGCACGCTCCGTCCTCCCCCCTGGTGACGAAGCTCTTTCTCCACAAGCACATCCCGGAGCCGATTCCCATCTGCTCTGTTCCCTTCCCCGGGGAGGGCCTGACCAAAGCAGTCTGTGGTCCCGTTACACGGGCCCACCTGAGAGCCCCGCGCCAGTACAACCAGCACGCCCCGGCTTTCCCGGGGGGGCTCAGCGTGACCCAGGGCAGCTCCGAGTCAATCGGCGGATCCACGGGGAAATAGAGGGGACGGGCCAGTGATCCCGGCTGCTCTTTTGGAGCCATTATTGTTTAACTGGTAAACATTTCCTTTAAATGCCTACATGGTTTCCAAAAAAATAAAAATAAAATGAAATAAATTGCAAAGCGTAATGGGAACAAATATTCCCCGGGGGGGTGTATCCTGCCATTCAGCCACACATCAGGCCCCTGCTATCTTTAAGGCTGGCTCTGTGCAGAGGCAGGCGCCTAAGTCATTTGAAAAACAATAAACCTCTGTGCTCTAATTTCCCAAGGAAAAACGTAGACAAAACGAGTGGCGCTTCGGCACAAAGCGAAGCGCAGAATTTTCTTTGATAAATAAGCAGGCTTTTACCACCAAAAACCTGCCGGCAGCTGGGGGACCCGCCTGCCGCATCTGCCCCGGGGCGTCCCAGGAAACCTCCGAGCATCCTTGAGGGCTGGCCGAAAAGCAGCCTCCCTGCCCTGGCAGTCCATTGCCTGCTCCTGCAGGACTTTGCCGGTGTAGGGAGTTTTGCGATGAGTCCAGGGGGGACTAAAGGGGCACGGCGGGACCCTGCGGCCCAGCCTTGGGTGGCGGGGGGAAGGCGACGCAGAGCCACGTGCGGTCTCTTTTAGTGCCAGAGAAATGAATTTGCGCTGGTGACGGACGATTTCAGGAAGCCCGTAAGGGGACGGGGGCTACGCTGGGGTCTCCCTCGCTTGCCGTTAACCCGCTGCCCAGCCAGGAGAGCTCTCTGCGGGGAGGGGGCCGGGGACCTCGCGCTCCCCCTAAACGCTCCGGGGGCTGTACGGACGCTCCGCAGGTAAGCCCGGACACCAGCACCGGAGCAGCACGGCCCCCCGCTCAGATCCAGCGACAGCCCCGGGGACACCCCAGCAGCACGCCCCCCTCCCCCCAGCAGGGCCAGACCCCCCCCCCGACCCCCCCCCGGGACCCACCGCATCCCTGCCACTTGTCACCGCGTGTCCCCCCCCCACTCCCGGGGCCGGGCTCTGCCGGGTCCCCGCGCATCCCCCCGGCGCATTTCGGGGGGCAGCTGGCGGCCGGCGGGGGGGGGTCCGGAGGAGTTGGGGGGGCTGGCATCAGGGCGGGGGCAGGCGGCTCCCCCCCCCCCCCCGTGTCCCGGCGCTTCCCCCCCCCCTCCCCGGCTCCGGGAGGCTCCGTTTTTCCTCCTCATTGGGTCGGGGCGGAGGGACCGGCTGGGGCTCGGGGGGGGGGGGGGGGGAAGGAAACGCCGGGGGGGGGCCGCGGCGAGGCGGCGACTCCGCGGCTCCGCCACCGCCACCGGTGAGTCCCGGCGGCTGCGGAGCCCCCCGGGGGGCCCGGCACGGCGGGGGGGGGGGGGGGCGCATCTTCGGGGGGCGAAGGGGAAGGCGAGGGGGGGGGCAGGGGGTAAAAGGGGGGTAAAAGGAGGGGGGAGAGGGCTCGGGCAGCGCGGGGGCGTTGGCGGAGAGGGGCTGGGGGGGCTGGGGGGGCTGGGGCAGGGGGCGGAGAGGGGTGGGCAGGGGGCGTCCTGCCCCGGGGGGAGCGGGGCTGCGGGACGGGGGTGGCATCGCTGAGCCCCGCTGTGCCGTGCCCGCACCCTGGGGTGGTGCTGGCACCCTGCGGGGGGTGCCCGCATCCCGGGTGCCCCCCCGGTCCCCGCAGCATGTCCCCGTCCCCCCCCCCGGTACCCACGTCCAGGGGCTCAGCTCCGCGGTGCTGAGCAGCATCCATCCCCCTGCCCCTGCTCCGCGCCGCTGGTGTCCCAGCCCGTGCGGGCAGCGGCTGGAAGGGGTCGGAGGGGGAAAGCTGCGTCCCTGCTGCTGCTGCTGCTGCTGGTGCTGGTGCTGACCCCCCCCAGGGGGTCTGGGCACCGACCTGCGGGGCTGAGAGCGGCGGGCTCACCTCCAGAACCAGGCCACGCTGTTGGCAGAAATGCAGCTGGGGGGGGGGGTGGCTGGGGGGGCATCTCGTCCTCCCGAGGGGCTGCATCCTCCCGAGGGGCTGCGTCCTCCCGAGGGGCTGCATCCTCCCGAGGGGCTGCAACCTCCGGCATCGCTTCGGAGGCAGCCCCCAGTTCGTGCTGCTGGCATCACCCGCAGCTTTAGCCTGGGGTCCGCGGGCCGAGCTGGGCGAAGCGCTGCTCACCTGCCTTGGGGGATGGATTTTCCTGCTGCCCACCTGCCTCCGGGGTTGTATTTTCCCGCTGCTCACCTGCCTCTGGGGTTGTGTTTTCCCTTCGGTTGCTGCTGTGGGTTGGAGAGCAGGCTTGGAAGCGTAATGGGGGTGTTTCCGGCTGGCGGGAGAAGGACCCACCAGAGCACAGGGCTGACCGAGGAGCCTTTGCTGCCCCCTAAACCAGCAGAAGCTCAGATGCACCTACGTAGTTTCACTTGCCAAGCCGTGGGGCTTCATCTCATCATTCAAGAAATGAGAAAGACACTGAAAAAAAGCTTTTTTTTTTCTTTTTCAAGCCTGAAAAGATTTTCCTTAAACTACGTACTTTAAAAATGGAATACTAGGATAGATAGTGGCAACAGGTTGGAGGATCTTCTGCAGCTTTGAGGAGGCCGATTTTCACAATTTTCATAAACTCGTAAAAGAGACAAGTATAGACTATAATATCTTCCACTTTCAAAACTTCATCTGATCCTAAGCAACCATAATTTTGTGACCCCGGGGGAATACTCAGACCGCTTGAGGTAGGGCAGTGCTGCTCCAGTTCAAAGAGAAAAACAAGCCGTCTGTATTTTCAGCTTGTGCCCTGCGTTTCTTCCCTTCCCCACAGGGAAAGCTCCCATGGTGGTTGCAGGAATTCTGTGGGAGGACTGCGATGGTTGGCAGGGTTTGACTTGGAGGCTTCTGGAGCAGCACCGCTAGCCCAGGATCTGTGCCTGTAGGGAAAATATGCGTCCCAGTACAGCTCTGGGGAAAACCCCTGTCTGAGCAGCAGGGATTTAGTCCGTCTTTGTACACCAGTGTCCCTGGGACGTCTCCAGAAGGGATGGGGAGAAAAAATATTCTTTCGCTGTTTTTTAAAAACTTTCCCACAGGTCTTTCCTGATGGTGGAGGTACGATTTATTAATCATTAGAACATGAAATGTACTGTTAAGTTTGGAGGAAAGGTAGGAGAACGGAGGGCTGCAGGCTGCGTATCACCAAAATCCTCCTTACCTCCTCAAAGCCAGCCTCGTACCTTGGTTAAGACGGGCCCAGGAGTGTGCAGCTCCCCGCTGGGTGCTGGACCCAGGGGATACGTGGGCAGCCAGAGGAGCGGGGTGGCGACGTTGCCACCCCTTGCTGTGCTTCTGGAGCCAGGCCCTCAGCTTCTGCACCGGGTTCAGCGGTGGAGCGAGGTCCTGGCTGCGTTTTGCAGCGATTCAGTCAATTCACTGCGACGTGCAGCTTCCGTTGCGCAGCCAGGCCGAGCCATGTGTCCGCTCACTGACCGTGATGAGTCCTGGTGCTGCTCAGCCAGCCTTTGCCTTGTGATATTGCACAGAAACAGGCACGAGATGCTTGCCTCTAAGGGGCAGGAAGGCACAAACCCCTGCACGGCAAGGGATCGCCTGCGTCGGGTACTCCGCTGCGGTCAGACCAGCCATGGGCTCGGGGCTGGTGCCAGGGGATCTCAGAAGCAGCGGGAAGCTCCAGCACGTTTGCTGGGCGTTGAGCAGATGCAAGGCACGCCAGTTTGTCTCCAGATGCAGGCCAGGTGGAAGCCTCCATCTCTCTGTGCCTCAGTTTCTTCACCTGCACGAAGAGATGCTGCTGCCTGTCTTGGAGGAGGACTTGAAGAGTTACAGGTCTATCGATTTGGGATGATCATCCCCAAAAACCTGGCGTTAGGAATTGTCCATAGAAGTTTGGGGATGAACCTGCAACTCTCCAGTCCGTTCTCATCCCACATCACCTGGGGATTTCAAAACTTTTGGGTAGCTCTGCAGTTTCAGAAGGATGCTCCCTGCTGTGTTGTATCCCGGTAAAGCAACTCCTTTTTCAAGGTTTAATCAGAAAGAATGATTCTCTCTTTAATTGTCGTATGTTTAAGGCGGGTTTCTTTATTTCTTCCTCCTTTAACTGCTGCCATCCGGAGGCCAACTGTTTTGTATAAATTAGACACTGTGTAAATTAGATATTGTTATTGACCTTCTTCAGCCCTGTTTCATATTTGTCCTCTGCTAGAAAATCAAAGCCTCTATTTCCAACTTGGTTAGTACTGACTCTGCAGACGGGACATATGGCCCTTAAAGCACTTTTCTCTGGCAAGAGCTTGTATTTTAAAGAGAGGAAGATCAGATTTCAGTATGTTATGTGGTGGGAAAATGCAGCTTTACAATGCTGTATGGATTAAGAAATTACAAGCCATTGTTTTGGCCTTGCTGCCTGGAATTGGCTGCATGTTTTGAACGATGCAGGTTTTTTCTGTGCAGCCCAACGAGGGCAGTACCGCCACCCCATCCCACCCTGTGTGGATGCCTCACAGGGAAATTTCTGTTCCCTTAGAGCTGACCTGGCTGTCAGTCTCATGCCGTGCCCTTCTTCCACCCCCTGTCCCCATCGGATGTTATCGGATGTTGTCGGCTGGGTATGGGCACCACGTGTTCACACCTTTTTTTTGCTCTGTTCCAGGGTTCCCCGCTGAAGCGTGAGACATGCAGTAGGAGCCAGCGCTTCCCACCGAGGTGTGACCCTGGTCCTTGCTGCACAGCCCAGCGCGCAGCGGGAGGGGACAGGACATGCCCCGAATCGGCTGCCTCCTCTCGGGACTCGCCTTCATCCTCAGCACGACCAGCACGGAGGCTTTTGCCCGGGCAGGGTAAGCTCCTTTTTGTCTGCATCTCCCAGATGTGTCACAAGCACATGCTGAGCTGTCAAGGCACTGCTCGTCCTCACCCGGTTGTGGGCACATAGCTGGGCTGGCAAGGAGCTGGGAAAAGGCTCCGCAGAGCCCTCCTGGGGCAGCCACATCTCGGCAGGCCCTCGCTGGGGTCTGTTTGCTGGGCCACTGAAGCGAAAAACCCCTCTAGAGAAAATGCCCTGGCTCTGTTCAGCCCATGCAGGGGACACAAAGGCACTCTGGGCTTTTTGTCCGGGAGAGTCAAAAGCTAAACAGGCCCTGAGCTGTTCAGGAATTACTATTGTCCCTTTCAAGCACATCCTTGCACAAAAATACTCGTGCTGTCTTGCTGTCGTGCCAGTCAGGCCTTGCAAACGAGCCGTCAAAGCAGGCTGCCATCTCGCAGCTCCGAGAGGCTGCAGCGTGCAGGGGATGCAGGTATTAAAAGCCCCAGGGACTGCTGCAGCAGTTGCGGCCCATGGGAGCAGCAGCCCCAGCAATTCCCCTTCCCTTTCCTGGAACTGGGGCTGACACAGGCCCTGCATCTATCCCAGCACGACCTGAATAGCCACATCTCAGCTCCCTGCTGGGCCAAAAGGTGCCTAGCGCTCAGCGCCCCAGTTCCTTCCCTTGCCAAAAGGAGCTCGAGCTCAGCCCCTGCCCCGCAGATTCGGCTCACATTTTCTACAAAGTTTGTTTTTACATTGAAATACCCTCCTCTAGCATTAAACCTTTCACATTCTGGTCGTGACCATACCCGCAGGCTGAATTCCTCTCTCACACGCACACACTGCAGCTATAGCTTTATTATAAAATCTGCAAAGCAAACAATTGCCATTTAAAAACCCTGTCTTCTGTAACATTAACCAGTGAGGCTGAGAGGAGTTTTCTGGAGTTAATGGAAGCCATCTGATGTCCGTTGTTAATTCCCAGACTTTTTTATTCTAATTTTCTAATCAAGCTGGGAGGCTGAGACAAGCAAGCAAGCTCCTCAGTGGGACTGAGCTGCTTGGGCTGGAAACTGTTGAAGAAAAAGAATCTTTAACTGATACCGCTTTGGCTGTTAACCTTGGGAAAGTTTTTGACTGGGTCTCAGTTATCTTAGAAGGAACAGAGGGCAGCTTTCTTCTGTCCTCCACCTTTTTGCTTTGAGCCTGACCCTTTCTGTGAAGTCATTAATTTTTTGGTGACCACAGAGGCATCAGGCTCAGGAACAAAAAAGTCTCGGAGAGGAAAAAATACACCTAAAATTGAATGGTTTTAGGGGAAAGGAGGTAGTGAATGAAAGGAGAACAGCCCTGAGTGAATCCCCCCTGCTAAATCTAGGCCCCGCCTGTCCAGGACAGAGGAACTGTGCAGGGGTGAGTGGACGAGGGGGCGTCAGTGCCTTCGTGCCGGGCTGGGAAGGAGGAGGCCGTGCAGCCCGCAGCGCTGCCAGCTTTGTCTCCCTGCCCCGAAACAGCTTGGAGTCACCTCCCGGGTCACTTGGGCACTGAGCCACTGCCGTATAAATAGCCCTGTGTAATTTGGGGTTGTCAGGCTGTGTCCCCAGCTGGTGTAAAGCCCCTTTGGCGTGTTGGGAGAAGCGTCGGGCTCGTGTCCCAGCTGGGGCCTGACCCGCGCCCCTCTCTGCTCAGCCGCAGGGCCTGCGCCGCCGAGCCGCGGAGCCGGACGGCCGCCTACACCGAGTCCCACGTGCAGCCCGTGTACCAGCCCTACCTCACCACCTGCCAGGGCCACCGCCTGTGCAGCACCTACAGGTGAGGGAGCTGCCTGCTTTCGTGAGCAGGAGCTGGAGCCGTCGCAGCAAAGCAGCACCCGGAGTGGTGTGGGAGCGGGGTGGAGGGCTTGGGATGGTCCCTGATGGTCAGTCCCGTGGCTCAGCCCCGTCTCTGCGTTGCAGGACCATCTACAAGGTTGCCTACCGGCAGGTGTACAGGCAGGTGCCCCAGCACGTGGCCTCGTGCTGTCCCGGCTGGAGCAGAGCCAGCAGCCACGCGCTCAGCTGCAACACAGGTAAGGAGGCCGCTGTGCCACCCCGGGGCCAGCGCTCGACTTCCCTGTCCCCAACCCCCTGTGCCCAGGTAGCTCAGGTCCCTGGATGAGGCCCCAGCAGCCAGCTCTCTCGTCTACTGACACCAGTCCAATTCCCCCTGTAGGAAAGCATTTACATTTTTAGCCTCCAATAGCACAACTAAATGTGGCTCGATTTCTGATTAATTTCTATCCTTTCTCTGCTGCCTCACAGGCCTTTTTCCTTTGGGATTGTTTATTAACTTTATGGTCACCAGAGGATAAATAAAATGAGTAAGTCCTTTCCATATAAATCAGCAGTAATGGAAGAGAAATGCTTTCAGGAGGAAATTGTGATGTGCAGCACAAAACAAACGCAAAACACATCAGCAGCTAATCTGCCCCCAGCAGAGCTCGGAGCTCAGCACCAGCCATGTCCCAGGCGTGATGCTGCCTGAGCTGCTGGGGCTGCAGTGTGGCCCTTCTGCCCTGGCCCTGTGCTGGCTGCAGGCACCTTGGCCTCTTTCCAGGCTGCAAATCCAAGCTCTGTTCGTCACACTCCAGCTGTGTCCCACACACCCTGGTGCTGCCAGCACTGGCCAGCGCAGCCCCCCGGGATGGACTGGTGCAAGGGCGTGCTGCTCTGTGCACGTGCGTGGTGCGTGCACACACACCCGTGGTGGCCGGGGAGGGGGCTCGGGACCCCCCCCAGCCCTGCCAAGTGACGCTGTGTCTGATTGCTCTTGCAGCTCTCTGCCAGGTGCCGTGCCAGAACGGCGGCCGCTGCGCCTTCCCCGGCCGATGTGCCTGCCCGCCCGGCTGGACGGGGCTCTCCTGCCAGACAGGTACCGCTGCGCCCCGCTGCCCTCCTGGCCCATCGGTAGGGGACAGGGACCAGCACTGTGGCTCCTCACCAAGCCTGGTGCTTCCCAGAGCCCAGAGGGGAACCTGTGTGTGACCTCTCTGCACACACACCTACGCATCCTGCTCCGGGGCACCGATGCCTGCTGCTCCAGCCGGGAAAGCAGGGAAGCTCAGAGCTCCCTGTGGCTGTGCTGGTGCTGCCAGAAGTAGAGCACAGCCCTGGTACCCACATTTGCTCTTTGCTGCTGCTCCACACTGGGTCAGCACGAGCAGAGGCTGTGCTCTGCTGCGACTGCAGCCAGCAAAGGGCCTTGTGCAGAGCAGCCGTCACGCTCACGGGGTCAGCCCGAGACTCTATTTGCAGTGACCCATCTCCCAGCCTTTGTAAACTCGTGCTGTAAACTAAGACACCCATTTACTGCCCAGACTAAATCTGTAAAACCAAAAATATCCGGCAGTGGAGGGGAAGGGTTCCTCTCCTGCGTGAGAGCAGCTCCTTGCTGGAGCTCGGGGAAATCTGGCAGAGCCGAGGCAGCAGTGTTCGACAGACCTTAGCACACCAGCATGGTGCAAACCACGTCTGCCATGTCTCCTGGCTTTCCACCCTCCTGTAATGCAGAGGAGGAACGTGTGGCATTGACCCACGCTGGGCAGGGCAGGGCTGAGCGCATTGCTGACAGCTCTGGCTCCAGCGCGGGGGGAAAGGATTTTCCCACTGCCTAGAAGAGATTCGCCCGGGCGTGGGAAGCAGCTCTGCTCATTTTGCTTTGTGGGAACAGCTTTAATAACTCCCCCGTGTGAGGAGAGGTTACTGGGTTTTATACACACTTGAAAGGCTGATAGCTCCTCGCCACGGCTGGCTGGAACCAAAACCCCGGCCGTAAATCCAGGATGAGAGCCAAGCACTGCGGGAGGCAGTGCGGGGCCGCCTGCGCCTGCCTGCTCGGGGATAGTGACCACCCCAGCCAGAATTTGGACATTTCTGAGCTTATCTTTTGCTTCTGACTCTTATATATGGGGAGACCAGAGCTGTGCCCAGCACAAATGCCAGCCCGGTCTGGGTGTCCTGGGCCCTGCCTGCGGTCCCATCACATCAGCATGGCTCTGGCAGGGGAGCAGCAGCACCCCTGCTCGTGTGGCACCGCCGTCCACGCCCCTCGTCCCCCGTGAGCATCTCCCCCCAGCCCCGTCCCCACGGAGCCATCCCTGTCCTTCCAGATGTGGACGAGTGTGCCGGCCGGAGCCACGGGTGCAGTCAGCTCTGCGTCAACACGGCCGGGAGCTTCCGCTGTGCCTGCCGGGATGGCTTCAGCCTCGCTGCTGACGACAAGGCGTGCCAGCCCGCGGGGCTGGGCCCCGGGCCAGGGACCTTCAGCCAAGCAGGTAACCTTCTGCTGAGGCAGCACAGCCCCAGCTGCTCGGGGCCTTTGGTGCAAGCTGGGATTACCCCTCAGCATCACAAGGTGGCTGGAGCAGGACTGGCAAGAGACAGGAGAGGGGACAGCAGCCAGCACCCATCAGCTTTATTCCCAGTGACCCAGGAGACCCAAACAACCGCCCTTGTGCACGAGTTCGGCCCCTGCAAGGGTGACAGAGCCCGCTGTGGCATGCGGTGGCCGGGGCTGTGGCTGTGCTCTCCGTCATCGTCGTCGTTCTTCTCGCAGGGCATGTCTGGAGCCACGAGGAGCATCGGGCGCTGCTGGTGACGGCCCATTATTACTTTTGGTACGCGCTGTGACACTTCAAACTCGTACCGTGAGTAATAATGCGCTGTGGCCAGCACTGGCATCGTGAGGGCAAGACCTGGGAGAGCAGGGCAGCCCCCGGCATGTGCCCCGCCACCTGCCTGCCTTTGTCCCACGTCCAGGGTCCTCGGCAGGGACAATCCTTTGAGCTCAGCACGGGACAGGGCAGAGCTGGGTGCTAACTAACCTCCTGACAACACGGACGTTTTGTCCTTTAAGCATCAAAGCCTGAAACGCTCCCCCACTTTGTTCTAGGTACTCCAGCGGCCAGGAGAGGCGTGCTCTCGGTAGTGCCAGGTCCAGGTGCCTGCGCTCGGAGCAGGCGTTGGATCTCATTCCTGAGCCCTGGTGTTCCCTAGGAGGGGAGCAGCAAGCAGCAGTGCTTGGCCTGAGCCCAGCACATCCCACTTCACCTCGGATGAATTTAGGGTTTTTACTAACCGACCTTTTCTTGGTCGTATTTTTTTCAGGTCCCTCCAATGAAATGAAGGAAGAGATGAAAGACCTGAAGAACAGAGTGGAAGCGCTGGAAGAGGTGGGTGTTCGCTGCACCCCTCTGCCCCTTCCTTCCCTGCCCAGCCGTGGCCCACGGCCGTGCACAGCCGGCTCCAACCCCGGGCTGTGTGCAGCCAGGCTTTCCCTCCACCCCTGCTCTATTTTTAACGCCACGCCGGCCTCACGCAGGCAGGGATCGGGCAAGGATCCCAGCTGTGCTCCACACTGCCGCAGAGCCTCGCAGCGGCTCTTGCAGCATGGTGTCCCTTTGAACACAACCAAACACCCCCCGCCAACACCACTCCTGGCTGGGGAGGGCATGCTGACGGCTCCCCTTCTTCCCCGCAGAAACTCCAGCTGGTGCTGGCCCCCTTCCACAACCTCGCGACGTCTGAGCCCGAGGACATCGGCGCGGACCCCATCAGCCGGCTGTCCCACTCCCTGCAGCAACTGGACAGAATCGACTCGCTGAGTGAGCAGATCTCCTTCCTCGAGGAGCGGCTGGAGACATGTAAGTGCCCGGAGGAAGGGGGGGGGATCGAAGTGTTGCACTCCACCCCTCCACATTTCTCCCCAAGCAGTCAAGCGCCACTAAGCCGGCCTCAGACCTCAGACCGCGGCTCTGCTCCGCCAGCGGCCTGGGGCTGTTTGTGCCCTGGTGCAGGGAGGAGGCGCGGAGGTTGGCCACAGATGCAAGCCAGCCAGACCAGTAACACACACGCCACTATTAATCTGTATCTCCCCTCAAACTCAGCAGCCTGTAATTAATAAAAGATGAACACAAACAGCCCATTAGCTTCATTTCAAAGATGTCTTTATGGCTGCAGCGTCTGATTGCCCTCATAGCATCCAGAATAGCAAGGCAGGCACACGGAAACGTGGCTCTGAGGCAGAAGCAGAAGGAGCCCACCATGAGCGGTGGCTCACATCTCAGTCAGCACCTTCACCAGCCCTGTTCCCTTCCTGTAGCACTGTGACTTAGTCCAGGATGAAATGAAAAGAATCCCAAACTCGTAGGAAATCAATAGTCCAAAAAGTCAATCAGGAAAGTTTAGGGAGCATGCTGAAGCTGGCAGATTTATCAGCCTCTGAAGTTTTAGGCATGTTTCTTTCTGAAGTCTATAGCACAGTCCTGTGCCATGCAGCACACCAGAGGAGGTGTCTTAGGAGCAAACTGAGCAGATTGGAGCAAGGGATGCTGGTGAGAGCTGCCGGTGTGACCGAATGTGGTGTGTCCTGCCTGGCATGCTCCCCTGCAGCACGGCGGAGCAGGGCAGTGCTGGAAGGGTGCCCTTGGGCCCATGACGATTGCCCAGAGCTCTCTCTGGAGCACTGCGGTTTGACTCGTAGTAGAGCACAAACCGTGTAAACACTTTATTTTGATCTGCAGCTTGTAGGCGATTTGCAGCTAATTTTCCCATGAAAAAAATCCAGTCCAACGTTCCCAGAACCCAGCCATGGTTTGGCTGGCTCAGGAGCTGGTGCGCAGCAGCAGCCTGCTGCTAACTGAAGAGGGGTTACATGGAGAGACAAAGGGGCAGCGAGGTTTCAGGGCATATCCAGTCCCAGCTCGCTGCTTGTGGTAATGGTTTAGATATAACAGATTGCAAAGAGCATTCTTGAAGCTTCAAAATGACCCTTTAAAAAAAAAAATCTCAGAAAGGGGTAATTATCAGAACCACCAAGTGTCACACAGCAGACCGAGTTTCCTGGCATTGTCCTGTACATATTCTTAGTGACAGCACCGAGGAATGTGAGTAACATCACAAGGTAACGTGGATTTCTTCCAAGGGATTACTCCAGAGCCCTGAAATTAGCTTCTGCCAAGCCTGTTCCAGCAAGCAAAGCGTGCTTTTGACCCTCCCATGTTCTTGGAAGTCCCCGGAGGACACAAGACCGTTCTTTCTCTCCAGAGAGCGGTGGGGTTTGCAGGGCATCCCATGGAGAGTTACGTAGCCATCCATTTTCTGTGCCTTGTGAAGTGTAACGCAAAGGTATAGCTGCACCCCTCAATTCTCTGCCCGGTGGGGCTGTGTGTAAGGCCTAAACAACATTTCCTCTTCCTTAAACCACCGGCGAGGGCACGAGGTTGGATCTCAAGCCGTAACCACTTGAGCCCCCTCCAAGCCTGCATTACCCGGGTTAGCACAGACCGTGCCAGTGCTCGGCGAGGCCGCTGACAGCCAGCTGGCAGACAGGCTCATCACTGTGCTGGCTGCTCTGCGGCCACGGCTCCGTCCCCAGCCCACAAAACCTCCCTGGGCTTCTGCTCGGGCCAGCCGAAGCGCTGGGGGCTTCAGCGACCAGCAGGGGCTGCTTCCAATTACTGTCACCCAGAGCCACAGGCTGCGGTCGGGACAGGCTGGTCCCAGGCAGCGTTATTGTCACTGCTGTCCCCACCTCGGGACGCTTTGTGCAGGACTCCCCAGGCCCAGGCAGGGCTGGCGAGGGCTGCGGCATGCCAGGGAGGTGAGCGCCACGCTCCCAAAGGCAGCAGGAGGGAGCCAGGAGGGCTTTGTTTGGCAAAGGGAAACCGGCAAATACGGGTGACGTTTATAAAGGTCCAGGTCAGCCCTGTCGTTCTGGGGAGAGAGACAGCGAGAAGATTTAGCACCTTCTGCAAGACGGGGATTGGTTATGGCCAGCACAGGAAACCCTGCGCTTCTGTGCCCATCACGAGCTTGGCTGGAGGTGCCCGGGGCAGGGTTTGCCTGCACATGCTGTAAGGCCAGCTCTTGGTAGGTGCAGCCTGCCGTAACAGCTTATAGTTGTGTGATACGAGCCCCCAGGGAGTCAGGCAGTACCCCCCCAGCCCACGCACACATCTCCAGCCAAGCAGTAGGACAAGAGAATTGCATTAGCTACGAGCCAGTCGCTGTCACCACACCAAACCCCGGCTAACAACACCGCTGGATTGATTTATTTATTTTTAATCTTCCCAGGTTCCTGCAAGAACGAACTCTAGCTGAGCGCCTGAGGAACTGGAGGAAGCGGAGTGCATCCGTAGCGTTTATCTCACTCTCCAGCCACAGGCTGGGGCTGAAGCCACATCATCCACAGGAAGACACAGGGTAGCGGGAGAAGGCTGGTTTCCCATCAGCATCTCCGGCGTTTTCTCTTCCAAGTCACCTTACCAAAGGTCACGCAGTTACTTCCAAACTGGACTCCTAAACCTCGAGCATCCCACCCCACTCCTGCCGGAGGGGCAGACAATAAATGCCATGCCTCACGCCGTTAGCGGTGCCTGAGTGGCTCTACGTGAGGCCGTGTGGTGCTTGGTGGTGTTTGGCTTTTATTTGGTATCACCCAGAGACATCACCCACAAGAGCCTGGGGCACTGGGGGGGGTTGTGCTGCGTGCCCAGCACTAATTCCCAGCAGAGCACAGCCCCGACCCGGGCAGGACAGTTGTCCCCACGTCCCACCTGAGTATTCTTGGACTTTCTCCCGAAGAAGGTGCAGACAAGGCAGGTGCTTTTTCGAGCATTTGGAGGGCTGTGGATTTGTGGCAGGGGGCAGCCCCAAGCCAGGCAGCGCCGCAGGGAGGGACGGGTGCAATTGGTCCCTGCAAAGGTACTGCACGGGGCAGGTACGGGGACGGGTGTCCCTGCTGCGGCACCTGTCCTGCCCCTGGGGACCTTCCTCCCTCCGCAGCCAGCGCTGGAAGGGGGCTGCTGCTTTGTATCTCCTTAGGGTAGCTGCTGCGGCGGCTTGCTCTGAAATTACCTGCTTAGCTCAGCCCTCTGCACCACCCCCGAGCCCTGTAGAGCAGTAAAGATGATGCTTTTACACGGGCCTGAAGGCAGAGTCTGGTTTTACCTGCTCTAATGCAAAACCTTTCCCCATGACACTCCCACCGTCCACGCAGAGCGGACGGGGACAAACCTGTGCAGCTCAGCCATGCCCACAGGGTGACACCAAGCAGGGGACCAGTCCTCTGCACACCTGGATTCAGGGCCAAGGGCCGACAAATCCCTTTGTTTCCACTGGCACAGTGCTGGCTGTGGGGTAGCTGGTCTCTCCCTGCCCTACAGTTGCTGCCTCCCAGCCCTGTTTGCTCAAGCCCAAGGTCGCAGGTGCAGCAGAGCGGATGTGACCGACCACGTACGAGGCTTTCCTACGACCACAGCTGCAGGAGGAGCCACGTGGGTACGGCCGTGCTGCAGGGTTGTAATAAAATAAAGCCTCCTGCTGAGTGAACCGAGGCTGCGGACCTGTTGCTGGGGGCATGGAGCTCCCCAGGGCCCTGCTTTGAGATGGGCTTGGAGCCACTGAGACAGGGCCCTGGGGGTCTTTGTCCTCCTGCCTCAGACCAGGCAGGGGCTCAGCACGGGGCTGTCAAAACAAGGTTGTAAAATTGCCACCAGATCACCAAACCCTCCCCCTGACGGGTCAGCATCACTCCTCCTGTGACAGCCTTCCTCCCCCAGCTCCCACACAAGACCAGGAGTCTCCTTTATTTAAATAACCAAAAGGTGTACTTTTTTTTTTTTTTTTAAAGCAAATACATTATTCTCACCCCAATTAAAAGCGAGCAGCAGACAACGCACAGAGGCACCACTCCCTCCTCCCAGGTGCTGCAGGAGTCACCCCGTGGCTGCTCTCCTGGGACCTGTCTGGGTTTAACCTCTCTGACAGCCGCTCGTCTGCCGCTCTTACAAAGTGCTGGTTCGGTTTCCGTCCTCCCACCCCGACCCACCCCACGGGTCGGACACCTGAGACCGTACCGTAAGGCCCCTCCGTAAAGCCCCAGCCCCCTGCCAGCTCAGCCCAAGCGCTCCCTCCCCTGGGGACTGCTGGCTGTGTGGGATCCCCCTGCCTCGCCCAGGCGAGGCTTTACCCCCAGAAATGCCCTGTGAGCCCAGTTCCACCAGTGCAGCCACAGACAGGCTGCAAGACCTGGTTGTATGGGTTACCCTAGCAGCCCCAGGGGGCTCACCTCAAGGTGTTGCTCCCTGCTCCTTCAGCAGGGGTGCCGAAGTCTCCCTGCACCCTGGAAGCAGCTCGGTGAGCCAGCCCTGCTCTTCGCAGAGGGCATCGGTGCTCCTGCAGCTCCCAGCGAGGGATCCAGGAGCCCTGTGGGCCCGCTACCCCGGAGCGCAGGGGAAACCCCATTAGCTGAACTCCTGCTCTGAGGACTGAGCTTATTCCCCCAGGGGAAGAGCCGAAGCCTTCCAAGCTCCGCTGCTCGTTACAGAGGCAGCTCTCACCCCCTGTGGCTCCTCCTGAGTTTTGCATCTCTCGCAGAGCGAGATCAGCCCACAGACATGGGAGAGGCACCATCTTTCGGCCAGTGCTGACCACGACAAGACGAGCGTGACGGAGCCCTCTGCATCTGGAACGAGTACCACGGGCACCGGGATGTTTGGTGCGAGGGGGTCAAGCAGGCAGCACAGCAGGGAGCCGGCAGAAGTTTGCACCAAGGAAGCACTGGGGCAGCCCAGGTGCGTGTCCCGCAGCGTCCAGAGGCTTGGCCCAGGACCCTGACAGATCTGTGCAGTTCTTAATCAAGCTGTGGCTCTGAATGCCTGCTACAGGCGTGGGGTCTCATTCAGAAGATGACTTCTGGCAAGGCTGGACGGCACTCAGACAGCCCCAGCCCGCTTAAGCTGGCTTGGTGAGACCACAGCTTCCCTCTGCACTGCTGCACCCCTCAGTGACCAAGAGCACTTGTTCAGACAGGGGAAAATCCAAGCCCTAAGAGACATTTAAAAGGCCGGCTGGCCGCATGCACTCCCCTTTTCTGCCCACCTGAAGTTATTGGCCCTAGGAGCTTTCCACAAAGTGCGAAAGACTCGGCTCAAGAGTGCCTGGGCGATGCAGAGCCCCAGCACAAAACGCTGCTGAGACCCAAGGGCATCTCTCAGAGACAGCTGTGAGCTCTGCCCTGCCTGGGGAGGACACCGTGCTCCCAGCACGCACAGAGTTGGGCTTTTTACCCAATTTTCAGCCTGGTCTGAGCAGCGTCACGTGCAGATACGCATTGCTGCCTGGTGGCTTTCCATCTGGGGCCGTACAGGGCCAGGCCAGCACCTAACACAGGCGTGGGGACACGGGGCAGGGCCCAGCCTCCAGCCAGGCTTTCTTCATTGCCCCACAGCAGCCGCCCGAGCTGGGGAACTCACCTCTCTGGTCATTGAGCCCTTTGGTAGCACAAGTTTGATGCCTGAGAAATACAGAAAAAGGAGACGTTTCATTGCAAGATAATGTACCCAGAAGAGAAATCCACTCAATGGGGAACCTCAGCGCTGGCTCAACACGCCTCGTGTGCCAGTCCACGATGTCCCCAGAGTTAGAAGTCACTGCAGAGGAAGAGAAGTTCCTTGGGTATTTGGCAACAGACAGGTCCCCTCAGCCACCACCGCATGGTGCCGCCACTGGAGGAGCATCTAGGACGAGTCCTTCACCTCGCCTGGGCGGCCGGACAGCCTGAAGAGGGTCTCCCTCATGGTGCGGTAGCATCTGTCAGTAAGGTCAGAGACATCGTCTGATGTCAGGCCTTTGGTCTCTATCGGAGGCAGAACCTCGACCTTGATTTTGCCTGGGAAGACAAGAAGAGCCTGTGAGAATCCCCCACGCGACGGGAGCGCTGCTCTCTGCCCTCCCGGGACACCCGCACCCCCTGCCCAGCCCTCACCACCCAGGGCTCCAGGCACCCACCCTCAGCCATCCGCCCCTGCCAGCGCAGGCTGTGCGGCCCTCAGGGGAAGAGATCGCCCTGGGAATTAGGCCCTGTCCTGAGCAGCTGCACAAAGCAAACAGCAAAGCATTTCCCATGCCCCACTCTGCAGGGCAGGGCAGGAGAAGAGGCTGCAGGTTCTGGCAGCGCCGTGCTTTGGGTTAGGCCCCTCTGCCCCTCGGCAACAGCCAAGCCCATGCCACATATCAGGGTGTAAATCCACATCGGGACCCAACACTCTACCGAAAGACTGCGGGAGCGGCTGCTCTGCAGGGTTTTCAGCCAAGGCTGGGGCAAGCACGCAGGGCTCAGCCTGAGCCAGGCGCTCCCTCCATCTGCTCCTACCCGGCCTCCTACCTTTGGCTGGCTCTGCTGAGCCAGGCGCGGAGCACGCAGAGCTCCCAGAATTAGAGTTACTGATCCGAGCTGGTTGAAAGCCAACTTTCTGCCCAGCACTTTCACTGACAGCCTTCTGAGCATTAATACAACTTGCAGAGGGGTCTGAAAGGCCAGGAGGCAGACGGTGCTTGCTTCTTCCCCAAAGCCTGAGCCCTCACCCAACGCCCCTGGCTGTGCCAGCTATGAGAGGGCGAGGTGGTGCCCCGTTCTTAATGAAAACTTGGCATATTTAATCGCATTCTTTCCCGAGTTAACCCAGCCCAGGCTCTGGTGCCAAGCATTTGAACTGCCTCCACACATCTGCCAGCAGGGCTCCTCCTGCTCAGCACCGCTTCCCTCCCACCAGATCTCCACATGCAGATGGCGTCGCCCCCGTCTCTGTAAAGTTTCTTTCGTACCTGATGTGAATAGATTCTTCTTTGGGTTATAGAAGGTGGTGAAGGAGGAATACACCACGGGGATCACCGGGACCTTGGGGAGGAAGAGGGGAAAGTTACTCGCACTGCAGCATTCCCGCAGCAGCCCAGGGCAGGGCAGAGACAAGCCCCGAGTGCCACGCAGCAGGGCTGGCTCTGGGCCGTTTGGGGCACACAGCCCCACAGGGGAGGCTACGCTTCAGTCTCAGGCAGCGCTCAGCCTGGCTCCTCCCAGGGCAGGCTTCAAAACGCAGGTAGTTTCCGACCTGCGAGCACTATAAGGTGCCTGTTTTGACAGGCCTTCCGTGCTGGGTAAGCACGAGCGTGGGGCAGGCCGGGCGCTGTGCCTTCAGCTGCTCAGGGGGGGCGTCATCAGCTGCAGCCCCTTGATCCCAGGGGAGCCTCCGACAGGCAGAGACACAGCCGGGAGGGCACGCACAGAGCCACGGCGTTTTAGCGCTGGTAACGCAGACACAAAGCGCAGTCGGTGACTCACGGGGAGTGTAAACAGAGGTGGGTGCCGTTTCCGCCAGCAGCCTTTCCCACCGGCCCCACCACCCCGCCGGGGTTGCACCAGCCCCGGCAGGAGCAGGGATGGCCCAACGCAGGCTCCACCTGGGCTTGTAGCAACCCCCCCGGGGCTCCGGTTGGACACCACCACTCCTTTAGGAGTGCCGGCAGCCCAGAGCCGAGGAACGGTTTGTTCCCCCGCTGGCTGCTCACAGGTCTTGTCATTTTGGGGAGGGAAGGCGTGTAAGACAACGCAGGGCGGTGCCATATGGCTGCCTGGGAAGGAGCAGCTATTTCTACGAAGAGCAAGCCCAGATGTTGCTCTAAAGCACGAGCGTCAATAAACCCGAATCAACACTATCCTATCGCAGCCTGGGGGATTGAGAAAGGAATTGACAGCTTTGGGATCCTCCAGGCGAGCTCTCGAGGTGCAGGGCCCGCTGGGCTCCCTGCCAGGGGCGAGCTCTGCGCTGAAACCTCTCTGCCAGGAGCTGCCCACGAGCCGGGCCGGAGGACCTGGCCCTAAAGCAGTCCTGCTCAGGGGTCAGGTGCACCTGTCCCCATGCTCTGCCCTCCAGATGGGACACCAGGACCACAGTGGTCAGGAGAGGGGACAAGGCAGCTTCTCCGCTGCCTGCGGCCACCCACTCCAAGGGGTGGTGTCACTCCTGCAGGGGAAGGGAGAGGCTCTCAGCTCTCGCTGGGCAGTGCTTGTGACACCTAATGGTGGTTTAACAGAGCAGAACAGCTCGCTTGAGAGCAAACAGACCCTGCCACTGTACAACCAGTCTGCGATGCCACTGCAAAAGCTTTCAGGGTCCCCACGCAGGGGCAAAGCGCTGTTACCTGTGCCTGGACAGCGATGTGAAACGCTCCCTTCTTGAACGGCAGCAAGTCCCCGGTGCAGTTCCTCGTGCCCTCTGGGTACACCCACACCTTCACCTGCACGCGGGGAGATAAGGATCCGCTCCAGCAACCCACTCGCAGCACTCCCTTCCTGCTGGCTGAGGCAGCAGCAGGACTGCCACATCCCCCACGCCACGGTCACACTCACGTTATCGGTCGCCATAGTCTTGGCCACCTCCGCCATCACCATCTTGGCACTGCTGGTGCTCTTCCTGTTGATGAAGATGACACCCCCGAGGTAGATGATGAGCCCCACAGTGCCGGCGTACATCAGCTCCTTCTTTGCCACCTGGACACAGTCGTCGGGCAGGACCTCCATCAGCCCTAACGTGACGGCAGAGGGTGAGACCCAGCAGCCACCCCCTTCCCAAGCGCCTGCACTTGGACGGGACAAGAGACACGATCCGAGGCGGGGAGGGGATTGTGATGGCTCAGGGCGAGGGGAGACCCTTCCTGAATCCAGCACGGAGAGAGAAAGCTGGACCAGCTGCCTCGGTAGCGTAGACCAGTGCCAGGGCAGGGGGGCTGCGTGGCCAGGAGATGCCAGCAGGGTTTCCCAGGTGGCGAACAAGAGAAGCGCTCCCTCCCTCGGGCCAGCTCCTCACCCATCATGTCGAGGATGCTCTGGTGGTTGGACACGATGATGGCAGGGCCCTCCACCTCGAAGTTCTCCCGTCCTTTCACCTCAAACCTCAGGCCAAAGAAATACTTGAAGGTCTTGACTACAGTTTTGATGATCCTGGGGAAGAGAAGAGAAGAGCGGTCAGACAGCAGCAGGGCAGGAATGTAACAGGGTCTGCTGCACCGTGCAGCACCAGAGTGGGTGGAAGGAGATGAGAATTGTGTTACAGCCCGCCTCCGGTCTCATTTGCCCTTGGTTCACCGAGGTGCCTGTCCTGCATGACTGGTCCCATGTGCCCAAGGTGCTTTGGTTGCTGAGCACGGTCCTCTTTAGTGGGGAAATTTTACTGGAAGCCTGGGGGAAGCCGCTTGTAACTTTGAGCCTGGACCGCTCCTCCTGCTGCCAGTCCCACCCATTTATTGCTGCTCGTTTCCCTCTGTGCCACGGTCTGCTCCAACGCTACCGACACTTTCCTGCTGCAGTCAGCAGAGCCCCACAACCTGCTCTGACAGCTCTTCTAGGAACTGCCACTCCCCAGCACATGGCCAACAGCCTGCACCTTTCACCCGAGGAATGCTCTCACTGCTGTGCTGGCAGGTGCTGCTTAGCAGGACTACCAGTAGCGGGGTGTCTTTACCCTAGGGGAATCCAAGAAAGGAGGAGAACAAAGGCAAGAAGCACATCCTGGTACAACGAAAGGAGGCAAGCAGTGAACGGCATGCTCCCCACGCAGCTTGGCCTCAGGGAAGCGCCCTTGGCAAAGCCATCTTCAAGCCAAGAGCTTCCTCCTGCCAGTTCGGTCCCCCAGAAGACCTTCAGGTCCGTCCACCAAGCTCCTGACTTTCTTCCCTAGTGCCTGACGGTCACGGGCTGGCAGGAGGCACCAGCAGCTCGGCGCAGCCCTGCCAATGCATCCCGTGGGCTGCCGTGCCCTTGCTGAGCATGGACAGCCCGGGCTCCGTGGCCAAGCCCCTGGGAGCAGGACCCATCGCCACCACCCCAGGCAGGTGGGAGCTGGGGACCCTCCAAGTGGGCCAAAGGACGCAGGCAGAAGCTGGCAGCACACGAGGGCTATTTTGGGCAGGGGAGCAGCCATTTGCCAGGACGGGAGGCGGAGGAGCTCGCACATGAGCAAAGCCCCCAGGAGCAGCCACCAGCACAGCTCTGCCTCCTCTAGAGCAGGCTCGTGAGCTGACCTGCCTCCAGCAGGCACCCAGACGCCCTGTACCTTCTCCCTGCAGACAGGGGATGGAGCTTCCCTCCCTGCAGGAGGGGAAAGAGGGACAACATCAGCTTCTCCCCCACCACGGGGTCCTGCTGGAGGGGTACACACCGCCACCCACCCGGGAAGCATCTCTGCCACCTGGGAGGGCAGGTGAGCAGCCAGCAGGCATCTCGTCCCAGCTTGGCAGCAGCTCCCGGCATCTGTTCCCCCAGAAGTCCTCCCCGTCCCCGCCATCAGCTCTTCAGCCACAAGCTCTCATCCACGCAACTTCCCTGGCTCGCTCCTTCCCGCAGCGAGGGCCGTGTTTCCGTGGGCTGCCCCGCCGTACAGGTCCCTGGGGCTCCGGCTTTAACACCAGAGTTCGGGGCAGGCCAGTGGCCGCGGGTAACTCTGCTGCGTGACACAGCTGCTATCAGTCCCCGGCATGTAAACCTGCTGCAAAGGTCAGAGCCTCACCCAGGGCAGGGAGGCTGCAGGGGTGAGGGGAGCACGGCCCGGGCAGGGGCAAGGGGCAGGTGAGGAGAGACGAGGTGACACAGACCGGTGAGGGCACGGCGGAGGCCACGCCACCGGACTGACCTAAATCCCACTTCTCCTCCCTTCTGACTGCCAACCAAAGGAGAGGTCGCTGCTCTGCAAGTCACGCTGTTCGGAAGCTGCCGGGAGAGGCTGGTTATACATTACTCAAGAGCAAACCATCCAACTTCCTCCTGCCAGTAAGGAGCGAGCGCTTCCTTGCACAAGATGTGGCCTGAGCTGCCGAAAGAGGCAAAGGGGCAGAGCTCGGGGCAAGCGAAGAGGAACTGGGCGATTGGCAGCCCTGCTTCGGCTGGCCACGTCACCCACGGGGCTATGCAGATAGAGCCCACCCCTCTCCAGCCGTGCGAGCAGCTTCCCTGCTGGTGTGGATGACCCCGACTTGGTGCAGCCGCAGCTGCAGGCAGCTGTAAATCTGATGTACTTGTTGCCAGGCACAAGGAGCTAGCGGATAAATGAGAGGGAACGTGCCTTCCCAGCACATCTGTAACAGCTCGAGCCTGAAATCCAGCAACCCCGGCTTCACGCGCTCCACAGCCTGTGACAGAAGCTTTTTTAGGATCCTCTGATTCTGAAGGATTAATGCAGGCTGCTTACCGGATTGGAAACTCTCTCGCAAGAGGTTTCGCCACTAGATAAACAGATCTATCTCTATCAGCCACGGAGGGCGACCTCTTCCAAGTCACGGCGACTCGGCGCTGGAGCCAGGAGCACAGCAAGGACGGGATGTTCTGCGCCAGGCAGCGACGCCGTTATCGCTGTCTGACCACCAGCATGTGCTCTCCTCCAACCCCTTTCCTCGCGGCGGTGTAAACAGTCTGGGAGATCGCAGAAATAAGGAGCTCGTTCGATCACCTCAGCCGCAGACCTCCCAGGAGCTAGGATACGCGACCAGGATCATCAGCCAGCGCCAGCGTGTGGAAAGGATGGGCTTAAGTTACAGGAAAAGGGTGGTTCTGGCCAAAATTCAGCTCCAAGTTTCAACAGGAGAACCGTTCAGAGCAAGGAGTTCTTGTTCCCAGCGAAGTTCCTTTTTAGTTTTACAGATTTTAAAAGTTTTAAGGGGGAAAAAAAAAAAAAGAAAAGGAAAGGAAAAGGGTGTTTCCATAACTGACATCACAAATTCTACCGGTCGCAGGGTTGGTTGTTGACTCCTGGGAGGAGGAGACCTTGCGCTGGAAAGGTTCTCCGCAGCAAGCCAAGGAAGTCAACGCCCGAGACGGAGCTGAGCAGGAGACCCTGGGGCACGGAGTGGTTTGTAACGCCCGCGGCCAGGCCATCGGGGCGCATCGCAGAGCACGGCCCGGGGCAGGGCAGCGCGCAGGAGGCAGCGCGTCCCGCGCCGCACTTCCTCCCGACACCGCTCGCTCCGCCCCGCGCGGGGCACTGGGAGCTGCATCGCACCCCGAAGCAGCCAAAGTCCAGCTCCACCGGCTGGGACGCTGCCCAACCTTTGATCCACGAGGATGCGTCAAGGCACCGGGGCTCCACTTTCACCCCCGAGGAAAAGTTCCCCCCCGCCTCCCTGCCCACAGAACTCAGCCTGCGGGGCAAAAAGAGAAACGAAGCGGGGCTGACAGCGGGGCCTGGTAGCAACCGGCAGCACAAATCCTCACGTAGAGGGAGGACTTCGGACAGAAACCACCAGAGACACAAGTGCTAACCCTGCCCCTAAAACACTCCTGTGCCCTCACCCGCACGGGGGCTGCTCCTCTCCAGGAGCACCCCGGGCTCGTCCCCAAGCACCGAGCGCCCCGGGATGGCCGTGGCAGGACCCAAAGGCCGCCAGCACGCCCTGGGCAGCTGCTTGGTGGCCAAGTTCTTCGTGCCGCTCCCCAGGCAGAGCACGGGGGTGTTTTTAAACGGCACAGCCATCGCTTTTGGAGGAGAAAGCACTGCTGGTGCCCAGCCTTCACCAGAGGCATGCCAAAAGGAGAGCCCCAACATCATCCTGCCGGAGTCCCCAAACCCAAGCACGGAGCAGGGGGCAGACAGGGGGTCTCCGAGCCCCCCCCAACCCACCCTAAAGCCTGGAGGCCACCCCCAGTCTGTGCTCCGAGCCATCTCCAGCAGCATCCCCGCGGCGTGGGCAGCACAACCGCGGCTCCCCACCACCCACGCGTGTCCCGGGGCTCCCCCCAGGGGGGCTCCCCGTTAGCCCCGGCACTCGCCTCATGTTCTTGACGGTTCGCCCGCCGTTGACCAGCAGGCAGACGGGCACCGTGAACGCCGAGCAGACGAAGAAGAGCAGGTAGTAGAAGCCGATCCGCAGCGCGAAGTTGACGGCGGGGCTCAGCTCCATCAGGACGTGCAGCAGCAGCAGCACCGCCGCGCCCCACAGCAGCCAGCCCAGCTCCATGCTGCTTCCCCCCGCCCCGGGCCCGCCGAGCCGAGCCGAGCCGAGCCGAGCTAAGCCCCGGCCGCCTCCAGCCGCCTGCCGTGGGTTGCCCCCGCCTTATGTGGGCGGTGCGCCCGGCCCGGCCCCGGCCCGGCCTTGCCCGGCCTCCCCGCCCGGCCCGGCCCTCAGTCAGGCGGGGAGGGAGCGGGGAAGGGGGCCGGGGCTGTCCCGGTGCTGTGGGGGTAGAAGGGGAGGCCGTGGTGGAGCCGGGAGGGGGGCCCTGAGGTGCTTCACGGCACGGTGTTGGGGGGTTTGGGGTGCCCCCGTGGTGTTAGGTGGGGTCTTTGGGTCCCTGCGTGAACATACGTGGGGGCTTTGAGTCCCATTGTGACAATCTGTAGGGTCTTTGGGTCCCCTTGTGACAGTATGTGGGGTCTTTGGGTCCTCGCATGAGCATATGTGGCGTCTTGTGAGTCCCCGCATGACAATATATGGGGTCTTTCGGTCCCCGCATGACAATATGTGAGGTCTTTTGAGGCCCCTCATAACGCTATGTGGGGCCTTTGGGTGCCTTCCTGACTATGTGGGGTCTTTGGGTTCCCTCATGACAATATGTGGGGTCTTTTGGTCCCCTCGACAATATGTGGGGTCTTTGAGTCCCCTCATAATGCTATGTGGGGTCTTTGGGTCCCCACGTGACAATATATGGGGTCTTTGAGTCCCCTCATAATGCTATGTGGGGTCTTTGGGTCCCCTCCTGACTCTATGTGGGGTCTTTGGGTCCTCTCATGACCCTATGCAGGGTCTTTGGGTCCCCTCGTGACGCTACATGGGGTCTTTAGGTTCCCTCATGGTGCCCTGAGGGCTGTCTTTGGGTGCCCCCATGGTGCCAGCTGGGGTCTTTGGGACCCGTCGTGGTGCCCCATCCCCATCCCCTGGCTGTTTCCCTGCCTCCCCGCAGAGGACCCTTGAGCCACGTGCTCGGCGGGTGGGAGTTCCCCCGCTGGCGCTGGGATGAAGTCAGGATCAGGCCCAACGGCTTTGTGGGCGCAAAGCTGGCAAGGGAGATGAAAGGAAGTCTGCTGGAACCAGCACAAACCCTTTCTCTGGCTTCAGCAGGTTTTGCAACCCTTTTTATGGTAAAATCCCGGTCCCGTGGATGATAATGACTTCATCTGGGTGGGATGCGGGCCTGGCAGCGTGTTGGGCTTACACCCCTGGTGCTGCGGTCCTGGTGGCATCAGCACAGCAGACTTCCCAGCTCCTGGAAAACCAGAGGAAAAGCAATATCCCTTCACAAATAACTCATTCCCTCGGCTCACCAGAGGTAACGGGCTGTTCCCACGTGAGCTGCCACCAAAACGAGGGGGCAGCTCGCTGCGTTTTCACCGCCCCTCAGCAGCTGTAATGCCTGACCCGGGAGACAAGCTTTCTGTCTGTCCGAGAGAGCAAGGCCGGCACTCCCTACAACTGCCAGGCAATGACATCTCAGAGCCGGTCTCATGATTCCTGCTAATGCCACAAAGAACCCTTATTGTATTAGCATCTCGGCACAGCATTAGATTAATCCCTTGGGTCTGCATCGCAGAGGCTGCTCAGCGAGCCTTGCTCCAGCGCTGTGCCAGCCAGCATATGCCTGGGAAGCGCCGCCTTGCCAGCCGAGCATATGATGGCCTGGAGCGATCTTGCGTTATCCTCATGGCTTTCGCTTTTGTGGGCAGGGGAAGAAAGTCCCTGGCAGTCTGTCACTGGGGTGCATGTGAGGCGACCCACCGAAATCGCAAACGCCGGCTGATGGTAGGGAAGTGAAATGTGAATTTCAGCGTGGACGTGGCGCAGGCGGCAAACGGCATTAGCAAGGACAGCACGGAGGGGATGGCATCACGTGTTGCTTCGTGGATGTGCCTATAAAGGAGCCCGGCTGTAATTCCCTCCTCCCCATGCTCTCCAACAGGTTATCTGGAGTGATGCAAATGAAACATTTCGTGTTAGTCTGCAGCTCAAGGAAGGGGAGTGATTTCTGATGCCAGATTAGAAGGCAGACACGGGCCTGCACGTCAGCGAGCAGAGCTGTCCCTCTGGGTTATTTCATAAGGAAAATGGTTACGCTGCCAGATGACGACAGCCTGTGTATGAACATTATCATGCCAAGCTGCCTTACGGAGCAGGGACCGCACACCCAGCACTGCAGGGGTTGTGTCAGCAGCCCCGAGACGCGGCCGACCCTGGGCAGAGGCAGCAGCAACCCCTCCCTGCCCGCTCACGCTTCAGCAGCCAGAACAAAGCAGTTCCAAATGCTTTTTTTTTAAAGAAAAAAAAAAACTTATTAGATTGCGCTGCATGTTTTGCATATTTAAACTACCGACTGAATTATTTAGATGCATTGCAAGTGTACCCTGCAGGTAGTCTAGCTGAGCAGGGTCCAGAAACGCTGGCAGAAACAAGCACCCAGCCAGCACTGATCAGACCACAAATTCTCAGTAGCAGGCGCTGCCTGTTCAGGTTGCGTGCGGTGCCCGGTGCCCTCGAGCATCCGCAGCAGCAGCCTCGAAAAGCTGCCTGAGAGGAGAGTGCTCACAGCGGAGCACGGTGCTGGGACCTGCGTGAGCAGCAGGGTCCACGCAGCATCACCGATGGTGGGGTTTCTGTGGCCGAGTCTGTGAAACACCGCAAAGCCCAGAGGGCCGCCGTTTGGCTTTGGTCGTCTGATGCCTTGTAGTAACCTGGCGCTGTTTTTTTTAACTCTTATTTGACTAAATTTGTTGCTCCCCATGGAAACAGCATGTGACCTCACTTGTGATGACTAGCTCCGGCCTGGAGAAGAAACGGAGCCGGTGAGAACGTCTCCCACGCAGGCAGCGCGATGAGCGGAGAAGGGCAGGGAAGGAAAGCACTTGGGAAGGAAGAAAGGAAGGAAGGAGAGACGTGTCCCTCGCTGCTTCTCTGGGTGCCTGCCCTTGGCTTCTCCCAGTGCCTTTGGCAGCGCTGCCCAGCAGCTCATTTCTCTTCTCCTCTTGCCAAGGGACGTGCTGAAAGCAGCAGCTGGTTTTGGTGACATTAAAAGCAGAGGGGGGAGGAAGCGACCTGCTCAGCTTTGTTCTCAGCCGTGTCGAGGCACGCCCCGGTGACCTTGGCTTGTGAGCCCAGTGAGGAAGGACTGATAGCGTGGGCAGCACGGAGCCCCGGGGTGCTGAAGCACCCAGAGAGCAACCTCCTGCTGCCGAGGGATGCAAAACAGCCTCACCTGCCAGAGACCTAGGAACCGAAAGGTGATCCGCGCATCTGATCTAACCTCTTCTGGACCTCCGTCAGTCTGTCCATCCATGCACTGAGCCATCCTCTTCCCTCTTCCCTGTCCCAATAGCAGCCGGCTGAGGTGCCTCTCAGAGCCTGCTGTGGCTTAGTGGCACCTCTGCGTGGCTCAGGCAGGGGACGTAAATAGCACAGCGTCATGATACCGATGTACTTACTCTGCTAGAGCTTGCTCCGCGTAGGCATGGGTATAGATTGGTAACCTGGGCCACCTTTATCTCAAGAAACAAGGCTGCCCTAAGGCTGACACTGCGTCCTGCGGGCTGCTCTGCCAGGCAAGGACGGCGGCTGAGAGCCGTTCGTGCAAAGGATATGGGTTCATCCCCTTTCCGTCCCGCTCGCTCAGCCTAAACGGGCACTGGGGCACCAGAGGCAAAGCTCACCCTGTCGTGTGGATGCCATAGCGATGTCCCTGGGCTGCACCCACGCTCGCAGCCTGCCCTTTCCCTCCCCAGCTCTCAGGCCGGCAGGGCAGAGCTTCAGGCTGACCCCCAGCTGCCGCACGAGCTCGCGGTGCCCCGCGGCCACGCTCCCTGTAGCTGCCGGGCTTTTAGGTAGTCACACGTCAGCGCTCTCATGACAACAGGGTAAGCACTCGGGGAGGAATTAGGATGTTGACTCAGTGTGGTTTAAAGGCGAGCACTGCAGTCACCCACCGGGCTACGGAGCAGTTGGGTTGCACAAGAGGTTGAAGGCTGGGACTGTGAAACTGCCCCGGCAGCGGGGCTGTGGATGCGCAGCCTCCCGTGCTCTCTGGAAAAAGTAAAGCGTAAAGGAGTTTGTCTGTAAGAACGAGCAATTAAAAAGAAAAAAAAAAAAACAAACATTGCAAAAGTATATTAGGTAACCAGATTTTCTTCACGTAACCTTTACCCAGCCACAGATAACTGTTGGGAAAGTGACTTCTTTATCTTCTCGGATGCTAACTGCAGCCAGATGCGGTTTTATGGTCTCTTGTGTCAGGGGACCCAAGCACTTTGCACATCTCGCACAAGCTCCGTGGCAGCTCCGTGGCAGAGACCTGCAGAAAACAGCCCTGTGCTCTGGTGTGTGCGTTGGGACCCCCAGACCTGCAGAGGTGGAGGTCTCAGAGCACAGCAGGACCAAAAAGGGCCAAGGAGAGAGCAGCAGCCCCCTGCTGGTGTTTGCCATTTGCCCCCCAGAGATGCCAGCCTCCCTCCAGGCATCAAATGGGGAGCTCCTGTGGCGGTGCTCGTGGCTGGTTCCTCTGAGCTCGCTGTGCCTCTGCCTTGAAAAACTCAACCCATTTATTTAAATCCACAGAAGGCGCAAGGCTGATTTGGCACGGTGCTTACGCGCAGGATGAACGTCACACCAGCGGTCCCACTGAATTCCAGGGCGCTCACAGGGCTGTCGATGAGCCTGGAGGTCGGTGTTTGGAGAATCAATGCACCACCAGATGACTGCAGGGGCTTGCTCCCCACCTTGTTCCCCAGACACTGCTTGCCGGGCTTCTGCTCCTGGCAGACAGCGCAGGAAACAGGAGGCAGAAAAAAAAAAAAAAAGTGAGGCTGCAAGATCTGTCTGCTGCATTTGCATTTGCACACTGAGGCTGGAGAACCTCCCTGCACCTGATGCTCTGCAAGACGTTGCACCACGTGCAGCAGGCGGGGTGCTGAGTGAAACGTGAGTGCCCTGCACGCGGGGCACAGCCTCCGAAACAGAAACCCGCCTGGCTGCAGCGCCTGAGCTCCTACAGGCTGCAAAGTTGGGACCTTTTTTTTTATTTTTTCTTTCTTTTTTTTTTTTTTTTTCCCCCAGTTGCAATAGGATTAGGCTTTTCCCCAAATGTCACGTGTAAATAAATGAAATCAAACTGACCGTTCCTGATGGATTTTGTGCTGCTGGAAGTGACTGGGTGGTTGACCTGGCGGCTGATGGGCTGCACAGGGAGGGCAAAGTCACTGGCTCAGGGTTTTTCCTGATGGCCAACGTGGGACCGAAGAGGGGGTTGCTCTGTTTCCATGTCAGGGACCCTCATGTCAGGGAGCCACCAGAGAGCAGCAGAACTCGCCCCCTCTGGGCTGGATTCGGGTGACAGTGCTGAGCAAACCTGCAGCCGGTTCTGCAAAAGTGACGGCGATGGGAGAGGGCAAAAAACAGGGGAAGGGAATGGGTGGTTTCCTACACACCCTGCCAGGTGGCCAGTGCTGGCTCCCGCAGTGGCCAGGAGCACCCTGAATGAAGGGGAATGCAAGTGTTAGTGAGTGAGTGAGTGTGAGTGTGTGAGACCGGGGCTGAGGCTGTGCTGGCTGCTCACAGCTTGCGTGCGCCTCCGAGTGTGCCTGCTGCTGGGAGGGCAGGCTCCTCATGCCCGCTTCCCCTGCTCCCTTTGAGCCCTTTGCCGTGGATGCGCGGCTGTAATTACAGCGCAGAGGAAGATCCCGTTTCCCCAGAGAGCTGCAGTAATTACCGCTGTGTAATGGCCCAGGAGAGCTGGGCCACTGGGGCTTTGGGAGTCAAAGCGAGATGCATACGGAGAGGAAAGGGAAGCTCTCTCCTCCGGGATCTCCATCCCCTCCTCCAGAAGGGCTTTCCCCTTGCTCTGAAGCATCGCTTGGTACGTACACCCTTTGGACTGAGTCCACGAGCGCGTCCAGGCACCAGCCCAGCTTCTGAGCCGTGGGGGCCGGTCCTCAGGCCGCATGCAGGAGCCTGCAGCTCCATCCACAGCCCGAGCCCGTCCCTGCAATAGCGCACACCTCTTGCAGCCATCCAGGAGGGCAGGGGACCACAGCAGCTCCTCGCAGCCCCCTCCAAAAGCCGCCCTGTGCTCCTGCTCCTGCGCAGAGGGCACCCAGCTGCGCTCGCCGAGCTCCAGCTCTCCAAGATGGGCTCCAGCACCGCCACAGGCACTTGCAGGGGCTGAGCGCAGGAGCTGATTAAGAAGAAAAACGGGCATACAAATACCCTTAGGGCAGGGAGGAGGGAGCGGTGCAGCCTGGGGCACTTTGAGCACAAAGAGCTTTTTTTGCAGACAGCCCCAGGCTCCCCGCAGGAGCCGTCCTGCAGCAGGGCCCCGTAAGCCTACCCCGCAGGGGACGAGCCCAGGCGTGGGGCCGGCTCCTTGCTGGGCGAGGGCTGGGGCACCTCGCGCTGCTGCCAGGCGGCAACCGGATTTAGCAGAAGCATGGTGTGAAATCAATACCCAGCATGCGGGGCTTGTGAAACCAGAGCCCAGCTCCTCCTGGGGCACCTGCGTGGGAACAGGGCTGGGTGACACCGGGGTGGGTACCTGGGGTCGGGTGTCACCAACTCCCCAGCCGGACCCCTCTCCTTGCACGGCCTGGACGGAGCTGCTGGGTGCTGCAACCAGCTTGGGATCTGCTCCAAATGCCGGAGTCCAAAGCAAGGTGAATTTTTCCTGGCAGCCCTCCCTGGCTGCTGGAAACGAACCAGGGGCACCTCGGGAGGCTAAAATCCACACGGGGAATACGTCCGCGTGAAACGAACGGCCTGGCTCTCCGTGTTTCCCCTGTTGTTGATTAATGCCTCTTAATGACTCCAGCTACAAAAAAAAAATAATAAATAAATCTTGTAGTTGCCGCCTGTCACAGAAGATCAATGGAGCAGCATTAGCGAGAGACAGAGAGGCAAACTGTCCCGGGCGAGCTCTCTGCAGAAGCCGTCTCTGGGAGCAGCACCGCCGCCTGCTCGATCAATAGTTCATCACGACCTCTCCCTCTTGCTTTTTTTTTCCCCTTGAGCTAGCTGGGCGGCAAAGCCTGCTCCCGGCTTTCACAAGGACTAGATTATAACCATCCCGATTGATCTGATACGGACAGAATAAAAGGGCCCCTTAAGCCAGCTGTCTGCAGCGGGAAAACTCAAGTGGCTGCGCCGACGGGGTCAGGCCCTCATTAACGCCCGGGTGCTCGGGAGCCCCGCTCACGCAGGCGTGAAACCTGCACCGGGGGAGCCAATTAGCCCTGACGAGCCCGGCCAGACCCGTCCACAGAGGTTTGCCGGGCAGCTGCGTGCACTGCCAGCGCCTTGTCGTGAGCCTGTCGCCCCCGGAGCCACCGCAACCTGTCCTGGGCAGCCCTTCGAGCGCCCCGTTTGTGCTGCCTCCTCGTTTCTCCCGCGTCCCTTTCCCTAGAAATCACGGTGCTCAGGGTGCAGGGAGGACGGGGTGCCCACCAGCAGCTGGCCATGGGCAGGGGGTAAAGGGATCTCCCCTGCTTCTTAAAAACCCTTCCCTGCTGCGCACGGAGCCTCCGGGCTGGAGCCTTCTCCTGCAGGCAGGTGAAATTAATAAACAAGGAGCACCCGAACGAGGAAGGCTGATTTGTAATCCCAGGCTCTGCGTCCATCTTCTCCCAGCACCGCACCCCTTCGAGATGCTGCCGTATTTCTCAGCTCGGACATGCCCAGAGCTGGGCTCGGGATAAAATCCTTATCTCGCCCCGTGTCAGCGCAGCTCCGCTGTACGGGTGCTGTGGGTTGCTCGGGGTGGGTCTGGTACCAGCGGGGAGAGCCCGGCCCCTTGCCACCACGTCACCCAAAGGGGCTTGAGTGGCACCATGGGGTGAGGACCGTCAGCCTCTGCCATGCCCTGGAGGCTCGTGGTGCTGGGGAGAAGGCGGCGTCCTGGCTCCTGAGGCCGCAGGATCCCAGCTCCCGGGAGGCAGGGATGTGGGGATTGCCTGCGGGCACCGGCGAGGGAGGAATCCCCTGGGCTGTGCCTCCGAGCTCAAGGCATGACGATGAATCGCTCCTTCACCGGCTCAGCCCGGGGAAGGGATCTGCTCGCTCAGCCTCCTCGTCCGTGCTCCTTTGCAAGCTCGTTTTTCTCTTCGGCTGGGAAGAGCCGGCGCTTGGCGCATGACGGAAATCCTAATGAGAGAGCTCCCCTTCCAGAGCCGCCGGGCACGCCGAGCCGCGCGGGTCTGGCCACAGCCAGAGCCACCATCCTTCGCCCCTGCCCCTGCCCGCCCCAGCCGTCAGTGCCCACCCAGGGGCAGGGATGTCCCCAGAGTGTCCCCAGTTAAGGGACTGGTGGTGACTGGGGAGCCGGGAGCTCCCCCACCCCCAGCTCTGTAGGGCTCGATTACAATGAATTTACAGGAATTTGGAGAGGAAGCGGAGGGGGCAAAGCACGGGACAGATGGGAGGGAAGACTGTGCTGGGGGTGGCAGGGCTGTCAAGCTAGAAACACCAGAGCTGATTAGCATTTCTAATTATAACTGCTGTGCTCAGCCGCATCAGGGCCTGCCAGGCGGGCGGAGGCAGCTGTGGGATGCCATGCAGGGTGCGGGTGAGCAGCCCCGAACCTTTACCGGGTGCACAGAAAGGAGAATTGGGGCCCGGATCCACCATCTCCCGAGCTGTGGCAGGGCTGGGAATGCCGGGGGAATCGCAGCCCCCCCGGGGGAAATCGTGGCCGTGAGGCAGCAGGGCTGGGGCTGGCCTTGAAGGCGCCGCTCGGACAGGAGGGGACATGGGCAGGGGGTGAACACACGTCCCTCGGGCACTAGAGGGGCACAATTCGGAGCCTCTGTTTTGGTGCTGGGTCCTGCGCCTCCCCGCCCAGCAGCGGCTCTGGGCACTGCGAGTGGTGGCACCTGGCGGGGCTGTCCCTGGGCTGTCACCCGGCGCTGTAATTAATTCATTGAATAACGTCCTAGCACAGTTGGGTGCATGGTAAGGGGCAGCAAAAGGCTGTTACAGGGCCGGGGGTGCCCAGAGAGCTCCCGTGTCCCCGCGGCGTGGCTCCAGGAGGTCCCCAGAGAGCCCCTGCCAGGCGATGCCAGGCAATGGTGCCGCACGGGGTGGGTTTAGCAGAGATCAGCAGAGCTTTCGTGGGCTGAGTGACCCAGGAGAAACCGGAGCAAGTTAACCAAGGGTGCGAGGGAGAGATTCCTACAGAGGAGATCAGGGTCAGCTTTTAGCCTCTGGATGCTGATGGATGATGGGGGACAACATCCTCCCACCCCTGTGCCACACGAAGCAGCTCCGCACGCCTGCCCGGGGATTTTGGGGAAGGGGACAGAGCCCCTAGCCCAGGGGCTGGGGGCAGCCCAAAGCCACGGGGGCTTGCAGCAAAGCCAGCGAGCGGCTCTGGGTGGTGCCCGGCTCTCCGCGTGCCTGGGATGTGAGCGGGGAGACCCCCGCTGCCCTCGCTCCCCGCCTGTAATATCAGATCACATCACACCTGCAGAATTCTATATTACTCCTTTGATTGGATTAATTAATCATTTGGCAATAACTGCTCATTAAGCATTCCAACGATCAATACTAATCACCTAATTACTTGGCGTATTACAGCTTGGGAAGGTCTGCTCACTCCTAATTAGATTCTTTGGACAATCCACCCCTGAGCGTTGCAGAGCCCCGCAGCAGAGAGCCTCCCCGGCACCTCGAGCCTTTCAGCTTTGGCCCTAGATGTGACTTTTCTCATCTTAAGCCCCAGGGGCTCCAGGGCGGGTTTCATCCTGCCCGTGTGCACCACGCCCGGCCCCAGAAATGAGGGAAATCAGGAGTTTGTTAGGGTGGCGGGGGGGGGACACAGGGTGGACCTGGCGCTTAGGGACACGGCTTTTAGTGGGTGACGTTGGTGGCAGGGCGATGGTTGGACCGGGTGATCTTGGAGGGCTTTTCTGACCTTGATGATTCTGTGATTGTGTGACCCCAGGTGTGTGCGTGCAGGGCAGGGGTGCGGGTGCGTGGCTGCGGTGGGGCAGAGCCGCCCTGCCGCAGGGCACCGGAGCGCTCTGCGAGCAGCCCGAGGGTTTGCTCGGCCACAGCCCCGCTCAGCCGCGTGCTGCAGGAGGCACCTGGAGCAAAGGGGGGAAAGAGCCAAAGGAGTAAAAGAGCCACTTCACTGTGGCTGCGAGGGAAAGCAGCGTGTTGCAGCGCCAGGACCCCCAGGACCATCCTCATCCTCACAACTGGCTCAGCACCAAGCCCCCCTCGGGGGGTCCAACACTGGGGCAAGTGTGAGCCCATGGGAACGGGCTTGGGGCTGGGCTGGGGGCTCTGCCAGACCCTGCCTCTTGGAGGCATCATGGAGAGATCCCACTCCTGGGCACCCCACTCCCACCCAACGTCTCCCCCAGACACCCAGCAAGGCACCTCCTCATCCCCCGAGTTTTCCAAAACACCAACCTCTCCGCCAAAATAAAATAAAATAAAATCGAATCACTGGGGCTCTCTGTTGCCGGGCTAATTAACGCCAAAAACAAGCCGTGTAAACTCCAGAGAACCATCCTGGCTTTAGCAGAACACAAAAGCCTGCAGGACGTGGGAGGACGTGATGCTAACCTGGCCCCATCACGGCGGTGGCACCGCACGGCGCCAGAGCAGCGGGGACGTCCTCGGGGCTAAAGGCGGCTGCAAACAAGCCGCAGCGGTCAGGGGCCGGGTCAGGTTTTGGTGTGCTGCTCCTTGCTCGTCGCCTCCGTTACGGTTCAGCCGGCGGAGGTTTCGGCTCTCAGTCCCTGGGTGCACGGTGCCTGACGCCGAGTAGGAGCCGCTCGGTGCGAGGCAAGCAGCCTGATTTCAGAGGTCATTTTGAGCCCAATTCAAATGGAAGGAAGCAGTCTGAAGCGTGGAAAAGGGGACGAATGGATGACCTGAAGAGCTATGAATAGCGAGTGAGGAATTATCTTAAAAACGGCTTTGTGAGGAGCATTTCCCATCATATTTCTGCCTCTCTTTTCCCGCTCGCTCCGGCCTGACGATGTATTTTGCACCCCCCAGAGCAGAGGCTGGCCCTGGCCTGTCTGCTCGGGGCCTGACACAAAGCAGCCCCTGTCTTGCCTGGAGCTTTCCCTGCCCAAACGCAACACGACCAGGGAGGGCGGCCGCTGCTGCTGCTGCTGCTGCTTCTACTGCTGCTGCTGCTGCTGCTTCTGCTGCTGCTGCTCCTGCCGCCGGGCTTTCAGGAGGGAGAAACGCAAGGAGCGAGCGCAGCAGCAGCAGCAGCAGCGATGGCTGCTCCCAGCGCTGGCGGGGGAACGCAGCCCCTGCGTTTAAATAAAAATAAATTAAAAAAATAAAAAAAAAAAATAAAAATAAAATAAAATAAATAAAATAAAATAAAATAAAATAAATAAAAAATAAAAATAAAATAAAAGACGAGAGCAGCACTGCCCAGGGGGTCACCGCCGGGCCCCCCCCGGCTGCCCGGGACCCCGCCTGGGGACCCCCGGGGGCGGCTGGAGGGGGGCGGGGGGGGGCGGGCTGATGCCGCCCGCTGCGGGGACGGGCTGAGCCGTGCCGTGCCGTGCCGAGCCGTGCCGGGTATCAGCCCCCCGCCTCCCCGAGCTGCGGCGGAGCTGCGTGCGCCGCCCCGCGCCGAGCCGGGCGGAGCCGAGCCGGGCCGGGCCGTGCCGAGCCGGGTGCGCTGCGGCGGGCAGAGCGGGCGGCGCGGCTCGGCCCCCGCCCCCCCCACCCCAAAACCCCGGTCCCTCCGGTTCTCCCCCCCGGCCCCTCCGTTCCCTCCCGGTGCCCGGAGGCGAGGCGGGGGCCGCGGCCGCCCCCGGCCATGCCCCCCGGTGCCTGAGGCCCGCGGCCGCCCGCAGCATGCGGAGGATCCGGCGGCTGGCGCACCTGGTGCTCTTCTGCCCCCTCTCCAAGGGCCTGCAGGTACCGCCCGGGGACGGGCTGGGTTTGGGGGGACGGAGCCCGACCCGGGGGGGGCACGGGAGGGGAGGGATGGAGGGAGAGAGCCCGGCCGGGGGGGGGGCTCGGAGGTGCCCGTCCCCGCATCCCGGCACCGGCCGCGCACAAAGGGCGCTCCGCTGGGGGACCGGGAGCCGGGGGCGCTGCCGGCACCGGGACCGGGACCGGCACCGGGGGACGGGGGGGTGGCATCGGGACACCGGGACCGGCAGCGGGATGTGGGGTCCGGGGACCGGCACCGAGGCGGTTGCATAACCCGCGGCTTGCAGTGCTCTGTGGGGCCGGGGAGAGAGGCACCGCCAGGCAGCCCCATCCATCTGGCCATCCTTCCTTCCATCTGGCCGTCAGGCAGCCCCATCCATCCGTCCATCCGTCCATCCTTCCTTCCATCCTTCCTTCCTTCCATCCGTCCATCCGCCCACCCACCCCGCATAAATAACTGAGCCGGCCAATGCAGCGGTGTAGCAGCACGGCCGACTCCTTCCCCTCTCTTTATTTCTGTTCTTTATTATTTATTTATTTATTTATTTATTTATTTATTTTATTACATTTATTTTCCCCGTCCTCAGCTACTGGTAGGAGCGCCCCAGCGGTGATGGGGCCGGGTGTTCCCCCCCTGCAGTGATGGGATGGGAAAGGTCCCGGAGCAGCGAGGTTATCCCTGAGAACAGGGAAGGGGGCAGAGGATGCTGGCGGGGGGGGGAGCAGAACTGGGGCAGAGCTCTTGGGGGGGGGGGGGGCTGCACGGCCAAGGGGGGCATTCTGGGGGCTGGCACTAGCCAAGAGCCGGCTGTCACCTTCCCAGCCCTGCAGCCTGAGCAGCGGCTGAGTGGAGTTGTGCCAGCGGGCAGGGGCCGGGCACTGGGACTGCCAGGGGTGGCCGAGCCCGTGGTGTCGGAGCCGTGATGCTCCGTCTGTTTCACCTTTCAAGGCAGCTCTGGCCCCAAATCACTCCTACGCCTCCTGGAGTCACCCCAAATCTAAACGCAGCAGCTCAAAGCAAGCGGAGGGCAGCAGCCGCTGGTTTGTGCTCCCGGCTGAGGCGGCGGGCAGGGGAGGCAGCGGGCAGGGAGCCCTGGGCCTTGAGCCTCAGCCCCTGCAGGGAACTGTAGCGTCAGCCACAAATGCAAAATGTTGCCAGAACCCGGTGGAACCTCTCCTTGCAACGCATCCCAAACCTTCCCGCTTCCTTCCACCATCTAAGGGGCGATGTGCCACGCTCAGGTTTCAGTCCCGACCTCCCTTCTGCCCGGGAAAGTGATGGGTTCTTGGTCTGAGTAAGCCAACGGGGATATTTTGGCCGTTCCAGGGCTTTGTCACCTCAAAATGGGGGAAGCCCATCGACAGGTCCCTTTGCTGGGGGTTCGGTGGGTCACATCCCTGCTGCTGGGCAGTTTCGGGGGGTCTCCTAGGCCCCAGTGACTCGTCTGACTGCAGCCACCTGAGCTGCCTTCAGCCCCATGGTGCAGCCCTACAGGAAAACGCCGCTGTCCTTTATGTTTGCCAAGTCCTCGCTGTGGTTGGGTTCTCTTCTAACAGGCGTTAATTAGCGCCGCACTTGCTCGACAGGCAAAAAGGGCGTCACGGGCCGGCTCACACTTGGGTGTTGCCAATTTACCGTGCGAGGTGTCGTGATCTCGTCTCAGACCCGGGCAGTTTCACGCTCCCGTTCACCCCGGCTGTGCCGCTGGCTGCAGCCCGGCACAGGAGCAGGGCAGCGGCCGTGGGAAGAGGTATTTCGGAGCTGGGAGCAGTTTTAGAGGACAGGATCTGGACGTGGAGCCCTGCAGGCTGTAGCGGTGCCGCATCCCCTCGGATCCAGCCCCAGCAGGCGTGCGGCACGCCGCGGTCTCACGGCCCGCGTGTGCGAGGAGGGCTTGGAGGCAGCCGCCAGCCAAGGGCCCTCTTGGCCTGGCACAAAGCAGCAATTTTGTACAGACCCCAGGAGAAATGGGATTAGTGCCCTGCCCTGAGGAACCACCGGGGACAGCACCACGCGGTGCTGTACGGGCCACGCAAACAGCCCGTGGGTGGGGAGCCCAGATGGCAGCGGTGCTGCTGCGGGGTCAGGCGGGAAGAGTCGAGGCCAGGAGAACAAAGTCGTGCTGCGAGCCTCTGCATCGTTAGCACAGGGCATCACCCGGGCACTTACAGGTTCGTTACCCAGGTGGGAGGACAAGCAGGGTCCCGGCAGGCAGGAGGGGGCCGCTCACTGCTCTGGCAGCGACCCTTTGCGGAGGGCAGCGGCTCCCGGGCGCACAGATGCGTGGCCGGAGGCTCCTCTCAGCACTGTAATCTCCCTGCTCATAGGGAATTTTAAGTGACCTACTTGCAGCAGGAGTTGCATAATAGGCTGGTGAATATACATAAAAATGCCGAAGTTTTCATCGGCGCTTAGATTGGTTTGTGGGGAAAAGTTGGGTCCCGGCCCGTGCCCGGGTTGGGCGGCACCGATGGGCACCGCCGCCGACCTCCCCCCGCGCTTTCTTTCCCTTCCAGAGTCGCCTGCCGGGCATCAAGGTGAAATACCTGCTGGTGGTGTGGCTGGGCATCTTCGTGGGCAGCTGGGTGGCCTACATGCACTACTCGTCCTACTCCGAGCTCTGCCGCGGCCACGTCTGCCGGATGATAATTGTGAGTGCCGGCCAGCAGCCGCCGCGCCGGGGCCGGCATCGGGCGCGGGGGTCCCGGTGCGGGGTGCCGGGGGGAGCCGTGCCGTGGGGAGCTGCTGGCTGCAGCAGGGACGGGAGTGGGACGGGATGGGGGAGGCCGTGGGAAGGAGGGAGGATGGGGAAAGGGAGCTTTGAGCCCGGTGCCGTGCTCTGCGCCATCGTGCCCAAACGCCGAGCCAAAGAGCTCTCCTGGCAGCTGCTCCCCCGGCTCCAGCCCCGGCGGCGCGGCGAGCTTTGCGGGCTGGGGAGGTGACCTTCTCCTGCCGGGGCGGTGGCAGAGCCGTTTAATGGGATGTCGGAGGGAAGCAAGCCAGGCTTTGGCAGGTTGACGTCTGCGCGGTGAAGCTGCAGTGTCGGGGCTGTGAGGGGGGACCTGCGGGCGGGCAGGGCATCGTGCCGGCGTGCTCTGCAGAAGGAAAAAGGGAGCAGGCAGGCTGCGGGTGCACCTCTGTAAATGCCGTGCCCTACAGAAAGCACCAGCCCGCATGAAGGGTGGACCCCACACAGGAGCTTGGCTCAGCTGGGGCTGGTGGGGGGCCGGTGGCCAAGCGGGGACCCCCCGGGTCCGCTGCGGGTGTCCCGTGGCAGGGCTGCAGGTCGGAGCAGGACGCCGAGGCTCTGGCTGCAAACGCCTCGTTCATCAATCCTTCAGCGGCGAAGGGAGGCAGGAATTGCCATAACAACAGCAACGATCGTTTAATTTGATTTTCTGCATGACTCCGACCACGGGGTCTCGGGTGCTAATTCCCGCTCTGAGCTTGGGATTTGAGACACCGTGTCCAGCCGTGGCCCGTGTGAGCAGGTCCAGGGGTTAATTCCCATCCACGCTAAAAAAAAAAAAAAAAAGAGAGGAAAAAAAAAAAAAGGGGAAAAGATGCTGTGAATTTCTGCAGCTCCCGTTTGGAGCCCCGAGGCTGTTGGGCCCTCGCTGCTGACTGCAGAGCTGCAGCCTCTCCTGCCTGCGGACGCCTCCAGCTCGCCGACCGAGCTGCCCCGCTCGTGGATCAGAGCCACCGCCTGGACCGGGGCCAGCCCATCTCACAGCTCGGGCTGCTGCTCTCCGAGAGCATCCTGAGCCCCTGCAGCCTCGTCCTCCCCCAGCCCCAGCCCCGGCAGCTCCCCAGCTGGGTTTGCAGCAGCAAATCCCCTCTGGCAGCGCGGGGGCACCTGCCCTGCCCCTTTCGGACAGCAGATAGCATTCGATCCAGCCAGCAGCCCAGCCTGTTTGCTGGAGCCGGGAGCCAAAAACCTCCTTTCCCCAGGACGGCCCCTTGGAGAGCTCCGTGCCTGCGGGGAGCAGCCGGTGTCAGCCCAGCCACATTTTTCCGGAGGCACCGACCCATCCCCAAAGGGTCCTTCCTGCAACTGCTGCGGGTTTTGCTGGGGCTCAGCCCCAGGTGCCCCCACACACTCATCTCACATCTCCCCCATTAAAAGCCTTGCTCTGGGGCCAGCAGGACTCCTTCGGTGTCGAAGCAGAGAAGATTTTGGGTGGGATTTCTTTGGGAGGCACAGAGCAGGGAGGCCGGGGGCACTGGAAGGGGCTGGACTCAGAGCGATGAGCGCTGCAGCTCCCTGACAAACCCACGCTGCCGTTCATCGGTGCCGGGCGTTTTTACCTCCTCGGCCTTGCCGCCCCCTGGGCTGTGAGGGTGTTAGTGGGGAAACTGAGGCACGGAGCCATCCCAGTCCCTGCTATGAGGCGTACCAACACAGCCTGGGGGGACACGATGTGGTCCCTGGCACCGCACCCTGGTGCTGAACCCAAGGCTGGGGCGATGCTAGGCTGGCAATGAGTGGAGCTGTGTCTGAGAGCTGGCACTCCCCAAACTGCCTACTTGGGGTGCCCCATGTCTCACGGGACACCCCCCGATTCCAAGGGCGGACGGGGAGCCGCACTGCACGGCACCCGTTGAGCTGCCTCTCTCTGCCTTCCCCCCCCCAGTGCGACCAGTACAAGAAGGGAATCATTTCTGGCTCCACGTGCAAAGACCTGTGCGAGGAGCACAGCCTCCTCTTCCAGCACTGCCTCTCCTCCTCTCCCACCCAGCAGGTAGGTCTCTGCCCCGCTCGTGGGGCCACCGAGCGGCTGGGGATGGGTGCAAGTGCCAAAAAAAGGGGACCTGGGAAATGTCCTCCTCCACCCAGCCACGCTTCTGCTCCTTGCCCATCACGGTTCCCCATCTGGGTCTGGCTGCTGCTTTCCTCCTGCCTTTTTTCCCCCCCTCTCCTCTGCTGCAGGTTTACAGCGGGCTCTGGAAGGAGAAGGAGGTGATCATCAAATGTGGCATCGAGGAGGCCCTGAAGGCAGACAGCAACCCGGCCTCAGCGCCCAGGAGGGATGTGGTTCTCTTTGACAAACCCACTCGGGGGACGTCGATGGATGAGTTCAAAGAAATGCTCCTGAACTTCCTGAAGGTGGGTGAGGGTCCCTCCGGAGCCTGCCTCCCTCCACTTGCTAGCTGGAAAGGTTCAAGTCATCCTCCCGTCCCTTGCCCCTGAAGGAGAGCTCTGCCGGCCAGCGCTCTCCGACCAGAGCTGGGGCCCCTTCAAGGGCTGGATGAGCTGAGAAATCCCCTCATGCCCACACAGGAATTCCTATTTGCAAGATTTCGGTGTCACAGCCCTGGAGGCGGCTGTACCAGGGGTGACACCTCCGACCGTGCAGCACCGGGAGTGCCTGAGCCCCCAGCTCGCCCTCTCCCAAGCCAGGCGCTCAGCTTGCCGCTCCCCCAGCTCCGTTTTACGATACCGAGCCCAAACGCAGAGCTGCGAGGCTCTGATGGCACTTCCCTTCTTCTCTTGCAGTCCAACCTAGGAGACCAGCCTTCTCTGGCAGCCTTGGTGAGCCAGATCATCACCATGGCCGACGTGAACCGGGACGGGAAGGTGTCTTTGGCAGAGGCCAAGTCCATCTGGGCGCTGCTGCAGCTCAACGAGTTTCTTCTCCTGCTCTCCTTGCACGAGAAGGAGCACACCTCCAAGCTGCTGGGGCACTGCGGGGACCTCTACGTCATGGAGAAGATCCCTCACAGCTCCCTGTACGGGACGGACGTGCCGCCCTTCCTGCAGCCGCTGCTGCCCGCGGCCGTGCAGCGCGTCATCCACCAGTGGGTCGCTCCAGCCTGGCCCCGGCGCGCCAAGATCGCCATCGGGCTCCTGGAGTTCGTGGAGGAGATCTTCCACGGGACCTACGGGAACTTCTACATCTGCGAGACCAGCTTCAGGAACGTGGGCTACAACGACAAGTACGACTTCAAGATGGTCAACCTGAGGAAGGTGGCGACGGAGATGGCCATCAGGGGGTTCCTCAAGGGACGCCACTGCGAGCAGAACGTGGACTGCACCTACGGGGAGGACTGTACGGCCACCTGCGACAAGCTGATGAAGCAGTGCAAAGGCGACGTGGTGCAGCCCAACCTGGCCAAGGTGTGCGGGCTGCTGCAGGACTACTTGCTGTACGGAGCCCCGCCGGAGCTGAAGGACGAGCTGCAGAAGCAGCTCCGAACTTGCATGACCCTCAGCGGCCTGGCCAGCCAGATGGAAGTGCACCACTCCCTCGTGCTGAACAACCTCAAGACCTTGCTTTGGAAGAAGATTTCCAACACCAAATATTCCTAACGGGGTGTGTGTGTGTGTGTTGGGGGGGAAGCACAGCCCTGGAATTTAGAACCTGAAATCTCGGAGCAAAGCCCAGCCAAGGGTCGAGGGCCTGCTTCTCCATCCCCTCTCCCCCGCAGGAAAAACCCGCGCTCTCCGCAGGGAGTTCAGCATAGCTGCAGCCCCCGTCGCCTTCACGAAAAACCAAACGTCCCGACTTCCACCGCCCAGCACGACCATTGACCCCGTCTGCAAGAGCATGCTGCGGAGCTGGGCTGCCAGGAGCTGGGGTACAGGAGCTGGGCTGAGGAACGGGCTCGGGGGGAGCAGACGGCGCAGGAGGAGAGAAGGCAGCGGAGCCCAGCTGGGTGCCTCTGACTGTTCCTTGATTAACAGGAAAGCAGTGCAGAAAGACGAGAATGAATCATTCATGCTGTACTTGTCGCATCTTATTTTGATGAACGTCTCTGATGTAAATAAATAGCTTTTATGTGAATCACGCCAGTACATCAATAGTGAAACAGCAGCCTTTTAAGCACCAGCTTGCTTGCGAGCTAAAAAGGCGAAAAAGGTAGATTTTTTTTTCCTATTCAGAAGTATCTCCTTAAGTATCTGAGTCATCTACCATGAGATCCAGCTGCAACTTAGGAAGCGGATAAGCTGTCTTTTCCACGGCCGAGAACCCTGGCAATTGTTTCACTGCTTTTTTAAGTGCCTGACCCCACGACAGTGATGCAATGGCCTGCGTGAGGCTCTCCACCCAGCTGCTTCTGCCTGTAGCCCGCAAGCGGCTGCCGGGAAGGCCAGGCCATTCCCCTGCGTGCCAGGTTTTGGAGCATGTAAGGCCAGAACGGCTTAAAGGAAACGTAAAGTCTACCCTGTGCTCAGTTGGGACCAGCTGCCACGCATTTGTCCTTTGTTACTGCCCACCTTGCTCAGCCACCTACGCAAGGATGAGGCAACCTTTCCGTTTAATCCTCTAAGCCGGGCTTGCACTGCAGAGGTTAAAGATTAATACCAGAATAATCCAGTGCTTCTCCCATTATCAAAACGAATTTCCAGAGAATCTTTTCAGCAGCGATCATTTGTTCGTCTGCGCAAATAGTACCAGGTCTCTTGGCCGCAGACTGTTTCCTTTACACGCTCGGCCTTTTAAAATTACGGGTAGAGAAGGAAGAGTTTCTGTAAGCCACCCCGAGCCCGCTCTGCTCGCAGGACATTCGTATCACTGCCGGTGGAGCACATATGCTGGTGCTCTTGCCAACAATTGCTTAGTGAAGTGGAGCGTATATCTGAAGTACAATCATCGAGGGGAAAAAAATACATTTGACAGTATATATAGCCCGCAAAGGCAATCGGTAACGTCACGGCTGCAAATTTATGAGCCCTTTGGAGGAGAGATATCAGTATTTCCTTCTATTAGTTCCATAGGATCATCATTACCTCTCACTATTATTTATGGAGGAAATGTTTCAGTGTCAACAGTGCTCTAAATCTAGCGCAGAGCCAGCAGAGCTTGCTCCCTGCAGAGGAGTCGGCTTCGCAACATAATTCATCTGGAGTAAGGTTGAGCATTTGTAAGGTTTCTTCACTTGAAGGGTTGCGAGTTCCTCAGCCCACTGCAGCCGCCCTTAATTCAATATTAACATCATACAGTCAGGACTCCACCTCCAGGCACCGCACTAAGTGCAGGTACAGGTTCCTGCACAGCACAGAGCATTTGGGGGAGGGCAAGGACTGGAATCCTTTTAATGAGGCTCCACGGAGCTACCCCCAGCTCCTCTTCTATTGTCCTGTATTCCCATGGCAACTAGCTCCACTGACAAATTAATTTTCTTCTGCTATTAGGAAAAGAAACCTAACAACCATGCCAAATCCTCTCATTTTCAGGACAGCCATTTTTCACCCTCCCATCTGTCTGAAATCTTAAAAAGTAAATTTTGTCCTGATAAATGGCACTCCCACTACACTTAATCCCCACTGCTCCCTTCCCCAAAAGCCATGTTAGATAAAGCAGCAGGCAAGACAAAAGAAAACAAATGCATTCCGTACTTATCCACATCATCCCAAGTATCAGAACCTCCTTGCGCATTTACGACGAGTTGTTCAGGAGAAAGAGAGCCCATGTATTTAACAGCACTAGCTAAGACACTTTATTCAAATAAAGACTTTTGACAAAAACATCACATTACCATGTTATTCATCTGCAAACCCCAGGATCAGGACTGGACAGACACTGATTATGACACACACCCCAAGAACCCAGTTTTGTTTATCACTAATACAACACACAAGTGTTTCCAAACAACAGATTATTGTTTGCAAGTTACGGTACGATGTGAAATATGACTAAAGGCAAAGCTATTTTACCCTCGTAAAGCCTCCTTCCAACTTCCCACAGCAGTTGGAAAAGGAGGAAGAGCTGAAGCAGTGAAAGGCTGACAAATGGAGCTCAGCAGATGCTGCTGCTTGAGCAGCACGGTAGATTTAAGAGCGCTAGAAGAGGACTGCGTTAAGAAGCAAGTTTCTACGTTTCATTGTTCAAGGTTGAAAAAAAAAATCACAGTTCTCATACGCACAGGTAAGTCCTAAATCACAGAACGGTTTAAAATATTACTTTGGGTTGTACAAATACACGAGCATAATTCAGACTTGTAGGGAGCGTTTTTATAGTAGTTTTATTTTAAGCCTCTTCAACCATATGGAGAAAACACATCAAGACAACAGTGCTTCAAAATACGGGCGTGAATATTTTCACATTGCGTGTGAGCCAAGACTACTGGCAGAAATTAAAGCCTACAACTTTTAAGGCTCTTCATTAGGAGTACATGAAAAGCAGAAAGGACACTTGGAGCTATACATTTGAGTACGCCAGTTACAGCATTCAGAACTACATTCAAGAAGTATTGCGTGAGCTTTTGCTGGCTGTAGTTTGCTTAAGCCATGTAAAAAAAAAGATGAAGCTTTAGGAATCTTCAAATGCAGATACTTCTAACCCGTTTCTTTTGCTGTGGCCAGGTTTGCGAGAAATTTTAAAATTCAAGGCACGATCTGCAAATAAAAAAAAACACCCAGGATGTTAGACAAGAACTTCAAATAAATACAGCCAGCAAAAGTTAGCAATAAACGTTAATACTAAGAAGGTAATTCATCCGTACCATTGAGACTCCTACTGTCCACTATGGTGTAGTATCTAAGCTCAGACATTATACTTCAGTCCAGAACAGCTGGGCTTCTTCCAGTGCTCAAAGCCATGACACAAAACAGTTACAAACAGTGATGGTGATATACAGAAGGTTGTTTTTTAAAAAAAAAAAATCAGAACCACTTTAATACAAAATATTGATCTTTTCCAAAGCCAAAAGCCAGGTAACTCTTTCGATAAAGAAACACTCACAGCCCAGGACTGCTGCTCAGTCTTGGGAAGATGGTTAGCAGCAAATGTCACTGGGAAAATTTTAATAGATGTTCTTTCCATGCCTCACAGTAAAGGTCTAAAGAGAGCCTCATTAGGCACTCGCTACCCCTATAGGACCCTTGATGTGAGTGAAGTCTGATGAAAAAAATCCATTACATATTTCAGCACTAAAAGAAGTCAGGAATTTAAATGGAAGAGTCGCATCTTAAGGCACGCCTCTCTGCATATCCATATCCCCAACAACCTTATTAGCATTCTTTCCCAACACCACTGCTGGTAGGCAGTGACTTTTCCCAATTAAATGGCTCATTTTGCAGCCAGCAGCTACCCGCTTGGTTAATGGCACCTTTGGCCCTCATAATGCCCATTTAATGAGGACATTTTCCAACATTTAGCACTGCCAGATTTTGTCAAGCTATTAGTCACTGCAAAGCCTCAGAGTTTCACAAAGCTCTGGCGTAGCCAGAGCTTCTCTCACTTCCAGCATGCTAACATATAAACACAGCAGAAAACAACTAAAAAGTTGCACTGTTCTCAATGATATTTTTGCTTTTTGTCTACTGTGTTACCAGTTCAACCACGATAAACAAGGAGCTACATCTTGTCTCAGGAAGCACTCCCTTCTACATTTACTGAGACATTTTAATCTATTTTTTTTTATTTCTACAGTACATCTAAGACATCATCTCATCACTTGCAGATCTGTGACAAACATTTTTTCCAGTAGCGTTGTGTCAGGCCACAGCAGGAGACCCTGTTTTGATCATTTCTGACACTTTACAACACACAGAGCATGTTCTCAGCAAAAGCGGCTTTGATTAAACAGTACTTCACTGTACAGACGCTTAAAAGAAGTGCTGTGCTTTACTGCTGTTAACTTCTGTAACATTTATTAACATCAGTAATCCGAAATTGGACAGCTCTTATCTGTGCCAATGGCAACGTAATTTTCATTTGCTGAACTTCTGGTTTCTCTAAAGAAGATTTCTACCAGAACACCTCCCCCAACCAACTCTTACATGCACAATCACTTTGTTTTTGTCTGCTAAGTTCAGGTGCATGAGCTTAATTCCAAAGCATTCCACCTACAGTACAGGTTTCTCAGAAAAAAAAAAAAAGGAAAACCCTGAATTTTAGACGCATACTTCTGGAAAGACCTTAACATGCCACCTTGAGCAAGTTTTTGATTTGCCCATGTCCTGTAAGGATACAGAGGGACAAGATGTACCAACCCCAAAACACCTACCCTGACACTGCTTTAGTAACACACTGAGGTTTGAGTATGTTTCCAAAAGATAATACTTACCTTCAATATTTGAAGCAAACTGCAGAACAACTCAGACCTGTTCTCAAATGCAGCTGTAAGAAGAAAGAACATCTTAAGTTGTTTTTGTTTTTTTAACTCCCCAAAGCAAGCATGATTTAAAGGCCACGTTTCAGAAGATTGCCGAAGGTGCTGATTGCACCTTTTGGTCAAGCTTACTCAGCACCCTTGGTAGTCAAGAAGTTGTTGGCTGAGAGTTTAACAAATGTTAGGGGAAGGTTACCCTTCTCTCCGTATCCTGAATCCACACCCAACTGCTTCTAGGCCATGCCAGTACTTTGAAAACAAACTCAAGTGCCTGTTTCCCCTATCTACTCTGCTCCCAGGTAGAGTGGATTCTCAATATCCACGTGCTAAACCCTGCAAAACTCTACAGCTGCAGTATATTGCTATCCTCCCTTTACAGATGGAACAGACATCAAAGCAAGGATGTCTCGCAGGCCACAAAGGACTGTGTTCAAGGCAAAAATAGAACTCAAGGATAGAGCTGTCACTTCTATTTGTCCTTGCAAAAAAAAACACAACAAAAACAAACAAACAAAAACGCAAAAGGACCTTCCTCCCCAATGTGATTAAAACTGACATCATTCTAACTATCTTTCCAAGGAAATTTGCTCCATCTTCAGCTGATTCTCTCTCAAGAGGTACACATGAAAACAATGTCAAGCTAAAATCTCTGAGCAGTTGCAAGTTTCAGGCACAGGAAGCCCATTCATCTCTGCCCCCTAATGATATTAAGATATCATGACATCAAAATCTCCAAGGAGTCAGGACTATTAGAATAAATAATACTGGAGCTGGCCATCTCTCCATGCCAATAAGAGACATGATATGCAAGAAACCCAAATTAGCTTTCAACAAAGAACATGTTAGCAAAGCATAAATTAAGACCGGTTCTAGCCAAAGCCACAATTCAGGTGCTTTTTATCACATAGGTTCATAAACCTCACCTTTGTTCTGTGGAAGCATCTTTTCAAACAACTGCCTTCAGAGTTTCCTATTAAAGAAAAGATGGTAATTAGATTCACAGCAAAAGAAATCAAAAGCAAGAAAAATGGATGTAAGCCACAATTTAGACGAACACCTTTTAGGAATTTTACAGAAGCAGTAGCTAACTTGGAATTCAGGCTCAGTGCTTCTCCCTCTGCCTCATTCTTAGACAATGGAGCAGAAAAAAACACAGCCTGGAAAGAAAAATACTCTTTGCAGCCCGGTATTTCCATGGAAGCAGAGCAAGACAGATTTCTCTCTCACAGATTCACAGATTTCTCTAGGTTGGAAGAGACCTCAAGATCATCGAGTCCAACCTCCGACCTAACACTAAGTACTCCACTAAACCATATCCCTAAGCTCTACATCTAAACGTCTTTTAAAGACCTCCAGGGATGGTGACTCCACCACCTCCCTGGGCAAGACACCAAGGAAGCTACTGAATTTTCAAGACTGCAGCTCAGCATAATGAGCGCACAGGACTGCTGACATTTGATGGTGAAGTCAGTCACATCTCTCATCTGCCACACAAACAAGATATTTATTGAGAATGACTGTCACACTGAAGGACAGGACTAGCTTCTGTACCCTGTCCCTACACAGCTGTCCGAACTGCAAGACTTAAGATTAACATTAAAAAAAATAGGAAGCTAGAAAGAAGTGTCAGGTTGCTCGCCATTTCTGAGCGCTCACTGGTTTCAGAGCACTAGCAAAGACGTAGCCTTTTCCTTTCTGCCACCTAATGACACAAACATGGCACTACAGCCACATCTGCAACACGACTGGGGCAGGGCATGGAGCTTCTCAGCACATGAACTCACATCTACAACTGCTCACCTCAGGTCTTGGAGAGGACCTCCTGGGTCTGCCACATCACACACCTTTCTCTGAAAGAGCAGAAAATATATATAGAATTTATAGCAGCTGTTTAGACATGCTTCGAAGCCTGGTTATATGGTTATTTTCACTAAGAAATTAAAAGGCCCAGTAAAAGAGAGAAACTGGAGAACTAAATGCATAGTGCGGGCATATTTTTACTTCCAGACAGCGTTAGGGTTGGGGCTGCCAGCATGCAACCCCCAGGACTCGCACATTCAATACAGCAGCTTTCTATTCTACCACGTAGAGCTCTCACACTTCAGGCAATTAAAAAAAAAACCAAACAAACCAGGAGAGATTTAATTTCTTAAAAGCCTCCTAACAAAACCAGCCTATCTACAGTGTCAGGCTATCAATCACTCTGAGTGCTCACGGGTTTCGGAACAAACGAGCGTAGAACATAGCCTGTCTCTCTCTGCCACCTAAAGACACAAAGATGCCACAGCAGCCACCTTTGTAACGCCTGTGGCAGGAAGCGATTTTAAAAAAAACGCCAAGCACGCAAAGCCTAAAGGGTAGCATTAAGGGTATGTATAAGAACAAGATTCTACCGCCTCCTCAGAAAGTTGTATTAGGAAGGTATTTGGTGTGGCTAGAAACACTAAATGCAGTGCAGCATTTAAGATATACTTTTATGAGGTGCCTGAAACCTGTTTGCCAGCAGCGACTAGCTTTTCCTGACAGCAGGGGACGTGGAGAGGCCTCGTGTTAAGCCTTACTTACCCTCGGTTTTTCATGCTGATTTTTCTCGTGCTGAAAAACCTTGCTCATTTCACTCTTTGCCTTCTGCAAGGGAAAAGAAAGAGGAATAAGAAAAGAGGAAGAATGCGATGCTTTGCTAATTACATAATAAGCTCCTTTCTGAACTATACCACTTAATAGTATCTCAGGAAAGAAAGATTAAAACCAAAAATTGTAAATTGCTACGCAGAACCTTTTAAAATCACTCAAATCTTTAACGTTTAAATCCTGAGTAGGCTGCAGGCCTGGGTGCTTCCCCCCCCCCCCAGCACACCCTGGCCACGCTCCCTGTCCCCCCCTCCCCGGTCCCCTCCCGCCACCCACCTGCCCACGGCGGCTCCCGGCTCCTTCCTCCTCATCCTCCTCATCCTCTTCATCCTCCTCATCCTCCTCCTCCCGCCCGGGCCCCGCGGCCGCCCCCTCAGCGCCCATCCGCGGGGCCCCGTGGCGGAGCAGAGGCGCCTCTGCAGCTCGGTGCCGGCTCCCGGCACCATGACGGGGCCTCTCCGGAGCCCCCTCGTCCCGGCCTGGCCCCGTTCCCCTCCCGATCACCGCTCCGAAAGGCCGGGCCCGCGCCCGCCTCCCGCTTATAAAGGGCGGGCGGCGGAGCGCGGCGGGGACGCCCCGTGAAGGACGCGACCGCCGCCTGCCGGGCCGGAGGGCGCAAGGCGGGGAGGCGGCCCCTAAAGGACACGGGGACATGGAGACACAGTCGTCAGGGCTGGAAAAGGCCTCCAGGATCAGCCGGTCCAGCCGTCCCCCCCACCGCCAGTACCACCACCAAACCATGTCCCCAAGCAGCACATCCAACCTCTCCTTAAACACCCCCGGGGACGGGGACTCCGCCGCCTCCCTGGGCAACCCGTCCCAACGCCTGACCGCTCTTTCTGAGGAGAAATGTCTCCTCATTTCCAACCCGAACCTCCCCGGCACAAACTGCGGCCATTCCCTCCCGTCCTGTCACTAGTTACCTGTGAGAAGAGGCCGGCCCCAGCTCCCCACAGCTTCTCCCCTCTCAGGCAGTCGCAGAGAGCCGTACACCCCAAGAAGGAAGGCAGGAAGGCACACTAAGACTATATACTTAGTTTAGATTTCTCCTCTCCTCACAAATGGTTACATATTTGTTAAGTTTGGCACTATAAAAAGGTAAAAGAATTCATAAAAAATTACCTGAGTGGCAGAAAAGCATGTTTAGGTAATTATACAAATTAACCTCCGCTTTGTCTCAAGCGCTGGTGAAAAGAGCTACAAATTGTCACCTTCTTCTGGAAAGAGAGGAAAGAGGCATCCGAAAGGTCGGGTTCCCACTCATCAGCAGGGTCACAAAACAGATCAGCAGCTTTATTGCTGTCGTTACTCTCATGGGGACAGCGGGACATGGGGACCCTTCCCCGGCATCTCTTCCCCTCCCTGTGCCTGACCCCCACGCTGCGGGACTGCGCTAAGGCCCCCACAGAGGCATGGGGCATGTTAGAGGCTGGGCTTCCCTTTTCTTTGGGAAAAAGGGAAACCTTTTATTTCTTTTCATCAGCCCGTTGTGGTGGATGCTTGACCCCAAGGGGCCCGACACCCCCCGTGATGCACAGGCTGGCCTTGCACAGCCCCCTGCCCTCTGAGGGTCCCCAGGCTGGAGCACCTGCAGCCCTTTGTCCCCCCATCCTGTGAGCATGAACGTTTGCCAGAGATTTCCCCACCGTCGCATGTAACGGGAAGAAAGAAAAAGGATCAAAGCCCTTTATTTGTCACATAAAGAGGTGCGCGATACGCGTGGTTTCATGCCAGACCATTAGCTCGGGAACAGGACGGCCTCAGGACAGAGGTGCCTCCTTGCAACAGGGCCAAACAAGGACAGAGCTGAGAGTGGCCCTGCTCCATCTCCCCTCAGAACGCTCCAGCCAAATTGTTTCTGAGCTGGAGACGTCCCTCAGCACTGCTCTGCTTAAAGCTGGTGCTCTGGGTGCAGGACCAGAGCGATGCTGTGGGTGCAGCACCCACGGGAGCAGAGCAGGACCCTTGTCTCCAGCTGGGAGCTGAGCCACACTGCTGGGCACGGTCACGCCTGTCCCTCGGCCAGCACGAAGCGGCTCTAATTGCCTTCTGCTTTGCTCTGGAGCTCGTGGAAGACCTCCCTCTGCTTCCTGTAGTCCTTTGCACGAATGATGGTCATCTTGAAGAGCTTGCAGTAGAGCTCCATGGCGGTGGGGCTGTCATCGTTCCCAGGGATGGGGTAGGTGATGAGGCAGGGGTTACAGTTTGTGTCCACCACCCCCACCGTGGGGATGTTCATCTTGGCGGCATCCCGGATGGCCACGTGGGGCTCGAAGACGTTGTTGAGGCTGCTGAGGAAGATGAGGAGGTCGGGCAGGCGGACGCCGGACCCGAACTGGATGGGGGCGTTGGTGAGCAGGCCGCCCTGCCAGTAGCGTGTGTGCGCGTACTCCCCGCACTCCCGCGCCGTGCTCTCGATCAGGTGGCAGAACTGGCGGTTGCGGCTGACGAAGAGGATGATGCCCTTGCGGTAGGCGATGTGGGCGGTGAAGTTGAGGGCCAGCTGGAGATGATCCATCGTCTGGTCCAAGTCGATGATGTCCTGATCCAGGCGGCAGCCGAAGATGTAGGGCTCCATGAACCTGCGGGGGCAGAGGGCGGGCGACGCATGGGGACGTGGGGCTACATCGAGCAGAAATTTCTGGCTCCACACCCCAACTCCCAGCTGCTCTCTGCAGCTCCCTGGTGTGCAGCATCCATCCGTGTCTATCCCACCTGGGTGCAGAGGGGCTGCGGGTCTGACACCTGCTCAGCTCGGGGTCCCTGTGCTTTTGTAGGGCAGTAAATGTGCCCAGATGGAAACCTGAGGCTGTGTGTGCTGCCCCAGCCCCTGCCTGGCTTGGTGCCACCTCCAAAGGCTTGGGTAGACTGTGGAAACCTGAAACCTGTTCCTGATGTGAACAAGTTCCTGATGTGAACAAGTGCCGGATCACGAGACGCGTCACTCACCTATGCCGACATCCCTTTTTGTGCCCCAGGTGCACCCGGGCGTTGAAGAGATCTTTCAGGGAGAAGAGCTCCTTCACGTTGAAGAAGTCGGGCTGGCTGAGAGGCTCGGTGAGCAGCCTGTCATCCGCACCTGGGAGAAGGACAAAAGCCCCCAACCATCGCTCCCTCCCTCCCGGGCTGGCAGGGGCCGGAGGAAAGCCCCGGGGCAGGGCCGGGCCGGGCCGGGGGAAGGGGCCGGGGCTCGGCAGCACTCACCGGGACCGGGGGAACGGGCAGCTGGGGCCGGGGCTGGGGCTGGCACCGGGGCTGGGAAGCTGCTGTAGAGCCGGGGGGCTGCTGCGGGGAGAGAAGCAGGGCGGTCATACTGCCGGGCACGGCTCGGTTTAGCTCGGCACGGCTCGGTTTAGCTCGGCACGGCTCGGCACGGCTGGGCACAGCCCGACCCCTCACCTGCCCGCAGGATCCGCGGCACCGCCATGATCCCAGCCCGCGGGAGGAAGAGGAAGAGGAGCGGAGCCTTCCGCTTCCCCCGCCCCACGGCCCCCCCGTACCGCTGCCCCCCCCCTCCGGTCCTTCCCTGTCCCTCCCGGTCCCCCCCGACCCCCCCCCCGGTCCCCATGTCCCGTCCGGACGCCCCTGGAGGTCCTGGCCCCGGCTCCCGGTACCGCGGGGGCCTGCAGCACCCCGCCGGCTCCCGGTGAGCGCAGCCCCTGCCCCAAACCCCCCGGCCCCAAAACCCCCGGCCCCCAAACCCCCCCGGTCCCGGCCCGGTTTGACGCGCTGTGTCCCCCCCGCAGGCAGCCGCACCCCCTGTACCGGACCAGCAGCCAGGCCTACGGGAGCAGAGCCCCCACGGTGCACGAGGTGCCGGTAGGTGCGGGCCCCAAGCGGTTCCCTGGGACCCCGGTTGGCTCCAACGGGTCCCGGCCTCCCCTTGGGCCTCCTGGGGGGGGCTTTTGTCTCCCTCCCAAAGCAAGAGGGGCACAGACGCAAGAAATGGGGCCCTGCTATGGCTCGCAAAGCCCCCCCCAGTTCACAAAGCCCCCCAGTGTGGGTGGAAGGGAGAGCTGGTGCTGGCATGCTGAGCTGGAGCTTCCCAAGGGTCTGCGGCTAACGACACCGCGCTGCCAGTGCTGGGTTCATTTTCTTCCTCACGGGTCCATGCCCTCCGTAAGAGCAGCCACGCCGACGCAGAGCAAACCTCCCTCCTGCAGAAAGCAGCTGGGGTAGGAGGTTTTGGTGGCCGCATCTCAGAGATGGCATTCAGCAGCCACTGGCAGACCCAGCCCCTCCGAGCCATCTCAACCCCCTGTTGTCTGCAACATCCCTGACAAGGAGCTCCTTGAGGCGCACTGAGATGAAGAACCCTTACAGTTTTGTCCAGACTTGTGCAAATTGCAGGTGCTGCTGATGTTGGCACTTAAATCGTCTCCTTTCTCCTGTTTCTCCTTCCCACAGACCACCTTGCACGTCACCTCACACGCGTTTTCGAACACTCTGGCGCAGTGCGGCATGTACAGAAATAACGGGCTCAACACCTACCTGGAGAAGAGCCACGTCACCGGCCCAGACAACTTCATCACCCCCTATGACACCCTCAACTTCCATCCCAGCTACAACGCCAGCAGGCCGTCGTACTGTTAGAGCTGTGGCAGCAGCAGCTACAATACCAAGCCACTTCAGTTTAGTGCTGGCTGCATAGGTAAAAAAATAAACATCCCCTACAAAAAAATAAGCAGGCAAAGAACAGCACTGACCTTACCCTAAATCTGTTGTCACAGCAGAAACGTAGGCTGTGCGCAGGGAATTAAGTGGGTAAGCAACCCGGTATGACAACCACAGTGTTGAGAGAGTCCTAAACTTAATCTACTGTTTCAGAGCTGTTGTCTTAATAAAGAAACACGTGCAGGAAAATAATGTTGTTCTGAACGCCCGTGAGTATACAGGAATGCTGTGGCTGCTACCTGGTGTCCCAGGCCATGCTGCTCCGCCACGCAGCTATTATTTTTAGATGGGCTTTGTTGCTCACCCAATATTGATTCTCTGCTAAGATAAGCAGGGAAGGGACAATTACTTCTCTCTGATCACTGGCTTCCATGGCATTAGCATTGTGTCTGCTGCGAGGAACATACAGCACTTAAGCAATGCTGAAAATTGTAGTTGTTGTCCCCAAGGGCAGTAAAACACTATAAACTGTCAAAAAAAATCATATGGCACAATAAGCAGCAACAGATTAACACACATGTTCACACTATTAAACACATAAGATAGAATTTAATGAGATTTTTTTCTCCAGAACATAGGAATAAAAGCTTAGTAACGTAAGGCTTGCTATTACAACATGACAAAGTAGCTACAAAATTAACAGGTTAAAGGTAGCAGTACATTTCTAGAAATGATCCCCCCACCTCCAAACTCTTGTATGTATTTTTTTAAATAGGACTCCTAACTAGTTAAGGCCACAAATTTATCTGTGGGTGAAAAGAAAGTTAAATCCATGTTATCAAAACTGAATTCAGTAGTTCGGTAGGAAAAACACATGCAGCAACTTTGGTGCGAGATGGAAATCACTAACTTATGGAATGAATTTTACTAGAAATAATACCTTAGTTTATAAATACTGAATGTGATTAAATGACATTTAAATAGCTCATGAAACATTCTATTTAATTTATAGGCAGCATATACTTATAAATAGTAGAATGACATACATTACAAAAAATACATTCCCTTAACCTTTTCCCTCTAACTCTTTAAATTAATTCTTTAATAAACTCTTTAATCCTTTAAACTCTGGGCTCATATATCATATATCATTAATAAATAAGATTTTTTAAAAACCATTTCTGTACTATTTAATGAATAACCAAAATGCATGTTTTCCAGAGGTATGTATTAAGCCTTTGGATGTTCAATGGTTTCTCGCAGACAGCATGTTCATCTTTCTTATCTGTCAAAACTACAACGCCTTAAGAAATCATTGAGAAAAAGATAACTAATCCAGAGAAAAAAAAAAACACTTTCCTAAGTTTTCTTGCAACAACCGTAGTTACACAGACAGAGAAACTGCATCATTTATCCAGTACCTGCACTAAAAGGAACACCGTATCATATTTTACTTAAAAACTATTTTTGAAGAGAAACTAGCCTCTTTATGGATGAGAATCTCTGACCTTACCGGTTAAACATAGTGATAGTATATATAAAAAAGAAGCATAGTACTATTCCAGCTGATAGCCAAAAAAATAAAATCAGTATAATATGTGCTGGTACCACAGCAAAGATATTCTTCATTTGTTATAAACATTTGTATCATTTTTGTATAGTCTTATAAACTGCTTAGGAAGCGCGACAAGATGATGAACATATTTGTAAGGTAAAGGTAAGGTAAACTATTTGTGTAGTTAAAGTGACTAAGTAAAAATCAGAAGTCTAAGAACATGAAGTTCAAAACCTAACAGCACGTCACCAAGCCTGTACTCTTTTTTTTTTTTTTTTAAACATTCAAAGATTCAAAGAATCCACCAGCAAGATTTCAATCAAGGCTACCAAACAATCCCAGTCGTACACTGCAATTAATTTGGGTATCTCAAAGACAATAGCTGAAAAAACACCAACAGATTTGAACAAGTAAACATACTGAACATAGAAATGGGCCTGAGAAGTTAACATTTTTAACATTTAACACATGAAAATAAATAAGCAACCCTCTAGCACTCACTGCTATTCCTCTGTTAGACTCTAGACAATGCCTTGGGTTTCTTATAACTTCCCTTTCTTCTCCTGAAATGAAAAATGAAGGGCAGAATTAATACAAACAGTTGTGACAATTTTACACATATTTTTATCCACAGATTTTTCTGCAGGTGGAATAATTTACGGATGAAACTACCTCTTGAAATATAAATATAGTGGCTTTTGTCGCCTGTTTTCTACCTCTTTCCATAGCTGATCTGCAAACACCCACCTCTTTTCTTCCTTGCCTTAATTACTCCCCTTTTTGTTCCTGAACTGAAACCAGTTCTGCACACTGCGTACCTTGCATCACCCTCATATAATCTGTATCCCGAAACGTGGGGGGTTAAAGCTACCCCATTCACTTCCTCCGAGGTCAGCTGAGAAGGGAGCACTATGCAGGCTTCAGCTGCAGCCAGCCCCGAGATGTGCCTCTGCACGTGGGTTTGCTCAAGGCTGCACAAGTTTGCAGCTCCTCATCCCTTCTGCATGCTCTATTTCTCTGGATTCTGCTGTATCCTCGCTTAAGCACTTATGTTTGTTAACCTTACTTAGGTCAAAGGTGTACTTTCCCTGTTTTTACTTTCTCACATTTCCCTGCTTTTGTGGGCTTAAGATATACTGACCTGTTCAGGTGTTCAGAGGCCCAATACACTTATATTTTTTTTTTTAGCAATACCTGTACAAATTGAAAATACCATTCTAAAGATGACAGTGACGCATTTTACCACAGAGAATTTACCTGAAAGGCTCTTTCTACTTTTTATTTCGAAAACAAGGTTTCCAAATTTGCAGCTAGAATCACCTGAGGCTGCGCCGTCAAACCAGGGCAAACTGCAGTTCTCAGAGGTCTGAAAAACTTCAGCCAACCAACACAGACACTAACAAAAGGAAATGGTGGCAGAGGTGGTCTGTTTCTGCCTTTTAAAAAAGCAGCTACACGTTCCTAAAATAGCAGCAAAGAACTGCTTATAAAAAATGAAGGTAGTCCTCGTGGTCCCCTGAGGATCCTTGAAGATTGCTTTTCCTGGAGCACAGAAAAATATAGTTGCTGTGATAAAAATAAAACAGTGTACTCGTTTTCAAAGTCCTGAATGAGCACAGGTTTATCTGAGAACTCTGGTATTGCAGTCGGGGTGCTGTAAGTTACCAGTAGCCACAATAAGCAGTTTGGTAACTAAACATCCAAATGAGATTTATGCTTTGAATGAAAAAATAATTATGCATTAAAAAAACAAAACCAGCAGTCATTTAAAAAGTAACTTCTTTACTTTCTTGATTAGAGCTGAGCTCATGGCTCCATGTGCATGCTGCCGTAGATAGAGGATGAAATTAATTCCCTGGGAGGGCCGAAATCACGGGAGGAGGAGGTTCGTTCTGGGCACTCAACCAGTGCCTTGCAGCTGTCACTGGGGATGCCAAGAAAGGGTCGGGGGGCACACAGCCTCTGCCTGCTCTGCAGTTGGCTGCCTCTTATCATCGGTATCAGTAGGAAGGAAAAAAATACCCTCACCCATTTCAGTACCGCATCCATGGAGACTCAGCCCCGTGCGGTTTTTTCCCTCCCAGCCCGCAGAGGAGCTCAGTCTCGCTGCCTCCCGGGAGAACTCCAGGGCTGGGTGTTGCAACGTCCCCCGGGGGAGCATGAAAGTACGCTCATCCTCTCCCCACGCCATCAGGGGCTCCTGGACTCGCTGCTATGGCAGAAAAGGATCTCGTTCAAATTCTGGAGGCTGCAGCTGTGCTATGAGGATGCCACGCAGTCCCACGCGGAGTGCTTTCCACCTGAGGCACAGGTCTCACCTGCTGAGCAATGCCTCCGAGGGAGGGAGGAACCCCTCGTGCTGCTAATAGAGCGTGGAAAGCACAGAGGGACTCCACTTCTTGACCGTAAGTGCCAGGAAACAAAACTGCTTCGGGTTTTGCTAGGATTGCAAGCACCCTTCTCACCTCCAAGAATATGCACTTTTTTTTTTTACACCTATATATTTTGTACATTCTCCTTCTACCTTTTTTAAGAACGTTCCCTTAGAGAGTCGCATATTTTAGGATGTGGATTCTGCCTCAGTCCCGAGGAAAGCACAAGCTATTGTCACAGGGGATTACGGTCTCGGGTTGCTGGTGGCTGAGGACAGCAGGATGCAAGAAGCGAGAGCAGCAGATGAAGTGAGATCCTGTTCCCAGGCTCAGCTGACGCAAATGCCGTGACCGACTTTGCAGGAGACATCCTTCACTCAGAAGTGTTACCGGCAGAAGTTAATTGCGTCTTTGGACAGGAGGGAAAAGCTGTGACACAAAAACACCACTCGCTACTGATGATGAGAACAAACCATAGGAGCACTCTGGTTTCACGGTCCATGGTCAGAACCCCGTTTATTAAACATTATAAACTTATCAATGTACACCATTTCCTATATACAAATCAAGTTTATCAATTTTAAAAAAGTGCCGTTTGAAATTAGCTTTTATTTAAAGCACAAGGTAATCGGAATTGCATCTTAACTGGAAGTGAATCAGTTCACGAGTAGTACTGAGCACACAGACACATTGACAGGGGCACAAGACACCTTTTAAATCTTAAATGGTGATTTACTGAAAATTTTGAGGAGAAACATTCAGCTTATTTCATACAAACAGTACATAGTGCTTCCATCATCTCTATTAAGCACAGTTTAATCCTTTTAAAGCAAGGTACTCTGAAAACTTCTATTTTAAAATACCAGCCTATTTACCTATTCCAAACAAAAGGCCTAAATCCTGCAACCGACTCAAGGCAGACAAAAATACATGCCCGCGTAGACTTAGTGCAGGCACGTGAGCTAAGTAAAAAACACTTTCCCAAGGTATCCTACCACAAAAATGAAATGACCTAGCATACTGATCTCTTAAGCCAACCAACCAGCCCAAGGACTACAAAAAGGTGGCCAGACAGTAAGAAATGTCAAGTGACCACTACAGACGTGTTTAAAATGTAACTGCACAACAGTATAACCACACAAAGGATGTTCTTTATTTCTCTACAAGCCACGGTTACTTTTTCTACTCTACGCTACGCTGCACTTTGCCAATATTCTGCGAATGCAATCACATCTGGGGATACTAAGCGATACTGGATCCATTCTTTGACTGCTTTTGCTCCGTTTTGCGACGTTAAGGCCAGCCTCCAGGAAGACTGCTGAAGTGATTAAGAAACCAAGTGACGCTAAATGGTAGCTTGGCTGAGAGAAGTTCTGCAGAAGACTGGATAAAGAGAATATTGAATCAATTCACAGGACAAGATGCAAGAACGGACTACTCAAAGGACTTCACTACACACAAACGAAAATGAAAGAACCAGCCAACAGCTTAAATCCACCTCTTTCGGATTTTTCAGTGACACCGGTGTGGGGACACTTTTATTGTGATATGAACGCACTACTTCAATGTCATTTAAAGTCAGTACAAATAAAAAGACAGTAGTGAAAAATTGCTTTATTCCAGGTGCTGGAAAGAGAGGCAGAGAGAGCTCTATCAGTATGAAAGAACAGTGCTGAAAATATCCTTGGCGTTTACGTTAGGAACTTCCTACAGCAAACCTAGCTTTGCTCTATTGCACAAAAATTGTAAATGAGAAAAGTTCACAGAAACGTAACATTTTAGAAACCACTTTTGAAAAAGGAAAGTAAGGGCACTCGATCGAAGAAAGTCATTCGGAAAAATCAAACCCCATCTCTGGGTAACTGCAGGGCATCAGAACTGGACTCGAGAGCAACGAGGAAATGGTTTCAGCCTTGCAGGCCCACGAGTACGTAAGTAGTGAAATCCACAGAAATCGTGTTGTCTAAGTAGACATGCTCCTTCACTTTCTTTCAACTTCAATTGTGCTTTGAATCACCTGCTAGCAGGAGGTTTTCAGCATTTGAAAGGGACTTTCAGCGGCTGCTGAGATCGCCTTTACACAGGCCGTGTGGACAGTCTGACCCACTTTGTTTACCTGGATCTGCGTTTGGACCTTCACGGATGGATCTCCGCACCCACAGCTGCGCCGCCGCCGCCGCCGGAATTCTGCTCAGCGAGCTCACCCAACAGTCCTCGGGGTGGGAGAGCTGAGACCCGCGCGTAAAACCACTACAAAGGATTGTCCTAAGGCAACTCGAATGTAAACAAATGGCAGATAGTCTGCTTCCGACGCACAGCACTCGTATTAAACGCTGTGTTTTCCTAGGGTCTCTCAACAGATTGCCAAGTATGTTCTGCGCGCAAACAGGTTTCCTTTTAATATATGATTAGAGGCCTCATAATTTAAAGCATGATCAGCCAGCATCATCTTATCTACAGTAACTACAGCATCCTGTAGTCATGTAAGCCCTAAAAATCATTATAAAAAATATTTCCTTAGAGCGCTTTAAATAATTTACAAAATTCTACAAAACCTAAGTATGTTTATCCGTGATATCCCTGTTAAATAGATGCCTTTTTCACATTAGTGTGTATATGATATACATATATCAGCCTCTCCCACCATCTCTCCTTTCATGTCTCAAGTTTTAATCAAGATAATTATAACGACAGTTATTTTCTAAAAATACTGTTATTGTGGGGGAAAAAAAAAAAGTACTTACATATCTGAAACCTTTACTTTCAAGAGGGAATCTGGGCAGTCCCCTGCGGGTACGTCAGTAAATTTTGCACAGTTTTTGTCTAGAACTTCCTGCCCTTGGTCCAGTTCACAATCAGCTTTCCTATTCTGCAGGGCAGGCAGCTTTCCTTCCAAACTGGATCTGGATACCTGAATTTCTTCCTGCCTGTCACTGTCCTGGTGGAGAACTTCTTCCTTCTTAACGCACGCGTGCACACTGTTACCCACGCATGCTCCTCCACTAGTTTTATCCGCTGTTACTGTTGTTACAGTTAGTTCCTGCAGCGGGCAGCCTGAACTTGGGTCTGACACGCTGTCCTGCTGGTTATTCTCTCCATTACTGCACCCACGTATACTCTCCTGACACGTCTCTCCACTAACTTCATCAGCTTTTACTGCTGCCACACCGTGTTGTGGGAGAGGGGGACCTAACTTCAAACCTGCCCAGCTGTCTTTGTGGATATCTCCTTCCTTCATACGTATCTCTGTGTTCTCAGCTTTGGATGTTCCTCTGCAAGCCTTATCTGCTGTTACTGCTGCCACGCTCTGTTCCTGCGAGGGGAGACTCAAATGTGAATCTGAGTGGTCTCCTGCAGTGGCAGCCTTTTGGCAACCCTCAGCTTCCCCTGTGATACACAAAGGAGCAGCCTCCAGTCTTTCACAGCTTTCTGCTACATGGGGACCTGATGCTTCCACAGCGAGCTTCTGAGAAGAACTGGATTCTTTTATTGCTGCCTTATTCTCCCCGCTAAATTCACCTTTTGGCTGGGAGGCTTCTCTTCCCTGCTTAAGTACGTCCGTATCCTGGGAATCTACCTCCGTTCCTAATGCACTGCTCTGGCTGAGCGCCTGCTCTGCTTTTTGCTTTTTCATCAAAAGCATGGATTTCTTCCTTTCCCGAGCGTACTTGAGACCCGCGATAAATTTACTCGAAATTTTTAAGTGAAAGGTGTTCTTCCTTTTAGATCGAGATTTCGCATTAGCTACTTTTCGTACTTTGCAACCTTCATTTTTGCTGTTTTTAGCTGGAAGTGTTTTCCGCACAGGCTCTGTTTTAGGGATGTCCTTTTTACCTGTTGCGTTTCCAGGTAACTCACCAGCAGCACCACCTTTAACCCCCCCCATTCCTTGTTTAGCTTTTGACTGACCAGTAGTATGAAAATAAATGTTCTCCGCCGAGGGAGCAGCTTTCTCACTGTCAAGTAACATTGCACTTTTCCCTTCCGTTCTCTGAGAGTTCTTCGACTCGTTGGCTTGCTGGGACACCTTAGTCTTTTTACTCTGACCCAGCGAGAGGGCAACCTCATTTTCAACTGGCTGTTGCTTTGCTTTTCCTTTATTAGCAGTTTGTTTGGTCACCCTCAATAGGTCTAGAGTTGCATCATCTTTCTGCATCTCTGAATTGCTTGCAGAGTCTTTAGCTTTTTCTGCCAAAAATTTCCTAATTTCTTGTTCAATGCTGTCGTCGCTATCCACTGAACTGCTATCATCAGCGTCGGATGCAGCTGTGAAAGTACATTTTTTATTCTTAGCTACCCGCAGGTTATTCTGGTTTGAAATTGGTTCGGGTTTATATCCTTTTTTAAGCTGTAAATCAAACTCTAAGTTCTTAACGGCTTCTGGCCTTTCATTTGAAAGTTTGACATTTATGTTGTCTGGAGGATTTCTGATTGCATTCTCTTTCACAGCTTTTCTAGATTTTGACAGGCAACTTTTCAGTAGCACAGGATTTTTACATTTCCACTCATTTTGTTGGAGGCTACTAAATTCATCCAGCAGCTGAGCGTCTGTCTCGGTAAACCTAACTCTCTTCTTGCACTGAGATTTCTGCTCCTTAGACTTCTTCTTTAATTTTCTTTTAGACCGTAAAAGGTCCTTGATGGCACTATCAAGGTCCTCATCACTATCCAGAGAACTGCTCTCATCAGCTGAACCGTCTCTCTCTTGAGTTTGGATGGTATTTTTCATAAGCTTTCTCGCACCACTCTGAACTTGCAAAAAAGGATTTACAGAATCCAAGGCCACGTATTTGTCAGCAGATCCGCACAGCTCAGAAGAGATCAGCTGCTGCTGGGTAGTCTCCTTGCTGTCGAGCCTCCGAGCATCACAGAGTTCTTCAGGGCTGCTCGGGGCACACCCCCCGTGGAGCAGAGGAGATTTTGAATAGGTATCCGGCTGGAAAAATCCCGTCCCCAGCTGTTCAGGTGCTTTTGATGCATCTTGTTTCACTATTCTGCCTTCCCTTTTAAGTCTCCTTTTACGACTCAGTGATAGCTTCAGTGTTTTGGGAAGAGAAGGCTCAAGAGTACCAGTGAGGCTGTTCTGATCAGATGGCAAAGGCATCCGGATCGAGTGTGACAGGCTGGGAGGCTTTGTTACGAGGCTTTCCGACTGAGCTTTCAGAGCCAAAAAAGCCCTGATTTCTTGCTCTATGCTATCATCGCTGTCCACGAGGCTGTTGTCACTTTCACAATGGGAGGATGAGAGAAGCTGGGGAGAAAAGAAGGAGTCCGTAGCGAGGGATCTGTTGTCACTTCCCATTTGGGATGGCATGATTGTTTTGGAAATATCAAGGATAGCTTCCGCACACATGAGTTCTGCAGATGTGTCTGCCCTGCAAGAGGCCTGCAGCGTGAGCTCGCAAGCAGCAATCTTGTTTTCCGGAGGTACAAAGTGTCTGGCTTTTTTCAGTGGTTTAAACAGCTTGTTAAATTCATTGCTGGTGCTTTCTAGTTCTGTCGACTTCGAATTAATCTCTTTCCTTTTGTTGCTGATAGGGTTTTTATGGAGTTCTGGTGAGGCACTTTTTGTTGAGCTAATTGTCAGGCTTGCAGAAATGTCGGCTATCCCCTTTGCGTCAAATTGTTCCCTTTGCAAAAGGACAGAGCCTGTTGGGTGACCTGCCTCCTTCCTGATCTTCTCTAGCTGGTAAAGCTGAATGGCTTCTTCAATACCATCATCGCTACTCGAGTCAGAGGCGTGCACGCTCTCGTTCAGAAGCGCTCCCCTAGTTTCCCAGTAATTAGCTCCGCTTTCTTTATTTTGCTGCATTAGCCAGGGCTGGCTGGCAGTGGCCATTTCTAGATACGCTCGGTTCACTTGGTTGAAATCACCGGGCTCTTCCTGGATTTTAGCCTTCAGACACTTGGACTGCGTGCTGGTTTTCCGTAGCTTGGGATGGTGCCTCAAGAGGAGCGCGTTACAATCTTGCTTCATAGCACCACAACTTGTTTTGTTTGTCGGTTGTTTGTTGCTTTTTAGGACAGACCTCACCTGGGAATCTTTTTTATCCTCCCCGATTACACACTTGCTAATTTCTTGCTGCTTTTTCTCATTCAAGAACTGCACTATTTCAGCTTGTATGCTTTGTTCAAAGGAATCATCACTGCTGATGCTTTGAGGGGAAGCAGGCTGTAGCCTTTTACCAAGCCCCAGCTGGTCAGAAAGGTACTCTTCAGAGAGCATCTCTGCTTTAAATTTCACAGGTAGCAGGTCACTAGACATTTTGTTCTGGGAGAACTGTCTCTTAAACCTTTTGTCTCTGCTTATATTTTCAGAGCACTCTGCATTCCTCTGTAACGACTGGTCACTTTTGCTTTTTGCTTTCAAGTACTCTTGAATGGCTTCTTCTATACCTCGGTCAACAGAGTCGTCACTATCAGAATCAAGCAAGAGAGTCTCAAATCCCACATTCACTTCCACTTCAGCGTCGTCTGAACCAGCAGGACAACCACGCTCGGTATATTTAGGATGCTTCCGCAGCAACGTGGTGCTGGATGCGACCCTATTACCGGTGCCCTTTTCTCCCTTTTGTTTCTTCTGCATAATACAATCATACTCATTGTTCATACCCAGGGGAGACTCTTGACTTTGCAGGCTGTTTATGATCATCTGAACTTTTGCGCTTACAGAGGTTCTAGTGACGTTCCCTTCGGATTCGGAGAAGCAAACAGGGTATCTACAATTCCTTGCCGGCCCAAAGGACTCCCATTGTGTTTGAAGAGCTACCAAGGGAGAAGCATTCATAAGGAACATTCTAGCAAGCAACAGCAAAGTCCACGAAGGAGGCGTTTTTCAGACTGGTCTCTCTTCCATCCTACGATAAAAAAGAAGAAAATATTTTATTACTTGGAACTTTTCAGGAGTTAGATATGTAATAATACTCGGTAGTAGAAACTCTAAACCCAGGACAGCTTTTATTAGTTCTGGCTGGGTATTAAACACATACAGCAGAGGAACTTGGGCAGCTCGAGGAGAAAGAAAGGGAACCTACTTCTTCCTGAAACATGCTATACCGCAATAACCCCGAGAGAGAAATCATTCTGACCTCACTGCAGGATAAAACCTTTTGGTAAACACAAATCTTCAGGAATTTGCGAGAGCAGTATTATATTATAAACCCCAAACAGCGCAAGGCCTGTTTTGTGGGACAGTGAAAAAAATCATCGACAGAACGACTGACACCCCAAGCAGAACTTCCACGTGGTCCCCCAGGCACAGAAGGTTTCACCTGCAGCATCGTTTGGTGGGATGAAAACAATACCTGGCTGGCACAAGACATACAGCAGTCCCCATTAAAATAAAATACCGCAGTAGGGCTCTTCTACAAGCCCGATACACCGTCTCCCCTGCAAACTCAGCAAGTTCCAATGGCAACGTGGCACCGCACTCTACCAGCCTAGAGATGTGCTTTTACCTCCGAATTCTCTCCAGCTTTACTCTTGTCCATTATTCTCTAGCTTTGGTTTCAAATCAATCAGTTGCAATAAATATTTTAGAGAATTTATTAGATTAAATAATATTTAATAATATTTTAAACTATCATTCTTAATATTTAAACTAATATTTTAAAGAATGACTATGGTTATAACTCCTTAAAACTTATAAATGTATTTGCTACTGAGAAAAAGATAACAGACAAGCAGGGATGACAACGCTTTATCACTTTAAAAAAGAGCACAGCGCTCCAACACCGATTGTAGTACAACGTGACAAATGCTTGTGTCAAAAGTATTCTGGGACCTGCGCTCAGGGATCAGTTTTATTGCCATCTTGTTGGGAGACTACAATATTCTTGAAATCTTATTGACCGAGGCAGAGTCACCCTGAACGTGCCTTACACAATGTCCACAGGGTGGTTAGCTCTGAAAACACAGCTGATAATGTTTTGCCTTTCCACTCGCTGATTCTCTGCTGAAGAACATCTTAGCATCTTAACGCATTTTAACCCAAACCTTTGGCTCTGCACATCCGTTGCTGGTTTTCTATTCCTCAGTATTAATTAGTTTCAAAACATCAGTCTTGCAGAATTAAAAATTTAAGTGTAGTGATCAAGAACATCCTTGCTTGATGGCTGGTACTTGGAGCAACATGACACGCTGTTTAAATTCCACCTTTTCAGTCAACTGAAGATAGTTTAGATTTACTTCTGCTCTACACTCGCCAATGAAATCCAAGCCCTCCCAGCCTTTCACATACAAAGCCACGAGCTACCCTGGGAAGCGTCTCACAGAAGCAGCTGAGAAGCCTGCTGTGATGCAGGTCACAACTGAAACTTTTAGAAAAACGTGAATGAACACAAATTTTCTAAAACAGTCTCCAACACATCCACCGGGGCAACGATAAATTAAAGACGGTTTTCCTTCTAATAAGCAGCAAAGATTCAGACAGACAGAAATTAGAATACCTAATTATCCTGAAGAAATGCAATTAACATACTTCAGATTCCAGCTTCATAATTTTTTTTTTTTTTTAAAAGCCTATTTCCTATTAACCTACTTCCACAGTTTCCAGAGAAGGGGCAAACGTCTTCATTATCCCACACTCGGACGGCTGTGGCACTACAAACATTACACAGCATCGAGATTAACTTTCACACCACCCCTGCGGGCCATGGCCAACACCCTAGTGGCAGCTGCTGAGAGTCAACTGTGCACTGGTAAATCAAAGGGACGCGCGTTAATAGCACCTGTATTTATTTACCACCTCTACTGCCGAAACATGACCGCCTTTGGAGAGAAAACACGATGGTTATTGTGGCTACAGGTAACGCACCGTGATGCTTGGGGCTAGGAAGGGATGCTGAACCCCAGCCACGGCCGATGGGGACAACTTTGCTGCTCTCCAGCCATGGCTGATGGGGACAACCTTGCTGCTCCTTCCTCACCCAGGTGAAAACCCTCTCTCAGGCACAATTCATGGAATCGCAGCCTGGTTTGGGCTGGGACAGCCCTCGGAGCCCACCCAGTGCCACCCCCTGCCTTGGCATGACCCCACCAGCCCAGGCTGCCCAAAGCCCCCCCAGCCAAGGCGTCACATCCCTCATAATTTCTCCGTGTCCCCCAACTCCGTGCCTCAGTTTCCCCTCTGGGGGCAGGAGAAGGGGAAGGGCGGTGCAAGGGGCCCGCGAGGAGATGGCGGCAGGCCTGTCACCAGCCCAGCGCCCGCCGCCTCCTGGGGGGCTCTGCACCCACAGAGGGGACAACTGGGGGTCGTGGGGGGGGGTCCTGCCCACCGTGAGGTGGCTTTGAGGGACACCCACGGAGGGCGTGAGGGGATGTTCCAGAGGCTGTGCGTGAGGGGACACACAGGGACACCCACCGAGGGCGTGGGGGACATGATGGGGGACCCACCCACCGGGACACCCATGGGGGCTGCTGTGTGAGGGGACACCCAGCTGGGGGGCACCCACAGACGGCATGAGGGGACATCCCGAAGGCTGTGCGTGAGGGGACACACAGGGATACCCACTGAGGGCGTGAGGGGACACGAGGGGACACCCACCCACCGCGACACCCACCGGGGGGGGCACCCAGGGGAGGGCGTGAGGAGCCACCCCCCACTCCGGCCACCCCCAGAAGAACACGAGGGGACATGAAGAAGCCGTGAAGAAGCCCCACACCGCGAGGGCACCCACCGGGGCTGGGGGGCCCCCCGTTAGCAGCCAGGGGACACCACCGGCCACCCCCCGGGGCCAGCGGGGCCGCCTGCGCGGGGCGCCCCCTCCCTCCCTCCCCGTGCCCGCGTCAGGCCGGGCCGAGCGGCGCCGCCATGGCTCCCCCTTCCCGCCTTCCGCCGCCCTCAGCCGGGCTCGGCCTCGGCTTCGGCCCCGCCGCCTCCTCCTCCTTCTCCTCCTTCTCCGCCCGACCCCCGGCCCTCACCTGCTGCCGCCGCGGGGGTGACCGAGGCGGGGACGGGGGACGGGGCGGGGGGACAGGCAGCGGCGTCCCGGCGGCTTCCCCGGGCCGCTCGCGGCCGCTCCGTTGCGCCCCGTTGCCGAGCTCCGAGCGGCCGCTGCCCGCCGCGCTTGGTGCAGGGGCGGGCGGCGCTTCCTTCCCTGCCCCCGGGGAGAGGGAGGCATGCGCCGCAGGGCTCCGCCGGGGAGGCGGGGGCGGCCGGACCGGGCCCTCGGAGGCCGCCGGTGCTCGCTGAGGGGACGGCGGGGACCTGGGGGGGGAGCGGGCCGGGCAGCACCGGGCAGCACCGGGTCGGGTCGGCCCCGCCGCCGGGGCACAAAGGGAGGCACGGCCGGGCCGGCAGGAAGGAGGCTGGAGCCCTCGTCATGGGTCTGCTGCGGGGGGGAGGAGGAGGAGGAGAAGGGGGCGGCCGGTCCCGGTGGGGCCGGGGCCTGCTGAAGCACCGCGGTGGGGTCAGGGCGAGGTGTGGGCCTCGTGCCTCGTCCAGTGAGCTGAAAACACGCGTGGTGGGGCCCCCGGGGATGAAAACACGCGTGTGGGGTGTGTGTCCCCACGGGCTGCAAAGCGCTGCCCGCAGGACGAGGAGAACCCGCAGCGCTTCCTTCGGGGCGCGAAGGGAGCCGACAGAGGGAGGAAAGGCTGAAAACATCAGCAAAGCATGCCACTTGCTGTCCCAAACCTAAAGTTTGGGATGCAATGCTCAAATCGGTTATAAGAGCCAAAGCCTGTTTTAATTTGTTTGTTTTCTTTCCAGAAACTTTCCGCTACAAGTACAGGTTACCCACTGGAAAACCCCTGTGCTTTCTGGGGTTACGGCCATCCTGACCCACCCATGACTGTTCCCTCCCTGCAGAGCCACGTCCCTGCCGATGGCATTACGGATCCCAAAGCACCAGAATCCTTCCTTATGGGACACCCATTTCTACCTGCTCCTTCACTAAAAACTGCAGGATCACTCATAGCTCTTGGTTTCTACATCTTCACAAGCACTTCCATTCTTACTTCCTGTTAAATAATAAAATTGGCACCTTAACCCCAGGCGCTGCCTGTTTTCATTTTGCCAGTGCGTTTTATAGTCATGGTGCTTGAATACCTTTGATAGTACAGGTGAAACTGGCATCTTTTGGCTGGGTGTTGCTGAAATCACAGGGAAAATGCTCAGGTGATGAAATATCAAGCGAACAGCAGTGGGGAACAGCAGGTACAAAGGGTCCCAGGACGAAGTGGGGTGGCAGCTTGTGGCCGTGCAGACTAGACACTGTGCTCCCATCCCGCTGGGCTCCTCTGCAGTAAGAGGAATTATTCCCAATACACAAGGACGTGGCAGATGTCAGGGCCCGTTGCCTTTCATAGGTGTATCACACAATCATTTTCCGTGTCCCTCTCCATTCAAAGCTCCAGGCTCTTTTCATGAGCACAGTGGCTGACGCTGCCATTTCTGCTGCAGCTTTGACAGCACATCGCAGCCCCGCAACTCAGGAGAAGTTTAACTCGGAGTTAGGGGACAGTTTCCTGATGTGGTGTTACACATCAGCGAGAGTTTAGCTCGGCTCCAAGGTGAATCCATTCTGTCCTTGCAGAAAGAGAAGGTGTTGCTGGAGCTGGTGTTGCTCCCAGATTGAGCCTGCCCTGTCCCTGGCACAGGTGCAGGGTAGGTGCTGGGTGCTGCAGCTCTTTGCTGCAAGGCTTTTTTGATGTTTTTGTGCTCAGTCTTCAGCAATACATCGCAAGATGTGGGGCTGGCGTATGCCACGTGCTGTGGAAGGTTTTCTATCTGCTTTCACCCTGAAGGTGCTTCTTTTGGGGAGCATGCAGATTTTCAGCCTGAGGCAGAAGGAATTGAGCTCTTTCCTAGACTCCAATCTCACATTCTAATTTTTTTTTTCCCCCCCCCAGGAGTCCCTTACCTACCAGACGTGATCCTGCTTTTATTCAGGACATGGGACAGGACCACGTTTCAAGCGGTCATGCACAGTTATAGACTCAGCTTAATTTATCTCCTGCTCTTACAATAAATAAAACAGCTGTTTTTTTTTTTTTCCTGGATATGCAATAAGCTTTTATATTCTGAAATGGCTCGCTTGAACGAAACTGCTGAAAACAGCACAGCCAGCATCTGTGTGCAGAATAAAACAATGAACATGCTTTTCCTTAGCTGCAGAATTGCAGCCCGGAGGTGAGGAAACTTTGCTCTTTTCACCATGTTCCTCCTAATGCCACTCCAAAGGAAAGAAAGGGCTCTTGTATTCATGTATCCTCCCAGGCCAAGTCAATTTGCATGTGAATGCACTTTAAAAATAAAATTAAAGTCAAAGCTATGGCCAGAAGCCTGATAAATGTGCTTGTGCACATGCAGTTGCTCGGAGGGGAGGGAGGCTGGCTGCTGCTGGAGAGCGCTGCTGTCACTGGCGGCGGTGGCATTTTATGGCCCTGCAGAACAAGTTGGCCTCCATGTGCATCCTTTCACTTGAAATAAAAACGGAGCCTCTCCCCGAGGTCCCATTAGGGATGATTTGTCTTCCTGATCCATGATCTTTGTGGAAATGAGAGCAGTGGTCCCCATCCACACGTCCCTGGTGGATGGATGACAAAGTCACCAGCGCTAATTGGACCCCTTGTTAGGACGGCTGGGATGGCAGGGAAACGTTCATGTTTTCGAAATGAAACATCTTCCCTGACCTCAGGATCTGCTCATCCCATTTGCAGCTTATTGCAGGGGGTAGGAACAGGCTCTCATTATAGGTGGCTCCGGACACATTAGAGGCGAAAGCTGCTGTGGGTTATCAAGGCTGAAAACAGAGTTCAGGTGATGCCTTTTTTTTTTTTTTTTCCCCTCCAGAACGAAAAAGGACAAGATTAAAAACAAAATAGTAAGAATGAAAGGACTCACCTCGCAGATGTTCCTGTTGTCGGGAAACCTGTGGCTTCAAGGCCAATTACAGTCCTCGCGTGGAGCCGTGTTCGAACACCAGGCATCGCCGAGCTGCTGTTCCGCTGGGATGTGAGTCACATCCGATGCCAGCCAAGGGCACAGCCACGTCTAGGATGTGGGGGAAATCGACAGCCTCAGGTTCTGCAAACCTTTTCCTCTGCTGGTGGCAGTTGTGAACTCACCAAGCGTGCCGTTGAGTTTCGGGGCAAAACCAATCCATTAAAGTGAAATCCTGCCAGGGCCTGTAAGTTTTTGGTGGAAGCAAAGTGGGAGAAAGGATGTGGAGTGAGCATGGTCTGAACCTTGAGCTCAGCCAGTATTTAGGGTCCACATATGACGCTCCACCGAGCTTCAGGAGGTCCAAAACTTTTGGCAAAAAAAAAAGCAGTGCAAGCATTGGCTTTAAATAAATTGAGCGGGCGGCTTCTCTCTGGTTCAAAACAGGGCTCAGGTGGGGCTCGAGCACCTGCTTCCCTCTTGCATGAATTTGATTGTGCTGTGAGCACACCCCAGGGCAGTGGTGCTGGCCCCGCTCCTGCGTCCCCCCCTTGGTTCAGCCCCTTCAGTCTGACCGCAGGCGGCGCATCAGATGGAGTACAACTGCATCGTGTAGTAACATGGCAAATTGAAGAGTTTAGTTGTTATTTAATAAATGCCAAGGAGACTCATGAGGCCTTGAAGTTATAATAGAAAGATCTAATTTAGAAGAAAAAAAAAAAAAAAAAAGGAATAGAGATGCCTGTGAAAGCTGCCAGCCAGCGGCGCTGGATATTGAACATTTCTATTTACCCTCCGAGCGGAGTGAGCAGCCGTAGCTGCAGGGCTGATGCTGCCGGGGAAATGGCATCAGGGGCTGGTGGAGGGCTGGGGTCCAGCTCTCGGAGGAGCCAGCACAGCTCCCACAGCCACAGGAGGCTCCTCTCCGTCTTGCCTCAGCAGCCTCCGTTGTAGTAAATCAACCTTGCATGTCAGATTTGTATTTTTTTTTTTTTTATAGAGACCCGCTGGCTCTGTGAAACACATCCGGTAGAAAGTATAGCACAGAGGCATGGTGACAGAACGTGTTTAGTGGTTTTGAGTCAAATCCGGCGAACTTCCCGTTCGTTACTGACCATTAAAATGCAGCTGAAGGCCTCCAGGGTGCACGACTGCCTGGTTTTGAAGATGACCCCTTTCCATAGTAACTCCTGGGTGTCTGGCATGAGGAGACAACCCGGGAAGTACAATGTGGTGCCAAGAAGTTTGACTGAAACCCTTACAAATAAACTCTCTATCATATGGTGGAGAGCTGTACAATTGTGAAGTGATGGCACCTCCCTTACATTCTGGAACTAGAATCTTGTAATGGTTTCGGCTCATTCCTACCTAGGTGTGAAATGAGACCTTTTTCCTGTTTACAAGCACGGAAATATGCCATATGGGCTCCCAAGTTTCCTTTACCCAAGCCTTTCTGTCGAGCTCGGTGGCCTGTCCTGGGAGGCAGTGCCAGCAGCATCCTGCCCTCGTCACAACTCCGCTTGTGCCCGTTTGGTGTCACGGTGCCACCGGCTGCCTCCAGCCCTCGCAGAGCGGAGATGTGAGCCTGAGAAGCCCCTGCGGCACCCACGGAGCAGGACCCACGCTGTGGGTGCTCAGCGGCAGGAACCCAGGGCTTTCTGCTGGTCGCAGCCACCCCTGGGACCGCAGGCTGCTCCTCCCGGGGCCGCAGGCTGAGCACACGCAGCTCTCGCCCCAGCAGTTTGCAGGGGGCTGTATTTTAGCTCCTGTGTCATCGAAGCCCTCAGGTCAGCTCTGTGTGCTTGCAGCGGCACCCTCCTGCTTCTCCAGCACGTGCCTCGCTCCCTGGGGGCTGCCAAGTTAGAGCTGGAGCCACAACAGGTCCCTTTCCACCTCATCCAGCATCCTCTTGGGAACGAGCGGTTGGAGTTGAGTGCTGAAGGCTGGTGCCAAGCCATCGAGCAACATGCGTGCACAGGGCCGGGACAGCTCGCACGTTTCCCGCATCTCAGGGCTCGGGAGCACTGAAGAACACGAGGGTTCATTCCGAGACAAAGTCCCTTTTTTTCTTTTTTAATGAACCTTTTGCAGTTTCCCACAGCAACACTTTGATTTTGGCCACGGGCTGGGATATGAGGGCATCAGGTGCCGCGAGCCGTGGTGAAAGGTGATGAAAAGGGGTCTGGGAGCTTCAGAACGGACTTTTTAAAGGGCAAGATCAAAGCTGTACAGCGGGATTGCTGCTTTCCCCACCACGCAAAGAAAAGCCATAATGAAACCGAGATGCTGCGGTCGCGATACGTTTCAAAAGGAAACAAACCCCTTTGACTTTGTGCTGCAATTGCTGCGAGCTTCGAGGGGACCGGGGGAGGAAAAGAAAACGCCCTGTGCTCTCCAGCTCCCCCCGTTACAGCTCTGCTGGCTTCTGGTGAGAAGTCCCAGCAGGGCCACAGACTTGTCCCTGCGCTGCTAAGCGTCACATTTGCACAGCACCTTTCTGACCTGCCCAGGAGCATCCCTGCAGCCCCCTCAGGGCAGTGCTGGGGACCCGCTGGGGGGGCTGGAGGCAGCCTGGGGTGCGCCTGGATAATGCCCAGGCACCGCAGGCATCCCTTGGGATCACGGCACGGGCTCGATGTCGCATCGGAGAGGCTGTGCCCTGCCGTGCCTCCCTCCTGAGCTGATCTGGGAGCAAAGCGCCTCCTCCTGAGCCACGGGGTGACTTCCTCCACCACGGGGCAGGGGCTTTTGAGGGCTCCCTTCTGGCACCTCCCAAAGCTCGCAGCCGCAAGCGCCGAGGCGCTGAGCCCCAGAGACGGGGCTGTCAGGAGGCAGCCGGCCTGCAGGGTGTGTGGGAGGTTGGAGGAGCTTGTGTCCTGCAGCACTGAAAGAAACAGGAGCTTCGTTCAGCTCCACCTGTGATGCGACTCCACCGACAGCCGTGCGGGAGCTCCGGATGCCCGGCAGAGCCGGCTGCAGCACCCTCCCAGCCCGCTAGCTCCAAGCCAGCTTTTTCAAAAGGCATCTTCCCCTTTAGGAAAGCTTTTCGGATCACCTTCAAGGAGTGCTCTCTATTTTTAGCGCTCGCGGACTCTCTTGGCTGCAAACAACTGAAGCCTCTTGCAGCGAATTCACAACGGGGTTGCTGGCAGGAGTTCAAAGCCTCCGACCGGAGCACGGCACAAAGGGATCGCCTTCCCCCCCCCGAGGTCCCCGTGGAGCAGGATGAGTCCGTGCTGCCCCCACAGGACTCTGCCACCACCCTGGTCGCACTGGGGTGGCCGGGGAGGGGACAGGCCGGGGCTGTGGTGCGCAGCGGGGCTCGCTCGCCCACGGCTTCGCAAATGCAAGACGCGTTTCGTGCGAGCAGGCTTTGATTAAGGGTTTGCGAGCAACTGCTGCTCGGCTGAGCGGCCAAAATGCTGCATTAAATAAGGTTTGGATCAAAGCAAAAGTCACCACTGTTTTGAATTTTCGAACTGGTTAAAAAAAAATAAAAAAATCCCTGCTGGGACAGCAAAACCACGCAGCTCTTTGACCTGGGCTCTCCTCCAACAAACCAGTGCAGCCACCCTTGGCCAAGCAGCCAGACGGAGCAAAAACCTCCCGGCTGCTCTGCGGGGTGCGGGCACCTCCCAGGAGCCATTTCAGACTGGTGGGAGCAGCATTTGGCAAATACGCCCAAAGTATTTCCCTCCCCCAGTCCTCATCCTGCTCCCAGCGTGGGCCAAAGTCACCTCCTGGTGCTCCAGGGGCTGACTCCCCCCGCTGTTCCCCAGAACCGTTGGGGATGGAGAAATATTAACTGAGCACTGCCAAGGGCTTTGGGGCAACAGTGCCAAAATGGCTTCGGGAACACTGGAGGAGACCAAATCCTGTCCTTTTGGACAATATTAAACTCATGGTTTTGGACAATATTAAACTTATGCTCCTGGATGGGGTTTGGGCTGATGGCATTACCAAACAGCCCTTTTAAAGTATCCTCTTGTCCTGGCATCGAATCCTCGGGCTTTGGTCTGAGCCCTGTGGAAAACAACCTGAACCCTCTCCGGCCCATCCTGCACCCCTGGGGCTGGCAGGGTAAGACAGCAGCATGAGGTTAGGGCACTTTACCCAAAATTTGGCTCCTGAAGAGGGAGCGACACTACACCCATACCCGGCACTGCCCCGGGGAGCTTACGGAGATGCATGCAGTCCCATCACCTGAAGCATTTGGCTGCATCCTGCGGGGTGGGGGCTGTCTGTGGCCCTCGGCCAGGCTTCCCTGCCCGTCCCCGGCTTGGCCGAGGCTCAGGAAAGCCACGAGCACGGGTGGGAAGGAGCGGGGGCAGCACACCTCAGGCTGTGGGGCAGGCGCGCGGGGGCTGGGAGCAGCTCGCAGCCGTGCGGGGCCCACGGGAAGGAGCCGGCTGCGAGGAGCTCGTGGGAGGAGGAGAAGAACCGGGTGTCAGCAAGCGAGGCAGACTGAGAGCTGAGACGCGCCCGTGGTTGTGTTTGGGATGTGATCAGCGCTGCCTTGTGACTTGTGCAATCTGCAGAGGCATGAGTGGTAGGCAAAAAAATTAAATAAAATAAAGCAAACAGTGGGAACGGAGCTGCTGCATCCCTTGTGCTGCGAGGGACGGAGCAGCCCTTCCCTGCATCCCTGCAGCCGTAGCCCTGGTGTTTTGCTGCCCAAATCTTGATGGAGGAGCTGTGTCTGCACAAACCTGCCTCGTGCTCCCTCTCTGAGCAGCGGCGCGGCCCCAGCACCCTGTGGGCAGGGGAGCGGAGCAGCAGCAGGATCGGTGCTGCCAGCAGGGCAGGAGGGCGCTGCCAGGCACGCGCTCACCTCTCCACAATCCATATGAGTGTCACTGGCACATCTGTTCGGAGAGGGAGAAGTAATACGGGTCCAGCTGAGCAATGAAATTGCTTTCAGCACTGTTGATTCCGTGCTCGGGGGTGTGCGGTCAGCCTGGCTGCAGGCTGGAGAGTTTTAATTTATTTTTTCCTCTCCCTTGCAGCCAGAAGAGATCAGTCACACACTTGAAGCAGGCAGTGCCATCATCTCTGCCTCCTGTTCCTCCCATTCCCATTCTCTGCAAAAGACAGGCCATCTGGGCTCATCAGCGAGGCCCTGAAATCACTCACACCGAGCCTGCCTGAAGGATTCACACCTCTCTCGTAACCGGGCTGCTTTGCTCATCCTTTTCCTACACCCCATCCGCCTCGGCTGGATTTGGCCTCCGCTCCAGGACCAGTAGCCACATCTCCTCTAGATGGTGCAGCAGTCATTAAACACCAGTTATGCACCGTGATGTGTCCAGGACCCCAGCCCCCCTGTGGGGCTGTCCCAAGCTCCCTGCCACCGTGCCCCGATCCCTCCTGCTGCGGGATGGGAGCTGTGGGGCACAGCCCCACTCACATTAGGGTCTGCGCCAGCTACCTGTGGAGCACCAGGACTCTGCTATGGGGCTGCGCAGAGACAAGGTGATGGGAAGAGCCCACCTGCTGTTCCTGCTGTGTCCATCCCACTGGAAATCCATCCTCCTTGACGGCAGCAGGAGGGACACACGGAGATGCTCTGCTCCTCCAGGGCCACCAGCACCACCCCAGGGGAGCCACCCCCTGCAGCTGCAGGGCTTTTATGGCTGGGGGGCTGAGCAGGGTGGAGGGAACTGAGCTGGATGAGGAGAAGCACCTGGGGTGAGGAGAGGCACCCGCTGGCCCAGCAGCTTGGGTTTGGGACCCTGCAGGAGCAGGGGAAGCCTAGGAACACCGCTCAGTGCAACATCCCCCTTTGTTTGGGCTCAAATCGAATAAATACAAGCTTAATGCGTTGGGTGAAACAATAGGAGAGGTTCCAGCCTAAGGAAAGGTTTTCTCCGATTAAGCTTTGCTGGCAAGCTTTAGAGCCTGTATTTTAAATAAATGTTATGGGTGCATTTTAAAACACACCATATGTTCTCACGCGGATCTTTCTGGTAGCTGCTGTAGCGCGGCTCTCAGCCGGGCGCGCTCCCCTCCGTCAGCTCCCCGGGGTGCTCGCCGTGCCGCCCACGGGGCCGCATCCTGGCACAGGGGGAAGCCACGTGTGGGGGCATCCCTGCCCCGGGGCTGGGCACCAGCTCCTTTCCCACCGCCACTGAAGTCCCTGCTGCGTTTGGTTTCGTGCTGGTGGCAAAATAAACCCTTAGTAAAAGTCAGGAGGCGTTTGCCGGAGGGGTCCTCGAGCGGTGGTGCCGCTGGGGGCCTGCCCCGCGCCCCCGGCATCGTTCCCTTGCAAGGCCCATCGCTTGCGTTGTTTGTTTGGAAAACACCCCAAAACCCAACGAGAGGGAGAGGTGGAGAAGAGGGAAGGACGAGCAGAGCCAGGGAAGCTCCTGGAGCTGCAGCAGGATTTCTTAATTCTCCCGGATCGCTGTAGATGGCAGTCCAGCCCCGCGCCGCAGCGCCCAGCCCGGCCCAGCCCAGCTCGCTAATGAACTTTCATGCATGCTGGCGAGGAGTCAAGGGATGAGCTCTGACTAAGTTTACAGCACATTTTCCCTTCTGACAGATTACTGCTTCGTTTGTAAAAGGAGAACTTCTCATTAAGTACATTTTTGACATTTTGTTGAGAGGGGGGGAAAAAAAAAAACCCTCGTGTTGCCAAGCGTGCTGGAGTGCGAGTGAGGCTGAGGCTTCACAGGTTTGGGTGCTGCTTTAGTTTAGTTTTTTTTTTTTTTCCGCGCTTTGGCACCAAAGTCCCTTTTCATAATTACCCGTCTCTGAGCACAATCGCTGCGGGTGGGAGGCCCGTTTAAAACAGAGCCCAGCTGAAAAACCAGCAGGACTTCGTGGTGGAGAAGCGGCGGCTTTGCGCTCCGGCACTGCTCAGATTTCAATGCTAAGCCAAAAAGGGCTGATTAAAGTGTATTTTCCAAGCAGAATCAGGTCTAACTGCTATTATCGCTGCGCTCAGTGCTGGGCCAGGCTCGGGGCTGGCTGCACCTTTGGTGACTCTGCGCTGGGGACCCGGATCCATCCCGAAGCCCTGGACCCGGGGACCTGGCTGGCACCGCACAAAGTCCTGCCCTTGCCAGGCTCTTTGTGAGCCGTCTTAATCGTTATGACAGAGCAAAGACTAGTTTTAGTGTTAATTATGCAAATTGGTCTTGATGGGAAGCTCTGGAGCGGGGTTGTTCCCCCCACTGTTCCCTCCCAGCCTGCTTCGTAAAATAGGAATTTCCACATCCAGCCATGGGTGGCTCTTCCTGGGCCCCCGGAGGCTCCTCTAAAGGCATTTTTTTTTTTCCAGGGTGGGGGAACAGCCCTTTTGGAAAATCCTTCTTCTTGCACAAATGCGAATCTTTCTGTCCCTTGGGCTTCTTTCAAGAGGGAAGATGCTGAGCAAGGCTGTTATCATAAGCTCCGAGGACATTTTCATTGATCCATATCATACTTCTGGAGAGAGAAAGTATGAAGAAGCACTGGATGATGCTATAGATGTATTTTAACTGCGAAAAATGTTGCAAGTGCCTTACAGAAAGCAAGCGCTTCCAATAAAAAAAGCATTTCACTTCTTTTCCCTGAGAAAACACTTTTTCTCATTACCCAAAGCGCTGAAATTGTGCGTTCCTGTATCAGCAGTGTTGCTGGGGGTGCTCTGGTCCCTTTGCTGCTCCCTGCCCCATCTGCCTCTCAGGGCTGGGCCAAAACCCAGCCAGCAGCAGCTCAAACCTTCCTCCTCCTCCTCCTCCTCCTCCTCCTCCTCTGTCCTGGGGGCACAAGAGCTGCAGGAGGGGCAGCAGGTGGTGGCACGGGCTGGGGAGGGTGACACTGCTGGCAGAGCCGACCCCGTCGGCTGTAGGGAACACGTGCCTTCAAGCAGCATGGTTGGGTTTCTCCCTGCCCGTCCCCACAGGCTCTGTGCTCCGGAGCAGAGCACCCGTCGTAGCCGAGCTGATCAAATCCTTCTCCCTTAGCGAGTGACATGCGTCCTGCCCGAGAAAATCAGACTGCAGTGTCTTTTATCCACGATGGCTCGAAGTGCTGCTGCTGGCTCGTTTCAGGGAAGGAGTCTTGCAGATGGAGACAACCCTATTGACGGTAGGGCTGAGTGCCACAGGCACCTGGAAGAATCTGCTTTAAGCCACGGATTCCCAAACCCGGCCACCTCCTCACCTGCTGACACGGGGCTGTCACAGCAGAGGTGTGGGGGCATGAAAAGGAGCCGCTCACTCCCCGGGCAGAAACACAAGGGCTGGTAATGGAAATCTGCTACGCCCCACGGCAGGCTGAGTGGGCCCGAGCAAGTGTTTTATTTTTCATTATTTTTTATTTTTTATTTTTTTTTATTTGCAGCTAGGAGGGCTGCAGCTCCGCACACGGTGGCCAGGCTCCCAGCAGATGGTCCCCCGGTTTCATTGCACTTGCCGGGATGGTGGGAGAAGCTATTCTGAAAGGCTGCCGCGACATTCGCAGCACAGATCTGCCAAATGGCGCCTAGAGGAGACGGGGAGAGCACGTTGCGTTGCTGCATAAATTGGTGCAGGGATACATCTGATGCTGTGCTTTGTGGCGGGGCGAGAAGAAACCTTCGGCCGCCTGTGACCAGCATCCTGCTGAGCCCCCCGACGAGCTGCAGAGGGCCCTTGGGTTCACATTGATGTCCTGAGCCGTCAGGATGCTCACCCTTCCTAAACACGTGGCCGTTCATGGCAGTGCTGTTCCTCCAAGGAATACAGCTGGGGGGCCTCCCAGTGTCTCCCAGGGCTTCCAGTTGCGCTCCCCCTCAGGGGTTGCCCCGTCCCAGGCACAGCTGAAGGTCCTGTGGGCCACGTAGGTCTGTTGTCCTGCTGCTTTTTGGGCAGAAGGCAAAACAAAACAAAATAAAATAAATCCCATCACCAGAAAGAGCACGGTCCAGGTCAGATTTCTGCGGGATTTACCTTCATCCTTTTTCCACTGCTTTTATTTCAGGGTCAATTCCCCTTCACAAGTCGCCCACCCCGGGCACTGGAGCAGAAGCATCAAATGATCCTCTTCCATTTTCGCTCCTTGTTAGCTCTTTCATTTGCTTCGGCTGAATCTTGAGGAGGGGTTATTTTTCCACACCGTCTGCGTCCGTGAGACCTCCCCATCCCAGGCAGGTGCCGCGTGGGGCAGGAGGATGCTGGGGGGGGGGCAGGGGGGTCCTGCTGAGCCTGGCTGGGACCCGCTCCCTGCTGCCATCCTGCCCACAAACGGATGTGGCTGGGGCACTGGAAGCCCTGCCCGGGGGCACGGCGGCAGCAGGAGGCTCCCCGCGGAGCAGAGGGACGCGGTGCCGAGGTGTTCCCACCCGCCGTGCGCCTCGGCGCCTTCGTCTCGACAGCCGGGAGGCGTCAACCTTTGGCTCCCAGGCGAGGAAGCTCGCTCCGTTCGTATAAACAGCCAGGGAAAACTAACGCCCACGGGGACGACATTCATACCTACAAATTATCTCCTCCGTGGAGCAGCAATTAAACGTGTCTCTGCTGCGACAGCAGCGTAACCAAAAACCCAGGCGGCTCCCACCTGCTGTGCCCACCGTCCCCATGCTGTGTGCAACCCCCTGCACCCCAACTGCCCAACTGGTGGGGGGCAGAATTGGTGCTTCCAACCCCCCCTTGAGCCACCCACGCCGTGTTATCGGCTCACACAGGGTGGCTGTGCGTGCCTCAGGGTGCTGCGTGGAGGCATCTCTAATTCCCCTGGGGGTTCCCTGCCCCAGGAGCTGGTGGCAGCGGGGCCCTGGGGTGCCCTGCCTCAGCCCTGGGGGGATGCAGGGATTGGGGATTTGGGTCCAAACTCCAAGGTTCGACGCAGGGCTCTCCGAAGAAATAATTATCTCTCTGTTTTTCACCAGGAGCTTCTCCCCTCCCATGCCCTCTTGTGCCACGATGATGTGTCATCCCTAGAAGCTGCAGGATCATTTCCATAAGATAAAAAAAAAAAAAAAAGTGAAGCTTCTATTCATCATCGTGCTTTGTGCTAATAGCCTGTGCTCTTTAAAGAGGGAGCGTGGCCAGGGCTGTTCCTGCTTCCATCTTGCAGAATAAAGGATCTCTTTGCGCTGCAGTAATAACCTCTTTCATCTGATGCCCTCAAAGTGCTTTTGGACATAAATTAATTAAGCCTCACAACACCCTGTTGAGTTCAAGCTCACTCGAGGGTTTTCATCATGTGTTCAAACAATCCATTGCGTCTTTGCATCGCCAGTTTTCGGCAGCCCAAGGGTCACGTCCAGCTGGGGTGGGAGTGGGCGCCCGCTCAATTATTTCTCACGTGTCGCCTGCTCCTGCCAGAGCCCGGGCTGCCCTCGGGGTTAATGGTCCTTTCACACAGCCTCATCAAAAAGCATCTCGAAGCTGCACGGACACCCGCGGCACAGCTGGGCAGCCTTACCCGAGCCTCTCAGCAAGCGCTGAAATATCCCCGTGTATGGGACTTGTTTCGTATTTCAGCGTTTTGGGGATCTGTGACCCACGCAGGGCCCCTGTGGCACCGCCGAGGCTGCCCCCTGCCCCATGCAGGATGGGGTCCTGCCTGCCCAGGGCGAGGAGCTGGGTGCAGGTGGGTGCAGCTGGATGTGGCAGGCTCCGGCAGCATCTCCAGGCTCTCTGCAAATCCTTCCCCTCTCATTTCAGCCGTGCAGATCCACGCCGAGGAGCGAAGCTGCCCAGCAGTGCCATCCGGCACGCTGAGCACCCGTGGGGATAGGGTACGGAACCAGGCCCCCTTGGCTCCATTCTGAAGTTATAAAAATGTGGGTGTAGGCATGTCATCGAACGTTCACAGCTCCTCGTTACAGTAATTATTATCAGAGGTGATAAAGCAGCGGGGGCAGAAGGGCTGCAGCTGCCTGCGAAGGACTTGGCTGCCCGAGAGGCACGGTAGGGCAGGGACCGTGGCCAGGTGTGGCACGAAGCAGAGAGGCTCCTTCTGACCCCGCTCATCCCACCTCAGGTCCCCCACCCCAAAATGCCTCCAAAGGGCAGGGCAGGAGCTGAAACAAGCCCCCGAGGCCGGACCTGCCCTTTGCAGGTGCCCCCCGGGACGCTTTTCATCGCAGAAAGCAGAACCCGTGCATGGGTGCTGCAGCCAGGGGATGCGCAGGGAAGAGCTCCGGGTTTGCTCCCCATTTTCTGCCGCCCCTGACGAGGCTCTGCTTGGGCTGAGGATGTTTTTCTGCCTGTGCCCCATGCCCTGTGCCCAGTGGGCTCAGTGTCCGCCTCTGCTCCAGGGTCCTGCAAGAGGGGACTGGGGGCACGGAGCCGCCTGCGCGAGACTGCGGTGCTGCGGAGCCGGCGTGCCTCATCAGCAGCATCAGGTTCCTAATTATATCCCTTTAATGAGCACCCTCATGGCTGTCAGGGGTTCCTCTGGGGCTAAGCAGCGATCTGGGCTTTTCTAATTACTTCTGACTCGTAATTTTTGTGCCCACACTAATCCTCCGTTGTTCCCCTTCCTCGCTTGATGCAAAAGGCTCATTACTGGGAATTGTATCTTGCCCGCCGTCCTCCTCCTAGCACAAGCTGTTTGTCCCTGCTTTTTTTTCCCCATATCTAACAGAAGTTGTCTGCGTGTGCAGACACCGAGCAGGTGCCAGCGTCACCAGCACTGGACACCGAGGGCACCAATTCTGCCACCGCGCTTTTGTCCCCATCCTCTGCGTGTTCAGGGCAGCCAGCCTGGATGGGCTCCAGACCATCTCACGGAGGTTTTAATTCTAATTTTGGCTTTTGCTGGCCAGTCCTGCTGGTGCAGGGAGGGGGGCCCTGAAGGACACGTGAAAGCGGAGGCGTTTCAGAGGGCCGAGGAGAGAAAGCCCCAGCTCTTAGCACCACCCCAGCAGCTTTTGAAAGCCAACCGGGAAGCTGTTTGATCTCCAACCAAGTCCTCGATGTCTTTGTGATCGTGATGAAACCTCTCCTGCCTGGAGCCTTTGTGGGGGAACCTCTACAGAGAGATCCTTGGGGGGGGGTGCAGGAGTGCTGCTGGCTTCGGGCTCCCTCCTGCAGAGCTCCGAGGGGACACTCGTGCCTGCTCCGGGTGCCACCAGCATCGAGCTGAGCTCCGACACGGGGCTGTCCTGACCCCCACGGGTGGTGACGGCCCCCGACAGGACCAGGGATGCTGCTGGGTGCAGGGGTGGAGGTGCCGGAGCTGCACCCCATGGGTGCTCCCCGCCGCCCTGCGATGCTTTCACCATTTTTTTTTCCCGTTGCAAAAGGTTTTTTCAAAAAGCGGATCTCGGGCCTTGAAGTGACAAGTAATTGAAGGTGGTAATTAATGGCACTGCCGAGCGCGGTATAAAAAAAAAAAAAAAAAAAAGGAAAACTAAAGGAAAAGTGCCACTTGCAATTTTGCGATTTAATTAGGTTTGCTTCTTTTCATAGAGAGGAGCGAGGCAGGCAAACCCCGCAGGCACGGGACTTTCTGGTGCTGCTAAAAATACGAGGGAGGTGGCAGAGGGCTCTGCAGTCATGTTTTCCCGAGGAAAACTGCAAAACTGCCACGCATTAAAAGGCAGAAATTAGCAAAGGGCCCTTTTAATTTTAAATTTTTTTTTTCTTTCCCTGAGAACAGAAGAACTTCTTGAAGCAGAAACTTTCAATAATTAAAAAAGGGAAGAAGAAAAATAATAACTCTGGGTAGAGAAAGTATATGCAAACAGATTGGTGCTGATTTCCCCTGCTCCGAGATGCCATCTGCGGCCACCACGCCGCCACCACGCCGAGCCCCCCCAGCAGTGGCTGGGCTGGCCGGGGCCAGACGTGGCCTGGGAGCCCCAGAACAGGCAATTTTTTGTGGGGTAGAGCCCAGCTGGGGGGCGAGAGGGGAGCCTTGGTGGCTGCAGCTTGAACGGGAGTATTCTCGCTTGTGTAGGTTCCATAAATCTTCCCCCCGGATGAGGGAGCGCGCGCATAAATATGTAGATTCAGGCTCCAGCCCTCATGACTTATTCACCAGCAGCATCATATTGTTTCTAACTTCGGCGCAGTTCCTGGAAACTGTGCGTTCTTCAAATTAAAAAAAGATATATGGCCTTGCCGGAGCAGCCCTAATGCTCTCCCGAAAAAGCTCAGTTTGCCGAGCGGGAGCAGGCGTGGCGGGGCCGTGGTCCCGCAGGGATCCTGGGGTGCTCGGGGCGGCCACCCCCGTCCATCCAGCACCACCCCTGGCACAGCTCTGCCCTGACCCCCCACTGCAAATAAATGGTGGAAATCTTCTCCCGGGGGCTTTTCTCACATCTCTCTGCTCGTCTTGTGCTTGTGCTGCCGCTGCGGGCTTGTTCACGCTCTTCAAGCCCCAGCTGCTTGTGCCCAAATGAGCTCCCTGCACATTAGGATTTGGGATCAGGACCCGGAGGTAACAGCACCTGGCCACAAACGAGGCAGTTTCCCCGCGGTGGACGGGCAAGCAGCCCGGTTTGGGGCCATTTCCTGGTAAATGAGCAGCCCCGAGAAGGCTTAACTACAGCGGTTGTTGCACATCCCCAAAATACCACGCTTAATAGACTCCATCAAGTCAAAAATTGTCCTAAATGGTTCGGAGCGAGGAGCGGCTGAGGTAGTAACAATGTGGCCGTGCCATTTGCAGAGAAATTACGCCTCGTCGAGATCCATCGCCGAGCTCCAATTGCTGTTAATAAATCCTGCTTTTGCTGGGGCAAGGGAAATTGGTTTTCACTGGGGCTGGAGGGACGCGAGCAGGACGTTCCCGGTGTCAGCTCCAGCGCAGCAGGAAAATGAGCTCCCCTTATCCTCAGGCGATGAGGGGGGGGCCACAAGGCTGCCTGGCCAGGGAGGGGAAAGGCGATGGCTTAACTCCTTCCAGTTTGCCGGCCCTTGAAGCACGCTTGTACCCTGTTTTCAACGTGTTTTAAGCTTCTCTCCATTCCTAAAAGCTCCCTCTGAAAATGCCCCCGTCTGCAGCCCGGCCGGGCTCCCACCGTCTCCCTGCCTGTTACCTCCCTGCTGCACTCTGTGCCGCCTCCCCCAGCTGCAAGACACCCTCCACTTGTGGTGAAACACAAAAAAAAAGGAGCCAGCCTCTTATTTGTTTGCCGTGGTCATGTTGTTTTCCTTGCCTAGCCTGCGTGCCTCGCGTGTTCGGAGGAGCGGGCGCTACGGGGAGTGCTGCGATTTGATTTGGGAATCCTTCTGCCCGGAGGAGCTGCCGGCAAGGAGAGCGGCGATCTCGGGCACCGATAAATCATGGCTCGTTGGGAATTTCACAGCTCTGCCCACAACTTCTTGTGGTGTGGGGAGGACACGGGCATCCCTCGCCCCCGGCCCGTCTGCAGCGGGCCCCGTGCGCAGAGATGCCTGAGATGGGGAATTAATATTTATTTAGCTTGTTTGCTTAAGAGGCACACGTTTGCCTGATGCATTCTTGGCAAATCGAGGACATTAATTACCGGGTACCAGAGCACTGGAGTGCCTGTAATCCACTCCACACCTCGGCAAGTCCCTGCTCTCATATCTGCTAATCCAATATTTGGAAGACAGCCTGCATCAAGAGCATCGCAGAGGAGCCTGAGATTGTGTTTCTGGGCAGCCTGCGGGGATGCAGGCTCAGTCCTGGCCCCCTGCTTGTACCACGGGCCGGGGGCTCCCAGCACCCGCTGGCATCTCCCCTCCCCACTGTCCCTGGCAGGGAGGTGGCTGGAAAATGTCAGAGACCAGAAAAAGCCACATTTCCCCTCCCATCCTCACCTCGCAGAGATTAAACCAGAGATTGAGCCGCTTCGGAGAGCTGAGCAGCCCTCTCCATCGCTGCCGGAATAGCAATGACCAGGAGAGATAATTAGTTGAGCGTCTCCAGCCCTGAGAATTAATTGAACCTCTCCAACCCTGATAATTAATTGAGCCCCTCCAACCCCAATAATTTACCAAGTTCCTCCAAACCCTGGTGAGGAGGGGGCTGCCCCAGTGGGTCTTTGTCTAGGGGGCATGGGGGGACCCAGCGGTCCCTTGGCCATTTTTTCCCAGCTCTGCCCACCCTGGGCCCCCCAAAACCACCAAACACCCCCCAAAGCACCGCAGGTTTGGGAGCGGGGCAGCAGCATCCCTCCCCGCGGCCGGCTCCTCTCGGCCGGAGGAGACTCAGCAAGGTGCTCAGGGGATGGTGGGGAGTTTTTCTCCCTGCTTATTCCCGTCTAACAAGAACTGGCAGCTTTTTTATTTTCTGCTCTCCCAGGCTTTTCCAGCTCCGCCATCCCCCCTTCGCCCTGCAAGGGCTTTCAGCAGGTTTCTTAAGTTTTATTGCTTTGATCCCGTAATGTGCCGTTATGCAATGAGACAAGCTCTTTCCCGTCACTTCCCTGGCTTCAGCCAGGCCTTTTGCTGTAATAGGCACAGCCTTGGCTTGAAATATTAACGAGTTTTACCTTAATTACCTTTTGTGCTTCTCAGGGCTCTCTTCATTTCCCTTCTTGCTCTGTTTAATAGCAGCGACGAGCGGAGCCGGCTGCCCCCCGCTGCTCCCCGCACCCGTCATGACCACGGTGCGGGACTGTCCTTGGAGGGAAGGCAGCCCTTGTGCCCAAGTACGTCTTATTTTTGGTTATTTTTCTTCTTAAGGTAAAACGTTTTCCCTCTGAAATTCAGCAGGTGAGAAGAACAGAGTGGCTTACGTTTTCCCAGCATTTCAGGCAAATGGGACTCTTTCCGAAGACCAGACGTGGGGTACACAGACCCGTGCCGCCCAGACATGGCCTCTCCATCCCACGAGAAACCTCTGCCCTTCCCCGCAGCCTCCTGGTCCCTTGTGGCCACCCCGAGCAGAGGACGGTGCCCTCGGCACGCACAGAATAAAAGCAGAAACCCGCTCCCTGCCCCGGGCTGACCCGGGCACGGGGGAAGGAAGGAGCCAGCAGCCGCTGTCTGGTTTCCTCCCCCACATTTTAAACACTCACCCAGGACACCCCAGCCTCCTGCAACAGCCCAGACGTGGCACCAGCAGCCTGGCTTTGCCCAGGCGGCCGACCAAGACCCGTGGCAGCGCCGCCAGCCCGCTCAGAGCCACCGGGGCCACCGGGGCACCATCCGCATGGCACACGTCCCTGCTCGCTTTGCTGGTAGCTCTGCCTCCTGAGCCCACATGCAGAGCCGAAGGTCTGCGCATGCCCTGGAGAGGAGAGGTTTTTACATCCTGAGCCCTGGCCCGAATCTTTCTCCCCATCCACCAAAACTCCGCGTTATTCCCCAAAGCTGCTCCTGCAGCGGCTCAGCCCCACGCGTGGCCGCACCGCGTCGGGCAGGGCAGGCTTGTCCTGGGCAGCAGGGAGACGGGCTGTGATGATGTTATTAACGCCACGGACAGCTGCGAACCCAAACCAGCCGCTTTTAAAATGGTTCATTTTTTTCCCGTACAACTTGATCATCTCTGCTCAGGTCCGCGGCTGCTCTAACGAGCTGTCTCACGCGGCCGAGCGGTCGGGAAAAAAAATGGGGAGGCAGAGAATTGGTGTGGAACTGCAGGGAGCATGGGGCTGGTGGCCTGGCACAGCGGTACCCCTGCAGGTCCCCAGGCTCCCCCCTTGGGGACCTTTCTTGCTTTAGAAAACGTTTTCTGGGTAGAAAAGTGGTAGGTGAAATTCCCTGTATCCCATCGGTGTGATGCGCTGCCACACCAGTACCAATAAGTGATAAATATTTCTATTAAATATTTCCTAACCATCCGCCTGCTTTTTCTGCTGCCGCATTTTGCCTGCCCCTTAATTTCTGGGTGGTGGGGGGCTGCGAACGTGGCCCCAGGTTATCCCTGGAGCTCCTGGGCTGAGGAAGTGCCTCTGCCTGAGATGTTGTGCGCACACAAGGTGGGGACAGGGCTGGGGACACAGCCCCCCTGCTCTGGGGGATGGCTCCCCACCTGGGCAGGACCCCCCTGGGGGGCTCATGGTGCTGAATTTCGGGGTCCCAGCCCCCCCCAGGCTGCTCTTTCTGCCCCTTCTCCCCATGCTCCGGCAGCCTCTGGCACTGCAGGCGCTGGGAGCTGCTGCCGCTGTCTCAGGCTGTTTTAACTCAAAAAAAAAAAAAAAAAAAAGCAGAGATCAATACGTTCAGCAATAGATTTTCCTTCTCTCTGTTCCTTACACGACTTCCTCGGTAAGAGCTTCTGTTGGGGCGATGTAAACCTGCTCAGGAACAAGCAGCTCCGAGAGCAACAAACGGCTGCGCTCGCAGGGACCGAGGCTGCCGAGGGCGAGCGCAGAGCAGAAACCCCGACGCCCCGAATCCTCGGCGGGCACGGGAGGAGCACGGCGATGCACAGCACCGCAATCGGGCCGCCGGGACGCGTGCATGAACCAAGCATTGCCCTGCAGCTCCTGGGGCTTAATGCCCCGAAAGGCCCAGATGTAAAACCGGGAGGGGTCCCCCACCTGCCGAGCTTAATTTTCGTGAGCAGCTCCGTGGAGTAAAGGACGTCAGGGCCACGCAGCGTGCCAGGGGCTGGTGATACAGCACCCCGGGGGTGTCGGGGGTGGGACACATGCCCAAGGGACGCACGTGTCCCTTGTCTGCGATGCTCCGAGCTCCTGGTGCAGGGTCCGGCCAGTCCCAGAGGCTGGGTCGTGCTGCCCGGTCAGGCTCTGCTCTGCCAGGGCTGGGGACATGGTGACAGCCACCACCGCCGGGTCTTTTTCCCTGCAGCTCTCCCGCTTTGGAGCATCTTTTTCCCTGGCAAGTTTTGCTGCGAATGAATGGGCAGCATCCGAGAGCGCGCTGTCTGCGTGGTTCATTAATTACTCAAGTTATAGGGCTATTACAGCCAAGAAATTGCATTATTAAAAAGAAATCTCTGCAGACGCTTCAAATGCGTCAACCTATTCAATAGCTGACACTGGGTCATAATTAAAAGTAAAAAGTGTGGGCCAGAAGGGGACAAAAAAAAGGCAGATTTCCTGAATATGGCTAATGGAAACATTATTAACATTAGGAAACTGTGTACGAGAAATCACTGGCTCCTGGCCCAATTTAAATATGCATAAGGCTCCTGACGTGCGCCTATGGTGATTAATAACATTAACAAAAAAAAAATCCTAAATTAAATTCATCAAGCTGCCTTTAATGTCTGTGGGAGGCTCCTTTGCTCCTCCCATCGTAGCTGGCAGAGGGGGGATGAAGCCTCCTGACGTGCCGGGCTCCAGGTGAGGCTTTCCCCGCTCTTTGCTCCGCTCAAGGCTCGCGGGCTTGTTGCCACTTTGCTTTTCTTTCCCTCTTTTGCATTTTTACATTCGTTCTTTACGAACGTCGCCGTGAATCAATCTGTCGTCGGGCCTATTCTCCACCTAATATTTCTAAATAATTTATTATCGGCGGTTTAATCCTCGTGGGAGCTCCCTCCACATTAAAGCCTGTTGTCGAGTCAGGTCATGTCCCGGACTGGAAGCACTTCCAGACCTTTGATTTGTTTGTGTTTTATGTTTTTGTTGGGAGAGCAGTAAAAGATATGAATTTTCCCCCCTCTCAAAATTGATTTATTTTGGTTGTTTCCTTTATTCTCTCCAATTGAACCATAACTTTCTGGCTGCTCTTGTCTCCCTCGGCAGCAGCCCTGTTCCATATGGATGCCGGGGGATGCAGCGGGATGCAAATACGGAGCAGAGCCCGGCTGCTGGGAGCTGCTGGGGACCACGCTCGGTGTCCCTCATCTCCTGCCCAGCTGGGGGGGTCTGGGACGTCCTCACCCCCAAGCACAGCCAGTTTCCCCCATCCCTGGTGTTTCCCAGGGAGAACAGCCCTCCGGTGACCCTCCTCGTCTGGCTTGTTGGGGTACAAGCGGAGCTGGATGACCGCCCCCTTCCTCCCCCAGTTTCAACCCAAATCTGGCTTCAAAAATTTCAAAAAGCTGCCAGGAGCTCAAAAAGCTGAACTCCCAAGGAGGAGGGGTGGGCTTTCGCAAGGAGACTTTTTTTTTTTGGGGGGGGGGATTTTTTTGGATAAACCCATCACTGCCACTGCTGTGGGTGGGTGACCCCAGGACCTCGGTGTCTCCGCAGGGTGCCTGCGAGTTACGCAGCATCGCTGCCAAGGGGTTCTGTGATGCCTGGGTAAAACCAGCCATGGAGAATAATATTAACCAGCATTTTTACCCTCTCCCCATGAGGAAGTAGACTGTGTGTGTTCTTGGTCTTGTTCACCTTACCAGTTCGGATCCTGCGTGCTCTGGGCAGGGCAGCACCCTGGGTGCGCCCCCGGCTGGGCTGGGGGAGCCAGGATGTGGCCCCTGCCAGCCCCCGATCTGCAGTAATTCACATGCCTTCCAAAGTGACATAAGAGAGAGAATTTACCCCCCAAAAAAGCAGAGGCAAAGCGTGGGGCCGGTTGGTGCCAGGTAGAGCCCAGGTGCCTCCCAGCGCTGCGGCTGTCAGCCGGAGAAGCGGCTCGTGGATGAGGAGCGGGCACAGAACGGGGACGGCGGCACCGGCAGGGGACACCACGCCGTCCTGGCTTCGTCACACGCTCTGTCACACTGGTGACGGGCTGGGCTGGTGGGGACATTCAAAAGGAGGGCAAGATTCAAAAGCATCCTGAAAAAATTTCCACTTGCAAGGTGGCAGAACTGCTGCGGAGCTGCAATGCTCCTGTTGCACCGCCGTGTCCCAGAGGTGGGTGCACCGAGCACGTGGCTTAAACCAGAAACAGGGGCAGCTAGCTGGAGATTTCCGGATAAAATATTGAGATCCTCAGCCCGTCAAAGTGGAAGGCAGAGCCGATGCGGCTTCTGAATAAATCATCGGAGCTAACACAAGTACTTGCTCGCAGTGACGTCTTCGAGGGGAGAGTGCATGCGTGCGTGGGGATTGGGAAAGAGGCAAAATAAAATGCAATAAAACAAAATACAGGGCACTTGTTCCCCTAAGAGCTTTTGTTAGGGAAATAATTAGCTCATCTCAGCCTCCTATAATGTGTCAGCCTAAATCTGTTCCCTCATTTGTCTCTCATCAGCTCCCCATCCATCGTCCTCCTTCGCCGCGTAAAAGGAGCGTGCCTTGGCAAGGCGCGGTACGTGGTTAAAATTTCATGGCCTCTGTGTAGCTGGTGGCCAGTTTGGGAAAACGCCGAGGCCCTGGGTCCGTGGTGCTGCCCAGAACTGGGTGAGTGCTGGCAGAGACACGGCCATAAACAACACGCGGGGAGCAGCGCACATGCAGTGCTTGGTTCAAGGGATGCTCTAAAATTCAATCGTCTGCCAGGTGAACCTTAAAACCCATTCCTATTAAGTGTTCGATTGCTTCCCAGCACATCTGAGAGGCAGGCAGTTGTGGCAGAAGTGAATATTTAATTGCAGAACGGAGCAGGCTGCCTGGCGTGCTGATGTGCATCAGCATTTTGCATAGGAGTTAGAACTGGGGAGAAGCTGCCCTCGGTGGGGGGGGGGTCTGGGCTTCTCCCCCTCTCCCTGCAGGGGCCGGCGGCACTTCCCAGGACTGCTGCAGGGCTCGGGGGAGCGATGGGGAGCACTGAGACCCCTGCCCCGTGCTGCACACCGAAGGCATAAAAAGGCCATTCTGATCGAGCAGATCCCAGAGCCTCCCCAGCACCTTCCCTTGCGTGCTGTGGTCCTTGCACAGCCCCACGCAGGAGGCGCGGGGACCTGGCTCGGACCTGGTGCAGACACATCCTTCAGCAAAGGCTCTCCCCGCCCAATTTTCCCTGAAGCCTCAAGTGTAAAGGAAAGAGGGAGGCTGAAAGCCCTAAAAACCTTCCGAGCCCTCCGAACGACAGCAATGCAGAGGCGGGGAGGGCAGAAGCACACGGGCACCAGAGGGTGGTACTGAGCTGGAGGAGTGCCGGCAATCCCGGTGACACGGAGATGTGCCCGTGTTAGGAACCAAATATTTCCCAGGGCGTTAATTCGTGTCTAATTAACAGCTTCTGAGACCCACAGAGGAGCAGCTTCAGCTGGTTCCCGGCCCTCCCTGGAAATGATGTTTTCCAAAATTTCTAGCATCTTCCTCAGCAGACGTCTCTGGAGTTAAATCCTCAGGACAGACTTTGGTTCTTAAAAAATGCATCGCAAGCACATCGTCCTCTGCACCAGCACACGAAACTAGGGCAGGCGCGGCGTGTCCCCCCCGCTCCTACCCGCTGGGAGCACCGGGCTCCTGGGGCTGCCTTAGGAGGAAGCCCTGGGTCCTGTGCCATCGATGCCCACCTCAAATCCAGCTCCCCTGTTTCCACCTGCCTCTTTTATTTTGCTGCGCTCCTCTCCAGAGCTGTCCTGGTGCCGTGATGGCCTCACGGCTGCTTGTGGAGCAGAGTGCTGGCCTGTTGGCGCACCCCATGCGCGATTAGGTCTGATTGCTGCAATTAAGGTGGCACTGGATGGTGCGCGTTGCGATAGGAAGCAATTATATGCAAATAAGAGCCTGTGCAAGCGTGAGCAAACATTAGCAATTTTTTTTTTTTCCCCGTTGAACCCCTGTGATTTAAAAGCCTTTAAAGGGAGCAGCCCGCGCACCGATGTCAGCAGTTTCCCGGAGCCGCTCGTGGCTCTGAAAGCCATTTGCTCACCGTTGTGTGGCTCGAGCTGCATTCAGACACTTCTCCTCCCACAGCTCTGCTGCCTCTTGCACCAATATATGGCTAAGACCTGGGCAGGACACCCCAGCCTGCATCCGTGGGCACTCTCCTCCTGGGCATCCTCGTGCATGCCGACGGCTGGTGCACGTCAGGGCTTGGTTCCCGCTGCAGGACCGGGGGTTTTCCATCCTGCCTGGGGCTGCTGGCTTCTGGGGAGAGCTTGAGGCAGGCTTGGAGCTTTCAGAAGTAAATGAAGTCTCTGCCCCTCAGTATCTTTGCTAATAAGGTGGCAGTAAAAGTAAGAGCTGCTGCTAAAGCGAGGATGGACACGCAGGGGCTGTGGGACTAGCAGGTTATTGACTGCGTTTGTCTGTTGTTTGCTGCTGATGCTCGAGGAAATGAGGACTGGATGTGGCTGTGGGGCCATGGGGCTCGGTGCTCCGGTAATGGGCAGAGAGGTTGGGAAGGGACAGAGAGGAGCTGCGGGTTGCTGCGGCTGTGGGGTGGGGTCTGGGCAAACCTCCCCCCAAGGGACGGAGTCAGCAGAGCAGCAAAACACTTTGTGAAAAGCCTGGGGATGCAACCCCACGAGGTGCTGCTGGGAAGGGGGTTTCCAATGGGATTTTTTGGGGCGCTGTAGGACGGATGCTCTCGGGGCAGAGGGAAAGCTGCAGCTCAGCCACGGCTCTGTTCAGGGTCTTGCTCCTCCAGGGCTGCAGGTCCTGAGGCTGGTCCTCAGCCTCGGGGTCTTCTGGCACAGGCACAGAGTGCTTCTCCTTGGCGCTATTAGGGGTGATGATAACTTCATCCCCACTGCAGCCTCCCTCCAAGGGGGGATGCAGGATTGCTCCTCGCATCCCATCCTAAGCTGTTGGTCAAACATTTGTCTCTCTGGTAACCGGGGACGTGTGTTAGTAAAACTGCGATTTAGAGCAGGGAAATCACTGAGAAAACAAATATGGAGCCCCAGTCCAGCCATTTGTAACACATCACGCTCCTGACAGTGCCGCCAAACAGCCAAAAAAAGCTTCAGCCTTGGAATTTTTCTAGCGCGAAGATAAATGAAGGAGATTCATGTCTCTGTTGGTGCTACATTGTTTTGCTCAGCTGGCTGCAGAGCAAATAAGATACGGTGGTGCATTGATTTGTAGTCGGGGAGCTGTCCTTGCAAACAGACAGGCTCGGAAAAAACTTCATTTGTGACTTAAAACGGAGAAGGCAGCAAGTGGGGGGGAGGCGATAACGAGTTACCCAGCAGTGTGCTGCGGGTGTGGGGACAGGGCAGGGAGCCCAGCACCCTTTTTGGGCTGAGCTGGGTGCTGAGGGCACGGTCCCCAGCCCTATTTGTGCCACCAGCCTCAGGCCAGGGAAGGAGGGGACACACGGAGGGCCTGATCCTGCACCAGCCTCAGCAGGGTGTAGGTCCATGGGCTGGGCTTGTGCGGAGCCTGCAGGGAGCAGGTGGATGTCACCGGCGTCATGCCTCTCCCCCGCTGTCTAGTGGGGCAAACGATGCTCCTTAGCTTAATGGGTGCATGAAAGCACCAGATCAACATGCAGAAAGGAGAAACAAAATGGCAAGGCTGGCACTCCTGTCCAAAAGCAGAGGTCCTCAGTGCCCTGGTACATGGAGCTCCTCCAAGCAAACCCTCGGGGACAGCCGGGGCAGTGCCTGGCCCTGCTCCACGGGAGGCGAGGATGAGGAGGGCGAGGAGGGTGCTCAGGGCTTGTGAGGGGGGTTTCTGCGTGGCTGCTGTCCCCCAGCCCCACTGGACCGATGGATCCGACGCAATATTCACTTAGGAAAAACCCCCCAGTGGTCTCGAGAGGCAGGAGGTGATGTTAAGGACCCGTTTCCAAACGAAGCCGCGCTGGCTGTGCCCTCGTGGAGCGGCAGCCCGCTTTGTAGCAGAATGCAAATGAAAAGGTATAAATAAACAATTGCTAACAAATAAGTGTGTGCCTTTAATGAATATTTCATATACAAAAGAAGTCATTGACATTTTGCTGGATTGCTTCAATTAGCTCTTAAGCCTCGTGTTCATGCAAATAATACGCTTGCTTATCATAATGCTTTGTTAATCTGTTTCATAGTGTGAATTTATACAGTAATGCATCACACAGACCTCCTGCTGCATCCTTTATTGGATATAAATGACTTAGTAATTGCTATTGATCATTAAAGAAGTGTGGTGTTATTTTGGAATTAGAAGATGGGGGATCTTCGGAAGGCTGCAGGGACCGGGCGGCTGGCTGCACGCAGACCTGGTTTGCATTCACGGCAGTGACTGATGGGTCCTTGGGAGGAAAAGTCAAAATGTGCCAAGACTGAGTCTGGGGAAAAGCACTGCTGAAGTCATCGCTGGCTTCACATCATGAAAGGCTCCCGGCTGTATGTTCAGAATGCACATCAATATATTCCATTTCACACATCGATCCCCGTTCCGAGTCCGGCTTTGCTGAGAGGAGCAGGCAAACAGCCGGGCTTGCTGGGGACAGCCCACGGCCGGGGGGTCAGGGCAGGCACAGAGCACAGCCACGGCCGGCCTGGGGTCCCCATGTCACCCCCGAGGGCTGGGGGTGCTTCACCTGGAGAATGTACTCCTTTTCCAACGTTCAGCTGCAATTTTCGTTAATTAGGGCAAACGCATGATCACCCAGCTTGCTGTATGGGTGAACTGGTCCCAGCTCCAGATCCCGAAGCCAAGAAACTCACCTTGAAATGAAAAAAGCTGGGCTTTCGCTTTAAGTTCATATTTTTATATTAGAAAACCCTTTTCATTTCACCGTTGGGACTTCTTGCTTTTCTTCCCAAACATTTCCTCTGTGTCCCCACTTCCTCTCACTGGAGGAGCCTTCATCAGCCAGCACCCGCTCGCGGTCCTGCCACGGCTGCCTGTTTGCAGCCTGTGCGCCCTTGGGATCCTCGCTGTGGCACAAAATCCTGCCTGCTGGGGGCTGCCGGACCCCTGCTCACCGAACAGGCACCCCACATCGCTCCCCCTGCTTCAGGAGGGGGCATTTCCACGAACACATCCCTCTGGGAAAGAGTTCGGGGCATTAACTCTTCTCTGCCTCGAAGGGGTGCCCTGGGACTTAGTTAATTAACTTCTTGAAAGCGCCGTGAGATTCCTCCCTGACACTGCTTTTATTAAAAGCCTGCATGCACATTTTTCCCCTTCCAATTTACAGCATTTCCCCCCTTGGAATGTGCTTTGATTTTTAAGCAATTTATAAGTCCTCAGGCTTTGCCTGGAAGGTAATTTATACCAGTTGGTGTTTTTATGCGTGTGTACATGCGCTGCAGCGCACTGGGAAGAAACAGAAGAAGCAATCAGCTCTGCTGAGGCTGGTATTGATGGAAATACTGGGGGGGGGGGCTACCTCCAGGAGCTGCCAGCTTGTGCTGGCCTGCCCAGGCTGCTGCTGCCGTGCCGAACTGCAAATGAAGCGAGAGGCTGGGACCTGCCTGAGCTTCCCCGGGCTCGACCTGGGCTGTTTGGCCACATTCCCTTTGGGATGTGTCTTGGAGAGGGTCACAAAAGCCTTTCTGGGCACGTGGGACCACCACACGCATCCATCCACATGTGCCGCGTGCTGTCCCCTTGCGGGTAGGTGGCCCTGCAGCAAGTGCCGTGGAAAGGCTCGCGTGGCTCAGCCGGCGGGTTTTGGGGCAGCCTGGTGCTGGGAAGGTGATGTTCACAGCCACCAGCTGCTCGGCCAGTGCAGCTGGCACGGCTCTGCTCCTGCTTTGTCGCTGGGAAAGCCAGAGGACCGTGCCTGTGTCTTTACCCGATGCTAAAATGCTCCCGGAGTCACCCCGGTGCCCCCCGGGCAGTTCTAACGCGATCCTTCGCACCACGAAAATAATTTGTTTCGGGGAGTTTTACTTATGCAAACGCCTGGCCATATTTCATGGCATTCACATCTCCCGAGGCAGATTTTTAATAAAGGCTGGAAGGCAGGAGCACGGCCAGAAGGCGGGCGGGTCGGAGAGCTGGGAGGTGAAACGCCGCGCGGGATTTAACGGCACCGCATCGATCCGTGTCCTTCGGGACGTGACCCCCAGCCCCTGCCACCGCAGCTGCTTGCATTCCCGAGGCTGCTCTTCAGATGGCCAGCCTTTGTTTTTTTTATTTGTATTTTAGATCAAACTGCTGTGCAGACCGCCGCCAGCCCCCTGCCTGTTGCGGTCCCCGTCCCCTGGGCATCACCCTCGTTTCCTCGTCACGCAGCCGGTTTTCTCCTCACCTGCTGCTGTGAAGCAAATCTCCGGGTACATTGCAGCGGGAGAAGACAAAGTTGAGCTTGGGGATTCCTTTTTCTGGGCTCAGCGGCCCTAGCATCCCCTTTTCTTCTTGTTCTTGGGGAAATTAGAAAGGTTTGGCGTTGGCTTCTTGCTTTTTTTCTTGTTTGACTGCTCGAAGGAGAGCCAGAGCCCAGCGTGATATATGTGGATACCCTGCGTGCAGATACCCTGCATCAGCACCCTGCAGAGCTCACGGGGCACCCAAATACCCCCAGGCACAGCCCGGTGTGGGCTTCGAGCAGCTAACCGGCTGTGCTTTTCACCACTGAGCTTTGAGAAATGTTTGTGTTTGGCTCTCCAGGAAGGACCAGCAGGGAAGAGCCAACCTTATCCAAAGCTCTGCCAGCAGAGATACAGAGGGGCGAGTCTGGGCTCCATCAGGGCTCATCTCTGAGCCTCCGAGCCCTCGGTGGTCATTGTGAGGCTCAAGGAGATCATCTCTGCCCAGCAGAACTGACGGATTTTCCTCCTCGGCTTTCGGTTCTGTTGCTTTTATAATTTATTTACAACTTCTATGGAGGTTTGCAGCATTTCCTTTTTTTTTAAAATGGTTTTTCATAAAAGAGGAAAAAAAGCAGTAAAGGATTTTTCAGCCTCGTGTTCTCAGGGAGACACATCTGGCACTGAAGAGCAGGACTTTCCACAGGCAGTGGATTTCCATCAGCAGAAAGCCTTTGTCTTCAAAGGGCTGACTCCACCCTCCACCTGGTCTCCACTTTGTCCTGTTGGAGGGCAGCGAAAATTCCTGCTGCCTGCTTTGGGGAAGATGTCCCGGGGCTGGGCAAAGCTTCCCCCGCAGCTCCACCCAGACACAGCCTGCTCAGCCTCTCCCCAGCTGCATCCATTCGGGTCTCATTCAGGATGGGGCCGGCTGATGCTTAGCACCCGAAATATCCCTCGTTCCCCTCCAGGATCCGCTGTCCCCCTCCCACACCCACTTTGCTCCGGCTATCTGGCATTTCTCCTATTGCTCCTTGCCATCTGCACCCAAACCAGAGTAAACAGGAAAAAAAAAAAAAGCCAATTGCCACCTCCCAGCAACAGGAGAGGGACTGAAGGAGGAGCACCGGGGCTGATCTGCATTTAAAAGAGGGGGAACCAGCAGAAGGGACCAGGCGAGTGGTGCAGGGAGGGGAGCCAAGGGGGGAGATAAAAGGGAGAGAGAGGCCTGAATTTGCATGTTGTTTTTCCTTGTGGCAAAAATCATTTGAAATCTGATGTACTGCCAATAGGAACAAAAAGAGCCCCGTTGGCAGTGCCCCAGGCTCCTCATTTACTCTTTTACAGCGAGGAATACTTATAAAAACTGAATAAAACATCTAATAGGTCTGTTTAGGATTCCTTGAAAGATGTCTCCATCAAAGCGGCCGGGGTCAGCCTGGTTCTCCCTGCCTCTGCTCGCACCCCCCGGCCGATGCTCCTGGTACCCACACGACCTGCCCGTGCCTGGGACCAGCTCCTAACACAGCAAATCCTTATTCTTAAATATCCTAAATAAGGGCGTTATCGGTTAAAGCAGAAAGGTTTCTGCGATGTAATTTGGAGGAGGGAGGAAAGGGATGGGGAGGACCCCTAGGGTACAGCAGGGATGTTTGTGGGACTGGGTGTTTGCCGTGGCGAGAGCACGGGGAGGAGGCAGAGGCAGGCAGAAAAATGTAATTACACCGCAGGAGCCAGCCGCGAGCTTCGCAGCGCTCCACACCCCATTAGGCACTTGTGACACTTGCAGACCATTAGCTGGGGCTTTCAAACTCCGAGTCTTTTCTGCAGCTGCAAACCACTTTTGCCCTGCGTCATCTCCCGGGTGCCGCGCGAGGCCGATTTCAGCCGCCCCAGCCGCAGCCGGGCTCGGCGACCACCGCGGGGTCTCCAGGCGCTGCCCCGTGGTGCTGGGCGCAGGGGAGCTGCCCGCGTCTCGCCGTGCCTCTCACGCACGCCTGCCTGCAGGAAAACCTCTCTCCCATCCTTCGCTCTGCTAAATTAGCCGGAGGGGTTCATTAACCCGGTTACATTAAGCAGGGATCAGCTGGACCCACTGACTCGCCAGCTGTGCCGGGGGGAGGCAGCCACGTCAGGCACCCCCACGTATGCACAGGGTCCCCAGCTGTTAATTCTTGCCTTGCTGGTGCACGGGTCCAAGCCATAAGAAAATGCAGATGTTGATGAAATACAACGATTTTTACCGAGCAGATGAGAACAAACAGTGGAAGCACAAGGAACTGGGTTCTGCTTTATTCCCGTTTCCTAAGCACAGAGCAATTCATTAAGAAATGGCTCAGGGACAATGCTGCAACCCAGGGCCTGCACCAGGACACTGCGCTTGGCTCCTAGGATGCCTCGAAGCCCAGACCTGACCTGGCTGCTCGGGGCTGTGCAGATCACCCGCTGTGGGATACAGCCTTTTCCCCCCCCGCTGGTTTCTCCCAGCACCGAAGCCGGTGCAAAGCTCCTCTGCAAAATGCCGGCGATTTCCAGCCCTGCACGAAGCCTCCCTTTGCTCTGCATTAAACTCGGGAACTGCCACCACGGTTGCGGTGATGGAAACGTCCGGCAGAAAAAATAACCTGGCCGTAAGCTCCCAGGCCATTAACAACTTCCCTGTTTGTAAAGGATCACGCACAAATACCCGTGCCCTGCTCCCGTTTCCCTCGCTCTCAGTGTTGGAGAGGGGCTAGGGAAGGGAGAGAAATGACTGCTGTTCATAGGTGTAAATATTTTAGAGTTTTTAATTAAATATGAGAACCATGCTGGGGATGGGAGCGGGGCCATTCTGGAATATGAGTTATCAAGAATCCGCCTTCCCAGATGTTCACTCTTTCTACCCCAGCCTCCAGGCATTTCAGACAAATAAAACAGAAAATAAATCCAGGTTAAAAATAAATAAATAACAACAACAAAATAACAAACACCACAGCCCTGCATGGCAGCTTGCAGCCTTCGGGATTTTAATTCTGCCCTGATATGAAAAAGGAAAAAAAAAAATCTGGGGGGAAGAAGGGACCTGGGCATGTGAGGGGTGCTCACCAGGATTTGGCCGTGACTCCGTGAGACAAGCTGCTGGTCTCAGAGGCAGCAGGGTTGGTTTTGCACCGGCCCAGCCCCGTTCCCTGCTGCTGCTGGGCTCTGGGAGAGGGGCTGGATGGCATGGATGCTCGGAAAGGAGCAGGTGCTGAGGCTGCGTCTGCCCTGGTGCTTTGGGAAGAGGCTCCTGGAGGCATCCTCCCAGCGCCGGGGATGGGCGGTGGTGCAGGGAGGCTGGCGCATGGAGAGCACCTCCTGCAAGCCCTGCACAGCAATTACGTGGTGCCTCTGGAGAGGAGATTAAGTGGATACAATTGGCCAGGATTGACCTCAATGGATCTCTCTTGATTTACACCAGCTGGGGAGCTGATCCAGGGCGTGCTTGGGCACCCGTTACGCAATGCTTGTCCTCAGAAACCCAGGGCACGGCTTGGATGGCCGGTTCTGTATAAAGGGGAACGGCGCACTGCCCCTCTGCCGGGCACTTGGTGCAAATGAAGATCGAGGCAAGGCAAAAATTCAGCCTGGGAATCACTTATACCACTTACCCTCCACCCTGAGGATGGAGGGGGTGGATGTGCATTAAACTGATCCCTGTAACCAGCTCAGCTTCGTGCTGGGGGCCTTCTCGTGGGAGAAACAGCCAGAGCTGCTGATCCTGCCTTTCCTCTGGGAGCAGAAAGCCGAGGACACAGCTCAGAGCACAGATCAGGTCCAACGCATGGGCATGGGGGGTGTGAGGAGCCCACCGAGCAGGGCAGGGCTGGCTGCGGGCAGCCTGGTGCTGCGGGAGGTAACAACCGTGTCCGGGGGCTTACGTGTCCTCAGTGGGCTGAGAAATTTTGCAGAGAACTCTAATTAATCCAAATCAAGGCCTTTACAGTGTCAGAAAGTGAAGTTAGAGCTTTAAGGAAAGGAAAACTGCAGAATCCAGCCAAATATTGAGAACTGAGGAGGAAGAAACTTGGAGGGCTGGCTGCACTGAGTCAAATGCACAAGCTCTTATTCCTCAGTGCCTTGGAAAGCAATGTCAGGGTGACTAACTAATAATATTCTGGTACAAGCACTGTGCTGGGGAGCACAGTGGAGATAAAAAGGGCACAGATGGACCGCTGGGCGCTGCAGGAACATCTGCACCTTCCCCAGAAAAACGCATCACCTCCTGCATGAAGCTGGTGCCTGGGGCAAAGCGAGGCACCAGCAGGGAGTGGGTGAGCCTCTGCCGTCCTGTGATGTTCGTAATTAGTCTGTTGGGCAGCCTGACATACATTATTCGCCTCTTTGTTAATAGACATCTCTAATAAGAGTGCCCTTAAGTGACCTCGGTGAACATTTCTCTGCTTTTACCTAGATTTACAACAGCCACGGAGCTGAGCGGTGCCGGAGCTTTGCTTGGTTTGTTCCACGTCTCCGCTCGGTTGTGGGTAACTGGATTCCTCCCACCCTGGCTTCAGGGCTAGCGTTTCCTTCGACAACTCACAGCACCCAGGCACTGACTAGGGATGCACCTCGCGCTGGTGAGAGACCCCTCGAGCCTGAGGTGAACAGAAATCCCCCGGGGGGCTGCCAGCCGTGGCGCTGTGCCTTCGTTTGGCAAACCCCCAGCTGCATCCCCCTGGGGCGCAACGCGGCCCCTCACGGCTGAGTCCTGAAAGGTTTTGGGCACTGGTTGACCCGGTCTTTTTGACCCTGTCTTTTCTGTGCGATGCTGAGTGGGCCTCCCCAAATTCCCCTGTGTTCAGGGGCTGCCAAATCTCATCCCTACGTCGCTCCTCTTCCACAGATCATCAGCTTGTCCACCACCTCGCAGGCTGGCTGGCCACCAGGTGATGAGAATAACTCAGACCTCTCTGGTTCCACTCCTGTATAAGCTATAAAGAAGAATTAAGCATCATTACAAGTGCTTCTTCACCTCCTGCAGAGCACCCTGAGGGAGTTAAGGCATGCAATGCTTGTCTCTGGTGCGTGGGAGCACTGCTGCCCGAGGGATGCTCTGGGGCGCGGGATGAAGGCAGTGCCTCTGTTGCCTTTTTCCCCTTGTCTGCTTGGTGCTGGAGCTGCAGCACTGTGGCTTGAGCTGGCAGTGGGAGGAGTGAATTCACTCAAGGTGTATTTTAAAAGAACTGCAACATATAAAATCCCGAGCAAACAGACTTTTCAAATGGCTAAATAAGAGGGCCACAGTTAAAACAGAGGGCCACGGCTGAAAAAAAAAGCTGTCTGCATCCTCTTCACTGTGTGCAAGTGTGAGTGAGCATTAACGTCAGGCACCAAACGTTAAATTCACTCGGTTTTATTGTGAGCTTCCCTGTGTGAGCTTTCTGGAAGGCGCTGAGCCAGGGGGGCCGTGGTGAGCTCGTGGTGCAGGGACCGAGGCACCGGTGCGTCCCACTCTGGCAGCAGCCGGCTCTGCTGGGAGCTGTCCTGCTCCCAGAGCAGCCACCCAGGATGGAAACTGCCGCACTCTTTCAGAGGAGGGTGGATTATTTTTTTTTTTCCAAAGCCTGCTCTGAGCCAGCATTGCTGGGGAGAGCGCCGCAGCAGCCCTCCTTCGCCAGGATGCTGATCAAGTGCAGACCTTTGGGGACCTTTTATTCCTCCCCAGCTAATTGACTGCCATTTGCCACTGGTAATCCCTCTCCCTCGCTCACATTTCACGACAAAAGACTCAATTCAAGGAGGCATTTTTGGTTAGCAGCTGACCCCGGCTGTTCCCCCATCAGCACCTGTCTGATTCCCTCGCTCGGTAATTGCATGTTTGAAAGGCGCTGGTATTTTTGCTGGGATTTTTAATTGCATGCTGAAGCCAGCCTAGGGGAATATTTTTATTTTTGGAGCATTGGCTGTTTGGTCAATACCCTTCTCACCTGAGAAAGTCAGTGCAGGCGTGCAGTCTGACTTCTTAGCAGTAGTGATTTTCCATTAGCCTTTGAAACTGAACCAGCTCCGGAGCTACATGGGAATTCTTTATGGACTGTGCTCTTGATGAATCTGCATCCCGGAGCAATGAGCTAAGCTCTTCGTGAGAGACCGGCTTTGTTAAGCTGCCTCACTCAATATTCCCTCCTGCAGGAGGGCGAAGGAGGGTGGAAGGAGGAGAGAGGAGGAAGAGGAGGGAGGGTGGAGGCTTAGGGAAAATAACGCGGAGTTCTCAAAACTTTCCCCTGGATCTTCTTTGTAAGTTGAAAGGTTTTTTTTTTTTTTTTTTGTTGAATCAACCTTGTTTCAAAATGTTGGGAAATGCACCTGCCCTAAGGCCTGCAGCAAAGTGTTATTTTGAAAGACAAGGTCCGGATCCCTCAGCGAAGACATTGTAGAACCTCTTGGTCTTGCAGGAGAACGAAAAAGTTTCTCCTGGGATGCTTCAGCCATGGCAGAGCATTCCCACCAGCTCATCGCCTGCGCAGCACATCCCTGGTTTAAAAATGGATTTCTTTCACATGAAAATCTGAGCTGGCTGCTGCAAAGTGATACCAGCTGAAGCATATATACTGAGCACATTGTTATTAGCCCAAATGCTTTGGCTTGCTTTCTTGCTTTCTATTTCTTTTTATTCATGCTGTCGGCAAGCAAAACCAACCAGCTCCATTATGTATAATTTATTCTGGATTAGATCAAAGGAACAGTTTACAAGGTAGGTTTGGGCATTATTTTATTTTATTTTTTACCTTTTTCTATTTTTTATAAATATATATTTATTCTTCCCCCTTCCACGCTCCCAACTGCCTTTCCTCATGAGCAAACTATAAATTATTCACCAGCCCTTACAAGACAAGTGCTTTTCAGGACTGGAAACCAAACCAGTGCCAGTTTTGGGGAGCGGAGGTGGAGGCAGGGATGGGGAGAGGTGGGGGGGCACAATGGGGAGGCTCCGGTTCAGGGGGTTCAGGGGGTGCCATGGGGCCCACGGAGGGGGGAGAGTGGAGCTGGGGGGGGGCCCGTTTTTGACCAAGGTGCCCCTTCTGAAGCCGTGCCTTTGCATCAGAAAGTCAGAGGGCTCTTTGGTGGCAGGCCCACGGGGAAGCACTTCGCTCTCCGCATCTCGCTTACCATAAAGCTCCGGGGTCCTGCAACCTGAAACATTTGTTCTTGTAGCTGATGCAGGCCGTTTATTGCACTGCAAAGGCGTTTTTAAAGCCCCACAGAACGGCGTGCTCTGGGAACCGGGCCTCTGCTCGGCAGCCAGCTTGCTGGTGCTGCAAAAAGCTGATGGTGATTTCGCAGGAGGCCGAGCCAGGAGGCATCTGCTCGCCTGCACCACCGGAGTCTCCGGGGGAACTGGGGGAGCACCCACCCGGAGGAGGCATCCTGCAGGGCTGGGGGATGCAGGGCCAGCCCCAGGCACCCAGCCGGGATGGAGAAACCCAGGGAAGTGCCCGAGGGGCCCCTTTCTGGGTGCCAGGCCTGGGCTGGCAGCTGCTGAGCCGGCGGGTTGCTCCGTCTGTGCCCATGGTGTAATTAAGTGATGGGGAAGCATGGGGGGGCTTTCTGCCGTGGGATGGAGAAGCCAGGGAGAGCCCATGCAGGGTCACCCCTGTTGTGGAACAGCATTTTGATCCCTTTTGACAAGAGGCCTTTATTCTGCAGGGCCCAGCCCGACAGCCCTCGGCTGCACCGCTAGCAAAGAGGCAAAGAGCAGGAGGAGACGCCAGAAATACCGGCATGTTGCCCCAAAAACAGCACTTCTTTTTTTAGTTCATTGATTTTTTTTTTTTGCAGGTGAGGCCTGGAAAGAGTCCCACAGCTATCAGAGGCAAGAGAGGGAAGCAAAATAGCTCCTGTCCCCCCTCCACAGGTCAAAAGATGCTCGACCCGAGCAGAGGCCGTGAGCTGAGGAATGAGCCTGAGCCTGTGGCAGCAAGCGGAGGAATGATTGCTCCTCCTTGCTCCTGCATGACCCTACATGCTTCTGCATGCTCCTGCATGCTCAGGCATGGGCTAGAGTTTGCTTTTTTAGGCAAATTTCCTTCTGTTCAAAACTCACTCTTTTTGCAAGTTCCCTTCCTGCGAGCTCCCAGACTGGGGCAGCAGCGGGAGACAAAGCCCAAAGCTACGGTACCAAAGCAAAGCCCCCTGTTTCTTGTGGGGGGCATTGCTGGGGAACATTGGTGGTGGGAAATCATCTCCAGTCTCTCATTTTGGGGTCTTTTCCGATGCCACTGTAGTCTCAGGGAAACAGAGCTTGAAGACTTCCATAAAGCACAGGGCAACAGGGTACGGTTCTGCAGCTGCACAAATGCTCCCAAACGACAGCTCAAGGGCACAGAGCGCTTGAACTGCATGCATGAACCTCTGCCTTCCCAGCACGTAAAACCGTGTAAAACCTGTGCTAATGTCAAGTGAATACACAGCAGCAAGCAAAACGACAGCCTGCAGGGTCTGCAGCACCCCAGAGCAGCCACAGGCGCGATCCAGCTCTCGGAGGTGTGGATTTTGGGAACGTGCTTCCTTGGGTACATGGTGCAGGCGGGAGGGAAGGAGAGGGTGGTGCACCCGCTGGGATGCCTGCGTGGAGCTCGGGGTGCTCTGCGCCAAGTTTGGGGTGCTCACACAGGGGCAGCAAGCAAGCAGGGCTGATGGGAGAGGAGCGACTGCTGGCCCCGCTTTCCCAAGACAGAGAGCAAACATACCTGGCTGGGTCAGGAGAGAGACACAGCAGAGGGAAGGAAACCAGAAAGCACTGCTTGCAGCTCCTCACTGCCCCCCTCCCAGCCACCTGCCTGCCTCCCAGGGAAAGGATTGGACCCTTCCCTTGCCCCTGGTGCACATGGGTGCCTCCCCATCACACGAGTATCCCCGGACAGAAAGGCTCCCTCGCGACGGCCGTAATCAGAGATTTGAAGCCAGCCAGAGCCCTTAGTTAAAGGCTGATCCCCAGAAGCCAGGGCAGACTCCCTCAGTACAGATGTGAAATGGGCCCTGCTGGATGAAAAGTCAAATTATGGCTCTGGCCCTCGTGCCGATGAGATGATCCAGTTGGACCGGCCCCAGCAGTGCCACTGTGGCCCCCAGGATTAGCGGATGGCTCCCGTCCCTTCCAGCCTGCAAATAAAAGCAGAGGCAGGCGGTTCCCAGCCCAGCTTTGCACGCTCTGGGTGGACCAGCCAGGCAGGCAGACCGAACCCGCGCTCAGTTTCAGGATCGAAAGCGGGTCCGAACGCAGCGGAAACATCTGCCTGTTGATCAGTGTGTCACGACAGAGCCAGCAAGCAATTGTCTCTTTGAAAATCCATTATCACCTCCAACGTCTTTTTAGCTGGAAGCTTTCAGCGCTGACGCGGGCTGCGCTCGGAGCGCCGATGGTAAATCCGGCGCCATATGGCTGCGGTATTCCTGGGCTCCTGATGAAATGCCGTTATTATGCATATGCGTTAATAACTCCCGCATCTTTGGAAGGCGCACGCGTGCGTGTGCACAGCTTGCTTACTGAAAATCCTTCTCTTCCAGGACACCTCGCCAGCAGGCGCTGGCTGCGGGATGGGTGCGGGCTGCAAATGGGGCTGGCTGGCACGGCCAGTGCTTTTGGGCATGCAGAGGGAACCCTTTACTGCCACTTAATTTCTGTTCCTCTGTTTTTCTCCGTCTTCAGGCGGAGGTTGTTTTGCCAAGGAGCCTGCTGGCTTTTTGGGCAGATCCCCCTGGGGTGGAGGAGGGCTGGGAGCGCACGCACACAGCCCCGGGGACGCAGGAGGGCTGGAGGAGCAGCGCCCGAGCCCGCAACCTGCACAGGGATGTGGTGAGACACCTCCTGCCCAGCTCCCCGCTTCTGCAACATCTATTTTGTCTTGCTAAAATGGCTTTCTGCTCACTGAGCTACGAGAGCAGCCCTTCCTGGTGGCAGAGGGAGGAAAGCTTTCCTGGGGCATCCGTCACAGCCAGGCTGAGCCCATCAGTCACCCGAGGCAGCGCTGGCTCAGCCCGGGCTCATCTCACATCTCTCCCCCGCCGCACCCTCCCTCCCCCTTTGCTCCAGACAATCCCATTGACTGCAACATCCCAAAACCTCTCGCTGAAAGGTGAAAATTGTCTCATTGACAGGTGCTGTGCAAATTACCCCGAGATTCATTGCCGCAGCAGGGGGAGGCTTTAGGAAGACGCCTGAACATTTCTGAAGTGTAGGGTTTAATGTGATTGGATTTACAATGACTTTTAGATTGCTTTCTCTATAACTCTTCGCAGACTCAGGGGCCATCTCTCTTCCTCCCGAAGACGGACTTTTCTCCTCTCATTTCTGGTGCGTGGATGAAGCCGTGAGCTGAGGCTGTCGGGAGCTCGGAGGGGCAGGCAGGGGGGCTCCGTCTCCTGGCGCCTCCCCAGCTCCCCTCCTTCTTTTTCCCATTTTCCTCTTTTCTGGAGGAACCGCTCTGCAAATGACCCTTTCCCCCAGCCTCAGCGCTGCCTTTCCAGCCCAACTCCAACGACCTCCAGCAAGTGTGGAAGAGCGCTGCCCTGCTCCGAGCCAGGAAAACTCGGCAGAGCCTTGCAGACCCACTTCCAGTCGGGCCACGTTTCCCCAAACACCCTGATTTTAATTGCACTGCGGTGTGGTCCCCTGCCAAGCCCCTGGACCACCGGAGCAGACGTGTCCCAGCCGTGCCAGCAGCACCTCGGTGGCACTCGGTGCTGCCCAGCGGTAATTAACGGGGCTCCTGCCCCCCCCCCCCCCCCAGCTCTGCGTTAGTGAGCTATCAATTATTGAGGCCGAGCTGTGCTTTTCCGAGCTGGCGAATAACCGGAGGGACCGCTGAGAGTCCAGAAGTGGCTGTCATCTTCTCATTAGGTATTTATTAACTGGAATTTAGGGGCTGTGCCCGCCTGTTAATGGGATCACAGCAGCGCGGCGCCCGCGCGTGAGCTGGGCGGGCGCAGCGCTGCCTGCACGTGCGAGCAGGATCAGGCCCTGAGGGAGGCTGCAAAAGCAAACCCTGGCCTCCAGCTCAGGAAAACGAACCCTTGGATGAATTACTCATCTAGGGTTTATCCTGTCTACTCCCTCACATCCCATCTCCTCTCCTTTCCTGGGGACCCATTACTTCTTGTCACCCTCCTTCGAATAATTCCTCTCTGTTGATTGCTGCACCTCCTTGGAGAAGGTTTAACGAGACCAACAATCGAGGGCAAATTTACAATCAGCTTTCTGAACTTTGGGCAAATTTAGGCTGCAAAGCGAGAGCAGCCGGGCTGGGAGCTGCCTGGAGAGCTCGGGGAGCGCTTGTGGGGTGCAGGTGGAGCTGCTGCCCCCTGCTCCCCTCCTGGGCATCCCCCGTCCCTCCAGCCTCACCTCTGCTTGTGGAGCTGGGGAAGGGATTAGAACAGAAAGCAACGAATCTTTTCTCAGATTTATTTATTTATTTATTTTTTCCAGTGGGAGACACTGGGGTTTCCAATTCCACAAAAAACAAACAAAAAAAACCCACCACAAAACAAACAAACAAATTTATTTTTTTCTTTTGACAAGGAGAAGCAGATTTTCTGACTCTTCCCACTGGTGAAATCGATTGCCAAAATGGGACGTTTGCAGCTGGGGCTTTGAGTAAACTCCAACAAATTCTTTTAAAACAAGCAAACAAACAATACTTTTTATTATTATTATTATTATTATTTTTTCTTTTTAAGAAACGCATCTCAGGGCTGAGGAAAGGAGGGGAACAGAGGTTTTATTTTTTCTTTTGTGTGTGTTTGGGGAAGCTATGCTGCTCCTGTTGCACACGCCATCGCCTTTATCCCTCTGTGGCCGCCGTGGGGTTTGATCACAGCTGGGAGCCTGTAAGCCGCTTGTAATCTCACAATATTCATAAATAAATGTGCATGTCCCCGCGCCTTTGTCCAATCCTTTTTTATCCGGTGCCTGGGGGGAGATGCTGGCACCGGGGTGGGGGGGGGACTAACCCCTCACTGCACACTGGGGCCGGGACCAAGCAGACAGGACCCATCCAAGAGGTTATTTCGGGGGCTTTGCAAAGCAAAAGTGCGGGGTTGGAGCTGGGCTGGGGGCTTTGTCCAGGACCCCTGGGCTCGTGTGCAGCCCCGTGGGCATGCCGTGAACCCAGCCCCGCTCCGGGGCCATCCGTCCGAGGCTCAGCACCTCCCGGGGGCTCCGCTCCCAGCAAAGCTGCGGCCGTGCTGCGTCTGCCGATCGTTCCGGTAACGCTCTCAGTGCAAACGCCAACGGTGTCATCGGTGATTGATATATTTGCTAATTGAGGCTTTCGCTTGGGCTGGTAGCTGGAGTGTTTTATTTCCTTTATTATTTCGTGTTATCTGATGATTGGCATATTTGCGGCAGCGCTTCTTTAATCTGATATAGCAACGTGCCCCGGGGAGGTGGTGGCGTGCAGCGGCCGCGGGGATGAGCTGCTCTGCCTTGCCCTCGCTGCAGGGGGAGGCTCACGGCAGGGAAGGGGCTGCCCGTGCCTCAGTTTCCCTCCTGGTGAAAGATAACTCAAATACCTAATGAGAATGTGCACTGAGAGTTAATGACGCCCCGCAGTGCTGCAGTAAAACAGAGCCCTGGCAAAGGTCGACGCTGGGAAGGAGAGAAATATTTTGCTGTTTTTACCTGGGCAGGGGGGGTTGTCTGGTCAAACATCTAATGAAGTAAAGGAGTGCTCCAGAAATGCTCCGGGTGGAGCAAGAGGGGAAGCTGCCGCCTCCTTCAGATCTCAGCACAAACTGGCTAAATTAGCCCTCAGCTGGAGAGCGCAAATTTTCCTCCAGCACCCCAGGTTGATGGGTGGCTGCTGTGCAATGCCGTGCCCGTGCCCAGCGCCCTGCCACGGCGCTGCCTTGCCGGACGACGGGCAGCGGGCTCGGCTCCTTTCAACGCAGCGCTTTGCTTTTTTTCCAACACCTTTGTTCGAAAACGTACGCCGGTGCCAGGAGGCAGCGAGGCTCTGCACTCGCTTAAACCACCAATTAAATAATGATAATCCCTTGAACGGCGTCCAGACCTAAACCCCACTGCCCGCCTTGGAGGGGCACCAAGAGCAGCATCTGCGCTCCCTGCCCTGGAGAGCTCATCAAGCACCAGCCCCTGCCATGCTCACCGGGGGGCTGCCCGCAGGAGCAGGGCACGGCTGGCATCTCATTCCCCTAAATGAATGCTGGGACCTGGTTTTATTAACCAGGCGAGCGCGGCGAGGCCGGGAGCTCCGGGCAGCTGTCTGCGGCCACGCCAGCGTGCCAGGGCTCGGCGTTAGCGCCCATCTGGTGACCGGCGTGACAGCGCCCGCCTGCCTCTCTGCTTGCGGAGAGGGGAAGCGCGTTTGCATAGCTGGGGTAGGAAATAAGTAAATCAAACGCGGCTGCTCGAGCTGGGGAGCAGAGGCAATTTTCTTTCAGCGCAGGCCCATCTGCCACGCTTTGAGAGCACGATCGGCTCCTGCGCTGAGGCAGGAGGAGGCAGTGGGGTGGTGGTGCCCAGGCGGGTGGCCGCAGGGGGGATGCGATGCTGGGCTCACCCATCCCAGCCCTGCTCCCTTCACACCCCGGGGTGCTCCAGATCCATGCCGCTCGGTCAGGACAGCCGCCTCCCTTCACCCCTGATGGCTTTTCTCTGCAGATCGAGGCCGGTAACAAGCTGTAAATGAGACATAACGAAGCGTGCCGTGCCCTTGGCAGCGTCCGGTCCTCGCACGGCAGCTGCGGGGCTGGGCAGCCCACGGCGTGCTCGGGGCCACGCAGCCTCATCCCATGAGCAAGCGGTGGGTTAGCAGCGAGCAGGGGGGGGGAGAGCAGGCGGCCAGCCTCGCCTGCAAGGCAGCAAACATGCAGAGGTCAATTTAAGCCAGCACTCTCTGGGGAGGGCTGTGTCTGCAGCCAAACCCGACCAAAGGATCTCCAGAGCCCACCTGGCACGTTCGTGCTCGGAGAGGCGATGCTCACCACCACCCTGGGCTGGCCGGCTTCCCAAAACACACACGGGCACCCCCAGGAGAGCAGCAGAATGTGCAAAACCTGCAGCGTGCTTTGAAAGGCGACCTCTCTCCAGAGCGCCCGACACCCCAGCACTTAGTGGTGCCGACTGTCATCGCTGCCTAATTGAGTGCAGCTGATAAATGGGGAGTGGGAACCTAAAGGCTTCGCAGCTCCGGGAAAGAGCAGGTTGCCATGGAGATGCCAGCTTTTTTCTTTTTCTTTTTTATCCCACCCCCCCCCTCCCTTTCCCCCTCTTTGGGGTGGAACAGGAGGAGCCTGGCAGGCTGCTGGGGGGATTTATTAGCTCCAAAATGGGCCACGGTTCAGGAACGGGGAGAAATACTGCCGCCGTGAGCGGGGCCCTGATATACGAGCCGCGCTCTGCGGGAGGGCGTAAATCAGCGCTGGGCAAACACCGGGGCAGCGCGGCGCGAGGCCGCTCACCCACCTCACCTCGTCCGCAGAGGGGCTCCGCGGAAAACCCCTCAGGGATTTCGTGCAGCCGCTGCTGATCAAGGCATAACGAAGGAGGGGAAGAGGAGGGCAGACATCTTAAAAGCAGCAGGGTACGGCCCTGGTCTGGTTTGGATTCCCCAGGGCCGGGCATCATTCTGGGTGCCAGCCCAGAGCTGTTTTTTTTTGGGGGGGGGGTCATTTCTGCACGAACCTCACTGGGTTTTGGTCAGGTCTTGCTGGTGCCATCCCGTTGGCTCTATGGACGTTCCCTTGGGGTCAGGACATATGCAGCAGCCTGGGAGCTGCTTCGGTTCCAGCAAGGGCTGTGTGGGGCAGCTCTGCATTGAGCTCTACGTTTGCCACCCCCGGGGTTAGGGCCGTGTCCCAAAAGGGCTGGGGGAGGCTGGCGGGACCCCACCTGCTCCCCACCATCCTGCTCCTGGGTCCCCACCTCCCTGCCTGCCTCCTGCCAGCCCTGCTCAGGCTGTGAGGCATCATCTCCTTAGCGACTTGTTTCTCAGCTCGTACCAGTGCTCTTGGAATAATTACCCCGAGTAGACTAATGAAAGGAAACAAGAAATCCCTTAGGGGCAGCGTGCAGGAGGGCGGTGGGGAGATGGCACTCACTCGCAATGAACCCCGGCCTGGAGGTGTCTGATCCATCCCTGCTGCTCCCAACAGTAAGGACGGGCCCAGCACCAGAAGTGGGAAAGCACCGGACACCCTCACGTCCCTCCAGACCCCTCCAGCCCCTTTCCCCTGAGAACCCCACTGACTACTCTCTGTGCTTCTGGTCTGCCGGCGGCTCCAGCCCTGCTGCTGCCCCGGTTCCAGGAGACTGGAGCTGCCATAAGGGAGCTTTTCCCAAAAAAAAGAGAGGGTAACAGGTAAATAAATGGGTTTACCAGAGTGCCTTCAAGTTTTTATCCTCTCATTTCAAGTGCTGGGAAAAGAAAATGCTGATCAGTCTTGAAAGAACAATATAAAGAAGAAGAGAAGATTACTGGGGAGGATGCTTGAGGATTCACAGCCACGAGCTGGTGTAGAGGCACGTAACGCCTAACATCTAATCCGAACCTCTTCCTAATCACCAGCTGCTGGAATACATTTGTTTCGGGTTCCCAGGGTGGCTCTTCTTTCGCAGCTCAGCCACAGCTCTCACGAATTTGCAGCGGCAGGGCCACGTCTGGCTGCCGGAGCGAGCGGCTCCGCGCCTGGCACCCGTTTGGGCTGGGGCTGCAGGGAGCTGGGACCCCCCCCGGGCACCTGTGAGGCGTTTGCTGGGGTTTGGGCAGAAAGATGATGGCACTGGAGGGGCGTTTGCTTTCTGAACCACGTTCTTCCCTTACTTCATCACTCGTCTTTCTTTTTCCAGAGTTATTCTATTCGTTTTAGGTGCTGGGAGTGTCCCAAATTGAGCCGATTTTGCACCATGAGCCGTGGACGGGGCCGCAGGGCCAGCAGCACCTCGCGGGTGGCAGGGGAGCTCTGCAGAGCCCGGGTCCTGGTGAGAGCAGCAGCAGCCTCCCAGAAATGAGTGGAGCTATGTTGCTTTCCATCCAGCTCGGAGCATAAAGAATACCAGGCCAGATGGTAAATTGTGTGCGCTCCTGAAAACAACAGTAATGGATGCTGGGCTTGAACGGGGCTTTGGTGCTGTTAATATATCTCCAAAATGACCCTGCTTGCAGGAGCTCAGACATGAGCTGCCGTCTGCCCACTGCGGGCACGGCACAGCTTTCGGGTTTAACCTTAAAACACCTGCATGGGTGTGAAGGAGGAGAAACCCCCTGGAGCACGAAGCTGGTGACAGGTAAAGCCAGCACGTTTTGGGCTGGGATCAGTCGTCTGACCTCAATTTGCTTCGTGTCCTGGGGTAAGTCCCCGATCTGCTGTGTGCTGCCGCCCCTCCCGCATAGCAGGAGGCAGCAGCGGAGGGTGGCCAGGGCTCGGGGTGCCAAAGCTGGGACCTTGGCTGTGAAAGCTCCAGATCGTGTTGGTTCCAGCAGGCACTGGCTATCCCAGCAAGGCTCTGCGCCTTCCTGGTGCTTTAGCACAATTAACTAATTAGCAGTCAGTGCCCCGTCACAGGCTCGCACCACACACGTCAGACATTACCTGGCATGTCTGCACTTATCCTCTCATTTCTAATTTATTTATGATGGACACATATAGAGGAACATGAACTCAGGAGACTGTGTGCACGGTCCTGGGCTGAGGTTCAGCTGCACAAGGCTCAGGGGAGGCACTCGGAGCCAGGAGGCACAGCAAACACCCTCCGCCTCGCTGGGTGCCCTCTGCGGAGCGGAGCAGAGTCCGTCCTTCCCTGCTGGGACAGAAAGACGGCTTCCCCCTGTGGGGTCCTGGGGTTTGCAGACTGGGGCAGCCCCTCTCCGAAGCTACGTGCTGCCCCCCTCATTTAAGGACTTCACCCAAAATCGTAGCTGGGAGATGGTTTGGGGTCTGACCTCCAGGGATCACGTCCTGCTGTATCCGTGCGGGCTGGGCGCACGCACGGCTCTGCCTCCAGCCCTTGGTCCAAAGGAGCTGGCTCGGAGCCATCGCTAAAATCTGCTGCACCGCCCTGAAATATGGATCGAGCTGGTGAAGAGATTGGTTCCAAAGGGCATTCATCAACATTTCTCCAATGCCTTGCGGCAGTTAAAGTGAAGCCGTTCCCCGGGGACACACGGGAGCTGCCGGAGAGGAGCAGAGCTGGTGCCTCGCCCAGATTGGGTCCGTCCTTTTGGGAAGAGCACCAGCCCAGCCCCACGTCCCTCTGGGCTGCAGCCAGGAGCTATCATTAGTGTGCTCAAAGCATTACCCTGCCCTAGGAGTTCTCACTGTTTTAGGACCAATGCCGACACCCCTGGTGTCTCCTGATCCGTATTGGTGGATTACTCAGCTTCCCAGGAAAAGCCTCATTACACAGTTTACCCCCTGTTTCATTACACGGTTTACCCTGGGCTTCTTCGTTACCTCTTGTTTCATTACACGGCTTACCCTGGGCTCCTCCAGCCCCCGCCGCTGCTCCCCTGCGACCCCACGCTGCAGGGGGCTGCAGGAAGGGACCCCCAGCTCTCTGCATCACTGTGGCTGCTCCAGCTCCGGGGGGGGGGGTGTTAATGAATTAACCCCAGCGCTGCCCAGCGAGCTGCTCTGACCGCTGGCCCCTTTATGAGGTGCAGAAAGCGCTTGGCTGCTTTTTGCCTTTTGCCCCTGCGTTTCTCTCCCTGCTGTGCAGGCATCCAAAGGTGGCATCGGTATCGGGATTGGGATCGGGATTGGGATTGGGATTGGGATTGGGATTGTCGCTCTTCCTCCTGGCTTTGCTGACACCAACGCCCGTGTGCCCAAGTCCCAGGCAGTCGGGGGGGTAAGCGTGCCCACCCAGCAGCCAGCCAGCCTGCATTAGGCCTGATTGCCCTCGTTCGCTCTTTGATGAAAGCAGACAAAGTCACCTCTCTTTTGTGCGACGCGTGTGTTGTTTTTGCTTTATTTTTTATTTGTTTCTTCCCTTATAAAACTCATGTGAATAGGCCAGATGCGGTTTCCATAGCAACCCTCGCTCTTCCAGCAGCAGATGCTGGAAAAGGGTTTTTCAGTTTAATCCTCCTGGAAATCTCCCCAGCAGAGGCTGCTGGTATAAGATGATACTAAGAGATGCACAGCAGCGGCGGCTGGTGTATTTTAAATCCCACGTGCTTCTTTTTGCGTGAGGAGCCTGCCCTTTCACCCCCTTGGAAATGGCACACGTCACGGTAAGAGCAGCAAACCTACCCTGATGCCTCCTCTCACCTTTCAGCCGCGCGGCTTCCAGGGCACTTCCCGGTGGCTGGGATGGGAGCACAGCATCCTGCAGCACGGTGCTTGCCAAACGGGGCAGCTGCCTTGGTCACCCCTGCCCAGCTCACCCCCAAACACCCCCAGCGTTCAGCACACAGCCTGGGACATAAGAGAGACCCCCCCCTTACTGAAGAAAAAAGGAAAAAAAAAAATCCTTAGGACTTAGCATGAGTGCTTCCCATTTTCTGCCCACGGATCAGTCACTTGTGCATGCCGTGGTCATGTTGTAGCAGACATATTAATGCCTTTTGCCACCAAAACTGACCCGTTCTGGCTCCACAAGGATGCACACACCTCATTGTGTGCTCTGTGAGTGGGGCTCTAAACGCAGGCACCTGCCCCTGTCCCCATCACGCTCCGTCTCACTCTCTAGATTGCGTTGCTGCAGCCGCATCAATCAGGCTCCTTAAGGGGAGGAGATGGAGAAGGCAGGATTTCAGCTCTGCTTGTTTAACAAAAGTATATCCACTTAGGAAAAAAAAAAAAAAAAAAAAAGCTTGGAATCAGAAGCTGAAATTTATCTAGTGCAGAGTGAGCTGTTCAGCTTCTCTCTCCAGAAAACAATCCTGTAGAATTTGACTGAAAGTAACAGCTATGTTTTTTTTTTTTTTTAATAATTATTTTTATTTAACAGTTTTGGGTTAGGTTTAGGCATAGCAGGAAAGATTACTCTGATGAATTCTAACTCAGTTTAATTATAGGAGTTGAAACTGAGTCAATTCCCTGCTCTCCAGCGCAGAACTGCACAGAAAAGCAACGTGCTGATTTGAGTCAATCTGCTTTAGCCACGCAGCTCCTAAAGGGAGATTTTGTTGTGTCCTGCAATCTTGGCCTCCTGAACCTCAGAGCTGACGGGTGGTGGCAGGTTCCTGCAGGAAAAACGGGCTAAGTTTCACGTCTCATTGCAGCAGGAGTACGGCGGCACCCTCGCAGGATCAGGCTCCGAGCTGCCCCACGCAGAGGCAAACTGCCTGGCCACCGCAGGCTCTCGGGAGCTTTCTTAAAAGAGTAAAAGAGGTAATTGCAGCAAAGTGATTGTGACGCAATGTGTGGGCCCAGATGCTCTTCCCAGACAACCTGTCCCTTGATCCCCCACCCGTGTGTGCCTGAGCCCCGGCCCCAGCACAGCCCTCGCCCCTCCGGGCGCACCGCACGGGGTAAAAGCCTCCAGCCTGGGCACGGATGCTCTTGCAGGGCTGTGGACTGCATGATCCCTCTGCAGGCTGAGAAATGGAAATGAGTTAAGAGCAGAAACCGGGAGGAACTGGGATTAACAACTCAAATCTGATCAGGAGTCAGAACATTTGCAATTCAGTGCAAAGCTCCGCTCCAGTTCCTATCTGTTTGCTTTCCATCAAGAGCAACCTTCTTCTTGTGATTAAGCTGTGGAGGTAGGGATCAGGACTCCTGGGCTCTGTTCTTAACTCTACCATTAATTTGCTGCGTTTCTTCGGAGAGGTCACATATGATTAAACATCCAGAGCTGGTGCAGGCTCAAAATTCCCACTGACGTCACGGGGACAAAAGGTTTTCAGCACAGGTGGAAAAATCCAGCCTTTAATGCTTCCTTTGCTCCAGCTTCCCGGGCACAAAACCCTCCCACCCTGTGCCATGGATGGGTTTATTTAGGTTTATGGAAAGGCACTCACAGCATTCTTCTGGCTTGCTGGGATGACGAATAAAAGGGAGACGAGCACCATGGAGCCAACCTGCTGAAAAAACCCCCCACCAGTTGGTTACTGGGACCTGAGCTCCGTCTGGTGCGGGGAAGGGGAGACCGTGGGGGGCAGGCACAGCCCAGCGGGCAGCTGGGATCCAAACGTGCCCTCCATGAGATGCTGGCAGGGGCGGTTTACCCGTTATTGGCATGGTCACCATGTCCCCAAATACCACACCATGACAAGTGCTGAGCAGATAATTGCTCATGCCAGCGTGGACAGGAGAGCAAACGGCCCCCAGCTGCGTCAGAGAAGACGCAGCCCCACATTTAAGGCTCTGCTGCCAGAGCCCACTTGTTTGGAAAGCAGCAGTGCCTGACCCCTGGCTGTAGACCACGGGCTTTCTTGCAGATAAATGGCATCCACTTTAAGCTCTGCTCTCTTCTTTCCTTTGTGGTTTTTTTTTTTCTTGATGTGTTTGCCTGGCAGAGGTGCGGTGAGATCACGGCAAATTGTCCCATCATTCTGATTGTCAATCATCCCTTGTCAAAGTGACAAACAGAATAAATCCCCGTCCAGAAAAGCACTGTATCTGCATACCTGGCCTTCAGAAAGGGCAACGGGCTGCTAAGAAAACACAGTTCTAGTCGCCTGGTTTGGTTTGTGCACAGCTTCTGGGGCATCGCCACGGGTTGGGCACCGTAGCACTGTCTGTCCTTTTATTTCTGAGGGGCTGTTAGGAGCAATTAAATATAAGGATGATATTTTTCCCCTTTCCAGGTATCTATCATGGATTCCAAAGTAGATGCTTTTTGCTCTGGGAGAAAGACCTGGCATTAGGAGCTGCAGGGACAAGACTGTCAGAGCCCCCAGTAAAACAGCCCCTGGCTTTGGGGAGACCAGGACTGGGGTGGCACAGAGCATCCTGTGTGGGGAGCATCCCATATGCAGAGCATCCCGTGCACTGAGTGTCCCATGCACTGAGCACCCCGTGCATTGAGCATCCCATGTGCTGAGCATCCCACGTACGGAACACGCTGGGGTGCTCAGCCCTGTGTGGGTCAGGGCTGAACATCCTCCCCAGTAGCCAAGGGCTGAGGTTTAGCGAAAGAGGCGGAAAGGAGCAAAATGGCAGCACGTTTATTGCCATCAAAATCAAACGAAATTCATTTGTTTGAGCACTGTGGATGTCCCAGGGAACTCCCCGCTCCAGATGGCATTTGTATATGAATTCTCTGGGGTGTGCTTCGATCCACAGCTCTGAGCTATGTTTGAAGGATGCAAGTCCAAGGTGTAACTGAAGTATAGCTCACAGGAACTGTGCAAAAGGAGGCAAGTCTTCCAGCCTAAACAAAACAATTACAAAAAGCTACTTTTTTTCTGTGTCAAACTGTGCTCCGTAATCCAGAGTTCTCTAAAAAAAAAAAAAAGAAAAAAGAGAGAGAGCAAGAGAAAAAAGCAAAAGGCAGCAGAGGGGCAGCCTGTAGCTGAAGCATGCAGCCAGCTCCCACTTAGCATTATTTATCATCAATGATCTCCAGGCTGGGCCACGATGCATAATTCATTTTCCTTTCGGAGGCTGCATCTCGAACGGAGCGGCGCCTCGCGCCTCCCTGCCGCAGCCGAGCTGCGTCCTGGCTCCTCCAAAAAAGCAACGCGGGCACCTCAGCCTGCGGGCCCCTGGCCTCTTCTTGTGAATACGACGGTCTGGCGGGGGCTGCTGCTAGGTTTATCCCTGCGTGCGTTGCCCCTGGGTGCCTGTCCCCCCTGCTGCATCGCTCAGGTCTGTGCGTGCAGCTCTGGTTGTACGGGGACACCGAGGGAGCTGAGCTGAGCTCCACGGGCTCAGGAGCAGGCTGAGAGCTGCTGGAAAGAGGGAGCAGAGCCAGGTCCCGGTGCTAGGCTCTGCCCCAATCCCCGCTGGTCCTGAGCTCAGCATCTGCCCTGGGGGACACGGGACCGCATCCCCTCTCTGGACGTGCAGGGCAGAAGGAGAAGGAAGGAGGAAAGAGGAGCCAGCAGCCTTTTATTCTGGGGCCCACTTGCAAACGTTCTCTAAAAGACCGGTAAATAATTAATAGCTGTTATAAGCATATTGCAGACACGAGGAATTTTTGCTGCAGATGGTCACAAGGACGTTGTCAGCAAGCTATTGACTGGAGGGCTGCATAATCCGTCGCCATCGACTGGCCGTTTATTAAGACATCTATTCATTAACTCTTAATGGACAACGAGCAGAAGTTTAATATAAAATAGAATGGCCGCAGCCCCCCAGCATGGCTCTGCTTTGCACCGGGGAGGAAAAGTTGTGTCCTCTTTTGCAGGGAAATGGGAATCAAGCACAAACGGTGAAGGGTGAAAGGTGATAGTGGCCAAATTGTTCCCAAAATCTGGGTCAGAGACGGAACCAGAGCCTCCAACTCCCCCTCCCGAGCGCCAGGAGCCATCCGAAGGCAGGTGCCTGGGTGTCTTTCCCAGATCAATTCCCCTTCACTTAACTTTGTCTCCTCAGGGCAGACATCTTGTTCCACCAGGAGCGATAAATATATCCCACCAGGCAGGACCCACAAGTTTTCAGAGGCATTTCCAAAGCCCGGAGGAAGTGTCCGCCCAACGACTGGGCATACTGGTTGTTACTGGTTTCTCTCCCAGGTCACCAATTACTGCTGGGTGGGTTTGCACGGTGACTGGGGGAGTTCACAGCCAGCAAAGGGAGCAGAGGAAGAGCTCTGGATGGTTCCTTCCTGCAGAGCAGGAAGACACTGATGATTTATTTCACTCTCTCTCTAAGGTAATTATGTACCTAGGCAGTCTTAAAACGTGTATTTCTTTTCTCCGGCAGACCAGAACAGCCTCTTTGGTTCCAGTCTAGCAAATAAATATGTATTTACACACTTTATTAAGATAGGTATTACTTTCCCAGAAGACTGGCATAACTCTTCCACTCGGGTATTTTATGGAAAAGTGTATTTGCACATTAGTCTGAAATATATGTGATGGGCAAGACGGACCACAGCAGCCTCGGCCATCGCAGAGCGGTGCTCAACGAGAGGTGTACGGGGCCGTTGGTGCCGTGGGTGCTGTGGGTGCAGCCCCCACCTGCAGCTTCCCCAGGACCGTACGCAGCACATGCAGCTCCGGCTCAGCAGGAGATGTCCTTGCCACGCTCTGAGCTTTTCTCAAAATTCCAAAAATTCAGCAGTAAAATATCCAGCCAGCTCCAATGCTGAGGAAGGCGGGTGAAGTTTGGGAGAGGTTGTGCAGGGATCACAGTACCTGCTGCGGCACAACCTCAGTACCGAAGCATCCAGCAGTAGCAACGTGCCCAGATCGACCTGACGAGGAAGCTGTCCGTAGTATGTTAATTCCAATATAATTTCATAAAGCTGCTTAACTGTGAACCTCAATGCATTTAACACACATTAGTAGGTAATTGCAATTAATTTCTGGACAAAACACACATCTGACACCGGCAGGACAGCTGCTCTGGTGGCGGGCAACTGTCCGCAGGCGTGCAGGGCAGGACGGAGATGCTGTTCGGCCTCATCCCGGCACAGCCCTACGCCGTGTCCCACCGCTGCTGCAGCAACAATATCTCAAATTTGGAATATCTCAGATCGAAAACGTGGGATTTGAGCTGTCCCTAGGGGAAGTTTAATAAGAAATGGCCATCAGGTGAGTAATCTTAAAACAAAGTGAAACGCAGGAAGGAGAGGCGGCTGCTAGGGGCGCACAGCACCGCACCAGCCCCATGACACGGGTGAGGAGTGCCTTGGGCTTGGTGCTGGTGTGGGCTGGGAGCCTGGAAGGGGCTGGGAGCCAGGAGCAGGCTGATATTTGCTCTGCTGCTCTGCCAAAGGGGCCAGGGAAGACCTCAGGCAGGCCATATGTGCCTCCATCCAATAAATGGTCACTTGCCGCATCAGCTGCTTGCTCTGAGATACCCTGAAGTGGCTTTTTGGGGGTCACAAGCCCTACTGACTTCCCTCTTCGTGCTGTTGACAGCCATCAGCCTTTCCTAACAGGGCAGCATCCGTCCCCTCATCCCAGGCACGCTGTCGCTTTCAGCAAAACATCTCCACATGTGCCTGATATTAAGCAATGACTGGCTTTAAGGGAACTATCTCATCTCCTTTAAATTAAGCATATGATTGGGTTTTGGCTAGATTGGGGCCTTGGGCCTTAATCTCTTTATGCCCCACTTTTTCAATCTGCAAAATAGTAATTATCTCCTTCATGGGGCTAAATTAATTTCCCATATTTCACTGATGCTCATTTTGGCAATATGCAGGTTGCCATTCTCCCAGAGACTGCAATTTGCATGCTGCTCAGCAAATTATGTATTATATATCCACATACACACATACACACGCACACAAATCTAAGCCTCAGGGGAAAAAACCTAAATGCCACAATGGCCGAGACAGGATGTAAGCAATAACAGTAAGGATAACAAAAATGCAATTCAGGGATTCAGAGGATTTAGTGGATGGAGAATAGGCTGGGTTGCATAAAAAGAAGGTAAGAAACTCAACTGAGTTAGGAAGTAATGAAAAGACTAATGAATCAAACAGGATGGAAGAGCTTAATTAAGAATTAACTTTTTTCAAGTACAGCCTGGGAGAGCCGGCTGTTGTCAGCGCAGAGGACAAGGAAAGAAACAAAGATATTGTTTTCAGCCCATTTGTGAATGCCAGGGGAAAAGGAATGGCAAAGAAAGTTTGTGCAAAAGAAACTGGGGCAGTCTCTGCTTTATGGGACTTGGAGGTGTGTGGATCTGGGGAGAAGGAACAGACGTCATGTGTTTTGGGGCAAACATGAAAAGGAGAAGACTTTTACATCGCCAATAAGTGAGGATATGGCCCAGGGCATGGCCATTCTGGGACACTGCAACGCACATGAAATGTCAGAGCTGATCTGGGGACACGAGCATCTCGCCTGGGTGCGGGCACCTAACCTGAGCCCAGCCGGGCTTTCGGTGCCCCTGGGATTTATTGCACAATTTTCTGCACACGCAGGGATCCAACACATGGCTACAATGCATTGAAAAAGAAAATCCTTTCCTAAAATTACTCCAGGAATTGCCCCTCTTTATCTTGCTCAAACAGCCTTGCTGCCTTTGCTCCCCAGGCCTCGAAGCACGCAGCCCGCTGGGACCTGGAGGAGGTTTTGATTCTGTACCCACCACTCGGATGTTCCCTGTTTGTGCTGGGCTGAAAACAACCAAAGATTACATTAGGGATGGTGCACTGGTGCAGAAATGTTGGACAGATTAAATCTTGTTTCAGCGTGGCTCTCTATCACATCTCAGCACAGCTTTGCTGAATGATAAGGCTTGAAAGGCTGCTTGCTAGCACTCGCTGCGTTAGTAATGTTCATTGAGATAAAACCAAAGACGGTCTCCTGCTTTCTGTATTCCAGAAGGACTCATTCCATAAAAAGGTAAATAAAAAAAAAAAAAAAAACCTTATGGAGCAACCCTCATGGGAAGCTGTGGGATTTGACATCACAGTTTTAATTTTTTTTTTTTTTCCTACCACAGTCTGCAGAGAAAAAGGACAGGCAAGAGACCAGAAAGGAAAAGAGAGAAGTCAAAAAGTTACTCAGCAGCAGCCTGGTTAAGTTTAATTCCAGTGCATTGACTCTGCGCAGCTCCTTGGGGAATGAAGGAATGAAAGAAAAGGAGGAAGTGAAGCAAAATAATTGAAAGGAGTAATTCAATTTGGAAAGAATTATTCTGCTAATGATTTATGGCTTCATTAATGACTGATTGAATGAATGATTTTTTTTTTCTTCTTCTTTTTTTTACTTATTAGGAATTAAGGCTGCTGGCTAAAAGGTTATTGGATGTCACAGCAACAGAGACTCATTTGTCTCCATTTAAATACTTAATGATCTCTATTTTCTCCCCCTCGATCAATAAGATCTAGAAGCACTCTGCTGCAAACTTTCCTGGCCTCATAAAGATGTGATCTGGTGCTCTGAGGAGAGGGGGGACAGGCGGTAACGAGGCAGGGCTGAAAGGGCACCAACGCTGCAGAGAGAAACCCTGGTGCTGGGAGGCAAAACCCTGTCCCCATCCCCATCCCTATCCCTGTCCCTGTCCCTGTCCTGCTGTGCTGGGGGCTGCCACCGTGCTCTGACCCTGCCACAAATTCAGGGGCTGTTCTGACGGAGTCGTTCACCTTTGAGTGCCATCACTGCTCCCGGCTGCACTAGGAGCATCAGCCCCAGCCTGGAGCTCCTGCTCCTCCCTGCACCCCCTGAGATAAATGTATTTTCCCTTTTTGGGCCCCAAAACCCTTGGTGCCGTTACATTTGGTGAGGCTGTTGGTGAGACCTGTGTTGTACGTGTCTATAAAGGGAGCTAAGGCCACGCTCACCTCTGCCTTCCTGGCACTACTCAGCCGTGTACGCGGGTGTGCCTGCGTAAAGGAATCCAGCTGTATGTGTGCGTGTGCTTTCATAGATCGAGGGCACACCTATATAATTCACTGGTGTGCATGTTTTCTGCATCGCTATTAGAAGTAAACACAATAAATGCAGACTTAGACCAGTTCACAGAGCACACATCAACACAAAAACCTCCCGATCACAAAACCCCTGTGGGTGCAAGGCTACTGGGTTAGCAAAGCGATTTAAAATTCATTATCCATCACTCAGCACTCAGCTGCCTCCAGGCTCGGCAGCGCCCGAGTCAAGCGCGCGTCCTTCAGCTCTCTTCAATTAAACAGCCTCCTAAAGTTCAGGCCCTGTTAATTGGTCTCAGAACTGCTCAGTGCCAGAACTGGAACATCTCTGCTGGCAGCGACTGCGCTGTAGGGTCTGAAAGGGGTTGGGGCCGTACGGCTCCGTCCTGGCCCTGTGCTGCACCCACAACATCATTGCAGGAGATGGGGCTGGATGCTGGGAGCAGGGCAGGAGCAGAAAAGGGTAACGAATTTATCCCTTCACCCAGAGATGCCCTCAGAAAGCCTAAATTCAGCCTGCAGGCTCTCCACCAGCTTCGGTTGGGTTTTGGCGGTGCAAAGGTGCCAGGCAGCAGAGCGGCGGTGTCCCCATGGGTGTCCCCATCGCCGTGCCGAGGCTGAGCCGCCCGGCAGCCAGAGCTGTTCCCTCAGTTTGGCAGCAAGATATGAGAGCTGAACCACAGCATGACCCTGTTGCTATTGGATATGATCTCCATACAGATGATATGCAAACATATTTAAGGTTTTTTCTTGTCTGTTTGCAGGAGCAATATCAATTTGCCAGGATGAGCGCAATTAACATAGCTCATTACTCTCCCGCATGTAACTTATTTATGTCAAATGAACACCTCCTTCAAAGAGACTATCAAGGGGGAAATAAGTTGAGCTATGTCTGTGTGTAAGACTGCTGCTGTGATATAACAGCACAGGTATTTTCTTTCCTCCTGTATAAAGGGAAAACTCTCTTTTGCTAAGCAGAGAGAGAGCTTGCATGGAGGCTGAATAAAAAAACCATTTGGCATTTTTTTCCCACAAATATAGGTTTGAGGACATCACTACAGTCTGCACAATCATGGCAAATACAAACTGCCTTCTCATCCTGTGATTTTTCATAGGAAGAAATGAAGAAAAATTTTCCCCTGATGTAAAAGATTTGAAACCATTCTGAAGATATGCAATTCAAGCACTTTTCCTTTCAGGTTAATTCCTTCTCGTTTTACTGCTGGGTCGTGACACAGGAACCGTCGGTGGCTTTTGGGAGACAGCGGTCCCTAAAGCATCATGGCACCTGCACTTATTTTCTCCCTGAAGAGGTCACTTTATTTCTTACTTAATATACATCCAGGTGGCTATTTTATGTCTTTGGGTTGTTGGTTCTTCTTTTTTCTAAAGATTTCTAAAGGTGTTTAAAACGAAAAGGAAAGGCACACAGCTTGGCATCTCCACATGTCTGTGCCCCATCTCTTGGCAAATGATTGGGGTTGGGGATGCCACTGACCCTACAGGGCTCACCCCCACACAGGTCTCTGCTGGTGCCCGTCCCCAGCGAACCCCGAGCTGAAGTCCCCACCAAAAGGGAGGGGAAGAGCTGCGAACACCTCCACCGATTTCCTCTGAGCGCTTACAACTGCTTTTATTAGTGCTCCAAAAATATTTGGCCTAGTGATTTTTTTTTTTTTTTTTTTTATTCTCCCCAAGGAAATGTGAGGGAAGGAAAAATGTCACCGGTGTGTGCTTATGCTGGTTGGGGGAATAAAGTCATCCTGTGTCTCCTGAGCACAGTTCATGGGCAGGCAGAGGGGGTGTGCGAGACCTGGCATGGACCCCGCCACGTTCAGGGGCTTCTCCTTTTCTCTGATTTTTCTCTTGCTTTTTTTTTTTTTTTTTCCCCTCTTTTTCGGCCATCAGGTGGGCAGCCCTGAAACCTGCAAGGAGGAGTCCAGTCTTACTCAGAGAAGGGCACTTTTGTCCCAGTTTTTTTTGCCTTTCTGCAAAGCCTGACGGCTCGCTTGGATGCGGGGATGTTTTTTCAATTAGAACAACCTCCCCCTCCCTTTGCTCCTGGTCTCAGCGGAGCTTTGGAAATGTTTCTGCACTTAACATTGCATGTAATTACGGGCTTGCTGTCTCAGAAGCGGCCCCCGATGTACACAGCAGCAGCAGCATCTCCTGATTTTCAAAGCAGCACTTGCTAGGCAGGAGGGGAAGGGAGAGGACTTGCCCAAATCTTGTGGGAGCAATGCAGCATGCTCAGGTTTTTTATCCCCTCCGTTCGGCTGGAGCACCAGGGGTGTTGCAGGGCCAGGCCATAGGGAGTGTCCCCAGGCTTGTGGCTCTTGGTGACACAGCCACCACTGGCCAGGATCTGGCCTCCGTGCTAGCCACAGGGGCCACAGACTGGCTCGGCTGAATCCTGCCAGCACCAGCCGAAATAAATCCTGGTGAACGGGGTCTTTGGGGATGAAATTTCCTTTTTTGATCCATGAGCCAAATTAAAAGATTATTTTCCCCCCTCAATAAACAAATCCCCTCTTCCCCTTCCTGCTAGCCAAGACATCTGCCCCGCTGCAAAAAACCTGCACCTCCCACCACGTGTCCTACTGTCCTTTCCGTGTTTTGGTTGGTACCCTCTATATTTACTTTGGATTATGCCAGTCAGTCTCCTTGCTTAGATGTGGTAATAATGCCGGGGGTTTTCCTATTACTAAATGCTGTTAACCTTTTGCTATTATTTGTCTTATACGTCGGCATGTGCTGCAATACCTCTTTTGTTATCAGAGTGTGAATCCTATAGGACCACTATCAAACACTGCGCCTGAGCGGCGGCAGGGCGGAGGGAGCTCTGTAGTGGTAATGAGCAGCTGCGTACGTCTCAAGTCCTGGAGGTTAATGCCTGAAGCTTTTAAAACACGAAAGATCAGAAATGCTGCGAGAGGCGGGTTTAATAGGCAACCGAGAGCCCAGCCGGGGACCCGAGAGGCAGGCTTGAAAGAAGACAAACCGATTGATTTGCGTTTGCATTGCCATCGCCGGGCGAGAGGGATGCACGTATATATGTGCTATAAAACAGGTGGAGGACGGGGGCTCCCCCAGCCTGGGAGGTTCCCCTGGGGGGTTTAGCCACACGTTTACCCCCCAGACATGAGCCAGAGGTGCAAAACTGACTTTACTATGACTACCTGGATACCTGCTCTGGGGATGGAGGACACAGTTTTATCAAAGTGGCTTCTAGCCCTGCAGACCTCCCTGCTGCAGCAGCCCCTGCCAAGCCCCGTGTTGGTGCCCCTGGCCCTGCCTGGCTCTGGGATGGGATGGGAGCAGGGATGGGTCTGCATTTTGGGCTCCCTGTGCAGCTCCCCTGATGGAGAAAGGAACGTTTCCAGCCCCAGCCCTTCCACCGAGCTCGGTGCCGATGAGCAGAACCTGTTACTTACTTCAAACTGCTCACTTTGGTTAAGGAAAAGGTCATTCTAACCCTAAAATGTGATTTTATCGCAGTGCAAGCTTTCCAGCTTCTCCCCCAAGCCCAATAAAAATTCCCATAGGATTCATTCTCCCCTTCCTGGTGTCTTTTTCCTCTTCCTGGAGAAGAAAATCTGTAGGAAGAGAAACATGCAGACTCCAGACCTGACAGACTGTGTGAAAGCACATCATGTTTTGGGGGAGCAGAGACTCCATAAAGATTTTCCCAGCAAGGTGGCATGAGTGTACATTTATGCCCATGGGGACCTGTCACTGAGCAGATTTATTTTTCCCCTACTGATAGCAGCAAGGGACACAGCCCATGCCGCATGCCCTATGCAATGCCCATTCCTTGCTTGTCCGGGCAGATGGAAGGCAGCAGCTTTTTAATTATTAAAATTAGTGCATCCTTGAAAATAAGTAGCCTGCTTTTGGCTCTGCAAATCATTGCTTTCATGAGAGAGAAGCAGTAATAAAATTAACTGACAGAGAGGAATAAACAAGTGGCACAGATGTAAATATTATATAATCTGCATTTCCTAAAATATCCCCGGCTTGGCATCAGGCATAGGATCGAGAAGAGAAGCGGAGCGAGGATGCTGATAGAAAACAAATAATAATAGCAGGCAAATAGTAATTAATCATTCTGTGCAAGGGTACTCATGTTTGCAGCCAAGCTCGGTGCCAGCCGCTCAAGGTGTGTGCGGGCACCCTAGGGTGCTGCAGAGCAGGGCAGGCAGGAGGGTGCTGATGGTTTGGTACTGGTGCTGTGAGGAGCTGGGCGCTGCCCGCCAGAGCTGGGTTTTGGTGGAGCGCCCTTCTGGGTGCACAGGGTGACATAGCATGGGGAAATGTAAATATTGGCTCTTAGTTTGTGCCTTCTGAAGCCTCCGGTAGAAAACTGTTTTTGCTTCAGTTTGGAAACCCCACTTACAACCCCTTTGCACCCTTCTGCACCGCCTCAGCTTCGTGCTGGGCACCAGATCCTCTGCTCCGCGCCGTGGGTGATGCTGGCCACGCTGCCCGGACCCGGGATCAATACCCCAGGAGATTAACTCCGGCCCTTCTGCGTGGCAGGCATGCTTGACATTTCTGATCAAAAGCCCTTCCTTAATCTGGGAGACAACAAGGGGGATCTCTCTGACAGCGATCGATGGGAAATTAACTGCGCTTTAGGCCTGATGTCTCCAGCACCGAGGGGCTGCTGCGGGGGATGAACTCCTTCCTGCTCCGCGGTGCTATCAAAAGGGGGCTGGTCCCAGCTGGCTCCCTCTTTTATTTTTCCCTTTTTAACCAGATTTCAAGCAGCGTCTGTTGCAAAAGGACGGTCGGTGCCTCAGTGTGCGCAAACGCTTCGCCTCGATGTAGAGGTGGGGACACGTCCCCGAGGCAGCAGGGACAGCTTTCCCCGAGTCTGCCTCGTACTCTCCAAGTACCTCTCACACCCCGGCTTTGTCCAGAAGCAGGACTAGAGGCACACACGCTCATCAGCTCTCTAAATGTGATTTCTCATGTCAGACACCTAATCTCCACACACAAAATAGGTGAAGGCCGTGTTCCCCCAAGGCACGGCCTTTATCATAAGCAGCCTACTAGCACTTAGCATCCCAGCGACAGTGAAATCAAAAGAATAAAAATAAGTGAATGATTATAGAGAGCGTAAAATCTTCTGCAAAATTGTCCCAATTGCCTTTGAAGTTTCAGCCAGAGGTACTATTTCTTTTGGTGTTATTACTGTTTTGAAGCAAAAATCTGTATTCTCCACAAAACAGGTTGCTGCTGTACTTTTTATAAATGCCTGCCTTCTCATCAGTGCCACATTAAACCAACATTTTGAATTCAAACCAACTACGTGAGTGGATAAATGTAGTAGTAATGGCAGGAATTAGAAAGCAGGGCAAGGACTGAGGCAGTGATGATTTACGAGACCCAGGCAGGAACAATCAAAGGCATCAGATCACCTCCCTGCTGCCCTGCAAGCACCTATTTGCATTTTATTCCTGACGGCGGGATCTTAGGGCTCATTTCTCACCCGACCAGCAAAGAGATGCTGCCCTTTTGTTCTTAGCCAAGCAAAGTCACTGGGAAATGGGTGAGAGGACTGGAACGCGGGCTGCCAGGGTGAGATGTCGGCACCCATTGTGGGAAGCAACGAGGTGTGCTGGGCTGGTTTCCTGAGGTGCTGATCCCACTGAGCCCTGAGATGCCCTCTGTAAGGATGCCACCACCAGCGGTGCACAGCCACGCTCCCTGTCACCAGCACCTGTGCCCCGTGCCACAGGCAGATCCCCTGGAATTGGGAAGTAGCTGCCAGAAAAGGGGTCCTCTGGATCTGCCCCCAGCCCTGGGGAGCCAGGGGCTGTTGGAAATGAAGGGTGATGGGACTCCAGTGGGGTTGAGCCTGGTGTGCTGGAGACCGTTTCTCCCAGTGTCAGAAGTTACTCCATCAGCACTGGGCTTGTTCCCATGGCAGAGTGCAGTTTTGAGCCTTACCTGTGGGGAGGAGGACAGGCAGGAGCTGTGCTGGGCTCTTAACATGCCTCCAAGGCTGAGCATCCTCCTCACACGCCCCGTCATCCATAAATCAGCCGCGCGGCGTTGGCTCCCTGAGATTATTTTTATGGCAACGTGCTGCCGAGTATAAAACCTGATCAATGGACTGCAGGCAGATACTAAAAGGATGCGTGTGACCCTGCTGGCCTCGCATGGGAGGCAGTGACATCGGGGGCTCCTCTGTGCGGCTCCAGGGCAAGGTTTGCTCTGGTGCCATCAGCTGGCTTTGGGGTGGGGGAGATGGGAGATGCTTAAAGAGGGGAGCGATGCGAGCACCAGGATGGATGGAGAAGTGCTGGAGTGCGGCAGCTGGATCCCACAGACCCAGCCCACTCCCCACTGTCCCTGTCCCCCCCTGCAAGCACCTCTAGCATCCACCTGCAATGGAGCCGGAGCAAAACCCCACACAGCCCGTTTGCTATGGGCCGACAGAGAAAACAGAAGTCCTGGAGGGATGCTGGGTCACTGGATGGCATGGGGTGTCCTTCAGCTTTTCATCCCCATCTGAGCATTTTGGAGTTTCATGCCCTGTTTTGCCAAGCCCTCTCCTGAGCAGCACCGATGCTTGTTTCTGATCTGCACATTGAGCACAACTTCTGCCTAGTGCTGGAAGGGACGGTTTGGGCTTTTGAAATCCATTGCACGTCCACTTCTTGGTACAAAATGCCTTTCACCTTGTGAGACGTTCAGCTGGCTGAAAAGAGGAGGAGGGACAGGGTTTGTTTTGCTTTCCTCCACCCTTTTAAGCTTGCTTTTCATGCAGGGGCAGAAGCCAATATTTGCTCTTCAGGCTCCCTCATGCTCCTGCATGCATTTCAGCCAACTCTCCCCTTTGCCTGCAAAGGAGAGGAAGGTGACGGCTGCCCAGTTTGTTCCCTTGGTCTCCCCTTGTCTCCCACCTCAGCCTCCTTCCACCAGCTTGAACCTCGCTATTTAATCAAACAGGCGATTTTTTGTGCTTGGCTCTCCCCTGATCTAGGGCTGAAATGATGCAAAAAGCAAACCAAGCTAAGCAAATCAAGGAGCTGGGCATTTCTGTTCTCACCAAAATCACCTTCCCAGTACCCAAGGGCAGGGATGAGCGGTGCGAGCTGAGCTGGGCTGTGGGTCCCTCACTGCTGTGCCCGTCCTGCACTTATTTTCCCTTAATTTCCGCCTTCCAAAACCTGCCCCACCTCACCACTCACACACACACAGACCCGGTCTGCCATCTCACAGCATTGGAAACTTCAGAGGGTCTTTAGATTTCGGAGGATCAGTGGGAAATAATGCAAGACACCCGGTGAGTGCTCAGGCTTTGACTTCCACGGCTCGGCGGCGGAGGGCACGAACCCAGCCCTGGCTCCGCTGCCTGCTCCCTTTGAGGAGCAGGAGCGAGGGGAAGGGTTTAGCTGCGGATGGAGCTGTACATCACACAGCCCTTGATGCGACTTACAGACTGGGCTGTTTCAGTTCAGAGACACTCGTCTACTCACTTCTGCTGCCACGCATATGCGAAAAAAGATGTCGCAGGGATTTCTCCTCCAAAATCCCCCTGAACAAATGTTCTCTTCGGACCAGCAGTGCCTAAACCCAGGGAAAGTGGGCGGACTTCAACATTTGGAACGAGGAGACAATTAAAAACATGTCCTTAGTTCACTAAGCGGGGAAATACGTTATTTCAGCCAAAACTCTCACCCGTGGAGCCCAGGTTCCTTTGCAGGCACCAGGAGGTCATCACGCAGAGGTGGTTTGTGGTGCTCAGCAGGACATGGGGACAGCAGCGGACGCACAGATGTCACTTTATCGGTCACTGGAGGAGGCTCTGGGTTCCCTCCCAGCTCTCGTACACGCGAGCAGGACTTTGAATAGCAAAGCAGGGCCTGCGATGGGTTTTGTAGGTGCTTGGCCGCGAGTAATGAGGAAGAAGGTGCCGTATTGGGAGCCTCTGCGTCTAATAAAGGGAAATTTATTCAGATGGCTCCCAAAACGTCAGACCATGACAACATCAACCTCGGCGAGCTGCTTCCTGATCTGAATCGCTAAGTGGCAGGAAAAAATTGCACCCTCCATCCTGCCGTGGAAATCAATGTAAGGGGTGACAGCAGCGATAAAACCCCCTCGGGACAGCTGTGGAGGGCGCTGCCATGTCCCACACCGGTCCCATACAGGGGTGACCGAGATTTGCAAGGACAGAGGAACCTGAGGAGATGAAGGTCTGGGACTTTCACGGGGTGCCACATCCCTGGCCACAGAAGGTGTCATTTGTGCTGAATCAAGGCCAGGAGCCGGGTGGTGCCCAGAGCCTTGCAGCGTGCCGGGGGGGTCCGAGGCACTGCCGACCCCATCCCTGCTCAGCTCGACTCGGGGATCACTGTTTCCTTTCAGCGTGGCAAGCAGCTCCTGCACAAGCTTTTTTTTTTTTTGATCTGTGCTTGAAGCATGACCCAGCACGCTCCTGACGAACAGCAGATGAATATGTATTGTGCCTTTTCTGTGGGTATTTTAATACAATTTTGCTGACGAGCTCTTAAATCTATTTTTATTGCTGGTGAAGTGCCTTGCTATCCCTGCAGGCGCGGGCGGAGCTGGCTGGGTGCTGCCTGCCCTCGCTGTCCCACGGCTTGCTGCAGTCCCTGGGCACCCATGGGTGCTGTGGTGGGGGTGACACATTGACCAAGGCCTGGGTGAAACACAACCTGTCCGAAAGGGATGGCCGGCTTGGAGGGACTGCTCACAACAAACGGGAGGAAGTGAAGGGCAGGCAGGTCTCTCAGAAGCAGGAATGTTTAAGCAATTCTTGCTTAACTCGGCAAACCTTTCGCAGATAGAAAGTTTGCAATTATTACCTGGATCAAGACAGCTTAATTAAGCAATTAGGGTGTAAAGCGAACAGCCCTTGCAAAATGGGTTGCAGTGCCTTTATTTCAGAATTGCTCATGCATGCAGGAGAGTCTCAGCTGGAGAAAAGGCCCCCTTTTTCTCCCCTCCAAAAAACAACAACAACAAATTATTCAGATAGGTCACATCCCAAGCCACTTAAAGGGATTTTGCCTGAATCCGGATGCAGCAAATCACGGAACAAAGCCCTGTCCTCGCCTCCCAGCACGGGAGGCGATGGCTCCTTGGGGAGCCTGCTGCAGCCAGGACGTCTCGCAGATGTCCCTCCTGTGGCTTCTCGGAGCTGCACAAGCAAACAAACACAGCAGAGAGATGGCTCCGGGGAGCAATGTGCTGCTCCACACCCAGCAGCCATTGAGATCAGCCAGCACACCAAACTATGATCAGAAGGACCAAGGGGAGCAGCCAAGGTCGGGGTACGGAGATGCAGGACACGTGGGCTGGGCATCTGCCTCATTTGTGCCTTCTCTCTGTCTATTTAGGGAGACTGCAGGTCCCCAGCTTGGCAGCACGAGCACCCCTTGGTCACAGCATCACGAAACAGCGGTGGGAAAGTGCTGGCATGATGGGCAAGCTCCCCACCTCCACCGTGACGGACCTGCCTTGGCATCCTGCGAGTGAGACATCTCGATGTCACGGCCAGCAGCGCTGCATGACACAGCTCCTCTTTCTGCCGGTCTGGGGAAAGCCAGCGTTTCACAGAATAAGCCTACCGGGTTTGTAAGCTGCTTAACCTCCATCTCTGGTGACCTAGAAACACCATAGCTGCTTTAGTGTCCCATGTGCTCACATCCTCTCCTGCCCACGGATGGATTTGACAGCTCCTGATGCTCGGAAGACCGGCTAAGCCTGAGGCTGAGCTGAAGGAGTGTAACATGACTGGGGAAAGTATAAAGCTGAGTGATTTTTGACTTGGGTCATAAAATCTTTATGGTAAATAAGACGAACCCCTCGGGGCTTGAAACTGTAAAATTCTGGTTCCAGGCTGTCGGTCCTGGAAATTAAATTCCCATTCTGCAGCCTTGGATGTGCCTCACGCACTGCTCGGAGGTACCAGGAGCGAGAAGCGATGCTTGCCAGCCCGCGTCCCACCACGACCTCCAGGAGGAAGCAACAGGGGCTGGCTTGGCCCAGCACCCGCCGGTCTGGAGCAAGCACGAGGCAGATGACAGGTTTGGAGCTCACTGCAAAAAATATGGGAGTGCTACACTCCGAGAACAGGACCATTTCTCTACTACTTCCACTCCGCGGTTAATAGCACGGATCCGACACATCCATCTAAATGTGTCTGACGGAGAGGGCTCCAGCTTGGACCACGGCCAACGCTAGCCATGCTTTAGTTGTTTGGATGGATTTTGGGGCTGCCCTCTGACTTTTAGGGTCTGAATTAATGGCAGCTGAAGTCAATGGGAACCCTACTAAGAACAATTACGCACACAATGGATGAGCAGAAGAATGAGAAAGGAAACGGGTTTCCATTTCAGAATATTAATCTAAACAGCTCCCTTGGGGCTGCCCCTTTAAGGAAGTCTAAAATCATATTTAAAGACTGCAGGCACAAAACACAGCTTTTTCTTAATATCTTTGGGTAATTAAAATCTGGCAGTGGGGGAGGATTAGCACGCGTTATATATAGTATTTCAATTTAAACTTTTTCTGATCCCTTGAAGTTTCTACTTATTATTTTTTAAAGAAACTTTAATCTAGCTACCGTGGATCTGCAAATTAGACCTACTGCAATAATGAGGTGCGCATCATGTGAGACTGCTGACATGTTTGATTTGGAAGATGATGGTCTGATGGAACAGACTGAGCTGTGAAGGCTGAGGACCCAGCCAAAAAAACACAGATGTGGGAAAACTGATCTCGACTGGAATTAATGCTTTGAAAACCGTGATGCCAAGGCGGAATTAACTGAAATTTCAAGCCAGAGATGCCCAGGCATGGTCCTGCCTCCATCACGTGCCTTCAAGCTGAGATATGGAGCCAGGCTGAGACCCAAAGCAGAGCTCTGCTACCCTGTGTGGTGGGAAGGAAGCGAAGCGCCTGGTCCCCAAACTGGACCAGCAGAAAGCTGAGAGCTTCGAACAGGAGGAGGACAGAAGTTTTAAGCAGGAAAGCCGGGACTCCAGTAAACCACAGGGTGGTTCAGAAGCACAAACAAGAGCTTGCAAAAATAGCTCGTGAACTGACCTCCTGCTGGTTACACACAGGTGCAAAAAGAGGAGTTTGGACCTCAGTCATGCATAAAAGACTTCCCAGGGGAGGCCCAGAGGCTGGCATGCTCCGGGACGGGGCGATGCAGCGGCTACCCCAGCCCCAGCAGCTCCGCTTCCACTGCTTGTACTCACATGGGAAAGAACAGCCCCGAATTCAGCCGATAATGATGAATCCTCTTTAGGCTCCCCTGACAGAAAGTCGCTTTAATAATCTATAAGACATGGTTGATTGAATAGGGGAAAAAAACAACAACGGCGCAGCAACCCAAGTCAATGCTCAATAGCAGCCCATTGTTTGCTTCCTGCAGCAGTCCTGCAGGACTGCGCCTTCCTCTGGCTCCACTCGCCCCTGTTTGTGCTTCGCCTTGAAAATGTCACAGACCTTGTTCGCAGTGAAATTTGAAATAAAGCACTCGGATGCCCATTGGCCACCTTGGGGGGATAACAAAAAACACGGTTATTTATCATTGGACATTCCGGCTAGAAGTAAAATATCAATTGTAATTTATCATGCTGAAAATATGGCAACATTTTTTACTCCCTGTTCTCCCTCCTTCCACCCATCAACAAAAGTGGGTGGAAGTCAAAATTGCTGAGCAAAAATATAATGTATGTACATAAGGAGAGGAAGCAAACGACCGGGATTACAATTTATTGCAGAGACCGTAGGCGGCGTATGTGATTGCACACAAGAAAATTGCCAGAGATGCAGATATTTTGCAGAGCTTCTTATTTACTCTATTCTTACTTTGCAAGTAAATAAGATATTTGATAAGAGATGGCAATTTTCTCACAGCCTCCAAACAGCTCCCTATTTTTGATGATGAGTTGTAATTCCGACATTTTGCCTTTAAAAACAACACACACAAAACCACCCCATCTCCCACACTTTGTATTTTCCTATCGGAAAAGGTTTATTCTTGTAGGAAATTACTCTTCACTTCTGAAAACCTTTTGATTACTACAGAAAAAAATCACTATGGTGCCACGCAGTATTGTATTTCTGAAACACCCCAGCTCCTTTTGAGAACCCGCTGGTATTGATGTGGGAGTCAGATGGCATCGATGGGGCGGGAGCTCAGGGGAGCTGTGAAGTCCCCATCCCGTTGGCATTTGTCTTCCTTAGCCACATTGACTGGAAATATCCGATGCCGTTTCTTGGAGAGGTGGATGAGGATGAGTAGTGGGGTTGGAGGAAGCAGGAGCATGGGGATGCGCTCTGCCTGATGAGCATCGATGGTGCTGAGCATCACGTCACCAACAGGACATTCAGCCTCCTAATCATCGCCATGTGCTGTCCTCTTTCCTTCTTGGAGGAAACCTCCAGGGAAGTCACCGAAACACGGCTGCACCTGCCCCACTTTTGGGGGCACGGGGCCAGTTGCAGAGCGCATGTTCCCCCCATTCATTTCTCTGGTTTTTGGAACCCGGCCGCCACCGGGAGGCCTCTGACCGACAGCCAGCTGGGTGCCAAGAGCAAGGCTGGAGGAGCCGAGGGACCGATCCTGCGCTGCGGTTTGATGGATGACGAGAGAGAAATTGGGAAGAGCAGAGAGTCCTTTGAGAGCAAGTATGAGACAAATGAACCTCTTTACCACTGCACTTCAGTATTTTTAGCCAAGAAAAAAAGGGAGGCACACATCACACCAGCACACGCATGGGCATGGGCATCTTCATGCACCTTTCCTTTCCTCTCCCAGCTTTTGAGCCCGTGGCTGACGCCAACAGATGGGGCAGAGGCAGGACTTGCACCAAAACCCCTGCCTGTGCCCGTGCCGCTGCCCCCACAGCTCTGCTGGCAAGGGCAGGAGGCTGAATCCAACCCGTGCTGAGGCAGCTGCGTGCCAAGGCTGTGCCTCGCGGCACGGAGAGCTCCTGGGAAGACGCATCCCAGGCACGGAATTAGCTCCCTGCAGCTTAAAAAAGGCAGTGAATAATGTCGACATCAAAACGAGAACAGGACAATCTGGATGTCATCCAGTTTATCCAAATATTGCTATTTTTGGCTTTGTTCGAGTTTCTTTGCAGCTCACGGGCACATCCCAAGATCCCAGCGCTTTTGATCTGGAAAGTACTGAATAATTCCCTTTAAACAGCAATAAAAGAGGAATTTTTGACACTGCAGCCATAGCAACGACTGATGTCATAAATGCAGGAGCATGACTTCATGGCAGGATGGGAGATCAGACAGAACTTTTGCTCAAGAGCAAACATCACCTGCGGTAGCGTGGGGAATAGAGAAAATTGTGAGTAAACACCAGCTCGCTGCTTTGCATAAACATCCCTGTACCTCGAGTGCTGCTGAGGACAAACGCACCCCTCCCGAGGTATCAGACCGGTCATTACAGGCAGGGTTCTCCAAGAAGGCACAATTCGGAGGCACGATTTAGCAGGACAAACCCTGCAGGTATTAACCCATTCCCAGCCCTCCCATGGGGCTGGCATTGGACTGCACAAGCTGTGAGAGGCTGGATATTTCCGGGGAGATCAAGGATGCTCTGGTTCCCACTGGCACTCGCAGCGCTGTTTAGCTGTGCCAAACCTGGGTGGAAATGGAGGGTCGGTCCCCAGCCCCTCAGCCTGTGGTGGCAGCAGCAGATGTCTTCTTATAAAGGGGACATTTGCTCCCTGAGTGCATTTAAGTCACCCGGGTGGGTATGAGCCGTGGCTGATGGCTGCTGCAGCAAAAGACTCCGCTGGAGGAGCCCCTTGCACATCCTGGGGACAGCTTGCAGGATGGTTCGCTGCTGCTGCTCCTAAAAGGCATCTTGGACAAAAATAAAATGTACCGAGGCATTTTAAATTCAGCCTGGAGGCGATCTCTGTCTGCAGCCCTTGGTTCACATCACCATCTGGCAGGAGGAGCTGAAATCCATTTCCATCAGAGGGCTCGCCAGCAAGCACAGCGAAGCGAAGGTGGGAGCTGGTTCCTCCAAAAGCAAGGGCTCCTTCGAGCTCCCTCCTTCTGCCTGGCAGCCTCCCAGAGCAGCGCCTGGGGGAGCAGGAGGGTTTTACGTGAGGCTGCGTTGTCATTGCCTAAATCTGCATCGAAAAGCAAGCCCAGAGAGGGCTTCGTCTCTCCAAGTTGGCCACGCACATTCTGGGGCACTGGCCAAGGCTCAGAAAATTTAGCTGCCCGTGGACTCATTAGTTAAAGGTCCCTTTCTTCTGGTCCTTACTGCTGTAAAGCAGAGACAATTTCTTCTGGGGTGTTTCTTTATCAGGAAAAATGGAGGCAGAGGCCATCCCATAACAGCATCCCTGCACCCCACCACAGACACAGTGCCCGTATCAGAGAGAAACCAGGAGGCACCTCTGGATGCTCGCGGTGTGCTTAACCCCGAGCCCAAACCGAGGCAGATCAGAAGGTGAGACAATTCTGCAAGGATACGGCACATCCACGCACATATTTCAAGTAATATTTTGTCAGGGAACGTTGTACTACAGAGAGGACTGTGTCTAAAGGGAGTCTAATTTTCCTCCATGACGGAGCCTGACTTCCTGCCAATACCAAATAGCTTCATTTATAAAATCTCTGTCATTGTCACCAGGCAAGTTTCTGCAGGGCTACTGAGAAACGGGCCTCGGGCCAAGCTATATTGCTTGCTTCATCATCCCGCGCGGCTGCGTTGTCTGCACCGAATTTTCAAGATCTATTATTCACATCAGCCTGGGGGTTGAGGAAACAGATTTCCAATAGTTTGCAAATATCACATTTGGAGCAAAAGCCGTTTCCCTTCTGCAGAAAAACAAAGGAACGTGCGTGAGAGGCCCCGGCAGGTCCCCAGCCCGAGACCGAAGGGCACTGTCACTGCGCCGTGGGCTTGGCACAGACACTGGGTGGGCGCAGGGTAGCCAGTCCTGGCCGTGGGCATCCCCAAAAGCCCACCAGCCCGACATCAGGAAGCTCACCCATCCCCAGCCACAGCAAGGCTGTGTAGGGTGCAGGGTGTCAGGAGCTCAGGGCAGAGCTCAGCTCGTTCTGGGTTCTCCTGCAGCAGCCCTAAATCTCCGCCACTTCTCACCCTGCTGGGTGGGCGCCCCTCTGCCTGGGGGCTGGGGCTTCCGTGGTGTCCCCGCTACAGCAATGGGTTTTGCTGGCGTTTTCACCGCTCCAAAGGCATTTCCACTTCGTGATCCTTAGTTCCTCCTCCGCTCTTGGTAATAACAGCGTTTCAGCCACCGAAGCAGGACAAATGGCTTGACACTGATTTCATATTTGTTTTCCCAGAGATTAAATACTCTGAAATAATAACAACAAGGCTTAGAGCAACAGAGGGAATTTTTCTGAGCTCATATGCATTCAGCGCAGTGAAGAGGCAGGAGATTACGGGGTGGGGCCGGGCTCTGCCCACAGGAAGGTACAGGATTGATTTTTCCTGAGACAATGGATTTTGAATTAGTGCGCACACGGTCCCGTGTAGCTTATAGTCAGGGGAACATTAATCTGCTTTTATGGTCCATGCCTTTACTCAAAGCCCGTTGTAATTAACGTGCACACTAATAACTCCATAAATGCAGGACAGATTTCATAGGAAAATTTACACAAAGGGGATTTTGACCAGAAAATGCAGTTCGGGCTGTGTCTGGCTGTGGGCGCAGCCTGGGCACGTCAGCTCCCTCTCTTCGACCTCAGAGGCTGTTGCGTGCTTCGTAATATTTGGGAGAAGTTTTCGCAGCTCCTGGTATGAGGGGAGCAGACATTTCAGGGGTGAAGGAAGAGCCTGGTGCACGTTCAGCGTTTCACCCCACGCGGTCTGTTAGGGAAGAGCAGAGCCTTGAAGAGCTCTCCCATGAATTACGGTGACGTTGCTCTCATCTAAAATCCCAGCCCATCTTCTGAACGAGGAGGGCTGCAAGCGTGGGGGAGAAGGGTGCCAGGGGGTTTCCCACGCCGCAGAGGGTGAAGCTTGCAGCAAAAAAATTCAGCAAAAGCCGAATTTGGTGGCAGGCTGAGAAGCAAGGCACTGGCAGCACACTGAGCGAGGCAGATCCCTGCCCTGCCGTTACACGCCATGCTCCAGGGGAAGAAGCCTCCCGTCACAGGGCGGGGGGAAACTTGTTGAATTAATCCAGAGATTTAACGTCCAGCTGTTGTGGAGTTTACAGGCGTAAAAGATTACGGTGCTCAGAGGTCCTATGCCACAG